>NC_081220.1:4020000-5391250 GCF_902713425.1 Acipenser ruthenus
TGAAGAATGAACTGCGTTCACCTACACACAAAGCAAACAGCACACACCACTACACTCATGCTTTCTCTTTATGATTCCCAGCACTTCCTTCATTGCAAGAATACGTGAGTTGTATAGCATTGTTGTATAACATTACTACCAGAAAAAAAGAGCTGTCTGTCTGTTGGTATGTGCCAGTGTAGACATTCCTCAGGGAAGGGGTGCATCTTTTTTAAAAGGGGCAGTGAGGCACCATAGAAAACTTCAAACAGCAGGTTTTCAATATACAATCTAGAATTGTACATACACATAACAGCCATATTGCCTCGCTTATCACAAGGAAACAGATTATGTTTAATCTGGCTAATCTTGTGAATATATATTACTTACGTTTTAAAAGTCATTAGACAACAACTTACATTTATCATGTCATGCCATCTCAGAGATCTCAAAGCTCTTCACAACACAGCCTCTTCACAACACAGCATCTTCACAACACAGCTCTTCACAACATAGCATCTTCATAACACAGCCTCTTCGCAACACAGCCTCTTCGCAACATAGCCTCTTCCCAACACAGCCTCTTCACAACACAGCCTCTTCACAACACAGCCTCTTCACAACACAGCTCTTCACAACACCAGCATCTTCACAACACAGCATCTTCATAACACAGACTCTTCACAACACAGCTCTTCACAACATAGCATCTTCATAACACAGCCTCTTCACAACACAGCCTCTTCACAACACCAGCATCTTCACAACATAGCCTCTTCACAACATAGTATTTATGGAATTACAGTATTTCCAGAGTCATTTCTTTCAATGATGTCTTTGAAGCAATCATTTATGTTACACACAAGGGAAACTGAAATCGAATGAGTTTGTCTCATCGCCTAAAATCACCATGCATATGCACAATTTAAAACTTGGTTGTTGTGTCTGTCAGTGTACTGTAATGTAAGGTATGCATTGTGGTGTAGTCATCAATCGCAGATATGTAAGTGAAAATGAAAAGGGCACTGGTACCTTATAATGATTAAAACCTGTAATTACAACAGACTGACCACTGGGTGGCAGCCTGGACTCATCATATGATAAAATTACAAGTTCACCTGAATACAATCAAGGTCATTTAATTGAATTATTGAATCAGAACTTGTTGGGGGTACACAGAAGGTGTAAAAATAGAAGATAGGAAATAATCTGGAGTAGAATTATAATAGCACATTGCGCAATTAATACATTATTTAATATCATAGGTTATTTGAGAGTCGCTGGTTTTGTGATTGACTGGTGCCAATGCATATGAGCAGCAGTGTGGAGTAGTGGTTAGGGCTCTGGACTCTTGACCGGAGGGTCGTGGGGTCAATCCCTTGTTGGGGACACTGCTGCTGTACCCTTGAGAAAGGTACTTTACCTAGATTGCTCCAGTAAAAACCCTACTGTACAAATGGGTCATTGTGTGTAAAAAGAAAAATGTAATTGTATGGAAAAATAATGTGATATCTTGTAACAATTGTAAGTCGCCCTGGATAAGGGTGTCTGCTAAGAAATAAATAATAATATGCATGTCATTAAAATTTTAGAATCCTCCTACCCCCACTCCCCTCTCTCTGAAATGGATTGGGCTTGTTTTGGGCTTGTTCTGAAATTCAGTGCCGCTTTTTTTTCTCGTGAGACTTGGCAACATTGGCATCCACCCTTTCATTAATGAAGAAGAAGAAGAACTTCGGGGGGAGGGGCGGTATGAGTAGGCTGGCGTTGGTGGAGGAGACTCTGTTCAGATTGTGAGTGTATCCTGTGTGGAAGATCTGTGTTGTAATTAACCACTTACACCTTTGTAAACAGCTTAGCCGTCCTGTATCTAGAGTTAGGGAACCCGTCATTATACTGTGTAGTAAGTTCTTCCAATGAAGATGTGATTTATTTTGTGTTTTTGTTGCTTTGAAAACCGTATCAATTAAAACCTTTGTTTACTGCAATTACTGTCTCCAAAACCGTGCATGCGTGCGTGTGTGTGTGTGTGTGTAGTAATAACCCATGTGTATATGTGTGTGTGTGCGTGTGTGTGTAGTAATAACCCATGTGTGTGTGTGTGCGTGTGTGTGTGTGTGTGTGTGTGTGTAGTAATAACCCATGTGTGTGTGCGTGTGTGTGTGTGTGTGTAGTAATAACCCATGTGTGTGTGCGTGTGTGTGTGTGTGTGTGTAATAATAACCCATGTGTGTGTGTGCGTGAGTGTGTGTGTGGTAATAACCCATGTGTGTCTAATAATCTGCACCCTGCACACGGCCACGTTACCACAGCACGTACATGTGTAGTCCAAACTCGCTGTGTGCTGCCTTCAAATAAATATCAAAGACTCGCAAATTACACAAATTGCAAAAGTTTATTCCACAAACCTCACCATGTAAGCAGTTGATGGTGCAGACAGTGATTGCAGTTTTAAGCAAGCTTACAGGATGTTACTTTACAATATCCACACTGTCACTGGATGAACTAAAGTATTACATAGCCTAGACTACAACTAGCTTTGAGCAATGACTTCATGATATGCTGCAAAACGCAATTTCTAATACCAATATTCCAGTGCATAACACTGATTTTAATGCTCCTACTGGTGAACTCTCACAGCGCCTTCTCCACGCTCATTACAATTCCAAGCAGAATGTTTAGAATGCATACTCCAGTGTTGACTGGAAATGAAGGCGAGTGTAGTTTTAAAATCGCTTTCCTTATATTAGCTCCAGTGTTATCACTGCACCCCCTTATCATTGTGTAGTTGAACTTTTCACTTCTCATGCGTTTTTATCAAAAGCCTGTGAAGCACCATATGCTGTCCTCCGTGGCCAGGGGTGCAGGGGAAAGCTTGACTGAAGCTAATTAAGGACAGGACAGGGTTTTTTATTTACATTTTAAAATAAGAAACACTATTTTTTAAGTTTATAACTGAGTCTTTATTTCTTCAGAATGCTACCTGTCCAGATAGAGTTTAAACAGGAAGTAGCTTCATTTCTTTACTCTGAGTTCCGCTATACAGGTCAGCTCGTATGGAGTAGCTCTGTGATCCTCATTATAAGCATGAATACCTGGACAAAATGTATTATATAACATACAAGCCAAGAACCAGGTTTCAACAGAAGAAAAGGGAACCTGTTTATTGAATCTATAGCGTATTACTATATATCAGCTCCCAGAAAGCCCCAGGTGTGGAGGAACACAGTTGATTATCCCACGAGACAGGTGTATCTCATTCCACGTGGGGGTGACATCATCACCGTCGTCCTTGCCGGTCGAACTCCAGACTGGCATACTGCACATCCTCTCTCTCCTGCCAATCAAACACAATTACAGTGAAGCCTCAATATCAACCCATTCAGTACCAAATGCATTTTCTTTGAAAAAATCAGAACACAGGATGCATTTATGTAATCTGATACATTCTAAATCAATATTTCTTCAAAAAAATGTTCAATCCTTCATTTTGGCTACAAACTGCTGTGTCCTGTTTTGAGGACAGTAAAGTTAGACGTGCCCATAATCAGAGCAGTGAAACGTCACTCCGGGTATGAAGCTCAACACATAAAATGGAGCCACTTTATCATCACAGTTGGTAGGAAAAAAAACACCAAGCAATGTATCATTTTTATACTTCCGTTTCTTATTGTATATTGAAGCCTCATTAAAGCATCTGAAGGGCTGTATTTGCAGAATTCACAGCTGCATGTAGACTTAACTTTTGCGGTTAACAACATTAGAGTAAGTTATCATAACAAGGTACATCACATGTCTTGCAATTTCTTTTTTACAAAATGTTATGACTGTAGGTTTTGGTCTTATGGTTCGGGACACCAGATGGTGGGCCTTAATATTGAAGATTGCTTTACATTGCCTTCAACAGGCGCCAATCCAGTGTCTTTATAGTGATGTAGCCTTTTATTATAATAACAATAACAGCAGTAATAACCACACTGTGTACCGCTCTCAGCTTCGCACCGCTGTGCTGTCTTGCACCAGAGCCTGGCTTCTTAGTGTTCCTGCCTAAACAAAGAGGAGGAGGTTCATAGTGACACATGAGGTATTAGATACTAGTGTAATATAAAAGAGCAGGTTCATAGTGACACACTGCAGGTATTAGATACTAGTGTAATATAAAAGAGCAGGTTCATAGTGACACACTGCAGGTATTAGATACTAGTGTAATATAAAAGAGCAGGTTCATAGTGTCACATGAGGTATTAGATACTAGTGTAATATAAAAGAGCAGGTTCATAGTGACACACGAGGTATTAGATACTAGTGTAATATAAAAGAGCAGGTTCATAGTGACACATGAGGTATTAGATACTAGTGTAATATAAAAGAGCAGGTTCATAGTGACACACGAGGTATTAGATACTAGTGTAATATAAAAGAGCAGGTTCATAGTGACACACTGCAGGTATTAGATACTAGTGTAATATAAAAGAGCAGGTTCATAGTGACACACAAGGTATTAGATACTCGTGTAATATAAAAGAGCAGGTTCATAGTGACACATGAGGTATTAGATACTAGTGTAATATAAAAGAGCAGGTTCATAGTGACACACGAGGTATTTGATACTAGTGTAATATAAAAGAGCAGGTTCATAGTGACACATGAGGTATTAGATACTAGTGTAATATAAAAGAGCAGGTTCATAGTGACACACGAGGTATTAGATACTAGTGTAATATAAAAGAGCAGGTTCATAGTGACACATGAGGTATTAGATACTAGTGTAATATAAAAGAGCAGGTTCATAGTGACACACTGCAGGTATTAGATACTAGTGTAATATAAAAGAGCAGGTTCATAGTGACACACAAGGTATTACATACTAGTGCAATATAAAAGAGCAGGTTCATAGTGACACACGAGGTATTAGATACTAGTGTAATATAAAAGAGCAGGTTCATAGTGACACACGAGGTATTAGATACTAGTGTAATATAAAAGAGCAGGTTCATAGTGACACATGAGGTATTAGATACTAGTGTAATATAAAAGAGCAGGTTCATAGTGACACACGAGGTATTTGATACTAGTGTAATATAAAAGAGCAGGTTCATAGTGACACATGAGGTATTAGATACTAGTGTAATATAAAAGAGCAGGTTCATAGTGACACACTGCAGGTATTAGATACTAGTGTAATATAAAAGAGCAGGTTCATAGTGACACACAAGGTATTACATACTAGTGCAATATAAAAGAGCAGGTTCATAGTGACACACGAGGTAGTAGATACTAGTGTAATATAAAAGAGCAGGTTCATAGTGACACACAAGGTATTAGATACTAGTGTAATATAAAAGAGCAGGTTCATAGTGACACACAAGGTATTAGATACTAGTGTAATATAAAAGAGCAGGTTTATAGTGATACACTGCAGGTATTAGATACTAGTGTAATATAAAAGAGCAGGTTCATTAGATACTAGTGTTATATAAAAGAGCAGTGTTAATAGTACAATTGATTTCATTTACCGTTTTTTTCCTGTGAAACAAGTAAATTGGCTTTTAAATTGGCCAAGCCTTTTTTATTAACAAGCAGAACGTACAAACGAGATGGCGACATGTTAATAAGCGACTAATCTTTATGAAATCTATAATGAAAAATAAAGTATTTTACGCTGGACGCACTTTATTACAATCGTTCTGCAGCGTGACTGTGTTTACATTAATGAAGAGGAGTCGCTTTTGCTTTGAAATGAAAAAGTAAGATTTATGATTTAAAAGCCCAACATTGTTTTATAAGCCTGAACATTAAATCAATTTTACTATTAACACGTCTCAGCTGTGATTGAGATACACGAAAGGCTTAACAGATATTAATTGCATTTTAAAGGAGAGTAGAAAATTCGGCAGGAAAACACTGAAAATCTAAGTAACCCACAACGTCTTCATATTATATTCCCGGTTTAGAATATAAGAACATAAGAACATAAGAAAGTTTACAAGCGAGAGGAGGCCATTCAGCCCATCTTGCTCGTTTGGTTGTTAGTAGCTTATTGATCCCAGAATCTCATCAAGCAGCTTCTTGAAGGATCCCAGGGTGTCAGCTTCAACAACATTAATATATTTAAAAACAACGGTCTTCTATTCAGAATGAATTACGCTTCTCAAATATGTGTTTGTTGACTTATTAACAGGTCATATAAACTGTTATAATCAGCAGACAAGCCCGTTCCCCCTCCTTAAACCTACAGGCGACGCGCCGCAGGCTGCATTGTGAATCCGGGGCAACACAAGCTCATTGATGTCTATGTTATTCTATGTAAAGCTAACTTGTGCTCGCTGTTGCGCACTAATTATGCTCCCGCTTGCATAGCTACTGGTATCCGTGAAGAAGATTTGACAGGAAAATGTCGATCATGCTGCTTGATATGATTCACTACAAAAAACAAAGGACACAGAGGGATTTCAGACTCCTTGAGAAAAGCACCTGCCGTTGGATAAACGGACTCATGAGAAATACAGTCACTTTCTATATGGCAATATTCTTTTTTACAGACAAGCACAGTCATAAGAACTGTAATAAAAACTTAGTGAATGTGACCCCTTTTCATAAAAGTGAACATGTTACCCCTGTTTTGGCCTCTTTACACTGGCTCCCTGTGCAGTATAGAATTGATTTTAAGATTTTGCTGTTAACCTACAAGGCCCTGAATGGATTAGCACCTAATTATTTGCAGGAGTTACTGACCCGGTATCTTCCAAACCGCACTCTGAGATCACAGGATGCGGGGCTGCTGGTTATTCCTAGGGTCAGCAAAAGCAACACGGGAGGAGGCAGGGCTTTTTCTTGTAGAGCTCCTAAATTATGGAATGCTCTGCCTTCGTTTGTCAGGGAAGCTGGGACCGTTACAGTTTTCACATCAAGACAAAAAACACACTTTTATAAAATGGCTTTCTATCTTAGTGGGTTTTAATGTAACTTTAAAATTGCTGCTTTTGTATTAGTATGTGTATACTGTTATTTAAATATATTATATAAATGGTCTGACTGTGGCAGTTGTATGTGTGACACGCTATCCAAATGTATTGTGGTGTGTTCTTTTTTCCTGCTATGTACTGTACAGTGCTTTGCAAGACTTTTGTATAAAAAGCGCTACATAAATGCAATAAATAATAATAAAACGATAATAATAATATTTCCCATACACTGAACAACAGAAAGTTAACATCTTATAGAATTGTGAGTAATCTGTCATATTCTGTAATATCGTACAAACACTTTGAAGACATTAAATAAGACACGTTTGTCGTTGAGTTTATTTATAATTATCAACGCATCTGCACTCGGGGTCGTTAAAACACAAATAAGACATATTTTCCTTACATCTCATTGGCATGCGAGGCCTGTATATAAACTAGTTTTATGAACGGAGGAAAATGAACCGAAAATGAACGCGGAGAAATATCTGTAGACAGTGTATTAAACCCGCCGCTGTCATTTTTCATTACAAACTCATTAATATAACAATTTCTACATTATAAAATCAACGCTGATAATTATTCAAATAAAATAGAAACACTTACGGTGCATAGCGAAGGCCAACAGCATGGCTGGTAAGAGCTCCATAGCGTGACTGAAGGCTACATTAAAACGAGCAAGGACCAAACCAGGCACAGGCTACTGTTTCCACTGAGCAGACCTGCTGTGGTTTCAGAGCTGCAGTGTGATGCGGGCAGCTCGGTTTATTTAGGAGGGTCAATGCTCAGGGTTAAGTAGGCGTTGTTCTGTACACTCCAGAAGTAACGGATCGTGTGCGTTCTATTTAGAACGTGGTTCCCTTCGGTCGTTCTTTGGAACCTCGCTTATGCTTGGGTTCTAAAAGCGTTCTAAATGGAACTATTAATTCCATTGTCTGCGTAATTAGAGGAGTTATTTATGTTATGATCCCAAGCAGAAATAAGACTCCATTGACTTGGCTATAGTGGATAATTAAAATGGTAACCCATCATAAGGCTGTGTGGTCCAGTGGTTAAAGAAAGGGGCTTGTAACCAGGAGGTCCCCGGTTCAAATCCCACCTCAGCCACTGACTGACTCATTGCGTGACCCTGAGCAAGTCACTTAACCTCCTTGTGCTCCGACTTTCGGGTGAGACGTAACTGTAAGTGTCTCTGCTGATGCATAGTTCACACACCCTAGTCTCTGTAAGTCGCCTTGGATAAAGGCGTCTGCTAAATAAACAAATAATAATAATAATCATACATATCATCCATAACTATAATATTTGTATGAAATCAAATTGCCTAACCGCATCCCCAACTCTGTACCAAGAGCAACGCTACATTTTCTAAGAATGATGATGAACTAGGCGTGGGGTGTTTATTGCCTTCTTAACCCCTACTAAACTCCCTGCTATTGCTCAATGGATCTTTTCCCCCTCGACAGCGAGAGCAAAGATTTAAATAAGCAGCAGGCCCCACAAGTGCAGTGGCAGCCCCCGTGTTACCCGCTTCTTACCAGAGCAGAATGGCTGGGTTTGCTCGCCGGCCATGCATCAGACTCACGGCTGGAATTCGCCAGACAGCGTCCTCTACATCTTCATCAAGCATGCCTGCACCCCGCTGTGCGCAGCGCCATCTAGTGGAGGATTATGACAGATGTTATGAGACAAATACAGCGCATCCGGCCCGCCAGAAATGTAATTTGGCCGCTAACAGTTTATTTGTAGTTGCTGCTACAAGCAGTGCTTGAGATTAGAACATAAGAACACAAGAAAAGTTGGGAACGAGAAAAGGCTGTTCAGCCCATCAAGGCTCGTCCCTTGGTAGCACACCATTCTCCCTTACTGGGGAGATCGCATTAAAAGCACTTAATCCAGTATTGTTGTTAAACGTTCCCAGTATTTTAGATCCTACTACTTCACCTGGTAGGCTATTCCATGCATGTTAACTCTCTGTGTAAAACAGTGCTTCCTGCCTTCTGTTCTAAACTCACTTTCACTCAGCTTCCAGTCATTCAGTCAGAGTTAGTGGATTTCATGTCATTCTGGATAATGTGGATTAAATAGATCTCTCTCTCTCTCTCACACACACACACACAGAATCATACAAACACACACAGATACGCACACAGACACCCTCACATACACACACACACACACACACACACAGAAACACACACCGACACCCTCACACACAAGCACGCACACACAGATATCCTCACACACACACAGACACACACACACACACACAGAATCATACAAACACACACAGACACACACACACACAGACACGCACATAGGCACCCTCATACACAGACACAAACACACACACACCCTCACACACCTTCACACACACACACACACACACACAGTCTCTGCTCTGCTACAGCAGTCTTGTTTGGAAGTTGACATTTTAGTCACATTGCTGAGGCACATGCTCAAAGAGTCTCTTTATGGGGTCCCCAAAAAACTGTCCCCTTTTATAAAGGGGAGAGTTTTTAGCCACCTATTGTACTTTGGGATATTTAAACGTAATTCCGTCTATGGCGATTGCATGGTTATAAACCATCTATAGTTATTAAGCATATATTAAATATTTTTAAAACATTAATAAGCAGCACCTTAATATAAAGTTTTACTGAATTAACTGATTTTGCTTCATAAAGTCGAATGAAACCTGCTGACAAATTGAATCACATACCGCTTTGTAGATTTCCATATACTTAACAAAAAACTGACACAAATTGAGAAATGTGACATTTCAAAATCTAACATGAAATACTGTACTACTATTATGGCTTCCTGTAGACTTTTGTGATATCATTTAGAAGTTTCTTTGATCACATGATGTTAAATAAAATATCTAAATTATGTTCATATAGTATATATTTGATATTTCAAACTTTTTTAACAAATAAAAAAATAAAAAATGGGCGTGCAAAATTATTCAGCCCCTTTACTTTCAGTGCAGCAAACTCTCTCCAGAAGTTCAGTGAGGATCTCTGAATGATCCAATGTTGACCTAAATGACTAATGATGATAAATAGAATCCACCTGTGTGTAATCAAGTCTCCGTATAAATGCACCTGCACTGTGATAGTCTCAGAGGTCCGTTTAAAGCACAGAGAGCATCATGAAGAACAAGGAACACACCAGGCAGGTCTGAGATACTGTTGTAGAGAAGTTTAAAGCCGGATTTGGATACAAAAAGATTTCCCAAGCTTTAAAAAATCCCAAGGAGCACTGTGCAAGCAATAATATTGAAATGGAAGGAGTATCAGACCACTGCAAATCTACCAAGACCTGGCCGTCCCTCTAAACTTTCAGCTCATACAAGGAGAAGACTGATCAGAGATGCAGCCAAGAGGCCCATGATCACTCTGGATGAACTGCAGAGATCTACAGCTGAGGTGGGAGACTCTGTCCATAGGACAACAATCAGTCGTATACTGCACAAATCTGGCCTTTATGGAAGAGTGGCAAGAAGAAAGCCATTTCTTAAAGATATCCATAAAAAGTGTCGTTTACAGTTTGCCACAAGCCACCTGGGAGACACACCAAACATGTGGAAGAAGGTGCTCTGGTCAGATGAAACCAAAATCGAACTTTTTGGCAACAATGCAAAACGTTATGTTTGGCGTAAAAGCAACACAGCTCATCACCCTGAACACACCATCCCCACTGTCAAACATGGTGGTGGCAGCATCATGGTTTGGGCCTGCTTTCCTTCAGCAGGGACAGGGAAGATGGTTACAATTGATGGGAAGATGGATGGAGCCAAATACAGGACCATTCTGGAAGAAAACCTGATGGAGTCTGCAAAAGACCTGAGACTGGGATGGAGATTTGTCTTCCAACAAGACAATGATCCAAAACATAAAGCAAAATCTACAATGGAATGGTTCACAAATAAACATATCCAGGTGTTAGAATGGCCAAGTCAAAGTCCAGACCTGAATCCAATCGAGAATCTGTGGAAAGAACTGAAAACTGCTGTTCACAAATGCTCTCCATCCAACCTCACTGAGCTCGAGCTGTTTTGCAAGGAGGAATGGGCAAAAATGTCAGTCTCTCGATGTGCAAAACTGATAGAGACATACCCCAAGCGACTTACAGCTGTAATCGCAGCAAAAGGTGGCGCTACAAAGTATTAACTTAAGGGGGCTGAATAATTTTGCACGCCCAATTTTTCAGTTTTTTATTTGTAAAAAAAGTTTGAAATATCCAATAAATTTCGTTCCACTTCATGATTGTGTCCCACTTGTTGTTGATTCTTCACAAAAAATTACAGTTTCATATCTTTATGTTTGAAGCCTGAAATGTGGCAAAAGGTCGCAAAGTTCAAGGGGGCCGAATACTTTCGCAAGGCACTGTATCTTTCTCTCTATTCAAATAGCCTCCGAGTCATTCTGGTATCATTTTAGATAAAGGGCAGTTGCCAATTGTTTTTATCTGATCCCCACAGGTGATACAAAGCAGCTATCTAGGAAACACACCTTTGTCAACAGTACTCAGAAAGCTGCAGCTCATTTAACAATACAACCCTTACTATCCAAACTACTATTTATTGCGCCTATTGAATGAAACCATTTACTATCTCCATTCGAATATGCAGATCCCCGGCTTTATATCTAAGAGTGAGTAGCAATAAGCGAGCCTGCGCTATTTGCATTTTGACAAATAGTTTTCTATGGACAGAGAGAAAAAGCTAATTACAACCATTTAAAAAAAGTGTTTTCATTTCTTTAATGAATAATACACTTAAAACATACAGTATAAGGCATCAACTTATCTGACTAACACTTGCATTTATGAATAATCCATGTTACTATCTTCATATTTATACTGTATGTATAGTAACTCTCTTTTGCTGTTAATTGTAATTCGTTCAAGTAAAGGGTTGGCCAATATGAATTAAACTGGATGTAGTATTTTATATTTATTGTTTTTTTATGAATGCATTCTATTTAATATATATATATATATATATATATATATATATATATATCGTAACGTAGGTGAAAATGTCTATATAAATTGTACGTATGCCAATACTCAAATATACTAATTTACACAAACCACATTAACCAGAAAGAGCTTTCCTAGAACACTGAATGTAATATAATGGAAGAAATAGAAGAGTAAAATATATATATATATATATATATATATCAGAGTATATAATGCTAAGTCTCACTATTTAACTTATATTCCAAAATGTAACGTTTTTAACAGCACTGAAAAAAAATACTGACAAGCCGTGAAAATGTGAAATATAAAGTACCACTTTGAAATGTACCTTTTTATGACTTCTGTCAGGACACTGCCCATTACCGTACGGTCGTGGGTTCAATCGCAGGTGGGGGACACTGCTGCTGTACCCTTGAGCAAGGTACTTTACTTAGATTGCTCCAGTAAAAACCCAACTTTATAAATGGGTAATTGTATGTAAAAATAATGTGTAAAAAATAATGTAATTGTATGTAAAAATAATGTGATATCTTGTAACAATTGTAAGTTGCCCTGGATAAGGGCGTCTGCTAAGAAATAAATAAATAATAATTATGTGCTCTAATTCTGCAACTTTTCCACATAATGAGGACTTTTTTAACTTTTCCACTTCCACATAAAGTGTTACCAGACCCTGCAGCACTTTGGAGATCTCTCATCTAGCCCAACCTTGCCTGGGTTCTAAGATCCGCTCCTAGTAACACTGCAAGATGTATCGCCTGCTTGTTGGAAGGCAGAGGCGAACTGTTTCATGTGTCAATGCTGTTGCTGCAGTGCTCTGGCAACCAAATATCCCTGTTTACATACGCACACAGGAATACTGGAACACCTTCATTGTCTTTTTTAATTTTCTTGAAAGTTTAAACTTTCTCTTCTTGATAAAATTTCCCCAAGAGCACAAGTTGTCTCATAAATGAAGTTGCGTGTGAATTAGCAATAAGACCAAAGCTTTTCATTATTATCCAACTGATAGATATAACAGGTGGTTAGTTACCCAGCTGCCAAAATCAGCAACATTTTAATAAGTAAAGCTGACACCACACAGGAGAGTTTTGCATTTATTACAGAGGTCAAGAGCACACATACACCCAGCACACCTCACAATGAAGGACCAAAAATATTGTTCCATTCCAGTGACTTTTATTAAGAAACAATTTAGCAGCACACCAGTAATATCATAAAGGCAGCACTGGTTTCAATGAGGAGTCAGTTTACAAGATTGAGGTTTACTATTATATATTTACAGGTGTTAATTTAAGAGTGAGATAGAGTTGAGTTTTGTGTTATCTATGTACAGGGGTGAAATTCTCAACAAAAAAGTGCAGGTATTCATCTGTGTAGCCAGGTGTAAACATTTAAAAAAAGGAGACAATCTGAGTGCCAATAAATACATATTTCTAAAATGTATAGATATTGGTGCACAATACATTTGTGAATACAAAATAAGCCTTAAAAAATAACTGATAGCATATAACCAATTCATCAAAGCTGAAAATACTGAAAGCTTTGTACCCTCTGCGTGTATCACTCAGCCATGTACTGTAATATAACGCTTAAGTTAAACTTTAAATGACACTGTATTGAGAACTATTACACTGTGCAGTAACTGCTGTATAGAGAGAATCTGATTTCAAGATATTCTAAAATAGGAGTGCTATTATATAAATAAATAAAAACTGTGCTATAAAAAAAAGTCATAGAAAAAGGTCTAAGTCAAGCAATGCACAATCGGGGCTGAAATACACGTCTCATCTTTAATGTAACAGGCACTACTCTAAAAATTAAAACATGTATCTGTCATTTCTTTTTTTTTTTTACTTATTGAAAGTATATATTCTTTGTGCTGTTCTGTTGTGTTGCTGTCAAGATTAATTACCATTAATTTATTCCAGAAAGGGCTGAACAAGAGGACATGTGATTAAATGATGTCAGTGTTACACATACTGTACATTCGGTTGGAGAAGTGAAATGAAGATTGGCAGTCATCGAATGCTTTCAGATATACAAACGCAAATATGTTTGTATATATTTCACACTCATAAAGAAAAAGTTCCAGCTAGACCAGTATCGTACGATGAATTACTAACTGCCATTTATTTTTCTCTCGCGGAATGGTCAGTCAACTTCTGAATCATAAACCAGTTGGATTTATAAAGAGTTTAGCACAACACAACTTTACGTAGCCAGCGTGGACACAAGCATGACTTGAGTTTTTATCTTCATGGGAGTAACATTAAAAAAAAACTCAGTAACGTATGTAGAGGTTTCATTCTGCTAAGAACAATTATTTTACTAAAGGCTTTACCGAGAATAGAGAATGCTGTGCAATATTTTGACATGCTTCACGGTGAAACTTTATTTATAATGGGGGTTATAAGGATTTACTAATATAAGACATTAAGCATTGCTCTTTGCAGTTAAAAAATGTTTTTTTTGTTTAAAATTATGTTTTTATTCATTTAAAAAACAATACTAAATATATATATATATATATATATATATATATATATATATATATATATATATATATATATATATATACATAAGAGTTACTAACAGTACGTGTAACATCATTCCATCACATGTCCTCTTGTTCAGCCCTTTCTGGAATAAATTAATGGTAATTAATCTTGACAGCAACACAACAGAACAGCACAAAGAATATATCGTTTTAATAAGTAAAAAAAAGAAATGACAGATACATGTTTTAATTTTTAGAGTAGTGCCTGTTACATTAAAGATGAGACGTGTATTTCAGCCCCGATTGTGCATTGCTTGACTTAGACCTTTTTCTATGACTTTTTTTTATAGCACAGTTTTTATTTATTTATATAATAGCACTCCTATTTTAGAATATCTTGAAATCAGATTCTCTCTATACAGCAGTTACTGCACAGTGTAATAGTTCTCAATACAGTGTCATTTAAAGTTTAACTTAAGCGTTATATTACAGTACATGGCTGAGTGATACACGCAGAGGGTACAAAGCTTTCAGTATTTTCAGCTTTGATGAATTGGTTATATGCTATCAGTTATTTTTTAAGGCTTATTTTGTATTCACAAATGTATTGTGCACCAATATCTATACATTTTAGAAATATGTTTTTATTGGCACTCAGATTGTCTCCTTTTTTTAAATGTTTACACCTGGCTACACAGATGAGTACCTGCACTTTTTTGTTGAGAATTTCACCCCTGTACATAGATAACACAAAACTCAACTCTATCTCACTCTTAAATTAACACCTGTAAATATATAATAGTAAACCTCAATCTTGTAAACTGACTCCTCATTGAAACCAGTGCTGCCTTTATGATATTACTGGTGTGCTGCTAAATTGTTTCTTAATAAAAGTCACTGGAATGGAACAATATTTTTGGTCCTTCATTGTGAGGTGTGCTGGGTGTATGTGTGCTCTTGACCTCTGTAATAAATGCAAAACTCTTCTGTGTGGTGTCAGCTTTACTTATTAAAATGTTGCTGATTTTGGCAGCTGGGTAACTAACCACCTGTTATATCTATCAGTTGGATAATAATGAAAAGCTTTGGTCTTATTGCTAATTCACACGCAACTTCATTTATGAGACAACTTGTGCTCTTGGGGAAATTTGAATAGAAGGTAGATATTTAACAAGAAGAGAAAGTTTAAACTTTCTAGGAAAATAAAAAGACATTGAAGGTGTTCCAGTATTCCTGTGTGCGTATGTAAACAGGGATATTTGGTTACCAGAGCACTGCAGCAACAGCATTGACACCTTCCAACAAGCAGACGATACATCTTGCAATGTAACTAGGAGCGGATCTTAGAACCCAAGCAAGGTTGGGCCAGATGAGAGATCTCCAAAGTGCTGCAGGGTCTGGTGACACTTTACATTAAGAGCCTCATTTACGAACATATGAACATAAGAAAGTTTACAAACGCAAGGAGGCCATTCGGCCCATCTTGCTCGTTTGGTTGTTAGTAGCTTATTGATCCCAGAATCTCATCAAGCAGCTTCTTGAAGGATCCCAGGGTGTCAGCTTCAACAACATTACTGGGGAGTTGGTTCCAGACCCTCACAATTCTCTGTGTAAAAAAGTGCCTCCTATTTTCTGTTCTGAATGCCCCTTTATCTAATCTCCATTTGTGACCCCTGGTCATTGTTTCTTTTTTCAGGTCGAAAAAGTCTCCTGGGTCGACATTGTCAATATCTTTTAGAATTTTGAATGCTTGAATCTGATCACTGCGTAGTCTTCTTTGTTCAAGACTGAATAGATTCAATTCTTTTAGTCTGTCTGCATACGACATGCCTTTTAAACCCGGGATAATTCTGGTTGCTCTTCTTTGCACTCTTTCTAGAGCAGCAATATCCTTTTTGTAACAAGGTGACCAGAACTGAACACAATATTCTAGATGAGGTCTTACTAATGCATTGTAAAGTTTCAACATTACTTCCCTTCAACACTTTTCACAATATATCCGAGCAGTCACGGAATATTGGAGACGTCACGGAATATTGGAGACGTCACGGAAGCGAAAGGTGGAGACGGAACACAGAAGATTCCAAAGTCGTTAGCCAGATGATTATATTTTCACTGAATAATTCTGACGACAAGGCAAACATGTCAGATTTGCTGTTTCACAGCTATGAAAGATTATACCACCATACAATGTCACTATGATACTATGTACAAAGCAGCGCATTTACAAAAGCTATGTCTGAACGAAAGGAAAGGACTTTTTGAACTTCAAGAAGCCATGGAAAGTGCAGCATTACCTTGGAAGAAACTAAGTGTGGTGGGATTACAACAGAGGGTGCACCATGACTGAACAGAAGAGTGGATTGGCTAGCAGCAGAGTGCTGGAGAAAATTAAAGAAAAAAATGCAGAAATACCCATTTCCTTACACCAGATTCTGCATCAACAGGCATTATGTGGAAAAGTTGCAGAATTAGAAGACGTAATGAACATTGTTATCATCCCCACACAATCTCACTCAAATCAGTCACAAACTAATTGTTAAAATGACAATAAAATAGCACATTACTCTGTAAGATGTGTTGATTTAAAAATGTTATTTCTTCTTAGCAGAAAATAATAACATATTGGTTGATTTTTGGACTTTCAAATGCGAGTTCTAGAGGCATTCTGCAGGATAGTTTTGCCTTCTTTATGCAAGGCCAGGAGCCAAACTATAAAGCCTATTTCTTTGACTGTGTGATGGTACTGCTTATTTGGCTATACAATTTGATATGATGAGGTTCATTCATCACTTGCTGAGGAGCCGATCCAGCCTACAAGAATTTCACCTGTGGTGATCTGATCAAACAAATGGGCAACTACTGAAACAATACCAGTGTGACGCAGATGGATTTGAATGGAGAACAAGATAAATACCCAGCAGTGCAAGGGTAATAATACTGAACCTTCTGCTAACAGCCACAATGAAGACTCTCTACATACTGGTCCTGTCTGCAGCTGTTCTGCTCATCGCTTCAGGTAATGCCTTCTCGAGGACTTGCATTTGGTGTCTCACTGTCTTGTCTGTGTGTTTCGTTCTATTGCTATGGGTCTAAACCTTGGTATCACTTGGAAAGTGATATTCAATGTATCTCTGATGAATAAATAATAACACAAAAAACGTCTCCTTGAAAAGAATTAGATTGTTTTGGTTTAAATATAACAAGCAAAGGAGATTGAATTGAAAAACATTTGCTACATTTGTCATGGTTTGGACTGTTGACTAGTATGCTGTATTATAGAAAGCAGTTAGCCAACAGAGAACTGTCTTCACTGTGCAACCTCGCTTCAGCTCTGTGTTGAAATTCACTTCTAGATAAACTCATATTCTCCTTTATACATTGTAATCCTTTTCAGATGCAAGAAGCATCGAGGATGGATCGGAAGATGAGGACAAGCTTGTGGACACGATGCTGGAGGATAAGAGAGAGCTTGGTAAGTTTGCTGGTTTCATTTATTTATTTATTTATTTATTTGGTGGACACCTTTATCCAAGGCGACTTACAGGTGCTTCTGGGCAGTAAAGGGTTACATTGTAAGCTTAATATTTAAATACACTGTAGTTTACAGTCAGTGCAAATAATACCACTAAAATACAATTTAAGCTAGGATACAACAAGTTAAGATTACAACAAGTTATAGCTACAATGACACAGAGCAATAGAAATTCACTGACGGCAGCTCTGCTCCCCTGTCCTCCGAAACTGTAATGGAGGACTGACCTGTAGCTCAAAGAGTGCTGTGCTGATGGTGCCTCCTCCTTTATCCCTGAACTGGTTTTCTGTCTCTAGACTTGAGACTGACAGTCCTCACTGCCCTATTGGCTATACTCGTTAAAAATGTTTGTTTGTACCTGTTGCTCGGCACGGGCAAACTCGACATTTCAAACCGTTCATTGAACGTCCTTATTGAACTGCATTATATAAAACAAAAAATAAATACATCATGTAACCACTGGAAGAACTGGAGACTTCACCTTATGTTGTGTTGACCTATCCCTGTTCATGGTTCAGTCTACTTACTTTAGTGTCAAGAAACATCCATAGGGCAGGGTTTCACAGCTACCAGGGTGTTTTACACAGCCAGTAGCCAGTAACACTCCAGTAGACACCCAGAATCCCTTCACTTAATCAACCTTACAATAGTAACTGCTATACAGCTTTCATTCAGCCTGTTTGCAATATTTATCATGGTTTGGATGAGTAGCCAAAACATATTTATCTCGAGAAACGCTGCCACTGTGCAACCTCCCTGCAGCTCTATGTTGAAATTCACGTCTAGATAAACTAAGATTCTTCCTTATACACTGCAATGCTTTATAGATACCAGAAACATCCAGGATGGATCTGAAGATGAGAACGAGCTTGTGGATGCGATGTTGGAGTTTAAGAGGGAGCTTGGTAAGTTTGTCAATTTCATTCGAACCCCTTTTTTTCCGAAACCAGTTACACGACTTTATAAAATGTGATTCATTGTTGAAGAACTTACAGATTTAGTGAAGTGCATTACAATGATTTATCTTACAGCGGCCCAGACTGATTTGGATGCAGACCTGAATGAGGAGAGCAAAGATTTGGGTGAGTTACCAAGAAAGGGAAGGATTCAGAGCCATATCTGTGGCAATGTAGATTCGCTACTAAAATGTTATGTTAAACTGTAAAAAAAAAGTAGTACAAATACAGCTCAGATATCTAACGAGTTTGAGAAAGAGATTTATTGTAAATACACTTTATGGATTCTGGATTGTACTAATTAATATTCTGAAATTACAACTATAAATTAAATTTAATCATTTTGTTTGTATTTTATTTTCAGCTGAAAAAAGATGTAAGTATTTCAATTCTAAGTGCATTTTGTATTGAGTGATACACAGAACTATTGTTGGGACCCTGTATTAGTTTCAATACTATTAGTTTTAATGAGTAGCATGAAACAAATATTGAATATTGATCAAATTGGATAATTGGATGGAAGTTCTTTGAAATTACATTGATCTCTTTATTTGATTTCACTTTTAGAAATTAAATTTGGTTTACAGGGCACTTTGGTTACTAATAATTGAATCTACAATAATAATTCAAACAAGAAAATATGCAAGTCCTGATATTGAACTTCAGAGGAACTATCCTAATCAATTTTACTGTCATTTCTCTGTGATATCATGAATCTAACGGTCCACTTCTGCCTCATCATTTTATAAGGAAAGATTTACAAAATAAATAAATAATGTCGTTGAATCTGTAATATTCACTCTAAGGGGAGTGGTCTGCAGTAAATTGGTGCAACTTAATTCATCATAGATCTAGGTAACTCTGACTTTCTTTTTTTTAGTTATCTTGGCAGCTGTGAAGGCGGTGGGGTTGGGTATAAAAGCAGTTCGTGCTGGTAAGGAATTTATTAACATTGTCATCTTTTATAGTGCAGATGCATACAAGGAACCACCCTTTCCATAAGGTGTAAATGACATGCTTATTTGTTTTAACAGTAGATATTTTGCAAAATGAGACCTCCACACAAATTTTGCCACATACTGTACTGCACTGCATAATATACTATTTGATTTCAGCAAACTGTTAACATTTATTAGTATTAATAATAATAATAATAATAATAATAATAATAATAATAATAATAATAATAATAATAATAATAGAATCTCCCTGTAAGTTGGGCCATCTTACAGAATGTCACATCAGTCCTATCAGTGAACCAGAGCAAATCTGCTCACTGCATTATAATACAAATATATATATATATATATATATATATATATATATATATATATATATATATATATATATATATATATATATATATATATATATATATATATATATATATATATATATATATATATTCAGTTCTATTTAATTTCTGTTAGTGTTTGACTATAAAAGAAATATAAAAATGTTGAATATCTATTTGGCTTAACTGACTTAACTGACTTAACTGTTTTTTTTCTCTATAGTGGTTAGGGGAATAAAAAGAAGAAGAGCCAGAGGCTGAAGCAGCTCCTGCAGAGAAACCCATAGGAATGCCCAGCAGCTCTCTTCCACCATCGCATCTCCTGGATCTCCAGGAACACTCTGATTAATAAACATTATCACGCAATCTGAACGTCTTCTGCTTTTCTTCATCTTGCACCTTTGTTCTTTTAAAAGTTTACCACTGTCAATGTGCAGGGCAATATTGGAGTGCTTTGATCAGGCTTTAATACAGGTATTCAACTGAAAAAACAAAAACCATGGCCAATGCTGTTTAAGTGTAATATTGTAACAGACTATTCCTGTTTTACTGTATACAGTGTGAAAGCGACTCCGTTATTTTGCAGCAGTCACATATGCTTCCAAAACTAAATGAACCGCACACTGAGATCGAAATAATCATCCTAAACGAACCAAGTGTGAATGCACCCAACAAGGATAATATGTTGCTATGAGGGAATATGTGAAATCTGATTTATGCTGTGAGTTCCCTGTCACAGATAAAGGCAAGTCATATTTTAGATATAAAAATGTATGATGTTTTAGAGGAAATATTCATTGAGCTTGAGGTAACATTTAATAGGTAATGCATCCGTCTCGCATGCGACTTTTATAGGCTACTCCCCCAGTCAGTGCTGCCAGTTTTGAAAGCATCTTGCCGGTAAATACTGTCCTTGGTGGTTTTAGTTATTTTTATCGTGCATGTTCTTTTTCTATTCCTTTTGATTATGAGGTCATCCCCAGCGCAGAACTTCAATCACCACGATGTCCTTTATAATATATCACGTCCTCATCGTCCCCCCCCCTCCCATGTTTTTTCTGCAGCTCCAATAAAATTACAAATCATACAAACGCTGTTATTGTTTCATTCGTCACCAATTTAAGAACGGTATCAGTACAACTACAATTGTTTTTCAATTTATTTTTAAAGAATGTCTCCGCTAACAGTGTCATTTTACACGACATTCTGAATATATATATTTTTTTGGATTGACCGCATTTGATCTAATCAGATAAATAAAAAAAAACTGCGCTTCTGTATAAATTGTGAGAATAAAAAACAAGCAAAGCAGATACATAGTTACATAGATAACATTACTGTGTTTTTAAATAAATGTGTAGCACTTATTTATGCATTTGTAATATATATATTAAATCTTAAATGTAAGCGCAGTTTTTGGCTGCTTTAAAAAACACAATTTGGCTACTTCTTCATCAGCATTTTCGGTCCTTATTATTATTCATTTCTTAGCAGACACCCTTATCCAGGGCGACTTACAATTGTTACAAGATATCACATTATACAGATTACATTATTTTTTCCATACAATTACCCATTTATACAGTTGGGTTTTTACTGGAGCAATCTAGGTAAAGTACCTTGCTCAAGGGTACAGCAGCAGTGTTCCCCACCTGGGATTGAACCCACAACACGCTGGTCAAGAGTCCAGAGCCCTAACCACTACTCCACACTGCACACCCCAGTAACCAGTATAGTAACCAGTTCAGAGACAGCCTGGCACCATGAGCTGTCAAGGCTGATTGATGGGCTATCAGAGGCTCATTGAAACAATAGACATGTCAACAGACAGCTCACTTGAGGAATGCAGACTTATAAAATCAGACTTCAATACGGCTGCAAGTCATGACTGATAAACACAAACAATACTGCAACATTTCATTGTTATAACATATTTTATATGTATCGGTCAATTTGACCGCTCCTGGTCGGAATAGGTACGACAGTATTTTATCTTGCTAATTTTTGCAGCTTCGCGATTCTTTCTTTGTCAGGGGAATTAGTACATATATTTAGGAAAAGTCAGGAAAGCACAGCTCTGTATCTTAAACACACACTCAGCAATTTAAATTGAAATTCCAAAACGGGTCAAAATGACCGCCTTGGTGGTTCTAGTGTTACAAGAACACTGCCTTTTTCTTTAATGATCTTTTTTTTTATTTCACATTGAGCTGAACAGATCTGTACCATGAATGTATAAAACACATTTCAAAAATGATCTTTCTAACTATATTATTTGTTACCTGCTTATATGTTTACTGTGCTGGTTAATTGACCATTAATCATCCAATCACCACCTGGCCACATTTCACACCTTTTAATTAAACCAATTAAACATTCCACATTTTTCCCCAATAACTCATTTAACAGTGGGTGGCTGTGAAAACAGTGGTCACCTTGAATCCAGGCTGTTTGCCCCATACCCAAGCTAAAATGGCTGCCAACCACACACACACACACACACACACACACACACACACACACACACACACTGACACACACACACACACACACACACACAGACAGACACACACACACACACACACACAGACACACACACACACAGACACACACACACACAGACACACACACACGCACACACACGCACACACACACACACACACACTCACACACACACACACACACGCACACACACGCACACACACACTGACACACACACACACACACGCACACACGCACACGCATACACACACTGACACACACACACAGACACACACACATGCACGCACACACACGCACATGCACACACACACTGACACACACACACACACACGCACACACACACACACACATACACACACACACACACACACACACTGAATCTGTGTGCTGCTGACCCATTGTTTTGTATTTCCCTTTTCCTACCCATTGCAAAAAATAAAATAATAAAATAATAAAATAACTCACTTTTAATGAATGCACATTTATAGTGAATTGTTTGTACACGTACTGTACACATCACTTAATGGAAGTGTTTAACTAGTGCTGCCACCTGCTGATGAGAAATGGAACACATTGTATTTGTTTAATATACAGTGTGTTATTATGCTGTACACATTCATTGCAATAAGGTGTGGTTAATCTTGCTGTAAGGTGTGGTTAATCTTGCTATAAGGTGTGGTTAATCTTGCTGTAAAGTGTGGTTAATCTTGCTATAAGGTGTGGTTAATCTTGCTATAAAGTGTGGTTAATCTTGCTGTAAAGTGTGGTTAATCTTGCTATAAGGTGTGGTTAATCTTGCTATAAGGTGTGGTTAATCTTGCTATAAGGTGTGGTTAATCTTGATGCAAGGTGTGGTTAATCTTGGTATGAAACCCACAATAATCAATTACAAAAAGCAAATTCAGGGCGATTTAAAACACAACAGTCCATTTTTATGTGTTTTGTACATTTTAAGTGGCATGATTTTTTTCATGCTTGAACAAATTGTGGATTTTTATTAATTTATCCTAGTTTCCAATATATGGATTTCATTGCTTCTTTTATGCCAGATGAGAACCAATTCTCTGGAAACTGCAAGTTTTATTTTTCTAAACTCCAGAATGTTGATTTTGAGGATTGCACATGTGTGGTTGACAGGGCTATAAAAAAAAGCCATGTAAGAAAGAAACAACTTTCGTCCGTGTTGTGTGGGATTGTTTAAATATGTCTTCCCCGTCGAATGTAAATATCAAAGAATAAAAAGCTTCTCTTGTACTCCAGGTTGAAGTTTGGGGTCTCTTGTTCCCAGCAGTGGTTTGGACCCCTCCCTTGTCCCTGGCAGGGAGGAAGGAGGGAGTGCAGAGGGATCTCAAACCCTCTCCCCCTCTACATGAAGAATGAACTGCGTTCACCTACACACAAAGCAAACAGCACACAACACTACACTCATGCTTTCTCTTTATGGTTCCCAGCCCTTCCTTCATTGCAAGAATACGTGAGTTGTATAGCATTGTTGTATAACATTATTACCAGAAAAAAAGAGCTGTCTGTCTGTTGGTATGTGCCAGTGTAGACATTCCTCAGGGAAGGGGTGCATCTTTTTTAAAAGGGGCAGTGAGGCACCATAGAAAACTTCAAACAGCAGGTTTTCAATACACAATCTAGAATTGTACATACACATAACAGCCATATTGCCTCGCTTATCACAAGGAAACAGATTATGTTTAATCTTGTTTAATCTGGCTAATCTTGTGAATATATATTACTTACGTTTTAAAAGTCATTAGACAACAACTTACATTTATCATGTCATGCCATCTCAGAGATCTCAAAGCTCTTCACAACACAGCCTCTTCACAAAACAGCCTCTTCACAACACAGCCTCTTCACAACACAGGCTCTTCACAACACAGCCTCTTCGCAACACAGCCTCTTCGTAACACAGCCTCTACAACACAGCCTCTTCACAACACAGCCTCTTCACAACACAGCCTCTTCACAACATAGCCTCTTCACAACATAGTATTTATGGAATTACAGTATTTCCAGAGTCATTTCTTTCAATGATGTCTTTGAAGCAATCATTTATGTTACACACAAGGGAAACTGAAATCGAATGAGTTTGTCTCATCGCCTAAAATCACCATGCATATGCACAATTTAAAACTTGGTTGTTGTGTCTGTCAGTGTACTGTAATGTAAGGTATGCATTGTGGTGTAGTCATCAATCGCAGATATGTAAGTGAAAATGAAAAGGGCACTGGTACCTTATAATGATTAAAACCTGTAATTACAACAGACTGACCACTGGGTGGCAGCCTGGACTCATCATATGATAAAATTACAAGTTCACCTGAATACAATCAAGGTCATTTAATTGAATTATTGAATCAGAACTTGTTGGGGGTACACAGAAGGTGTAAAAATAGAAGATAGGAAATAATCTGGAGTAGAATTATAATAGCACATTGCGCAATTAATACATTATTTAATATCATAGGTTATTTGAGAGTCGCTGGTTTTGTGATTGACTGGTGCCAATGCATATGAGCAGCAGTGTGGAGTAGTGGTTAGGGCTCTGGACTCTTGACCGGAGGGTCGTGGGGTCAATCCCTTGTTGGGGACACTGCTGCTGTACCCTTGAGAAAGGTACTTTACCTAGATTGCTCCAGTAAAAACCCTACTGTACAAATGGGTCATTGTGTGTAAAAAAAAAAAAATGTAATTGTATGTAAAAATAATGTGATATCTTGTAACAATTGTATGTCACCCTGGATAAGGGTGTCTGCTAAGAAATAAATAATAATATGCATGTCATTAAAATTTTAGAATCCTCCTACCCCCACTCCCCTCTCTCTGAAATGGATTGGGCTTGTTTTGGGCTTGTTCTGAAAGTCAGTGCCGCTTTTTTTTCTCGTGAGACTTGGCAACATTGGCATCCACCCTTTCATTAATGAAGAAGAAGAAGAACTTCGGGGGGAGGGGCGGTATGAGTAGGCTGGCGTTGGTGGAGGAGACTCTGTTCAGATTGTGAGTGTATCCTGTGTGGAAGATCTGTGTTGTAATTAACCACTTACACCTTTGTAAACAGCTTAGCCGTCCTGTATCTAGAGTTAGGGAACCTGTCATTATACTGTGTAGTAAGTTCTTCCAATGAAGATGTGATTTATTTTGTGTTTTTGTTGCTTTGAAAACCGTATCAATTAAAACCTTTGTTTACTGCAATTACTGTCTCCAAAACCGTGCGTGCGTGCGTGTGTGTGTGTGTAGTAATAACCCATGTGTGTGTGCGTGCGTGTGTGCGTGTGTAGTAATAACCCTTGTGTGTGTGCGTGCGTGTGTGCGTGTGTAGTAATAACCCATGTGTGTGTGCGTGCGTGTGTGTGTGTGTAGTAATAAGCCTTGTGTGTGTGCGTGCGTGTGTGCGTGTGTAGTAATAACCCATGTGTGTGTGCGTGCGTGTGTGTGTGTGTGTAGTAATAACCCTTGTGTGTGTGCGTGCGTGTGTGTGTGTGTAGTAATAACCCATGTGTGTGTGTGTGTGCGTGCGTATGAGTGTGTAGTAATAACCCATGTGTGTGTGTGCGTGTGTGTGTGTGTGTAGTAATAACCCATGTGTATGTGTGTGTGCGTGTGTGCGTGTGTAGTAATAACCCTTGTGCGTGCGTGTGTGTGTGTGTGTAGTAATAACCCATGTGTGTGTGTGTGTGTGTGTGTGTGCGTGTGTGCGTGTGTAGTAATAACCCTTGTGTGTCTAATAATCTGCACCCTGCACACGGCCACGTTACCACAGCACGTACATGTGTAGTCCAAACTCGCTGTGTGCTGCCTTCAAATAAATATCAAAGACTCGCAAATTACACAAATTGCAAAAGTTTATTCCACAAACCTCACCATGTAAGCAGTTGATGGTTCAGACAGTGATTGCAGTTTTAAGCAAGCTTACCTGATGTTACTTTACTGCCTTCCAATATCCACACTGTCACTGGATGAACTAAAGTATTACATAGCCTAGACTACAACTAGCTTTGAGCAATGACTTCATGATATGCTGCAAAACGCAATTTCTAATACCAATATTCCAGTGCATAAAACTGATTTTAATGCTCCTACTGGTAAACTCTCACAGCGCCTTCTCCGCGCTCAGCACAGCATGACTAATCGCAGGGCTGGATTTCTAGGCAGGCTCCGTGCGCACTGCAGCATAGATCGTGGAGATGAATCATTTTCACAAAAAAATGTAACTTAGATTTTTCATCTGGGGGCTGTGTTCGCAGGAGCCTTGATACAGGTCCTATATCACAACACAGTGTGTTATTCTTTATGATTACAGGTCCTACATCACAACAGTGCGTTATTGTTTTTGACTAATAATCCAATCTCTCTGGTTTTAGAACAATGATTGCAGACCAGAGAACTGTCTGGCATCCTTGGCAAACATGGGCCCTCGTTGTTGAGAACGGGTTCCCCAATTACAATTCCAAGCAGAATGTTTAGAATGCATACTCCAGTGTTGACTGGAAATGAAGGCGAGTGTAGTTTTAAAATCCCTTTCCTTATATTAGCTCCAGTGTTATCACTGCACCCCCTTATCATTGTGTAGTTGAACTTTTCACTTCTCATGCGTTTCTATCAAAAGCCTGTGAAGCACCATATGCTGTCCTCCATGGCCAGGGGTGCAGGGGAAAGCTTGACTGAAGCTAATTAAGGACAGGACAGGGTTTTTTATTTACATTTTAAAATAAGAAACACTATTTTTTAAGTTTATAACTGAGTCTTTATTTCTTCAGAATGCTACCTGTTCAGATAGAGTTTAAACAGGAAGTAGCTTCATTTCTTTACTCTGAGTTCCGCTATACAGGTCAGCTCGTATGGAGTAGCTCTGTGATCCTCATTATAAGCATGAATACCTGGACAAAATGTATTATATAACATACAAGCCAAGAACCAGGTTTCAACAGAAGAAAAGGGAACCTGTTTATTGAATCTATAGCATATTACTATATATCAGCTCCCAGAAAGCCCCAGGTGTGGAGGAACACAGTTGATTATCCCACGAGACAGGTGTATCTCATTCCACGTGGGGGTGACATCATCACCGTCGTCCTTGCCGGTCGAACTCCAGACTGGCATACTGCACATCCTCTCTCTCCTGCCAATCAAACACAATTACAGTGAAGCCTCAATATCAACCCATTCAGTACCAAATGCATTTTCTTTGAAAAAATCAGAACACAGGATGCATTTATGTAATCTGATACATTCTAAATCAATATTTCTTCAAAAAAATGTTCAATCCTTCATTTTGGCTACAAACTGCTGTGTCCTGTTTTGAGGACAGTAAAGTTAGACGTGCCCATAATCAGAGCAGTGAAACGTCACTCCGGGTATGAAGCTCAACACATAAAATGGAGCCACTTTATCATCACAGTTGGTAGGAAAAAAAACACCAAGCAATGTATCATTTTTATACTTCCGTTTCTTATTGTATATTGAAGCCTCATTAAAGCATCTGAAGGGCTGTATTTGCAGAATTCACAGCTGCATGTAGACTTAACTTTTGCGGTTAACAACATTAGAGTAAGTTATCATAACAAGGTACATCACATGTCTTGCAATTTCTTTTTTACAAAATGTTATGACTGTAGGTTTTGGTCTTATGGTTTAGGACTCCAGATGGTGGGCCTTAATATTGAAGATTGCTTTACATTGCCTTCAATAAGAGCCAATCCAGTGTCTTTATAGTGATGTAGCCTTTTAGTATAATAACAATAACAGCAGTAATAACCACACTGTGTACCGCTCTCAGCTTCGCACCGCTGTGCTGTCTTGCACCAGAGCCTGGCTTCTTAGTGTTCCTGCCTAAACAAAGAGGAGGAGGTTCATAGTGACACATGAGGTATTAGATACTAGTGTAATAGAAAAGACCAGGTTCATAGTGACACATGAGGTATTAGATATTAGTGTAATAGAAAAGAGCAGGTTTATATTGACACATGAGGTATTAGATACTAGTGTAATATAAAAGAGCAGGTTTATAGTGACACACAAGGTATTAGATACTAGTGTAATATAAAAGAGCAGGTTCATAGTGACACACTGCAGGTATTAGATACTAGTGTAATATAAAAGAGCAGGTTTATATTGACACATGAGGTATTAAATACTAGTGTAATATAAAAGAGCAGATTCATAGTGACACATGAGGTACTAGATACTAGTGTAATATAAAAGAGCAGGTTCATAGTGACACATGAGGTATTAGATACTAGTGTAATATAAAAGAGCAGGTTCATAGTGACACACGAGGTATTAGATACTAGTGTAATATAAAAGAGCAGGTTCATAGTGACACATGAGGTATTAGATACTAGTGTAATATAAAAGAGCAGGTTCATAGTGACACACTGCAGATGTTAGATACTAGTGTAATATATAAACACCACAATATCATGTCTGAGAATGAATATCTATCAAGATTAAATAATATAGTGTATTTACCTGCAGTCTGGTGTTTATACCTCACAGCTGTCTGTGTGACGTCATCTCTGTAAAAAGTGACCCCATGTTAGTATGTATTGGCTAGCTAAGTATATTAAACACTAACACCAATTTCAAATTGACAATGGGCAATGCTAAATCACACGTGCTAAAACAGGAAACTTCACAATGTAATATATCGGCACAGTAGAATTATAGAACTCATGTTTTTTGGGGGGTTCTTTTTTAACAGAATGGTGAGTTTTATTAAGTTGAGTTTTTTAACCATAAAACCAGGGCTTCCCTAACCTGGTCCTCAGGACCCCCTGTGTCTTCTGGTGTTCGTTCCAGCTGAGTTCTCAGTTACTGAACTGAACCCTTAATTGAACTAATAATTTGCTTAATTAGACCTTTCAATTTGTTCCAGCTCTTAAACGGTTTGAGATTTCAAGTTAACTTTTTAGGAGCTGAGAAGAATTAAAACGGTCTAATTAAGCAAAGCCAGAAGACACAAGGGGGCTGTGAAACCAACCAAATAAACAAATGCATTAAACAAAGTAAATCTAGTAATTCTCGTTTTTGTTTCAGAAAATGAAAAGCTAGAATCTCATGTCTTGAAACTACTGTATAAAAACTCCGACTCGGAATGAAATTAGTGACGTCTGTACACTAAGGGCCTGATTTTCAGAAGGCGCATTTTTAAAGAGGAAATGATACGTCTTTATTTATCTTTCTATACGGCTTATGACTCATTCAATTGAAACGGAAATTGGTTTTCCGGTTACGTAAGAAGCCAATTAGTCACATTTCAACAGTCTGGACTTGCATTTAACTGGAAAACAAAGAGGAAGCACACATGTCGTCGCAACGATGGGGGAAAAAAAGGAAAAATTATTATTTATTTCTTAGCAGACGCCCTTATCCAGGGCGACTTACAATTGTTACAAGACATTATTTTAACCCATACAATTACCCATTTATACAGTTGTTGTTTTTTTTTTTACTGGAGCAATCTAGGTAAAGTACCTTGCTCAAGGGTACAGCAGCAGTGTCCCCCTCCGGGGATTGAACCCACGACCCTCCGGTCAAACGTCCAGAGACCTAATCACTACTCCACACTGCTCGATTTTAGCACATCAATCTCTTATTTTCGGCAAAAGGTCTGGAGCCACTGACACATTTAAAATAAGGAAGGATATAACCGAAAAGATAAATGCAACCTCTTCCATAAAAAGGTGAAATAAAGAAGTCAAAAAAATATTCTGTGGCTTAAAACGCAAAACAGCGGTTGTGATGCATAGTTCACGCCCTAGTCTCTGTAAGTCCTTTGGATAAAAGCATCTGCGAAATTACATAATAATAATAATAATAATAATAATAATAATAATAATAATAATAATAATAATAATAATAATAAAAAATCCTTAATTTATTTCAATATCACAATCTGATACAATATTAATACTGTATTCATATCCCTTACATGCAATATCTGAATGTTTCTGTATATTTGTGAAAAATCATAATACAAATGTTAAACAGTAATATGCATTTGTTACATATGTTTTAGAATAGTCATATGTTAATTACGTATTTAATATATTCTAAAATTAGCCAGCCTCCACTTAGAAGCTCCTGCTCGAATTTTGTGAACAAGGCGCTGTTCTCTGTTCTGCACTGTACTTGGCAACTACATCTGTGACAATACATTGAGCATCATATACAACTTTCACAGTTAAAGAATGATGATGTTTTCTGTTTCAGAAAGCAATTTAATTCCTTGAATCTTGGGATATTGCAACATGTGTGTAATCTATTACACCTAGCACGTTTGGGAAGCCAGACAACTGATAAAAGTTGTGTTTGGTTGTATTTTGTTTGACATCCTCAACTGAAAATATTATACTCCCTTGCCCTACGGAAAAGTGCATCTGTGACAGCAGTCAGTATCTTTGAGACAGAAGACTGACAGATCTGTCCCCAGGTTGTCTGGATGGCACCCGTTGCATGAAAATGAAGGGCTGCTGTAACCTTTACAGGCACAGGTATAACGTGACTGCAGGCTGTTTGAGATTAATCAGACTTTAGCAGATCACACAGCTCTGTTATAATGCCTATATCCAATCTGTATCTGTGCATAACTTGTATTGGAGTTCGATCTAGAAATGTGTGACGAGATGAACTATTCTGGGGTTAGTGTAGGGTGGTTTTTTACTCATCCTCACGTCTTAATCAGCAAGTGTACTTTGGTGTACTAAGTGGGCACATCAGTGTTTTGCACGTTTGGAAAATAGGTTATTTGCAAAATAGAATAATTACGGGCTTCAGTTTCTATGGCCAAACGTTTTGCATCACCCTAAATAACTAAGTTTGCTTCATAAAGTCGAATGAAACCTGCTGAATAATATTACGTTAACATATATATCAACCATGATATTTATCTGTGAAAATATTGCTGCTAAAATCTTTTAAAAGAGCTGATCCACGCCGTCTCTCCTGTGAATCGCAACACCTGGAGCAGCATTGTGACTGAAGCAGCAGCAACTCTTGACTTGTTGAGTACCTTCATTCATGTGATATAGAGGTGTTACTAAATCAATATATTATAAGGGATTCACTCAACTAACTGTATAATATGAAGTGAACACGGATATTAATCACTGTAGAAAGGCTTCTTTACTGTGTCTGATTATATTTTACACCAGAATGTACATTGCTTGAATTCATGGATTATTGTCGAAGTTAAAACGTCAATTTAAACCTATGAGATTGCAGTTTGATGTGACAATTTTCAATAAAGAGTCCTTGTCTATTTGATATGAAATGGAACATGTTTGACCAACCCTTTATCTCCCATGCTGGTAGTTTGCAGTTTTTTCAACTGATCAGAGAAAAAAAGTCAATTTAAAATCCTAATGTGAGACACTAATGTCTATTACTTTATTAGTGACAGACTTTTTAATGAAGTAAAATAAACTCTGGTCAATATTTATTTTGCTTGCATTTAGTAATATTTGCCATGAAGTAAAGCCTTATTGTTTTAAGTGTCCAAATAGTATAAACAGCCTTCCTCACTCCAGTCAAATCATGTGACAAAATGACCTCTCAACTCTCTGGTCCCACCTATTTGCCCTCTATATGTATCTATTAGGCTAGCAGAGTTGAAAGGTCACACTGGCACATGGTTTTAATGGATTGCAGAAGCATGTTCAGTACTGGCAGAATTCTCCAAACGAGTTCAAACCCGGGTAAAGAGAAAAATGATAGTACTGTACATGTATTAATTTTTTTATATCACATAAACCACACAGGAATCTACTATTAATTTTCTCTGCATCACAATTGCTATTTTGAGTCCTCCACAATGTCAGCTATTGCCATTAATAAAATGATTAAGAAAATGATTATTTTGGAATAAAGTTCCATCTTTTATTCAATACATACCGTTCATTAGCCGAATATGAATTTGTTTGACCTAAACAAAAGAAATAATTATTATTATTTATTTATTAGCAGAAGCCCTTATCCAGGGCGACTTACAATTGTTACAAGATATCACATTATACAGGTATCATGTTATTTTTTTTACATACAATTACCCATTTATACAGTTGGGTTTTTACTGGAGCAATCTAGGTAAAGTACCTTGCTCAAGGGTACAACAGCAGTGTCCCCACCTGGGATTGAACCCACGACCCTTAATTAAAATAGTTAATATATATATAGTACAATTAACATGAAGAAGTATATAATACCTTCCTTGCTCCAGGAACGAGCCCAGGTAAGACTGCCGATGAGGACACAGACCAGCACAATACCACAGCCTCCCAGGACACTGTAGTGAACCAGGCATTGCTCTATAGAGACACACACAATATACCCACAGACATGAGAACTATAGAGACACAGACAATATACCTGCAGATACGAGAACTGCAGGCTCTATAGAGACACACACAATATACCTGTAGATACGAGAACTGCAGGCTCTATAGAGACACACACAATATACCTGCAGATATGAGAACTGCAGGCTCTATAGAGACACACACAATATACCTGCAGATATGAGAACTGCAGGCTCTATAGAGACACACACAATATACCTGCAGATATGAGAACTGCAGGCTCTATAGAGACACACACAATATACCTGCAGATATGAGAACTGCAGGCTCTATAGAGACACACACAATATACCTGCAGATACGAGAACTGCAGGCTCTATAGCGACACACACAATATACCTGCAGATATGAGAACTGCAGGCTCTATAGAGACACACACAATATACCTGCAGATATGAGAACTGCAGGCTCTATAGAGACACACACAATATACCTGCAGATATGAGAACTGCAGGCTCTATAGAGACACACACAATATACCTGCAGATACGAGAACTGCAGGCTCTATAGAGACACACACAATATACCTGCAGATATGAGAACTGCAGGCTCTATAGAGACACACACAATATACCTGCAGATATGAGAACTGCAGGCTCTATAGAGACACACACAATATACCTGCAGTGTTGGAAAATATAATTAATATACACAAAAAATAAACATTAAACATTGACATACTAAAATGCATTTACAATCTGTTGCATAATATTTCTGTTTGTATCTTAAATACTTGGTTACAAAGTAAAGATGATAGAAAACAACATTTTCTAAAAGTGCTTATTAACATGTGTTATAATATAAACATTACATTTGATTGATCCGCATATATTGCCCAATAGCTCTAAGATGCGTGTCAACGGCAGCTATTTTCTTAAATCAATCTTTCTATATTTTAATTTATCTTTTACAGTAGTAATAATCATAGGATTAGTATATTCTAATCAGAATTAAAACATTTTAATAAAAATAAATGATCTACATATGGTGTTATTAATAACTTCAAAGAGAAAACAGAATTAAATGTAAGCTTGTATTATTCTAGATGTACCAGTTAATGTTGATACTATTCAATACTGCACATTACTGGTGCTATTGACAAAGTATTGTTCCACGTCAGCGTGCATTTATCAATCCCTACTAGAAGACCTACTGTATTCTGGGTATGAAATATCCCTGCTGTGGATGACGGTGTTGGAGTTCAGTTGCGCTGCACAGGCGCACACCGTGCCGCTCCGCCACGTCTCCGCCGGGACTGCCAGCCAGCTCGTGGCGCTGTAGCTCTCTCCGTCTCCGCCTTTCTGCCCTTCGATCCAGGAGCTTGGAGCGCCTCCCTCTGCCAGGTGACCGGAGAAGAACCACTGGACCCGGAGCGCGGGCGAGGAGAGACCCCGGACCAGACACACAAATGTCAGAGTCCCCTTGGAATCGAGCGCGCTGCCGGAGACAGAGGGGCCCATGACCGTTACTGTAGTATTTTGTGTGGAATTGTCTGAAAATGTAACAAATAAACACATAAATAAATACATAAATATATTTAAATGACATATAGGCCTGAATATTATCTGTCTTGTTTTCCTAGCTGGCTATGTGATAGTGTACAGACAAGATTAGTTCTAAAAGTTTTTTAATTCAGGAACCCAACACGTTCAAAAAACAAAGAATCATTGCAGAAACTATGCAGACCTCAGCTAACAAGCCCCGGATGTACTAGAGCTGGAAATTTTCAGCGCTCTATGGGTCAGGACTTTGGACAGCACCACGTGCGGCACCCTCTCTTCTCCGCCTGGCAACGAACCTTTGAACTTCTGGAACGTTCGCGGCGCTTTGACTTTCCACTTGCAAAAACAAAATCTCACCAGCTGTGCATTGCGGACCACGTTTCCGAGGTCTTTCCTGAACACAGTTTATAGGTGGCTACAACTGAAATATTCTGCTCACTTAATTATTCTTTTAATTCGTAAAACAAGCAGCTATTGCACGGATGAAGAGTAACAAAGTGAATTTATGATTATACAAAATTATGTATTAGTAATAAATAAATGCCTCTCTAGTGGAACTTCACAAAAACGAAGACCTGTACACATAACATATTATAATTATGTTTATTTTAAGAACAACTCATTTCGCAGTCCTTTGTCAGATTGCTCTTGCGCTCTCGTGATTTCTGCTCATGGATGTTAAACAATATTAACTTTATACAAATACGAACGGTCAATTTGAGCTCAATAATAATTTCTCTTCTGTCGCTAGTTTTTATCATTTTAGAGTAAACTTTCCCCAGGCTGCAAAAGGGCTCAACGTGTTCAATGAGGACTTCAATGTATTCATTATAGTGATATTTTTACGCGCTTCACATCATTTTATTTTTAGGAAACTATGGGCGGCATTTTGCACTTGAGGGATATTAAAACGCACCTCCACTCAGCAGCGTTTCATTGAACTTTCTTCCGATTATTTTCAAGCCTGATCATAACAGATGAACCAAACACACCACCCTAAACGAGAACCAGCACATATACAGCTCTGGACAAAGGGTTTGCATCACCTCGAATTACAGGATTGAGAAATTATTTTTAAAAATCTATAGGAACATAATTATTTTATTTAACATCACGTAATTAATGAAACTACAAAATGATATTGCATAAGTCTAGCGGAAGGCATAATAGCAGTACAGTATTTCATGTTAGATTTCGAAATATCACAGTTTTCAATTCTTGGCAGTATATGTAAAACTACAAAGCGGTATGTAATTCAATATATTAACATAACATTATTCAGCAGGTTTCATTTGACTTTATGAAGCAAAATTAGCTGCATACTGGAAGCAGCCTTTAGGGTTTCCTATTACCAGTAGAAATTATACAGCCAGGAAGAAACCCCGAAGGACTGCAGTACTTTAACACAAGGGCTGGATAGATATTTATATTGCACCGACCTTTAGAGAACAGGGATGGGTATTTATATGAAGACCCTGTAAAGAACAGGGATGGGTATTTATATGAAAATCCTGTAAAGATCAGGGATGGGTATTTAAATGAAGACCCTGTAAAGAACAGGGATGGGTATTTATATGAAAATCCTGTAAAGATCAGGGATGGGTATTTATATGAAAATCCTGTAAAGATCAGGGATGGGTATTTATATGAAAATCCTGTAAAGATCAGGGATGGGTATTTATATGAAGAACCTGTAAAGATCAGGGATGGGTATTTATATGAAGACCCTGTAAAGAACAGGGATGGGTATTTATATGAAGACCCTGTAAAGATCAGGGATGGGTATTTATATGAAGACCCTGTAAAGATCAGGGATGGGTATTTATATGAAGACCCTGTAAAGATCAGGGATGGGTATTTATATGAAGACCCTGTAAAGATCAGGGATGGGTATTTATATTGAATTGTGGTTTGTTACACTTGAACAAAAATTATTGTATTTCTTGCTCTTATTGTATTACTTGTATTGTAACACTTGAATGTTTTTGTATTTGCTTGCGATTGTAAGTCGCCCTGGATAAGGGCGTCTGCTAAGAAATAAATAATAATAATAATAATAATAATAATAATAATAATAATAATAATAATAATAATAATAATAATAATAATAATAATAATAATAATGAAGACCCTGTAAAGATCAGGGATGGGTACTTATATGAAGAACCTGTAAAGAACAGGGATGGGTATTTATATGAAAATCCTGTAAAGAACAGGGATGGGTATTTATATGAAGACCCTGTAAAGAACAGGGATCGGTATTTATATGAAGACCCTGTAAAGAACAGGGATGGGTATTTATATGAAGACCCTGTAAAGAACAGGGATGGGTATTTATATAAAGACCCTGTAAAGATCAGGGATGGGTATTTATATGAAGAACCTGTAAAGATCAGGGATGGGTATTTATATGAAGAACTTGTTTTGTGCAGTTACTGACAGCAGCGGAATCAGCTGCACCGCAGTCCCACTGATAGTACAATCTGCGTTCATTTAAAATGGAGTTGGAGCCTTTTTATCTAAATTTAGGAATTCGAATTGATTGTGAACTATTTCTAAACACAGATCTAACAGGCACCTAACCGGCTAATACAACTACGAGGAATTGCACCCGTTTAACTCTAGAAAGCAGAGTGATCGGTGTATTTACAGTACATGTAATTAATTATCGATCGTACTTTGTAACTTTGTAATGCTTCTTCTTACCTCTGACGATGAGTAAAGATCCACTGGAAAACTCCAGGGCGTTAGAACTGTATTCAGCGCAGTAATATACCCCGGAGTCGACGGGCTGCACGCCCCGGATGGTCAGCCCGCAGTCCCCATTGCTCGCTCGTCTCGTAGTGACCCTGCACCCAGGACCTGCCTTGCAGCTCGTGTTCAGAGCGATCACCTCGCTGTCCTTCTTCATGAACCAGCGCAGCAGATCCGTGTCTACGACGCACGCGCTGGAGGAACAGAAAGTCTCCACGAGGTCTCCAGCCGCAGCAAACTGGTGAGCCGGTGTCTGGTGCAACAAAGCACCTTCTCCTCGATAAACTGGGATACGTACAAAACATTGAAAACACTCGCTATTACAGCGCATATTTATATTACATAACAACTTAAGAATAGCAAATATTAAGCAAGTATACAGCTATGCCCAAAAGTGTTGCACCGCCCTATAGAACTGACTCATTCAGTCGTAAGAAACCTGCTGAATATAAATTACTTTAACATACGAATTACATACCGCTTTGTTTTCCACATACTTAACGAAAATCTGACAAATATTAAAGAATGTGACATTTCGAAATCTAACTTGAAATACTATCATGGCTTTCAGTAGACTTTTGCGATATAATTTGTAGTTTCTTTGATAACATGATGTTAAATAAAATATAACAATTATATATATATATATAGACACACACACACACACACACACACACACACACACACACACACACACACACACATTTCTAATTATGTCTCAATCCTAAAATTCTAGGTGATGCAAAACTTTTGGCCAGAGCTGTGTAATTCCAATGTAATTAAGATAAGAGGCAATTACTGTTTAGCGAAAGTATCATATATTAGGTTAAGGGATTCAGGTATTAAGACTACAAGATTGCAATCGTTTTAGACGTGGTTATATTGCATTGCTGTGCAATAATTGCATTATTACCATGTAATATGTGTCATGTGTGCTATGTGTAAATGTATTGTGTGCCCTTTGAAACAAAGTGCTTCCAATAAACGGAATAATAAAACAAACACATCGCATAGATGCACTAAATTAGCATAGGCAATTTCAAACATACACTTAGAATTGAGTATGAATGATGTTTTATGAGCTGTGCATTTAAGTTACCTCAGTGTTTATGTTCAGCTCAGAACACTTCGAGTAGATGAGTTACTTGAAAGTCAGAATCTCGTCAGTCTTAAATCTTACCTGTAAATGTCAACATTTACTAAATAAGGTGGTAAATGTGCGAAATAATGAAGAAATAAATTGCTTCTGGGACATTTACCGGCTAATCTTATGATTTACCGAAATGTATTAGTAAATTCAGGTTTATCATCTAGGAATGTATTTATTCCTGCATATAAATGGTCATGTCGATGAATATATTTATTTCTACATACATATTTTCTATTAACAAAATAATAATTAATGAGCTTACAGTAACGCATCATTGAGCAATTAAACATGGTACTGAACAATACTGTAATCCACTTCTGTAGAACAACCAACATTCTGGTAAATCTGCGTATAAAAGAATTCACTATGGTGTTGAAGGATATTGTATTCCAAATACGTAGTAGTTTGATGACAAATAATTATATTAAATGCAAATTAAATAATTCAACATGGTTACTGCAGCATGGTAGACTATTGTGTCACTTGGAGTTATACACTCCTGAAACCATACAATGCGCGAAAGTGACACATTCGGCCATTAGCCAAAGTATTTGATTATTCTTGAGATTTACCGGTAATTGTCCGAAGTGAAACGTTATCATGTTTATTTCTGACATTTACAGTTTTCCTTGCTGAATGTCGACATTTAGCAGCAAAACTTAACTAACTTTTAAGCATAACATATATACTATCCTATAGAGGAAGGAGATGAATTCTATTGGACATTTTTGAGTACAGGGGTGTGGAATTGTATTCTTGTTGAATAAAATGAAAATAACATTTTTGGAGATATGCAGTGACTTTTTACACACACTGACACACACACACACACACACACACACACACACACACACACACACACACACACACACACACACACACACACACACACACAACATCCTTAAACATAAAAGAAAATGTTTTAATTAGACAAACGTTTGACCCGATGCCTACCTCGCTTTCTTACATGTTTTTTACCTCAGGGTTATGGATGATTGAAGTTATGGATGAAGAATATATCATGAAAAGTGTGCCTCTACACTGTAAAAGCTAAAGCTTTACGCAACGGATTTTAAACACGTCCTAGTCGTGTATATTATTGACACAGTAAAGACGCCGCACATGTTGCTGGTATCCTCTGTGTTTGAATGCTGCGTCTACAGTATTAGAATACATACTTCCACAGCATTAAGCTACACACTCAACTGGATATCCATGCCGCCGCATCCTTATAGCAGCTTTTTAAAATATAAAACCTATCATAACTGTGTGCTATTATTCAATACTAACATTGTATACAATGAAACATCAGCTGGTAACGGTGCCAGAATTCTAATTAATCCCATAATCCTAACTTGTTGCACCTTATTTCATATTGTACTTTAGTAGTATAATTTGCAGTTACTGTAAACTACACTGTATTTGAATTTTAAAGCCGCCTTGCTCAACTAATAATCGTTGTAAGTCGCCTTGGATAAAGGCGTTAATAATAATAATAATAATAATAATAATAATAATAATAATAATAATAATAATAATAATAATAATATACATACCTTTCAAACACAACGTGACCGTGATAAAAATGTGCAGCATGGTTCTGATAAGCTATGAACTGAGAGAAGCGATGGCACCTACTTAAACATGTTAAATGTCAATTAAATTGTACTGTTTTTTTGTGGGTTTCTGGCTTGACCGGTTGCCTCGAGCAGGCCTCCTTGTCATTTCCTGTTTCATATTAATACCCTTTTATATTCCTCGCATTAAGAGTTTCCATTGTGTCAGCGCAGAGACTGCGAGGAAAAATACAAAAGATGTGCGGTTTTGGTAGCGTCTAAAATGTAGCTCTCGATGTTCTCAGTGAAACACAAGCCACACTCCAAAACCCCAAAGACCCCTGTTGTTTTTGTCGAGATATGATTACACCACCCACTCCCGAAAATAAGAATGAAAACAAGTTTATTATAGATTGCACGAATAAGATGCCCTGCGTGATAATGCGTAAACATGCATGTTCGTCTGGCTTGTTTTCGGTTGCAGCTTTGCAGCCTTCAGACACACACACACACACGCACACGCACACGGACACGCACACACACACACACACACACACACACACACACACACACACACACACACACACATGTATTCGGTCACATAAACTGCAAACCACACTGGAACACTCACAGTTAAGAAAATTGAATTGATTAATTTATGAAATGCGGAACTTCTGTAAGTTTAATTGCTTCAACAAAACGCAGAAACCTTCAATGAAATACTGAACTGAAAGCTGCCATACTCCATTGTGTGGAGTAGTGGTTAGGGCTCTGGACTCTTGACCGGAAGGTTGTGGGTTCAATCTCAGGTGGGGGACACTGTTGCTCTACCCTTGAGCAAGGTACCTTACCTAGATTGCTCCAATAAAAACCCAGCTGTATAAATGGGTAATTATATGTAGAAAATAATGTGGTATCTTGTAACAATTGTAAGTCGCCCTGGTTAAGGGCGTCTGCTAAGAAATACATAATAATATTATTGTATAATGAAATACTGAACTAAAAGCTGCCATGCTCAATTGTATAATGATATAATTGTATAATGTAGGTTATATATAGTACAGTGGTGTTCAACCTTTTTAAAACTGTACCCCTTCTGTCTGCAGGTTTCAGCTCATCTACACCTTTACAATGTTCGCTCTACTGACTGGTACCGCAGTTGCAATAAAAGGTACAATAATCTGATTCACATTATTTTCGTGTTTATTCAATATATAATTTATTCACAACAGACAGGCTGCTGGTTAAGGACAGAATACCAAACAGTAATTCTTAAGACTTTTAAGAACACGGCTTTGCATGCATCTCCTCGGAACACACTCGTATTCGCTTTCTGTTCTGCAAAGTTATTATAAATAATACAAAATAGTCTGCACAGTAAATGTTTATCAGGTTACCATTTACTTCCCATCTCAGCATAATTATATTGTCCTTTTAATATATGAACCTCAAGATTAAACTATAATAACTAACAGAGACAAACTTTTTTTATTAAAGCCAATATAAAAACGATGCAAAACGTTCTGTCGCTTTGCTTCTCTACATTTGTGCAGTAATTGAACAACGTTACTACAATTAGAACCTGACCCAACAGTTAATCCTAAACCTAAAAGTTACCACAATGAATAAAACAAAAAAAAAATAATGATCATTGTCATGGATTTCATCAAAGCGCAAACTACACTCTTCAAAGAGACGGTTCGTGGATGTTCGAGACAGACTGGCCATTTACTTTCTAATTAGAACCATTTGATTAAACAGAACCCTCATTAGACATTCACTGTTAGGTTTGAATAATGGAACCCAGGCTGAATCTATAGACCAGTCTGCTGTTTAATAGTGATTTCTTATCGCCGTGTGCAGGGAGTCTCTTATTGTATAAGAAATGTCATCTGGTGCGATATGGGCTAGAGAAGTGTTTGGAAATGGTCACATTGGGTCTTTCAGGTTTGATAATCTTTGGAACAAGCGATTCTGCCTTCTGTTTGCATAATGCAATGCACGTTTAAAATGTATTGTACTCTGTATTGGAGTTTGTGTTGTGGGTCTGTATTTGTATTGTAAGTCTTTGTTAAAGGTTTGAAGTTGAATACAAAGCGAGTGAACTGCATTGACCATATCCTGAGCAGAAAGAGGCAAGTTCCTGCAAACAACATTCACACAGAGGTGTGATCGCGATGCAGACCTGCGGTTTGAAAGCCTATTGTGTATCTTTTATATTTAGATATCCGTGGTGCTGGAGATGCTAGCAGGTGTTTTTCCATCTACAGCACAAAGAATACCGGGGCACTCGTTGCTTAATCTAGTAATAACGACATAACAAAACGAGGCCACTATACAGTAACGAGGTCAATATACAACCAGAGTGTTCAGAATAATATGTCAGAATGATGTATTTTATAATAAAAGACTGCCTACACCAATGTATCGCTTTATTATAAACCAGGAACTACTGTTAAACATAAAAGTGTTGCTTTTATGTTTAACAGTGACGTTATTTACCACACTGATGGCAAAATGAACAAACACAATATATATTATATTACATTATAATATTTTATAATATTACATTATAAATGTGTCATTAATTTCAGACACACATCGCTATTATTACACATCGCTATAGTCACTCATCATTCAGGCACTCAGAACCGCCCCACTAGACAGGTTCATCCTTCAATCTCATCATTCAGGCAAAGAACCGCCACACTAGACAGGTTCATCCTTCAATCTCATCATTCAGGAGCTCAGAACCGCCACACTAGACAGGTTCATCCTTCAATCTCATCATTCAGGCACTCAGAACCGCCCCACTAGACAGGTTCATCCTTCAATCTCATCATTCAGGAGCTCAGAACCGCCCCACTAGACAGGTTCATCCTTCAATCTCATCATTCAGGAGCTCAGAACCGCCACACTAGACAGGTTCATCCTTCAATCTCATCATTCAGGAGCTCAGAACTGCCCCACTAGACAGGTTCATCCTTCAATCTCATCATTCAGGAGCTCAGAACCGCCACACTAGACAGGTTCATCCTTCAATCTCATCATTCAGGAGCTCAGAACCGCCACACTAGACAGGTTCATCCTTCAATCTCATCATTCAGGAGCTCAGAACCGCCCCACTAGACAGGTTCATCCTTCAATCTCATCATTCAGGAGCTCAGAACCGCCCCACTAGACAGGTTCATCCTTCAATCTCATCATTCAGGCACTCAGAACCGCCACACTAGACAGGTTCATCCTTCAATCTCATCATTCAGGAGCTCAGAACCGCCCCACTAGACAGGTTCATCCTTCAATCTCATCATTCAGGAGCTCAGAACCGCCCCACTAGACAGGTTCATCCTTCAATCTCATCATTCAGGAGCTCAGAACCGCCCCACTAGACAGGTTCATCCTTCAATCTCATCATTCAGGAGCTCAGAACCGCCACACTAGACAGGTTCATCCTTCAATCTCATCATTCAGGAGCTCAGAACCGCCCCACTAGACAGGTTCATCCTTCAATCTCATCATTCAGGAGCTCAGAACCGCCCCACTAGACAGGTTCATCCTTCAATCTCATCATTCAGGAGCTCAGAACCACCACACTAGACAGGTTCATCCTTCAATCTCATCATTCAGGAGCTCAGAACCGCCCCACTAGACAGGTTCATCCTTCAATCTCATCATTCAGGAGCTCAGAACCGCCACACTAGACAGGTTCATCCTTCAATCTCATCATTCAGGAGCTCAGAACCGCCACACTAGACAGGTTCATCCTTCAATCTCATCATTCAGGAGCTCAGAACCGCCACACTAGACAGGTTCATCCTTCAATCTCATCATTCAGGAGCTCAGAACCGCCCCACTAGACAGGTTCATCCTTCAATCTCATCATTCAGGAGCTCAGAACCACCTTAATTACACATAATTACAATGTTATTATGCATAGTTACAATGTACTTAATATGTAAATATTTTAGCACAATATAAGTAAGTACACAATTGGATCAGAGTAGGGTTAAGGTTAGGTTTAAAGTTAGGGTTAGCTTTAGAGTTATGCATAAGTTTAGGATCAACATTATATAATGCAACAAAAATGTGCACATTAAGTACATTGTAACTATGCATAATAATATTGTAATTATGTGAAGTACACATGTATTTACTACTACTATAACACACAGTAATTAGACACTTAATGTAAAGTGTTACCAAGAAAATAATTGTTTTTTTAACCCCATTACAAAAATTATTGCTATCCAACTTCCTCTCAAGGTTTACTGAACCAAAAGAAACAAACAAAAACTTTTTGTTAAAATCTAAATCTTTATTTCAATGACACAAAATGGCAGATCCAACCAGGTGTTCTGGAGTTATAAGGGTCACAAGCTTAGAAAGAAATGAACAAGAACACATAAAGCTGGTACTAATAATTAAAAATCCTCTGTTTTGATTATTAAATATAATTTGGTGTACGGGAAAAGTCAAAAGGAGGTTGTTGGCAGGCTGAAAGTCACAATAAACATGTAGGCCGAGAGCCTGCAGTCTGAGTCACTTCAAACGGGGTGTCAGTTGATATCATCTTGTTCTGATGAGATTCAGTGATGCATATTCAGTCTGTGAAAAAGAAAAAGATCAGTTCCTGAGATCTTAAAGACTTTAAATATGACTGCCTATGTTATTCATAGGATAATATTTTGTTATTGTTTTCCTTGTTATTGGGGGAAAAGAAACTAAGCAAATACATAACACAATGTATTAGAATAACCCATTGCATTTGTGATTTGCTGTGCTTATGAATGCAAACCACTGTAACAGAACATCCTGGAAAACTGCCAAAATAGGTGAATGGTGGCTGTCTAATTTAATTGATGTCTTTAATAGGCCACACATGCAATTCATTTAAAATAGTAAGAGAAACAGAACACCTAGCCACAAATGATAAAATGCATTTCAGAAGTTGTTTAAGTTGTTTAAGATGTTAATTAAAGCACAAAATGGTCTAACATTTTCACACGAGTGCCTAGTGTTTCTATATCACCAATTGCTGACTGAAAATTGAAATTCTCATGCAGGTACGTATATAAAGGGTATAAAATGATAAAATCTTGAGGTGTTCCAATACATTTGCACACTAGTGTACTGTGCTAACAAGGGACCAACCTTGATGGGCCCCAAACTTTTCTTATGTTCTTATATATATATATATATATATATATATATATATATATATATATATATATATATATATATATATATATATATATATATATATAAAGAGAGAGAGAGAGAGAGAGAGAGAGAGAGAGAGAGTGAGAGAGAGAGAGAGAGAGAGAGTGAGAGAGTGTGTGTGTGTGTAAATATGGAGAGGAGGTCTATAGTAGAAAATGATTGACCCGAGGGAAGACTATTGTTACTGACAAGGGGTATAAGGGTTATTATTTGCTGAATATTTACCGCGTCCTCTTTTGTTTTCCTCTGTGGTGTGCCGCTGTGGTGTGCAGTGAGTTCCGCTTCCCTGCTTCTTTGCTCTGTTAATTCCAAAAACAGAGTTGGTTAGAAACGTGTCATGATAACCAGGGTGTCTATGGGGCTTGCCCATACTGTAGATGAGAAAGGACGTTAAACTGCTTCCACCAAATTCTCACGTGTGTGAATTAGGAAAGTCTATTAAAAACAGGTTATTAACATGTGTTATCCAGCTAACAGACAACTGTTCTAGGACTTACAGAACACACAGCCCAGCACACGACATCTCACGCTTCACCTTTTCATTCTGTCCACCCAAATCACAATCCACACGACTCCAGATGGGTTGAACCTCTGTCCTGCTGTTAATATTGTTTTCATACAAAATGATGAGAAAAAGATTCAATTACCTGTTCTCAGTCTTTTCCTACAAAAACATGCACTGGTCACCACTATCAAGCACAAAATGCACACTCCAGGCAATCCGTAATATAGAACATGCAGACAGTCTGTAAAAGGAAATAAAATACAATGTTATATACAACACTATTTCATGACAGAGATCAAACCCATAGAACTATAATGGCTTTAAATCTCCTTGACAGGGTGACATTCAACCATGTATTCAGGCCTTAAGAGTGCACTTGAAAATATGAGATCCTCTCTAGTCAGAGTCACCAAGATATTCAGTAGGGGTCTGAGAGGGGTGACGCGGGCAGTGAAATATGAGATCCTCTCTAGTCAGAGTCACCAAGATATTCAGTAGGGGTCTGAGAGGGGTGACACGGGCAGTGAAATATGAGATCCTCTCTAGTCAGGACTTACTTACTTGTACCCCCTTCTCCAAAAATGGAATTCCCATGTGTGCCATTCCCGGATGTATAAACCTCTCCGGTAACGTTATTGTGAACCTCACACGCCACTCCCCCGCTCTCCCATTGCTCCACGCTGACTGTGATGTGGCTCGTTACGGTGTAAGCACTGTCAGGTTCTGTCAGCACCTCTTCGAGCCGCGGCGTGGGTTCAGCGGAGACCCCAGGGATTGTCCAGAAGACTGGGCCCCAGAGTGGGGAGGCGTCTCTCACTAAACACACAACCAGAACCGGCTCAGTCCAGCCCATCTCGTCTTCAGACGGGCCCGGGGAGAATAGCTGGACACTCGGGGTTATCTGCGGGTCTTTGCAATACAGTGACAGAAGGTTACTATTAGCATTGGGATTTGGTTGACCCCTCCTCCTCTACAATAATGTTCTCTAGTTCTATTACTGCTATGCAATGTTAGACTGGGGGGTGGATGCGGGTGGATTTTTTGGAAGGGTGGACACTATTTTTTGTGGAACACCATTTTCACACTCTCTTCATTGTTATTTATACCCTATTTTTATAGGTGAAAGTTATTTAATATCATATCAGTGTTTACAAATACTCCACACAGCTGTTTTACTAGGCTATAATATAAAGCTTTCCGTTCTTTATTTTATTGCATACATTTTGTCATGTTTTTGTATTTGTGACATGCTGTTTTGTCCGATTGTTAATGTCTTTATCTTTTTTTAATGTTTTGCATACAGCTTAATACTATGGCTATGCACTTTGTGTGTTGTGCTAGCCAGGAGGTATAGTTCGCAAACTATTTTGGGAGACTCCAGGTTTTGTTGATGCTTTACTAGGTTATTTTTTATTTGTTGTGAACTTCTTGGTGTTTATTTTTTTCAATATTTTATCGATGATTCTAGCTGGCTTAGCTTGCAGAAATAATATTTCTTCGATTGGATGTGGGCTAGTGTGTTGGCTATAGTGTGGTAATTTTGAGGACTTGTCTTATTTGAAAGAACTGCTATATTGCATTGTGACTGATTGTGTTGTGTCAAGATAACAGTGTGCGAAATATCTTTGTTCGTCAGTTTTAAATCATCATTGTCTATCCCTAACATTTTTTAAACATTATACCAGACATTTGTAATTTTGAATGTAAACTAACTGTATTTAAAATGTTTAAACAGTTTTTTGGGGACCAGTTAGGAGATATAAACAGTCAAATTGTTTTAAAATGCTTTCATTTAGGTACACCCAGCATTAACATTTTTCATCTTTTTCAGTGTAAAATTCACTTGCACTGTAAAAGTGAAAAGCTCTCCAGGGGCTTTGGCCCTGGACCCCACTGGGGGCCTGATTGGTCCCAAACCCCTTGCGTGTAGGAAAATGTGCACCGTTGCTCTACATTGGGCAACCCCATAGTCCACTCACTATTTTCTGTAGGAGTCTAACCCTGACGCTATGCAACAAGCAACACTGAATTTAGAATACAGAATTATGAAACAATGGAGACCAGATAGCTTGAAACGCATTATAATGGGTGTTGTGTTACTCGAGTGCTTCCCATATACAAGGTCACATTTAGTTTCAAGGTTAGTGTTTGTTTATAGGAGGTCGCACCACTTTTTGTTTGCTATTTGCCTTTTACTTTCAGCTGGGGGTTGAAGGAGCTCCCTGATCGATAGCAATGCAGGAATGTTATTAATGGTAACGCAACATAGGCAGCTCTAACTCAGTGTTCCCTTTCGAGCTAATACACTCTAAACACACTTACCCGTTACAACCAGCCTGGAGCTCCTGCCGGGGATGAATGTGCCCGAAGCTCTGACGATGCAGAAATACAATCCCGAATCGTTCCTTTGAACATTTCCAATCGTTAGGAAAAAGCTCCCGTTTTCGTTATGTATTTCACCAGTATAGCGCCCATTTGTAAGAACTTGTCTGATAAACTGGGTTACGGGCTCCAGGACTCCGCACGGCCGCTCTCGGTACCAGCTGATCAGAGAGGACTCGACAAGCGCGGTGCCAATACTGCACTGCATCCTGACGCTTTCTCCGGGTCTGGCGGTGTGGCGCGGCGGGCTGACAACCGGACTGCATTCTCCACCTGGAAAACATAACAGGCGAGGTGAGTGAATCAGTGAAACAGTTCAGATGAATGAATCCTTTTTTAATTCTCAATGTTTAGCACACCGACAGAAACCAAAATCTCAGTTTCCTTTAGATTTTGTTTTCTTATCATTTAAAACAAGACATAATCAATCTACACTATAAAATAGAACAGTGTAGCTTAACAGCATGTCTGTAAACAACGTGTTACATGAAGCCAGCCATAACCCATAACCCAGCCATAACCCTAACCCTAACTTAACCCCTTTCTGATATAATTGTGTACTTACATATATCGTGCACAGAGATTTACACATGAAGTACATTGTAGGTATGCATGATAACATTGGAATTATGTGTAAGTATTCTACACGTGTATTTACTAAGTAACTACTAGGTATGGAAATACACACTATAGACACTTCATGTAAGGTGTGACCAAAAAAATGTTATCTCACAAATTTAAAGAAAGTTACGCATATAACTCTTGGTATGGCACAGACACCAGGTTTGTGAGCTTCATCGTCATTTTAACAATGAATCTGACCTATTCACAGAAAACACTAATAAGTATGGTGACAAAATATAAACTGCCTAAATACCAACACTGTAACCATATGTTATAATGACTGATTACAGTAGGATTATCTACATATAACATACAGTTTATTTACCTTTAAAAAGGGTTCATTCTTCACACATTATCTACAGAGAAACATATCCAGCTTCTGATTACAACATAGTCTCTCAAACTGAATATAACAAAAAAAAAACAGTTTGTGTTTCAGAATAGTGACATGTAATATACAATAAGACAAGGAGTTTTAGATCAAGCAACGACGCCTCCTCTTGCGTGCTAAAACGTTCTGGCTCACGAATAACTCACAGTTATATACATGTGCAACATTATCACTGAACATTAACAGCGTAACGCAGTGTTCCCGGGTATTAATAATTATAACAAGGGTGTTTTGAAACCAAATAATATCATTGTGAGAATCTCAGAGAGAGAGAGAGAGAGAGAGAGAGAGAGAGAGAGAGAGAGAGAGAGAGAGAGAGAGAGAGAGAGAGAGAGAGAGAGAGAGAGAGAGAGAGAGAGAGATCGTCAAGGCATGCAGCATGCAGACAGGCTAAATAACTGAATCTATTCAGTCTTGAACAAAGAAGACACCGCGGTGATCTGTTTCAAGCATTCAAAATCCTAAAAGTTAAAAGAACATTGTCTATACTTTTTTTTAGGATTTTTAATGTTTGAATCGCCGCGTAGTCTTCTTTAGACAATGTCAACCCAGGGGACTTCTTTGACCTGAAAAAAGAAACAAGGACCAGGGACACAAATGGAGATTAGATAAAGGGGCATTCAGAACAGAAAATAGGAGGCACTTTTTTACACAGAGAATTGTGAGGGTCTGGAACCAACTCTCCAGTAATGTTGTTGAAGCTGACACCCTGGGATCCTTCAAGAAGCTGCTTGATGAGATTCTGGGATCAATAAGCTACTAACAACCAAACGAGCAAGATGGGCCAAATGGCCTCCTCTCGTTTGCAAACTTTCTTATGTTCTTTTGTTCTTATTCTATTGTAATATTAACTCGTGTTACTGTGGCGTGCATGCGGTGAGCAGGACTGCATAGCATCGTGAACAAGAGCTGACAGCGCAATATCCATTACGCTGCTTACGATGGTTAACAGACAAAATAGCTTCAAGTGTATGCAAACGAATACAGTGCGTCGGGACACACACTGATTTCAAACTCCAAGGGAAAAGTAGATACCGTTCAAAAACGACTCTTGTGAGAAATACAATAACGTTTTATTTGTTAATATATGTATTACGGAGGGATGAACAACGGAAAGTAAACGTCTTACAGAATTGCGAGTAGGCTGTCATATTCTGTAATATCGCACAAACACATTGAAGACATTGAATAAGACACGTGGGTTGTTGAGTTTATTTAGAATTCATCGAGTTTTCTTCAGTCTGTGTTTCCCTATTGCGTGTTTAATAGTTCTGGATGACAATACAAACAGCGAGCAGTTTGTACACTCTGGCTTATCAACGCATCTGCACTCGCGGTCGTTAAAACACACATAATAAATATTTACCTTACATCTCATTGTCACGCGAGGCATGTGTATAAACTAGTTTTATGAACTGAGTAAATTGAACCAAAAATGAACGTGGAGCAATATCTGTAGATCGTATTAAACCCGCCGCTGTAATTTTTCATTAAAAAAACCGTCAAAACACCAACACTAATTCTTATAACAATTTTGCATTATAATTGAGTTTGCAAAAAAAAAAAAATCAAATAAAAAATCAACGTTGATAATTATTCAAATAAAATATAAACACTTACGGTGCATAGCGAAGGCCAACAGCACGGCTGTTAAGAGCTCCATAGCGTGACTGAAGGCTACATTAAAACGAGCAAGGACCAAACCAGGCACAGGCTACTGTTTCCACTGAGCAGACCTGCTGTGGTTTCAGAGCTGCAGTGTGATGCGGGCAGCTCGGTTTATTTAGGCGGGTCAATGCACAGGTTTAAATGGGCGTTGTTCTGTGCACTCCAGAAGTAATGAATTATGTATGTTCTATTTAGAAGGTCGTGCGTTTGGGGAGTGTTTTCAACGTACTGTAACGAAACAGGGTTAATGTGCAGCCCTTATAAGGACTCCCTGGAAGCAATCACACTGTGATGATTTGGCAATAGAGAGAAGACCAATCAGACACACTCATTGCAAGCTCAAGTACTTTATTAACACGGAGCCCAAAGGGTATGTTGAACACAGTAAAGCAGAGGGGCTCACTACAGAGAAGCGTCCCCCCCCTCTTACGGTGGCCACAGGCCCTCACCCCCCCCCCCAAACCACCCAAACCACCCAAACCACCCCACTGTGTCCCGTATGTTTGCACAAGCATACACCACCCCCAATCCCTCCCCACATTTATAACAGCCCCCCCTCTCAATGTTTAATTACCCCTTTTATTCCAGTTAACAGTTACCCATGGTCCTGTGCGGCTACCCTCCCAGGTGGGGGCAAGCCAGCACCATCACACGCAGTCGAGACTGTGTCCACAAGCCAATGTTACAGACGCTGCTTAGAGAGGGGCTGTCCAAGGGTCCATGTCCCATGACAAAAAGATGGTCAGATTGACGCAGAGCTCTTGTCCTATGCACAAAGCATCTCAATGCCCGCACTGGGCAGAAGAAATTCAATCTCTCATCCTCCATTGAAGAAAACGGGGGTGGATGGAAGGACTCCAGTTCCACAGACTGATTAATGTGGAAGGCTGTGATCACCTTGGGGAGGAAAGCAGGGTTGGTGCGCAGAGACACCCTGTTGCCATCCTCCCAAATGTGCATGCAGGAGCTGTGCACAGACAGCGCCTGCAGCTCACCGACCCACTTAGCGGAGGTGATAGCCATGAGGAAGACTGTCTTCATAGACAGATACTTCAACTCTATGGAGTATATGGGCTCAAACAGGGCCTTTGTGAGAGCCTCCAGTACAATATCAAGGCTCCATTCAGGGAGAACAGTCCTCCTTGGAGGGCGTAATCAGTGAGCGCCTTTAAGAAATCGAGTAGCCAAAAAATGCGCACCGAATCTACGGGGGCATGGCATGCAGAAATAACCACTAAATACACCTTCAAAGTGGAAGGTGACCTACCAGCATCAAGCAGTTCTTGCAGAAACTGTAAGATAACTGGCATAGGGCAAGGGATTGGGTCATGGCTCCTAGCCAGACACCAAGCTTGAAAATACTTCCACTTGTAGGTGTACAATGACCTAATGGAGTCTGCCCTAGCGTTCTGCAAGGTACCCACAACCACATCTGATAGCCCTAGGGCTAACCATCGGTCCCTAACCATTTCAGGGGCCAGACCCGTAGCCGGAACCTGTCCGGTTCTGAGTGCCAAAGAGTGCCTCTCGCCTGACTGAGGAGATCCATGCTAAGTGGGATCTCCAAGGGCTGGCCGTGTAACAGCTGGCACGGGGTCAAGAACCAAATTCTCCTGGGCCACCCAAGTTGGAGGCGTCTGTCGTCACCACTTGGTGGTTCAACACTACTCACATTTGCACACCTTTGCGCAGGTGAAAGGTCATCCTCCACCAGCGTAGGGCTGCCGAGCACGTATGAGACACCATCAGCCGACGGTGTCTGTCACGCTTGGGATGTAGGTGGAACGCATTGAAGTAGACCCAGCTGAATGGCCGATATGGCTGCAGCCAACAGTTTCTGGCACAATAGGAGGGTGACCTGCGATCCCTGTCGAAACAAGGAGGCAACCCTGGATAGCTGCAAGTTTGTCATCCAACAGGTATGCGTGCATCATAATGGAGTCCAGCCGGAGCCCCAAGTATGTCATGCACTGCATCGGTGTGAGCCAACTCTTTACTTTAGGCCCAGTCTTGCCAGATGCTCTGTCACGACTGCCGTGCGGGCCACTACTCCCTCTCACGACTGGGAACAGATCAACCAGTCGTCGAGACAGTTTATTACTCTGATCCCCTGCAGCCGCAGGGGGGCCAGGATAGCATCAACACACTTTGAAAACGTACGAGGAGCTAGGGAGAGGCCGAATGGCAGCACAGCGACCTCGTAAACACTTCCCTGAAAGGTGAAGCGGAGATGCTTCCTGTGCTCTGGACAAATGGGAAAGTGAAAGTACGCGTCCTGTAAATCCACGGTGGTGAACCTGGCCAGACTGAGTGGAGAATGCGACGGTGATTCAACATCTGGAACCTCCTCTCTTTTAAGAACCCGTTGAGGAGCTTCAGGTCTAAGATGGGGCGAAAGCCAGAAAATACCTCGAGTAGGAGTCCTCTCCGTGGGAGGTGGGGTTTACGAGATGAGTGGCTCGCTTGCACAACAAGGTGGCTACTTCCTTCTGAAGTACCGAGACCTGGAGAGGGTCTGTCATGAAAGTATTCGTGATACCTTGAAAGGGGGGAGGTCCTAAGTGGAAGTGAAGCACATAACCATTGTGCACGGTGGCAAGCACCCAGGAGTCTGAGGTGCAAGCACGCCAATACTGCAGCTGTTGTGCCAAAAAGGGAGTCAGGCCGCCAGGCTTCAGGGGTCCTGCTCGGGCTGCTGAGGCTGCGGCAGGGCAGTTTGGGGTGGCTGTCTTGGGCATTGGCCCTGGAAACGCCTCCTGGGTCGCTGCTGGTGTGCCCTGTAGAGGAGCTCGCCAGCAGTTCGACTTGCCCCACGCCGGAGCGCGGAGAGGGAGCAATGCGGCCACCTGCCCGGGTGCCTCCCACAGTGTGGAGTAGTGGTTAGGGCTGTGGACTCTTGACTGGAGGGTGGTTGGTTCAATCTCAGGTGGGGGACACTGCTGCTGTACCCTTGAGCAAGGTACTTTACCTCGATTGCTCCAGTAAAAACCCAACTGTATAAATGGGTAATTGTATGTAAAAATAATGTGTAAAAAAAAATAATGTAATTATTTGTAAAAATAATGTGATATCTTGTAACAATTGTAAGTCGCCCTGGATAAGGGTGTCTGCTAAGAAATAAATAATAATAATAAATTACCATGGGATTTCTGCAGGATCTCCTCCACGGCTGGCCCAAAGGTGTGTCCCGGGGATATATAGCAGCGCAGCCTTATCAGCCTCAGGGACCCGGGCTTGCGACAACCACAGCTGTCTTCGAGCCGCAATCAAGTGTGGCATGGCAACTAGCCCAGTGCAGGGAAAATGTGTGTTTGTGGCAGGGAGAGAGTTAAAATCTCCCTTAACTGTTTTATTATTAATTATCTCCTGCACCTGGCGATCATTGTAAATTAGAACCAGGTGCAGGGTATTTAAGGAAAGCAGTCAGTCTGTTTGGGGCTGCTGTGTAGAGAGCCCGCTTGCTAGTGTGCGCAAGCGTATGAAGAGTAAGGTACTGTGTGGAAGCCTTTTTGTGATTCGTGTTATTTGTTTAAAAAACTGTGTGTTTTGTTTTTGTTTGATTTTTGTTTTGGCAGGTAAACAGCTTAGCTGTCCTGTTTTATAGTTTAGTTTGTTCCTGTGTGTTTCAGTGCTCGTGAGAGCTAGGTGTTTATTTTTGTTTTTGTTTATTTGTGTTATAATAAATTGCGCAACTAGGCTAAAACTGAAAGTTCCTGTATCCTGGGTCTGTTTTTAAAGGGGCAAAGAACCCGAGTGGTACCAGCTCGGTTACACAAGCTAGCCAGGCTCCGGCCAAGAGCTTGCCCTTGGAGACCGGAGATCTGCAGCAGCGTGCTGGACAGGAGACGTAGCTCCGTGGCGACCAGCTGAGGGAGTGGGGCCTCGCGCAGTTCACCGTTCACAAGCCGTGAGCACACTCGCCATGTTTGACAGGCGAGTTGCATATGCCTGCTTGAGGTGCATTTCCGTCACCCTGCACCGAGGGTTCGGGCACGCCGGGTCTCTGGCCAACCCACCCACCGGCAGGGCATTAACCAGGGCTGCGATGGTGGAGTTTACTGGGGGGAACCCCACTAGGCCCAGCTTATCCACGCCTTCTGAAGAGGCAAGCGATGAGGCCTGCTTCAGCACGCGAGGAGCTGAGGCCGGATGATCCCAAGAAGAGCGAACCTCCTCCATGAAGTCCAGGAACTTTTGAGGGTGAGAAAAAAAAATAATGTGATATCTTGAAACAATTGTAAGATGCCCTGGATAAGGACGTCTGCTAAGAAATAAATAATAATAATAATATTGCAAGGCTGCTGCCCTCTTCCTGCAGCACTATGAACACACCAGAATAGTCAGCACAGATCTCCCCCCTGTTACATATCCTCCCCCTCAGAATGGCAACACCGGTTCATTCGAAAATCCTACACCACCATGCCTTCCTGAGAGAAAAACATATGCGTTTTGATGCACCATTCCTGCTCGGAGGACAACCCTGAAGGCACTGGCCTGCAGAGCCAAGTACCCCGCGTGATTCTGGCATTGCTATCCTTCATTTGGTGAAGCCATACTAAGGGGGCATGATCTGTAACTAGGGTGAAGTGTCGCCGCAGGAGGTAGTACCAGAGTGACTGGACTGCTGATATACAGGACTGGGTGCTCACTTCCCCGGACCTCCCGAGACAACACTGCCCCGAGACCTGTCTCAGCACAGCACTGGCTTGCTACACAGCCTTCGCTTCAGAGCGAGAAAGGCCCTTTGGCACGGCTCCGTCCACTGAACCGTATTTAAGAACATAAGAACATAAGAAGATAAGAAAGTTTACAAACGAGAGGAGGCCATTCAGCCCATCTGGCTCGTTTGGTTGTTAGTAGCTTATTGATCCCAGAATCTCATCAAGCAGCTTCTTGAAGGATCCCAGGGTGTCAGCTTCAACAACATTACTGGGGAGTTGGTTCCAGACCCTCACAATTCTCTGTGTAAAAAAGTGCCTCCTATTTTCTGTTCTGAATGCCCCTTTATCTCATCTCCATTTGTGACCTCTGGTCCTTGTTTCTTTTTTCAGGTCAAAAAAGTCCCTGGGCTCGACATTGTCTATACCTTTTAGGATTTTGAATGTTTGAATCAGATCGTCGCGTAGTCTTCTTTGTTCAAGACTGAATAGATTCAATTCTTTTAGCCTGTCTGCATACGACATGCCTTTTAAACCCGGGATAATTCTGGTTGCTCTTCTTTGTACACTTTCTAGAGCAGCAATATCCTTTTTGTAACGAGGTGACCAGAACTGAACACAATATTCTAGGTGAGGTCTTAATAATGCATTGTAAAGTTTTAACATTACTTCCCTTGATTTAAATTCAACACTTCTCACAATATAGCCGAGCATCTTGTTGGCCTTTTTTATAGCTTCCCCACATTGTCTAGATGAAGACATTTCTGAGTCAACATAAACTTCTAGGTCTTTTTCATAGTTCCCTTCTTCAATTTCAGTATCTCCCATATGATATTTATAATGCACATTTTTATTGCCTGCATGCAATACTTTACACTTTTCTCTATTAAATTTCATTTGCCATGTGTCTGTCCAGTTCTGAATGCTGTCTAGATCATTTTGAATGACCTTTGCTGCTGCAACAGTGTTTGCCACTCCTCCTATTTTTGTGTCGTCTGCAAATTGAACAAGTTTGCTTACTATACCAGAATCTAAATCATTAATGTAGATTAGGAATAGCAGAGGACCTAATACTGATCCCTGTGGTACACCACTGGTTACCTCGCTCCATTTTGAGTTTTCTCCTCTAATCAGTACTTTCTGTTTTGTACATTTTAACCACTCCCTAATCCATGTGCATGCATTTCCTTGAATCCCTACTGAGTTCAGTTTGAGAATTAATCTTTTATGCGGGACTTTGTCAAAAGCTTTCTGGAAATCTAAATAAACCGTGTTGTCTGCTTTGCAATTATCCATTTTCAATGTTGCATCCTCAAAAAAGTCAAGCAGGTTAGTTAGACACGATCTCCCTTTCCTAAAACCATGCTGACTGTCTCCCAGGATATTGTTACCATATAGGTAATTTTCCATTTTGGATCTTATTATAGTTTCCATAAGTTTACAATAGAAGTCAGGCTTATTGGTCTGCAGTTACCTAGTTCGGTTTTGTCTCCCTTTTTGTGGATTGGTATTACGTTTGCAATTTTCCAGTCTGTCGGTACAACCCCTGTGTCAAGAGACTGTTGCATGATCTTGGTTAGCGGTTTATAAATAACTTCTTTCACTTCTTTGAGTACTATTGGGAGGATCTCATCAGGCCCAGGGGATTTGTTTATGGGTTTGTTTGGGGCAGCCTTCCAGGTGAGGTCTGTCAAGGGAGGCGCAAGCGTGGCGAAGCTTGGGATGAACTTCCTGTAATAGCCCGCTAGTCCCAGGAAAGAGCACTCCTGGGTTTTGGTCGTAGGGAATGGCCAGTTTGTGAAGGCTTTCACCTTAGCAATCAGCAGTCTGATCTGGCCACTCCCTACTTGATACCCCAAATACTCCGACTCACTATTCCCAATGGCATATTTCTTTGGGTTAGGAGTTAGCCCAGCCTCCCGCAAGGATTGCAATACCGCCGCTACCTTACACAGATGACTCGGCCAATCCTCACTGTGGATAACCACGTCATCTATGTAAACAGCGGCGTACTGCTGATGGGGCCGCAAAATGCGATCCATCATCCGCTGGAAAGTGGCTGGTGCTCCGTGCAACCCAAAGAGCATGGTCCTAAATTGGTACAACCCGAAGGGAGTCGAAAACGCTGTTCTCTCTCTGGATTCCGTGGTCAGGGGTATCTGCCAGTACCCCTTCGTTAAATCCAGTGTCATCATAAAATGAGCCGTGCCTAGACCCTCGGGGTCTAGACACACCCAGGGGCATAGGATAAGCGTCAAACTTTGATTTTTCATTGACTCGCCTGAAGTCAAAGCAAAACCGAGTTGACCCGTCTGGCTTATCTACTAAAACAACGGGACTGTTCCAGTCACTTTGGGACTCTTCTATTACCCCCAGTCTAAGCATTTCATCAATTTCTGTCTTTATTACCTGCCTTTTACATACCAATCTGTACCAACCCTTTTCTCCCCAACACAGAAAGATCAGATCCCATGTCTGTGATGTCATGTGCTTGCGCCGCTAACAATGCCTCCAGTTGCAACTAGGGCTTCAAGAGGTTTATATGATAAATATGCTTCTCTCTCTCTCCATCACTCCGGCTGTCAGATCTCATAGTCCACCGCCTCAACCTGGCGTGTAACCTCAAAAGGTCCTTGCCACGTAGCCAGAAGTTTCGACTCTGAACTAGGTAATAATAGAAGTACTTTATCCCCCCGGCTGAAATGTGCGTAACTGAGCTCCTCAGTTGTACTGTGTCTCCTGTCTGTGTTGAGCAGATCAGAGGGGAATGGCCTCTGGATAACACGTAGCATAATCCAAAATGACCAATAGGTGTGTGTATCCTGCTGCACTCCTTTCTAGATGTCCCACTATATCTACTCCAATACGTCCAAACAGAGCTTCCACTAGGGGCAATGGCACCAATGGGGCTTGTTGGACGGCTCTAGTGCTAGCTTTCTGTTGTTCCCCACAGCGTTCACAAAAACGCCTGATGTCACTATCCAGCCCCAGCCAATAGAATCATGTCACGAGCCTCGCTTTGGTCTTGTCCCTTCCTAAATGACCAGACAGAGGAATAGCGTGAGCAAGCTGCAACAAATCCTCCTTAACCCTTTGCGGTCCATTTATTAAATGCACGTCAGGCACGCCAGGTCTAATTTATTTTCACACGCGCAGTTAATTTTAGACGCGCTGTTTAAAAGTATTTTTTTTCACAGTCAAACGGGTTTAAATGGCCCTGCATATCAACAAAGCACTCACTAGGCATCTCCAGCACTGCCCCACCCTTTCGTTCGCTATAGCTTTCACCTATGTAAGAAATAAATAATAATAATAATAATAGTCGTACATACCGATCAATCATCTCCTGATCACTCGTTTTATCCTCCTCAATAATGCGATCCAAGTCATTATTTTATTACTATAACATCTCAAAAAAGCTCTGCAAATGTCTGTGTTCTCTGTGCGCTGACTTACTATCAGCCAGCTTGTTTACTTACGACCGCCCTGTTATCTGATACCAGGGCCATGTATGACTATTCATGAGATACGCCTTTTTTTTTTTTTTTTTGACTTGTCTCGGCTCCTGTCATTCTCACTCGGCCATTGAATGGTTTTCTCGACTTTTTCCGGAGAAAAAACGACTAAAACCCGTTTTTTGTGTTTCTATAATGATGTCGGACAGGGTCCGACAACGGAACCGGAAAGGAATAATTGCAATGTCAGACCAGGTCCGACAATGGACCGCAAAGGGTTAAAGGGCTGAGGAATGAGCAACTGGTGACGTGCTTCCCCGTCTGGGGTAATTTTTCAACACTGTACAAAAGGTCTCGATTAATTTCAAAGTGAGGGTACGCTGCGGCGAGTCTGGGCTCGACCATCCGACCATTAACCACAGCTGCTTGGTCAAAGAGCCTGCCCAGCACGTCGTCACGCTCTTGCTCGAGTCAGAAGTCACAGGAGCGAGCTAAAAAATCAGCTCCCATGGCTTCCAGCTCGGGATCGGGTCGGTCCCGAGTGGAGGCAGCTGAGCTAGACCCCTGAGCTGGCTCTGTGGCCTCCACACCAGACTCTTCACTAATCACCCCCACCTGAAACTTCTCAGACTCCCTCCATTGCCAGCCCTCATTCTTAGCGGCCCGGCGTTCCCATTTAGTTTTTCAGGGTTTAAATCTGTGACAATACCAGTCCGGGTCACACAAGGGGAATATCTCTCCAATTACTTCCTCCTTCTTAGCCAATAGGGAGGACGGGGCTGTCAAAGCAGCTAACCCATCCTTGAACTGCCCACAGTCCCATCCCAGAAATACTGGAACTGGCAACAAGCCTACCTGTACTCACGTCACCTGCTGGCCAATTGTTATATTTATACCAATATCCCAAGCATCCTTGTCGTGGCTTGCGCCTCCCCTGTGAGCTGGGGCAAGAGATAACTAGCCTATTGGTCTGGGGACCAACTGGCAGAGGTTGCCAGTGCCTCAAACACCTCCAGGTAAGGTCAATCCTCTGCCGTCATTTTGGTTGGCCTCTGCAACCTGGGATCTGGACTCGTCGGCCTAGCAGCCCCTTGCACCGCAGCAGTCAGGGTCTGGCGCAGGAGATCCATCATCTCCGCAAACTGGGTGACATCCATTTCTGCTACTTCTTTCTGGTGCACAAAATTGGCAGTGACAGTGAATCCCACTGACAGGGTAGATAGAAGAGTGTATTTGACAACACCACACAGGTGCCCAGTTTTATTTATTTATTTATTTTTTTATTTTCAAGTGCTTTAGTTTAGCCTGCAGAGGGCGCTGTTGTCTGTGGTCTGAATACCAGCGATGGTAGACAGGACCACAGAAATACCCACAGGTAAACAGACCCACTGATGCACTCACAGGTGCTCTAAAATAACAGTAACAACAGGCGAAATCAAAAAGAGAAAATAAAACACAGTAATCAAAAAATACAAAGAAAAGGTGCTGCACTCGGCAGCTTTACCCCGACCATCGCTACCCGCACGGCCTGGGTCCCCATCCTACACTTTACCGCTCCCTCAGCCTGCTTCCTATACACTTATGGGGTCTGCCCAGGTTTCCCCGCTATCAATATTTTTAATTTTCTTCTCTTTGGGTTTTTTTTTCTCGCTGTTCTCGGTCCTGGAGCAGAGCTGAGGGAACAACAGAGCGTTATTTTATAGGGCCAGCAATCCCCCCAATGCCTGCCTCAGCCACTCAGAGAGAGGGAAAGCCCACACACCCTCTCTCCCACCTCTCTGTGTCACTGCCATGACTGCCCGGAGGATATTGCAAGGCTGCTGCCCTCTTCCTGCAGCACTATGAATGCACCAGAAGAGTAGATCTCCCCAGTGCTTATTTAAAATTATTTTCGAGTTTTATGTAAATCGTTTTTTTTGGGGGGGTGGGGGTGGGGGGCTTTTGGTTTTTATATACTGTATGAAAGTATTGTTTATGGTTACTTTCCAAAATGCTTGGGTCACAATATGTATATGTGGCAGAGCAGGGCTCTGCCCTTGTAAATATTGGCAGGGATGGGGTTAAATTCTCCTCCCTGCCCAGGTTTATTACATCAGGTGGGAGCAATCAATCAATCAATTAACACCCAGCCACCTGACATAAAAGGAGCCCTCAGCGCCTCAGTAGGGAGAGGTAGCTGAGGAAGCAAGGGTGTTTTTTTTGTGTGCTGTTTTTTGTTCATTTTGCAAGTGAAGGCAACGCTCAGCCTGGAAGCCTTATTCTAAGTTTTACTTTGTGTTTATTGTCTTTGTGTTTAAGAACCTTTTTGTTTGGCCCTCGTGCCTGTTTATTTTGTGTCTTTTATTTATTAAAAGTCTTTTGTTTGAACTGCAGTCTGTCTCTGGGCCTCATCCCTTGCACCATCCTGTCACATGTGGTGTCACAAGCGGGAGGTTCAGAGCAGTACTGCAGGATTTTTTTTGTGAATAGCGAATTTTTTTTGTGAGCACTTTAAAAAAAAAAAAAGAAATGGGCAGAAGAAGCAGGCAGTGGCAGCAGGGACAGCAGCAACAAAAGCTGCTGCCACCCCAGCTGGAGGACCCAGTCAGCCTTTTCCCCTGGTGTTCCTGGTGTGGGAAGGAGGACCACTGCTGGAGATCCTGCCCAGAAGTGCCACCAACGGACTGGTGTGGGCGCTGCAAGGAATACGGCCACAACTGGGCAGGATGCTTCTACACCCAGGCCCAAGAAGAGGAGCAACTGCCACCCCAGGTACCAGTGTCCACCCCTCTACCTACACTGCCACCGGGTTCACCACCATACCAGGAGATTTGGGACTGGTTGGTACACCCAGAGGGTGACATCTTCAATGACCTCCCCCTAGCCATCAAAGCCTTGTGGTGCCGAGATGGGGGGAGGTGGGATGAATGGGAAAGGCAACACCACCCGGTGTCCATCCAAGAAATCGCCCTGATGGTTTTAGGGTATCTGGCCAAAGGAATGGGAGAGGCCCCAGTCGTTCGAGAGCCAGAGGGGGTGGAGGTGTCGTCCCGAGAGCCGGAGGGGGTGGAGGAGCCACGGACTCGAGAGCCAGTAAGGGAGGAGCCACGGACCCGAGAGCCAGAAAGGGAGGAGCCACGAACCGGAGAACCGGAAGTGGAGGAACCACGGACCAGAGAACTGGAAAGGATGAAGGTTGACACCTCGGCAGCCCTTGCACATGCTGCTGAGAGGAGCTCAGTGGAGGCGCACCCAACTGAGATGGCAGGAGGTGCCAGCCCGACCTCAGAGGCCGCTAGAATGGCCACAGCCACCACCGCCGATGCCAGAGTGGCTGGAGCAGTTGCCACCGGAGGAGCTGGAACTGCCATTGCCGGAGTGGCCGCCGTCTCCGCCTGCTGTTCCTGAGGGGCCGCCGTTCCCGCCTCCGCCACCAGAGGGAGACGGGCCGCCGTTCCCGCCTCCACCACCAGAGGGGGAGGGGCCGCCATTCCCGCCTCCGCCACCAGAGGGGGACGGGCCGCCGTTCCCGCCTCCGCCACCAGAGGGGGACGGGCCGCCGTTCCCGCCTCCGCCACCAGAGGGGGGCGGGCCGCCGTTCCCGCCTCCGCCACCAGAGGGGGACGGGCCGCCGTTCCCGCCTCCGCCACCAGAGGGGGATGGGGCCGTCGTTCCCGCCTCCGCCACCAGAAGGAGACGGGTTGCCGTTCCTGCCTCCGCCACCAGAGGTGCCACCAGCGCTGCTCCTGCTGGAGGGTCCAGGTTCCCTGCAAGCATTTGCGTGCTTTGAAGGTCTGGGACCCCCGCCATTGAAGAAAGCTTGGGGGATCCGACATAAACCCCGCCCACCACCGCCTGCTGAAATAGCCCACCCGAGGAACATAAAGGGACTCTTGGGGGGAGGGCTTGGGTTCAAGGGGGGTGGGGGGGGGGGTGGGAGAGCAGGGCTTTGCCATTGTAAATATTGGCAGGGATGGGGTTAAATTCTCCTCCCAGGTTTATTGCATCAGGTGAGAGCAATTATCATTCAATTAACACCCAGCCACCTGACATAAAAGGAGGCCTCAGCGCCTCAGTAGGGAGAGGTAGCTGAGGAAGCAAGGGTGTTTTTTTTGGTGTGCTGTTTTTTGTTCATTTTGCAATCCAGTGAAGGCAACGCTCAGCCTGGAAGCCTTATTCTTTGTAAGTTTTACTTTGTGTTTATTGTCTTTGTGTTTAAGAACCTTTTTGTTTGGCCCTTGTGCCTGTTTATTTTGTGTCTTTTATTAATAAAAGTCTTTTGTTTGAACTGCAGTCTGTCTCTGGGCCTCATCCCTTGTGCCATCCTGTCACAGTATAGTAACTCGACAGCACCTGCACACTGAAGTTGTACCTTCTTTCCTTTGCTGCCTTCCACAATTAAATCCTTATGGTCACAGCACATTCTTCTGGGGTTTTTGTGTGTCTAGATATTTTTTTTTTACACTTTGCCACACTCTGCGATTCTGTTTTAAATTCTTACTATCTGACTGTAATATAGTTTTAAATCCAATAGAAATGTAGGAAGCTGCTGCCACTCAGAAGTTGGGTGGATTTAAAGTATTCAGAATGAATCAATGACAGATACAAGTCTGGAAGGAAGGACATTGCTCGGCTGCACTGGGAAAGGTAGTTTGTTTTTTTTGTAATACGTTTTCGTGTTTTAAAATGAAGGTGATGTTTGGTATTGCATCAATGGGAGCCAACATAAATTATAACGATTCAAAGAAAACGTATAGGCGAGATGAGGAGGAGGAGTGGAGAGGGGCAAATGCAGTCTACATACCTATCTTACTATGTAGAATGTGGTTAAAGCTGTGTGTTGTGTTGCTTAGTAATACATATTGTAATAGTACAACGTGTGACTGCCTAGTATTGGGTTTATGCAAGAACTGCTCAACCAGATTTTGGGAGCTCTTTGTGGACCACCCGGGGTTTACTCACGGACCACAGGTTGGGAACCACTGCTGTAACCATTTCAAGACCAGTCACTTATTTATTTAAACCTGCAAATAATGTCAGCAACTTCTGGTGTTTGCCATTTGTGTCTCTTAAATGTCTAAGAGACACAAATGGTAAAATCATAGATGAAGAAAAAAGATAGCAAATATATTAAATGATTACTTTTCACAGGTTTTTACAAAGGAGGACACGGACAACATGCCTCACATGTCGACCTGTTCCTATCCAATTTTAAATAACTTTAGCATAACAGAGGCAGAAGTGTTAAAGGGACTAGGAGTTCTTAAAATAAACAAATCCCCTGGGCCGGATGAGATCCTCCCAACAGTACTTAAAGAAATGAAAGAAGTTATTTACAAACCGCTAACCAAGATCATGCAACAGTCTCTTGACACAGGGGTTGTACCGACAGACTGGAAAATAGCAAACGTAATACCGATCCACAAAAAGGAAGATACAACCGAACCAGGTAACTACAGACCAATAAGCCTGACTTCTATTATATGTAAACCTATGGAAACTATAATAAGATCTAAAATGGAAAATTACCTATATGGTATCAATATCCTGGGAGACAGTCAGCATGGTTTTAGGAAAGGGAGATCCTGTCTAACTAACCTAGACTTTTTTGAGGATGCAACAATGAAAATGGATAATTGCAAAGCATACGACATGGTTTATTTAGAGTTCCAGAAAGCTTTTGACAAAGTCCCGCATAAAAGATTAATTCTCAAACTGAACGCAGTAGGGATTCAAGGAAATGCATGCACATGGATTAGGGAGTGGTTAACATGTAGAAAACAGAAAGTACTGATTTGAGGAGAAACCTCAAAATGGAGCGAGGTAACCAGTGGTATACCACAGGGATCAGTATTAGGTCCTCTGCTATTCCTAATCTACATTAATGATTTAGATTCTGGTATAGTAAGCAAACTTGTTAAATTTGCAGATAACACAAAAATAGGAGGAGTGGCAAACACTGTTGCAGCAGCAAAGGTCATTCAAAATGATCTAGACAGCATTCAGAACTGGGCAGACACATGGCAAATGAAATTTAATAGAGAAAAGTGTAAAGTACTGCACACAGGCACTAAAAATGTGCATTATAAATATCATATGGGAGATACTGAAATTGAAGAAGGGAACCATGAAAAAGACCTAGGAGTTTATGTTGACTCAGAAATGTCTTCATCTAGACAATGTGGGGAAGCTATAAAAAAAGGCCAACAAGATGCTCGGGTATATTGTGAGAAGTGTTGAATTTAAATCAAGGGAAGTAATGTTAAAACTCTACAATGCATTATTAAGACCTCACCTAGAATATTGTGTTCAGTTCTGGTCACCTCGTTACAAAAAAGGATATTGCTGCTCTAGAAAGAGTGCAAAGAAGAGCAACCAGAATTATCCCGGATTTAAAAGGCATGTTGTATGCAGACAGACTAAAAGAATTGAATCTATTCAGTCTTGAACAAAGAAGACTACGCGGTGATCAGATTCAAGCATTCAAAATTCTAAAAGATATTGACAATGTCGACCCAGGAGACTTTTTCGACCTGAAAAAAGAAACAATGACCAGGGGTCACAAATGGAGATTAGATAAAGGGGCATTCAGAACAGAAAATAGGAGGCACTTTTTTACACAGAGAATTGTGAGGGTCTGGAACCAACTCCCCAGTAATGTTGTTGAAGCTGACACCCTGAGATCCTTCAAGAAGCTGCTTGATGAGATTCTGGGATCAATAAGGTACTAACAACCAAACGAGCAAGATGGGCTGAATGGCCTCCTCGTTTGTAAACTTTCTTATCTTCTTATGTTCTTATGGTGAGCAGCATGACTTGGGAACTGTTACAAAGTGAACAGCAAATAGATTCATTTAGGAGTGTAGACAGCAAAAAGCTGATATACAATGGTTTGCAGAAGTATTCACCCTCTACCAATAATGTCACATTTTGTTGAATTACAAATAACTTTTGCACAGTTTTTCAAATGAACTTTTTTTATTTAAAGCTGTAGTGGTTAAACTGAATACTGTTAAATGAGGAGGAGGTTAAATGTCAGCAAAACTTGAAAACGCAAAAAGAAAATGTACAAAATTAAATTTACTGGTTGCATAAGTATTCAGACCCTTAAGTTGGTACTTGGTAGAAGCACCTTTTGCAGCAATTACTGCTGAGTCTTTTTAGATAGGTTTTTGTCCATTCTTCACAGGAAAATTGCTCCATTTGTGATAAGTTTGTTGCAATCTTCAAATCTCGTCATAAATTTTCGTTGGATTCAAGTCAGGACTTTGACTGGGCCACTCAAGAACATTAATTCTCTTCTTGTTCAACCACTCCAGTGTGGCTTTGGCTTTGTGCTTCGGGTCATTGTCTTGCTGAAATGTGAATTTCCCCCCTAGCCTTGGCTGACTCAAACAAGTTTTCCTGAAGGATTGGCCTGTACTTTGCACCATCCATTCTTCCCTCTATCCTGACAAGCTTCCCAGTCTCTGCTGAAGAGAAGCATCCCCATAACATGATGCTGCAACCACCATGCTTGACAGTTGGGATGGTGTTGACTGGGTGATGTGCATTGTTGGGCTTGGGCCAGACGTAACGCTTGGAATTTAGATTGAAAAGTTCAATTTTTGTCACGTCTGACCACAAAACCTTCTTACACATGTCTGCAGTATCATCTACCTGTTTTTTCGCAAACTCCATAGTGCTTTAAGATGAGGCTTTTTGAGAAATGGCTTCTTTCTTGCCACCCATCTGTGCAGGCCAGCTTTGTGTAGGGACCGGCTTATTGTTGACGTGTGAACACTGACTCGCATCTCAGACACAGAACTTTGCAGATCTCTCAAGGTTATTGATGGCTTCAGAGTGACATCCCGAACCAATTTCCTTCTTGCCCAGCTGCTCAGTTTGGGAGGGCGACCTTATCTGGGTAGTGTCTGGGTGGTATGATGCATCTTCCACTTCTTAATGATGGACTTCACTGTGCTGAGAGGGATAATCAGCGCCTGTGACAGGAATGACTGGGCGGTGACGTCACGGCAGAAGCAGGAAGGGAGACTGACACCAGGGAGTACTGCAGTTAAAGGAGCTCGCGCCGTTTTATTTTTAAATAACAAAAATAAATAAAATATTTTAACAAAAAGAAACACTTGCTCACAGAGCAAAATAAAAATGTAAATAAAACAAATCACGAACACAAAATATACGACACACAGGTCAGGCTGGGCAATAGCCTTCACTGTTCCTGTATGTAATGTTTTCTTTTAAGTTTCGTTTCTCTCACCTCACTCCTCTCGTACACACCACCCACGAGTTGGAGAGCTGCAGGCTTTTATATTCAGGTGACCATCTCCCGATTAGCGACAAAATTAATCACTCAATTAATTCGGGAGATGGCCACCTTCTTCACTAGTTTATTAATTTATCTACCCATCCACGCTACTAAACAAAACAAAAAACAATCGGCTACGCCGTCCTAAATACATAAACAAAACCTGCGGCGTTTCACCGTCATATTCACTAAATACAGAAATAATAACAGAATACACTGCATCTCGCCGTCATAAATATGATAAATCATAATAAACAAACACAACACAATAATCTGCACAGGGGCGGAGGGGGAACCCTGTTCTAAAATAAAATAAACCAATCAATGTACAGGGCACCTCGCCCTGCTACAGCGCCTTTGAAATTGTCTTGTACCCTTTCCTGCTCTGTGCCTCTCTACCACTTTATCCCTGACTTGTTTCAAAAGCTCCTTGGTCTTCATGGTTGCTTTGTTGGATCACTTGAAAGTCTTTATATACCGGAGGGAAATTATCTACAAGTTAAACCACTCTGAGTACACACAGGCTGAAACCATTTCACTAATTATGTGACCTTTCAAACAAATCATTTGCACCTGAGCTGATTTAGGGCTGCAGTAGCAAAGTGGTTGAATACATATGCAACTCAGATTAATCTGTTTTTCCCTGTAACTCTTACTTATTTATATTAATTAATGCTTTTTTAGCTTTGTCAATGTGGAGTAGTTTGTGTAGATTCTACATGTAAAGTCTAATTTGAAAGCGTCGTGGAGTACACTCAAGTGCCAACAAAATGTGAAAACTTTGCAAGGGGTGAATACTTCTGCAAACCACTGTAGATTCATGTGGCAATATGCCCCGCCCCTGTGTGCATTTGTGTGTTATATGTTGCATGTAGTGTATTAATGTTGGTGTATAGGGCTGCACGGGATATAAATGGGTGTGTACGGCACGAGTTATTTAAAATGTTAATTGTATTTAGACACGGGGATTGCACTTCACTTCACGTGCATTTAAAGTATTTAATATGTGAGCACGAGGTTGCTGTGGCGGAGTGTCCCGCCCCTATTTATTATTATTTGTATTTTTGTTTGCGGCGCGGGTAAAAGCGCCGCGTCTTTTGTTATTATATTTAAAAACCCCGTGAGGATGCATGGCTGATCAGCTACTGATTATTTAACTAGCTGACAGTCATGCATCCTTACCAAACACGTGCAGACTCTGGCCGGGGGATAATAAGATAATTACCAACTAGTTAAATCCCTCGGCCAGAGTATATAAACCAGCAGCACTCTGCACTCGGGGTTGAGAGTGTAGAGGAGAGTACGGGAGAGCGGAGAGAGAAAAAGCAACATTAACAAAACAATTGCTAAGACGTGCTGGATTTCCCAGCACATCACTTACTTGTTTGTTTGTTCATTCATTTGGCCCTTGTGCCCTTTTGTTTTGTGTTGTGTTAATTTATTTAATATTTTGTTTATTAAATACGCTGAGTGCACTAACACTCAGCTTCAACCGCCCATCCACTGTTTGGTTTGAGTTACTTCCTGGTCCGTGACGTCATCCACATCACCACTGCGAGCCAGACTGTCACATATGGTGTCAGAAGTGGGATAAACAACGCCTCCAACAGCCGGACCAGGATTGAAAAGTGCGTTTTTTTTTTGTTTGTTCGTTTTTTTTTTTCAAATTAAAAATGGGGAAAAGTAGCCGGAGGAGAAAGCAGCAGCAGCAGCAACAACAGCAGCAGGAGGCGCAGCAACATCAGCCTTACCTTGCCACACTGGATATCTGCCTCACCTGCCTGAAGGGTGAGGAGTGGTGCTTCGCGGTTGGTGAGGTTAGGCACGTGGCACCAGACCAACCCCCTCCATGGCAGGAGAAAGAGGAGCCAGAGCGTCCAGTGAGGGAGGACCTGCATCCTCCAAAGAGGACGAATGCACTCTCCTCTGAGGGAGTCTGGGACTGGCTGGTGGAGCCGGGGAGGGATTATGAGGAAGCCCTCCCTGCAGTGATCAACCTCCTGTGGGCAAGAGATGGGGAGCGCTGGGAGGCCTGGGAACAGCAACACCACCCAGCTTCCCTCCCAGACATCGCAGCCATGGTGTTCAACTACCTGGCTGCGGATATGGGAGAGACCCTGCTGCTGCCATCTCCAGCACAAATGGGAGAGGAGCCATCGCTACCGTCTCCACCAGCAGAGGGAGAGGAGCCATCGCTGCCGTCTCCAGCGCCAGAGGGAGAGGAGCCATCGCTGCCGTCTCCAGCGCCAGAGGGAGAGGAGCCATCGCTGCCGTCTCCAGCGCCAGAGGGAGAGGAGCTATCGCTGCCGTCTCCAGCGCCAGAGGGAGAGGAGCCATCGCTGCCGTCTCCAGCGCCAGAGGGAGAGGAGCCATCGCTGCCGTCTCCAGCGCCAGAGGGAGAGGAGCCATCGCTGCCGTCTCCAGCGCCAGAGGGAGAGGAGCCATCGCTGCCGTCTCCAGCGCCAGAGGGAGAGGAGCCATCGCTACCGTCTCCAGCATCAGAGGGAGAGGAGCCATCGCTACCGTCTCCACCAGCAGAGGGAGAATGCCTGCTGGTTTCGCCTCCACAGCCTGGGGAGGAGCCCGAACATCCTACGCCTGAGTGGGAGGAGCCCGAACGTCCTACGCCCGAGTGGGAGGAGCCCGAACGTCCTACGCCCGAGTGGGAGGAGCCCGAACGTCCTACGCCCGAGTGGGAGGAGCCCGAACGTCCTACGCCCGAGTGGGAGGAGCCCGAACGTCCTACGCCCAAGAGGGGGGAGTCGGTGCGTCCACAGCCCAAGAGGGAGGAGTCGGTGCGTCCACAGCCCAAGAGGGAGGAGTCGGTGCGTCCACAGCCCAAAGAGGGGGGAGTCGGTGCGTCCATAGCCCAAGAGGTGGAAGTCTGCGCTTCCACAGCCTTAGGACCCAAGCTGCAGTCCCAAGAGCCAGAAGGGGAGGAGTTACAGGCTCAACCCCCTGAATTTTTCTGGGGGGGAGAAGGGCAGGATGCTGGTGTTCCCCAGCAGCCTCTATTTATGCTGCTGAAGGGAGCACGGCACACACCAGCCCAGCCGCCACAGCAGAGGGAGCCAGCACCGCCACAGCCTCCCTCTGAGTGGCCAGCATCCGCCCCATCGCCTCTGCCTCCACCACCACCAGGAGCAGAGCAGCAGGAGCTGCTTCTGTCTCCACCATCACCAGGAGCAGAGCAGCAAGAGCTGCCTCTGCCTCCGCCACCTCCACCAGCAGAGGGTGAATGCCTGCTGGTTCCACATCCACCGTCGTGGGAGGACTGCTTGCCCCTCCCACCTCCACCAGCAGAGGGTGAATGCCTGCTGGTTCCGCCTCCACCGTCGTGGGAGGACTGCTTGCCCCTCCCACCTCCACCAGCAGAGGGTGAATGCCTGCTGGTTCTGCCTCAACCGTCGTGGGAGGACTGCTTGCCCCTCCCACCTCCACCAGCAGAGGATGAATACCTGCTGGTTCCGCCTCAGCCGCCGTGGGAGGACTGCTTGCCACTCCCAGCTCCACCAGCAGAGGGTAAATACCTGCTGGTTCCGTCTCAGCCGCTGTGGGAGGACGGCTTTCCCCTCCCACCATCGCCATTGCCTGGGGATTGCTGTTCTGCATCGCCTGGGGCTGCCTTTTGTTCTCCACAGGACACAGGGTACGAGGGAGAAGTGGAGCTCCCGCTGCCGCCTCCATGGCCAGGGGCTCCCCTCCCGAGTTCGCCTTCCGAGGGTCCGCTGCTGCTGCCGTCGCCTTCCGAGGGTCCGCTGCTGCTGCCGTCGCCTTCCGAGGGTCCGCTGCTGCTGCCGTCGCCTTCCGAGGGTCCGCTGCTGCTGCCGTCGCCTTCCGAGGGTCCGCTGCTGCTGCCGTCGCCTGGGGTCGCCAGGGATCCTGCTTCGCCTGGGGTCGTCGAGGGTCCGGCTTTGCCTGGGGTCGCCAGGGATCCTGCTTCGCCTGGGGTCGCTACACGATGGCCGGAGCTCCATGAAAGGGAGCTGCCAGAAATGAAGAAAGGGGGGGAGGTCAGGAGACCAGCTCCCCCAGCCGCACTTTCGCGGCTGGAGATCATGTGGTCGGAGCCCCACGGAGGGGAACTGCCGGCCATGAAGAAGGGGGGAGAGGTCAGGAGACCAGCTTCCCCAGCCGCACTTTCGTGGCAGGATAGAGTGTGGCGGGAGCCCCGGAAGAGGGAACTGCCGGCCACGAAGAATGGGGGGGTGCCAGAGATTCCACCATGGCCACCCCCCAGAAGTAACTTGCTTCCCCCTCTTCCGGGACTTTAAGACTGAGGGGGGAGGTGGCCGTTGGGGCCATGTGTGCTGCGCACAAGGGGGGGCATGTGTGGCGGAGTGTCCCGCCCCTATTTATTATTATTTGTATTTTTGTTTGCGGCGCTGGTAAAAGCGCCGCGTCTTTTGTTATTATATTTAAAAACCCCGTGAGGATGCATGGCTGATCAGCTACTGATTATTTAACTAGCTGACAGTCATGCATCCTTACCAAACACGTGCAGACTCTGGCCGGGGGATAATAAGATAATTACCAACTAGTTAAATCCCTCGGCCAGAGTATATAAACCAGCAGCACTCTGCACTCGGGGTTGAGAGTGTAGAGGAGAGTACGGGAGAGCGGAGAGAGAAAAAGCAACATTAACAAAACAATTGCTAAGACGTGCTGGATTTCCCAGCACATCACTTACTTGTTTGTTTGTTCATTCGTTTGGCCCTTGTGCCCTTTTGTTTTGTGTTGTGTTAATTTATTTAATATTTTGTTTATTAAATACGCTGAGTGCACTAACACTCAGCTTCAACCGCCCATCCACTGTTTGGTTTGAGTTACTTCCTGGTCCGTGACGTCATCCACATCACCACTGCGAGCCAGACTGTCACAGTTGCACATAATTAATTCACGTGCTGGGATTCAAATGAATAATTAATTAGTAATTGAATCCCGGCACAACAGTATATATAGATGCACGTTTCACTCACTCGGGGTTGTGAGTTCAGGGTGAAAGAACGGGAGAGAGGGAGGAGGTAAATTATAATCAATTGCTACGTCGTGTTGGAGGACCAGCACGGTCCCTGTTTGTGTTCGTCCCTGTTTGTTAGTGGCTGTTCATTTTGTTTGTCTGTTTATTTTGGCTAAAGTGCCGTGTCCTGTGTTTTGTTAAAACCTTTTTATTTATAATAAACCGGCGCAAGCAAGTGCCTTCATCATTTCATCTCATCTGTCCTGCCTGTGTTATTTATCTTCTGGTTCTGACGTCACCACTCAGCCAGCTGTGTGACAATCCATTTAACCAGCATCCAGTCTTTAAATCTTTTGCTTTGTTTTGTTTATTAATAAATTATGCTGAGTGCCGTAGCATTCAGCTTCACCCGCCCATCCATTGTTTTGGTTTCAGTTACTTCCTGGTCCGTGACGTCACCACACCTCACCACTGCGAGCCATCCTGTCACAGGCATTTATTTACTGCTGTGATATTGTTTGTTTCTTAAAACACAGTCCATTAGTAACGGGTCTGGGTTGCTTTGTTCCAAATCAACAAGCAGTTTAAATAACACTTAAATTATTTAGATTATGACGTGCTTGTTTAACACAAGGTTCCACACAGAAACCCGGAGTAAAAACAGCCACCCCCACAGAATGGTCTCCTTAAAACCTTGTCACACAGAGCTCGGGTTTAAATCCATTGCTAATGAATTCACACAGAACAATTGCGGGTAAGTTTTTGTACTCACACTCGCACGATTCCTTTTCTGTTGCCAGTTACGAGTCCACAGCAGAGGTAAACACACCGATGTTCCTTCGGTCAAACTGGAGCACAGCACTAATCTCGCCTTGTTCAATTATATCCACACAGCTACCATGGAATAAATAATGCGGTGCCACCAACCTCGTAACTACAGATCAACTCCGGGCCTTCTAGTTCTCTGACTGCGTTTCTGCTTGGTTCGTTGCCTTTCTGCAACCGCAATGCTATTCCATCAATAGCCTGTATAGCCACACCTTCCTCCACGTTCAGGCTGGGCCAACACGTTCACTGAACACACGTCTCTTCATGCAAGCGGAGTAAACACCTTCTTCTCTCTCTCTCTCTCTCTCTCTCTCTCTCTCTCTCTCTCCTCTCTCTCTCTCTCTCTCTCTCTCAATTCAATTCAATTCAAATTGGCTTTATTTTATTAAAAATAATTGTGTTGCCAAAGCACATACATGGCATAACCGACTCAAATATACAGACAAAGAAAACATTATATATATATATATATAGATAGATAGATAGATAGATAGATAGATAGATAGATAGATAGATAGATGAAAAATACTGTAAAGAATGCTTTCAAAAATAGACATGTTAATAGATTATATTTATCAATTAACTAAATGCAAAGTGAGTGAACAGAAGAAAAATCTAAATCAAATCCATATTTGGTGTGACCACCCTTTGCCTTCAAAACAACATTATTGATAAAGTCAGTATATTGTTCTATTTTCTCTTGAAGCAAAGCACAAATCATTACAACAAATAACCATGTTGTTAGGAACAGCAACTCCGAAAACCTATTTACATAAACCAAACTCTCATTTTAGAAAGCTACTAACATAGGAACCAGTTGACTATAACAAAATACTGAATAGGGTATTAATTGTGTCATAGGCATGTATGGAAGTGCATGTACGTTTAAGGATGTACTATTCACTGCTGGTGTATGGTAGGATGGTTGCCCTAACCTATCATAGGTAAAGATTTGTTGTGGTCTCCTACCCCTAGTTGTTCTTTTCATCTCATTCTCTGGTTGTGGACTAGTTCTGTCTTCATGAGTTTCTTGCATCGGGTTTTCCCTCTGACCTGGATTCTCATCTTCTTTCTCTTCTGGTTCAGCTTGATTCTTTTGCTGTTCACTGTTGGCATTACTTCCCTCTGCTTCGGGCAGGGTTAGTCCATTTCCAGTATTCTCAGCTATTGGATCAAATCTCCAGGAAAGAAAAGAGTCTTGAATGTCGTCATCAACTTGTTCCATTTCATGTTGGTTCTGTCTCAGAAACTCTCTATGGAACTGCTTATAAAGGTAAGTTGCTGGGATCATGCCTCCCTCACAGTCAGATGATGACAATGCATTTTTCTTTCTCACACAAGCCTGGTGCTTTGTTGTTCTGTTTTTACAGATTCTAGGTGTTTGTTTAACAGGGACCTCTGCAGGCAAGTCATTCACCAGCATCAGGAGACTGCGATGCAATACTTGTGTTCGTGGTTCCCCGGATTCCGGCTGTACTTTATATACAGGGCTGTCCTTGATACGTTCCTTGACCTTGTATATAGTCTTCTCCCAGTACGATCTTAGCTTTCCTGGTCCCCCTCTTTCTCCTAGGTTTCTTACAAGGACCCTATCTCCAGGCTGTAGTACTATTCCCCTCAAGTGCTGCTCATAATACTTCATCCCTTTCAAGGATGACTGCCTACTGTTTTCATTGGCGATTCTGTATACTTCAGCCATATGTTGTGCCCATTTCTTTGCATATCCTTCTGTTATCTGGGATTCTTCTCCCTTTTCCAGACCAAAGATTAAATCAATTGGTAAACGTGGGTGTCTTCCATACAATAAGTAGTATGGTGAATATCCAGTCGCTTCATGCCTTGTGCAGTTATATGCATGAACCATTTGTGCGAGTTGATCTTTCCAGTTGCTCTTCTCCTTTTCTTCCAATGTTCTCAAAATCTGCAACAATGTCCTATTAAATCTCTCCACTGGGTTACACTGTGGGTGGTAGGGTGAGATGCGTGAACATCCAACCCCCGATAACTGTTCAAGCCTTCTGAATAATTTGTTCTAAATTCACGACGTTGATCGTGATGTAATCGTGCAGGATAACCAAACCTTGGGAAAAAATCATTGAAAATCCTCTCAGCTGCAGTTTTACCCGATTTATCCTTTGTTGCATATGCTTGCACATATCTTGTAAAATGGTCTACCAGTACAAGCACATATTCAAAAACCCCTTTGCTACACTCTAAATGAAGATAATCAATAGACACTATTTCCAGAGGTAAACTGCTGGAGATACTCCCCATAGGAGCTCTTACATGTGTTGTAGGCTTCTTTTGTTTAATGCATTGGCATTTTTTTGTTACATATTTCTCTATGTCCGACTTCATAAAAGGCCAGTAGAACCTCTCTCTTACGAGATTCATCACTCTTTCCATTCCTACATGTCCCATGTCATCGTGAAGGTTCTTGAGGACCATCAACTTAAATTCTTCAGGGAGAATTAACTGTTTTCTCATATTGCTCTTCCTGTATAAGATTCCCTTCTCAATTTCAAGTTTTGACCATTCTTGCATCAGTCTTCTTGTAGTTATGTCCATGCGCTCTCTCTCCCTACTGGTTGGTATCTGATTTCTCTCTTTGAATTGAATTATCTTTCCAATGGTTACATCTTTCAGCTGTGCTTTCATCTTAGTGGTATTGGTGGTAATGATTCACCAATGTTTAGGTTGTCACTGTCATATTCACGGCACATCTCCTTTCTCAGCCATCTTGCTTCCTTGACACACTGTTGAAATTAAGTCTGGTGTGAGTTATTTTGTGCACTCAGTTATGTACCTGTCAATATTCAATGGAAGTCTTGAAAGAGTATATGCATCTGTGTTAGCTTTACCTGGTCTGTATTTTATGTTCTCCAACCCAGCGGTGTCCAACTGCATTTAATTTTGCAGAACCCATGATGTAGGTCAATGGGTTGTTGTCTTTGTAAATGGTAAAGCTAGAAGCATAGAACAAGTATTCTCTGAACTTTTCGCATACAGCCCATTTTAGAGCCAGGAATTCCAGTTTTCCAAACTGGAGATGATAATTCTGTTCAACTGCTGTCTACGTCCTAGAGCCATATCCAATTACCCTAACTTTCCCATTCTGTTTCTGGTAAAGAACTGCACCAAGTCCTTTTTCTGACGCATCAGTGTGTAAGACAAATGGCAAACTAAAGTCTGGGTATGCAAGAACTGGAGGGCAAATCAGTACATCTATTAGTTGGTTTAGAACAGCTTGATGGTCTTCTGTCCATGTCACAGGTGTTCTTGAAGATAACTCGCCTGTCTGGCTCAGCTTCTTGCGCTGATGATTCACTCGGCACCCCTTCCACTCTGAATTGAAGGAGCTCATACAATGGTTTCGCAATTCTTGAAAAATCTTGTATGTAGGAGCGGTAGTAACTCAAAAATCCAAGTAGTTCTCACTTGGATCCATTCGAATACCAGCTTCTGACACGAGGCGTCCTACATACTGGACTTCCCGCTTGAAAAGCTCACACTTTGCTGCTCTCAGTTTCACACCATTTCTTCGCAGGCACTGCAGCACTCTTCGTACTGTTGACACATGGTCTTCAAATGTCTTTGTATAGCATAAGATGTCATCTAGATAAGGTGAACAACATTCGTCTTGTAGTGTTTCCAGAATCTCTTCCATGCTGCGCTGGAAAGCGGCAGGTGCATTCATAAGGCCAAATGGGATACAAACCCATTCATACAATCCCCACGGTGTAATGAATCCTGTTACATGTCGTGAATCTTCTACCATGAAGCCTTGATGGTATGCTTTTCCCTGGTCCAGAATGGAAAACCACGAGTTACCACCTAGCTTGTCTGTCAGATCTTGCATCCTTGACAGCGGGTGTCTGTCAGCTATGGTTTTCAAGTTAAGCTCCCGGTAGTCAATGCACAGCCGGAGACTGCCATCTCTTTTCCGCTCACACACTACTGGAGATGAGTAACAAGACCTGGATCGAACTACCCAACTCTTGGCCATTAAATCTTGTATATACTGCTTAACTTCTGTGTATAATGGTTTAGGTATAGAGGTGTAAGTCTTCTGCACTGGGGTGTCATCTTTCAAGTTAATCTTCAGCTGTAGACTGGGAATGTTACCAATATCTCATTCATCTCTAGCAAATGTGCCAGACTCTTCATAAAGCATCTGTCTAGTAACACGTTCCTGTTCAGAGTCTAAGTGGCTTAAGTCTACAGGTGGGTGCCAGAGGTCTTCAGTGGTTTGACTTGCCTCTTGCCGAGAACCTGTCGGTGGGCATGTCCTGTCTTTCATCAACGCGCTGGTCACTTCCTTTAACGAGTTAGCTGATGTTACAATGGCATCCCCTATTACAGCTGGGTACTCTGTGGCGGAATAAACTGCAGAAACAAACTGAAGATGTCCTAAAACAGTTTTACTTGGTATAAGAACATAAGAACATAATTACAAACGAGAGGAGGCCATTCAACCCATCTTGTTGTTTGGTTGTTAGTAGCTTATTGATCCCAGAATCTCATCAAGCAGCTTCTTGAAGGATCCCAGGGTGTCAGCTTCAACAACGTTACTGGGGAGTTGGTTCCAGACCCTCACAATTCTCTGTGTAAAAAAGTGCCTCCTACTTTCTGTTCTGAATTTTATCTAATCTCCATTTGTGACCCCTGGTCCTTGTTTCTTTTTTCAGGTCAAAGAAGTCCCCTGGGTTGACATTGTCTATACCTTTTAGGATTTTGAATGTTTGAATCAGATCGCCGCGTAGTCTTCTTTGTTCAAGACTGAATGGATTCAATTCTTTTAGCCTGTCTGCATACGACATGCCTTTTAAACCCAGGATAATTCTGGTTGCTCTTCTTTGCACTCTTTCTAGAGCAGCAATATCCTTTTTGTAACGAGGTGACCAGAACTGAACACAATATTCTAGGTGAGGTCTTACTAATGCATTGTAAAGTTTTAACATTACTTCCCTTGATTTAAATTCTGCACTTCTCACAATATATCCAAGCATCCTGTTGGCCTTTTTTATAGCTTCCTGTCACAAAGACGGCCGGAGTGGGTGGCGTCAGACCAGAAGCAGGAAATAAACAGACAGAGAGGTGTGGTTTGGTGGAGCTGAGAGAATGGTTTCGCTCAGCATTTAATAAACAGCACAGAAAATAAAAGGTTTTAACACAAAACACGGGACACGGCACTATACGCCAAAATATAGTGTGGTCCCAGCGACTCGCCAAATGGTCCTGGCCCCGCAGCAGTGCACGCACGGGACCCAGTGACCCCGCGCGGGGTCCCAGACACTCGCCAAATGGTTCCTGGCCCCGCAGCAGTGCACGCACGGGGCCCAGTGACCCTGCACGGGGTCCCAGACACTCGCCAAATGGTTCCTGGCCCCGCAGCAGTGCACGCACGGGGCCCAGTGACCCCGCGCGGGGTCCCAGACACTCGCCAAATGGTTCCTGGCACCTCCCCAGCATGCACACGGGCCCCAGAGACCCCACGCAGGGTCTTAGCGGCCAGCCAAATGGTCCGTGGCACCTCTCCAGCACGCACTAGGCCCAGCAACCCTGCGCTGGGTCCCTGCAACTCGCAAATGGTCTCTGGCACATCCTCAGCACGCGAACAGGCATCAGCTACTTCGCGCGAGGTCCCAGCGGCTCACCAAACCATCCCTGGTTCCTCCCCAGCATGCACACGGGCCCCAGTGAACTCGTGCGGGGTCCCAGTGGCACGCCAAACGGTGCCTGGCACCTCCCCAGCGCAAGCACTGGACCTAGCAACCCTACCTGGGGTCCCAGCGGCTCGCCAAACGGTCCCTGGCACCTCCACAGCCCACGCACAGGGCCCAGCAACCACACGCAGGGTCCCAGCGGCTCGCCAAATGGTCCCTGGCTCCTGCCTAGCGCGCACGGGGTCCCAGCGGCTCGCAAATTGTCCCTGGCCCCTCCCCAGCGCGCACAGGGCCCAGCAACTTCGCGCGGTGTCCCAGCGGATCGCATATGGTCCCTCGCACATCGCCAGTGCGTGCACGAGACCCAGAGTCCCCCACGCGGGGTCCGAGCGGCTCACCAATGGTCCCCGGCACCTCCGCAGCGCGCGCACAGGCTCAAGCGTCTTCGCGTGGGGTCCCAGCGGCTCACCAAATGGTCCCTGGCTCCTGCCTAGCGCGCACGGGGTCCCAGCGGCTCGCAAATTGTCCCTGGCCCCTCCCCAGCGCGCACAGGGCCCAGCAACTTCGCGCGGTGTCCCAGCGGATCGCATATGGTCCCTCGCACATCGCCAGTGCGTGCACGAGACCCAGAGTCCCCCACGCGGGGTCCGAGCGGCTCACCAATGGTCCCCGGCACCTCCGCAGTGCGCGCACAGGCTCAAGCGTCTTCGCGTGGGGTCCAAGCGGCTCCCCAAATGGTACCTGGCTCCTCCCAAAAGTGCACACGGGCCCAAGCGACCCCGCACGGGGTCCCAGCTGCTCGTCTAATGCTCCGAGCGGCTTGGCAAATTGTCAATAGCACCTCCCCAGTGTGCACACGGGCCCCAGCTACCAGGCGTGGAATCCCAGTGGCTCGACAAATGGTCCCTGGCACCTCCCCAGGGTGCGCACGGGGCCCAACGACCATGCACGGGGTCCCAGCGGCTCGCCAAATGGTCCCTGGCATCTCCCCAGCGGATGCACGGGGCCCAGCGACCTCGCGCGGGGTTCCAGTGGCTCGCCAAATGGTCCCTGGCGCCCAGCCAGTGCGCGCTCGGGTCCCAGCGACCACGTGCGGGGTTCCAGCAGCTCGCCAAATGGACCCTGGCTCCTACCCAGCGAGCGCATAGGGCCCAGGAACCACGTGCGGAGTCCCAGCGGCTCACAAATGGTCCCTGACCCCTCCACAGCGCGCGCACGGGAACCAGAGAACCCGCGCAGGATCCCAGTGGCTCGCCAAATAGTCCCTGACACATCCCCAGCTTGCACACAGGGCCCAGCGACAATGCGCGGGGTCCGAACGGCTCGCTAAATGGTTCCTGGCACCTCCTCAGCATGCTCACTGGGCAGCGACTTCGCGCCGGGTCCCAGCGACTCGCCAAATGGTCCCTGGCCCCTTAACAGCGAGCGCACGGTGCCCAGCGACCCCACGCGGGGTCCCAGCGGCTCGGCAAATGGTCCCTGGCCCATCCCCAGGGTGCGCACGGGTCCCAAGGACCCTGCGCGGGGTCCCAGCTGCTCGCCAAATGGTCCCTTGCCCCTCCCAGTGAGCTGACGGGGCCCAGCGACCCAACGTGACTACTGTAACTCCCTCCTGGCTGGCCTCCCTGCGTCCGCCACCCGTCCGCTCCAGCTCATCCAGAACTCTGCTGCTCGCCTGGTGTTCTCTCTACCTCACTTCGCCCACGCTTCTCCACTACTCCGCTCGCTCCACTGGCTCCCAATCACCGCTCGCATCCAGTTCAAGACTCTTGTACTAGCCTACAGATGCCTTGATCAGACTGCACCCAGCTACCTCCAGACCCTCATCTCTCCCTACACCCCCACTCGACCTCTCCACTCCGCCTGCACTAGAAGACTGGCTCTACCTCCGCTACGCTCCCCTGCCTCCCGAGCCCGCTCCTTCTCCACCCTTGCTCCGCAGTGGTGGAACGACCTTCCTACAGATGTCAGGACTGCCCAGTCCCTGACCACATTCCGGCGCCTCCTTAAGACTCACCTCTTCAAACAGCACCTGTAGAACTCCTCTGTTGTATCCTGGGACACTATCACCCTTCATTTAAATATGCTTTATTTTGCTCTTATCTGCCCCCTATTTTACTGCATTTAATCCTGTACCTCAGAATATTGTAATCTGCCAAGTGTTTAATCTGTAGTATTTTGTATTTAGTCATATCCTGATGTAACTATCACTATTTAATCATATCCTGATGTAACTTTCACTATTATCTGCTGTATTATTGAATTGTGGTTTGTCACACTTGAGAATTATTGTATTTCTTGTTCTTATTGTATGACTTATATTGTAACACTTGAATGTATTTGTATTTGCTTGCGATTGTAAGTCGCCCTGGATAAGGGCGTCTGCTAAGAAATAAATAATAATAATAATAATAATAATAATAATAATAATAATAATAATAATAATAACGTGGGGACCGATCAGTTCGCCAAAGAGTCCCTGGTACCTCCAAAACTCACGCACTAGGCCCAGCGACTCGCAAACGGTCCCTGGCACATCCCCAGCACACGCACGGGCACCAGCGACATCGCGTGGGTTCCCAGCGGCTCGCCAGATAGTCCCTGGCACCTCCCAAGCATGCGTTCGGGCACCAATGACCAGGCGTGGGGTCCAAGCGGCTCGCCAAATGGTCCCTGACACCTCCCAGCACGAGCACGGGGCCCAGCCATACCCCGTGGAGTCACAGTGGCTCGCCAAAAGGTCCCTGGCACCTCCCCAGCGCTCGCACAGGGCCCAGCATCCCCGCGTGGGGTCCCAGCTTCACATCAAATGGTTCCAGGCACATCCCCAGCGCGTGTACGAACCCCAGCGACTTCGAGCGTGGTCCCAGCAGCTCGCAAAATGGTCCCTTGCACCTCCCCAGCAAGTGTAGGGGCTCCAGCGACCTCTAGCAGGGTGCCAGCGGCTCGGCAAACTGTCCCTGGCACCTCTACAGCGCACGAACTGGGCCCAGCGTCCCCACGCGGGGTCACAGCGGCTCGGCAAATGGTCCATGGTTTATCCACAGAGCAATCACTGGGCCCAGCGACCTTGCGTGGGATCCCAGTGGATCACCAAATGGTCCCTGGCACCTCCCCAGCGCACACAAGGCCCAGCGACCCAGTGCGGGGTCACAGCGGCTCGCCAAATGGTCCCTGGCACCTCCGCAGCACGTGCATGAGACCCAGAGTCCCCCGCGCGGGGTCCGAGTGGCTCACCAATGGTCCTCGGCACCTCTGCAGCGCGCGCACAGGCTCAAGCCTCTTCGCGCGGGGTCCAGTGGCTCCCCAAATGGTACCTGGCTCCTCCCAAGAGCACACACGGGCCCAAGCGACCCCACACGGGGTCCCAGTTGCATGTCAAATGGTCCGAGCGGCTTGGCAAATGGTCCCTAGCACCTCCCCAGTGTGCACACGGGACCCAGCTACCAGGCGTGGAATCCCAGTGGCTCGAAAAATGGTCCCTGGCACCTCCCCAGTGCACGCTCGGGCCCCAGCGAGCCCGCACAGAGTCCCAGTTGCACATCAAATGGTCCCTGGCGCCTCACCAGCATGAACACTTTCCCCAGCGACCCAGTGCGGGGTCCCAGCGGCTCGCCAAATGGTCCCTTGCTCCTACCTAGCGCGCGCACAGGGCCCACCGACTTCGCACGGTGTCCCAGCGGCTCGCCAAATGGTATGTGGCACCTCCCCAGGACGCACACGGGCCCCAGTTACCAGGCGTGGAGTCCCAGCGGCTCCCCAAATGGCCGCTGGCACCTCCCCAGCGCATGCACGGGTTTCTAGCGACCATGCGCTGGATCCGAGCGGCACACCAAACGGTCCCGTGCACCTACGCAGCACGCGCACGGGGCCCAGCGACCAGGCGTGGAATCCCAGCAGATCCCTAAAAGGTCTCCAGCACCTCCCCAGCCCGCGCACGGGGCAGGGATTTCACGCGGGTTCCCAGCGGCTCGCAAAAAGGTCACTGGCAAGACCCCAACACGCGCGCAGACACCAGCAACCAGGCGTGGGGTCCCAGCGAATCGCCAAATGGTCCCTGGCACCTCCCCAACACACACAGGGTCCAGATACCCCGCGCGGGTCCAAGCAGCTCGCCAAATGGTCCCTGATACCTCCCCAGCGCACGTACTGGGCCCAAAGACACAACGCGGTTTGCCAGCGGCTCGCGAAATGGTCCCTGGCACGTCCCCAGCACGCGCATGGGGCCCAGCAACCACACGCAGGGACCAAGCAGCTCGTAAATAGTCCTGGGCACATCCCCAGTGCGCGCTCAAACCCAACGACCCCGAGCGGGGTTCCAGCGGCTCGCCAAATGGTCCGTGGCTACTGCCCAGTGCGTGCACGGGGCCCAGCGACCCAGAGCGGGGTCCCAGCAGCTCGCCAAATGATCCTTGGCACCTCCCCAGCAAGCACAGGGGCTCCAGCGATCTCGCGCAAGTTCCCAGTGGCTCGCCAAACGGTCCCTGGCACTTCCGCAGCACACGTACGGGGCCCAGCGACCCCGAGCGGGGTCCAAGCGGCTTGCCAAATGATCCCTGGCCCCTCCCCAGCATGCGCACAGTGCCCAGCAACCCCGCGCGGGGTCCCAGCGGCTCTGCAGATGATCCCTTGCATCTCTCGAGCATGCGCACGGGCCCCAGCTACCACACGCTGGATCCGAGCGGCACACCAAACGGTCCCGTGCACCTACGCAGCACGCGCACGGGGCCCAGCGACCAGGCGTGGAATCCCAGCAGATCCCTAAAAGGTCCCCAGCACCTCCCCAGCCCGCGCACGGGGCAGGGATTTCACGCGGGTTCCCAGCGGCTCGCAAAAAGGTCACTGGCAAGTCCCCAACACGCGCGCAGACACCAACAACCAGGCGTGGGGTCCCAGCGAATCGCCAAATGGTCCCTGGCACCTCCCCAACACACACAGGGCCCAGATACCCCGCGCGGGTCCAAGCAGCTCGCCAAGTGGTCACTGGCACCTCCCCAGCGAGCGACTGGTCCAAGCGGCTCACAGCGGGCTCGCCAAATGGTCCCTGGTACCTCCCGAGCGCACATACTGGGCCCAAAGACACAACACGGTTTGCCAGCGGCTCGCGAAATGGTCCCTGGCACGTCCCCAGCACGCGCATGGGGCCCAGCAACCACACGCAGGGACCAAGCAGCTCGTAAATAGTCCTGGGCACATCCCAAGTGCGCGCTCAAACCCAGCGACCCCGAGCGGGGTTCCAGTGGCTCGCCAAATGGTCCCTGGCTACTGCCCAGCGCGTGCACGGAGCCCAGCGACCCAGAGTGGGGTCCCAGCAGCTCGCCAAATGATCCTTGGCACTTCCCCAGCAAGCACAGGGGCTCCAGCGATCTCGCGCAAGTTCCCAGTGGCTCGCCAAACGGTCCCTGGCACTTCTGCAGCACGCGAACGATGCCCAGCGACCCCATGTGGGGTCCCAGCGGCTTGCCAAACGGTCCCTGGCACCTCCCAGCACACGCACAGGGCCCAGCGACCCCGCATGGAGTCACAGCGGCTCGCCAAAAGGTCCCTGGCACATCCCCAGCATACGCACGGGATCCAGCAACCACGCGTGGGGTCCCAATGTCATACCAAATGGTTCCTGGCACCTCCCCAGCGCGCGTACGAACCCCAGCGTCTTTGTGCGTGGTCCAAGCGGCTTGCCAAACTGTCCCTGGCACCTCACCAGCACGCGCAGGGGCCCCAGCGACCAGGCGTGGAGTCCCAGCGGCTGGCCAAATGGTCCCTTGCACGTCCCCAGCACGTGCACGGGACCCAGCGACCTTGCACATGGTCCCAGCGGCTCGCCAAATGGTCCCTGGCACCTCCCTAGTGCACGCACGGGGCCCAGCAACCGCACGCGGAGTCCCAGGCTCATGCAAATGGTCCCTCACATATCCCCAGCACTCGCACGGGCCCCAGCGACGTCAATCGGGGTCTCAGCGGCTCGCAAATAGACCCTGGCACATCCCTAGTGTATGCACAAGCCCCAGTGACCTCGCGCTGGGTCCCAGTGACCTCGCGCTGGCTCCCAGCGGCTTGCCAAATGGTCCCTGGCTCCTCCATAGCGTGCATGGGGCCCAGTGACTTCGAGCGGGGTCCCAGCTGCTCGCCAAATGGTCCATTGCTCCTACCCAGTGCGCGCACGGGGCCCAGCGACCTCGCGCGGTGTCCCAGCGGCTCGAAAAATGGTCCCTGGCATCTCCCCAGCACACGCACGAGGCTCAATGACCACGAGCGGGGACCCAGCGGCTCACCAAATGGTCCCTGGCGCCTACCCAGTGTGCGTTCTGGCCCCAGGGACCACAACGGGGTCCTAGCAGCTCGCCAAATGGTCGCTGGCCCCTCCCTAGCGCGCACGAAGCTCAGTGACTTCCCATGGGGTCCCAGCGGCTCACCAAATTTAATTTATTTAATTTAATTTATTTCTTAGCAGACGCCCTTATCCAGGGCGACTTACAAGATATCACATTATTTTTACATACAATTACCCATTTATACAGTTGGGTTTTTACTGGAGCAATCTAGGTAAAGTACCTTGCTCAAGGGTACAGCAGCAGTGTCCCCACCGGGGATTGAACCCATGACCCTCCGGTCAAGAGTCCAGAGCCCTAACCACTATTCCACACTGCTGCAAATGGTCCGGGGCCCACCCCCAGCGCGCGCACGGGCCCCAGCGACTTCGCGCAGGGTCACAGCGGCTTGCAAAATGGTTCCTGGCCACTCCCTAGTGCCCTCACGGAGCCCTGCAACTTCGTGCGGGGCCCCAGCGGCTAGCCAAATGGTCCCTTGCCCATCCCCATGGTGCAGACTGGGCACAGAGACCCCTTGCGGGGTCCCAGCGGCTCGCCAAATGGTCCCTGGTCCCTCCCCAGCCCGCGCACAGGCCCAAGCGACTTCGCGCTGGGTCCCTGCGGGTTGCCAAATGGTCCCTGGCACCTCCCCAGCGCACGCACACAGGCCCCATCTACCAGGCGTGGAGTCCCAGCGGCTCCCCAAATGGTCCTTGGCACCTCTCCTGCGCATGCACGGGGCCCAGCGACCTCGCACAAGGTCCCAGCGGCTCGCCAAATTGTCCCTGCCACCTCCCCGGTGCCCGCTCGGGCCCCAGCAACCACGTACGGGGTCCCAGTATTATTATTTTATTATTATTATTTGTTTATTTAGCAGACGCCTTCATCCAAGGCGACTTACAGAGACTAGGGTGTGTGAGCTATGCATCAGCTGCAGAGTCACTTACAATTACGTCTCACCCGAAAGACGGAGCACAAGGAGGTGAAGTGACACCGCACAGGGTCCCAGCGGCTCGCCAAATGGTCCCTGGCACCTCCCAGCACGCGCAGGGGGCCCATGACCCTGCATGGAGTCACAGCGGCTCGCCAAATGGTCCCTGGCACATCCCCAGCGCGCGCACAGGCACAAGCGTCCAGGCGTAGAGACACAGCGGCTCCCCAAATGGCCCCTGGCATCTCCCCAGCTCGTGCATGGGACCCAGCGACCTTGCGCGGAGTCCCATCGGCTCGCCAAATGGTCCCTGGCTCCTCCCCAGCACGCGCACGGGGCCCAGCGACTTCGCATGGTGTCCCAGCCGCTCGCCAAATGGTCCGGGGCCCATCCCCAGCACTCACATGAGCCAAAGCTACCAGGTATGGAGTCCCAGCGGCTCCCCAAAAGGTCCCTGGCACCTCCTCAGTATGCGCACTGGTAATCGACTTCGCGCAGGGTCCCAGCAACTTGCCAAATGGTCCCTGGCCCCTAAACATCGAGCGAACGGGGCCCAGCGACCCCACGCGGGGTCCCAGCAGCTCGCCAAATGGTCCCTGGAGCCTACCCAGTGTGCGTTCTGGCCCCAGGGACCACGTACGGGGTCCTAACGGCTCGCCAAATGGTCGCTGGCCCCTCCCTAGTGCGCACGAAGCCCAGTGACTTCCCATGGGGTCCCAGCGGCTTGCCAAATGGTCCGGGGCCCACCCCCAGCGTGCGCACGGGGCCCAGCAAACCCGCGCGTGGTCCCAGCGGCTCGCCAAATGGTCCCTTTCACCTCCCCAGCGCTCATACAGCCTGGGGTCCCAGCGACTTCGCGCAGCATCACAGTGGCTTGCCAAATGCCCATGGTGCAGACGGGGCCCAGCGACCCCTTGCGGGGTCCCAGCGGCTCGCCAAATGGTCCCTGGTCCCTCCCCAGCCCGCGCACAGGTCCAAGCGACTTCGCGCTGGGTCCCAGCGGCTCGCCAAATGGTCCCTGGCACATCCCCAGCGTGCACACAGGCCCCATCTACCAGGTGTGGAGTCCCAGCGGCTCCCCAAATGGACCTTGGCACCTCTCCAGCGCATGCACGGGGCCCAGCGACCTCACATAAGGTCCCAGCGGCTCGCCAAATTGTCCCTGCCGCCTCCCCGGTGCCCGCTCGGGCCCCAGCAACCACGTGCGGGGTCCCAGTATTATTATTTTATTATTATTATTTGTTTATTTAGCAGTCCCCTTCATCCAAGGCGACTTACAGAGACTAGGGTGTGTGAGCTATGCATCAGCTGCAGAGTCACTTACAATTACGTCTCACCCGAAAGACGGAGCACAAGGAGGTGAAGTGACTTGCTCAGGGTCACACAATGAGTCAGTGGCTGAGATTGGATTTGAACCGGGGACCTCCTGGTTACTAGCCCCTTTCTTTAACCACTGGACCACACAGCCTCCCAGTAGCTCGCAAATGGTCTCTGGCCCCTCCTAGCGCGCGCATGGGTCCCAGCAACTTAGCACGGTGTCCCAGAGGCTCGCCAAATGGTCCCTGGCACCTCCCCAGCGCGCACACGGGCCCCAGCTACCAGGTGTGGATTCCCAGCGGCTCCCCAAATGGCCCCTGGCACCTCCCCAGCGCGTGCACGGGGCCCAGCGACCTCACGTGGTGTCCCAGCAGCTCGCCAAATGGTACCTGGCGCCACAACAGTGGGTGCTCGGGCCCCAGCGACCACGCACAGGGTCCCAGTTGCTCGTCAAATGGTCCCTGGCACCTCACCAGCACGTGCACTTTCACCAGCGACCCCGTGCGGGGTCCCAGCAGCACGCCAAAAAGTCCCTGGCTCCTACCCAGCGCGCCCACAGGGCCCGGCAACCACGCGCGGGGTCCCAGCGGCTCGCAAATGGTCCCTCGCACATCCCCAGTATGCGCACGGGCCCCAGCGACTTCACTCGGGGTCCCAGCGACTCGCCAAATGGTCCCTGGCACCTCCCCAGCGTGCACACATGGCCCAGCGACCCCGTGCGGGTTCCCTACGCCTCGCTAAATGGTCCCTGGCACCTCTGAAGCGCGCATACGGGCCCCAGCTACCAGGTATGTAGTCCCAGCAGCTCCCCAAAAGATCCCTGGCACCTCCTCATCGCGCGCACTGGTCAGCGACTTCGCGCGGGGTTCCAACGACTAGCCAAATAGTCCCTGGCCCCTAAGCAGTGAGCTGACTCTCAAAATGGTCCCTGGCACATCCCCAGCGCACGCACGGAGCACAGCGACCTCGTGCGGGGTCCCAGCGGCTCGCCAAATGATCCCTGGCACCTCCTCAGTGCGCATTTGGGACCCAGCGACCCCGCATTGGGTATCAGCGGCTCGTGAAATGGTCCCTGGCACCTCCCCAGCACGCACTCAGGGCCCAGCAACACCGCGCGGGGTACCTACGGCTCACTAAATGTTCCCTGGCACCGCCTCAGCGCGCACACGGGTCCCTTCAACTTCAGACGGGGTCCCACCGGCTCACCAAATGGTCCCTGTCACCTACCCAGCGCGCACACGGAACTTCTGCGACTTCGCGCTGTGTCCCAGCGGCTCGCGAAATGGTCCCTAGCTCCAACCCAACGTGCGCACAGTCCCCAGCGACTTCCCCTGGGGTCCCAGTGGCTCGCAAATACTCCTTGGCACATCCCCAGTGCGCGCACGGGCCCCAGAGACTTCGCCTGGGGTCCCAGTGGCTCGCAAATACTCCTTGGCACATCCTCATGGGGCTCACAGGCCCCAGCGACTTCTCGCAGGGTCCCAGCGGCTTGCAAAATGGTCCCTGTCACGTCCCCAGTGCGCACACAGGGCCCAGCGACACCGTGCGGGGTCCCTACGGCTCGCTAAATGGTCCCTGGCACCTCCCCAGCATGCACATGGGCCCCAGCTAGCAGGTATGGAGTCCCATCGGCTCCCCAAAAGGTCCCTGGCACCTCCTCAGTGCACGCACTGGTCATCTACATTGCGTGGGGTTCCAGAGCCTTGCCAAATGGTCCCTGGCACCTCCCCATGGTGCGCATGGGGCCCATCGACCCTGCGCGGGGTTCCAGCGGCGCGCCAAATGGTCCCTGGGGCCTCCCCAGCGCGCGCACGTGTCCCAGAGACCTCGCGCAGGGTCCCAGATGCTCGCCAAATGGTCCGTGGCACATCCCCAGCCCGCGCACAGGGCCCAGCGACCAGGTAAGGAGTCCCAGCGGTTAACAAATGGTCACTGGCCCGTCCCCAGCTTGCGCACAGGGCTCAGTGATCCCGTGCGGGGTTCCAACAGCTCGCCAAATGGTCCCTAGCAACTCCCCTGCATATGCACGGGGCCCAGCGACCCCGCGCGGGGTCCCAGCGGCTCGCCAAATGGTACCTGGCTCCTCCCCAGAGCGCACACGGGCCCAAGCGACCCCGCACGGGGTCCCAGCTGCTCATCAAATGGTCCCAGAAGCTCGGCAAATGGTCCCTAGCACATCCTCATCGTGCACACGGGCCCCAGCTACCAGGCGTGGAATCCCAGTGGCTCGCCAAATGGTCCCTGGCACATCCCCAGCGCGCACACGGGCCCCAGCGACTTTGCGTGGGGCCCCAGTGGCTCGCAAATAGAACTTGGCACATCCCCAGCGCACGCACAGGCCCCAGCGACTTCGCGCGGGGTCCCAGCGGCTTGCAAAATGGTTCCTGGAGCCTCCCTGGTGCCCTCACGGGGCTCTGCGACTTCGTGCAGTGTCCCAGCGGCTCCCCAAATGGCCCCTGGCACCTCCCCGGCGCGTGCACGGGGCCCAGCGACCTCACATGGTGTCCCAGCAGCTCGCCAAATGATACCTGGCACCACAACAGTGGGCGCTCGGGCCCCAGCGACCACGCACAGGGTCCAAGTTGCTCGTCAAATGGTCCCTGGCGCCTCACCAGCACGAGCACTTTCACCAGCTACACCGTGCAGGGTCCCAGCAGGACGCAAAATAGTCCCTGGCTCCTACCCAGCGCGCCCACAGGGTCCAGCAACCACACGCGGGGTCCCAGCGCCTCGCAAATGGTCCCTTGCACATCCCCAGTATGCGCACGGGCCCCAGCGACTTAGCGTGGGGTCCCAAAAGCTCGCAAATAGTCCTTGGCACATCCCCAGTGCGCGCATGGGCCCCAGCGACCCTGCGCGGGGTCCCAGCGGCTCGCCAAATGGTACCTGCTCCTCCCCAGAGCGCACACGGGCCCAAGCGACCCCGCACGGGGTCCCAGCTGCTCATCAAATGGTCCCAGAAGCTCGGCAAATGGTCCCTGGCACCTCCTCATCGTGCACACGGGCCCCAGCTACCAGGCGTGGAATCCCAGTGGCTCGCCAAATGGTCCCTGGCACATCCCCAGCACGCACACGGGCCCCAGCGACTTTGCGTGGGGCCCCAGTGGCTCGCAAATAGTACTTGGCACATCCCCAGCGCACGCACAGGCCCCAGCGACTTCACGCAGTGTCCCAGCGGCTCCCCAAATGGCCCCTGGCACCTCCCCGGCGCGTGCACGAGGCCCAGCGACCTCACGTGGTGTCCCAGCAGCTCGCCAAATGGTACCTGGCGCCACAACAGTGGGCGCTCGGGCCCCAGCGACCACGCACAGGGTCCCAGTTGCTCGTCAAATGGTCCCTGGCGCCTCACCAGCACGAGCACTTTCACCAGCGACACCGTGCAGGGTCCCAGCGGCTCCCCAAAATGTCCCTGGCACCTCCTCAGTGCGCGCACTGGTCATCGACTTCGCGTGGGGCCCCAGAGCCTTGCCAAATGGTCCCTGGCACCTCCCCAGTGCGCACTCTGGCCCCAGCGACCACGTGCGGGGTCCTAGCGGCTCGCCAAATGGTCCCAGGCACCTCCCCAGCGCGCACACAGTCTCCAGCGACTTCACCTGGGGTCCCAGTGGCTCGCAAATACTCCTTGGCACATCCCCAGGGCGCGCACGGGCCCCAGAGACTCCGTGCGGGGTCCCAGCGGCTAGCCAATTGGTCCCTTGCCCATCCCCAGCCCGCGCACAGGCCCAAGCAACTTCGTGCAGGGTCACAGCGTCTCGCAAATAGTACTTGGCACATCCCCAGCGCACGCACAGGCCCCTGCGACTTCGCGCGGGGTCCCAGCGGCTTGCAAAATGGTTCCTGGAGCCTCCCTGGTGCCCTCACGGGGCTCTGCGACTTCGTGCAGTGTCCCAGCGGCTCCCCAAATTGCCCCTGGCACCTCCCCAGCGCGTGCACGGGGCCCAGCGACCTCACGTGGTGTCCCAGCAGCTCGCCAAATGGTACCTGGCGCCACAACAGTGGGCGCTCGGGCCCCAGCGACCATGCACAGGGTCCCAGTTGCTCGTCAAATGGTCCCTGGCGCCTCACCAGCACGAGCACTTTCACCAGCGACACCGTGCAGGGTCCCAGCAGCTCCCCAAAATGTCCCTGGCACCTCCTCAGTGCGCGCACTGGTCATCGACTTCGCGTGGGGCCCCAGAGCCTTGCCAAATGGTCCCTGGCACCTCCCCAGTGCGCACTCTGGCCCCAGCGACCACGTGCGGGGTCCTAGCGGCTCGCCAAATGGTCCCAGGCACCTCCCCAGCGCGCACACAGTCTCCAGCGACTTCACCTGGGGTCCCAGTGGCTCGCAAATACTCCTTGGCACATCCCCAGGGCGCGCACGGGCCCCAGAGAATCCGTGCGGGGTCCCAGCAGCTAGCCAATTGGTCCCTTGCCCATCCCCAGCCCGCGCACAGGCCCAAGCAACTTCGTGCAGGGTCACAGCGTCTCGCAAAATGGTCCCTGCCACCTCCCCAGTGCGCACACAGGGCCCAGCGACCCCGCGCAGGGTCCCTACGGCTCGCTAAATGGTCCCTGGCACCTCACCAGCGCTCACATGGGCCCCAGCTACCAGGTATGGAGTCCCAGCGGCTCCCCAAATGGTCCCTGGCACCTCCTCAGCTCGCGCACTGGTCATCGACTTCGCGCGGGGTCCCAGCGACTCGCCAAATAGTCCCTGGCCCCTAAACAGCACGCGCACGGGGCCCAGCGACCCCATGTGGGGTCCAGGCGACTCGCAAAATGGCACATCCGCAGCGCGCACACAGTCCCCAGCGACTTCGCCTGGGGTCCCAGTGGCTCGCAAATACTCCTTGGCACATCCCCAGGGGGCGCACGGGCCCCAGCGACTTCTCGCAGGGTCCCAGTGGCTTGCAAATGGTCCCTGTCACCTCCCCAGTGCGCACACAGGGCCCAGCGCCCCCGTGCGGGGTCCCTACAGCTCGCTAAATGGTCCCTGGCACTTCCCCAGCATGCACATGGACCCCAGCTACCAGGTATGGAGTCCCAGCGGCTCCCCAAAAGGTCCCTGGCACCTCCTCAGTGCACGCACTGGTCATCGACTTCGCGTGGGGTCCCAGAGCCTTGCCAAATGGTCCCTTGCACCTCCCCAGTGCGCACTCTGGCCCCAGCGACCACGTGCGGGGTCCTAGCGGCTCGCCAAATGATACCTGGCTCCTCCCCAGCGCGCACACAGTCTCCAGCGACTTCACCTGTGGTCCCAGTGGCTCGCAAATACTCCTTGGCACATCCCCAGGGCCCGCACGGGCCCCAGAGACTCCGTGTGGGGTCCCAGCGGCATGCAAAATGGTTCCAGGCCCCTCCCTAGTGCCCTCACAGAGCCCTGTGACTTCGCGCAGGGTCCCAGCTGCAAGCCAAATGGTCCCTTGCCCATCCCCATGGTGCGCAAGGGGCCCAGCGACCTCGTGCGGGGTCCCAGTTGCTCGTCAAATGGTCCCTGCCACCTCCCCAGTGCGCACACAGGGTGCAGCGAACCCGTGCGGGGTCCCTACAGCTTGCTAAATGATCCCTGGCACCTCCCCAGCGTGCACACAGTCTCCAGCGACTTCGCCTGGGGTCCCAGTGGCTCGCAAATACTCCTTTGCACATCCCCAGGGCGCGCACGGGCCCCAGAGACTCTGTGCAGGGTCCCAGCGGCTTGCAAAATGGTTCCAGGCCCCTCCCTAGTGCCCTCACGGAGCCTTGCGACTTCGCGCAGGGTCCCAGCGGCTAGCCAAATGGTCCCTTGCCCATCCCCATGGTGCGCACGGGGCACAGCGACCCCGTGCAGGGTCCCAGAGGCTCGCCAAATGGTCCCTGCCACCTCCCCACTGCGCACACAGGGCCCAGCGACCCCGCTCGGGGTCCCTACGGCTCGCTAAATGGTCCCTGGCACCTCACCAGCGCGCACATGGGCCCCAGCTACCAGGTATGGAGTCCCAGCGGCTCCCCAAAAGGTCCATGGCACCTCCTCAGCGCGCGCACTGGTCATCGACTTCGCACGGGGTCCCAGCGACTCGCCAAATTGTCCCTGGCCCCTAAACAGCGAGCGGACGGGGCCCAGCGACCCCACGTGGGGTCCAAGCGACTCGCAAAATGGTCCCTAGTACCTCACCAGGACGTGCACGGGTCCCATTGACCACGTACGGGAGCACAGCTGCTCGTCAAATGGTCCTAGAGGCTCGCCAAATGGTCCCTGGCACATCCGCAGCACACGCACAGGCCCAAGCGTCTTCGCGCTGGGTCCAGGCGGCTCGCCAAATGGTACCTGGCTCCTCCCCAGAGCGCACACAGGCCCAAGCAATCCCGCATTGGGTCCCAGCTGCTCGTCAAATGGTCCCAGCGGCTCGCCAAATGGTCCCTAGCACCTCCCCAGCGTGCACTCGGGCCCAAGCTACCAGGCGTGGAATCCCAGCAGCGCCCCAAATGGCCCCTGGCACCTCCCCAGCGCGTGCACGGGGCCCAGCTACCTCGCGCGGGGTCCCAGCGACTAGACAAATGGTCATTGGCGTCTTCCCAGTGCGTGCTCGAGCCTCAGCGAACCCGCACAGGGTCCCAGTTGCTCGTCAAATGGCGCCTCACCAGCAGGCTCACTTTCCCCAGCGACCCAGTGCGGGGTCCCACCGGCTCACCAAATGGTCCCTGGCTCCTACCTAGCGCGTGCACGGGGCCCAGAGACTTCACACGGTGTCCCATCGGTTCGCCAAATGATCCGTGGCCCATCCCCAGCGCGCGCACAGGGCCCAGCGACCCCGCGCGGGGTCCCAGCGGCTCGTCAAATGGTCCCTGGCACCTCCCCAGCACGCACACGGGCCCCAGCTACCAGGCGTGGAGTCCCAGAGGCTCCCCAAATGGCCCCTGGCTCCTCCCCAGCGCGTGAACGGGGCCCAGCAACTTCTCGCGGGGTCCCAGGTGCTTGCCAAATGGTCCCTAGCACCTCACCAAAACATGTACGGGTCCCAGTGACAACATGCGGAATCCCAGCGGCTCACAAATGGTCACTGGCCCGTCCCCAGCGCGCGCACAGGGCCCAGCAACCCAGTGCGGGGTTCCAACGGCTCGCCAAATGGTCCCTAGCACCTCCCCTGCGCGCGCACAGAGCCCAGCGACCTCGCGCTTGGTCCCAGAGGCTCGCCAAATGGTCCCTGGCACATCCGCAGCTCACGCACAGGCCCAAACGTCTTCGCGCGATGTCCAAGTAGCTCGCCAAATGGTCCCAGCGGCTCAGCAAATGGTCCCTATCACCTCCCCAGCGTGCACTCAGGCCCAAGCTACCAGGCGTGGTATTCCAGCGGCTCCCCAAATGGCCCCTGTTGCCTCCCCAATGCGTGCTCGAGCCTCAGCGAACCCGCACAGGGTCCCAGTTGCTCGTCAAATGGCGCCTCACCAGCAGGCTCACTTTCCCCAGCAACCCAGTGCGGGGTCCCACCGGCTCACCAAATGGTCCCTGGCTCCTACCTAGCGCGTGCACGGGGCCCAGAGACTTCACACGGTGTCCCATCGGTTCGCCAAATGATCCGTGGCCCATCCCCAGCGCGCGCACAGGGCCCAGCGACCCCGCGCGGGGTCCCAGCGGATCGCCAAATGGTCCCTGGCGCCTCCGCAGCATGCGCACGGGCCGCAGCGACTTTGCGTGGGGTCCCAGCGGCTCGCCAACAGTCCCTGGCACCTCCTCAGCCAGTGCACGGACCCCTTCGCCCCCGCGCGGGATCCCGGTGGCTCACCAAATTGCCCCTGGAACCTCCCCAGAGCATGCACAATCCCCAGCAACCCCACGCATGGTCCCAGCGGCTCGCAAATGGACCCGGCACATCCCCAGCACACGCACGGGCCCTAGCAACTTCGCACAAAATGTCCCTGGCACCACCCCAGCGGGCGCACTGGGACCAGCGACTGCACGTGGGGTACGAGCGGCTCGCCAAATACTCCCTGGCCCCTCCCCAGCAAGCGTACAGGGCCCAGCGACCCCAGACGGGATCCCAGCGGCTCGCCAAATGGTCCCTGGCAGCTCCCCAGCACGGGCACGTGCATCAGAGACCCTGCGTGGGGTCCGAGTGAATCGCCAAATGGTCACTGGCCCATCCACAATGCACGCACGGGGCCCAGCGACCCCACGTGGGGTCCCAGCGGCTCGCCAAATACTCCCTGGCAGCTACCCAGCACACGCACGGGCCCCAGAGACCCCTCGCGCGGTCCGAGCAGTTCGCCAAATGGTCCCTTGCGCCTCCCCAGCACGCCCACGGGACCCAGCGACCCCACACAGGGTCCCAACTGCTCGCCAAACGGTCCCTGGCACCTACCCAGAGCGCACACGGGCCCCAGCGACTTCGCCTGGGGTCCCAGTGGCTCGCAAATACTCTTTGGCACATCCCCAGGGGGCGCACAGGCCCCAGCTACCAGGTATGGAGTCCAAGCGGCTACCCAAAAGTTCCCTGGCACCTCCTCAGTGCGCGCACTGGTCATCGACTTCGCGCGGGGTCCCCGCGCCTTGCCAAATGGTCCCTGGCGCTTCCCCAGTGCGCACTCTGGCCCCAGCGACCACGTGCGGGGTCCTAGTGGCTCGCCAAATGGTCCCAGGCACCTCCCCAGCGCGCACACAGTCTCCAGCGACTTCGCCTGGGGTCGCAGTGGCTCGCAAATACTCCTTGGCACATCCCCAGTGCGCGCACGGGCCCCAGAGACTACGTGCGGGGTCCCAGCGGCTTGCAAAATGGTTCCTGGCCCCTCCCTAGTGCCCTCACGGAGCCCTGCGACTTCGCGCGGGGTCCCAGCGGCTAGCCAAATGGTCCCTTGCCCACCCCCATGGTGCGCACGGGGCACAGCGACCCCGAGCGGGGTCCCAGAGGCTCGCCAAATGGTCCCTGGCACATCCCCAGCCCGCGCACAGGCCCAAGCGGCTTCTCGTGGGGTCCAAGCGACTCGCAAAATGGTCCCTAGTAATTCACCAGGGCGTGCACAGGTCCCAGTGACCACGTACGGTATCCCAGCTGCTCGTCAAATGGTCCCAGAGGCTCGCCAAATGTTCCCTGGCACATCCGCAGCGCGCGCACAGGCCCAAGCGTTTTCGCGCGGGGTCCAAGCGGCTCGGGGTCCCTCCCCAGCCCGCGCACAGGCCCAAGCGACTGCGCGCTGGGTCCCAGCGGCTTGCCAAATGGTCCCTGGCACATCCCCAGCGCATGCACAGGGCCCAGCGACTTCGTGTGGGGTCCCAGCGGCTCGCCAAATGATCCCTGGTACCTCCTCAGTGCGGGTTCGGGCCACAGCGACCAAATGGTCACTGGCACATCCCCAGTGCGCGCACAGGGCCCAGTGACTTCGTGCAGGGTCCCAGCAGCTCGCAAATGGTCCCTGGCCCCTCCCCAGAGCGCGCAAGAACCCCAGCGACTTCGCACGGTGTCCCAACAGCTCGCCAAATGATCCCTGGTACCTCCTCAGTGCGGGTTCGGGCCACAGCGACCAAATGGTCACTGGCACATCCCCAGTGCGCGCACAGGGCCCAGTGACTTCGTGCAGGGTCCCAGCAGCTCGCAAATGGTCCCTGGCCCCTCCCCAGAGCGCGCAAGAACCCCAGCGACTTCGCACGGTGTCCCAACAGCTCGCCAAATGGTACCTGGCAAATCCCCAGTGCGCGCACGGGGCCCTGTGAATTCGCGCAGGGTCCCAGCAGCTCGCCAAATGGTACCTGGCACCTCCCCAACGCACGCACAGGGCCCAGCAACCACGCCCGGGGTCTGAGCAGATCGCCAAATGGTCCCTGGCGCCTCCGCAGCATGCGCACGGGTCGCAGAGACTTTGCGTGGGGTCCCAGCGGCTCGCCAACAGTCCCTGGCACCTCCTCAGCCAGTGCACGGACCCCTTCGCCCCCACGCGGGGTCCCGGTGGCTCACCAAATTGCCCCTGGAACCTCCCCAGAGCATGCACAATCCCCAGCAACCCCGCGTGGGGTCCCAGCGGCTCGAAAAAATGTCCCTGGCACCACCCCAGCGAGCGCACAGGGCTCAGCAACCACGCGCGAGGTCCCAGAGGCTCGCAAATGGTCCCTCGCACAACCCCAGCATGCACATGGGCCCCAGCGACTTCGCAACGGGGTCCCAGCGGCTTGCAAAATGGTCCCTGGCCCCTCCCTAGTGCGTGCACTGGGCACTGCGACCCGTGCGTGGTCCCAGCGGCTCTCCAAATGATTCCTGGAACCTCCCCAGCGCACGCACTATCTAAACCGACCCGCGTGTGGTCCCAGCGGCTTGCCAAAATGTCCCTGGCACCTCCACAGCACATCCACTGGGCCCAGCGACCCCGTGCGTGGTCCCAGCGGCTCGTAAAATGGTCCCTGGAACCTCACCAGCGCTCGCACTATGCCCAGCGACCCACGTGGGGTCCCAGCGGCTCACCAAAATATCCCTGGCATCTCCACAGTGCGTCCACTGGGCCCAGCGACCCCCAGCGGGATCCCAGCGGCTGGCAAATGGTCCCAGAGGCTCGCCAAATGTTCCCTGGCACATCCGCAGCGCGCGCACAGGCCCAAACGTTTTCGCGCGGGGTCCAAGCTGCTCGGGGTCCCTCACCAGCCCGCGCACAGGCCCAAGCGACTGCGCGCTGGGTCCCAGCGGCTTGCCAAATGGTTCCTGGCCCCTCCCTAGTGCCCTCACGGAGCCCTGCGACTTCGCGTGGGGTCCCAGCGGCTAGCCAAATGGTCCCTTGCCCACCCCCATGGTGCGCACGGGGCACAGCGACCCCGAGCGGGGTCCCAGAGGCTCGCCAAATGGTCCCTGGCACATCCCCAGCCCGCGCACAGGCCCAAGCGGCTTCTCGTGGGGTCCAAGCGACTCGCAAAATGGTCCCTAGTAATTCACCAGGACGTGCACAGGTCCCAGTGACCACGTACGGTATCCCAGCTGCTCGTCAAATGGTCCCAGAGGCTCGCCAAATGTTCCCTGGCACATCCGCAGCGCGCGCACAGGCCCAAGCGTTTTCGCGCGGGGTCCAAGTGGCTCGGGGTCCCTCCCCAGCCCGCGCACAGGCCCAAGCGACTGCGCGCTGGGTCCCAGCGGCTTGCCAAATGGTCCCTGGCCCCTCCCCAGAGCGCGCAAGAACCCCAGCGACTTCGCACGGTGTCCCAACAGCTCGCCAAATGATCCCTGGTACCTCCTCAGTGCGGGTTCGGGCCACAGCGACCAAATGGTCACTGGCACATCCCCAGTGCGCGCACAGGGCCCAGTGACTTCGTGCAGGGTCCCAGCAGCTCGCAAATGGTCCCTGGCCCCTCCCCAGAGCGCGCAAGAACCCCAGCGACTTCGCACGGTGTCCCAACAGCTCGCCAAATGGTACCTGGCAAATCCCCAGTGCGCGCACGGGGCCCTGTGAATTCGCGCAGGGTCCCAGCAGCTCGCCAAATGGTACCTGGCACCTCCCCAACGCACGCACAGGGCCCAGCAACCACGCCCGGGGTCTGAGCGGATCGCCAAATGGTCCCTGGCGCCTCCGCAGCATGCGCACGGGCCGCAGAGACTTTGCGTGGGGTCCCAGCGGCTCGCCAACAGTCCCTGGCACCTCCTCAGCCAGTGCACGGACCCCTTCGCCCCTGCGCGGGGTCCCGGTGGCTCACCAAATTGCCCCTGGAACCTCCCCAGAGCACGCACAATCCCCAGCAACCCCGCGTGGGGTCCCAGTGGCTCGAAAAAATGTCCCTGGCACCACCCCAGCGAGCGCACAGGGCTCAGCAACCACGCGCGAGGTCCCAGAGGCTCGCAAATGGTCCCTCGCACAACCCCAGCATGCACATGGGCCCCAGCGACTTCGCAACGGGGTCCCAGCGGCTTGCAAAATGGTCCCTGGCCCCTCCCTAGTGCGTGCACTGGGCACTGCGACCCGTGCGTGGTCCCAGCGGCTCTCCAAATGATTCCTGGAACCTCCCCAGCGCACGCACTATCCAAACCGACCCGCGTGTGGTCCCAGCGGCTCGCCAAAATGTCCCTGGCACCTCCACAGCACATCCACTGGGCCCAGCGACCCCGTGTGTGGTCCCAGCGGCTCGTAAAATGGTCCCTGGAACCTCACCAGCGCTCGCACTATGCCCAGCGACCCACGTGGGGTCCCAGCGGCTCACCAAAATATCCCTGGCATCTCCACAGTGCGTCCACTGGGCCCAGCGACCCCCAGCGGGATCCCAGCTGCTGGCAAATGGTCCCAGGCACCTCCCCAGCACGCGCACGATGCCCAGCTACACAATGCCCAGCTACACAATGTGGGGTCCCAGTGGCTTGCCAAACAGTCCCTGGCACCTCCCCAGCACGCGCACGTTCACCAGCAACCCCGCGCGGGGTCCCAGCGGCTCGCAAAACGTTCCCTGACATCTCCCCAGCACGCGCACGGGCTCAAGCAACCACTCAAGGAATCCCAGCGGCTCTCCAAATGATATCTAGCATCTCAACAGCACACGCACAGGCCCCAGCAAACCCGCGCAGGGTCCTAGCAGCTCGCTGAATTGTCCCTGGCCCATCCCCAGCATGCGCACGGGACCCAGCGACCCTGCGCGTGGTCCCAGCGGCTCGCCAAAATGTCCCTGGCACCTCCACAGCACGTCCACTGGGCCTAGCGACCCCCTGCGTGGTCTCAGCGGCTCATCAAATGGTCCCTGGAATCTCCCCAGGACGCGCACGGGTCCCAGCACCCCGGCACGAGGTCCCACCGGCTTGCCAAATGGTCCCTGGCACCTCCCCAGCACACGCACGGGGCCCAGCGACCCTGAGCAGGGTCCCAGCTGCTCGGCAAACGGTCCCTGGCACCTACCCAGCATTCGAACATGCCCCAGCAACCCCGGGCAGGGTCCCAGCGCCTCGCCAAATGGTCCCAGGCACCTCCCCAGCATGCGCACAGGGCTCACCGACCACCCGCGAGGTCTCAGCAGCACTCCAAACGGTCCCTGACACCTCCCCAGCACGCGCACGATACCCAGCTACCCAACGTGGGGTCCCAACGGATCGCCAAACAGTCCCTGACACCTCCCCAGCGCACGCACGTTCACCAGCGACCCCGCGCGGGGTCCCAGTGGCTCGCAAAACGTTCCCTGACATCTCCCCAGCACGCGCACGGGCCCAAGCAACCACTCAAGGGATCCCAGCGGTTCTCTGAAATTAAAAAATGTGTTCTAGAAAGTTCTAGAAATGCGTTCGAGTCCATCTGTGCCCTTGCCCTGTAATAACCTGTACTGTTTATACAACTTGTTTTTGTACTGCTTATCTAACTTGTTTTCGTACTGCTTATCTATCTTGTTTTTGTACTGCTTATCTATCTTGTTTTTCTCAGAATATTATGGGAAAGGGATAGCTCACAGAAATGATTCATAGGGCGAGCCTCGAGAAAGTGATCTGGCCAATTACTCTCTCGCACGCGGAAGCCTAACTTGGTAAGCTATAAAAGGACGGGTTCCTCCCCTACTCTGATGAGAGTCAGCCGTGAGGATTTGCGCAGTCCTGCTCGGTATTTTTGGAGACAGCTGCTTTCTCTTACCAGGGTCGAGGGGCTCTCCCTATCTGCTTGGAAGGGTAAGAATTAGTTCAGTTGCGTCTCATGGATTGTATTGATCTGTGATTAATATAACCTTTGTATGTAACACTGTAGGTTTGTGCGGATGGCTGTCTCTTCAATGAGACACAACTAAGGAGCAGTTTTGGGTTGTGTCCCGTTGGGGATATCGTTATTTGCATCATAACATCGGTGTATGTAATTGTGTGTGTGTGAAATAATAAAGGACCTTTTGAGATTACTCTGTGAAGTAATTGTCTTATTTACCTCCACATCAACTTCCTTCTAAATTTAAAGTAATTAAATTTCACACAACACTCTCCAAATGATATCTGGCATCTCACCAGCACACGCACAGGCCCCAGCAACCCCGCGCGGGGTCCCAGCAGCTGGACAAATGGTCCCTGGCAACTCCCCAGCGCACTCACGGGCTCCAGCGACCCCACACAGGGTCCCAACTGCTTGCCAAATGATCCCTGGCCCCTCCCCAGCATGCGCTCGGTGCCCAGCGACCACGCGTGGAATCCCAGCGGATCCCTAAAAGGTCCCCAGCACCTCCCCAGCCCGCGCATAGGGCAGGGATTTCGCGCGGGTTCCCAGCAGCTGGACAAATGGTCCCTGGCAACTCCCCAGCGAACTGTGCCCAGCATTCCTGCGCGGGGTCAGAATGGCTCATCAAATGGTCCCTGGTACATCCCCAGTGAATACACTGGGCCCAGCGACCTCGCGCGGGGTCCGAGCGAATCGCCAAATGGTCCCTGGCACCTCCCCAACGCACACAGTGCTCAGAGACCCCGCGCAGGTCCAAGCAGCTCGCCAAATGGGCACTGGCACCTCCCCAGCGAGCGACTGGTCCAAGCGACCCCGCGCGGGCTCTCAGCGGGCTCGCCAAATGGTCCCTGGTACCTCCCCAGCGCACGCACTGGGGACAAAGACCCAACGCGGGGTCACAGCAGCTCGCGAAATGGTCCCTGGCACGTCCCCAGGACACGCATGGGGCCCAGCAACCACACGCAGGGACCAAGCAGCTCGTAAGTAGTCCTGGGCACATCCCCAGCGCGCGCTCAAACCCAGCGACCCCGAGCAGAGTTCCAGCGGCTCGCCAAACGGTCCCTGGCACCTCCCAAGCACACGCACACGGCCCAGCGAACGCGCGCGGGGTCCCAGTGGCTCACCAAATGGTCCCTGGCACCTCCCCAGCATACGCACGGGACCAAGCGTCTTTGCGCGTGGTCCAAACGGCTTGCCAAACTATCACCAAATGGTCCCCGGCACATCCCCAGCGCGCGCACAGGCCCAAGCGTCTTTGCGCGGTGTCCCAGCGGCTCGCCAAATGGTACCTGGCTCCTCCCCAGAGCGCACACGGGCCCAAGCGACCCCGCACGGGATCCCAGCTGCTCGTCAAATGGTCCCTGCGGCTCTGCAAATACTCACTAGCACCTCCCCAGCGCACACACGGGCCCCAGCTACCAGGCGTGGAGTCCCAGCAGCTCTCCAAATGGCCTCTGGCACATCCCCAGCGCGTGCACAGGGCCCAGCAACCTCGCGCGGGCTCCCAGCGGGTCGACAAATGGTCCCTGGCGCCTCCCCAGTGGGAGTTCGGGCCCCAGCGACACCGCACAGGGTCCCAGCGGCTCGCCAAATGGTCCCTGGCACCTCCCAGCACGCGCACGGGGCCCATGACCCTGTCACAGTGGCTCGCCAAATGGTCAGTGGCCCATACCCAGCACGTGCACGGGGCCCAGCGACCTCGCGCAGGGTCCCAGTGGCTCGCAAAATGGTCCCTGGCACATCTCCAGCGCGCACACAGGCACAAGCGTCTTCGCGCGGTGACCCAGCGGCTCGCCAAATAGTCCCTAGCACCTCCCCAGCATGCACACGAGCCCCAGCTACCAGGCGTGGAATCCCAGCGGTTCCACAAATGCCCCTGGCACCTCCCCAGCGCGCCCACGGGCCCCAGCTACTAGGCGTGGAGTCCCAGCTGCTCCCCAAATGGCCCCTGGCTCCTCCCCAGCGCATGCACGGGGCCCAGCCACCTCACGCTGGGTCCCAGTGGCTCTCCAAATGGTCCCTGGCACCTCACCAGGACGTGCACGGGTCCCAATGACCACGTGCGGGGTCAAAGCAGCTCACAAATGGTCACTGGCCCGTCCCCAGCACGCGCACAGGACCCAGCGACCCCGTGCGGGGTTCCAGAGGCTCGCCAAATGGTCCCTGGAACCTCCCCAGTGCGCACACGGGCCCCAGCTACCAGGCGTGGAGTCATAGCGGCTCCCCAAATAGCCCCTGGCATCTCCCCATCACGTGCACAGGGCCCAGCAACCTCGCGCGGGGTCCCAGGGTCTCGCCAAATGGCCCCTGGCACCTCCCCAGCGCACCCACGGGCCCCAGCTACTAGGCGTGGAGTCCCAGCTGCTCCCCAAATGGCCCCTGGCTCCTCCTCAGCGCGTGCACGGGGCCCAGCGACCTCGCGCTTGGTCCCAGAGGCTCGCCAAATGGTCCCTGCCACATCCGCAGTGCGCGCACAGGCCCAAGCGTCTTCGCGCGAGGTCCCAATGTCATACCAAATGGTCCCTGGCGCCTCCCTAGAGGGAGTTCGGGCCCCAGCGACACCACTCAGGGTCCAAGCGGCTCGCCAAATGGTCCCTGGCACCTCCCAGCACGCGCACGGGGCCCATGACCCTGCATGGAGTCACAGCGGCTCGCCAAATGGTCAGTGGCCCATACCCAGCACGCGCACGGGGCCCAGCGACCTCGCGCAGGGTCCCAGTAGCTCGCAAAGTGGTCCCTGGCACATCCCCAGCGTGCGCACAGGCAAAAGCGTCTTCGCGCGTTGACCAGGCGGCTCGCCAAATAGTCCCTAGCACCTCCCCAGCGCGCACACGGGCCCAAGCTACCAGGCGTAGAGACACAGCGGCTCCCCAAATGGCCCCTGGCATCTCCTCAGTACGAGCACTGGTAATCGACTTCACGCGGGGTCCCAGCGACTCGCCAAATGGTCCCTGGCCCCTAAACATCGAGCGAACGGGGACCAGCGACCCCACGTGGGGTCCAAGAGACTCACAAAATGGTCCCTAGTACCTCCCCAGCGCGCACACGGGGCCCAGCGACCCCGCGCTGGGTCCCAGCGGCTCGCCAAATGGTTCCTGGCACCTCCCCAGCGCGTGTACGAACCCCAGCGTCTTTGCGCGTGGTCCAAACGGCTTGCCAAACTACCGCCAAATGGTCCCCGGCACATCCCCAGCGCGCGCACAGGCCCAAGCATCTTTGCGCGGTGTCCCAGCGGCTCGCCAAATGGTACCTGGCTCCTCCCCAGAGCGCACACGGGCCCAAGCGAACCCGCACGAGATCCCAGCTGCTCGTCAAATGGTCCCAGCGGCTCGGGAAATACTCCCTAGCACCTCCCCAGCACACACACGGGGCCCAGCTACCAGGCGTGGAGTCCCAGCAGCTCTCCAAATGGCCCCTGGCACATCCCCAGCGCGTGCACGGGGCCCAGCAACCTCACGCGGGCTCCCAGCGGCTCGACAAATGGTCCCTGGCGCCTCCCCAGTGGGAGTTCGGGCCCCAGCGACACCGCACAGGGTACCAGTGGCTCGCCAAATGGTCCCTGGCACCTCCCAGCACGCGCACGGGGCCCATGAACCTGCATGGAGTCACAGCGGCTCGCCAAATGGTCAGCGGCCCAGCAACTTCACACGGTGTCCCATCGGTTCGCCAAATGATCCGTGGCCCATCCCCAGCGCGCACAGGGCCCAGCGACCCCGGGGAGGGTACCAGCGGTTCGCCAAATGGTCCCTGGTACCTCCCAAGCGCGCGCACAGGGCCCAGCAACCACGTGCGAGTTCCCAGCGGCTCGCAAATGGTCCCTCGACCAACCCCAGCACGCGCATGGGCCCCAGCGACTTTGCAACGGGGTCCCAGCAGCTTGCAAAATGGTCCCTGGCCCCTCCCTAGTGCGTGCACTGGGCACTGCGACCCCGCGCGGGGTCCCAGCGGCTCGCCAAATGGTCCCTGGCACCTCCCCAGCGCACGTGCACGGGCGCCAGCGACCCCGTGCGTGGTCCCAGCGGCTCTCCAAATGGTTCCTGGAACCTCCCCAGCGCACGCACTATCCAAACCGACCAGCGTGTGGTCCCAGCGGCTCGCCAAAATGTCCCTGGCACCTCCACAGCACATCCACTGGGCCCAGCGACCCCGTGCGTGGTCCCAGCGGCTCGTAAAATGGTCCCTGGCATCTCCACAGTGCATCCACTGGGCCCAGCGAACCCACGCGGGGTTCCAGCGGTTGGCAAATGGTCCCTAGCACCTCCCCTGCACACGCACGGGGCCCAGCGACCCCCAGCGGGGTCCCAGCGGCTCGGCAAACGGTCCCTGGCACCTACCCAGCATGCGCACGGGCCCTAGCAACCCCAGGCAGGGTCCCAGCGCCTTGCCAAATGGTCCCAGGCACCTCCCCAGCATGCGCACCGGGCCCACCGACCCCCCGCGAGATCCCAGCGGCACTCCAAATGGTCCCTGGCACCTCCCCAGCACGCGCACGATGCCCAGCTACACAATGTGGGGTCCCAGCGGCTCGCCAAACAGTCCCTGGCACCTCCCCAGTGCGCGCACTATCACCAGCGACCCCGCGCGGGGTCCCAGCGGCTCGCAAAACGTTCCCGGACATCTCCCCAGCACGCGCACGGGCTCAAGCAACCACTCAAAAGATCCCAGCGGCCCTCCAAATGATATCTAGCATCTCAACAGCACACGCACAGGCCCTAGCAAACCCGTGCGGGGTCCCAGCAGCTCGCTGAATTGTCCCTGGCCCATCCCCAGCATGCGCACGGGACCCAGCGACACCGCGCGTGGTCCCAGCGTCTCGCCAAAATGTCAATGGCACCTCCACAGCACGTCGACTGGGCCCAGCGACCGCGTGCATGGTCCCAGCGGCTCGTCAAATGGTCCCTGGCACCACCCCAGCAAGCGCACGGGCCCCAGCGACCACGCGCTGGATTCGAGCGGCACACCAAACGGTCCCTTGCAGCTATGCAGCACGCGCACAGGGCCCATCGACCGGCGTGGAATACCAGCAGATCCCTAAAAGGTCCCCAGCACCTCCCCAGTCCGTGCACGGGGCAGGGATTTCGTGCGGGGTAACAGCGGCTCGCAAAGAGGTCACTGGCAAGTCCCCAGCACGCGCACTGGCACCAACGACCAGGCGTGGGGTCCCAGCGGCATGCCAAAAGGTCCCTGGCACCTCCCCAGCGTTGCGAACTGTGCCCAGCATTCCCGCGCGGGGTCAGAATGGCTCATCAAATGGTCCCTGGTACATCCCCAGCGCACACACTGGGCCCAGCGACCTCGCGCGGGGTCCCAGCGAATCACCAAATGGTCCCTGGCACCTCCCCAATGCACACAGTGCCCAGAGACCCCGCGCGGGTCCAAGCAGCTCGCCAAATGGTCACTGGCACCTCCCCAGCGCACGCACTGGGCCCAAAGACCCAACGCGGGGTCACAGCGGCTCGCGAAATTGTCCCTGGCACGTCCCCAGGACACACAAGGGGCCCAGCAGCCACACACAGGGACCAAGCAGCTCGTAAACAGTCCCTGGCACCTCCCCAGCACGCGCACGTTCACCAGCGACCCCGCGCGGGGTCCCAGCGGCTCGCAAAACGTTCCCTGACATCTCCCCAGCACGCGCACGGGCCCAAGCAACCACTCAAGGGATTCCAGCGGCTCTCCAAATGATATCTGGCATCTCACCAGCACACGCACAGGCCCCAACGACCCCGCGCGGGGTCCCAGCAGCTGGACAAATGGTCCCTGGCAACTCCCCAGCACTCACGGGCCCCAGCGACCCCACACAGGGTCCCATCGGCTCACCAAACGGTCCCTGGCACCTCCTCAGCACGCGCACTGGACCCAGTGCCAGGAGGTGCCAGGGACTGTTTACGAGCGCGTGGTCTCAGCTGCTCGCCAAATTGTCCCTGGCACCTCCCCAGCACACGCACAGGGCCCAGCGACCGCGCATGGAGTCACAGCAGCTCGCCGAAAGGTCCCTGGCACCTACCCAGCATGCGCACGGGCCCCAGCAACCCCGGCAGGGTCCCAGCGCCTCGCCAAATGGTCCCAGGCACCTCCCCAGCATGCGCACCGGGCCCACCGACCCCCTGTGAGGTCCCAGCGGCACTCCAAACGGTCCCTGGCACCTCCCCAGCACGCACACGATACCCAGCTACCCAACGTGGGGTCCCAGCGGCTCGCCAAACAGTCCCTGGCACCTCCCCAGCATGCGCACGTTCACCAGCGACCCCGCGCGGGGTCCCAGCAGCTGGACAAATGGTCCCTGGCAACTCCCCAGCAAGCACAGGGGCTCCAGCGATCTCGCGCAAGTTCCCAGTGGCTCGCAAAACGGTCCCTGGCAATTCCGCAGCACGCAAACGGAGCCCAGCGACCCCATGTGGGGTCCCAGCGGCTTGCCAAACGGTCCCTGGCACCTCCCAAGTGCACGCACAGGGCCCAGCAAACCCGCGCGGGGTCCCAGCGGCTCACCAAATGGCCCCTGGCACCTCCCCAGCGTACACACGGGCACCAGCGACCAGGTGTGGTGTCCCAGCTGGTCGCCAAATGGTCCCTGGCACCTCCCAGCACACGCACAGGGCCCAGCGACCCCGCATGGAGTCACAGCAGCTCGCCAAAAGGTCCCTGGCACCTCCCCAGCGTACGCACGGGACCAAGCGACCACGCGTGGGGTCCCAATGTCATACCAAATGGTTCCTGGCACCTCCCCAGCGCGCGTACGAACCCCAGCGTCTTTGAGCGTGGTCCAAACGGCTTGCCAAACTATCCCTGGCACCTCACAAGCATGTGCAGGGGCCGCAGAGACCACTTGCGCGGTCCCAGCGGGTCGCCAAACGATCCCTGGCACATCCCCAGCGCGCACACGGGACCCAGCAACTTCGCACGGAGTCCCAGCGGCTCGCCAAATGGTCCATGGACCCTCCCCAGTGAGTGCACGGGGCCCAACGACCCCAGCCGGGGTCCCAGTGGCTCGCCTAATGGTCCCTGGCACGTCCCCAGCACGAGCATGGGCTCCAGAGACCCCGCGCGGGGTCCGGGCGGCTGGCCAAATGGTCCCTGGCACCTCCCCAGCATGCGCATGGATCCCAGCGACTCTTCACGGGGTCCCAGCGGCATGCCAAATGGTCCCTGGCACCTCACAAGCACGCGCAGGGGCCGCAGAGACCACATTTGCGTGGTCCCAGCGGCTCGCCAAACGATCCCTGGCACATCCCCAGCGCGCGCACACGGGACCCAGCAACTTCGCACGGGGTCCCAGCTGCTCGTCAAATAGTCTCAGCGGCTCGGCAAATGGTCCCTGGCAACTCCCCAGCACGCACACGGGCCACAGCTACCAGGCGTGGAGTCCCAGCGGCTCCCCAAATGGCCCCTGGCACCTCCCCAGCGCATGCACGGTGCCCAGCGACCTCGCGCGTTGTCCGGGCAAGTTCCCAAATAGTCCCTGACGCCTCACCAGCACGCGCACTTTCCCCAGCGACCTCGCTCGGGGTCCCAGCAACTCGCAAATGGTCCCTGTCACATCCCCAGCACACGCACGGGCCCCAGAGACCCTGAGCGGGGTCCGAGCGGCTCGCCAAATGGTCCATAGCACCTCCCCAGCGTGCGCACAGGCGCCAGCGACCCCGCACGGGGTCTCAGATGCTTCCCAAATGGTCCCTTGCACCTCCCCAGCACAAGCACAGGGCCCAGCGACCCCGCGCAGGGTCTCAGAGGCTCGCCAAACCGTCCCTGGCACCTCCCCAGCATGCACACTGGCCCCAGTGATGCTGCGCGGGGTCCCAGCAGCTCGCCAAATATTCCTTAGCACCCCCCGTGCGAGCACGGGGCCCAGTGACCACGTGCGGGGTCCGAGCTACTCGCCAAATGGTCCCTGGCACCTCCCCAGGACGCGGACAGACTCCAGCGTCCGTGCGTGGGGTCACAGCGGTTCGCAAAACGGTCCCTGGTTCCTTCCCAGCACGCGCACTGGGCCCAGCGACCCCGGAGGGGGTCGTAGCGGCTCGCAAATGGTCCCTGGCACATCCCCAGCATGCACTGCCCCCAGAGACCCTGCGCGGGGTCCCAGCAGCTCGCGAATGTTCTCTGGCCCCTCCCCAGCATGCGCACGGGCCCCAGCGACCCCGTGCTGGGTTCCTGCGGCTCGCCAAATGGTCCCTGGTACCTTCCCAGCATGCGCCCAGTCCCCACCGACCCCGCGTGGGGTCCCATCTGCTCACCAAATGGTCCATTGCCCCTCCCCAGCACACGCATAGCCCCAGCGACCCCGTGGCACCTATCCAGTGCGCGCACAGGGCCCAGCAACCACGCGTGGGGTCCCAGCGGCTCACAAATGGTCTCTGGCACCTCCCCAGCACGTGTACAGGCCCTAGCGTGCGGTTCCCAGCAGCTCGCTAAACTGTCCCTGGCACCTCGCCAGTGAGCAGAGGGACCCCAGCGACCTCCGCAGGGTCCCAGAAGCTCGCCAAACGGTGCCTGGCACCTCCCCAGCGCACGCACGGACACTAGCAACCCCATGCGGAGCCCCAGCGGCTCGCCAAATGGTCCCTGTCACCTCCCCAGCGCCCGCACGGGCAACAGAGACTTCAAGTGGGGTCCAAGCGGATCGCCAATCTGTCCTTGGCAGCTCATGAGTGTGCGCACGGGCTCCAGCGACCCCGTGCAGGGTCCCTGCGGCTCGCCAAATGGTCCCTGGTTCCTTCCCAGCATGCGCCCAATCCCCACCGACCCCGCGTGGGGTCCCAGCAGCTCGCCAAATGGTCCCTGGCACCTACCCAGTGCACGCACAGGGCCCAGCAACCACACGCGGGGTCTGAGCGGCTCAACAGATGGTTCCTGGCACATCCCCAGCACGACCACAGGCACCAGCGACTTCGCGTGCGGGTCCCAGCAGCTTGCTAAACGGTCCCTGGCACCTCGCCAGTGAGCGCACAGGCTCCAGCGACCTGGCGCAGAGTCCCAGCTGCTCACCAAATGGTCTCTGGCACATCCCCAGCACGTGCACAGGCCACAGAGATCCCGCGCGGGGTCCGAGCGGCTCGCCAAATGGTGACTAGCAGCTCCCCAGCACGCGCACAGGACCCTGCGACCTTGCGCAGGGTCCCAGCATCTCACCAAACTATCCCTGGCGGTCCCCAGAGACCCCACGCGGGTTGCGAGCGGCTTGCCAAATGGTCCCTGGCACCTCCCCTGGCACGTGCATGGGCCCCAGCGACTTCGCGTTGGGTCCCAGCGGCTCCCCAAACCGTCCCTGGCACCTCCCCAGTGCACGCACAGGGCCCAGCAACCACGCACGGGGTCCCAGCGGCTCGCAAATGGTCCCTGGCACATCCCCAGCATGCGCACGGGCCACAGAGACATCACGCGGTTTCCCAGCGGCTCGCCAAATGTACCCTGGCCCCTCCCCAGCACACACACGGGGCCCAGCGACCCTGCGTGGGGTCCCAGCAGCTCACAAAATGGTCCCTGGCACCTACTAAGTACGCACACGGGCCACAGAGACCCGGCGCGAGGACTTAGCGTCTCGCCAACCTGTCCCTGGCACCTCCCCAGCGAGCGCCCTGGACCCAGCGACCCTGCACCCAGCGACCCTGCACCCAGCGACCCTGCACACAGCGACCCTGCACCCAGCGACCCTGCACCGGGTCCCAGCTGCTCGCCAAATGGTCCCTGGCACCTAATAAGCACGCGCACGGGTCCCAGCAACACCGTGAGTGGTCTCAGCGGCTCGGCAAAAGGTCCCTGGCACCTCGCCAGCATGCGCACGGACACTAGCAACCCCACGCGGAGCCCCAGCGGCTCGCTAAATGGTCCCTGTCACCTCCCCAGCGCCCGCACGGGCAACAGCGACTTCAAGTGGGGTCCAAGCGGATCACCAAATGGTCCCTGGCACCTCCTCAGAGCGCGTACGGGGCCCAGCGACCCCGCGCAGGGTGCTAGCGGCTCATCAAATGGCGACCCTGTGCGGGGTGCCAGCAGTTTGCCAAATGGTCCCTGTCACTTCCCAAGCGTGCGCACGGCCACCAGCAACCCCCCGCGGGTTCCCAGCAGATTGCCAAACGGTTCCTGGCACCTCATCAGCGCCCACACAGACAACAGCGACTCCGCGCGGGTCCCCAGCGGCTTCCCAAATGGTCCCTGGCACCTCCTCAAAGCGCGCTCGGGCACCAGCGACCCTACGCGGGGTCCCAGCGACTTGAAAAACAGTCGTTGTCGCCTCCCCAGTCCGTGCACGGACCCCAGCGATCCTGTGCAGGGTGCCAACGGTTTGCCAAATGGTCCCTGGCACTTCACAAGCATGCGCATGGCCACCAGCGACCACGTGCGGGGTCTGAGCGGCTCAGCAAATGGTCCCTGGCACATCCCCAGCACGACCACGGGCACCAGCGACTTCGCGTGCGGATCCCAGCAGCTCGCTAAACGGTCCCTGGCACCATGCCAGTGAGCGCATGGGCCCCAGCGACCTGGCGCGGGGTCACAGCAGCTCGCAAACGGTCCCTGGCACATCCCCAAGGAGTGTACTGGGCCCAGCGACCCCGTGCGAGGTCACAGCGGCACACCAAACGGTCCCTGGCACATCTCCAGCATGTGCATGGAAACTAGCGACCCCATGCGCGGTCCCAGCGGCTCGCCAAACCGTCCCTGGCACCTCCCCAGCACACGCACAGGCCACAGAGACATCGCGCGGTTTCCCAGTGGCTCGCCAAATGTACCCTGGCCCCTCCCCAGCGCACGCAAAGGGCACAGCGACCCTGCGTGGGGTCCCAGCGTCTCGCCAAACTGTCCCTGGCACCTCCCCAGCGAGCGCCCTGGACCCAGCGACCCTGCACGGGGTCCCAGCTGCTCGCCAAATGGTCCCTGGCACCTACTAAGCATGCGCACGGGTCCCAGCAACACCGTGAGGGGTCCGAACAGCTCGCCAAATGGTCTCTAGCACCTATCCAGCGTGCGCACAGTACCCAGCCACCCCGCGTGAGTTCCCAGCGGCTTGCCAAATGGTCCCTGTCACCTCACCAGCACACGCAAGAGCCCAAGGAACCCAGGGTGGCGTCCCAGCCGGTCGCCGAATGGTCCCTTGCACCTATCCAGTACGCGCACAGGGTCCAGCAACCACGCGTGGGGTCCCAGTGGCTCACAAATGGTCCCTGTCACATCCCCAGCACGTGCACGGGCCCCAGCGACTTCGCGCGGGGTCCCAGCGGCTCTCCTATTGGTCCCTGGCACCTCCCCAGTGGGCGCACGAACCCCAGCGACTTCGCGTGTGGTCCAAGCGGCTTGCAAAACTATCCCTGGCACCTCACCAGCACGTGCAGGTGCCCAATTGACATCGCGTGGTGTCCCAGCAGCTCGCCAAATGGTCCCTGGCAATTGCCCAGCACGCGCAGGGGCCCCAGGGACATCACGTGGTGTTCCTGCTGCTTGCCGAATGTTCCCGGGCACATCCCCAGCACGCGCACGGGGCCCTGTGACACCACGCGGTCTCTCAGCGGCATGCCAAATGGTCCCTGGCAGCTCCCCAGCACACACAGGGGTCCCAGAGTCCCTGCACAGGGTCCAAGCGGCTCGCCAAATGTTCCCTGGCACATCCCCAGCGTGCGCATGGGCCCCACTGACTTTGTGCGTGGTCCCAGCAGCTTGCAAATCGTCCCTGGCACAACCCCAGCACGCGCACGGGCCTCAGCGACCCCGTGCAGGGTCGCTGCGGTTCGCCAAATGGTCCCTGGAACCTCCTCAGCGAGCACACTGGGCCCATCGACCCCACGCGGGGTCCCAGTGGCTCGCCAAATGGTAACTGGCACCTCCCCAGCACACGCACGGGCCCCAGCGACCCCGTGTGGGGTCCATCAGCTCGCCAAATGATCCCTGGAACCTACCCAGCGCATGCACAGGGCCCAGCAACCAGGGGTGGGGACCCAGCAGCACGCAAATGGTCCCTGGCACATCCCCATCTTGCGCACGGACCCCAGCGGCTTTGCAGGGGGTCCAATCAGCTCGCCAAATGCTCCCTGGCACCTCCCCAGCGCCCGCACGGGCAACAGCGACTTCAAGTGGGTTCCAAGCGGATCACCAAATGGTCCCTGGCACCTGCTCAGAGCGCGCACGGGGCCCAGCGACCCCGCGCAGGGTGCTAGCGGCTCATCAAATGGCGACCCTGTGCGGGGTGCCAGCAGTTTGCCAAATGGTCCCTGTCACTTCCCAAGCGTGCGCACGGCCACCAGCAACCCCCCGCGGGTTCCCAGCAGATTGCCAAACGGTTCCTGGCACCTCATCAGCGCCCACACAGACAACAGCGACTCCGCGCGGGTCCCCAGCGGCTTCCCAAATGGTCCCTGGCACCTCCTCAAAGCGCGCTCGGGCACCAGCGACCCTACGCGGGGTCCCAGCGACTTGAAAAACATTCGCTGTCGCCTCCCCAGTCCGTGCACGGACCCCAGCGATCCTGTGCAGGGTGCCAGCGGTTTGCCAAATGGTCCCTGGCACTTCACAAGCATGCACATGGCCACCAGCGACCATGTGCGGGGTCTGAGCGGCTCAGCAAACGGTCCCTGGCACATCCCCAGCACGACCACGGGCACCAGCGACTTCGCGTGCGGATCCCAGCAGCTCGCTAAACAGTCCCTGGCACCATGCCAGTGAGCGCATGGGCCCCAGCGACCTGGCGCGGGGTCACAGCAGCTCGCAAACGGTCCCTGGCACATCCCCAAGGAGTGTACTGGGCCCAGCGACCCCGTGCGAGGTCACAGCGGCACACCAAACGGTCCCTGGCACATCTCCAGCATGTGCATGGAAACTAGCGACCCCATGCGCGGTCCCAGCGGCTCACCAAACCGTCCCTGGCACCTCCCCAGCACACGCACAGGCCACAGAGACATCGCGCGGTTTCCCAGCGGCTCGCCAAATGTACCCTGGCCCCTCCCCAGCGCACGCAAAGGGCACAGCGACCCTGTGTGGGGTCCCAGCGTCTCGCCAAACTGTCCCTGGCACCTCCCCAGCGAGCACCCTGGACCCAGCGACCCTGCACGGGGTCCCAGCTGCTTGCCAAATGGTCCCTGGCACCTACTAAGCATGCGCACGGGTCCCAGCAACACCGTGAGGGGTCAGAGCAGCTCGCCAAATGGTCTCTAGCACCTATCCAGCATGCGCACAGTACCCAGCCACCCCGCGTGAGTTCCCAGCGGCTTGCCAAATGGTCCCTGGCACCTCACCAGCACACGCAAGAGCCCCAGGAACCCAGGGTGGCGTCCCAGCCGGTCGCCGAATGGTCCCTTGCACCTATCCAGTACGCGCACAGGGTCCAGCAACCACGCGTGGGGTCCCAGTGGCTCACAAATGGTCCCTGTCACATCCCCAGCACGCGCACGGGCCCCAGCGACTTCGCGCGGGGCCCAGTGGCTCGCAAATGGTCCCTGGCAAATCCCCAGCACGCGCAGGGGCCCCAGCGACTTTGCGCGGTGTCCCAGCGGCTCTCCTATTGGTCCCTGGCACCTCCCCAGTGGACGCACGAACCCCAGCGACTTCGCGTGTGGTCCAAGCGGCTTGCAAAACTATCCCTGGCACCTCACCAGCACGTGCAGGTGCCCAATTGACATCGCGTGGTGTCCCAGCAGCTCGCCAAATGGTCCCTGGCAATTGCCCAGCACGCGCAGGGGCCCCAGGGACATCACGTGGTGTTCCTGCTGCTTGCCGAATGTTCCCGGGCACATCCCCAGCACGCGCACGGGGCCCTGTGACACCACGCGGTCTCTCAGCGGCATGCCAAATGGTCCCTGGCAGCTCCCCAGCACACACAGGGGTCCCAGAGTCCCTGCACAGGGTCCGAGCGGCTCGCCAAATGTTCCCTGGCACATCCCCAGCGTGCGCATGGGCCCCACTGACTTTGTGCGTGGTCCCAGCGGCTTGCAAATCGTCCCTGGCACAACCCCAGCACGCGCACGGGCCTCAGCGACCCCGTGCAGGGTCGCTGCGGTTCGCCAAATGGTCCCTGGAACCTCCTCAGCGAGCACACTGGGCCCATCGACCCCACGCGGGGTCCCAGTGGCCCGCCAAATGGTAACTGGCACCTCCCCAGCACACGCACGGGCCCCAGCGACCCCGTGTGGGGTCCATCAGCTCGCCAAATGATCCCTGGCACCTACCCAGCGCACGCACAGGGCCCAGCAACCAGGGGTGGGGACCCAGCAGCTCGCAAATGGTCCCTGGCACATCCCCATCTTGCGCACGGACCCCAGCGGCTTTGCAGGGGGTCCAATCAGCTCGCCAAATGCTCCCTGGCACCTCCCCAGTGGGCGCATGAACCCCAGCGACTTCGCCCGTGATCCTAGCGGCTTGCCAAACTATCCCTGGCACCTCACCAGCACGCGCAGGGGCCCCATCGACATCGCGTGGTGTCCCAGCAGCTCGACAAATGGTCCCTGGCAATTCCCCAGCAAGCGCAGGGGCCCCAGGGACATCACGTGGTGTCCCTGCTGCTTGCCGAATGTTCCCGGGCACATCCCCAGCGCACGCACGGGGCCCTGTGACACGGCGCGGGGTCCCAGCAGCATGCCAAATGGTCCCTGTGCAGATCCCCAGCACACACAGGGGCCCCAGAGTCCCCGCACGGGGTCCGAGCGGCTCGCCAAATGTTCCCTGGCACATCCCTAGCGTGCGCATGGGCCAAACCGACTTTGCGAGTGGTCCCAGCGGCTTGCAAATCGTCCCTGGCACAACCCCAGTGCACGCATGGGCTCCAACGACTTCGCGCGGGGTCCAGCGGTTCGCCTATTGGTCCCTGGCACCTCCCCAGTGGTCGCATGAACCCCAGCGACTTCGCGCATGGTCCAAGCGGCTTGCAAAACTATCCCTGGCACCTCACCAGCACGTGCAGGGGCCCCATTGACATCGCGTGGTGTCCCAGCAGCTCGCCAAATGGTCCCTGGAACCTCCCCAGCGCGCGCAGGGGCCCCAGCGGCTCTCGAAATGGTCCCTGGCACCTGCACCAGCGACCCCACGCCGGATTCCAACGGCTCGCCAAACCGTCCCTGGCACTTCACCGACACGCGCACGGACCCCAACGACCCCGCGCAGGGCCCCAGCGGCACGCCAAACGGTCCCTGGCACCTCCCCCAGCACGCCCAGTGGCTCGCAAATGGTCCCTTGCAAATCCCCAGCACGCGCACGGGCCCCAGGGACTTCAATCAGGATCCCAGTGGCTCGCCAAACTGTCCCTGACTCCTCCCCAGCGATCGCACGAACCCCAGTGACTTCGCGCATGGTCCAAGCGGCTTGCCAAACTATCCCTGGCACCTCACCAGCACGTGCAGGTGCCCCATCGACATCGCGTGGTGTCCCAGAGCTCGCCAAATGGTCCCTGGCAGCTCCCCAGCACACACAGGGGCCCCAGAGTCCCTGCACAGGGTCCGAGCGGCTCGCCAAATGTTCCCTGGCACATCTCCAGCGTGCGCATGGGCCCCACTGACTTTGCACGTGGTCCCAGCGGCTTGCAAATCGTCCCTGGCACAACCCCAGCACGCGCACGGGCCTCAGCGACCCCGTGCAGGGTCGCTGTGGTTCGCCAAATGGTCCCTGGAACCTCCTCAGCGAGCACACTGGGCCCATCGACCCCACACGGGGTCCCAGTGGCTCGCCAAATGGTAACTGGCACCTCCCCAGCACACGCACAGGGCCCAGCAACCAGGGGTGGGGCCCCAGCAGCTCGCAAATGGTCCCTGGCACATCCCCATCTGTGACAGTCTGGCTCGCAGTGGTGTGGTGGATGACGTCACGGACCAGGAAGTAACTGACTCCAAACAGTGGATGGGCGGGTGAAACCGAGTGCCAAAGCACTCAGCGTATTTAATAATAAATAAACAAAAGATTTAAACAAAATACAAACAAAAGGGCACGAGGGCCAAACGAATAAATAAACAAACAAGTAAGTGCCGTGCTGGATTATCCAGCACGTATTAGCAATTGTTTTTTAAATATTATTCCTTCTCTCCGCTCCCCGTACTCTCTACTCCAACACCCCAACATCAAGTGCAGAGAGCTGCAGGTTTATATACTCTGGCCGAGGGATTAACTAGTTGGTAATTATCTTATTATCCCCCGGCCAGAGTCTGCACGCGTTTGGTAAGGATGCATGACTGTCAGCTATTTAAGTAATCAGTAGCTGATCAGCCATGCATCCTCACGGGGTTTTTAAATAATAATAAAAGACGCGGCGCTTTTACCCGCGCCGCAAACAAAAATACAAATAATAATAAATAGGGGCGGGACACTCCGCCACACCATCTCATGCACGGACCCCAGTGGCTTTGCGGGGGGTCCAATCAGCTCGCCAAGTTGTCCCTGGCACCTCCCCAGCACGTGCACGGGGCACAGCGACCACGCACGTAGTCCAAGTGGCTTGCCAAACTGTCCCAGGCATCTCACAACCATGCGCACGGGGCCCTCCGACCGTGTGGGGATCCAGCGGCTCGCCAAACGGTCCCTGGCACCTCCCCAGTGCGCACACGGGCCCCAGAGACCCCGCGCGGGTTCCGAACGACTTGCCAAATGCCTGGCACCTCCCCCGGCACGTGCAAGGACCCCGGCGACTTCGCGTTTGGTCCCAGCGGCTCGCTAAAGGGTCCCTGGCACAACTCCTACGCACACGGGCTCCAGCGACCCTGCGCGGGGTCACAGCAGCTCGCCAAATGGTCCCTGGCACATTGCCAGCACGTGCATGGGCCACAGAGATGACTTGCCAAATGGAGACTAGCACATCCCCAGCACGCGCACTGGACCCTGCGACCCCGTGCGGGGTCATAGCAGTTCGCCAAACGAACCCATGGCGGCTACCCAATGCGTGCACGAACCCCAGCGACCCCGGACGAGGTCCAAGCTGCTCGACAAATGGTCCCTGGCACCTATCCAGCGCGCGCACAGACCCCAGCGACTTCGCGCGGGGTACCAGCGGCTCGCCAAAATGTCCCTGGCACCTCCCCAGCGCGTGCATGGGTCCCAGCAGCTTGCCAAATGGTCGCTGGCTCCTCCCAAGCGACCCCAGGCTTGGTTCCAGTGGTTAGCCAAATGGTCCCTGGCCTCTCCCCAGCACGCGCATGAGTCCCAGCGACCCCGTGCGGGGTCCAAGCATTTCGCCAAATGGTCCCTGGCACATCCCTAGCGCGCGTACAGGCCCCAGGGACTTCGCACCGGAACCCAGTGGCTCGCCAAATGATACCTGTCAACTCCCCACCACGCACACAGGGCCCAGCTACACCATGCAGGGTCTCAACGGCTCGCCAAATGGTCCCTGGCACCTCCCCAGCACGCACACTGGGCCGAGGGACCCCGCGCCTCATCCCAGCAGCACTTCAAACGGTCCCTGGCACCTCCCCAGGACGTGCACAGGGCCCAGCGACCTTGCGCAGGGTCCCAGCGGCTCACCAAATGATCTCTGGCACCTCCCCAGCACGCTCACGAGCACCAGCGACCCCGCGCGGGGTACCAGCTGCACGCCAAATGGTCCCTGGCACCTCCGCAGCACACGCACACGGGTCCCAGCGACGTCATGCGGGCCCCAGCGGCTCGTCAAATGGTCCATGGCCCCTCCCCAGCGCGCGCACGGGCAAATGTGACCCTGCCAGCGGTTCGTACGGCTCGCCAAACGGTCGTACCTACCCAGCACACGTACGGGGCCCAGGGACCCCGGGAGGGGCTCCAGCGGCTCACCAAACGGTCCCTGGCACCTCACCAGCACACGTACGGGGCCCAGGGACCACGTGCGGCCTCCCAGTTGCTCACCAAATGATCCCTGGCACCTCCCGAACACGCGCATGGGCCCCAGCGACCCTGCGCCTCGTCCCAGAGGCTCATCAAATGCTCCCTGGCACATTCACAGCGCTCGCACATGCCCCAGTGACTTCGATCGGGTTCCCAGCGGCTTGCCAAATGTTCCCTGGCCCCTCCCCAGCGCGCGAACTTGGCCCAGCGACCCCATGCGGGGTCCCAGAGGCTCACCAAATGGTCCCTGGCACCTCCCCAGCGCGTGCACAGGGCCCAGTGACCCTGCTTGGAGGCCCAGCGGCTCGCCAAAAGGTCCCTGACACCTCCGCAGCGTGCGTACGGGGCCCAGTGACCCCACGCGAGGTCCCAGCGTCACAACAAATGGTCCTTGGCACCTCCCCAGCATGCACACGGGCCCCAGAGACCCCGGGTGGCGTCCCAGCGCATTCCCAAATGGTCCATGGCACATCCCCAGCGCGCACACGGACCCCAGCGACTTCCCGCGGGGTTCAAGCGGCTCGCCAAATGGTACCTGGCTCCTCCCCAACTCACGCACGGGGCCCAGCAACCACGCACGTGGTCCCAGCATCGCACCAAACGGTCCCTGGCACCTCCCCAGCATGCGCACGAACTCCAGAGACCCCGCGCGGGTTCCAAGCGACGTGCCAAATGGTCCCTTGCACCTCCCCCGTCACGTGCACGGGCCCCGGCGACTTCGCGTTTGCTCCCAGCGGCTCGCTAAACAGTCCCTGGCACCTCCCCAGCGCGCGTATGGACACAAACAATCCCAAGCGTGGTACCAGCGGCTCGCCAATCCGTCCCTGGGCCCAGCGACCCCGCTCGAGGTCCCAGCGGCATGCCAAACTGTCCCTGGCACCTCAACAGCGCACACAGGGTCCAGTGACTCTGCGTGGGTTCACAGCGGCTCGCCAAATGGTCCCTGCCACGTTGCCAGCGCACGCACGGGCCACAGAGACCCCGCGCGGGGTCCGAGCGGCTTGCCAAATGGTCCCTCGCACCTCCCCATTACATGCACAGGCTCCAGTGACCCCGTGCGGTGTCCCAACGGCTCGCCAAATGGAGACTAGCACCTCCCCAGCGCACGCACTGGACCCTGCGACCCTGTGCGGGGTCACAGCAGCTCGCCAAACTAACCCATAGCGGCTACCCAAAGAGCACATGGGCCCCAGCAACCACGCACGAGGTCCAAGCGGCTTGCCAAACTGTCCCTGGCACTTCACCCGCACGCGCAGGGGCCCCAGCGACATCCAGTGGTGTCCCAGCGGCTCGCCAAATGGTCCCTGGCACCTCCCCATCAAGGCAGGGGCTCCCGCGACCTCGCGTGTGGTCCAGGCGGCTTGCCAAACTGTCCCTGGCACCTCACCAGCACGCACAGGGACCACAGCGACATCGCGTGGTATCCCAGCGGCTCGACAAATGGTCCCTGGCACCTCCCCAGCAAGGCAGGGGCTCCCGCGACCTCGCGCGTCATCCAGGCGGCTTGCCAAACTGTCCCTGGCACCTCACCAGCATGCACAGGGACCACAGCGACATCGCATGGAATCCCAGCGGCTCGCCAAATGGTCCATGGCACATCCCCAGCACGCACACTGGACCCAGAGACCCCGCGCGTGGTCCCAGAGGCTCGCCAAATGCTCCCTGGCACATTCACAGCGTGCGAACTGGGCCCAGCGACCCCACGTGGGGTCCCAGAGGCTCACCAAATGGTCCCTGGCCCTTCACCACAGCGCGCAGGGACCACAGCGACATCACTTGGTGTCCCAGTGGCTCGACAAATGGTCCATGGTACCTCACCGGCGCACGCACGGGCCCCAGCGACCCCGCGTGGTGTCCAAAAGGCTTTGCCAAAAGGTCCCTGGCACATCCCCAGAGCGCATGGGCCCCAGAGACACCATGCGGGGTCCTAGCGGCTCACAAATGGTCCCTGGCACATCCCCAGCGCGCGCACGGACCCCAGTGACGTCACGCGGGGTCCAAGCAGCTCGCCAAACTGTCCCTGGCACCTCCCCAGCACGCGCACAGTGCTCAGCAACCCCGTGCAGGGTCCCTAGGGCTCGCCAAATGGTCCCTGGCACCTCCGCAGCACACGCACACGGGCCCCAGCGACCCTATGCGGGGTTGCAGCAGCTCGGCAAATGGTTCCTGGCACCTATCCAGCGCAGGAACAGGGCCCAGCAACCACGCGTGGGGTCCCAGCAGCTCGCCAAACGGTCCTTGGCATCTCCGCAGCACAAGAACGGGCGGCAGTGACTTCGCCTGGGGTCCTAGCGGCTCGCAAATGCTCCCTGGCAACTTACCAGCGCACACACGGGCCCCAGCGACCCCGCGTGCAGTTCAAGCAGCTTGCCAAAAGGTCCCTGACACCTCCCCAGCATGCGCACGGGGCCCAGCTACCCCGTGCAAGGTCCCAGTGTCTCACCAAATGGTCCCTGGCACCTCCCCAGTGCGTGCACTGACACTAGTGACCCCACGTGAGGTCCCAGCGGCTCGACAAACTGTCTCTGACACCTCCTCAGCATGCACACTGGACCTTGCGACTCTGCGTGGGGTCCTAGCGCTCGCCAAGTTGTCCCTGGCACCTCCCCAGCACGTGCATGGGCCCCAGCGACCCCGTGCGGGGACCAAGCGGCTTGCCAAATGGTCTCTGGCACTTCCACAGCGTGCTCAAGGGGCCCAGCGACCCCGCGCGGGGTGCTAGCGGATCGCCAAACGGTCCCTTGCACCTCCTCAGCACACGCATCGGCCCCACCGAATCCGCGCTGGGTCCCAGCGGCTCGCCAAATGATTCCTGGCACCTCCCCAGCACACTCACGGGGACCAGCGACCCCGCGCGAGCTACCAGCGGCTCGACAAATGGTCCCTGGCACCTCCCCAGCCCACGCACGTGCACTAGCGAACCCACACGAGGTCCCAACGGCTGGCCAAACCGAACCTGGCGCCTCCCCAGCGCGCGCACGTGCCCCCTGCGAACTCGCACAGGGTCCCAGCTGCTCGCTAAATGGACCGTTGCACCTCCCCAGCACATGCACTGGGCCCAGCGACCCCGCACGGGGACCCAGCGGCTCGCCAAAATGTCCCTGGCACCTCCTCAGCATGGGCATGGGTCCCAGCGGCTTGCCAAATGGTCGCTGGCTCCTCCCAAGCGGGCGCAGGGGGTCAAGCGACCCCAGGCTTGGTTCCAGTGGCTAGCCAAATGGTCCCTGACACCTCCCGAGCACGCGCATGAGTCCCAGTGACCCCGTGCGGGGTCCAAGCATTTCGCCAAATGGTCCCTGGCACATCCCTAATGCGCGTACAGGCCCCAGCGACTTTGCACCGGAACCCAGTGGCTCGCCAAATGATACCTGTCAACTCCACAGCACGCACACAGGGCCCAGCTACACCATGCAGGGTCTCAACGGCTCGCCAAATGGTCCCTGGCACCTCCCCAGCACGCACACTGGGCCGAGGGACCCCGCGCCTCGTCCCAGCAGCACTTCAAACGGTCCCTGGCACCTCCCCAGGACGTGCACAGGGCCCAGCGACCTTGCGCGGGGTCCCAGCGGCTCGCCAAATGGTCCCTGGCGCCTCCCCAGCACGCTCACGGGCACCAGCGACCCTGCGCGGGGTACCAGCTGCACGCCAAATGGTCCCTGGCACCTCCGCAGCACACGCACACGGGTCCCAGCGATGTCATGCGGGCCCCAGCGGCTCGCCAAATGGTCCATGGCCCCTCCCCAGCGCGCGCACGGGCCAATGTGACCCTGCCAGCGGTCCGTATGGCTCGCCAAATGGTCCCTGGCACCTCACCAGCATGCGCACTGGGCCTTGCGACACCGTGCGGGTTCCAAGCGGCACGCCAAAAGGTCCCTGGCACCTCACCAGCACACGCACGGGACCCAGGGACCATGTGCGGCCTCCCAGCTGCTCGCCAAATGATCCCTGGCACCTCCCGAACACGCGCATGGGCCCCAGCGAGCCTGTACGGGGTCCCAGCGGCTCACCGTATGGTCCCTGGCACATATCCAGCGCACGCACAGGCCCCAGCGACTTCACGCGGGGTCCAAGCAGCTTGCCAAACTCTCCCTGGCACCTCCCCAGCACTCGCTCGGGCCTCAGTGAGCTTGCGCGGGGCCCAAGCAGCTCGCCAAATGGTCCCTGGCACCTCCCGAGCATGTGCTCTGGGCCCAGCGACCCCGCTCGAGGTCCCAGCGGCTTCCCAAATGGTCCCTGGCATCTCATCATCGTGCGCACGTGCCCCGTCTACCCCTAGCCGGGTCCCACCGTCACACCAAATGGTCCCTGGCACCTCCCCAGGTCATGCACGAGCCCCAGCGACATCCCATGGTGTCCCAGCGGCTCGCCAAATGGACCCTGGCACCTCCTGAGCGAGCAGAGGTGCTCCAGCGATCTCGGGCAAAGTCCCAGTGGCTCGTCGAATAGTCCCTGGCACCTCAGCAGCACGCGCACGGGCCCCAGCGACCCTGTGTGGGGTCCCAGTGACTCGCCAAATGGTCCCTGGCTCCTACCCAGCATGCGCACAGAGTGCAGCAACCATGCGCAGGGTCCTAGCAGCTCGCAAATCATCCCTGGCACCTCCCCAGCATGTGCACGGGCCCCAGCGACTTCAAGCGGGGTACCAGCAACTTGCAAATGGTCCCTGTCACATCCCCAGCGCGCGCACAGACCCCAGCGACCAGGCGTGGAGTCCCAGCAGCCTGCCAAAAGGTCCCTGACACCTCACCAGCGTGCACACGGGGCCCATTGTCCCCGCACGTGGTCCAGGCGGCTTGCCAAACTGTCCCTGGCACCTCACCAGGACGTGCAGGGGCCCCAGCGACATCCCGTGGTTGCCCAGCGGCTTGACAAATGGTCCCTAGCACCTCCCCAGCAAGGCAGGGGCTCCCCCAACCTCGCGTGTGGTCCAGGCGGCTTGCCACTGTCCATGGCATCTCACCAGCATGCGCAGGGGCAAAAGCGACATCGCATAGTATCCCAGAGGCTCGCCAAATGGTCCCTGGCACCTCCTCAGCGAGCGCGGGTGCTCCAGCAACCTCGCACAAGGTCCCAGCGGCTCGTCAAATAGTCCCTGGCACCTCACCAGCACGCACACAGGCCCCAGAGACCCCGTGCGAGGCCCCAGGGGCTCGCCAAATGGCCCCTGGCTCCTACCCAGCACGTGCACAGGGCCCAGCGACATCGCCCGGGGTTACAGTGGCTAGCCAAATGATCCCTGGCACCTCCCCAGCACGCGCACGGGCCCCAGAGACTTCAAGCGGGGTCCTAGCTGCTCGCAAATGCTCCCTGGCACATTCACAGCGCGCGCACAGGGCCCCACAGACCCCGGGCGGCATCCCAGTGCATTCCCAAATGGTCCATGGCACATCCCCAGCGCGCGCACGGACCCCAGCGACTTCCTGCGGGGTTCTAGCGGCTGGCCAAATGGTACCTGGCTCCTCCCCAGCACGCGAACTGGGCCTATCGACCCCACACGGGGTCCCAGAGGCTCACCAAATGGTCCCTGGCACCTCCTCAGTGCGTGCACTGACACTAGCGACCCCGCGGGGTCCCAGTGGCTCTCCAATCCATACCTGGCACCTCCCCAGTGCGCACATGGGCACCAGCGACCCCGCGCGGGGTCCCAGCGGCTCGCCAAACTGTCTCTGGCACCTCCCCAACACGCACATTGGACCCAGTGACCCTGCGTGGAGTCCCAAACGGAGTGTGCATGCGCAGCTGCTTAGTTTTTGCCGAGCTAAAGCGCATGCGCAGTTGCAAAGTTTGCTGCGCATGCGCAACTGCGTATTCATTGAGGCGTTGCTGTACATGTGCAGTGCATTCAGAAATGAGCAGACCATTCATTTTTGGCGTTGCTTTGCGCATATATATGTTTAGAAAAAGTTTGAACGCAATGCACATGCGCAGCTGCGTATTCATTGCGGCGTTGCTATACCTGCGCAGTGCATTCAGAAATGGGCTGACCCTTCATTTTTGGCATTGTTTTGCGCATATAAATGGGAAAAAAATTTGAACGCAAAGCGTATGCGCAGCTGCTTAGTTTTTGTCAAGCTAATGCGCATGCGCAGTTGCAAAGTTTGCTGCGCATGCGCATCTGCGTATTCATTGCGACGTTGCTGTACCTGTGCAGTGCGTTCAGAAATGAGCAGACCATTCATTTTTGGCATCTTTTTGGGCATTTAAATGGTAACAAAAAAGGTTTAACGCGATGCGCATGCGCAGCTGCTTATTTTTTGCAGAGCTAATGCGCATGCAAAGTTTGCTCCGCATATGCAACTGCGTATTCATTGCGGCGTTGCTGTAGCTTTGCAGTGCGTTCAGAAATGAGCAGACACTTCATTTTTGGTGTCGTTTTGCGCATATATATGATTAGAAAAAAGTTTGAACGCAATGTGCATGTGCAGCTGCTTAATTTTTGCCGAGGTAATGCGCATGCGCAGTTGCAAAGTTTGCTGCGCATGCGCAGTTGCGAAGTTTGCTGCGTATGCGCAGTTGCGAAATTTGCTGCGCATGCGCAGTTGCGAAGTTTGCTGCGTATGCGCAGTTGCGAAGTTTGCTGTGCATGCGCAGTTGCGCAGTTTGCTGCGCATGTGCAGCTGCGTATTCATTGCGGCGTTGCTGTACCTGCGCAGTGCGTTCAGACGTGAGCAGATGCTTCATTTTTGGCATCTTTTTGGGCATTTAAATGGTAACAAAAAATGTTTGAACGCAATGCGCATGTGCAGCTGCTTAATTTTTGCCGAGCTAATGCGCATACGCAGTTGCAAAGTTTTCTGCGCATGCGCAACTGCGTATTCATTGCGGCGTTGCTGTACATGTGCAGTGCATTCAGAAATGAGCAGACCATTCATTTTTGGCGTCGTTTTGCGCATATATATGTTTAGAAAAAAGTTTGAACGCAATGCGCATGAGCAGCTGCTTAGTTTTTGCCGAGCTAATGCGCATGCGCAGTTGCAAAGTTTGCTGCGCATGTGCAGTTGCGAAGTTTGCTGCGTATGCGCAGTTGCGGTTTGCTGCGCATGCGCAGTTGCGACGTTTGCTGCGTATGCGAAGTTGCGAAGTTTGCTGCGCATGCGCAGTTGTGAAGTTTACTGCGTATGCGCAGTTGCGACGTTTGCTGCTCATGCGCAGCTGCATATTCATTGCGGCGCTGCTGTAACTGCACAGTGCTTTCAGAAATGAGCAGACACTTCATTTTTGGTGTCGTTTTGCGCATATATATGGTTAGAAAAAAGTTTGAACGCAATGTGCATGTGCAGCTGCTTAATTTTTGCCGAGGTAATGCGCATGCGCAGTTGCGAAGTTTGCTGCGCATGCGCAGTTGCGAAGTTTACTGCGTATGCGCAGTTGCGACGTTTGCTGCTCATGCGCAGCTGCATATTCATTGCGGCGCTGCTGTAACTGCGCAGTGCTTTCAGAAATGAGCAGACACTTCATTTTTGGTGTCGTTTTGTGCATATATATGGTTAGAAAAAAGTTTGAACGCAATGTGCATGTGCAGCTGCTTAATTTTTGCTGAGGTAATGCGCATGCGCAGTTGCGATGTTTGCTGCACATGCGCAGTTGCGAAGTTTGCTGCATATGCGCAGTTGCGAAGTTTGCTGCGCATGCACAGTTGCGAAGTTTGCTGCGCATGCGCCATTGCGATGTTTGCTGCGTATGCGCAGTTGTGAAGTTTGCTGCGCATGCGCAGTTGCGAAGTTTGCTGCGTATGCGCAGTTGCGAAGTTTGCTGTGCATGCGCAGTTGCGACGTTTGCTGCTCATGCGCAGTTGCGTATTCATTGCGGCGCTGCTGTACCTGCGCAGTGCTTTCAGAAGTGAGCAGACGCTTCATTTTTGGTGTCGTTTTGCGCATGTATATGGTTAGAAAAAAGTTTGAACGCAATGCACATGCGCATGTGCAGTTGCGAAGTTTGCTGCGTATGCGCAGTAGCGAAGTTTGCTGCGCATGCACAGTTGCGAAGTTTGCTGCATATGCGCAGTTGCAAAGTTTGCTGCGTATGCGCAGTTGCGAAGTTTGCTGCGCATGCGCAGTTGAGAAGTTTGTTGCGCATGCGCAGTTGCGAAGTTTGCTGCGCATGCACAGTTGCGAAGTTTGCTGCGCATGCGCAGCTGCGTATTCATTGCGGCGTTGCTCTACCTGCGCATTGTGTTCAGAAGTGAGCAGACGCTTCATTTTTGGTGTCGTTTTGCGCATTTATATGGTCAGGAAAAAGTTTGAACGCAATGCGCATGCGCAGCTGCTTAGTTTTTGCCGAGGTAATGCGCATGCGCAGTTGCAAAGTTTGCTGCGCATGTGCAGTTGCAAAGTTTGCTGCGTATGCGCAGTTGCGGTTTGCTGCGCATGCGCAGTTGCGACGTTTGCTGCGTATGCACAGTTGCGAAGTTTGCTGCGCATGCACAGTTGCGAAGTTTGCTGCGTATGCACAGTTACGAAGATTGCTGCGCAGTTTGCTGCGCATGTGCAGCTGCGTATTCATTGCAGCATTGCTGTACCTGCGCAGTGCGTTCAGGAGTGAGCAGACGCTTCATTTTTGGTGTCGTTTTGCACATGTATATGGTTAGAAAAAAGTTTGAACGCAATGCGCATGTGCAGCTGCTTAGTTTTTGCCGAGGTAATGCGCATGCGGAGTTGCGAAGTTTGCGGCGCATGCGCAGTTGCGAAGTTTGCTGCGCATGCGCAGTTGCGAAGTTTGCTACGTATGCGCAGTTGCGAAGTTTGCTGTGCATGCGCAGTTGCACAGTTTGCTGCGCATGTGCAGCTGCGTATTCATTGTGGCGTTGCTGTACCTGCGCAGTCCGTTCAGACGTGAGCAGATGCTTCATTTTTCGTGTCGTTTTGCGCATGTATATGGTTAGAAAAAAGTTTGAACGCAATGCGCATGCGCAGCTGCTTAGTTTTTGCCGAGTTAATACGCAGCTGCGTATTCATTGCGGCGTTGCTGTAGCTGTGCAGTGGGTTCAGAAATGAGCAGACCATTCATTTTTGGCGTCGTTTTACGCATATATATGGTTAGAAAAAAGTTTGAACGCAATGCGCATGCGCAGGTGCTTAGTTTTTGCCGAGATAATATGCAGCTGCGTATTCATTGCGGCATTGCTGTACCTGTGCAGTGCGTTCAGAAATGAGAAGATCCAGCATATTTGACGTCGTTTTGCGCATATATATGGATAGAAAAAAGTTTGCACGCAATGCACATGCACAGCTGCTTAGTTTTTGCCGAGCTAAGGCGCATGCGCAGTTGCGAAGTTTGCTGCGCATGTGCAGTTGCGAAGTTTGCTGCAGATGCACAGCTGCGTATTCATTGCGGCGTTGCTATACCTGCGCAGTGTGTTCAGAAATGGGCTGACCCTTCATTTTTGGCGTCGTTTTGCACTTATAAATGGGAAAAAAGGTTGAACGCAAAGCATATGCGCAGCTGCTTAGTTTTTGCCGAGCGAATGCGCATGCGCAGTTGTGAAGTTTGCTGCGCATGCGCAGTTGCGACATTTGCTGCGCATGCGCAGCTGCTTATTCATTGCGGCGTTGCTGTACCTGTGCAGTGCGTTCAGAAATGAGCAGACACTTCATTTTTGGTGTCGTTTTGCGCATATATATGGTTAGAAAAAAGTTTGAACGCAATGTGCATGTGCAGCTGCTTAATTTTTGCCGAGGTAATGCGCATGCGCAGTTGCGAAGTTTGCTGCGCATGCGCAGTTGCGAAGTTTACTGCGTATGCGCAGTTGCGACGTTTGCTGCTCATGCGCAGCTGCATATTCATTGCGGCGCTGCTGTAACTGCGCAGTGCTTTCAGAAATGAGCAGACACTTCATTTTTGGTGTCGTTTTGTGCATATATATGGTTAGAAAAAAGTTTGAACGCAATGTGCATGTGCAGCTGCTTAATTTTTGCTGAGGTAATGCGCATGCGCAGTTGCGATGTTTGCTGCACATGCGCAGTTGCGAAGTTTGCTGCATATGCGCAGTTGCGAAGTTTGCTGCGCATGCACAGTTGCGAAGTTTGCTGCGCATGCGCCATTGCGATGTTTGCTGCGTATGCGCAGTTGTGAAGTTTGCTGCGCATGCGCAGTTGCGAAGTTTGCTGCGTATGCGCAGTTGCGAAGTTTGCTGTGCATGCGCAGTTGCGACGTTTGCTGCTCATGCGCAGTTGCGTATTCATTGCGGCGCTGCTGTACCTGCGCAGTGCTTTCAGAAGTGAGCAGACGCTTCATTTTTGGTGTCGTTTTGCGCATGTATATGGTTAGAAAAAAGTTTGAACGCAATGCACATGCGCATGTGCAGTTGCGAAGTTTGCTGCGTATGCGCAGTAGCGAAGTTTGCTGCGCATGCACAGTTGCGAAGTTTGCTGCATATGCGCAGTTGCAAAGTTTGCTGCGTATGCGCAGTTGCGAAGTTTGCTGCGCATGCGCAGTTGCGAAGTTTGTTGCGCATGCGCAGTTGCGAAGTTTGCTGCGCATGCACAGTTGCGAAGTTTGCTGCGCATGCGCAGCTGCGTATTCATTGCGGCGTTGCTCTACCTGCGCATTGTGTTCAGAAGTGAGCAGACGCTTCATTTTTGGTGTCGTTTTGCGCATTTATATGGTCAGGAAAAAGTTTGAACGCAATGCGCATGCGCAGCTGCTTAGTTTTTGCCGAGGTAATGCGCATGCGCAGTTGCAAAGTTTGCTGCGCATGTGCAGTTGCAAAGTTTGCTGCGTATGCGCAGTTGCGGTTTGCTGCGCATGCGCAGTTGCGACGTTTGCTGCGTATGCACAGTTGCGAAGTTTGCTGCGCATGCACAGTTGCGAAGTTTGCTGCGTATGCACAGTTACGAAGATTGCTGCGCAGTTTGCTGCGCATGTGCAGCTGCGTATTCATTGCAGCATTGCTGTACCTGCGCAGTGCGTTCAGGAGTGAGCAGACGCTTCATTTTTGGTGTCGTTTTGCACATGTATATGGTTAGAAAAAAGTTTGAACGCAATGCGCATGTGCAGCTGCTTAGTTTTTGCCGAGGTAATGCGCATGCGGAGTTGCGAAGTTTGCGGCGCATGCGCAGTTGCGAAGTTTGCTGCGCATGCGCAGTTGCGAAGTTTGCTACGTATGCGCAGTTGCGAAGTTTGCTGTGCATGCGCAGTTGCACAGTTTGCTGCGCATGTGCAGCTGCGTATTCATTGTGGCGTTGCTGTACCTGCGCAGTCCGTTCAGACGTGAGCAGATGCTTCATTTTTCGTGTCGTTTTGCGCATGTATATGGTTAGAAAAAAGTTTGAACGCAATGCGCATGCGCAGCTGCTTAGTTTTTGCCGAGTTAATACGCAGCTGCGTATTCATTGCGGCGTTGCTGTAGCTGTGCAGTGGGTTCAGAAATGAGCAGACCATTCATTTTTGGCGTCGTTTTACGCATATATATGGTTAGAAAAAAGTTTGAACGCAATGCGCATGCGCAGGTGCTTAGTTTTTGCCGAGATAATATGCAGCTGCGTATTCATTGCGGCATTGCTGTACCTGTGCAGTGCGTTCAGAAATGAGAAGATCCAGCATATTTGACGTCGTTTTGCGCATATATATGGATAGAAAAAAGTTTGCACGCAATGCACATGCACAGCTGCTTAGTTTTTGCCGAGCTAAGGCGCATGCGCAGTTGCGAAGTTTGCTGCGCATGTGCAGTTGCGAAGTTTGCTGCAGATGCACAGCTGCGTATTTATTGCGGCGTTGCTATACCTGCGCAGTGTGTTCAGAAATGGGCTGACCCTTCATTTTTGGCGTCGTTTTGCACTTATAAATGGGAAAAAAGGTTGAACGCAAAGCATATGCGCAGCTGCTTAGTTTTTGCCGAGCGAATGCGCATGCGCAGTTGTGAAGTTTGCTGCGCATGCGCAGTTGCGACATTTGCTGCGCATGCGCAGCTGCGTATTCATTGCGGCGTTGCTGTACCTGTGCAGTGCGTTCAGAAATGAGCATATCCTTAATTTTTGGCGTCGTTTTGCGCATATATATGGTTAGAAAAATGTTTGAACGCAATGCGCATGTGCAGCTGCTTAATTTTTGCCGAGCTAATGCGCATACGCAGTTGCAAAGTTTTCTGCGCATGCGCAACTGCGTATTCATTGCGGCGTTGCTGTACATGTGCAGTGCATTCAGAAATGAGCAGACCATTCATTTTTGGCGTCGTTTTGCGCATATATATGTTTAGAAAAAAGTTTGAACGCAATGCGCATGAGCAGCTGCTTAGTTTTTGCCGAGCTAATGCGCATGCGCAGTTGCAAAGTTTGCTGCGCATGTGCAGTTGCGAAGTTTGCTGCGCATGCGCAGCTGCGTATTCATTGCGGCGTTGCTCTACCTGCGCATTGTGTTCAGAAGTGAGCAGACGCTTCATTTTTGGTGTCGTTTTGCGCATTTATATGGTCAGGAAAAAGTTTGAACGCAATGCGCATGCGCAGCTGCTTAGTTTTTGCCGAGGTAATGCGCATGCGCAGTTGCAAAGTTTGCTGCGCATGTGCAGTTGCAAAGTTTGCTGCGTATGCGCAGTTGCGGTTTGCTGCGCATGCGCAGTTGCGACGTTTGCTGCGTATGCACAGTTGCGAAGTTTGCTGCGCATGCACAGTTGCGAAGTTTGCTGCGTATGCACAGTTACGAAGATTGCTGCGCAGTTTGCTGCGCATGTGCAGCTGCGTATAAATTGCAGCATTGCTGTACCTGCGCAGTGCGTTCAGGAGTGAGCAGACGCTTCATTTTTGGTGTCGTTTTGCACATGTATATGGTTAGAAAAAAGTTTGAACGCAATGCGCATGTGCAGCTGCTTAGTTTTTGCCGAGGTAATGCGCATGCGGAGTTGCGAAGTTTGCGGCGCATGCGCAGTTGCGAAGTTTGCTGCGCATGCGCAGTTGCGAAGTTTGCTACGTATGCGCAGTTGCGAAGTTTGCTGTGCATGCGCAGTTGCACAGTTTGCTGCGCATGTGCAGCTGCGTATTCATTGTGGCGTTGCTGTACCTGCGCAGTCCGTTCAGACGTGAGCAGATGCTTCATTTTTCGTGTCGTTTTGCGCATGTATATGGTTAGAAAAAAGTTTGAACGCAATGCGCATGCGCAGCTGCTTAGTTTTTGCCGAGTTAATACGCAGCTGCGTATTCATTGCGGCGTTGCTGTAGCTGTGCAGTGGGTTCAGAAATGAGCAGACCATTCATTTTTGGCGTCGTTTTACGCATATATATGGTTAGAAAAAAGTTTGAACGCAATGCGCATGCGCAGGTGCTTAGTTTTTGCCGAGATAATATGCAGCTGCGTATTCATTGCGGCATTGCTGTACCTGTGCAGTGCGTTCAGAAATGAGAAGATCCAGCATATTTGACGTCGTTTTGCGCATATATATGGATAGAAAAAAGTTTGCACGCAATGCACATGCACAGCTGCTTAGTTTTTGCCGAGCTAAGGCGCATGCGCAGTTGCGAAGTTTGCTGCGCATGTGCAGTTGCGAAGTTTGCTGCAGATGCACAGCTGCGTATTCATTGCGGCGTTGCTATACCTGCGCAGTGTGTTCAGAAATGGGCTGACCCTTCATTTTTAGCGTCGTTTTGCACTTATAAATGGGAAAAAAGGTTGAACGCAAAGCATATGCGCAGCTGCTTAGTTTTTGCCGAGCGAATGCGCATGCGCAGTTGTGAAGTTTGCTGCGCATGCGCAGTTGCGACATTTGCTGCGCATGCGCAGCTGCGTATTCATTGCGGCGTTGCTGTACCTGTGCAGTGCGTTCAGAAATGAGCATATCCTTAATTTTTGGCGTCGTTTTGCGCATATATATGGTTAGAAAAATGTTTGAACGCAATGCGCATGTGCAGCTGCTTAATTTTTGCCGAGCTAATGCGCATACGCAGTTGCAAAGTTTTCTGCGCATGCGCAACTGCGTATTCATTGCGGCGTTGCTGTACATGTGCAGTGCATTCAGAAATGAGCAGACCATTCATTTTTGGCGTCGTTTTGCGCATATATATGTTTAGAAAAAAGTTTGAACGCAATGCGCATGAGCAGCTGCTTAGTTTTTGCCGAGCTAATGCGCATGCGCAGTTGCAAAGTTTGCTGCGCATGTGCAGTTGCGAAGTTTGCTGCGTATGCGCAGTTGCGGTTTGCTGCGCATGCGCAGTTGCGACGTTTGCTGCGTATGCGAAGTTGCGAAGTTTGCTGCGCATGCGCAGTTGTGAAGTTTACTGCGTATGCGCAGTTGCGACGTTTGCTGCTCATGCGCAGCTGCATATTCATTGCGGCGCTGCTGTAACTGCGCAGTGCTTTCAGAAATGAGCAGACACTTCATTTTTGGTGTCGTTTTGCGCATATATATGGTTAGAAAAAAGTTTGAACGCAATTTGCATGTGCAGCTGCTTAATTTTTGCTGAGGTAATGCGCATGCGCAGTTGCGAAGTTTGCTGCACATGCGCAGTTGTGAAGTTTGCTGCATATGTGCAGTTGCGAAGTTTGCTGCGCATGCACAGTTGCGATGTTTGCTGCGCATGCGCCATTGCGATGTTTGCTGCGTATGCGCAGTTGCGAAGTTTGCTGCGCATGCGCAGTTGCGAAGTTTGCTGCGTATGCGCAGTTGCGAAGTTTGCTGCGTATGCGCAGTTGCGAAGTTTGCTGCCCATGTGCAGTTGCGAAGTTTACTGCGTATGTGCAGTTGCGAAGTTTGCTGTGCATGCGCAGTTGCGACATTTGCTGCTCATGCGCAGCTGCGTATTCATTGCGGCGCTGCTGTACCTGCGCAGTGCTTTCAGAAGTGAGCAGACGCTTCATTTTTGGTGTCGTTTTGTGCATGTATATGGTTAGAGAAAAGTTTGAACGCAATGCACATGCGCATGTGCAGTTGCGAAGTTTGCTGCGTATGCGCAGTAGCGAAGTTTGCTGCGCAATGCACAGTTGCGAAGTTTGCTGCGTATGCGCAGTTGCGAAGTTTGCTGCGTAGGCGCAGTTGCGAAGTGTGCTGCGCATGCGCAGTTGCGAAATTTGTTGCGCATGTGCAGTTGCGAAGTTTGCTGTGCATGCGCAGTTGCGAAGTTTGCTGCGCATGCGCAGCTGCGTATTCATTGCGCCATTGCTCTACCTGCGCAGTGTGTTCAGAAGTGAGCAGACGCTTCATTTTTGGTGTCGTTTTGCGCATTTATATGGTCAGAAAAAAGTTTGAACGCAATGCGCATGTGCAGCTGCTTAGTTTTTTGCCGAGGTAATGCGCATGCGCAGTTGCAAAGTTTGCTGCGTATGTGCAGTTGCGAAGTTTGCTGCGTATGCGCAGTTGCGGTTTGCTGCGCATGCGCAGTTGCGACGTTTGCTGCGTATGCGCAGTTGCGAAGTTTGCTGCGCATGCGCAGTTGCGAAGTTTGCTGCGTATGCGCAGTTGCGAAGATTGCTGCGCAGTTTGCTGCGCATGTGCAGCTGCGTATTCATTGCAGCATTGCTGTACCTGCGCAGTGCGTTCAGGAGTGAGCAGACGCTTCATTTTTTGTGTCGTTTTGCACATGTATATGGTTAGAAAAAAGTTTGAACGCAATGCGCATGTGCAGCTGCTTAGTTTTTGCCGAGGTAATGCGCATGCGCAGTTGCAAAGTTTGCTGCGCATGCCAAGTTGCGAAGTTTGCTACGTATGCGCAGTTGCGAAGTTGCGAAGTTTGCTGTGCATGCGCAGTTGCGCAGTTTGCTGCGCATGTGCAGCTGCGTATTCATTGCGGCGTTGCTGTACCTGCGCAGTCCGTTCAGACGTGAGCAGATGCTTCATTTTTATTGTCGTTTTGCACATGTATATGGTTAGAAAAAAGTTTGAAAGCAATGCGCATGCGCAGCTGCTTAGTTTTTGCCGAGGTAATGCGCATGCGCAGTTGCGAAGTTTCTGCGAATGCACAGTTGCGAAGTTTGCTGCGTATGCGCAGTTGCGGTTTGCTGCGCATGCGCAGTTGCGACGTTTGCTGCGTATGCGAAGTTGCGAAGTTTGCTGCGCATGCGCAGTTGTGAAGTTTACTGCGTATGCGCAGTTGCGACGTTTGCTGCTCATGCGCAGCTGCATATTCATTGCGGCGCTGCTGTAACTGCACAGTGCTTTCAGAAATGAGCAGACACTTCATTTTTGGTGTCGTTTTGCGCATATATATGGTTAGAAAAAAGTTTGAACGCAATGTGCATGTGCAGCTGCTTAATTTTTGCCGAGGTAATGCGCATGCGCAGTTGCGAAGTTTGCTGCGCATGCGCAGTTGCGAAGTTTACTGCGTATGCGCAGTTGCGACGTTTGTTGCTCATGCGCAGCTGCATATTCATTGCGGCGCTGCTGTAACTGCGCAGTGCTTTCAGAAATGAGCAGACACTTCATTTTTGGTGTCGTTTTGTGCATATATATGGTTAGAAAAAAGTTTGAACGCAATGTGCATGTGCAGCTGCTTAATTTTTGCTGAGGTAATGCGCATGCGCAGTTGCGATGTTTGCTGCACATGCGCAGTTGCGAAGTTTGCTGCATATGCGCAGTTGCGAAGTTTGCTGCGCATGCACAGTTGCGAAGTTTGCTGCGCATGCGCCATTGCGATGTTTGCTGCGTATGCGCAGTTGTGAAGTTTGCTGCGCATGCGCAGTTGCGAAGTTTGCTGCGTATGCGCAGTTGCGAAGTTTGCTGTGCATGCGCAGTTGCGACGTTTGCTGCTCATGCGCAGTTGCGTATTCATTGCGGCGCTGCTGTACCTGCGCAGTGCTTTCAGAAGTGAGCAGACGCTTCATTTTTGGTGTCGTTTTGCGCATGTATATGGTTAGAAAAAAGTTTGAACGCAATGCACATGCGCATGTGCAGTTGCGAAGTTTGCTGCGTATGCGCAGTAGCGAAGTTTGCTGCGCATGCACAGTTGCGAAGTTTGCTGCATATGCGCAGTTGCAAAGTTTGCTGCGTATGCGCAGTTGCGAAGTTTGCTGCGCATGCGCAGTTGCGAAGTTTGTTGCGCATGCGCAGTTGCGAAGTTTGCTGCGCATGCACAGTTGCGAAGTTTGCTGCGCATGCGCAGCTGCGTATTCATTGCGGCGTTGCTCTACCTGCGCATTGTGTTCAGAAGTGAGCAGACGCTTCATTTTTGGTGTCGTTTTGCGCATTTATATGGTCAGGAAAAAGTTTGAACGCAATGCGCATGCGCAGCTGCTTAGTTTTTGCCGAGGTAATGCGCATGCGCAGTTGCAAAGTTTGCTGCGCATGTGCAGTTGCGAAGTTTGCTGCGTATGTGCAGTTGCGGTTTGCTGCGCATGCGCAGTTGCGACGTTTGCTGCGTATGCACAGTTGCGAAGTTTGCTGCGCATGCACAGTTGCGAAGTTTGCTGCGTATGCACAGTTACGAAGATTGCTGCGCAGTTTGCTGCGCATGTGCAGCTGCGTATTCATTGCAGCATTGCTGTACCTGCGCAGTGCGTTCAGGAGTGAGCAGACGCTTCATTTTTGGTGTCGTTTTGCACATGTATATGGTTAGAAAAAAGTTTGAACGCAATGCGCATGTGCAGCTGCTTAGTTTTTGCCGAGGTAATGCGCATGCGGAGTTGCGAAGTTTGCGGCGCATGCGCAGTTGCGAAGTTTGCTGCGCATGCGCAGTTGCGAAGTTTGCTACGTATGCGCAGTTGCGAAGTTTGCTGTGCATGCGCAGTTGCACAGTTTGCTGCGCATGTGCAGCTGCGTATTCATTGTGGCGTTGCTGTACCTGCGCAGTCCGTTCAGACGTGAGCAGATGCTTCATTTTTCGTGTCGTTTTGCGCATGTATATGGTTAGAAAAAAGTTTGAACGCAATGCGCATGCGCAGCTGCTTAGTTTTTGCCGAGTTAATACGCAGCTGCGATTTCATTGCGGCGTTGCTGTAGCTGTGCAGTGGGTTCAGAAATGAGCAGACCATTCATTTTTGGCGTCGTTTTGCGCATATATATGTTTAGAAAAAAGTTTGAACGCAATGCGCATGAGCAGCTGCTTAGTTTTTGCCGAGCTAATGCGCATGCGCAGTTGCAAAGTTTGCTGCGCATGTGCAGTTGCGAAGTTTGCTGCGTATGCGCAGTTGCGGTTTGCTGCGCATGCGCAGTTGCGACGTTTGCTGCGTATGCGAAGTTGCGAAGTTTGCTGCGCATGCGCAGTTGTGAAGTTTACTGCGTATGCGCAGTTGCGACGTTTGCTGCTCATGCGCAGCTGCATATTCATTGCGGCGCTGCTGTAACTGCGCAGTGCTTTCAGAAATGAGCAGACACTTCATTTTTGGTGTCGTTTTGCGCATATATATGGTTAGAAAAAAGTTTGAACGCAATTTGCATGTGCAGCTGCTTAATTTTTGCTGAGGTAATGCGCATGCGCAGTTGCGAAGTTTGCTGCACATGCGCAGTTGTGAAGTTTGCTGCATATGTGCAGTTGCGAAGTTTGCTGCGCATGCACAGTTGCGATGTTTGCTGCGCATGCGCCATTGCGATGTTTGCTGCGTATGCGCAGTTGCGAAGTTTGCTGCGCATGCGCAGTTGCGAAGTTTGCTGCGTATGCGCAGTTGCGAAGTTTGCTGCGTATGCGCAGTTGCGAAGTTTGCTGCCCATGTGCAGTTGCGAAGTTTACTGCGTATGTGCAGTTGCGAAGTTTGCTGTGCATGCGCAGTTGCGACATTTGCTGCTCATGCGCAGCTGCGTATTCATTGCGGCGCTGCTGTACCTGCGCAGTGCTTTCAGAAGTGAGCAGACGCTTCATTTTTGGTGTCGTTTTGTGCATGTATATGGTTAGAGAAAAGTTTGAACGCAATGCACATGCGCATGTGCAGTTGCGAAGTTTGCTGCGTATGCGCAGTAGCGAAGTTTGCTGCGCAATGCACAGTTGCGAAGTTTGCTGCGTATGCGCAGTTGCGAAGTTTGCTGCATAGGCGCAGTTGCGAAGTGTGCTGCGCATGCGCAGTTGCGAAATTTGTTGCGCATGTGCAGTTGCGAAGTTTGCTGTGCATGCGCAGTTGCGAAGTTTGCTGCGCATGCGCAGCTGCGTATTCATTGCGCCATTGCTCTACCTGCGCAGTGTGTTCAGAAGTGAGCAGACGCTTCATTTTTGGTGTCGTTTTGCGCATTTATATGGTCAGAAAAAAGTTTGAACGCAATGCGCATGTGCAGCTGCTTAGTTTTTTGCCGAGGTAATGCGCATGCGCAGTTGCAAAGTTTGCTGCGTATGTGCAGTTGCGAAGTTTGCTGCGTATGCGCAGTTGCGGTTTGCTGCGCATGCGCAGTTGCGACGTTTGCTGCGTATGCGCAGTTGCGAAGTTTGCTGCGCATGCGCAGTTGCGAAGTTTGCTGCGTATGCGCAGTTGCGAAGATTGCTGCGCAGTTTGCTGCGCATGTGCAGCTGCGTATTCATTGCAGCATTGCTGTACCTGCGCAGTGCGTTCAGGAGTGAGCAGACGCTTCATTTTTTGTGTCGTTTTGCACATGTATATGGTTAGAAAAAAGTTTGAACGCAATGCGCATGTGCAGCTGCTTAGTTTTTGCCGAGGTAATGCGCATGCGCAGTTGCAAAGTTTGCTGCGCATGCCAAGTTGCGAAGTTTGCTACGTATGCGCAGTTGCGAAGTTGCGAAGTTTGCTGTGCATGCGCAGTTGCGCAGTTTGCTGCGCATGTGCAGCTGCGTATTCATTGCGGCGTTGCTGTACCTGCGCAGTCCGTTCAGACGTGAGCAGATGCTTCATTTTTCGTGTCGTTTTGCGCATGTATATGGTTAGAAAAAAGTTTGAAAGCAATGCGCATGCGCAGCTGCTTAGTTTTTGCCGAGGTAATGCGCATGCGCAGTTGCGAAATTTCTGCGCATGCACAGTTGCGAAGTTTGCTGCGTATGCGCAGTTGCGGTTTGCTGCGCATGCGCAGTTGCGACGTTTGCTGCGTATGCGAAGTTGCGAAGTTTGCTGCACATGCGCAGTTGTGAAGTTTACTGCGTATGCGCAGTTGCGACGTTTGCTGCTCATGCGCAGCTGCATATTCATTGCGGCGCTGCTGTAACTGCACAGTGCTTTCAGAAATGAGCAGACACTTCATTTTTGGTGTCGTTTTGCGCATATATATGGTTAGAAAAAAGTTTGAACGCAATGTGCATGTGCAGCTGCTTAATTTTTGCCGAGGTAATGCGCATGCGCAGTTGCGAAGTTTGCTGCGCATGCGCAGTTGCGAAGTTTACTGCGTATGCGCAGTTGCGACGTTTGCTGCTCATGCGCAGCTGCATATTCATTGCGGCGCTGCTGTAACTGCGCAGTGCTTTCAGAAATGAGCAGACACTTCATTTTTGGTGTCGTTTTGTGCATATATATGGTTAGAAAAAAGTTTGAACGCAATGTGCATGTGCAGCTGCTTAATTTTTGCTGAGGTAATGCGCATGCGCAGTTGCGATGTTTGCTGCACATGCGCAGTTGCGAAGTTTGCTGCATATGCGCAGTTGCGAAGTTTGCTGCGCATGCACAGTTGCGAAGTTTGCTGCGCATGCGCCATTGCGATGTTTGCTGCGTATGCGCAGTTGTGAAGTTTGCTGCGCATGCGCAGTTGCGAAGTTTGCTGCGTATGCGCAGTTGCGAAGTTTGCTGTGCATGCGCAGTTGCGACGTTTGCTGCTCATGCGCAGTTGCGTATTCATTGCGGCGCTGCTGTACCTGCGCAGTGCTTTCAGAAGTGAGCAGACGCTTCATTTTTGGTGTCGTTTTGCGCATGTATATGGTTAGAAAAAAGTTTGAACGCAATGCACATGCGCATGTGCAGTTGCGAAGTTTGCTGCGTATGCGCAGTAGCGAAGTTTGCTGCGCATGCACAGTTGCGAAGTTTGCTGCATATGCGCAGTTGCAAAGTTTGCTGCGTATGCGCAGTTGCGAAGTTTGCTGCGCATGCGCAGTTGCGAAGTTTGTTGCGCATGCGCAGTTGCGAAGTTTGCTGCGCATGCACAGTTGCGAAGTTTGCTGCGCATGCGCAGCTGCGTATTCATTGCGGCGTTGCTCTACCTGCGCATTGTGTTCAGAAGTGAGCAGACGCTTCATTTTTGGTGTCGTTTTGCGCATTTATATGGTCAGGAAAAAGTTTGAACGCAATGCGCATGCGCAGCTGCTTAGTTTTTGCCGAGGTAATGCGCATGCGCAGTTGCAAAGTTTGCTGCGCATGTGCAGTTGCAAAGTTTGCTGCGTATGCGCAGTTGCGGTTTGCTGCGCATGCGCAGTTGCGACGTTTGCTGCGTATGCACAGTTGCGAAGTTTGCTGCGCATGCACAGTTGCGAAGTTTGCTGCGTATGCACAGTTACGAAGATTGCTGCGCAGTTTGCTGCGCATGTGCAGCTGCGTATTCATTGCAGCATTGCTGTACCTGCGCAGTGCGTTCAGGAGTGAGCAGACGCTTCATTTTTGGTGTCGTTTTGCACATGTATATGGTTAGAAAAAAGTTTGAACGCAATGCGCATGTGCAGCTGCTTAGTTTTTGCCGAGGTAATGCGCATGCGGAGTTGCGAAGTTTGCGGCGCATGCGCAGTTGCGAAGTTTGCTGCGCATGCGCAGTTGCGAAGTTTGCTACGTATGCGCAGTTGCGAAGTTTGCTGTGCATGCGCAGTTGCACAGTTTGCTGCGCATGTGCAGCTGCGTATTCATTGTGGCGTTGCTGTACCTGCGCAGTCCGTTCAGACGTGAGCAGATGCTTCATTTTTCGTGTCGTTTTGCGCATGTATATGGTTAGAAAAAAGTTTGAACGCAATGCGCATGCGCAGCTGCTTAGTTTTTGCCGAGTTAATACGCAGCTGCGTATTCATTGCGGCGTTGCTGTAGCTGTGCAGTGGGTTCAGAAATGAGCAGACCATTCATTTTTGGCGTCGTTTTACGCATATATATGGTTAGAAAAAAGTTTGAACGCAATGCGCATGCGCAGGTGCTTAGTTTTTGCCGAGATAATATGCAGCTGCGTATTCATTGCGGCATTGCTGTACCTGTGCAGTGCGTTCAGAAATGAGAAGATCCAGCATATTTGACGTCGTTTTGCGCATATATATGGATAGAAAAAAGTTTGCACGCAATGCACATGCACAGCTGCTTAGTTTTTGCCGAGCTAAGGCGCATGCGCAGTTGCGAAGTTTGCTGCGCATGTGCAGTTGCGAAGTTTGCTGCAGATGCACAGCTGCGTATTCATTGCGGCGTTGCTATACCTGCGCAGTGTGTTCAGAAATGGGCTGACCCTTCATTTTTGGCGTCGTTTTGCACTTATAAATGGGAAAAAAGGTTGAACGCAAAGCATATGCGCAGCTGCTTAGTTTTTGCCGAGCGAATGCGCATGCGCAGTTGTGAAGTTTGCTGCGCATGCGCAGTTGCGACATTTGCTGCGCATGCGCAGCTGCGTATTCATTGCGGCGTTGCTGTACCTGTGCAGTGCGTTCAGAAATGAGCATATCCTTAATTTTTGGCGTCGTTTTGCGCATATATATGGTTAGAAAAATGTTTGAACGCAATGCGCATGTGCAGCTGCTTAATTTTTGCCGAGCTAATGCGCATACGCAGTTGCAAAGTTTTCTGCGCATGCGCAACTGCGTATTCATTGCGGCGTTGCTGTACATGTGCAGTGCGTTCAGAAATGAGCATATCCTTAATTTTTGGCGTCGTTTTGCGCATTTATATGGTCAGAAAAAAGTTTGAACGCAATGCGCATGTGCAGCTGCTTAGTTTTTTGCCGAGGTAATGCGCATGCGCAGTTGCAAAGTTTGCTGCGTATGTGCAGTTGCGAAGTTTGCTGCGTATGCGCAGTTGCGGTTTGCTGCGCATGCGCAGTTGCGACGTTTGCTGCGTATGCGCAGTTGCGAAGTTTGCTGCGCATGCGCAGTTGCGAAGTTTGCTGCGTATGCGCAGTTGCGAAGATTGCTGCGCAGTTTGCTGCGCATGTGCAGCTGCGTATTCATTGCAGCATTGCTGTACCTGCGCAGTGCGTTCAGGAGTGAGCAGACGCTTCATTTTTTGTGTCGTTTTGCACATGTATATGGTTAGAAAAAAGTTTGAACGCAATGCGCATGTGCAGCTGCTTAGTTTTTGCCGAGGTAATGCGCATGCGCAGTTGCAAAGTTTGCTGCGCATGCCAAGTTGCGAAGTTTGCTACGTATGCGCAGTTGCGAAGTTGCGAAGTTTGCTGTGCATGCGCAGTTGCGCAGTTTGCTGCGCATGTGCAGCTGCGTATTCATTGCGGCGTTGCTGTACCTGCGCAGTCCGTTCAGACGTGAGCAGATGCTTCATTTTTCGTGTCGTTTTGCGCATGTATATGGTTAGAAAAAAGTTTGAAAGCAATGCGCATGCGCAGCTGCTTAGTTTTTGCCGAGGTAATGCGCATGCGCAGTTGCGAAGTTTCTGCGCATGCACAGTTGCGAAGTTTGCTGCGTATGCGCAGTTGCGAAGTTTGCTGCACATGCGCAGTTGCGAAGTTTGCTGCATATGCGCAGTTGCGAAGTTTGCTGCGCATGCACAGTTGCGAAGTTTGCTGCACATGCGCCATTGCGATGTTTGCTGCGTATGCGCAGTTGCGAAGTTTGCTGCGCATACGCAGTTGCGAAGTTTGCTGCGTATGCGCAGTTGCGAAGTTTGCTGCGTATGCGCAGTTGCGAAGTTTGCTGCGCATGCGCAGTTGCGAAGTTTTCTGCGTATGCACAGTTGCGATGTTTGCTGTGCATGCGCAGTTGCGACGTTTGCTGCTCATGCGCAGCTGCATATTCATTGCGGCGCTGCTGTACCTGCGCAGTGCTTTCAGAAGTGAGCAGACGCTTCATTTTTGGTGTCGTTTTGCGCATGTATATGGTTAGAAAAAAGTTTGAACGCAATGCACATGCGCATGCGCAGTTGCGAAGTTTGCTGCATATGCGCAGTAGCGAAGTTTGCTGCGCATGCACAGTTGCGAAGTTTGCTGCGTATGCGCAGTTGCGAAGTTTGCTGCGTATGCGCAGTTGCGAAGTTTGCTGTGCATGCGCAGCTGCGTATTCATTGCGGCGTTGCTCTACCTGCGCAGTGTGTTCAGAAGTGAGCAGACGCTTCATTTTTGGTGTCGTTTTGCGCATGTATATGGTCAGAGAAAAGTTTGAACGCAATGCGCATGCGCAGCTGCTTAGTTTTTGCCGAGGTAATGCGCATGCGCAGTTGCAAAGTTTGCTGCGCATGTGCAGTTGCGAAGTTTGCTGCGTATGCGCAGTTGCGGTTTGCTGCGCATGCGCAGTTGTGAAGTTTGCTCTGCAGGCGCAGTTGCGAAGTTTGCTGTGCATGCGCACCTGCGTATATATTGCGGCGTTGCTGTACCTGCGCAGTGCGTTTAGAAATGAGCAGACCATTAATTTTTGGCGTCGTTTTGCACATATATGTGGTTAGAAAAAAGTTTGAACGCAATGCGCATGCGCAGCTGCTTAGTTTTTGCCGAGTTAATACGCAGCTGCGTATTCATTGCGGCGTTGCTGTAGCTGTGCAGTGGGTTCAGAAATGAGCAGACCATTCATTTTTGGCATCGTTTTACACATATATATGGTTAGAAAAAAGTTTGAACGCAATGCGCATGTGCAGGTGCTTAGTTTTTGCCGAGTTAATACGCAGCTGCGTATTCATTGCGGCATTGCTGTACCTGTGCAGTGCGTTCAGAAATGAGAAGATCCAGCATATTTGACGTCATTTTGCGCATATATATGGATAGAAAAAAGTTTGCACGCAATGCACATGCGCAGCTGCTTAGTTTTTGCCGAGCTAAGGCGCATGCGCAGTTGCGAAGTTTGCTGCGCATGTGCAGTTGCGAAGTTTGCTGCGGATGCACAGCTGCGTATTCATTGCGGCGTTGCTATACCTGCGCAGTGTGTTCAGAAATGGGCTGACCCTTCATTTTTGGCGTCGTTTTGCGCATATATATGGTTAGAAAAATGTTTGAACGCAATGCGCATGTGCAGCTGCTTAGTTTTTGCCGAGCGAATGCGCATGCGCAGTTGTGAAGTTTGCTGCGCATGCGCAGTTGCAAAGTTTGCTGCGCATGCGCAGCTGCGTATTAATTGCGGCGTTGCTGTACCTGTGCAGTGCGTTCAGAAATGAGCATATCCTTAATTTTTGGTGTCGTTTTGCGCATATATATGGTTAGAAAAATGTTTGAACGCAATGCGCATGTGCAGCTGCTTAGTTTTTGCCGAGCTAATGCGCATACGCAGTTGCAAAGTTTTCTGCGCATGAGCAAATGCGTATTCATTGCGGCGTTGCTGTACATGTGCAGTGCATTCAGAAATGAGCAGACCATTCATTTTTGGCATCGTTTTGCGCATATATATGTTTAGAAAAAAGTTTGAACGCAATGCGCATGAGCAGCTGCTTAGTTTTTGCCGAGCTAATGTGCATGCGCAGCTGCATATTCATTGCGGCTTTGCTGTCGATGTGCAGTGCGTTCAGAAATGAGCAGACCAGTCATTTTTGGCATTGTTTTGCGCATATATATGGTTAGAAAAAAGTTTGAACGCAATGCGCATGCGCAGCTGCTTAGTATTTGCCGAGCTAAGGCGCATGCGCAGTTGCGAAGTTTGCTGCGCATGTGCAGTTGCGAAGTTTGCTGCGGATGCACAGCTGCGTATTCATTGCGGCGTTGCTATACCTGCGCAGTGCGTTCAGAAATGGGCTGACCCTTCATTTTTGGCGTCGTTTTGCTCTTATAAATGGGAAAAAATTCATTGCGGCGTTGCTGTCGATGTGCAGTGTGTTCAGAAATGAGCAGACCAGTCATTTTTGGCATTGTTTTGCGCATGTATATGGTTAGAAAAAAGTTTGAACGCAATGCACATGTGCAGCTGTTTAGTTATTGCCGAGCTAATGCGCATGCGCAGCTGCGTATTCATTGCGGCGTTGCTGTACCTGTGCAGTGCGTTCAGAAATGAGCATATCCTTAATTTTTGGCGTCGTTTTGTGCATATATATGGTTAGAAAAATGTTTGAACGCAATGCGCATGTGCAGCTGCTTAGTTTTTGCCGAGCTAATGCGCATACGCAGTTGCAAAGTTTGCTGCGCATGCGCAACTGCGTATTCATTGCGGCGTTTCTGTACATGTGCAGTGCATTCAGAAATGAGCAGACCATTCATTTTTGGCGTCGTTTTGCGCATATATATGTTTAGAAAAAAGTTTGAACGCAATGCGCATGAGCAGCTGCTTAGTTTTTGCCGAACTAATGTGCATGCGCAGTTTGCAGCGCATGCGCAGCTGCATATTCATTGCGGCTTTGCTGTCGATGTGCAGTGCGTTCAGAAATGAGCAGACCAGTCATTTTTGGCATTGTTTTGCGCATATATATGGTTAGAAAAAAGTTTGAACGCAATGCGCATGCGCAGCTGCTTAGTATTTGCCGAGCTAAGGCGCATGCGCAGTTGCAAAGTTTGCTGCGCATGTGCAGTTGCGAAGTTTGCTGCGGATGCACAGCTGCGTATTCATTGCGGCGTTGCTATACCTGCGCAGTGCGTTCAGAAATGGGCTGACCCTTCATTTTTGGCGTCATTTTGCTCTTATAAATGGGAAAAAATTCATTGCGGCGTTGCTGTCGATGTGCAGTGCGTTCAGAAATGAGCAGACCAGTCATTTTTGGCATTGTTTTGCGCATGTATATGGTTAGAAAAAAGTTTGAACGCAATGCGCATGTGCAGCTGTTTAGTTATTGCCGAGCTAATGCGCATGCGCAGCTGCGTATTCATTGCGGCGTTGCTGTACCTGTGCAGTGCGTTCAGAAATGAGCATATCCTTAATTTTTGGCGTCGTTTTGCGCATATATATGGTTAGAAAAATGTTTGAACGCAATGCGCATGTGCAGCTGCTTAGTTTTTGCCGAGCTAATGCGCATACGCAGTTGCAAAGTTTGCTGCACATGCGCAACTGCGTATTCATTGCGGCGTTGCTGTACATGTGCAGTGCATTCAGAAATGAGCAGACCATTCATTTTTGGCATTGTTTTGCACATATATATGGTTAGAAAAAAGTTTGAACGCAATGCGCATGCGCAGCTGCTTAGTATTTGCCGAGCTAATGCGCATGCACAGTTGCGAAGTTTGCTGCGCATGTGCAGTTGCGAAGTTTGCTGAGCATGCGCAGCTGCGTATTCATTTTGGCGTTGCTGTACCTGTGCAGTGCGTCAGAAATGAGCATCATTTTTGGCGTCGTTTTGCGCATATACATGGTTAGGAAAAAGTTTGAATGCAATGCGCATGCGCAGCTGCTTAGTTTTTGCCGCGCTAATGCGCATGCGCAATTGTGAAGTTTGCTCTTGCATGCGCAGCTGAGAAGTTTGCTGCGCATGCGCAGCTGCGAATTCATTTCGGCGTTGCTGTACCTGCGCAGTGTGTTCAGAAATGAGCAGACCCTTCATTTTTGGTGTCGTTTTGCGCATATATATGGTTAGAAAAAAGTTTGAACACAATGCGCATGCGCACCTGCTTAGTTTTTTGCCGAGCTAATGTGCATGCACAGTTGCGAAGTTTCCTGCGCATGCGCAGCTGCGTATTCATTGCGGCGTTGCTGTAGCTGTGCAGTGTGTTCAGAAATGAGCAGACCCTTCATTTTTTGCGTCGTTTTGCGCATATATATGGTTAGAAAAAAGTTTGAAAGCAATGCGCATGTGCAGCTGCTTAGTTTTTGCCGAGGTAATTCGAATGCACAGTTTGCTGCGCATGCGCAGCTGCGTATTCATTGCGGCGTTGCTGTACCTGCGCAGTGTGTTCAGAAATGAGCAGACCCTTTATTTTTTGCGTCGTTTTGCGCATATATATGGTTAGAAAAAAGTTTGAACGCAATGCGAACGTGCAGCTGCTTAGTTTTTGCAGAGGTAATGCGCATGTGCAGTTTGCTGTGTATGCGCCGCTGCGTATTCATTGCGGCATTGCTGTACCTGCGCAGTGCGTTCAGAAATGAGCAGACCCTTCATTTTCGATGTCGTTTTGCACATGTATATGGTTAGAAAAAAGTTTGAACGCAATGCACATGCGCAGCTGCTTAGTTTTTGACGAGCTAATGTGCATGCGCAGTTTGCAGCGCATGCGCAGCTGCGTATTCATTGCGGTGTTGCTGTAGCTTTGCAGTGCGTTCAGAAATGAGCAGACCAGTCATTTTTGGCATCGTTTTGCGCATATATATGGTTAGAAAAAAGTTTGAACGCAATGCGCATGCGTAGCTGCTTAGTTTTTGCCGAGCTAATGCGCATGCGCAGTTGCGAAGTTTGCAGTGCATGTGCAGTTGCGAAGTTTGCTGCGTATGCGCAGTTGCGAAGTTTGCTGCGCATGCGCAGTTGCGAAGTTTGCTGTACATGCGCAGCTGCATACTCATTGCGACGTTGCTGTACCTGTGCAGTGCGTTCAGAAATGAGCAGACCCTTCATTTTTGGTGTCGTTTTGCACATATATATGGTTAGAAAAAAGTTTGAACGCAATGCGCATGCGCAGCTGCTTAGATTTTGCCGAGCTAATGCGCATGCACAGTTGTGAAGTTTGCTGCTCATGTGCAGTTGCAAAGTTTGCTGCGCATGCTTAGCTGCGTATTCATTGCGCCGTTGCTGTTCCTGTGCAGTGCATTCAGAAATGAGCAGACCCTTCATTTTTGGTGTGGTTTTGCGCATATATATGGTTAGAAAAAAGTTTGAACGCAATGCGAATGTGCAGCTGCTTAGTTTTTGCTGAGGTAATGCGCATGCGCAGTTGCGAAGTTTGCTGCACATGCGCAGCTGCGTATTCATTGCGCCATTGCTGTACCTGTGCAGTGCGTCAGAAATGAGCAGACCCTTCATTTTTGGTGTGGTTTTGCGCATATATAATAATTTATTTCTTAGCAGACGCCCTTATCCAGGGCGACTTACAAGATATCACATTATTTTTACATACAATTACCCATTTATACAGTTGGGTTTTTACTGGAGCAATCTAGGTAAAGTACCTTTCTCAAGGGTACAGCAGCAGCGTCCCCACCGGGGATTGAACCCATGACCCTCCGGTCAAGAGTCCAGAGCCCTAACCACTACTCCACACTGCTGACCTATATATATGGTTAGAAAAAAGTTTGAACACAATGCGCATGCGCAGCTGCTTAGTTTTTTGCCGAGCTAATGTGCATGCACAGTTGCGAAGTTTCCTGCGCATGCGCAGATGCGTATTCATTGAGGCGTTGCTGTAGCTGTGCAGTACGTTCAGAAATGAGCAGACCCTTCATTTTCGATGTCGTTTTGCACATGTATATGGTTAGAAAAAAGTTTGAACGCAATGCACATGCGCAGCTGCTTAGTTTTTGATGAGCTAATGCGCATGCGCAGTTTGCAGCGCATGTGCAGTTGCGAAGTTTGCTGCATATGCACAGTTGCGAAGTTTGCTGCGTATGCGCAGTTGCGAAGTTTGCTGCGCATGCGCAGTTGCGAAGTTTGCTGCACATGCGCAGCTGCGTACTCATTGCGACGTTCCTGTACCTGTGCAGTGCGTTCAGAAATGAGCAGACCCTTCATTTTTGGTGTCGTTTTGCACATATATATGGTTAGAAAAAAGTTTGAACGCAATGCACATGCGCAGCTGCTTAGTTTTTGCCGAGCTAATGCGCATGCGCAGTTGCGAAGTTTGCTGCACATGCGCAGATGCGAAGTTTGCTGCGTATGCGCAGTTGCGAAGTTTGCTGCGCATGCGTAGTTGCGAAGTTTGCTGCATATGAGCAGTTGCGAAGTTTGCTGCGCATGCGCAGTTGCAAAGTTTGCTTTATATACGCAGTTGCGAAGTTTGGTGCGTATGCGCAGTTGCGAAGTTTGCTGCGCATGCGCAGTTGCGAAGTTCACTACGCATTCGCAGTTGTGAGGTTTGCTGCGTATGCGCAGTTGCAAAGTTTGCTGCATATGCGCAGTTGCGAAGTTTGCTGTGTATGCGCAGTTGTGAAGTTTGCTGCATATGCGCAGTTGCGAAGTTTGCTGCGTATGCGCAGTTGCGAAGTTTGTTGCGCATGCGCAGTTGCGAAGTTTGCTGCGTATGCACAGTTGCGAAGTTTGCTGCGTATGCGCAGTTGCGAAGTTTGCTGCGCATGCGCAGTTGCAAAGTTTACTGCGTATGCGCAGTTGCGAAGTTTGCAGCGTATGCGCAGTTGTGAAGTTTGCTGCGCATGCGCAGTTGCGAAGTTTGCTGTGTATGCGCAGTTGGAAAGTTTGCTGCGCATGCGCAATTGCAAAGTTTGCTGCGCATGCACAGCTGCGTATTCATTGCGGCGTTGCTGTACAGTGCGTTCAGAAATGAGAAGACGCTTCATTTTTGGTGTCATTTTGCGCATATATATGGTTAGAAAAAAGTTTGAACGCAATGCGCATGCGCAGCTGCTTAGTTTTTGCCGAGGTAATGCGCATTTGCTGCGCATGCGCAGTTGCGAAGTTCGCTGCGTATGCGCAGTTGCAAAGTTTGCTGCGCATGCGCAGTTGCGAAGTTTGCTGCGTATGCGCAGTTGCGAAGTTTGCTGCGCATGCACAGTTGCGAAGTTTGCTGCGCATGTGCTGTTGCGAAGTTTGCTGCGTATGCGCAGTTGCGAAGTTTGCTGCGTATGCGCAGTTGCGAAGTTTGCTGCGCATGCACAGTTGCGAAGTTTGCTGCGCATGCGCAGTTGCGAAGTTTGCTGCGCATGAGCAGTTGCGAAGTTCACTGCCCATTCGCAGTTGTGAGGTTTGCTGCGTATGCGCAGTTGCGAAGTTTGCTGCGTATCCGCAGTTGCGAAGTTTGCTGCGCATGCGCAGTTGCGAAGTTTGCTTTATATACGCAGTTGCGAAGTTTGGTGCGTATGCGCAGTTGCGAAGTTTGCTGCGCATGCGCAGTTGCGAAGTTCACTACGCATTCGCAGTTGTGAGGTTTGCTGGTTATGCGCAGTTGCAAAGTTTGCTGCATATGCGCAGTTGCGAAGTTTGCTGCGTATGCGCAGTTGTGAAGTTTGCTGCGTATGCGCAGTTGCGAAGTTTGCTGCGTATGCGCAGTTACGAAGTTTGCTGCGCATGCGCAATTGCGAACTTTGCTGCGCATGCGCAGTTGCGAAGTTTGCTGCGCATGCGCAGTTGTGAAGTTTGCTGCGTATGCGCAGTTGCGAAGTTTGCTGCGTATGCGCAGTTGCGAAGTTTGCTGCGTATGCGCAGTTGCGAAGTTTGCTGCGCATGCGCAATTGCAAAGTTTTCCGCACATGTGCAGTTGCGAAGTTTGCTGCGCATGCGCAATTGCAAAGTTTTCCGCACATGTGCAGTTGCGAAGTTTGCTGCGCTTGCGCAATTGCAAAGTTTGCTGCGCATGCGCAGTTGCGAAGTTTGCTGCGCATGCGCAGTTGCAAATTTTGCTGCGTATGCGCAGTTGCGAAGTTTGCTGCGTATGCGCAGTTGCGAAGTTTGCTGCGTATGCACAGTTGCGAAGTATGCGCAGTTGCGAAGTTTGCTGCGTATGCGCAGTTGCAAAGTTTGCTGCGTATGCGCAGTTGCGAAATTTGCTGCGTATGCGCAGTTGCGAAGTTTGCTGCGCATGCGCAGTTGCGAAGTTTGCTGCGCATGCGCAGTTGCAAATTTTGCTGCGCATGCGCAGTTGCGAAGTTTGCTGCGTATGCGCAGTTGCGAAGTTTGCTGCGTATGCGCAGTTGCGAAGTATGCGCAGTTGCGAAGTTTGCTGCATATGCGCAGTTGCGAAGTTTGCTGCGCATGCGCAGTTACAAAGTTTGCTGCGCATGCACAGTTGCGAAGTTTGCTGCATATGCGCAGTTTGCTGCGTATGCGCAGTTGCGAAGTTTTCTGCGTATGCGCAGTTGCGAAGTATGCGCAGTTGCGAAGTTTGCTGCGCATGCGTAGTTGCAAATTTTGCTGCGCATGCGCAGTTGCGAAGTTTGCTGCGTATGCGCAGTTGCGAAGTTTGCTGCGTATGCGCAGTTGCGAAGTATGCGCAGTTGCGAAGTTTGCTGCATATGCGCAGTTGCGAAGTTTGCTGCGCATGCGCAGTTGCGAAGTTTGCTGCGCATGCACAGTTGCGAAGTTTGCTGCACATGCGCAGTTTGCTGCGCATGCGCAGTTGCAAAGTTTGCTGCACATGCGCAGTTGTGAAGTTTGCTGCGTATGCGCAGTTACGAAGTTTGCTGCGCATGCGCAGCTGCGAATTTTGCTGCATATGCGCAGTTGCGAAGTTTGCTGCGCATGCGCAGTTGTGAAGTTTGCTGCCCATGCGCAGTTGCGAATTTTTCTGCGTATGCGCAGTTGCGAAGTTTGCTGCGTATGCGCAGCTACGAAGTTTGCTGCGCATGCGCAATTGCGAACTTTGCTGCGGATGCGCAGTTGCGAAGTTTGCTGCGCATGCGCAGTTGTGAAGTTTGCTGCGTATGCGCAGTTGCAAAGTTTGCTGCGTATGCGCAGTTGCTAAGTGTGCTGCGCATGCGCAGTTGCGAAGTTTGCTGCGTATGAGCAGTTGCGAAGTTTGCTGCGTATGCGCAGTTGTGAAGTTTGCTGCGTATGCGCAGTTGCGACGTTTGCTGCGCATGCGCAGCTGCGAAGTTTGCTGCGTATGTGCAGTTGCGAAGTTTGCTGCGCATGCGCAGTTGCGAAGTTTGCTGCCCATGCGTACTTGCGAATTTTTCTGCGTATGCGCAGTTGCGAAGTTTGCTGCGTATGCGCAGTTGCGAAGTTTGCTGCGCATGCGCAGTTGCGAAGTTTGCTGCGCATGCGCAGTTGCGAAGTTTGCTGCGTATGCGCATTTGAGAAGTTTGCTGCGTATGCGCAGTTGCTAAGTTTGCTGCGCATGCGCAGTTGCGAAGTTTGCTGCGTATGAGCTGTTGCCAAGTTTGCTGTGTATGTGCAGTTGCGAAGTTTGATGCGCATGCGCAGTTGCGAAGTTTGCTGCGCATGCACAGTTGCGAAGTTTGCTGCGTATGTGCAGTTTGCTGCGCATGCGCAGTTGCGAAGTTTGCTGCGCATGCGCAGTTGTGAAGTTTGCTGCGTATGCGCAGTTGCGAAGTTTGCTGCGTATGCGCAGTTGCGAAGTTTGCTGTGCATGCGCAGTTGCAAATTTTGCTGCGCATTCGCAGTTGCGAAGTTTGCTGCGTATGCGCAGTTGCGAAGTTTGCTGTGCATGCACAGTTGCAAATTTTGCTGCGCATTCGCATTTGCGAAGTTTGCTGCGTATGCGCAGTTGCTAAGTTTGCTGCGCATGCGCAGTTGCAAAGTTTGCTGCGTATGCGCAGCTGCAAAGTTTGCTGCACATGCGCAGCTCCGAAGTTTGCTGCGTATGCGCAGTTGTGAAGATTGCTGCGTATGCGCAGTTGCGAAGTTTGCTGCGCATGCGCAGCTGCGAAGTTTGCTGCGTATGTGCAGTTGCGAAGTTTGCTGCGCATGCGCAGTTGCGAAGTTTGCTGCCCATGCGTACTTGCGAATTTTTCTGCGTATGCGCAGTTGCGAAGTTTGCTGCGTATGCGCAGTTGCGAAGTTTGCTGCGCATGCGCAGTTGCGAAGTTTGCTGCACATGCGCGGTTGCGAAGTTTGCTGCGCATGCGCAGTTGCGAAGTTTGCTGCCCATGCGTACTTGCGAATTTTTCTGCGTATGCGCAGTTGCGAAGTTTGCTGCGTATGCGCAGTTGCGAAGTTTGCTGCGCATGCGCAGTTGCGAAGTTTGCTGCACATGAGCAGTTGCGAAGTTCACTGCCCATTCGCAGTTGTGAGGTTTGCTGCGTATGCGCAGTTGCGAAGTTTGCTGCGTATGCGCAGTTGCGAAGTTTGCTGCGCATGCGCAGTTGCGAAGTTTGCTTTATATACGCAGTTGCGAAGTTTGGTGCGTATGCGCAGTTGCGAAGTTTGCTGCGCATGCGCAGTTGCGAAGTTCACTACGCATTCGCAGTTGTGAGGTTTGCTGGTTATGCGCAGTTGCAAAGTTTGCTGCATATGCGCAGTTGCGAAGTTTGCTGCGTATGCGCAGTTGTGAAGTTTGCTGCGTATGCGCAGTTGCGAAGTTTGCTGCGTATGCGCAGTTACGAAGTTTGCTGCGCATGCGCAATTGCGAACTTTGCTGCGCATGCGCAGTTGCGAAGTTTGCTGCGCATGCGCAGTTGTGAAGTTTGCTGCGTATGCGCAGTTGCGAAGTTTGCTGCGTATGCGCAGTTGCGAAGTTTGCTGCGTATGCGCAGTTGCGAAGTTTGCTGCGCATGCGCAATTGCAAAGTTTTCCGCACATGTGCAGTTGCGAAGTTTGCTGCGCATGCGCAATTGCAAAGTTTTCCGCACATGTGCAGTTGCGAAGTTTGCTGCGCTTGCGCAATTGCAAAGTTTGCTGCGCATGCGCAGTTGCGAAGTTTGCTGCGCATGCGCAGTTGCAAATTTTGCTGCGCATTCGCAGTTGTGAAGGTTGCTGCATATGCGCAGTTGCGAAGTTTGCTGCGTATGCGCAGTTGCGAAGTTTGCTGCGTATGCGCAGTTGCGAAGTTTGCTGCGCATAAGCAGTTGCAAAGTTTGCTGCGCATGCGCAGTTGCGAAGTTTGCTGCGTATGCGCAGTTGCGAAGTTTGCTGCGTATGCACAGTTGCGAAGTATGCGCAGTTGCGAAGTTTGCTGCGTATGCGCAGTTGCAAAGTTTGCTGCGTATGCGCAGTTGCGAAATTTGCTGCGTATGCGCAGTTGCGAAGTTTGCTGCGCATGCGCAGTTGCGAAGTTTGCTGCGCATGCCCAGTTGCAAATTTTGCTGCGCATGCGCAGTTGCGAAGTTTGCTGCGTATGCGCAGTTGCGAAGTTTGCTGCGTATGCGCAGTTGCGAAGTATGCGCAGTTGCGAAGTTTGCTGCATATGCGCAGTTGCGAAGTTTGCTGCGCATGCGCAGTTACAAAGTTTGCTGCGCATGCACAGTTGCGAAGTTTGCTGCATATGCGCAGTTTGCTGCGTATGCGCAGTTGCGAAGTTTGCTGCGTATGCGCAGTTGCGAAGTATGCGCAGTTGCGAAGTTTGCTGCGCATGCGTAGTTGCAAATTTTGCTGCGCATGCGCAGTTGCGAAGTTTGCTGCGTATGCGCAGTTGCGAAGTTTGCTGCGTATGCGCAGTTGCGAAGTATGCGCAGTTGCGAAGTTTGCTGCATATGCGCAGTTGCGAAGTTTGCTGCGCATGCGCAGTTGCGAAGTTTGCTGCGCATGCACAGTTGCGAAGTTTGCTGCACATGCGCAGTTTGCTGCGCATGCGCAGTTGCGAAGTTTGCTGCGCATGCGCAGTTGTGAAGTTTGCTGCGTATGCGCAGTTACGAAGTTTGCTGCGCATGCGCAGCTGCGAATTTTGCTGCATATGCGCAGTTGCGAAGTTTGCTGCGCATGCGCAGTTGTGAAGTTTGCTGCCCATGCGCAGTTGCGAATTTTTCTGCGTATGCGCAGTTGCGAAGTTTGCTGCGTATGCGCAGCTACGAAGTTTGCTGCGCATGCGCAATTGCGAACTTTGCTGCGGATGCGCAGTTGCGAAGTTTGCTGCGCATGCGCAGTTGTGAAGTTTGCTGCGTATGCGCAGTTGCGAAGTTTGCTGCGTATGCGCAGTTGCTAAGTGTGCTGCGCATGCGCAGTTGCGAAGTTTGCTGCGCATGCGCAGTTGCGAAGTTTGCTGCGCATGCACAGTTGCGAAGTTTGCTGCACATGCGCAGTTTGCTGCGCATGCGCAGTTGCGAAGTTTGCTGCGCATGCGCAGTTGTGAAGTTTGCTGCGTATGCGCAGTTACGAAGTTTGCTGCGCATGCGCAGCTGCGAATTTTGCTGCATATGCGCAGTTGCGAAGTTTGCTGCGCATGCGCAGTTGTGAAGTTTGCTGCCCATGCGCAGTTGCGAATTTTTCTGCGTATGCGCAGTTGCGAAGTTTGCTGCGTATGCGCAGCTACGAAGTTTGCTGCGCATGCGCAATTGCGAACTTTGCTGCGGATGCGCAGTTGCGAAGTTTGCTGCGCATGCGCAGTTGTGAAGTTTGCTGCGTATGCGCAGTTGCGAAGTTTGCTGCGTATGCGCAGTTGCTAAGTGTGCTGCGCATGCGCAGTTGCGAAGTTTGCTGCGTATGAGCAGTTGCGAAGTTTGCTGCGTATGCGCAGTTGTGAAGTTTGCTGCGTATGCGCAGTTGCGACGTTTGCTGCGCATGCGCAGTTGCGAAGTTTGCTGCCCATGCGTACTTGCGAATTTTTCTGCGTATGCGCAGTTGCGAAGTTTGCTGCGTATGCGCAGTTGCGAAGTTTGCTGCGCATGCGCAGTTGCGAAGTTTGCTGCACATGCGCAGTTGCGAAGTTTGCTGCGTATGCGCATTTGCGAAGTTTGCTGCGTATGCGCAGTTGCTAAGTTTGCTGCGCATGCGCAGTTGCGAAGTTTGCTGCGTATGAGCTGTTGCCAAGTTTGCTGTGTATGTGCAGTTGCGAAGTTTGATGCGCATGCGCAGTTGCGAAGTTTGCTGCGTATGCGCAGTTGCGAAGTATGCGCAGTTGCGAAGTTTGCTGCGCATGCGTAGTTGCAAATTTTGCTGCGCATGCGCAGTTGCGAAGTTTGCTGCGTATGCGCAGTTGCGAAGTTTGCTGCGTATGCGCAGTTGCGAAGTATGCGCAGTTGCGAAGTTTGCTGCACATGCGCAGTTTGCTGCGCATGCGCAGTTGCGAAGTTTGCTGCGCATGCGCAGTTGCGAAGTTTGCTGCGTATGCGCAGTTACGAAGTTTGCTGCGCATGCGCAGCTGCGAATTTTGCTGCGCATGCGCAGTTGCGAAGTTTGCTGCGTATGCGCAGTTACGAAGTTTGCTGCGCATGCGCAGCTGCGAATTTTGCTGCGTATGCGCAGTTGCGAAGTTTGCTGCGCATGCGCAGTTGTGAAGTTTGCTGCCCATGCGCAGTTGCGAATTTTTCTGCGTATGCGCAGTTGCGAACTTTGCTGCGCATGCGCAGTTGCGAAGTTTGCTGCGCATGCGCAGTTGTGAAGTTTGCTGCGTATGCGCAGTTGCGAAGTTTGCTGCGTATGCGCAGTTGCTAAGTGTGCTGCGCATGCGCAGTTGCGAAGTTTGCTGCGTATGAGCAGTTGCGAAGTTTGCTGCGTATGCGCAGTTGCGAAGTTTGCTGCGCATGCGCAGTTGCGAAGTTTGCTGCGCATGCACAGTTGCGAAGTTTGCTGCGTATGCGCAGTTTGCTGCGCATGCGCAGTTGCGAAGTTTGCTGCGCATGCGCAGTTGCGAAGTTTGCTGCGTATGCGCAGTTGCGAAGTTTGCTGCACATGCGCAGTTGCGAAGTTTGCTGCACATGCACAGCTGCGAAGTTTGCTACGTATGCGCAGTTGCAAAGTTTGCTGCGTATGCGCAGTTGCAAAGTTTGCTGCGCATGCGCAGCTCCGAAGTTTGCTGCGTATGCGCAGTTGTGAAGATTGCTGCGTATGCGCAGTTGCGACGTTTGCTGCGCATGCGCAGCTGCGAAGTTTGCTGCGTATGTGCAGTTGCGAAGTTTGCTGCGCATGCGCAGTTGCGAAGTTTGCTGCCCATGCGTACTTGCGAATTTTTCTGCGTATGCGCAGTTGCGAAGTTTGCTGCGTATGCGCAGTTGCGAAGTTTGCTGCGCATGCGCAGTTGCGAAGTTTGCTGCGCATGCGCAGTTGCGAAGTTTGCTGCGTATGCGCAGTTGCTAAGTTTGCTGCGCATGCACAGTTGCGAAGTTTGCTGCGTATGCGCAGTTTGCTGCACATGCGCAGTTGCGAAGTTTGCTGCGCATGCGCAGTTGCGAAGTTTGCTGCGTATGCGCAGTTGCGAAGTTTGCTGCACATGCGCAGTTGCGAAGTTTGCTGCACATGCACAGCTGCGAAGTTTGCTACGTATGCGCAGTTGCAAAGTTTGCTGCGTATGCGCAGTTGCAAAGTTTGCTGCGCATGCGCAGCTCCGAAGTTTGCTGCGTATGCGCAGTTGTGAAGTTTGCTGCGTATGCGCAGTTGCGACGTTTGCTGCACATGCGCAGCTGCGAAGTTTGCTGCGTATGTGCAGTTGCGAAGTTTGCTGCGCATGCGCAGTTGCGAAGTTTGCTGCCCATGCGTACTTGCGAATTTTTCTGCGTATGCGCAGTTGCGAAGTTTGCTGCGTATGCGCAGTTGCGAAGTTTGCTGCGCATGCGCAGTTGCGAAGTTTGCTGCGCATGCGCAGTTGCGAAGTTTGCTGCGTATGCGCATTTGCGAAGTTTGCTGCGTATGCGCAGTTGCTAAGTTTGCTGCGCATGCGCAGTTGCGAAGTTTGCTGCGTATGAGCTGTTGCCAAGTTTGCTGTGTATGTGCAGTTGCGAAGTTTGATGCTCATGCGCAGTTGCGAAGTTTGCTGCGCATGCGCAGCTGCGAAGTTTGCTGCGTATGTGCAGTTGCGAAGTTTGCTGCGCTTGCGCAGTTGCGAAGTTTGCTGCCCATGCGTACTTGCGAATTTTTCTGCGTATGCGCAGTTGCGAAGTTTGCTGCGTATGCGCAGTTGCGAAGTTTGCTGCGCATGCGCAGTTGCGAAGTTTGCTGCACATGCGCAGTTGCGAAGTTTGCTGCGTATGCTCATTTGCGAAGTTTGCTGCGTATGCGCAGTTGCTAAGTTTGCTGCGCATGCGCAGTTGCGAAGTTTGCTGCGTATGAGCTGTTGCCAAGTTTGCTGTGTATGTGCAGTTGCGAAGTTTGATGCGCATGCGCAGTTGCGAAGTTTGCTGCGTATGCGCAGTTGCGAAGTTTGCTGCGTATGCGCAGTTGCAAAGTTTGCTGTGCATGCGCAGTTGCAAATTTTGCTGCGCATTCACATTTGCGAAGTTTGCTGCGTATGCGCAGTTGCGAAGTTTGCTGCGCATGCGCAGTTGTGAAGTTTGCTGCCCATGCACAGTTGCGAATTTTTCTGCGTATGCGCAGTTGCGAAGTTTGGTGCGTATGAGCAGTTGCGAAGTTTGCTGCGTATGCGCAGTTGCGAAGTTTGCTGCGCATGCGCAGTTGCGAAGTTTGCTGCGCATGCGCAGTTGCGAAGTTTGCTGCGTATGCGCAGTTTGCTGCGCATGCGCAGTTGCGAAGTTTGCTGCGCATGCGCAGTTGCGAAGTTTGCTGCGTATGCGCAGTTGCGAAGTTTGCTGCACATGCGCAGTTGCGAAGTTTGCTGCACATGCACAGCTGCGAAGTTTGCTACGTATGCGCAGTTGCAAAGTTTGCTGCGTATGCGCAGTTGCAAAGTTTGCTGCGCATGCGCAGCTCCGAAGTTTGCTGCGTATGCGCAGTTGTGAAGTTTGCTGCGTATGCGCAGTTGCGAAGTTTGCTGCGCATGCGCAGCTGTGAAGTTTGCTGCGTATGTGCAGTTGCGAAGTTTGCTGCGCATGCGCAGTTGCGAAGTTTGCTGCCCATGCGTACTTGCGAATTTTTCTGCGTATGCGCAGTTGCGAAGTTTGCTGCGTATGCGCAGTTGCGAAGTTTGCTGCGCATGCGCAGTTGCGAAGTTTGCTGCGCATGCGCAGTTGCGAAGTTTGCTGCGTATGCGCATTTGCGAAGTTTGCTGCGTATGCGCAGTTGCTAAGTTTGCTGCGCATGCGCAGTTGCGAAGTTTGCTGCGTATGAGCTGTTGCCAAGTTTGCTGTGTATGTGCAGTTGCGAAGTTTGATGCGCATGCGCAGTTGCGAAGTTTGCTGCGCATGCACAGTTGCGAAGTTTGCTGCGTATGTGCAGATTGCTGCGCATGCGCAGTTGCGAAGTTTGCTGCGCATGCGCAGTTGTGAAGTTTGCTGCGTATGCGCAGTTGCGAAGTTTGCTGCGTATGCGCAGTTGCGAAGTTTGCTGTGCATGCGCAGCTCCGAAGTTTGCTGCGTATGCGCAGTTGTGAAGTTTGCTGCGTATGCGCAGTTGCGAAGTTTGCTGCGCATGCGCAGCTGTGAAGTTTGCTGCGTATGTGCAGTTGCGAAGTTTGCTGCGCATGCGCAGTTGCGAAGTTTGCTGCCCATGCGTACTTGCGAATTTTTCTGCGTATGCGCAGTTGCGAAGTTTGCTGCGTATGCGCAGTTGCGAAGTTTGCTGCGCATGCGCAGTTGCGAAGTTTGCTGCGCATGCGCAGTTGCGAAGTTTGCTGCGTATGCGCATTTGCGAAGTTTGCTGCGTATGCGCAGTTGCTAAGTTTGCTGCGCATGCGCAGTTGCGAAGTTTGCTGCGTATGAGCTGTTGCCAAGTTTGCTGTGTATGTGCAGTTGCGAAGTTTGCTGCGCATGCACAGTTGCGAAGTTTGCTGCGTATGTGCAGATTGCTGCGCATGCGCAGTTGCGAAGTTTGCTGCGCATGCGCAGTTGTGAAGTTTGCTGCGTATGCGCAGTTGCGAAGTTTGCTGCGTATGCGCAGTTGCGAAGTTTGCTGTGCATGCGCAGTTGCAAATTTTGCTGCGCATTCGCAGTTGCGAAGTTTGCTGCGTATGCGCAGTTGCGAAGTTTGCTGTGCATGCGCAGTTGCAAATTTTGCTGCACATTCGCATTTGCGAAGTTTGCTGCGTATGCGCAGTTGCTAAGTTTGCTGCGCATGCGCAGTTGCAAAGTTTGCTGCGTATGCGCAGTTGCAAAGTTTGCTGCGCATGCGCAGCTCCGAAGTTTGCTGCGTATGCGCAGTTGTGAAGTTTGCTGCGTATGCGCAGTTGCGAAGTTTGCTGCGCATGCGCAGCTGCGAAGTTTGCTGCGTATGTGCAGTTGCGAAGTTTGCTGCGCATGCGCAGTTGCGAAGTTTGCTGCCCATGCGTACTTGCGAATTTTTCTGCGTATGCGCAGTTGCAAAGTTTGCTGCGTATGCGCAGTTGCGAAGTTTGCTGCGCATGCGCAGTTGCGAAGTTTGCTGCACATGCGCAGTTGCGAAGTTTGCTGCGTATGCGCATTTGCGAAGTTTGCTGCGTATGCGCAGTTGCTAAGTTTGCTGCGCATGCGCAGTTGCCAAGTTTGCTGCGTATGAGCTGTTGCCAAGTTTGCTGTGTATGTGCAGTTGCGAAGTTTGATGCGCATGCGCAGTTGCGAAGTTTGCTGCGCATGCACAGTTGCGAAGTTTGCTGCGTATGTGCAGTTTGCTGCGCATGCGCAGTTGCGAAGTTTGCTGCGCATGCGCAGTTGTGAAGTTTGCTGCGTATGCACAGTTGCGAAGTTTGCTGCGTATGCGCAGTTGCGAAGTTTGCTGTGCATGCGCAGTTGCAAATTTTGCTGCGCATTCGCAGTTGCGAAGTTTGCTGCGTATGCGCAGTTGCGAAGTTTGCTGTGCATGCGCAGTTGCGAATTTTGCTGCGCATGCGCAGTTGCGAAGTTTGCTGCGTATGAGCTGTTGCCAAGTTTGATGTGTATGTGCAGTTGCGAAGTTTGATGCGCATGCGCAGTTGCGAAGTTTGCTGCGCATGCACAGTTGCGAAGTTTGCTGCGTATGTGCAGATTGCTGCGCATGCGCAGTTGCGAAGTTTGCTGCGCATGCGCAGTTGTGAAGTTTGCTGCGTATGCGCAGTTGCGAAGTTTGCTGCGTATGCGCAGTTGCGAAGTTTGCTGTGCATGCGCAGTTGCAAATTTTGCTGCGCATTCGCAGTTGCGAAGTTTGCTGCGTATGCGCAGTTGCGAAGTTTGCTGTGCATGCGCAGTTGCAAATTTTGCTGCGCATTCGCATTTGCGAAGTTTGCTGCGTATGCGCAGTTGCTAAGTTTGCTGCGCATGCGCAGTTGCAAAGTTTGCTGCGTATGCGCAGTTGCAAAGTTTGCTGCGCATGCGCAGCTCCGAAGTTTGCTGCGTATGCGCAGTTGTGAAGTTTGCTGCGTATGCGCAGTTGCGAAGTTTGCTGCGCATGCGCAGCTGCGAAGTTTGCTGCGTATGTGCAGTTGCGAAGTTTGCTGCGCATGCGCAGTTGCGAAGTTTGCTGCCCATGCGTACTTGCGAATTTTTCTGCGTATGCGCAGTTGCGAAGTTTGCTGCGTATGCGCAGTTGCGAAGTTTGCTGCGCATGCGCAGTTGCGAAGTTTGCTGCACATGCGCAGTTGCGAAGTTTGCTGCGTATGTGCATTTGCGAAGTTTGCTGCGTATGCGCAGTTGCTAAGTTTGCTGCGCATGCGCAGTTGCCAAGTTTGCTGCGTATGAGCTGTTGCCAAGTTTGCTGTGTATGTGCAGTTGCGAAGTTTGAATCGCATGCGCAGTTGCGAAGTTTGCTGCGCATGCACAGTTGCGAAGTTTGCTGCGTATGTGCAGTTTGCTGCGCATGCGCAGTTGCGAAGTTTGCTGCGCATGCGCAGTTGTGAAGTTTGCTGCGTATGCACAGTTGCGAAGTTTGCTGCGTATGCGCAGTTGCGAAGTTTGCTGTGCATGCGCAGTTGCAAATTTTGCTGCGCATTCGCAGTTGCGAAGTTTGCTGCGTATGCGCAGTTGCGAAGTTTGCTGTGCATGCGCAGTTGCGAATTTTGCTGCGCATTCGCATTTGCGAAGTTTGCTACGTATGCGCAGTTGCTAAGTTTGCTGCGCATGCGCAGTTGCAAAGTTTGCTGCGTATGCGCAGTTGCAAAGTTTGCTGCGCATGCGCAGCTCCGAAGTTTGCTGCGTATGCGCAGTTGTGAAGTTTGCTGCGTATGCGCAGTTGCGAAGTTTGCTGCGCATGCGCAGCTGCGAAGTTTGCTGCGTATGTGCAGTTGCGAAGTTTGATGCGCATGCGCAGTTGCGAAGTTTGCTGCCCATGCGTACTTGCGAATTTTTCTGCGTATGCGCATTTGCGAAGTTTGCTGCGTATGCGCAGTTGCGGAGTTTGCTGCGCATGCGCAGTTGCGAAGTTTGCTGCACATGCGCAGTTGCGAAGTTTGCTGCGTATGCGCAGTTGCTAAGTTTGCTGCGCATGCGCAGTTGCGAAGTTTGCTGCGTATGAGCTGTTGCCAAGTTTGCTGTGTATGTGCAGTTGCGAAGTTTGATGCGCATGCGCAGTTGCGAAGTTTGCTGCGCATGCACAGTTGCGAAGTTTGCTGCGTATGTGCAGTTTGCTGCGCATGCGCAGTTGCGAAGTTTGCTGCGTATGCGCAGTTGCGAAGTTTGCTGCGCATTCGCAGTTGCGAAGTTTGCTGTGCATGCGCAGTTGCGAAGTTTGCTGTGCATGCGCAGTTGCAAATTTTGCTGCGCATTCGCAGTTGCGAAGTTTGCTGCGCATGCGCAGTTGCGAAGTTTGCTGCGCATGCGCAGTTGCAAATTTTGCTGCGCATTCGCAGTTGCGAAGTTTGCTGCGCATGCGCAGTTGGAAGTTTGCTGCGCATGCGCAGTTGCAAATTTTGCTGCGCATTCGCAGTTGCGAAGTTTGCTGCGTATGCGCAGTTGTGAAGTATGCGCAGTTGCGAAGTTTGCTGCGTATGTGCAGTTGCGAAGTTTGCTGCGCATGCGCAGTTGCGAAGTTTGCTGCGTATGCGCAGTTGCAACGTTTGCTGCGCATGCGCAGTTGCGAAGTTTGCTGCGCATGAGCAGTTGCAAAGTTTGCTGCGCATGCGCAGTTGCGAAGTTTCCTGCGTATGCGCAGTTGCAAAGTTTGCTGCGTATGCGCAGTTGCGAAGTTTGCTGCGTATGCGCAGTTGCGAAGTTTGCTGTGCATGCGCAATTGCGAAGTTTGCTGCACATGCGCAGTTGCGAAGTTTGCTGCGCATGAGCAGCTGCGAAGTTTGCTACGTATGCGCAGTTGTGAAGTTTGCTGCGTATGCGCAGTTGTGACGTTTGCTGCGCATGCGCAGTTGCGAAGTTTGCTGCGTATGCGCAGTTGCAACGTTTGCTGCGCATGCGCAGTTGCGAAGTTTGCTGCGTATGCGCAGTTTGCTGCGCATGCGCAGTTGCGAAGTTTGCTGCGTATGCGCAGTTGCGAAGTTTGCTGCGTATGCGCAGTTGCGAAGTATGCGCAGTTGCGAAGTTTGCTGCGTATGCGCAGTTGCGACGTTTGCTGCGCATGCGCAGTTGCGAAGTTTGCTGCATATGCGCAGTTTGCTGCGCATGCGCAGTTGCGACGTTTGCTGCGTATGCGCAGTTGCGAAGTTTGCTGCATATGCGCAGTTTGCTGCGCATGCGCAGTTGCAAAGTTTGCTGCGTATGCGCAGATGCGAAGTTTGCTGCGTATGCGCAGTTGCGACGTTTGCTGCGCATGCGCAGTTGCGAAGTTTGCTCCATATGCGCAGTTGCGAAGTTTGCTGCGCATGAGCAGTTGCAAAGTTTGCTGCGCATGCGCAGTTGCAAAGTTTGCTGCGTATGCGCAGTTGCGAAGTTTGCTGCGTATGCACAGTTGCGAAGTATGCGCAGTTGCGAAGTTTGCTGCTTATGCGCAGTTGCAAAGTTTGCTGCGTATGCGCAGTTGCGAAGTTTGCTCCATATGCGCAGTTGCGAAGTTTGCTGCGCATGAGCAGTTGCAAAGTTTGCTGCGCATGCGCAGTTGCGAAGTTTGCTGCGTATGCGCAGTTGCAAAGTTTGCTGCGTATGCACAGTTGCGAAGTATGCGCAGTTGCGAAGTTTGCTGCGTATGCGCAGTTGCAAAGTTTGCTGCGTATGCGCAGTTGCGAAGTATGCGCAGTTGCGAAATTTGCTGCGTATGCGCAGTTGCGAAGTTTGCTGCGCATGCGCAGTTGCGATGTTTGCTGCGCATGCGCAGTTGCAAATTTTGCTGCGCATGCGCAGTTGCGAAGTTTGCTGCGTATGCGCAGTTGCGAAGTTTGCTGCGTATGCGCAGTTGCGAATTATGCGCAGTTGCGAAGTTTGCTGCATATGCGCAGTTGCGAAGTTTGCTGCGCATGCGCAGTTGCAAAGTTTGCTGCGCATGCACAGTTGCGAAGTTTGCTGCGTATGCGCAGTTTGCTGCGTATGTGCAGTTGCGAAGTTTGCTGCGTATGCGCAGTTGCAAAGTATGCGCAGTTGCGAAGTTTGCTGCGCATGCGCAGTTGCAAATTTTGCTGCGCATGCGCAGTTGCAAAGTTTGCTGCGTATGCGCAGTTGCGAAGTTTGCTGCGTATGCGCAGTTGCGAAGTATGCGCAATTGCGAAGTTTGCTGCATATGCGCAGTTGCGAAGTTTGCTGCGCATGCGCAGTTGCAAACTTTGCTGCGCATGCACAGTTGCGAAGTTTGCTGCATATGCGAAGTTTGCTGCGTATGCGCAGTTGCGATGTTTGCTGCGTATGCGCAGTTGCGAAGTTTGCTGCGCATGCGCAGTTGCAAATTTTGCTGCGCATGCGCAGTTGCGAAGTTTGCTGCGCATGCGCAGTTGCAAATTTTGCTGCGCATGCGCAGTTGCGAAGTTTGCTGCGTATGCGCAGTTGCGAAGTTTGCTGCGTATGCGCAGTTGCGAAGTATGCGCAGTTGCGAAGTTTGCTGCACATGCGCAGTTTGCTGCGCATGCACAGTTGCGAAGTTTGCTGCGCATGCGCAGTTGTGAAGTTTGCTGCGTATGCGCAGTTGCGAAGTTTGCTGCTTATGCACAGTTGCGAAGTTTGCTGCGCATGCGCAGCTGCGAAGTTTGCTGCGTATGTGCAGTTGCGAAGTTTGCTGCCCATGCGTAGTTGCGAATTTTTCTGCGTATGCGCAGTTGCGAAGTTTGCTGCGTATGCGCAGTTGCGAAGTTTGCTGCGCATGCGCTGTTGCGAAGTTTGATGCGCATGCGCAGTTGCGAAGTTTGCTGCGCATGCACAGTTGCGAAGTTTGCTGCGTATGTGCAGTTTGCTGCGCATGCGCAGTTGCGATGTTTGCTGCGCATGTGCAGTTGTGAAGTTTGCTGCGTATGCGCAGTTGCGAAGTTTGCTGCGTAAGCGCAGTTGCGAAGTTTGCTGTGCATGCGCAATTGCGAAGTTTGCTGCACATGCGCAGTTGCGAAGTTTGCTGCGCATGCTCAGTTGCGAAGTTTGCTGCGTATGCGCAGCTGCGAAGTTTGCTGCGTATGCGCAGTTGCGACGTTTGCTGCGCATGCTCAGTTGCGAAGTTTGCTGCGCATGCGCAGCTGCGAAGTTTGCTGCGTATGTGCAGTTGCAAAGTTTGCTGCGCATGCGCAGTTGCGAAGTTTGCTGCCCATGCGTAGTTGCGAATTTTTCTGCGTATGCGCAGTTGCGAAGTTTGCTGCGTATGTGCAGTTGCGAAGTTTGCTGCGCATGCGCAGTTGCGAAGTTTGCTGCGTATGCGCATTTGCGAAGTTTGCTGCGTATGCGCAGTTGCTAAGTTTGCTGCGCATGCGCAGTTGCGAAGTTTGCTGCGTATGAGCAGTTGCGAAGTTTGCTGCGTATGTGCAGTTGCGAAGTTTGATGTGCATGCGCAGTTGCAAAGTTTGCTGCGTATGCGCAGTTGCTAAGTGTGCTGCGCATGCGCAGTTGCGAAGTTTGCTGCGTATGAGCAGTTGCGAAGTTTGCTGCGTATGCGCAGTTGCGAAGTTTGCTGCGCATGCGTAGTTGCGAAGTTTGCTGCGCATGCACAGTTGCGAAGTTTGCTGCGTATGCGCAGTTTGCTGCGCATGCGCAGTTGCGAAGTTTGCTGCGCATGCGCAGTTGCGATGTTTGCTGCGTATGCGCAGTTGCGAAGTTTGCTGCACATGCACAGCTGCGAAGTTTGCTACGTATGCGCAGTTACAAAGTTTGCTGCGTATGCGCAGTTGCAAAGTTTGCTGTGCATGCGCAGCTCCGAAGTTTGCTGCGTATGCGCAGTTGTGAAGTTTGCTGCGTATGCGCAGTTGCAAAGTTTGCTGCGCATGCGCAGTTGCGAAGTTTGCTGCCCATGCGTACTTGCGAATTTTTCTGCGTATGCGCAGTTGCGAAGTTTGCTGCCTATGCGCAGTTGCAAAGTTTGCTGCGCATGCGCAGTTGCGAAGTTTGCTGCGTATGAGCTGTTGCCAAGTTTGCTGCGTATGTGCAGTTGCGAAGATTGCTGCGCATGCGCAGTTGCGAAGTTTGCTGCCCATGCGTACTTGCGAATTTTTCTGCGTATGCGCAGTTGCGAAGTTTGCTGAGTATGCGCAGTTGCAAAGTTTGCTGCGCATGCGCAGTTGCGAAGTTTGCTGCGTATGAGCTGTTGCCAAGTTTGCTGCGTATGTGCAGTTGCGAAGTTTGATGCGCATGCGCAGTTGCGAAGTTTGCTGCGCATGCACAGTTGTGAAGTTTGCTGCGTATGTGCAGTTTGCTGCGCATGCGCAGTTGCGAAGTTTGCTGCGCATGCGCAGTTGTGAAGTTTGCTGCGTATGCGCAGTTGCGAAGTTTGCTGCTTATGCACAGTTGCGAAGTTTGCTGCGCATGCGCAGCTGCGAAGTTTGCTTCGTGTGTGCAGTTGCGAAGTTTGCTGCCCATGCGTAGTTGCGAATTTTTCTGCGTATGCGCAGTTGCGAAGTTTGCTGCGTATGCGCAGTTGCGAAGTTTGCTGCGCATGCGCTGTTGCGAAGTTTGATGCGCATGCGCAGTTGCGAAGTTTGCTGCGCATGCACAGTTGCGAAGTTTGCTGCGTATGTGCAGTTTGCTGCGCATGCGCAGTTGCGAAGTTTGCTGCGCATGTGCAGTTGTGAAGTTTGCTGCGTATGCGCAGTTGCGAAGTTTGCTGCGTAAGCGCAGTTGCGAAGTTTGCTGTGCATGCGCAATTGCGAAGTTTGCTGCACATGCGCAGTTGCGAAGTTTGCTGCGCATGCTCAGTTGCGAAGTTTGCTGCGTATGCGCAGCTGCGAAGTTTGCTGCGTATGCGCAGTTGCGACGTTTGCTGCGCATGCTCAGTTGCGAAGTTTGCTGCGCATGCGCAGCTGCGAAGTTTGCTGCGTATGTGCAGTTGCAAAGTTTGCTGCGCATGCGCAGTTGCGAAGTTTGCTGCCCATGCGTAGTTGCGAATTTTTCTGCGTATGCGCAGTTGCGAAGTTTGCTGCGTATGTGCAGTTGCGAAGTTTGCTGCGCATGCGCAGTTGCGAAGTTTGCTGCGTATGCGCATTTGCGAAGTTTGCTGCGTATGCGCAGTTGCTAAGTTTGCTGCGCATGCGCAGTTGCGAAGTTTGCTGCGTATGAGCAGTTGCGAAGTTTGCTGCGTATGTGCAGTTGCGAAGTTTGATGCGCATGCGCAGTTGCGAAGTTTGCTGCGCATGCACAGTTGCGAAGTTTGCTGCGTATGTGCAGTTTGCTGCGCATGCGCAGTTGCGAAGTTTGCTGCGCATGCGCAGTTGTGAAGTTTGCTGCGTATGCGCAGTTGCGAAGTTTGCTGCGTATGCGCAGTTGCGAAGTTTGCTGTGCATGCGCAATTGCGAAGTTTGCTGCACATGCGCAGTTGCGAAGTTTGCTGCGCATGAGCAGCTGCGAAGTTTGCTACGTATGCGCAGTTGCAAAGTTTGCTGCGTATGCGCAGTTGCAAAGTTTGCTGCGTATGCGCAGTTGCGACGTTTGCTGCGCATGCTCAGTTGTGAAGTTTGCTGCGCATGCGCAGCTGCGAAGTTTGCTGCGTATGTGCAGTTGCAAAGTTTGCTGCGCATGCGCAGTTGCGAAGTTTGCTGCCCATGCGTAGTTGCGAATTTTTCTGCGTATGCGCAGTTGCAAAGTTTGCTGCGTATGCGCAGTTGCGAAGTTTGCTGCGCATGCGTAGTTGCGAAGTTTGCTGCGTATGCGCATTTGCGAAGTTTGCTGCGTATGCGCAGTTGCTAAGTTTGCTGCGCATGCGCAGTTGCGAAGTTTGCTGCGCATGCACAGTTGCGAAGTTTGCTGCATATGTGCAGTTGCGAAGTTTGATGCGCATGCGCAGTTGCGAAGTTTGCTGCGCATGCGCTGTTGCGAAGTTTGATGCGCATGCGCAGTTGCGAAGTTTGCTGCGCATGCACAGTTGCGAAGTTTGCTGCGTATGTGCAGTTTGCTGCGCATGCGCAGTTGCGAAGTTTGCTGCGCATGTGCAGTTGTGAAGTTTGCTGCGTATGCGCAGTTGCGAAGTTTGCTGCGTAAGCGCAGTTGCGAAGTTTGCTGTGCATGCGCAATTGCGAAGTTTGCTGCACATGCGCAGTTGCGAAGTTTGCTGCGCATGCTCAGTTGCGAAGTTTGCTGCGTATGCGCAGCTGCGAAGTTTGCTGCGTATGCGCAGTTGCGACGTTTGCTGCGCATGCTCAGTTGCGAAGTTTGCTGCGCATGCGCAGCTGCGAAGTTTGCTGCGTATGTGCAGTTGCAAAGTTTGCTGCGCATGCGCAGTTGCGAAGTTTGCTGCGCATGCGCAGTTGTGAAGTTTGCTGCGTATGCGCAGTTGCGAAGTTTGCTGCGCATGCGCAGTTGCGAAGTTTGCTGCCCATGCGCAGTTGAGAATTTTTCTGCGTATGCGCAGTTGCAAAGTTTGCTGCCCATGTGCAGTTGAGAATTTTTCTGCGCATGCGCAGTTGTGAAGTTTGCTGCGCATGCACAGCTGCGAAGTTTGCTGCGTATGCGCAGATTGCTGCACATGCGCAGTTGCGAAGTTTGCTGCATATGAGCAGTTGCGAAGTTTGCTGCGTATGTGCAGTTGCGAAGTTTGCTGCGCATGCGCAGTTGCGAAATTTGCTGCGCATGCACAGTTGCGCAGTTTGCTGCGTATGTGCAGTTGCGAAGTTTGCTGCGTATGCGCAGTTGCGAAGTTTGCTGCGCATGCGCAGTTGCGAAGTTTGCTCCGTATGCGCAGTTGCGAAGTTTGCTGCGTATGCGCAGTTGCGAAGTTTGCTGTGCATGCGCAATTGCGAAGTTTGCTGCACATGCGCAGTTGCGAAGTTTGCTGCGCATACGCAGCTGCGAAGTTTGCTACGTATGCGCAGTTGCGAAGTTTGCTGCGTATGCGCAGTTGCGAAGTTTGCTGCGCATGCGCATTTGAGAAGTTTGCTGCGCATGCGCAGTTGCGAAGTTTGCTGCATATGCGCAGTTTGCTGCGCATGCGCAGTTGCAAAGTTTGCTGCGTATGCGCAGATGCGAAGTTTGCTGCGCATGCGCAATTGCGAAGTTTGCTGCGTATGCGCAGTTGCGAAGTTTGCTGCGCATGCGCAGTTGCGAAGTTTGCTGCGCATGCGCAGTTGCTAATTTTTCTGCGTATGCGCAGTTGCAAAGTTTGCTGCGTATGTGCAGTTGCGAAATTTGCTGCGCATGCGCAGTTGCGAAGTTTGCTGCGCATGCGCAGTTGCAAATTTTTCTGCGCATGCGCAGTTGCGAAGTTTGTTGCGTATGCGCAGTTGCGAAGTTTGCTGCGCATGCGCAGTTGCGAAGTTTGCTGCGCATGCGCAGTTGCGAAGTTTGCTGCGTATGCGCATTTGCAAAGTTTGCTGCGTATGCGCAGTTGCTAAGTTTGCTGCGCATGCGCAGCTGCGAAGTTTGCTACGTATGCGCAGTTGCGAAGTTTGCTGCGTATGCGCAGTTGCGAAGTTTGCTGCGTATGCGCAGTTGTTATGTTTGCTGCGTATGCGCAGTTGCGAAGTTTGCTGCGTATGCGCAGTTGCGAAGTTTGCTGCGTATGCGCAGTTGCGAAGTATGTGCAAATGCGAAGTTTGCTGCGTATGGGCAGTTGCGAAGTTTGCTGCGTATGCGCAGTTGCGAAGTTTGCTGTGCATGAGCAATTGCGAAGTTTGCTGCACATGCGCAGTTGCGAAGTTTGCTGCGCATGCGCAGTTGCGAAGTTTGCTGCACATGCGCAGTTGCTAATTTTTCTGCGTATGCGCAGTTGCTAAGTTTGCTGCGCATGCGCAGTTGCGAAGTTTGCTGCGTATGAGCTGTTGCCAAGTTTGCTGTGTATGTGCAGTTGCGAAGTTTGATGCGCATGCGCAGTTGCGAAGTTTGCTGCGCATGCACAGTTGCGAAGTTTGCTGCGTATGTGCAGTTTGCTGCGCATGCGCAGTTGCGAAGTTTGCTGCGTATGCGCAGTTGCGAAGTTTGCTGCGCATTCGCAGTTGCGAAGTTTGCTGTGCATGCGCAGTTGCGAAGTTTGCTGTGCATGCGCAGTTGCAAATTTTGCTGCGCATTCGCAGTTGCGAAGTTTGCTGCGCATGCGCAGTTGCGAAGTTTGCTGCGCATGCGCAGTTGCAAATTTTGCTGCGCATTCGCAGTTGCGAAGTTTGCTGCGCATGCGCAGTTGGAAGTTTGCTGCGCATGCGCAGTTGCAAATTTTGCTGCGCATTCGCAGTTGCGAAGTTTGCTGCGTATGCGCAGTTGTGAAGTATGCGCAGTTGCGAAGTTTGCTGCGTATGTGCAGTTGCGAAGTTTGCTGCGCATGCGCAGTTGCGAAGTTTGCTGCGTATGCGCAGTTGCAACGTTTGCTGCGCATGCGCAGTTGCGAAGTTTGCTGCGCATGAGCAGTTGCAAAGTTTGCTGCGCATGCGCAGTTGCGAAGTTTCCTGCGTATGCGCAGTTGCAAAGTTTGCTGCGTATGCGCAGTTGCGAAGTTTGCTGCGTATGCGCAGTTGCGAAGTTTGCTGTGCATGCGCAATTGCGAAGTTTGCTGCACATGCGCAGTTGCGAAGTTTGCTGCGCATGAGCAGCTGCGAAGTTTGCTACGTATGCGCAGTTGTGAAGTTTGCTGCGTATGCGCAGTTGTGACGTTTGCTGCGCATGCGCAGTTGCGAAGTTTGCTGCGTATGCGCAGTTGCAACGTTTGCTGCGCATGCGCAGTTGCGAAGTTTGCTGCGTATGCGCAGTTTGCTGCGCATGCGCAGTTGCGACGTTTGCTGCGTATGCGCAGTTGCGAAGTTTGCTGCATATGCGCAGTTTGCTGCGCATGCGCAGTTGCAAAGTTTGCTGCGTATGCGCAGATGCGAAGTTTGCTGCGTATGCGCAGTTGCGACGTTTGCTGCGCATGCGCAGTTGCGAAGTTTGCTCCATATGCGCAGTTGCGAAGTTTGCTGCGCATGAGCAGTTGCAAAGTTTGCTGCGCATGCGCAGTTGCAAAGTTTGCTGCGTATGCGCAGTTGCGAAGTTTGCTGCGTATGCACAGTTGCGAAGTATGCGCAGTTGCGAAGTTTGCTGCGTATGCGCAGTTGCAAAGTTTGCTGCGTATGCGCAGTTGCGAAGTTTGCTCCATATGCGCAGTTGCGAAGTTTGCTGCGCATGAGCAGTTGCAAAGTTTGCTGCGCATGCGCAGTTGCGAAGTTTGCTGCGTATGCGCAGTTGCAAAGTTTGCTGCGTATGCACAGTTGCGAAGTATGCGCAGTTGCGAAGTTTGCTGCGTATGCGCAGTTGCAAAGTTTGCTGCGTATGCGCAGTTGCGAAGTATGCGCAGTTGCGAAATTTGCTGCGTATGCGCAGTTGCGAAGTTTGCTGCGCATGCGCAGTTGCGATGTTTGCTGCGCATGCGCAGTTGCAAATTTTGCTGCGCATGCGCAGTTGCGAAGTTTGCTGCGTATGCGCAGTTGCGAAGTTTGCTGCGTATGCGCAGTTGCGAATTATGCGCAGTTGCGAAGTTTGCTGCATATGCGCAGTTGCGAAGTTTGCTGCGCATGCGCAGTTGCAAAGTTTGCTGCGCATGCACAGTTGCGAAGTTTGCTGCGTATGCGCAGTTTGCTGCGTATGTGCAGTTGCGAAGTTTGCTGCGTATGCGCAGTTGCAAAGTATGCGCAGTTGCGAAGTTTGCTGCGCATGCGCAGTTGCAAATTTTGCTGCGCATGCGCAGTTGCAAAGTTTGCTGCGTATGCGCAGTTGCGAAGTTTGCTGCGTATGCGCAGTTGCGAAGTATGCGCAATTGCGAAGTTTGCTGCATATGCGCAGTTGCGAAGTTTGCTGCGCATGCGCAGTTGCAAACTTTGCTGCGCATGCACAGTTGCGAAGTTTGCTGCATATGCGAAGTTTGCTGCGTATGCGCAGTTGCGATGTTTGCTGCGTATGCGCAGTTGCGAAGTTTGCTGCGCATGCGCAGTTGCAAATTTTGCTGCGCATGCGCAGTTGCGAAGTTTGCTGCGCATGCGCAGTTGCAAATTTTGCTGCGCATGCGCAGTTGCGAAGTTTGCTGCGTATGCGCAGTTGCGAAGTTTGCTGCGTATGCGCAGTTGCGAAGTATGCGCAGTTGCGAAGTTTGCTGCACATGCGCAGTTTGCTGCGCATGCACAGTTGCGAAGTTTGCTGCGCATGCGCAGTTGTGAAGTTTGCTGCGTATGCGCAGTTGCGAAGTTTGCTGCTTATGCACAGTTGCGAAGTTTGCTGCGCATGCGCAGCTGCGAAGTTTGCTGCGTATGTGCAGTTGCGAAGTTTGCTGCCCATGCGTAGTTGCGAATTTTTCTGCGTATGCGCAGTTGCGAAGTTTGCTGCGTATGCGCAGTTGCGAAGTTTGCTGCGCATGCGCTGTTGCGAAGTTTGATGCGCATGCGCAGTTGCGAAGTTTGCTGCGCATGCACAGTTGCGAAGTTTGCTGCGTATGTGCAGTTTGCTGCGCATGCGCAGTTGCGATGTTTGCTGCGCATGTGCAGTTGTGAAGTTTGCTGCGTATGCGCAGTTGCGAAGTTTGCTGCGTAAGCGCAGTTGCGAAGTTTGCTGTGCATGCGCAATTGCGAAGTTTGCTGCACATGCGCAGTTGCGAAGTTTGCTGCGCATGCTCAGTTGCGAAGTTTGCTGCGTATGCGCAGCTGCGAAGTTTGCTGCGTATGCGCAGTTGCGACGTTTGCTGCGCATGCTCAGTTGCGAAGTTTGCTGCGCATGCGCAGCTGCGAAGTTTGCTGCGTATGTGCAGTTGCAAAGTTTGCTGCGCATGCGCAGTTGCGAAGTTTGCTGCCCATGCGTAGTTGCGAATTTTTCTGCGTATGCGCAGTTGCGAAGTTTGCTGCGTATGTGCAGTTGCGAAGTTTGCTGCGCATGCGCAGTTGCGAAGTTTGCTGCGTATGCGCATTTGCGAAGTTTGCTGCGTATGCGCAGTTGCTAAGTTTGCTGCGCATGCGCAGTTGCGAAGTTTGCTGCGTATGAGCAGTTGCGAAGTTTGCTGCGTATGTGCAGTTGCGAAGTTTGATGCGCATGCGCAGTTGCAAAGCTTGCTGCGTATGCGCAGTTGCTAAGTGTGCTGCGCATGCGCAGTTGCGAAGTTTGCTGCGTATGAGCAGTTGCGAAGTTTGCTGCGTATGCGCAGTTGCGAAGTTTGCTGCGCATGCGTAGTTGCGAAGTTTGCTGCGCATGCACAGTTGCGAAGTTTGCTGCGTATGCGCAGTTTGCTGCGCATGCGCAGTTGCGAAGTTTGCTGCGCATGCGCAGTTGCGATGTTTGCTGCGTATGCGCAGTTGCGAAGTTTGCTGCACATGCACAGCTGCGAAGTTTGCTACGTATGCGCAGTTACAAAGTTTGCTGCGTATGCGCAGTTGCAAAGTTTGCTGTGCATGCGCAGCTCCGAAGTTTGCTGCGTATGCGCAGTTGTGAAGTTTGCTGCGTATGCGCAGTTGCAAAGTTTGCTGCGCATGCGCAGTTGCGAAGTTTGCTGCCCATGCGTACTTGCGAATTTTTCTGCGTATGCGCAGTTGCGAAGTTTGCTGCCTATGCGCAGTTGCAAAGTTTGCTGCGCATGCGCAGTTGCGAAGTTTGCTGCGTATGAGCTGTTGCCAAGTTTGCTGCGTATGTGCAGTTGCGAAGATTGCTGCGCATGCGCAGTTGCGAAGTTTGCTGCCCATGCGTACTTGCGAATTTTTCTGCGTATGCGCAGTTGCGAAGTTTGCTGAGTATGCGCAGTTGCAAAGTTTGCTGCGCATGCGCAGTTGCGAAGTTTGCTGCGTATGAGCTGTTGCCAAGTTTGCTGCGTATGTGCAGTTGCGAAGTTTGATGCGCATGCGCAGTTGCGAAGTTTGCTGCGCATGCACAGTTGTGAAGTTTGCTGCGTATGTGCAGTTTGCTGCGCATGCGCAGTTGCGAAGTTTGCTGCGCATGCGCAGTTGTGAAGTTTGCTGCGTATGCGCAGTTGCGAAGTTTGCTGCTTATGCACAGTTGCGAAGTTTGCTGCGCATGCGCAGCTGCGAAGTTTGCTTCGTGTGTGCAGTTGCGAAGTTTGCTGCCCATGCGTAGTTGCGAATTTTTCTGCGTATGCGCAGTTGCGAAGTTTGCTGCGTATGCGCAGTTGCGAAGTTTGCTGCGCATGCGCTGTTGCGAAGTTTGATGCGCATGCGCAGTTGCGAAGTTTGCTGCGCATGCACAGTTGCGAAGTTTGCTGCGTATGTGCAGTTTGCTGCGCATGCGCAGTTGCGAAGTTTGCTGCGCATGTGCAGTTGTGAAGTTTGCTGCGTATGCGCAGTTGCGAAGTTTGCTGCGTAAGCGCAGTTGCGAAGTTTGCTGTGCATGCGCAATTGCGAAGTTTGCTGCACATGCGCAGTTGCGAAGTTTGCTGCGCATGCTCAGTTGCGAAGTTTGCTGCGTATGCGCAGCTGCGAAGTTTGCTGCGTATGCGCAGTTGCGACGTTTGCTGCGCATGCTCAGTTGCGAAGTTTGCTGCGCATGCGCAGCTGCGAAGTTTGCTGCGTATGTGCAGTTGCAAAGTTTGCTGCGCATGCGCAGTTGCGAAGTTTGCTGCGCATGCGCAGTTGTGAAGTTTGCTGCGTATGCGCAGTTGCGAAGTTTGCTGCGCATGCGCAGTTGCGAAGTTTGCTGCCCATGCGCAGTTGAGAATTTTTCTGCGTATGCGCAGTTGCAAAGTTTGCTGCCCATGTGCAGTTGAGAATTTTTCTGCGCATGCGCAGTTGTGAAGTTTGCTGCGCATGCACAGCTGCGAAGTTTGCTGCGTATGCGCAGATTGCTGCACATGCGCAGTTGCGAAGTTTGCTGCATATGAGCAGTTGCGAAGTTTGCTGCGTATGTGCAGTTGCGAAGTTTGCTGCGCATGCGCAGTTGCGAAATTTGCTGCGCATGCACAGTTGCGCAGTTTGCTGCGTATGTGCAGTTGCGAAGTTTGCTGCGTATGCGCAGTTGCGAAGTTTGCTGCGCATGCGCAGTTGCGAAGTTTGCTCCGTATGCGCAGTTGCGAAGTTTGCTGCGTATGCGCAGTTGCGAAGTTTGCTGTGCATGCGCAATTGCGAAGTTTGCTGCACATGCGCAGTTGCGAAGTTTGCTGCGCATACGCAGCTGCGAAGTTTGCTACGTATGCGCAGTTGCGAAGTTTGCTGCGTATGCGCAGTTGCGAAGTTTGCTGCGCATGCGCATTTGAGAAGTTTGCTGCGCATGCGCAGTTGCGAAGTTTGCTGCATATGCGCAGTTTGCTGCGCATGCGCAGTTGCAAAGTTTGCTGCGTATGCGCAGATGCGAAGTTTGCTGCGCATGCGCAATTGCGAAGTTTGCTGCGTATGCGCAGTTGCGAAGTTTGCTGCGCATGCGCAGTTGCGAAGTTTGCTGCGCATGCGCAGTTGCTAATTTTTCTGCGTATGCGCAGTTGCAAAGTTTGCTGCGTATGTGCAGTTGCGAAATTTGCTGCGCATGCGCAGTTGCGAAGTTTGCTGCGCATGCGCAGTTGCAAATTTTTCTGCGCATGCGCAGTTGCGAAGTTTGTTGCGTATGCGCAGTTGCGAAGTTTGCTGCGCATGCGCAGTTGCGAAGTTTGCTGCGCATGCGCAGTTGCGAAGTTTGCTGCATATGCGCATTTGCAAAGTTTGCTGCGTATGCGCAGTTGCTAAGTTTGCTGCGCATGCGCAGCTGCGAAGTTTGCTACGTATGCGCAGTTGCGAAGTTTGCTGCGTATGCGCAGTTGCGAAGTTTGCTGCGTATGCGCAGTTGTTATGTTTGCTGCGTATGCGCAGTTGCGAAGTTTGCTGCGTATGCGCAGTTGCGAAGTTTGCTGCGTATGCGCAGTTGCGAAGTATGCGCAAATGCGAAGTTTGCTGCGTATGGGCAGTTGCGAAGTTTGCTGCGTATGCGCAGTTGCGAAGTTTGCTGTGCATGAGCAATTGCGAAGTTTGCTGCACATGCGCAGTTGCGAAGTTTGCTGCGCATGCGCAGTTGCGAAGTTTGCTGCGCATGCGCAGTTGCTAATTTTTCTGCGTATGCGCAGTTGCGAAGTTTGCTGCGCATGCGCAGTTGCGAAGTCTGCTGCGTATGCGCAGTTGCGAAGTTTGCTGCGTATGCGCAGTTGCGAAGTTTGCTGTGCATGAGCAATTGCGAAGTTTGCTGCACATGCGCAGTTGCGAAGTTTGCTGCGCATGCGCAGTTGCGAAGTTTGCTGCGCATGCGCAGTTGCTAATTTTTCTGCGTATGCGCAGTTGCAAAGTTTGCTGCGTATGTGCAGTTGCGAAATTTGCTGCGCATGCGCAGTTGCGAAGTTTGCTGCGCATGCGCAGTTGCTAATTTTTCTGCGCATGTGCAGTTGCGAAGTTTGTTGCGTATGCGCAGTTGCGAAGTTTGCTGCGCATGCGCAGTTGTGAAGTTTGCTGCGCATGCGCAGTTGCGAAGTTTGCTGCGTATGCGCATTTGCAAAGTTTGCTGCGTATGCGCAGTTGCTAAGTTTATTGCGCATGCGCAGCTGCGAAGTTTGCTGCGTATGCGCAGTTGCGAAGTTTGCTGCGTATGCGCAGTTGCGAAGTTTGCTGTGCATGAGCAATTGCGAAGTTTGCTGCACATGCGCAGTTGCGAAGTTTGCTGCGTATACGCAGTTGCGAAGTTTGCTGCGTATGCGCAGTTGCAAAGTTTGCTGCGCATGCGCAGTTGCGAAGTTTCCTGCGCATGCGCAGTTGCGAAGTTTGCTGCGTATGCGCAGTTGCGAAGTTTGCTGCGTATGCGCAGTTGCGAAGTTTGCTGTGCATGAGCAATTGCGAAGTTTGCTGCTCATGCGCAGTTGCGAAGTTTGCTGCGCATGCGCAGCTGCGAAGTTTGCTACGTATGCGCAGTTGCGAAGTTTGCTGCGTATGCGCAGTTGCGAAGTTTGCTCCGTATGCGCAGTTGTTAAGTTTGCTGCGTATGCGCAGTTGCGAAATTTGCTAAGTATGCGCAGATGCGAAGTATGCGCAGTTGCGAAGTTTGCTGCTTATGCGCAGTTGCGAAGATTGATGCGTATGCGCAGTTGCGAAGTTTGCAGCGTATACGCAGTTGCGAAGTTTGCTGCGCATGCGCATTTGCGACGTTTGCTGCGTATGCGCAGTTGCGAAGTTTGCTGCGCATGCGCAGTTGCGAAGTTTGCTGCGCATGCGCAGTTGCGAAGTTTGCTGCGCATGCGCAGTTGCTAATTTTTCTGCGTATGCGCAGCTGCGAAGTTTGCTGCGTATGCACAGTTGCGAAGTTTGCTGCGCATGCGCAGTTGCGAAGTTTGCTGCGCATGCGCAGTTGCGAAGTTTGCTTCGTATGCGCAGTTGCTAAGTTTGCTGTGCATGCACAGTTGCGAAGTTTGCTGCGTATGCGCAGTTGCGAAGTTTGCTGCGTATGCGCAGTTGTTAAGTTTGCTGCGTATGCGCAGTTGCGAAATTTGCTAAGTATGCGCAGTTGCGAAGTATGCGCAGTTGCAAAGTTTGCTGCTTATGCGCAGTTGCGAAGATTGCTGCGTATGCGCAGTTGCGAAGTTTGCAGCGTATGCGCAGTTGCAAAGTTTGCTGCGCATGCGCATTTGCGAAGTTTGCTGTGTATGCGCAGTTGCGAAGTTTGCTGCGCATGCGCAGTTGCGAAGTTTGCTGCGCATGCGCAGTTGCGAAGTTTGCTGCGCATGCGCAGTTGCTAATTTTTCTGCGTATGCGCAGTTGCGAAGTTTACTGCATATGCGCAGTTGCGAAGTTTGCTGCGCATGCGCAGTTGCGAAGTTTGCTGCGCATGCGCAGTTGCGAAGTTTGCTGCGTATGCGCAGTTGCGAAGTTTGCTGCGTATGCGCAGTTGCGAAGTTTGCTGTGCATGAGCAATTGCGAAGTTTGCTGCACATGCGCAGTTGCGAAGTTTGCTGCGTATACGCAGTTGCGAAGTTTGCTGCGTATGCGCAGTTGTTAAGTTTGCTGCGTATGCGTAGTTACGAAATTTGCTAAGTATGCGCAGTTGCGAAGTATGCGCAGTTGCGAAGTTTGCTGCTTATGCGCAGTTGCGAAGATTGCTGCGTATCCGCAGTTGCGAAGTTTGCAGCGTATGCGCATTTGCGAAGTTTGCTGCGCATGCGCATTTGCGAAGTTTGCTGCGTATGCGCAGTTGCAAAGTTTGCTGCGCTTGCGCAGTTGCGAAGTTTGCTGCGCATGCGCAGTTGCGAAGTTTGCTGCGCATGCGCAGTTGCTAATTTTTCTGCGTATGCGCAGTTGCGAAGTTTGCTGCGTATGCGCAGTTGCGAAGTTTACTGCGCATGCGCAGTTGCGAAGTTTGCTGTGCATGTGCAGTTGCGAAGTTTGCTGCGTATGCGCAGTTGCAAAGTTTGCTGCGTATGCGCAGTTGTTAATTTTGCTGCGTATGCGCAGTTGCGAAATTTGCTAAGTATGCGCAGTTGCGAAGTATGCGCAGTTGCGAAGTTTGCTGCTTATGCGCAGTTGCGAAGATTGCTGCGTATGCGCAGTTGCGAAGTTTGCAGCGTATACGCAGTTGCGAAGTTTGCTGCGCATGCGCATTTGCGACGTTTGCTGCGTATGCGCAGTTGCGAAGTTTGCTGTGCATGAGCAATTGCGAAGTTTGCTGCACATGCGCAGTTGCGAAGTTTGCTGCGTATACGCAGTTGCGAAGTTTGCTGCGTATGCGCAGTTGCAAAGTTTGCTGCGCATGCGCAGTTGCGAAGTTTCCTGCGCATGCGCAGTTGCGAAGTTTGCTGCGTATGCGCAGTTGCGAAGTTTGCTGCGTATGCGCAGTTGCGAAGTTTGCTGTGCATGAGCAATTGCGAAGTTTGCTGCTCATGCGCTGTTGCGAAGTTTGCTGCGCATGCGCAGCTGCGAAGTTTGCTACGTATGCGCAGTTGCGAAGTTTGCTGCGTATGCGCAGTTGCGAAGTTTGCTGCGTATGCGCAGTTGTTAAGTTTGCTGCGTATGCGCAGTTGCGAAATTTGCTAAGTATGCGCAGATGCGAAGTATGTGCAGTTGCGAAGTTTGCTGCTTATGCGCAGTTGCGAAGATTGCTGCGTATGCGCAGTTGCGAAGTTTGCAGCGTATACGCAGTTGCGAAGTTTGCTGCGCATGCGCATTTGCGACGTTTGCTGCGTATGCGCAGTTGCGAAGTTTGCTGCGCATGCGCAGTTGCTAATTTTTCTGCGTATGCGCAGTTGCGAAGTTTGCTGCGTATGCACAGTTGCGAAGTTTGCTGCGCATGCGCAGTTGCGAAGTTTGCTGCGCATGCGCAGTTGCGGAGTTTGCTGCGTATGCGCAGTTGCTAAGTTTGCTGCGCATGCGCAGTTGCGAAGTTTGCTGCGTATGCGCAGTTGCGAAGTTTGCTGCGTATGCGCAGTTGTTAAGTTTGCTGCGTATGCGCAGTTGCGAAATTTGCTAAGTATGCGCAGTTGCGAAGTATGCGCAGTTGCAAAGTTTGCTGCTTATGCGCAGTTGCGAAGATTGCTGCGTATGCGCAGTTGCGAAGTTTGCAGCGTATGCGCAGTTGCAAAGTTTGCTGCGCATGCGCATTTGCGAAGTTTGCTGTGTATGCGCAGTTGCGAAGTTTGCTGCGCATGCGCAGTTGCGAAGTTTGCTGCGCATGCGCAGTTGCGAAGTTTGCTGCGCATGCGCAGTTGCTAATTTTTCTGCGTATGCGCAGTTGCGAAGTTTACTGCATATGCGCAGTTGCGAAGTTTGCTGCGCATGCGCAGTTGCGAAGTTTGCTGCGCATGCGCAGTTGCGAAGTTTGCTGCGTATGCGCAGTTGCGAAGTTTGCTGCGTATGCGCAGTTGCGAAGTTTGCTGTGCATGAGCAATTGCGAAGTTTGCTGCACATGCGCAGTTGCGAAGTTTGCTGAGTATACGCAGTTGCGAAGTTTGCTGCGTATGCGCAGTTGTTAAGTTTGCTGCGTATGCGCAGTTGCGAAATTTGCTAAGTATGCGCAGTTGCGAAGTATGCGCAGTTGCGAAGTTTGCTGCTTATGCGCAGTTGCGAAGAATGCTGCGTATGCGCAGTTGCGAAGTTTGCAGCGTATGCGCATTTGCGAAGTTTGCTGCGCATGCGCATTTGCCAAGTTTGCTGCGTATGCGCAGTTGCAAAGTTTGCTGCGCTTGCGCAGTTGCGAAGTTTGCTGCGCATGCGCAGTTGCGAAGTTTGCTGCGCATGCGCAGTTGCTAATTTTTCTGCGTATGCGCAGTTGCGAAGTTTGCTGCGCATGCGCAGTTGCGAAGTTTGCTGTGCATGCGCAGTTGCGAAGTTTGCTGCGTATGCGCAGTTGCGAAGTTTGCTGCGTATGCGCAGTTGTTAAGTTTGCTGCGTATGCGCAGTTGCGAAATTTGCTAAGTATGCGCAGTTGCGAAGTATGCGCAGTTGCGAAGTTTGCTGCTTATGCGCAGTTGCGAAGATTGCTGCGTATGCGCAGTTGCGAAGTTTGCAGCGTATACGCAGTTGCGAAGTTTGCTGCGCATGCGCATTTGCGACGTTTGCTGCGTATGCGCAGTTGCGAAGTTTGCTGCGCATGCGCAGTTGCGAAGTTTGCTGCGCATGCGCAGTTGCGAAGTTTGCTGCGCATGCGCAGTTGCTAATTTTTCTGCGTATGCGCAGTTGCGAAGTTTGCTGCGTATGCACAGTTGCGAAGTTTGCTGCGCATGCGCAGTTGCGAAGTTTGCTGCGCATGCGCAGTTGCGAAGTTTGCTGCGTATGCGCAGTTGCTAAGTTTGCTGCGCATGCGCAGTTGCGAAGTTTGCTGCGTATGCGCAGTTGCGAAGTTTGCTGCGTTTGCGCAGTTGTTAAGTTTGCTGCGTATGCGCAGTTGCGAAATTTGCTAAGTATGCGCAGTTGCGAAGTATGCGCAGTTGCAAAGTTTGCTGCTTATGCGCAGTTGCGACGATTGCTGCGTATGCGCAGTTGCGAAGTTTTTATCGTATGCGCAGTTGCAAAGTTTGCTGCGCATGCGCATTTGCGAAGTTTTTATCGTATGCGCAGTTGCCAAGTTTGCTGCATATGCGCAGTTGCCAAGTTTGCTGCGTATGCGCAGTTGCCAAGTTTGCTGCGCATGCGCAGATGCGAAGTTTGCTGCGCATGCGCAGTTGCGAAGTTTGCTGCGTATGCGCAGTTGCTAAGTTTGCTGCGCATGCGCAGTTGCGAAGTTTGCTGCGTATGCGCAGTTGCGAAGTTTGCTGCGCATGCGCAGTTGCGAAGTTTGCTGCGTATGCGCAGTTGCGAAGTTTGCTGTGCATGAGCAATTGCGAAGTTTGCTGCGCATGCGCAGTTGCGAAGTTTGCTGCGCATGCGCAGTTGCTAATTTTTCTGCGTATGCGCAGTTGCGAAGTTTGCTGCGTATGCGCAGTTGCGAAGTTTACTGCGCATGCGCAGTTGCGAAGTTTGCTGTGCATGCGCAGTTGCGAAGTTTGCTGCGTATGCGCAGTTGCGAAGTTTGCTGCTTATGCGCAGTTGTTAAGTTTGCTGCGTATGCGCAGTTGCGAAATTTGCTAAGTATGCGCAGTTGCGAAGTATGCGCAGTTGCGAAGTTTGCTGCTTATGCGCAGTTGCGAAGATTGCTGCGTATGCGCAGTTGCGAAGTTTGCAGCGTATACGCAGTTGCGAAGTTTGCTGCGCATGCGCATTTGCGACGTTTGCTGCGTATGCGCAGTTGCGAAGTTTGCTGTGCATGAGCAATTGCGAAGGTTGCTGCACATGCGCAGTTGCGAAGTTTGCTGCGTATACGCAGTTGCGAAGTTTGCTGCGTATGTGCAGTTGCAAAGTTTGCTGCGCATGCGCAGTTGAGAAGTTTCCTGCGCATGCGCAGTTGCGAAGTTTGCTGCGTATGCGCAGTTGCGAAGTTTGCTGCGTATGCGCAGTTGCGAAGTTTGCTGTGCATGAGCAATTGCGAAGTTTGCTTCTCATGCGCAGTTGCGAAGTTTGCTGCGTATGCGCAGTTGTTAAGTTTGCTGCGTATGCGCAGTTGCGAAATTTGCTAAGTATGCGCAGATGCGAAGTATGCGCAGTTGCGAAGTTTGCTGCTTATGCGCAGTTGCGAAGATTGCTGCATATGCGCAGTTGTGAAGTTTGCAGCGTATACGCAGTTGCGAAGTTTGCTGCGCATGCGCATTTGCGACGTTTGCTGCGTATGCGCAGTTGCGAAGTTTGCTGCGCATGCGCAGTTGCGAAGTTTGCTGCGCATGCGCAGTTGCGAAGTTTGCTGCGCATGCGCAGTTGCTAATTTTTCTGCGTATGCGCAGTTGCAAAGTTTGCTGCGTATGCACAGTTGCGAAGTTTGCTGCGCATGCGCAGTTGCGAAGTTTGCTGCGCATGCGCAGTTGCGAAGTTTGCTGCGTATGCGCAGTTGCTAAGTTTGCTGCGCATGCGCAGTTGCGAAGTTTGCTGCGTATGCGCAGTTGCGAAGTTTGCTGCGTATGCGCAGTTGTTAAGTTTGCTGCGTATGCGCAGTTGCGAAGTTTGCTGCGTATGCGCAGTTGCGAAGTTTGCTGTGCATGAGCAATTGCGAAGTTTGCTTCTCATGCGCAGTTGCGAAGTTTGCTGCGTATGCGCAGTTGTTAAGTTTGCTGCGTATGCGCAGTTGCGAAATTTGCTAAGTATGCGCAGATGCGAAGTATGCGCAGTTGCGAAGTTTGCTGCTTATGCGCAGTTGCGAAGTTTGCTGCGTATGCGCAGTTGCTAAGTTTGCTGCGCATGCGCAGTTGCGAAGTTTGCTGCGTATGCGCAGTTGCGAAGTTTGCTGCGTATGCGCAGTTGTTAAGTTTGCTGCGTATGCGCAGTTGCGAAATTTGCTAAGTATACGCAGTTGCGAAGTATGCACAGTTGCAAAGTTTGCTGCTTATGCGCAGTTGCGAAGATTGCTGCGTATGCGCAGTTGCGAAGTTTGCAGCGTATGCGCAGTTGCAAAGTTTGCTGCGCATGCGCATTTGCGAAGTTTGCTGTGTATGCGCAGTTGCGAAGTTTGCTGCGCATGCGCAGTTGCGAAGTTTGCTGCGCATGCGCAGTTGCGAAGTTTGCTGCGCATGCGCAGTTGCTAATTTTTCTGCGTATGCGCAGTTGCGACGTTTACTGCATATGCGCAGTTGCGAAGTTTGCTGCGCATGCGCAGTTGCGAAATTTGCTAAGTGTGCGCAGTTGCGAAGTATGCGCAGTTGCGAAGTTTGCTGCTTATGCGCAGTTGCGAAGATTGCTGCGTATGCGCAGTTGCGAAGTTTGCAGCGTATGCGCATTTGCGAAGTTTGCTGCGCATGCGCATTTGCCAAGTTTGCTGCGTATGCGCAGTTGCAAAGTTTGCTGCGCTTGCGCAGTTGCGAAGTTTGCTGCGCATGCGCAGTTGCGAAGTTTGCTGCGCATGCGCAGTTGCTAATTTTTCTGCGTATGCGCAGTTGCGAAGTTTGCTGCGTATGCACAGTTGCGAAGTTTGCTGCGCATGCGCAGTTGCGAAGTTTGCTGCGCATGCGCAGTTGCGAAGTTTGCTGCGTATGCGCAGTTGCTAAGTTTGCTGCGCATGCGCAGTTGCGAAGTTTGCTGCGTATGCGCAGTTGCGAAGTTTGCTGCGTATGCGCAGTTGTTAAGTTTGCTGCGTATGCGCAGTTGCGAAATTTGCTAAGTATGCGCAGTTGCGAAGTATGCGCAGTTGCAAAGTTTGCTGCGCATGCGCAGTTGCGAAGTTTGCTGCGTATGCGCAGTTGCTAAGTTTGCTGCGCATGCGCAGTTGCGAAGTTTGCTGCGTATGCGCAGTTGCGAAGTTTGCTGCGCATGCGCAGTTGCGAAGTTTGCTGCGTATGCGCAGTTGCGAAGTTTGCTGTGCATGAGCAATTGCGAAGTTTGCTGCGCATGCGCAGTTGCGAAGTTTGCTGCGCATGCGCAGTTGCTAATTTTTCTGCGTATGCGCAGTTGCGAAGTTTGCTGCGTATGCGCAGTTGCGAAGTTTACTGCGCATGCGCAGTTGCGAAGTTTGCTGTGCATGCGCAGTTGCGAAGTTTGCTGCGTATGCGCAGTTGCGAAGTTTGCTGCTTATGCGCAGTTGTTAAGTTTGCTGCGTATGCGCAGTTGCGAAATTTGCTAAGTATGCGCAGTTGCGAAGTATGCGCAGTTGCGAAGTTTGCTGCTTATGCGCAGTTGCGAAGATTGCTGCGTATGCGCAGTTGCGAAGTTTGCAGCGTATACGCAGTTGCGAAGTTTGCTGCGCATGCGCATTTGCGACGTTTGCTGCGTATGCGCAGTTGCGAAGTTTGCTGTGCATGAGCAATTGCGAAGGTTGCTGCACATGCGCAGTTGCGAAGTTTGCTGCGTATACGCAGTTGCGAAGTTTGCTGCGTATGTGCAGTTGCAAAGTTTGCTGCGCATGCGCAGTTGAGAAGTTTCCTGCGCATGCGCAGTTGCGAAGTTTGCTGCGTATGCGCAGTTGCGAAGTTTGCTGCGTATGCGCAGTTGCGAAGTTTGCTGTGCATGAGCAATTGCGAAGTTTGCTTCTCATGCGCAGTTGCGAAGTTTGCTGCGTATGCGCAGTTGTTAAGTTTGCTGCGTATGCGCAGTTGCGAAATTTGCTAAGTATGCGCAGATGCGAAGTATGCGCAGTTGCGAAGTTTGCTGCTTATGCGCAGTTGCGAAGATTGCTGCATATGCGCAGTTGTGAAGTTTGCAGCGTATACGCAGTTGCGAAGTTTGCTGCGCATGCGCATTTGCGACGTTTGCTGCGTATGCGCAGTTGCGAAGTTTGCTGCGCATGCGCAGTTGCGAAGTTTGCTGCGCATGCGCAGTTGCGAAGTTTGCTGCGCATGCGCAGTTGCTAATTTTTCTGCGTATGCGCAGTTGCAAAGTTTGCTGCGTATGCACAGTTGCGAAGTTTGCTGCGCATGCGCAGTTGCGAAGTTTGCTGCGCATGCGCAGTTGCGAAGTTTGCTGCGTATGCGCAGTTGCTAAGTTTGCTGCGCATGCGCAGTTGCGAAGTTTGCTGCGTATGCGCAGTTGCGAAGTTTGCTGCGTATGCGCAGTTGTTAAGTTTGCTGCGTATGCGCAGTTGCGAAGTTTGCTGCGTATGCGCAGTTGCGAAGTTTGCTGTGCATGAGCAATTGCGAAGTTTGCTTCTCATGCGCAGTTGCGAAGTTTGCTGCGTATGCGCAGTTGTTAAGTTTGCTGCGTATGCGCAGTTGCGAAATTTGCTAAGTATGCGCAGATGCGAAGTATGCGCAGTTGCGAAGTTTGCTGCTTATGCGCAGTTGCGAAGTTTGCTGCGTATGCGCAGTTGCTAAGTTTGCTGCGCATGCGCAGTTGCGAAGTTTGCTGCGTATGCGCAGTTGCGAAGTTTGCTGCGTATGCGCAGTTGTTAAGTTTGCTGCGTATGCGCAGTTGCGAAATTTGCTAAGTATACGCAGTTGCGAAGTATGCACAGTTGCAAAGTTTGCTGCTTATGCGCAGTTGCGAAGATTGCTGCGTATGCGCAGTTGCGAAGTTTGCAGCGTATGCGCAGTTGCAAAGTTTGCTGCGCATGCGCATTTGCGAAGTTTGCTGTGTATGCGCAGTTGCGAAGTTTGCTGCGCATGCGCAGTTGCGAAGTTTGCTGCGCATGCGCAGTTGCGAAGTTTGCTGCGCATGCGCAGTTGCTAATTTTTCTGCGTATGCGCAGTTGCGACGTTTACTGCATATGCGCAGTTGCGAAGTTTGCTGCGCATGCGCAGTTGCGAAATTTGCTAAGTGTGCGCAGTTGCGAAGTATGCGCAGTTGCGAAGTTTGCTGCTTATGCGCAGTTGCGAAGATTGCTGCGTATGCGCAGTTGCGAAGTTTGCAGCGTATGCGCATTTGCGAAGTTTGCTGCGCATGCGCATTTGCCAAGTTTGCTGCGTATGCGCAGTTGCAAAGTTTGCTGCGCTTGCGCAGTTGCGAAGTTTGCTGCGCATGCGCAGTTGCGAAGTTTGCTGCGCATGCGCAGTTGCTAATTTTTCTGCGTATGCGCAGTTGCGAAGTTTGCTGCGTATGCACAGTTGCGAAGTTTGCTGCGCATGCGCAGTTGCGAAGTTTGCTGCGCATGCGCAGTTGCGAAGTTTGCTGCGTATGCGCAGTTGCTAAGTTTGCTGCGCATGCGCAGTTGCGAAGTTTGCTGCGTATGCGCAGTTGCGAAGTTTGCTGCGTATGCGCAGTTGTTAAGTTTGCTGCGTATGCGCAGTTGCGAAATTTGCTAAGTATGCGCAGTTGCGAAGTATGCGCAGTTGCAAAGTTTGCTGCTTATGCGCAGTTGCGAAGATTGCTGCGTATGCGCAGTTGCGAAGTTTTTATCGTATGCGCAGTTGCAAAGTTTGCTGCGCATGCGCATTTGCGAAGTTTGCTGTGTATGCGCAGTTGCGAAGTTTGCTGCGCATGCGCAGTTGCGAAGTTTGCTGCGCATGCGCAGTTGCTAATTTTTCTGCGTATGCGCAGTTGCGAAGTTTGCTGCATATGCGCAGTTGCAAAGTTTGCTGCGCATGCGCAGTTGCGAAGTTTGCTGCATATGCGCAGTTGCGAAGTTTGCTGCGTATGCGCAGTTGCGAAGTTTGCTGCGTATGCGCAGTTGTGAAGTTTGCTGTGCATGAGCAATTGCGAAGTTTGCTGCACATGCGCAGTTGCGAAGTTTGCTGCGTATACGCAGTTGCGAAGTTTGCTGCGTATGCGCAGTTGTTAAGTTTGCTGCGTATGCGCAGTTGCGAAGTTTGCTGCGCATGCGCAGTTGCGAAGTTTGCTGCGTATGCGCAGTTGCGAAGTTTGCTGCGCATGCGCAGTTTGCTGCGTATGCGCAGTTTGCTGCGTATGCGCAGTTGCGAAGAATGCGCAGTTGCGAAGTTTGCTGCGCATGCACAGTTGAGAAGTTTGCTGCATATGCGCAGTTGCGAAGTTTGCTGCGCATGCGCAGTTGCTAATTTTTCTGCGTATGCGCAGTTGCGAAGTTTGCTAAGTATGCGCAGTTGCGAAGTATGCGCAGTTGCGAAGTTTGCTGCTTATGCGCAGTTGCGAAGATTGCTGCGTATGCGCAGTTGCGATGTTTGCAGCGTATACGCAGTTGCGAAGTTTGCTGCGCATGCGCAGTTGCGAAGTTTGCTGCGCATGCGCAGTTGCTAATTTTTCTGCGTATGCGCAGTTGCGAAGTTTGCTGCGTATGCACAGTTGCGAAGTTTGCTGCGTATGCACAGTTGCGAAGTTTGCTGCGCATGCGCAGTTGCGAAGTTTGCTGCGCATGCGCAGTTGCGAAGTTTGCTGCGTATGCGCAGTTGCTAAGTTTGCTGCGCATGCGCAGTTGCGAAGTTTGCTGCGTATGCGCAATTGCGAAGTTTGCTGCACATGCGCAGTTGCGAAGTTTGCTGCGTATACGCAGTTGCGAAGTTTGCTGCGTATGCGCAGTTGCAAAGTTTGCTGCGCATGCGCAGTTGCGAAGTTTCCTGCGCATGCGCAGTTGCGAAGTTTGCTGCGTATGCGCAGTTGCGAAGTTTGCTGCGTATGCGCAGTTGCGAAGTTTGCTGTGCATGAGCAATTGCGAAGTTTGCTGCTCATGCGCAGTTGCGAAGTTTGCTGCGTATGCGCAGTTGCAAAGTTTGCTGCGTATGCGCAGTTGCGAAGTTTACTGCGCATGCGCAGTTGCGAAGTTTGCTGCATATGCGCAGTGTGCAGTTCATGCGCAGTTGCAAAGTTTGCTGCGTATGCGCAGATGCGAAGTTTGCTGCGCATGCGCAATTGCGAAGTTTGCTGCACATGCGCAGTTGCGAAGTTTGCTGTGCATGCGCAATTGCGAAGTTTGCTGCACATGCGCAGTTGCGAAGTATGCGCAGTTGCGAAGTTTGCTGCTTATGCACAGTTACGAAGATTGCTGCGTATGCGCAGTTGCGAAGTTTGCAGCGTATGCGCAGTTGCAAAGTTTGCTGCGCATGCGCATTTGCGAAGTTTGCTGCGTATGCGCAGTTGCAAAGTTTGCTGCGCATGCGCAGTTGCGAAGATTGCTGCGTATGCGCAGTTGCGAAGTTTGTTGCGCATGAGCAGTTGCGAAGTTTGCTGCGCATGCGCAGTTGCGAAGTTTGCTGCGCATGCGCAGTTGCTAATTTTTCTGCGTATGCGCAGTTGCGAAGTTTGCTGCATATGCGCAGTTGCGAAGTTTGCTGCGCATGCGCAGTTGCGAAGTTTGCTGCGCATGCGCAGTTGCGAAGTTTGCTGCGTATGCGCAGTTGCGAAGTTTGCTGCGTATGCGCAGTTGCGAAGTTTGCTGTGCATGAGCAATTGCGAAGTTTGCTGCACATGCGCAGTTGCGAAGTTTGCTGCACATGCGCAGTTGCGACGTTTGCTGCGTATACGCAGTTGCGAAGTTTGCTGCGTATGCGCAGTTGCAAAGTTTGCTGCGCATGCGCAGTTGCGAAGTTTCCTGCGCATGCGCAGTTGCGAAGTTTGCTGCGTATGCGCAGTTGCGAAGTTTGCTGCGTATGCGCAGTTGCGAAGTTTGCTGTGCATGAGCAATTGCGAAGTTTGCTGCTCATGCGCAGTTGCGAAGTTTGCTGCGCATGCGCAGCTGCGAAGTTTGCTACGTATGCGCAGTTGCGAAGTTTGCTGCGTATGCGCAGTTGCGAAGTTTGCTAAGTATGCGCAGTTGCCAAGTTTGCTGCGTATGCGCAGTTGCCAAGTTTGCTGCGTATGCGCAGTTGCCAAGTTTGCTGCGTATGCGCAGTTGCGAAGTTTGCTGCTTATGCGCAGTTGCGAAGATTGCTGCGTATGCGCAGTTGCGAAGTTTGCAGCGTATACGCAGTTGCGAAGTTTACTGCGCATGCGCATTTGCGACGTTTGCTGCGTATGCGCAGTTGCGAAGTTTGCTGCGCATGCGCAGTTTGCTGCGCATGCGCAGTTGCGAAGTTTGCTGCGCATGCGCAGTTGCTAATTTTTCTGCGTATGCGCAGTTGCGAAGTTTGCTGCGTATGCACAGTTGCGAAGTTTGCTGCGCATGCGCAGTTGCGAAGTTTGCTGCGCATGCGCAGTTGCGAAGTTTGCTGCGTATGCGCAGTTGCTAAGTTTGCTGCGTATGCGCAGTTGCTAAGTTTGCTGCGCATGCGCAGTTGCGAAGTTTGCTGCGTATGCGCAGTTGTTAAGTTTGCTGCGTATGCGCAGTTGCGATATTTGCTAAGTATGCGCAGTTGCGAAGTATGCGCAGTTGCAAAGTTTTCTGCTTATGCGCAGTTGCGAAGATTGCTGCGTATGCGCAGTTGCGAAGTTTGCAGCGTATGCGCAGTTGCAAAGTTTGCTGCGCATGCGCATTTGCGAAGTTTGCTGTGTATGCGCAGTTGCGAAGTTTGCTGCGCATGCGCAGTTGCGAAGTTTGCTGCGCATGCGCAGTTACGAAGTTTGCTGCGCATGCGCAGTTGCGAAGTTTGCTGCGCATGCGCAGTTGCGAAGTTTGCTGCGCATGCGCAGTTGCTAATTTTTCTGCGTATGCGCAGTTGCGAAGTTTGCTGCATATGCGCAGTTGCGAAGTTTGCTGCGCATGCGCAGTTGCGAAGTTTGCTGCGCATGCGCAGTTGCGAAGTTTGCTGCGTATGCGCAGTTGCGAAGTTTGCTGCGTATGCGCAGTTGCGAAGTTTGCTGTGCATGAGCAATTGCGAAGTTTGCTGCACATGCGCAGTTGCGAAGTTTGCTGCGTATACGCAGTTGCGAAGTTTGCTGCGTATGCGCAATTGCAAAGTTTGCTGCGCATGCGCAGTTGCAAAGTTTCCTGCGCATGCGCAGTTCCGAAGTTTGCTGCGTATGCGCAATTGCAAAGTTTGCTGCGCATGCGCAGTTGCGAAGTTTCCTGCGCATGCGCAGTTCCGAAGTTTGCAGCGTATGCGCAGTTGCGAAGTTTGCTGCGCATGCGCAGTTCCGAAGTTTGCTGCGCATGCGCAGTTGCGAAGTTTGCTGCGTATGCGCAGTTGCGAAGTTTGCTGCTTATGCGCAGTTGTTAAGTTTGCTGCGTATGCGCAGTTGCGATATTTGCTAAGTATGCGCAGTTGCGAAGTATGCGCAGTTGCAAAGTTTGCTGCGCATGCACAGTTGCGAAGTTTGCTGCGTATGCGCAGTTGCGAAGTTTGCTGCGCATGCGCAGTTGCTAATTTTTCTGCGTATGCGCAGTTGCGAAGTTTGCTGCGTATGCGCAGTTGCGAAGTTTGCTGCGCATGCGCAGTTGCGAAGTTTGCTGCGTATGCGCAGTTGCTAAGTTTGCTGCGCATGCGCAGTTGCGAAGTTTGCTGCGTATGCGCAGTTGCGAAGTTTGCTGCTTATGCGCAGTTGTTAAGTTTGCTGCGTATGCGCAGTTGCGATATTTGCTAAGTATGCGCAGTTGCGAAGTATGCGCAGTTGCAAAGTTTGCTGCTTATGCGCAGTTGCGAAGATTGCTGCGTATGCGCAGTTGCGAAGTTTGCAGCGTATGCGCAGTTGCAAAGTTTGCTGCGCATGCGCATTTGCGAAGTTTGCTGTGTATGCGCAGTTGCAAAGTTTGCTGCGCATGCGCAGTTGCGAAGTTTGCTGCGCATGCGCAGTTGCGAAGTTTGCTGCGCATGCGCAGTTGCTAATTTTTCTGCGTATGCGCAGTTGCGAAGTTTGCTGCATATGCGCAGTTGCGAAGTTTGCTGCGCATGCGCAGTTGCGAAGTTTGCTGCGCATGCGCAGTTGCGAAGTTTGCTGCGTATGCGCAGTTGCGAAGTTTGCTGCGCATGCGCAGTTGCGAAGTTTGCTGCGCATGCGCAGTTGCGAAGTTTGCTGCGTATGCGCAGTTGCGAAGTTTGCTGCGTATGCGCAGTTGCGAAGTTTGCTGTGCATGAGCAATTGCGAAGTTTGCTGCACATGCGCAGTTGCGACGTTTGCTGCGCATGCGCAGTTGCGCAGCTTGCTGCGTATGCGCAGTTTGCTGCGTATGCGCAGTTGCGAAGTATGCGCAGTTGCGAAGTTTGCTGCGCATGCACAGTTGCGAAGTTTGCTGCGTATGCGCAGTTGCGAAGTTTGCTGCGCATGCGCAGTTGCTAATTTTTCTGCGTATGCGCAGTTGCGAAGTTTGCTGCGTATGCGCAGTTGCGAAGTTTGCTGCGCATGCGCAGTTGCGAAGTTTGCTGCGCATGCGCAGTTGCGAAGTTTGCTGCGCATGCGCAGTTGCGAAGTTTGCTGCGCATGCGCAGTTGCGAAGTTTGCTGCATATGCGCAGTTTGCTGCGCAGTTTGCTGCGCATGCTCAGTTGCAAAGTTTGCTGCATATGCGCAGTTGCGAAGTTTGCTAAGTATGCGCAGTTGCCAAGTTTGCTGCGTATGCGCAGTAACCAAGTTTGCTGCGTATGCGCAGTTGCCAAGTTTGCTGCGTATGCGCAGTTGCCAAGTTTGCTGCGTATGCGCAGTTGCCAAGTTTGCTGCGTATGCGCAGTTGCGAAGTATGCGCAGTTGCGAAGTTTGCTGCTTATGCGCAGTTGCGAAGATTGCTGCGTATGCGCATTTGCGATGTTTGCTGCGTATGCGCAGTTGCGAAGTTTGCTGCGCATGCGCAGTTGCGAAGTTTGCTGCGCATGCGCAGTTGCTAATTTTTCTGCGTATGCGCAGTTGCGAAGTTTGCTGCGTATGCACAGTTGCGAAGTTTGCTGCTTATGCACAGTTGAGAAGTTTGCTGCGTATGCGCAGTTGCTAAGTTTGCTGCGCATGCGCAGTTGCGAAGTTTGCTGCGTATGCGCAGTTGCGAAGTTTGCTGCTTATGCGCAGTTGTTAAGTTTGCTGCGTATGCGCAGTTGCGATATTTGCTAAGTATGCGCAGTTGCGAAGTATGCGCAGTTGCAAAGTTTGCTGCTTATGCGCAGTTGCGAAGATTGCTGCGTATGCGCAGTTGCGAAGTTTGCAGCGTATGCGCAGTTGCAAAGTTTGCTGCGCATGCGCATTTGCGAAGTTTGCTGTGTATGCGCAGTTGCAAAGTTTGCTGCGCATGCGCAGTTGCGAAGTTTGCTGCGCATGCGCAGTTGCGAAGTTTGCTGCGCATGCGCAGTTGCTAATTTTTCTGCGTATGCGCAGTTGCGAAGTTTTCTGCGTATGCGCAGTTGCGAAGTTTGCTGCGCATGCGCAGTTGCGAAGTTTGCTGCGCATGCGCAGTTGCGAAGTTTGCTGCGCATGCGCAGTTGCGAAGTTTGCTGCGCATGCGCAGTTGCGAAGTTTGCTGCATATGCGCAGTTTGCTGCGCAGTTTGCTGCGCATGCGCAGTTGCAAAGTTTGCTGCATATGCGCAGTTGCGAAGTTTGCTAAGTATGCGCAGTTGCCAAGTTTGCTGCGTATGCGCAGTAACCAAGTTTGCTGCGTATGCGCAGTTGCCAAGTTTGCTGCGTATGCGCAGTTGCCAAGTTTGCTGCGTATGCGCAGTTGCCAAGTTTGCTGCGTATGCGCAGTTGCGAAGTATGCGCAGTTGCGAAGTTTGCTGCTTATGCGCAGTTGCGAAGATTGCTGCGTATGCGCAGTTGCGAAGTTTGCAGCGTATACGCAGTTGCGAAGTTTGCTGCGCATGCGCATTTGCGATGTTTGCTGCGTATGCGCAGTTGCGAAGTTTGCTGCGCATGCGCAGTTGCGAAGTTTGCTGCGCATGCGCAGTTGCGAAGTTTGCTGCGCATGCGCAATTGCTAATTTTTCTGCGTATGCGCAGTTGCGAAGTTTGCTGCGTATGCACAGTTGCGAAGTTTGCTGCTTATGCACAGTTGCGAAGTTTGCTGCGTATGCGCAGTTGCTAAGTTTGCTGCGCATGCGCAGTTGCGAAGTTTGCTGCGTATGCGCAGTTGCGAAGTTTGCTGCTTATGCGCAGTTGTTAAGTTTGCTGCGTATGCGCAGTTGCGATATTTGCTAAGTATGCGCAGTTGCGAAGTATGCGCAGTTGCAAAGTTTGCTGCTTATGCGCAGTTGCGAAGATTGCTGCGTATGCGCAGTTGCGAAGTTTGCAGCGTATGCGCAGTTGCAAAGTTTGCTGCGCATGCGCATTTGCGAAGTTTGCTGTGTATGCGCAGTTGCAAAGTTTGCTGCGCATGCGCAGTTGCGAAGTTTGCTGCGCATGCGCAGTTGCGAAGTTTGCTGCGCATGCGCAGTTGCTAATTTTTCTGCGTATGCGCAGTTGCGAAGTTTGCTGCATATGCGCAGTTGCGAAGTTTGCTGCGCATGCGCAGTTGCGAAGTTTGCTGCGCATGCGCAGTTGCGAAGTTTGCTGCGTATGCGCAGTTGCGAAGTATGCTGCGCATGCGCAGTTGCGAAGTTTGCTGCGCATGCGCAGTTGCGAAGTTTGCTGCGTATGCGCAGTTGCGAAGTTTGCTGCGTATGCGCAGTTGCGAAGTTTGCTGTGCATGAGCAATTGCGAAGTTTGCTGCACATGCGCAGTTGCGACGTTTGCTGCGCATGCGCAGTTGCGCAGCTTGCTGCGTATGCGCAGTTTGCTGCGTATGCGCAGTTGCGAAGTATGCGCAGTTGCGAAGTTTGCTGCGCATGCACAGTTGCGAAGTTTGCTGCGTATGCGCAGTTGCGAAGTTTGCTGCGCATGCGCAGTTGCTAATTTTTCTGCGTATGCGCAGTTGCGAAGTTTGCTGCGTATGCGCAGTTGCGAAGTTTGCTGCGCATGCGCAGTTGCGAAGTTTGCTGCGCATGCGCAGTTGCGAAGTTTGCTGCGCATGCGCAGTTGCGAAGTTTGCTGCGCATGCGCAGTTGCGAAGTTTGCTGCATATGCGCAGTTTGCTGCGCATGCGCAGTTGCAAAGTTTGCTGCGTATGCGCAGTTGCGAAGTTTGCTAAGTATGCGCAGTTGCCAAGTTTGCTGCGTATGCGCAGTTACCAAGTTTGCTGCGTATGCGCAGTTGCCAAGTTTGCTGCGTATGCGCAGTTGCCAAGTTTGCTGCGTATGCGCAGTTGCCAAGTTTGCTGCGTATGCGCAGTTGCGAAGTATGCGCAGTTGCGAAGTTTGCTGCTTATGCGCAGTTGCGAAGATTGCTGCGTATGCGCAGTTGCGAAGTTTGCAGCGTATACGCAGTTGCGAAGTTTGCTGCGCATGCGCATTTGCGATGTTTGCTGCGTATGCGCAGTTGCGAAGTTTGCTGCGCATGCGCAGTTGCGAAGTTTGCTGCGCATGCGCAGTTGCAGAAGTTTGCTGCGCATGCACAGTTGCTAATTTTTCTGCGTATGCGCAGTTGCGAAGTTTGCTGCGTATGCACAGTTGGGAAGTTTGCTGCGCATGCGCAGTTGTGAAGTTTGCTGCGCATGCGCAGTTGCGAAGTTTGCTGCGTATGCGCAGTTGCTAAGTTTGCTGCGCATGCGCAGTTGCGAAGTTTGCTGCGTATGCGCAGTTGCGAAGTTTGCTGCTTATGCGCAGTTGTTAAGTTTGCTGCGTATGCGCAGTTGCGATATTTGCTAAGTATGCGCAGTTGCGAAGTATGCGCAGTTGCAAAGTTTGCTGCTTATGCGCAGTTGCGAAGATTGCTGCGTATGCGCAGTTGCGAAGTTTGCAGCGTATGCGCATTTGCGAAGTTTGCTGTGTATGCGCAGTTGCGAAGTTTGCTGCGCATGCGCAGTTGCGAAGTTTGCTGCGCATGCGCAGTTGCTAATTTTTCTGCGTATGCGCAGTTGCGAAGTTTGCTGCGTATGCGCAGTTGCGAAGTTTGCTGCGCATGCACAGTTGCGAAGTTTGCTGCCCATGCGCAGTTGCGAATTTTTCTGCGTATGCGCAGTTGCGAAGTTTGCTGCGTATGCACAGTTGCGAAGTTTGCTGCGCATGCGCAGCTGCAACGTTTGCTGCGTATGCGCAGTTGCGAAGTTTGCTGCGCATGCGCAGTTGCGAAGTTTGCTGCCCATGCGCAGTTGCGAAGTTTTCTGCGCATGCGCAGTTGCGAAGTTTGCTGCGCATGCGCAATTGCTAATTTTTCTGCGTATGCGCAGTTGCGAAGTTTGCTGCGTATGCACAGTTGCGAAGTTTGCTGCTTATGCACAGTTGCGAAGTTTGCTGCGTATGCGCAGTTGCTAAGTTTGCTGCGCATGCGCAGTTGCGAAGTTTGCTGCGTATGCGCAGTTGCGAAGTTTGCTGCTTATGCGCAGTTGTTAAGTTTGCTGCGTATGCGCAGTTGCGATATTTGCTAAGTATGCGCAGTTGCGAAGTATGCGCAGTTGCAAAGTTTGCTGCTTATGCGCAGTTGCGAAGATTGCTGCGTATGCGCAGTTGCGAAGTTTGCAGCGTATGCGCAGTTGCAAAGTTTGCTGCGCATGCGCATTTGCGAAGTTTGCTGTGTATGCGCAGTTGCAAAGTTTGCTGCGCATGCGCAGTTGCGAAGTTTGCTGCGCATGCGCAGTTGCGAAGTTTGCTGCGCATGCGCAGTTGCTAATTTTTCTGCGTATGCGCAGTTGCGAAGTTTGCTGCATATGCGCAGTTGCGAAGTTTGCTGCGCATGCGCAGTTGCGAAGTTTGCTGCGCATGCGCAGTTGCGAAGTTTGCTGCGTATGCGCAGTTGCGAAGTATGCTGCGCATGCGCAGTTGCGAAGTTTGCTGCGCATGCGCAGTTGCGAAGTTTGCTGCGTATGCGCAGTTGCGAAGTTTGCTGCGTATGCGCAGTTGCGAAGTTTGCTGTGCATGAGCAATTGCGAAGTTTGCTGCACATGCGCAGTTGCGACGTTTGCTGCGCATGCGCAGTTGCGCAGCTTGCTGCGTATGCGCAGTTTGCTGCGTATGCGCAGTTGCGAAGTATGCGCAGTTGCGAAGTTTGCTGCGCATGCACAGTTGCGAAGTTTGCTGCGTATGCGCAGTTGCGAAGTTTGCTGCGCATGCGCAGTTGCTAATTTTTCTGCGTATGCGCAGTTGCGAAGTTTGCTGCGTATGCGCAGTTGCGAAGTTTGCTGCGCATGCGCAGTTGCGAAGTTTGCTGCGCATGCGCAGTTGCGAAGTTTGCTGCGCATGCGCAGTTGCGAAGTTTGCTGCGCATGCGCAGTTGCGAAGTTTGCTGCATATGCGCAGTTTGCTGCGCATGCGCAGTTGCAAAGTTTGCTGCGTATGCGCAGTTGCGAAGTTTGCTAAGTATGCGCAGTTGCCAAGTTTGCTGCGTATGCGCAGTTACCAAGTTTGCTGCGTATGCGCAGTTGCCAAGTTTGCTGCGTATGCGCAGTTGCCAAGTTTGCTGCGTATGCGCAGTTGCCAAGTTTGCTGCGTATGCGCAGTTGCGAAGTATGCGCAGTTGCGAAGTTTGCTGCTTATGCGCAGTTGCGAAGATTGCTGCGTATGCGCAGTTGCGAAGTTTGCAGCGTATACGCAGTTGCGAAGTTTGCTGCGCATGCGCATTTGCGATGTTTGCTGCGTATGCGCAGTTGCGAAGTTTGCTGCGTATGCGCAGTTGCTAAGTTTGCTGCGCATGCGCAGTTGCGAAGTTTGCTGCGTATGCGCAGTTGCGAAGTTTGCTGCTTATGCGCAGTTGTTAAGTTTGCTGCGTATGCGCAGTTGCGATATTTGCTAAGTATGCGCAGTTGCGAAGTATGCGCAGTTGCAAAGTTTGCTGCTTATGCGCAGTTGCGAAGATTGCTGCGTATGCGCAGTTGCGAAGTTTGCAGCGTATGCGCAGTTGCAAAGTTTGCTGCGCATGCGCATTTGCGAAGTTTGCTGTGTATGCGCAGTTGCAAAGTTTGCTGCGCATGCGCAGTTGCGAAGTTTGCTGCGCATGCGCAGTTGCGAAGTTTGCTGCGCATGCGCAGTTGCTAATTTTTCTGCGTATGCGCAGTTGCGAAGTTTGCTGCATATGCGCAGTTGCGAAGTTTGCTGCGCATGCGCAGTTGCGAAGTTTGCTGCGCATGCGCAGTTGCGAAGTTTGCTGCGTATGCGCAGTTGCGAAGTATGCTGCGCATGCGCAGTTGCGAAGTTTGCTGCGCATGCGCAGTTGCGAAGTTTGCTGCGTATGCGCAGTTGCGAAGTTTGCTGCGTATGCGCAGTTGCGAAGTTTGCTGTGCATGAGCAATTGCGAAGTTTGCTGCACATGCGCAGTTGCGACGTTTGCTGCGCATGCGCAGTTGCGCAGCTTGCTGCGTATGCGCAGTTTGCTGCGTATGCGCAGTTGCGAAGTATGCGCAGTTGCGAAGTTTGCTGCGCATGCACAGTTGCGAAGTTTGCTGCGTATGCGCAGTTGCGAAGTTTGCTGCGCATGCGCAGTTGCTAATTTTTCTGCGTATGCGCAGTTGCGAAGTTTGCTGCGTATGCGCAGTTGCGAAGTTTGCTGCGCATGCGCAGTTGCGAAGTTTGCTGCGCATGCGCAGTTGCGAAGTTTGCTGCGCATGCGCAGTTGCGAAGTTTGCTGCGCATGCGCAGTTGCGAAGTTTGCTGCATATGCGCAGTTTGCTGCGCATGCGCAGTTGCAAAGTTTGCTGCGTATGCGCAGTTGCGAAGTTTGCTAAGTATGCGCAGTTGCCAAGTTTGCTGCGTATGCGCAGTTACCAAGTTTGCTGCGTATGCGCAGTTGCCAAGTTTGCTGCGTATGCGCAGTTGCCAAGTTTGCTGCGTATGCGCAGTTGCCAAGTTTGCTGCGTATGCGCAGTTGCGAAGTATGCGCAGTTGCGAAGTTTGCTGCTTATGCGCAGTTGCGAAGATTGCTGCGTATGCGCAGTTGCGAAGTTTGCAGCGTATACGCAGTTGCGAAGTTTGCTGCGCATGCGCATTTGCGATGTTTGCTGCGTATGCGCAGTTGCGAAGTTTGCTGCGCATGCGCAGTTGCGAAGTTTGCTGCGCATGCGCAGTTGCAGAAGTTTGCTGCGCATGCACAGTTGCTAATTTTTCTGCGTATGCGCAGTTGCGAAGTTTGCTGCGTATGCACAGTTGGGAAGTTTGCTGCGCATGCGCAGTTGTGAAGTTTGCTGCGCATGCGCAGTTGCGAAGTTTGCTGCGTATGCGCAGTTGCTAAGTTTGCTGCGCATGCGCAGTTGCGAAGTTTGCTGCGTATGCGCAGTTGCGAAGTTTGCTGCTTATGCGCAGTTGTTAAGTTTGCTGCGTATGCGCAGTTGCGATATTTGCTAAGTATGCGCAGTTGCGAAGTATGCGCAGTTGCAAAGTTTGCTGCTTATGCGCAGTTGCGAAGATTGCTGCGTATGCGCAGTTGCGAAGTTTGCAGCGTATGCGCATTTGCGAAGTTTGCTGTGTATGCGCAGTTGCGAAGTTTGCTGCGCATGCGCAGTTGCGAAGTTTGCTGCGCATGCGCAGTTGCTAATTTTTCTGCGTATGCGCAGTTGCGAAGTCTGCTGCATATGCGCAGTTGCGAAGTTTGCTGCGCATGCGCAGTTGCGAAGTTTGCTGCGCATGCGCAGTTGCGAAGTTTGCTGCGTATGCGCAGTTGCGAAGTTTGCTGCGTATGCGCAGTTGCGAAGTTTGCTGTGCATGAGCAATTGCGAAGTTTGCTGCACATGCGCAGTTGCGACATTTGCTGCGCATGTGCAGTTGCGCAGCTTGCTGCGTATGCGCAGTTTGCTGCGTATGCGCAGTTGCAAAGTATGCGCAGTTGCGAAGTTTGCTGCGCATGCACAGTTGCGAAGTTTGCTGCGTATGCGCAGTTGCGAAGTTTGCTGCGCATGCGCAGTTGCTAATTTTTCTGCGTATGCGCAGTTGCGAAGTTTGCTGCGTATGCGCAGTTGCGAAGTTTGCTGCGCATGCGCAGTTGCGAAGTTTGCTGCGCATGCGCAGTTGCGAAGTTTGCTGCGCATGCGCAGCTGCGAAGTTTGCTGCATATGCGCAGTTTGCTGCGCATGCGCAGTTGCAAAGTTTGCTGCATATGCGCAGATGCGAAGTTTGCTGCGCTTGCGCAATTGCGAAGTTTGCTGCACATGCGCAGTTGCGAAGTTTGCTGTGCATGCGCAATTGCGAAGTTTGCTGCACATGCGCAGTTGCGAAGTTTGCTGCGCATGCGCAGCTGTGAAGTTTGCTATGTATGCGCAGTTGTGAAGTTTGCTGCATATGCACAGTTGCGAAGTTTGCTGCGTATGCGCAGTTGTTAAGTTTGCTGCGTACGCAGTTGCGAAATTTGCTGCATATGCGCAGTTGCCAAGTATGCGCAGTTGCAAAGTTTGCTGCGTATGCGCAGATGCGAAGTTTGCTGCGCTTGCGCAATTGCGACGTTTGCTGCGCATGCGCAGTTGCGCAGTTTGCTGCGTATGCGCAGTTTGCTGCGTATGCGCAGTTGCGAAGTATGCGCAGTTGCAAAGTTTGCTGCGCATGCGCAGTTGCGAAGTTTGCTGCGTATGAGCAGTTGCGAAGTTTGCTGCGTATGTGCAGTTGCGAAGTTTGCTGCACATGCGCAGTTGCGAAGTTTGCTGCGCATGCGCAGTTGAGAAGTTTGTTGTGTATGCGCAGTTGCGACGTTTGCTGCTTATGCGCAGTTGCGAAGTTTGCTGCGCATGCGCAGTTGCGACGTTTGCTGCGTATGCGCAGTTGCGAAGTTTGCTGTGCATGCGCAGTTGCGAAGTTTGCTGCGCATGTGCAGTTGCTACGTTTGCTGCGTATTCGCAGTTGCGAAGTTTGTTGCGTATGAGCAATTGCGAAGTTTGCTGCGCATGTGCAGTTGCTACGTTTGCTGCGCATGCGCAGTTGCGAAGTTTGCTGCGCATGCGCAGTTGCTAATTTTTCTGCGTATGCGCAGTTGCGAAGTTTGCTGCGTATGCGCAGTTGCGAAGTATGCTGCGCATGCGCAGTTGCGAAGTTTGCTGCTATGCGCAGTTGCGAAGTTTGCTGCGCATGCGCAGCTGCGAAGTTTGCTGCATATGCGCAGTTTGCTGCGCATGCGCAGTTGCAAAGTTTGCTGCGTATGCGCAGATGCGAAGTTTGCTGCGTATGCGCAGATGCGAAGTTTGCTGCGCATGCGCAATTGCGAAGTTTGCTGCACATGCGCAGTTGCGAAGTTTGCTGCGTATGCGCAGTTGCGAAGTTTGCTGCGCATGCGCAGTTGCGAAGTTTGCTGCGCATGCGCAGTTGCGAAGTTTGCTGCGCATGCGCAGTTGCGAAGTTTGCTGCGCATGCGCAGTTGCGAAGTTTGCTGCATATGCGCAGTTTGCTGCGCATGCGCAGTTGCAAAGTTTGCTGCGTATGCGCAGTTGCGAAGTTTGCTAAGTATGCGCAGTTGCCAAGTTTGCTGCGTATGCGCAGTTACCAAGTTTGCTGCGTATGCGCAGTTGCCAAGTTTGCTGCGTATGCGCAGTTGCCAAGTTTGCTGCGTATGCGCAGTTGCCAAGTTTGCTGCGTATGCGCAGTTGCGAAGTATGCGCAGTTGCGAAGTTTGCTGCTTATGCGCAGTTGCGAAGATTGCTGCGTATGCGCAGTTGCGAAGTTTGCAGCGTATACGCAGTTGCGAAGTTTGCTGCGCATGCGCATTTGCGATGTTTGCTGCGTATGCGCAGTTGCGAAGTTTGCTGCGCATGCGCAGTTGCGAAGTTTGCTGCGCATGCGCAGTTGCAGAAGTTTGCTGCGCATGCACAGTTGCTAATTTTTCTGCGTATGCGCAGTTGCGAAGTTTGCTGCGTATGCACAGTTGGGAAGTTTGCTGCGCATGCGCAGTTGTGAAGTTTGCTGCGCATGCGCAGTTGCGAAGTTTGCTGCGTATGCGCAGTTGCTAAGTTTGCTGCGCATGCGCAGTTGCGAAGTTTGCTGCGTATGCGCAGTTGCGAAGTTTGCTGCTTATGCGCAGTTGTTAAGTTTGCTGCGTATGCGCAGTTGCGATATTTGCTAAGTATGCGCAGTTGCGAAGTATGCGCAGTTGCAAAGTTTGCTGCTTATGCGCAGTTGCGAAGATTGCTGCGTATGCGCAGTTGCGAAGTTTGCAGCGTATGCGCATTTGCGAAGTTTGCTGTGTATGCGCAGTTGCGAAGTTTGCTGCGCATGCGCAGTTGCGAAGTTTGCTGCGCATGCGCAGTTGCTAATTTTTCTGCGTATGCGCAGTTGCGAAGTTTGCTGCATATGCGCAGTTGCGAAGTTTGCTGCGCATGCGCAGTTGCGAAGTTTGCTGCGCATGCGCAGTTGCGAAGTTTGCTGCGTATGCGCAGTTGCGAAGTTTGCTGCGTATGCGCAGTTGCGAAGTTTGCTGTGCATGAGCAATTGCGAAGTTTGCTGCACATGCGCAGTTGCGACATTTGCTGCGCATGTGCAGTTGCGCAGCTTGCTGCGTATGCGCAGTTTGCTGCGTATGCGCAGTTGCAAAGTATGCGCAGTTGCGAAGTTTGCTGCGCATGCACAGTTGCGAAGTTTGCTGCGTATGCGCAGTTGCGAAGTTTGCTGCGCATGCGCAGTTGCTAATTTTTCTGCGTATGCACAGTTGCGAAGTTTGCTGCGTATGCGCAGTTGCGAAGTTTGCTGCGCATGCGCAGTTGCGAAGTTTGCTGCGCATGCGCAGTTGCGAAGTTTGCTGCGCATGCGCAGCTGCGAAGTTTGCTGCATATGCGCAGTTTGCTGCGCATGCGCAGTTGCAAAGTTTGCTGCATATGCGCAGATGCGAAGTTTGCTGCGCTTGCGCAATTGCGAAGTTTGCTGCACATGCGCAGTTGCGAAGTTTGCTGTGCATGCGCAATTGCGAAGTTTGCTGCATTTGCGCAGTTGCGAAGTTTGCTGCGCATGCGCAGCTGTGAAGTTTGCTATGTATGCGCAGTTGTGAAGTTTGCTGCATATGCACAGTTGCGAAGTTTGCTGCGTATGCGCAGTTGTTAAGTTTGCTGCGTACGCAGTTGCGAAATTTGCTGCATATGCGCAGTTGCCAAGTATGCGCAGTTGCAAAGTTTGCTGCGTATGCGCAGATGCGAAGTTTGCTGCGCTTGCGCAATTGCGACGTTTGCTGCGCATGCGCAGTTGCGCAGTTTGCTGCGTATGCGCAGTTTGCTGCGTATGCGCAGTTGCGAAGTATGCGCAGTTGCAAAGTTTGCTGCGCATGCGCAGTTGCGAAGTTTGCTGCGTATGAGCAGTTGCGAAGTTTGCTGCGTATGTGCAGTTGCGAAGTTTGCTGCGCATGCGCAGTTGCGAAGTTTGCTGCGCATGTGCAGTTGCTACGTTTGCTGCGTATGCGCAGTTGAGAAGTTTGTTGTGTATGCGCAGTTGCGACGTTTGCTGCTTATGCGCAGTTGCGAAGTTTGCTGCGCATGCGCAGTTGCGACGTTTGCTGCGTATGCGCAGTTGCGAAGTTTGCTGTGCATGCGCAGTTGCGAAGTTTGCTGCGCATGTGCAGTTGCTACGTTTGCTGCGTATTCGCAGTTGCGAAGTTTGTTGCGTATGAGCAATTGCGAAGTTTGCTGCGCATGTGCAGTTGCTACGTTTGCTGCGCATGCGCAGTTGCGAAGTTTGCTGCGCATGTGCAGTTGCTACGTTTGCTGCGTATTCGCAGTTGCGAAGTTTGTTGCGTATGAGCAATTGCGAAGTTTGCTGCGCATGTGCAGTTGCTACGTTTGCTGCGCATGCGCAGTTGCGAAGTTTGCTGCGCATGCGCAGTTGCTAATTTTTCTGCGTATGCGCAGTTGCGAAGTTTGCTGCGTATGCGCAGTTGCGAAGTTTGCTGCGCATGCGCAGCTGCGAAGTTTGCTGCATATGCGCAGTTTGCTGCGCATGCGCAGTTGCAAAGTTTGCTGCGTATGCGCAGATGCGAAGTTTGCTGCGCATGCGCAATTGCGAAGTTTGCTGCACATGCGCAGTTGCGAAGTTTGCTGCGTATGCGCAGTTGCGACGTTTGCTGCGCATGCGCAGTTGCGAAGTTTGCTGCGTATGCGCAGTTGCGACATTTGCTGCGCATGCGCAGTTGCGAAGTTTGCTGCTTATGCGCAGTTGCGAAGATTGCTGCGTATGCGCAGTTGCGAAGTTTGCAGCGTATACGCAGTTGCGAAATTTGCTGCGCATGCGCATTTGCGAAGTTTGCTGCGCATGCGCAGTTGCAAAGTTTGCTGCGCATGCGCAGTTGCGAAGTTTGCTGCGCATGCGCAGTTGCGAAGTTTGCTGCGTATGCGCAGTTGCGACATTTGCTGCGCATGCGCAGTTGCGAAGTTTGCTGCTTATGCGCAGTTGCGAAGATTGCTGCGTATGCGCAGTTGCGAAGTTTGCAGCGTATACGCAGTTGCGAAATTTGCTGCGCATGCGCATTTGCGAAGTTTGCTGCGCATGCGCAGTTGCAAAGTTTGCTGCGCATGCGCAGTTGCGAAGTTTGCTGCGCATGCGCAGTTGCTAATTTTTCTGCGTATGCGCAGTTGCGAAGTTTGCTGCGTATGCGCAGTTGCGAAGTTTGCTGCGCATGCACAGTTGCGAAGTTTGCTGCCCATGCGCAGTTGCGAATTTTTCTGCGTATGCGCAGTTGCGAAGTTTGCTGCGTATGCACAGTTGCGAAGTTTGCTGCGCATGCGCAGCTGCAACGTTTGCTGCGTATGCGCAGTTGCGAAGTTTGCTGCGCATGCGCAGTTGCGAAGTTTGCTGCCCATGCGCAGTTGCGAATTTTTCTGCGTATGCGCAGTTGCAAAGTTTGCTGCGTATGCGCAGTTGCGAAGTTTGCTGCGCATGCGCAGTTGCGAACTTTGCTGCGTATGCGTAGTTGCGAAGTTTGCTGCATATGCGCAGTTGGGAAGTTTGCTGCGCATGCGCAGTTGCGAAGTTTGCTGCGTATGCGCAGTTGCGAAGTTTGCTGCGCATGCGCAGTTGCTACGTTTGCTGCGTATGCGCAGTTGAGAAGTTTGTTGCGTATGCGCAGTTGCGACGTTTGCTGCTTATGCGCAGTTGCGAAGTTTGCTACGTATGCGCAGTTGCGAAGTTTGCTGCGTATGCGCAGTTGCGAAGTATGCGCAGTTGCGAAGTTTGCTGCTTATGCGCAGTTGCGAAGATTGCTGCGTATGCGCAGTTGCGAAGTTTGCAGCGTATACGCAGTTGCGAAGTTTGCTGTGCATGCACAATTGCGAAGTTTGCTACGTATGCGCAGTTGCGAAGTTTGCTGCGTATGCGCAGTTGCGAAGTATGCGCAGTTGCGATGTTTGCTGCTTATGCGCAGTTGCGAAGATTGCTGCGCATGAGCAGTTGCGAAGTTTGCTGCATATGCGCAGTTTGCTGCGCATGCGCAGTTGCAAAGTTTGCTGCGTATGCGCAGATGCGAAGTTTGCTGCACATGCGCAGTTGCGAAGTTTGCTGCGCATGCGCAATTGCGAAGTTTGCTGCACATGCGCAGTTGCGAAGTTTGCTGCGTATGCGCAGTTGCGACGTTTGCTGCGCATGCGCAGCTGCGAAGTTTGCTGCATATGCGCAGTTTGCTGCGCATGCGCAGTTGCAAAGTTTGCTGCGTATGCGCAGATGCGAAGTTTGCTGCGCATGCGCAATTGCGAAGTTTGCTGCACATGCGCAGTTGCGAAGTTTGCTGCGTATGCGCAGTTGCGACGTTTGCTGCGCATGCGCAGTTGCGAAGTTTGCTGCGTATGCGCAGTTGCGACATTTGCTGCGCATGCGCAGTTGCGAAGTTTGCTGCTTATGCGCAGTTGCGAAGATTGCTGCGTATGCGCAGTTGCGAAGTTTGCAGCGTATACGCAGTTGCGAAGTTTGCTGCGCATGCGCATTTGCGAAGTTTGCTGCGCATGCGCAGTTGCAAAGTTTGCTGCGCATGCGCAGTTGCGAAGTTTGCTGCACATGCGCAGTTGCGAAGTTTGCTGCGCATGCGCAGTTGCGAAGTTTGCTGCGTATGAGCAGTTGCGAAGTTTGCTGCGTATGTGCAGTTGCGAAGTTTGCTGCGCATGCGCAGTTGCTACGTTTGCTGCGTATGCGCAGTTGAGAAGTTTGTTGTGTATGCGCAGTTGCGACGTTTGCTGCTTATGCGCAGTTGCGAAGTTTGCTGCGCATGCGCAGTTGCGACGTTTGCTGCGCATGTGCAGTTGCTACGTTTGCTGCGTATTCGCAGTTGCGAAGTTTGTTGCGTATGAGCAATTGCGAAGTTTGCTGTGCATGTGCAGTTGCTACGTTTGCTGCGCATGCGTAGTTGCGAAGTTTGCTGCGCATGCGCAGTTGCTAATTTTTCTGCGTATGCGCAGTTGCGAAGTTTGCTGCGTATGCGCAGTTGCGAAGTTTGCTGCGCATGCGCAGTTGCGAAGTTTGCTGCTATGCGCAGTTGCGAAGTTTGCTGCGCATGCGCAGCTGCGAAGTTTGCTGCATATGCGCAGTTTGCTGCGCATGCGCAGTTGCAAAGTTTGCTGCGTATGCGCAGATGCGAAGTTTGCTGCGCATGCGCAATTGCGAAGTTTGCTGCACATGCGCAGTTGCGAAGTTTGCTGCGTATGCGCAGTTGCGACGTTTGCTGCGCATGCGCAGTTGCGAAGTTTGCTGCGTATGCGCAGTTGCGACATTTGCTGCGCATGCGCAGTTGCGAAGTTTGCTGCTTATGCGCAGTTGCGAAGATTGCTGCGTATGCGCAGTTGCGAAGTTTGCAGCGTATACGCAGTTGCGAAGTTTGCTGCGCATGCGCATTTGCGAAGTTTGCTGCGCATGCGCAGTTGCAAAGTTTGCTGCGCATGCGCAGTTGCGAAGTTTGCTGCGCATGCGCAGTTGCTAATTTTTCTGCGTATGCGCAGTTGCTAATTTTTCTGCGTATGCGCAGTTGCGAAGTTTGCTGCGTATGCGCAGTTGCGAAGTTTGCTGCGCATGCACAGTTGCGAAGTTTGCTGCCCATGCGCAGTTGCGAATTTTTCTGCGTATGCGCAGTTGCGAAGTTTGCTGCGTATGCACAGTTGCGAAGTTTGCTGCGCATGCGCAGCTGCAACGTTTGCTGCGTATGCGCAGTTGCGAAGTTTGCTGCGCATGCGCAGTTGCGAAGTTTGCTGCCCATGCGCAGTTGCGAATTTTTCTGCGTATGCGCAGTTGCAAAGTTTGCTGCGTATGCGCAGTTGCGAAGTTTGCTGCGCATGCGCAGTTGCGAACTTTGCTGCGTATGCGTAGTTGCGAAGTTTGCTGCATATGCGCAGTTGGGAAGTTTGCTGCGCATGCGCAGTTGCGAAGTTTGCTGCGTATGCGCAGTTGCGAAGTTTGCTGCGCATGCGCAGTTGCTACGTTTGCTGCGTATGCGCAGTTGAGAAGTTTGTTGCGTATGCGCAGTTGCGACGTTTGCTGCTTATGCGCAGTTGCGAAGTTTGCTACGTATGCGCAGTTGCGAAGTTTGCTGCGTATGCGCAGTTGCGAAGTATGCGCAGTTGCGAAGTTTGCTGCTTATGCGCAGTTGCGAAGATTGCTGCGTATGCGCAGTTGCGAAGTTTGCAGCGTATACGCAGTTGCGAAGTTTGCTGTGCATGCACAATTGCGAAGTTTGCTACGTATGCGCAGTTGCGAAGTTTGCTGCGTATGCGCAGTTGCGAAGTATGCGCAGTTGCGATGTTTGCTGCTTATGCGCAGTTGCGAAGATTGCTGCGCATGAGCAGTTGCGAAGTTTGCTGCATATGCGCAGTTTGCTGCGCATGCGCAGTTGCAAAGTTTGCTGCGTATGCGCAGATGCGAAGTTTGCTGCACATGCGCAGTTGCGAAGTTTGCTGCGCATGCGCAATTGCGAAGTTTGCTGCACATGCGCAGTTGCGAAGTTTGCTGCGTATGCGCAGTTGCGACGTTTGCTGCGCATGCGCAGCTGCGAAGTTTGCTGCATATGCGCAGTTTGCTGCGCATGCGCAGTTGCAAAGTTTGCTGCGTATGCGCAGATGCGAAGTTTGCTGCGCATGCGCAATTGCGAAGTTTGCTGCACATGCGCAGTTGCGAAGTTTGCTGCGTATGCGCAGTTGCGACGTTTGCTGCGCATGCGCAGTTGCGAAGTTTGCTGCGTATGCGCAGTTGCGACATTTGCTGCGCATGCGCAGTTGCGAAGTTTGCTGCTTATGCGCAGTTGCGAAGATTGCTGCGTATGCGCAGTTGCGAAGTTTGCAGCGTATACGCAGTTGCGAAGTTTGCTGCGCATGCGCATTTGCGAAGTTTGCTGCGCATGCGCAGTTGCAAAGTTTGCTGCGCATGCGCAGTTGCGAAGTTTGCTGCACATGCGCAGTTGCGAAGTTTGCTGCGCATGCGCAGTTGCGAAGTTTGCTGCGTATGAGCAGTTGCGAAGTTTGCTGCGTATGTGCAGTTGCGAAGTTTGCTGCGCATGCGCAGTTGCTACGTTTGCTGCGTATGCGCAGTTGAGAAGTTTGTTGTGTATGCGCAGTTGCGACGTTTGCTGCTTATGCGCAGTTGCGAAGTTTGCTGCGCATGCGCAGTTGCGACGTTTGCTGCGCATGTGCAGTTGCTACGTTTGCTGCGTATTCGCAGTTGCGAAGTTTGTTGCGTATGAGCAATTGCGAAGTTTGCTGTGCATGTGCAGTTGCTACGTTTGCTGCGCATGCGTAGTTGCGAAGTTTGCTGCGCATGCGCAGTTGCTAATTTTTCTGCGTATGCGCAGTTGCGAAGTTTGCTGCGTATGCGCAGTTGCGAAGTTTGCTGCGCATGCGCAGTTGCGAAGTTTGCTGCTATGCGCAGTTGCGAAGTTTGCTGCGCATGCGCAGCTGCGAAGTTTGCTGCATATGCGCAGTTTGCTGCGCATGCGCAGTTGCAAAGTTTGCTGCGTATGCGCAGATGCGAAGTTTGCTGCGCATGCGCAATTGCGAAGTTTGCTGCACATGCGCAGTTGCGAAGTTTGCTGCGTATGCGCAGTTGCGACGTTTGCTGCGCATGCGCAGTTGCGAAGTTTGCTGCGTATGCGCAGTTGCGACATTTGCTGCGCATGCGCAGTTGCGAAGTTTGCTGCTTATGCGCAGTTGCGAAGATTGCTGCGTATGCGCAGTTGCGAAGTTTGCAGCGTATACGCAGTTGCGAAGTTTGCTGCGCATGCGCATTTGCGAAGTTTGCTGCGCATGCGCAGTTGCAAAGTTTGCTGCGCATGCGCAGTTGCGAAGTTTGCTGCGCATGCGCAGTTGCTAATTTTTCTGCGTATGCGCAGTTGCGAAGTTTGCTGCGTATGCGCAGTTGCGAAGTTTGCTGCGCATGCACAGTTGCGAAGTTTGCTGCCCATGCGCAGTTGCGAATTTTTCTGCGTATGCGCAGTTGCGAAGTTTGCTGCGTATGCACAGTTGCGAAGTTTGCTGCGCATGCGCAGCTGCAACGTTTGCTGCGTATGCGCAGTTGCGAAGTTTGCTGCGCATGCGCAGTTGCGAAGTTTGCTGCCCATGCGCAGTTGCGAATTTTTCTGCGTATGCGCAGTTGCAAAGTTTGCTGCGTATGCGCAGTTGTGAAGTTTGCTGCGCATGCGCAGTTGCGAACTTTGCTGCGTATGCGTAGTTGCGAAGTTTGCTGCATATGCGCAGTTGGGAAGTTTGCTGCGCATGCGCAGTTGCTACGTTTGCTGCGTATGCGCAGTTGCGAAGTTTGCTGCGCATGCGCAGTTGCTACGTTTGCTGCGTATGCGCAGTTGAGAAGTTTGTTGCGTATGCGCAGTTGCGACGTTTGCTGCTTATGCGCAGTTGCGAAGTTTGCTACGTATGCGCAGTTGCGAAGTTTGCTGCGTATGCGCAGTTGCGAAGTATGCGCAGTTGCGAAGTTTGCTGCTTATGCGCAGTTGCGAAGATTGCTGCGTATGCGCAGTTGCGAAGTTTGCAGCGTATACGCAGTTGCGAAGTTTGCTGCGCATGCGCATTTGCGAAGTTTGCTGCGTATGCGCAGTTGCGAAGTATGCGCAGTTGCGAAGTTTGCTGCTTATGCGCAGTTGCGAAGATTGCTGCGCATGCGCAGTTGCGAAGTTTGCTGCATATGCGCAGTTTGCTGCGCATGCGCAGTTGCAAAGTTTGCTGCGTATGCGCAGATGCGAAGTTTGCTGCGCATGCGCAATTGCGAAGTTTGCTGCACATGCGCAGTTGCGAAGTTTGCTGCGTATGCGCAGTTGCGACGTTTGCTGCGCATGCGCAGCTGCGAAGTTTGCTGCATATGCGCAGTTTGCTGCGCATGCGCAGTTGCAAAGTTTGCTGCGTATGCGCAGATGCGAAGTTTGCTGCGCATGCGCAATTGCGAAGTTTGCTGCGCATGCGCAGTTGCGACGTTTGCTGCGCATGCGCAGTTGCGAAGTTTGCTGCGTATGCGCAGTTGCGACATTTGCTGCGCATGCGTAGTTGCGAAGTTTGCTGCTTATGCGCAGTTGCGAAGATTGCTGCGTATGCGCAGTTGCGAAGTTTGCAGCGTATACGCAGTTGCGAAGTTTGCTGCGCATGCGCATTTGCGAAGTTTGCTGCGCATGCGCAGTTGCAAAGTTTGCTGCGCATGCGCAGTTGCGAAGTTTGCTGCGCATGCGCAGTTGCTAATTTTTCTGCGTATGCGCAGCTGCAACTTTTGCTGCGTATGCGCAGTTGCGAAGTTTGCTGCGCATGCGCAGTTGCGAAGTTTGCTGCCCATGCGCAGTTGCGAATTTTTCTGCGTATGCGCAGTTGCAAAGTTTGCTGCGTATGCGCAGTTGCGAAGTTTGCTACGTATGCGCAGTTGCGAAGTTTGCTGCGTATGCGCAGTTGCGAAGTATGCGCAGTTGCGAAGTTTGCTGCTTATGCGCAGTTGCGAAGATTGCTGCGTATGCGCAGTTGCGAAGTTTGCAGCGTATACGCAGTTGCGAAGTTTGCTGCGCATGCGCATTTGCGAAGTTTGCTGCGCATGCGCAGTTGCGAAGTTTGCTGCGTATGCGCAGTTGCGAAGTTTGCTGTGCATGCGCAATTGCGAAGTTTGCTACGTATGCGCAGTTGTGAAGTTTGCTGCGTATGCGCAGTTGCGAAGTATGCGCAGTTGCGAAGTTTGCTGCTTATGCGCAGTTGCGAAGATTGCTGCGTATGCGCAGTTGCGAAGTTTGCAGCGTATACGCAGTTGCGAAGTTTGCTGCGCATGCGCATTTGCGAAGTTTGCTGCGCATGCGCAGTTGCAAAGTTTGCTGCGCATGCGCAGTTGCGAAGTTTGCTGCGCATGCGCAGTTGCTAATTTTTCTGCGTATGCGCAGTTGCGAAGTTTGCTGCGTATGCGCAGTTGCGAAGTTTGCTGCGCATGCACAGTTGCGAAGTTTGCTGCCCATGCGCAGTTGCGAATTTTTCTGCGTATGCGCAGTTGCGAAGCTTGCTGCGTATGCACAGTTGCGAAGTTTGCTGCGCATGCGCAGCTGCAAAGTTTGCTGCGTATGCGCAGTTGCGAAGTTTGCTGTGCATGCGCAGTTGCGAAGTTTGCTGCCCATTCGCAGTTGCGAATTTTTCTGCGTATGCGCAGTTGCAAAGTTTGCTGCGTATGCGCAGTTGCGAAGTTTGCTGCGCATGCGCAGTTGCGAACTTTGCTGCGTATGCGTAGTTGCGAAGTTTGCTGCATATGCGCAGTTGGGAAGTTTGCTGCGCATGCGCAGTTGCGAAGTTTGCTGCGTATGCGCAGTTGCGAAGTTTGCTGCGCATGCGCAGTTGCTACGTTTGCTGCGTATGCGCAGTTGAGAAGTTTGTTGCGTATGCGCAGTTGCGACGTTTGCTGCTTATGCGCAGTTGCGAAGTTTGCTGCGCATGCGCAGTTGCGACGTTTGCTGCGTATGCGCAGTTGCGAAGTTTGCTGCGCATGCGCAGTTGCGAAGTTTGCTGCGCATGTGCAGTTGCTACGTTTGCTGCGTATTCGCAGTTGCGAAGTTTGTTGCGTATGAGCTGTTGCGAAGTTTGCTGCGCATGTGCAGTTGCTACGTTTGCTGCGCATGCGCAGTTGCGAAGTTTGTTGCGTATGAGCAGTTGCGAAGTTTGCTGCGCATGTGCAGTTGCGAAGTTTGCTGCGCATGCGCAGTTGCGAAGTTTGCTGCGCATGCGCAGTTGCAAAGTTTGCTGCGTATGAGCAGTTGCGAAGTTTGCTGCGTATGAGCAGTTGCGAAGTTTGCTGCGCATGCGCAGTTGCGAAGTTTGCTGCGCATGCGCAGTTGCTACGTTTGCTGCGAATGCGCAGTTGAGAAGTTTGTTGCGTATGCGCAGTTGCGACGTTTGCTGCTTATGCGCAGTTGCGAAGTTTGCTGCGCATGCGCAGTTGCGACGTTTGCTGCGTATGCGCAGTTGCGAAGTTTGCTGCTCATGTGCAGTTGCGAAGTTTGCTGCGCATGCGCAGTTGCGAAGTTTGCTGCCCATGCGCAGTTGCGAATTTTTCTGCGTATGCGCAGTTGCGAAGTTTGCTGCGTATGCGCAGTTGCGAAGTTTGCTGCGCATGCGCAGTTGCGAACTTTGCTGCGTATGCGTAGTTGCGAAGTTTGCTGCATATGCGCAGTTGCTAATTTTTCTGCGTATGCGCAGTTGCGAAGTTTGCTGCGTATGCGCAGTTGCGAAGATTGCTGCGCATGCACAGTTGCGAAGTTTGCTGCCCATCCGCAGTTGTGAATTTTTCTGCGTATGCGCAGTTGCGAAGTTTGCTGCGTATGCACAGTTGCGAAGTTTGCTGCGCATGCGCAGTTGCGAAGTTTGCTGCGCATGCGCAGTTGCGAAGTTTGCTGCGTATGCGCAGTTGCGAAGTTTGCTGCGTATGAGCAGTTGCGAAGTTTGCTGTGCATGCGCAGTTGCGAAGTTTGCTGCGCATGCGCAGTTGCTACGTTTGCTGCGTATGCGCAGTTGAGAAGTTTGTTGCGTATGCGCAGTTGCGACGTTTGCTGCTTATGCGCAGTTGCGAAGTTTGCTGCGCATGCGCAGTTGCGACGTTTGCTGCGTATGCGCAGTTGCGAAGTTTGCTGCGCATGTGCAGTTGCGAAGTTTGCTGCGTATGCGCAGTTGCGAAGATTGCTGCGCATGCACAGTTGCGAAGTTTGCTGCCCATGCGCAGTTGCGAATTTTTCTGCGTATGCGCAGTTGCGAAGTTTGCTGCGTATGCACAGTTGCGAAGTTTGCTGCGCATGCGCAGCTGCAAAGTTTGCTGCGTATGCGCAGTTGCGAAGTTTGCTGCACATGCGCAGTTGCGAAGTTTGCTGCCCATGCGCAGTTGCGAATTGTTCTGCGTATGCGCAGTTGCGAAGTTTGCTGCGTATGCACAGTTGCAAAGTTTGCTGTGCATGCGCAATTGTGAAGTTTGCAGCGCATGCGCAGTTGCGAAGTTTACTGCGTATGCGCAGTTGCGAAGTTTGCTGTGCATGCGCAGTTGCGAAGTTTGCTGCGCATGCGCAGCTGCGAAGTTTGCTACGTATGAGCAGTTGCGAAGTTTGCTGCGCATGTGCAGTTGCTACGTTTGCTGCGCATGTGCAGTTGCGAAGTTTGCTGCGCATGCGCAGTTGCTAATTTTTCTGCGTATGCGCAGTTGCGAAGTTTGCTGCGTATGCGCAGTTGCGAAGTTTGCTGCGCATGCGCAGTTGCGAAGTTTGCTGCGCATGAGCAGTTGCGAAGTTTGCTGCGTATGCGCAGTTGCTAAGTTTGCTGCGCATGCACATTTGCGAAGTTTGCTGCGCATGCGCAGTTGCGAAGTTTACTGCGTCTGCGCAATTGCAAAGTTTGCTGTGCATGCGCAGCTGCAAAGTTTGCTGCGCATGTGCAGTTGTGAAGTTTGCTGCGCATGCACAGTTGCGATGTTTGCTGCGTATGCGCAGTGTGCTGCACATGCGCAGTTGCGAAGTTTGCTGCGCATGCGCAGTTGCGAAGTTTGCTGCGCATGCGCAGTTGCTAATTTTTCTGCGTATGCGCAGTTGCGAAGTTTGCTGCGTATGCGCAGTTGCGAAGATTGCTGCGCATGCACAGTTGCGAAGTTTGCTGCCCATGCGCAGTTGCGAATTTTTCTGCGTATGCGCAGTTGCGAAGTTTGCTGCGTATGCACAGTTGCGAAGTTTGCTGCGCATGCGCAGCTGCAAAGTTTGCTGCGTATGCGCAGTTGCGAAGTTTGCTGCGCATGCGCAGTTGCAAAGTTTGCTGCCCATGCGCAGTTGCGAATTGTTCTGCGTATGCGCAGTTGCGAAGTTTGCTGCGTATGCGCAGTTGCGAAGTTTGCTGCGCATGCGCAGTTGCGAACTTTGCTGCGTATGCGTAGTTGCGAAGTTTGCTGCGCATGCGCAGTTGCTACGTTTGCTGCGTATGCGCAGTTGAGAAGTTTGTTGCGTATGCGCAGTTGCGACGTTTGCTGCTTATGCGCAGTTGCAAAGTTTGCTACGTATGCACAGTTGCGAAGTTTGATGCGTATGCGCAGTTGCGAAGTATGCGCAGTTGCGAAGTTTGCTGCTTATGCGCAGTTGCGAAGATTGCTGCGTATGCGCAGTTGCGAAGTTTGCAGCGTATACGCAGTTGCGAAGTTTGCTGCGCATGCGCATTTGCGAAGTTTGCTGCGCATGCGCAGTTGCGAAGTTTGCTGCGTATGCACAGTTGCGAAGTTTGCTGTGCATGCGCAATTGCGAAGTTTGCTACGTATGCGCAGTTGCGAAGTTTGCTGCGTATGCGCAGTTGCGAAGTATGCGCAGTTGCGAAGTTTGCTGCTTATGCGCAGTTGCGAAGATTGCTGCGTATGCGCAGTTGCGAAGTTTGCAGCGTATACGCAGTTGCGAAGTTTGCTGCGCATGCGCATTTGCGAAGTTTGCTGCGCATGCGCAGTTGCAAAGTTTGCTGCGTATGCGCAGTTGCGAAGTTTGCTGCGCATGCGCAGTTGCTAATTTTTCTGCGTATGCGCAGTTGCAAAGTTTGCTGCGTATGCGTAGTTGCGAAGTTTGCTGCGCATGCACTGTTGCGAAGTTTGCTGCCCATGCGCAGTTGAGAAGTTTGTTGCGTATGTGCAGTTGCGACGTTTGCTGCTTATGCGCAGTTGCGAAGTTTGCTGCGCATGCGCAGTTGCGAAGTTTGCTGCGTATGCGCAGTTGCGAAGTTTGCTGCGCATGCGAAGTTTGCTGCGCATGTGCAGTTGCTACGTTTGCTGCGTATTCGCAGTTGCGAAGTTTGTTGCGTATGAGCAGTTGCGAAGTTTGCTGCGCATGTGCAGTTGCTACGTTTGCTGCGCATGCGCAGTTGCGAAGTTTGTTGCGTATGAGCAGTTGCGAAGTTTTCTGCGCATGTGCAGTTGCTACGTTTGCTGCGCATGCGCAGTTGCGAAGTTTGCTGCACATGCGCAGTTGCGAAGTTTCCTGCGTATGAGCAGTTGCGAAGTTTGCTGCGTATGTGCAGTTGCTACGTTTGCTGCGCATGCGCAGTTGCGAAGTTTGCTGCGCATGCGCAGTTGCTACGTTTGCTGCTTATGCGCAGTTGCGAAGATTGCTGCATATGCGCAGTTGCGAAGTTTGCAGCGTATACGCAGTTGCGAAGTTTGCTGCGCATGCGCATTTGCGAAGTTTGCTGCGCATGCGCAGTTGCGAAGTTTGCTGCGTATGCACAGTTGCGAAGTTTGCTGTGCATGCGCAATTGCGAAGCTTGCTACGTATGCGCAGTTGCGAAGTTTGCTGCGTATGCGCAATTGCGAAGTATGCGCAGTTGCGAAATTTGCTGCGCATGCGCAGCTGCGAAGTTTGCTGCATATGCGCAGTTTGCTGCGTATGCGCAGTTGCAAAGTTTGCTGCGTATGCGCAGATGCAAAGTTTGCTGTTCATACGCAATTGCGAAGTTTGCTGCACATGCGCAGTTGCGAAGTTTGCTGCGTATGCGCAGTTGCGATGTTTGCTGCGCATGCGCAGTTGCGAAGTTTGCTGCGTATGCGCAGTTGCGACGTTTGCTGTGCATGCGCAGTTGCGCAGTTTGCTGCGTATGCGCAGTTGCGAAGTATGCGCAGCTGCGAAGTTTGCTGCATATGGACAGTTGCGAAGTTTGCTGCTCATGCGCAGTTGCGAAGTTTGCTGCCCATGCGCAGTTGTGAATTTTTCGGCGTATGCACAGTTGCAAAGTTTGCTGCGTATGTGCAGTTGCGAAGTTTGCTGCGCATGCACAGTTGCGAAGTTTGCTGCGTATGCGCAGGTTGCTGCGCATGCGCAGTTGCGAAGTTTGCTGCGCATGCGCAGTTGCGAAGTTTGCTGCGTATGCGCAGTTGCGAAGTTTGCTGTGCATGCGCAGCTGCGAAGTTTCCTACGTATGCGCAGTTGCGAAGGTTGCTGCGTATGCGCAGTTGCGAAGTTTGCTGCGTATGCGCAGTTGTTAAGTTTGCTGCGTATGCGCAGTTGCGAAGTTTTTGCGTATGCGCAGTTGCGAAGTATGCGCAGTTGCGAAGTTTGCTGCGCATGCGCATTTGCGAAGTTTGCTGCGCATGCGCAGTTGCGAAGTTTGCTGCGCATGCGCAGTTGCTAATTTTTCTGCGTATGCGCAGTTGCGAAGTTTGCTGCGTATGCGCAGTTGCGAAGTTTGCTGCGTATGCGCAGTGTGCTGCACATGCGCAGTTGCGAAGTTTGCTGCATATGAGCAGTTGCGAAGTTTGCTGCGTATGTGCAGTTGCGAAGTTTGCTGCGCATGCGCAGTTGCGAAGTTTGCTGCGCATGCGCAGTTGCTAATTTTTCTGCGTATGCGCAGTTGCGAAGTTTGCTGCGTATGCGCAGTTGCGAAGATTGCTGCGCATGCACAGTTGTGAAGTTTGCTGCCCATGCGCAGTTGCGAATTTTTCTGCGTATGCGCAGTTGCGAAGTTTGCTGCGTATGCGCAGTTGCGAAGTTTGCTGCGCATGCGCAGCTGCAAAGCTTGCTGCGTATGCGCAGTTGCGAAGTTTGCTGCGCATGCGCAGTTGCGAAGTTTGCTGCCCATGCGCAGTTGCGAAGTTTGCTGCGCATGCGCAGTTGCTACGTTTGCTGCGTATGCGCAGTTGAGAAGTTTGTTGCGTATGCGCAGTTGCGACGTTTGCTGCTTATGCGCAGTTGCGAAGTTTGCTACGTATGCACAGTTGCGAAGTTTGCTGCGTATGCGCAGTTGCGAAGTATGCGCAGTTGCGAAGTTTGCTGCTTATGCGCAGTTGCGAAGATTGCTGCGTATGCGCAGTTGCGAAGTTTGCAGCGTATACGCAGTTGCGAAGTTTGCTGCGCATGCGCATTTGCGAAGTTTGCTGCGCATGCGCAGTTGCGAAGTTTGCTGCGTATGCGCAGTTGCGAAGTTTGCTGTGCATGCGCAATTGCGAAGTTTGCTACGTATGCGCAGTTGCGAAGTTTGCTGCGTATGCGCAGTTGCGAAGTATGCGCAGTTGCGAAGTTTGCTGCTTATGCGCAGTTGCGAAGATTGCTGCGTATGCGCAGTTGCGAAGTTTGCAGCGTATACGCAGTTGCGAAGTTTGCTGCGCATGCGCATTTGCGAAGTTTGCTGCGCATGCGCAGTTGCAAAGTTTGCTGCGTATGCGCAGTTGCGAAGTTTGCTGCGCATGCGCAGTTGATAATTTTTCTGCGTATGCGCAGTTGCAAAGTTTGCTGCGTATGTGCAGTTGCGAAGTTTTCTGCGCATGCACAGTTGCAAAGTTTGCTGCCCATGCGCAGTTGCGAATTTTTCTGCGTATGCGCAGTTGCGAAGTTTGCTGCGTATGCACAGTTGCGAAGTTTGCTGCGCATGCGCAGCTGCAAAGTTTGCTGCGTATGCGCAGTTGCGAAGTTTGCTGCGCATGCGCAGTTGCGAAGTTTGCTGCGTATGCGCAGTTGCGAATTTTTCTGCGTATGCGCAGTTGCGAAGTTTGCTGCGTATGCGCAGTTGCGAAGTTTGCTGCGCATGCGCAGTTGGGAAGTTTGCTGCACATGCGCAGTTGCAAAGTTTGCTGCCCATGCGCAGTTGCGAATTTTTCTGCGTATGCGCAGTTGCGAAGTTTGCTGCGTATGCACAGTTGCGAAGTTTGCTGCGCATGCGCAGCTGCAAAGTTTGCTGCGTATGCGCAGTTGCGAAGTTTGCTGCGCATGCGCAGTTGCGAAGTTTGCTGCCCATGCGCAGTTGCGAATTTTTCTGCGTATGCGCAGTTGCGAAGTTTGCTGCGTATGCGCAGTTGCGAAGTTTGCTGCGCATGCGCAGTTGCGAACTTTGCTGCGTATGCGTAGTTGCGAAGTTTGCTGCATATGCGCAGTTGGGAAGTTTGCTGCACATGCGCAGTTGCGAAGTTTGCTGCGTATGCGCAGTTGCGAAGTTTGCTGCGCATGCGCAGTTGCTACGTTTGCTGCGTATGCGCAGTTGAGAAGTTTGTTGCGTATGCGCATGTGCGACGTTTGCTGCTTATGCGCAGTTGCGAAGTTTGCTGTGCATGCGCAGTTGCGACGTTTGCTGCGTATGCGCAGTTGCGAAGTTTGCTGCGCATGCGCAGTTGCGAAGTTTGCTGCGCATGTCCAGTTGCTACGTTTGCTGCGTATTCGCAGTTGCGAAGTTTGTTGCGTATGAGCAGTTGCGAAGTTTGCTGCGCATGTGCAGTTGCTACGTTTGCTGCGCATGCGCAGTTGCGAAGTTTGTTGCGTATGAGCAGTTGAGAAGTTTGCTGCGCATGTGCAGTTGCTACGTTTGCTGCGCATGCGCAGTTGCGAAGTTTGCTGCGCATGCGCAGTTGCGAAGTTTGCTGCGTATGTGCAGTTGCGAAGTTTGCTGCGCATGCGCAGTTGCGAAGTTTGCTGCGCATGCACAATTGCGAAGTTTGCTGCCCATGCGCAGTTGCGAATTTTTCTGCGTATGCGCAGTTGCGACATTTGCTGCTTATGCGCAGTTGCGAAGTTTGCTGCGCATGCACAATTGCGAAGTTTGCTGCACATGCGCAGTTGCAAAGTTTGCTGCGTATGCGCAGTTGCGATGTTTGCTGCGCATGCGCAGTTGCGAAGTTTGCTGCGTATGCGCAGTTGCGACGTTTGCTGCGCATGCGCAGTTGCGAAGTTTGCTGCGTATGCGCAGTTGCGAAGTTTGCTGCGTATGCGCAATTACGAAGTTTGCTGCACATGCGCAGTTGCGAAGTTTGCTGCGCATGCGCAGCTGCGAAGTTTGCTACGTATGCGCAGTTGCGAAGTTTGCTGCGTATGCGCAGTTGCGAAGTTTGCTACGTATGCGCAGTTGCGAAGTTTGCTGCGTATGCGCAGTTGCGAAGTTTGCTGCGTATACGCAGTTGCGAAGTTTGCTGCGCATGTGCATTTGCGATGTTTGCTGCGCATGCGCAGTTGCGAAGTTTGCTGCGTATGCGCAGTTGCGAGGTTTGCTGTGCATGCGCAATTGCGAAGTTTGCTACGTATGCGCAGTTGCGAAGTTTGCTGCGCATGTGCAGTTGATAATTTTTCTGCGTATGCGCAGTTTCAAAGTTTGCTGCGTATGTGCAGTTGCGAAGTTTGCTGCGCATGCACAGTTGCGAAGTTTGCTGCCCATGCGCAGTTGCGAATTTTTCTGCGTATGCGCAGTTGCGAAGTTTGCTGCGTATGCACAGTTGCGAAGTTTGCTGCGCATGCGCAGCTGCAAAGTTTGCTGCGTATGCGCAGTTGCGAAGTTTGCTGCGCATGCGCAGTTGCGAAGTTTGCTGCCCATGCGCAGTTGCGAATTTTTCTGCGTATGCGCAGTTGCGAAGTTTGCTGCGTATGCGCAGTTGCGAAGTTTGCTGCGCATGCGCAGTTGCGAACTTTGCTGCGTATGCGTAGTTGCGAAGTTTGCTGCATATGCGCAGTTGGGAAGTTTGCTGCGTATGCGCATGTGCGACGTTTGCTGCTTATGCGCAGTTGCGAAGTTTGCTGTGCATGCGCAGTTGCGACGTTTGCTGCGTATGCGCAGTTACGAAGTTTGCTGCGCATGCGCAGTTGCGAAGTTTGCTGCGCATGTGCAGTTGCTACGTTTGCTGCGTATTCGCAGTTGCGAAGTTTGTTGCGTATGAGCAGTTGCGAAGTTTGCTGCGCATGTGCAGTTGCTACGTTTGCTGCGCATGCGCAGTTGCGAAGTTTGTTGCGTATGAGCAGTTGCGAAGTTTGCTGCGCATGTGCAGTTGCTACGTTTGCTGCGCATGCGCAGTTGCGAAGTTTGCTACGTATGCGCAGTTGCGAAGTTTGCTGCGTATGCGCAGTTGCGAAGTATGGGCAGTTGCGAAGTTTGCTGCTTATGCGCAGTTGCGAAGATTGCTGCGTATGCGCAGTTGCGAAGTTTGCAGCGTATACGCAGTTGCGAAGTTTGCTGCGCATGCGCATTTGCGAAGTTTGCTGCGCATGCGCAGTTGCGAAGTTTGCTGCGTATGCGCAGTTGCGAAGTTTGCTGCGCATGCGCAATTGCGAAGTTTGCTGCACATGCGCAGTTGCGAAGTTTGCTGCGCATGCGCAGCTGCAAAGTTTGCTACGTATGCGCAGTTGCGAAGTTTGCTGCGTATGCGCAGTTGCGAAGTATGCGCAGTTGCGAAGTTTGCTGCGTATGCGCAGTTGCGAAGTTTGCAGCGTATACGCAGTTGCGAAGTTTGCTGCGCATGCGCATTTGCTACGTTTGCTGCGCATGCGCATTTGCTACGTTTGCTGCGCATGCGCAGTTGCGAAGTTTGCAGCGTATACGCAGTTGCGAAGTTTGCTGCGTATGCGCAGTTGCGAAGTTTGCTCCGCATGCGCATTTGCGAAGTTTGCTGCGCATGCGCAGTTGCGAAGATTGCTGCGTATGCGCAGTTGCGAAGATTGCTGCGTATGCGCAGTTGCGAAGTTTGCAGCGTATACGCAGTTTCGAAGTTTGCTGCGCATGCGCATTTGCTACGTTTGCTGCGCATGCGCATTTGCTACGTTTGCTGCGCATGCGCAGTTGCGAAGTTTGCAGCGTATACGCAGTTGCGAAGTTTGCTGCGTATGCGCAGTTGCGAAGTTTGCTCCGCATGCGCATTTGCGAAGTTTGCTGCGCATGCGCAGTTGCGAAGATTGCTGCGTATGCGCAGTTGCGAAGATTGCTGCGTATGCGCAGTTGCGAAGTTTGCAGCGTATACGCAGTTGCGAAGTTTGCTGCACATGCGCAGTTGTGAAGTTTGCTGCGTATGCGCAGTTGAGAAGTTTGTTGCGTATGCGCAGTTGCGACGTTTGCTGCTTATGCGCAGTTGCGAAGTTTGCTACGTATGCGCAGTTGCGAAGTTTGCTGCGTATGCGCAGTTGCGAAGTGTGCGCAGTTGCGAAGTTTGCTGCTTATGCGCAGTTGCGAAGATTGCTGCGTATGCGCAGTTGCGAAGTTTGCAGCGTATACGCAGTTGCGAAGTTTGCTGCGCATGCGCATTTGCGAAGTTTGCTGCGCATGCGCAGTTGCGAAGTTTGCTGCACATGCGCAGCTGCGAAGTTTGCTACGTATGCGCAGTTGCGAAGTTTGCTGCGTATGCGCAGTTGCGAAGTTTGCTACGTATGCGCAGTTGCGAAGTTTGCTACGTATGCGCAGTTGCGAAGTTTGCTGCGCATGCACAGTTGCGAAGTTTGCTGCCCATGCGCAGTTGCGAATTTTTCTGCGTATGCGCAGTTGCGAAGTTTGCTGCGTATGCACAGTTGCGAAGTTTGCTGCGCATGCGCAGCTGCAAAGTTTGCTGCGTATGCGCAGTTGCGAAGTTTGCTGCGCATGCGCAGTTGCGAAGTTTGCTGCCCATGCGCAGTTGCGAATTTTTCTGCGTATGCGCAGTTGCGAAGTTTGCTGCGTATGCACAGTTGCGAAGTTTGCTGCCCATGCGCAGTTGCGAGTTTTTCTGCGTATGCGCAGTTGCGAAGTTTGCTGCGTATGCACAGTTGCAAAGTTTGCTGCGCATGCGCAGCTGCAAAGTTTGCTGCATATGCGCAGTTGCAAAGTTTGCTGCGCATGCGCAGTTGCGAAGTTTGCTGCCCATGCGCAGTTGCGAATTTTTCTGCGTATGCGCAGTTGCGAAGTTTGCTGCGTATGCGCAGTTGCGAAGTTTGCTGCGCATGCGCAGTTGCGAAGTTTGCTGCGCATGCGCAGTTGCGAAGTTTGCTGCCCATGCGCAGTTGCGAATTTTTCTGCGTATGCGCAGTTGCGAAGTTTGCTGCGTATGCGCAGTTGCGAAGTTTGCTGCGCATGCGCAGTTGCGAACTTTGCTGCGTATGCGTAGTTGCGAAGTTTGCTGCATATGCGCAGTTGGGAAGTTTGCTGCGCATGCGCAGTTGCGATGTTTGCTGCGTATGTGCAGTTGCGAAGTTTGCTGCGCATGCGCAGTTGTGAAGTTTGCTGCGTATGCGCAGTTGAGAAGTTTGCTGCGCATGCGCAGTTGTGAAGTTTGCTGCGTATGCGCAGTTGCGACGTTTGCTGCTTATGCGCAGTTGCGAAGTTTGCTACGTATGCGCAGTTGCAAAGTTTGCTGCGTATGCGCAGTTGCGAAGTTTGCTGTGCATGCGCAATTGCGAAGTTTGCTGCACATGCGCAGTTGCGAAGTTTGCTGCGCATGCGCAGCTGCAAAGTTTGCTACGTATGCGCAGTTTCGAAGTTTGCTGCGTATGCGCAGTTGCGAAGTATGCGCAGTTGCGAAGTTTGCTGCTTATGCGCAGTTGCGAAGATTGCTGCGTATGCGCAGTTGCGAAGTTTGCAGCGTATACGCAGTTGCGAAGTTTGCTGCGCATGCGCATTTGCTACGTTTGCTGCGCATGCGCATTTGCTACGTTTGCTGCGCATGCGCAGTTGCGAAGTTTGCTGCGCATGCGCATTTGCGAAGTTTGCTGCGCATGCGCAGTTGCGAAGATTGCTGCGTATGCGCAGTTGCGAAGTTTGCAGCGTATACGCAGTTGCGAAGTTTGCTGCGCATGCGCAGTTGTGAAGTTTGCTGCGTATGTGCAGTTGAGAAGTTTGTTGCGTATGCGCAGTTGCGACGTTTGCTGCTTATGCGCAGTTGCGAAGTTTGCTACGTATGCGCAGTTGCGAAGTTTGCTGCGTATGCGAAGTTTGCTGCGCATGCGCATTTGCGACGTTTGCTGCGTATGCGCAGTTGCGAAGATTGCTGCGTATGCGCAGTCGCGAAGTTTGCAGCGTATACGCAGTTGCGAAGTTTGCTGCGCATGCGCATTTGCGAAGTTTGCTGCGCATGCGCAGTTGCGAAGTTTGCTGCGCATGCGCAGTTGCGAAGTTTGCTGTGCATGCGCAATTGCGAAGTTTGCTGCGCATGCGCAGTTGCGAAGTTTGCTGCGCATGCGCAGCTGCGAAGTTTGCTACGTATGCGCAGTTGCGAAGTTTGCTGCTTATGCGCAGTTGCGAAGATTGCTGCGTATGCGCAGTTGCGAAGTTTGCAGCATATACGCAGTTGCGAAGTTTGCTGCGCATGCGCATTTGCGAAGTTTGCTGCGCATGCGCAGTTGCAAAGTTTGCTGCGCATGCGCAGTTGCGAAGTTTGCTGCGCATGCGCAGTTGCGAATTTTTCTGCGTATGCGCAGTTGCGAAGTTTGCTGCGTATGCGCAGTTGCTAATTTTTCTGCGCATGCGCAGTTGCGAAGTTTGTTATGTATGCGCAGTTGCTAATTTTTCTGCGCATGCGCAGTTGCGAAGTTTGCTGCGCATGCGCAGTTGCTACGTTTGCTGCGTATGCGCAGTTGAGAAGTTTGTTGCGTATGCGCAGTTGCGACGTTTGCTGCTTATGCGCAGTTGCGAAGTTTGCTGCGCATGCGCAGTTGCGACGTTTGCTGCGTATGCGCAGTTGCAAAGTTTGCTGCGCATGCGCAGTTGCTACGTTTGCTGCGCATGTGCAGTTGCTACGTTTGCTGCGGATTCGCAGTTGCGAAGTTTGTTGCGTATGAGCAATTGCAAAGTTTGCTGCGCATGTGCAGTTGCTATGTTTGCTACGCATGCGCAGTTGCGAAGTTTGCTGCGCATGCGCAGTTGCCAATTTTTCTGCGTATGCGCAGTTGCGAAGTTTGCTGCGTATGCGCAGTTGCGAAGTTTGCTGCGCATGCGCAGTTGCGAAGTTTGCTGCTATGCGCAGTTGCGAAGTTTGCTGCGCATGCGCAGCTGCGAAGTTTGCTGCATATGCGCAGTTTGCTGCGCATGCGCAGTTGCAAAGTTTGCTGCGTATGCGCAGATGCGAAGTTTGCTGCGCATGCGCAATTGCGAAGTTTGCTGCACATGCGCAGTTGCGAAGTTTGCTGCGTATGCGCAGTTGCGATGTTTGCTGCGCATGCGCAGTTGCGAAGTTTGCTGCGTATGCGCAGTTGCAACGTGTGCTGCGCATGCGCAGTTGCGCAGTTTGCTGCGTATGCGCAGTTTGCTGCGTATGTGCAGTTGCGAAGTATGCGCAGTTGCGAAGTTTGCTGCATATGGGCAGTTGCGAAGTTTGCTGCTCATGCGCAGTTGCGAAGTTTGCTGCCCATGCGCAGTTGAGAATTTTTCTGCGTATGCACAGTTGCAACGTTTGCTGCGTATGCGCAGTTGCGAAGTTTGCTGCGCATGCACAGTTGCGAAGTTTGCTGCGTATGCGCAGTTTGCTGCGCATGCGCAGTTGCGAAGTTTGCTGCGCATGCGCAGTTGCGAAGTTTGCTGCGTATGCGCAGTTGCAAAGTTTGCTGTGCATGCGCAGCTGCGAAGTTTCCTACGTATGCGCAGTTGCGAAGTTTGCTGCGTATGCGCAGTTGCGAAGTTTGCAGCGTATGCGCAGTTGCGAAGTTTGCTGCGCATGCGCATTTGCGAAGTTTGCTGCCCATGCGCAGTTGCGAAGTTTGCTGCGCATGCGCAGTTGCAAAGTTTGCTGCGCATGCGCAGTTGCAAAGTTTGCTGCGCATGCGCAGTTGCGAAGTTTGCTGCGCATGCGCAGTTGCTAATTTTTCTGCGTATGCGCAGTTGCGAAGTTTGCTGCGTATGCGCAGTTGCGAAGTTTGCTGCGCATGCGCAGTTGCGAAGTTTGCTGCGCATGAGCAGTTGCGAAGTTTGCTGCGTATGCGCAGTTGCGAAGTTTGCTGCGCATTTTCAGTTGCGACGTTTGCTGCGCATGAGCAGTTGCGAAGTTTGCAGCGTATGCGCAGTTGCGAAGTTTGCTGCACATGCGCAGTTGCGAATTTTGCTGCGCATGCGCAGTTGCGAAGTTTGCTGCGTATGTGCAGTTGCGAAGTTTGCTGCATATGAGCAGTTGCGAAGTTTGCTGCGTATGTGCAGTTGCGAAGTTTGCTGCGCATGCGCAGTTGCGAAGTTTGCTGCATATGAGCAGTTGCGAAGTTTGCTGCGTATGTGCAGTTGCGAAGTTTGCTGCGCATGCGCAGTTGCGAAGTTTGCTGTGTATGCGCAGTTTGCTGCACATGCGCAGTTGCGAAGTTTGCTGCATATGAGCAGTTGCGAAGTTTGCTGCGTATGTGCAGTTGCGAAGTTTGCTGCGCATGCACAGTTGCGAAGTTTGCTGCGCATGCACAGTTGCACAGTTTGCTGCGTATGCGCAGTTTGCTGCGCATGCGCAGTTGCGAAGTTTGCTGCGTATGCGCAGTTGCGAAGTTTGCTGTGCATGTGCAATTGCGAAGTTTGCTGCACATGCGCAGTTGCGAAGTTTGCTGTGCATGCGCAGCTGCGAAGTTTGCTACGTATGCGCAGTTGCGAAGTTTGCTGCGTATGCGCAGTTGCGAAGTATGCGCAGTTGTGAAGTTTGCTGCTTATGCGCAGTTGCGAAGATTGCTGCGTATGCGCAGTTGCGAAGTTTGCAGCGTATGCGCAGTTGCGAAGTATGCTGCGCATGCGCATTTGCGAAGTTTGCTGCGCATGCGCATTTGCGAAGTTTGCTGCGCATGCGCAGTTGCGAAGTTTGCTGCGCATGCGCAGTTGCGAATTTTTCTGCGTATGCGCAGTTGCGAAGTTTGCTGCGTATGCGCAGTTGCGAAGTTTGCTGCGCATGCGCAGTTGCGAATTTTTCTGCGTATGCGCAGTTGCGAAGTTTGCTGCGTATGCACAGTTGCTGCGCATGCGCAGCTGCGAAGTTTGCTACGTATGCGCAGTTGCGAAGTTTGCTGCGTATGCGCAGTTGCGAAGTATGCGCAGTTGCGAACTTTGCTGCTTATGTGCAGTTGCGAAGATTGCTGCGTATGCGCAGTTGTTAAGTTTGCTGCGTATGCGCAGTTGCGAAGTTTGCTGCGTATGCGCAGTTGCGAAGTATGCGCAGTTGCGAAGTTTGCTGCGCATGCACAGTTGCGAAGTTTGCTGCGCATGCGCAGTTGCGAAGTTTGCTTGCGCATGCGCAGTTGCTAATTTTTCTGCGAATGCGCAGTTGCCAAGTTTGCTGCGTATGCGCAGTTGCGAAGTTTGCTGCGCATGCGCAGTTGCGAAGTTTGCTCCGTATGCGCAGTTGCGAAGTTTGCTGCGTATGCGCAGTGGCGAAGTTTGCTGTGCATGCGCAATTGCGAAGCTTGCTGCACATGCGCAGTTGTGAAGTTTGCTGCGCATGCGCAGCTGCGAAGTTTGCTACGTATGCGCAGTTGCGAAGTTTGCTGCGTATGCGCAGTTGCGAAGTATGCGCAGTTGCGAAGTTTGCTGCTTATGCGCAGTTGCGAAGATTGCTGCGTATGCGCAGTTGCGAAGTTTGCAGCGTATGCGCAGTTGCGAAGTTTGCTGCGCATGCGCAGCTGCGAAGTTTGCTACGTATGCGCAGTTGCGAAGTTTGCTGCGTATGCGCAGTTGCGAAGTTTGCTGCGTATGCGCAGTTGTTAAGTTTGCTGCGTATGCGCAGTTGCGAAATTTGCTGCATATGCGCAGTTGCCAAGTATGCGCAGTTGCAAAGTTTGCTGCTTATGCGCAGTTGCGAAGATTGCTGCGTATGACAGTTGCGAAGTTTGCAGAGTATGCGTAGTTGCTAAGTTTGCTGCGCATGCGCATTTGCGAAGTTTGCTGCGTATGCGCAGTTGCGAAGTTTGCTGCGCATGCGCAGTTGCGAAGTTTGCTGCGCATGCGCAGTTGCGAAGTTTGCTGCGCATGCGCAGTTGCGAAGTTTGCTGCGCATGCGCAGTTGCGAAGTTTGCTGCGCATGCGCAGTTGCTAATTTTTCTGCGTATGCGCAGTTGCTAAGTTTGCTGCGCATGCGCAGTTGCGAAGTTTGCTCCGTATGAGCAGTTGCGAAGTTTGCAGCATATGTGCATTTGCGAAGTTTGCTGCGCATGCGCAGTTGCGAAGTTTGCTGCGCATGCACAGTTGCGAAGTTTGCTGCGTATGCGCAGTTACGAAGTTTGCTGCGCATGCGCAGTTGCTAATTTTTCTGCGTATGTGCAGTTGCGAAGTTTGCTGCGTATGCGCAGTTGCGAAGTTTGTTGCGCATGCGCAGTTGCGAAGTTTGCTGCGTATGCGCAGTTGCGAAGTTTGCTGCGCATGCGCAGTTGCGAAGTTTGCTGCATATACGCAGTTTGCTGCGCATGCGCAGTTGCAAAGTTTGCTGCGTATGCGCAGATGCGAAGTTTGCTGCGCATGCGCAGTTGCGAAGTTTGCTGCGTATGCGCAGTTGCGACGTTTGCTGCGCATGCGCAGTTGCGAAGTTTGCTGCGTATGCGCAGTTGCGACGTTTGCTGTGCATGCGCAGTTGCGCAGTTTGCTGCGTATGCGCAGTTTGCTGCGTATGCGCAGTTGCGAAGTTTGCTGCGCATGCACAGTTGCTAATTTTTCTGCGTATGCGCAGTTGCGAAGTTTGCTGCACATGCGCAGTTGCGAAGTTTGCTGCGCATGCGCAGTTGCGAAGTTTGCTGCGTATGCGCAGTTGCGAAGTTTGCTGCGCATGCGCAGTTGTGAAGTTTGCTGCATATGCGCAGTTTGCTACACATGCGCAGTTGCAAAGTTTGCTGCGTATGCGCAGATGCGAAGTTTGCTGCTCTTGCGCAATTGCGAAGTTTGCTGCACATGCGCAGTTGCGAAGTTTGCTGTGCATGCGCAATTGCGAAGTTTGCTGCACATGCGCAGTTGCGAAGTTTGCTGCGCATGCGCAGCTGCGAAGTTTGCTATGTATGCGCAGTTGCGAAGTTTGCTGCATATGCGCAGTTGCGAAGTTTGCTGCGTATGCGCAGTTGTTAAGTTTGCTGCGTACGCAGTTGCGAAATTTGCTGCATATGCGCAGTTGCCAAGTATGCGCATTTGCAAAGTTTGCTGCTTATGCGCAGTTGCAAAGATTGCTGCGTATGCGCAGTTGCGAAGTTTGCAGCGTATGCGCAGTTGCTAAGTTTGCTGCGCATGCGCATTTGCGAAGTTTGCTGCGTATGCGCAGTTGCGAAGTTTGCTGCGCATGCGCAGTTGCGAAGTTTGCTGCGCATGCGCAGTTGCGAAGTTTGCTGCGCATGCGCAGTTGCGAAGTTTGCTGCGCATGCGCAGTTGCTAATTTTTCTGCGTATGCGCAGTTCCGAAGTTTGTTGCGTATGCGCAGTTGCGAAGTTTGCTGCGCATGCGCCGTTGCGAAGTTTGCTGCGCATGCGCAGTTGCGAAGTTTGCTGCGTATGAGCAGTTGCGAAGTTTGCTGCGTATGTCCAGTTGCGAAGTTTGCTGTGCATGCGCAGTTGCGAAGTTTGCTGCTCATGCACAGTTGCGAAGTTTGCTGCTTATGCGCAGTTGCGAAGTTTGCTGCGCATGCGCAATTGCTAATTTTTCTGCGTATGCGCAGTTGCGAAGTTTGCTGCATATGCGCAGTTTGCTGCGCATGCACAGTTGCAAAGTTTGCTGCATATGCGCAGATGCGAAGTTTGCTGCGCATGCGCAATTGCGAAGTTTGCTGCACATGCGCAGTTGCGAAGTTTGCTGCGTATGCGCAGTTGCGACTTTTGCTGCGCATGCGCAGTTGCGAAGTTTGCTGCGTATGCGCAGTTGCGACGTTTGCTGCGCATGCGCAGTTTGCTGCGTATGCGCAGTTTGCTGCGTATGCGCAGTTGCGAATTATGCGCAGTTGCGAAGTTTGCTGCGTATGGGCAGTTCCGAAGTTTGCTGCGCATGCGCAGTTGCGATGTTTGCTGCCCATGCGCAGTTGAGAATTTTTCTGCGTATGCGCAGTTGCAAAGTTTACTGCGCATGCGCAGTTGCGAAGTTTGCTGCCCATGCGCAGTTGTGAAGTTTGCTGCGCATGCACAGTTGCGAAGTTTGCTGCCCATGCGCAGTTGTGAAGTTTGCTGCGCATGCACAGTTGTGAAGTTTGCTGCGTATGCGCAGTTTGCTGCACATGCGCAGTTGCGAAGTTTGCTGCATATGAGCAGTTGCGAAGTTTGCTGCGTATGTGCAGTTGTGAAGTTTGCTGCGCATGCGCAGTTGCGAAATTTGCTGCGCATGCACAGTTGCGCAGTTTGCTGCGTATGCGCAGTTTGCTGCGCATGCGCAGTTGCGAAGTTTGCTGCGCATGCGCAGTTGCGAAGTTTGCTCCGTATGCGCAGTTGCGAAGTTTGCTGCGTATGCGCAGTTGCGAAGTTTGCTGTGCATGCGCAATTGCGAAGTTTGCTGCACATGCGCAGTTGCGAAGTTTGCTGCGCATGCGCAGCTGCGAAGTTTGCTACGTATGCGCAGTTGCGAAGTTTGCTGCGTATGCGCAGTTGTGACGTTTGCTGCGCATGCGCATTTGCGAAGTTTGCTGCGCATGCGCAGTTGCAAAGTTTGCTGCATATGCGCAGTTTGCTGCGCATGCGCGGTTGCAAAGTTTGCTGCGTATGCGCAGATGCGAAGTTTGCTGCGCATGCGCAATTGCGAAGTTTGCTGCGTATGCGCAGTTGCGAAGTTTGCTGCGCATGCACAGTTGCGAAGTTTGCTGCGTATGCGCAGTTCCGAAGTTTGCTGCGCATGCGCAGTTGCGAAGTTTGCTGCGTATGCGCAGTTCCGAAGTTTGCTGCGCATGCGCAGTTGCGAAGTTTGCTGCGTCTGCGCAGTTGCGACGTTTGCTGCGTATGCGCAGTTGCAAAGTTTGCTGCGTATGCACAGTTGCGACTTTTGCTGCGCATGCGCAGTTGCGAAGTTTGCTGCGTATGCGCAGTTGCGACGTTTGCTGCGTATGCGCAGTTACGAAGTTTGTTGCGCATGCGCAGTTGCGAAGTTTGCTGCGTATGCGCAGTTGCGAAGTTTGCTGCGCATGCGCAGTTGCGACGTTTGTTGCGCATGCGCAGTTGCGAAGTTTGCTGCGCATGCGCAGTTGCGAAGTTTGCTGCGTCTGCGCAGTTGCCAAGTTTGCTGCGTATGCGCAGTTGCCAACTTTGTTGCATATGCGCAGTTGCGACGTTTGCTGCGTCTGCGCAGTTGCCAAGTTTGCTGCGTATGCGCAGTTGCCAACTTTGTTGCATATGCGCAGTTGCGACGTTTGCTGCGCATGCGCAGTTGCGAAGTTTGCTGCGTATGCGCAGTTCCGAAGTTTGCTGCGCATGCGCAGTTGCGAAGTTTGCTGCGTCTGCGCAGTTGCGACGTTTGCTGCGTATGCGCAGTTGCGAAGTTTGCTGCGTATGCACAGTTGCGACTTTTGCTGCGCATGCGCAGTTGCGAAGTTTGCTGCGTATGCGCAGTTGCGACGTTTGCTGCGTATGCGCAGTTACGAAGTTTGCTGCGCATGCGCAGTTGTGACGTTTGTTGCGCATGCGCAGTTGCGAAGTTTGCTGCATATGCGCAGTTGTGAAGTTTGCTGCCCATGCGCAGTTGCGACGTTTGTTGCGCATGCGCAGTTGCGAAGTTTGCTGCGCATGCGCAGTTGCGAAGTTTGCTGCGTCTGCGCAGTTGCCAAGTTTGCTGCGTATGCGCAGTTGCCAACTTTGTTGCATATGCGCAGTTGCGACGTTTGCTGCGTATGCGCAGTTGCGAAGTTTGTTGCGTATGCGCAGTTGCGACGTTTGCTGCGCATGCACAGTTGTGAAGTTTGCTGCGCATGCGCAGTTGCGACGTTTGCTGCCTATGCGCAGTTGCCAAGTTTGATGCGTATGCGCAGTTGCCAAGTTTGCTACGTATGCGCAGTTGCGAAGTTTGTTGCGTATGCGCAGTTGCGACGTTTGCTGCGTATGTGCAGTTGCAAAGTTTGCTGCGCATGCGCAGTTGTGAAGTTTGCTGCGCATGCGCAGTTGCAAAGTTTGCTGCGTATGCGCAGTTGCGAAGTTTGCTGCGTATGCGCAGTTGCGACATTTGCTGCGTATGTGCAGTTGCTACGTTTGCTGCGTATGCGCAGGTGTGAAGTTTGCTGCGTATGCGCAGTTGCGACGTTTGCTGCGTATGCGCAGTTGCGAAGTTTGTTGCGTATGCGCAGTTGCGACGTTTGCTGCGTATGCGCAGTTGCAAAGTTTGCTGCGCATGCGCAGTTGTGAAGTTTGCTGCGTATGCGTAGGTGCGAAGTTTGCTGCGTATGCGCAGTTGCGACGTTTGCTGCGTATGCGCAGTTGCGAAGTTTGTTGCGTATGCGCAGTTGCGACGTTTGCTGCGTATGCGCAGTTGCAAAGTTTGCTGCGCATGCGCAGTTGTGAAGTTTGCTGCGCATGCGCAGTTGCAAAGTTTGCTGCGTATGCGCAGTTGCGAAGTTTGCTGCGTATGCGCAGTTGCGACGTTTGCTGCGTATGTGCAGTTGCTACGTTTGCTGCGTATGCGCAGGTGCGAAGTTTGCTGCGTATGCGCAGTTGCGACGTTTGCTGCGTATGCGCAGTTGCGAAGTTTGCTGCGTATGCGCAGTTGCGACGTTTGCTGCGTATGCGCAGTTGCAAAGTTTGCTGCGCATGCGCAGTTGTGAAGTTTGCTGCGCATGCGCAGTTGCAAAGTTTGCTGCGTATGCGCAGTTGCGAAGTTTGCTGTGTATGCGCAGTTGCGACGTTTGCTGCGTATGTGCAGTTGCTACGTTTGCTGCGTATGCGCAGTTGCGACGTTTGCTGCGTATGCGCAGTTGCGAAGTTTGCTGCGCATGCGCAGTTGCGAAGTTTGCTGCGCACGCGCAGTTGCGAAGTTTGCTGTGTATGCGCAGGTGCAAAGTTTGCTGCGTATGCGCAGTTGCGAAGTTTGCTGCGTATGCGCAGTTGCGAAGTTTGCTGCGTATGCGCAGTTGCGAAGTTTGCTGCGTATGCGCAGTTGCGAAGTTTGCTGCGCATGCGCAGTTGCGAAGTTTGCTGCGCATGCGCAGATGCGAAGTTTGCTGCGCATGCGCAGTTGCGAAGTTTGCTGCGCATGCGCAGTTGCGAAGTTTGCTGCGCATGCGCAGTTGCGAAGTTTGCTGCGCATGCGCAGTTGTGAAGTTTGCTGCGTATGCGCAGTTGCGACGTTTGCTGCGCATGCGCAGTTGCGAAGTTTGCTGCGTATGCGCAGTTGCTTAGTTTTTGCCGAGGTAATGCGTATGCGCAATTGCTAAGTTTGCTGCATATGCGCAGGTGCGTAGTTTGTTGCGTATGCGCAGTTGCGAAGTTTGCTGTGTATGCGCAGGTGCGAAGTTTGCTGCGTATGCACAGTTGCGAAGTTTGCTGCGCATACGCAGTTGCGAAGTTTGCTGCGTATGCGCAGTTGCAACGTTTGCTGCGCATGCGCAGTTGCGAAGTTTGCTGCGTATGCGCAGTTGCGAAGTTTCCTGCGTATGCGCAGTAGCGAAGTTTGCTGCGTATGGGCAGTTGCGAAGTTTGCTGCGTATGCGCAGTTGCCAAGTTTGCTGCGTATGCGCAGTTGCGAAGTTTGCTGCGCATACGCAGATGCGAAGTTTGCTGCGCATGCGCAGTTGCGAAGTTTGCTGCGCATGCACAGTTGCGAAGTTTGCTGCGTATGCGCAGTTGCAAAGTTTGCTGCACATGCGCAGCTGCGTATTCATTGCGGCGTTGCTATACCTGCGCAATGCATTCAGAAATGTGCAGACGCTTCATTTTTGGTGTAGTTTTGCGGATATATATGGTTAGATAAAAGTTTGAACGCAATGCGCATGCGCAGCTGCTTAGTTTTTGCCGAGTTAATGCGCATGCGCAATTGCGAAGTTTGCTGCGTATGCGCAGGTGCGTAGTTTGCTGCGCATGCGCAATTGCGAAGTTTGCTGCGCATGCGCAGTTGCGAAGTTTGCTGCGTATGCGCAGTTGCGAAGTTTGCTGCGTATGCGCAGTTGCGAAGTTTGCTGCGTATGCGCAGCTGCGTATTCATTGCGGCATTGCTGTACCTGCGCAGTGCATTCAGAAATGTGCAGACGCTTCATTTTTGGTGTCGTTTTGCGCATATATATGGTTAGAAAAAAGTTTTAACGCAATGCGCATGCGCAGCTGCTTAGTTTTTGCCGAGGTAATGCACATGCGCAATTGCGAAGTTTGCTGCGTATGCGCAGGTGCGTAGTTTTCTGCGCATGCGCAGTTGCGAAGTTTGCTGCGCATGCGCAGTTGCGAAGTTTGCTGCGCATGCGCAATTGCGAAGTTTGCTGCGCATGCGCAGTTGCGAAGTTTGCTGCGTATGCGCAGTTGCGAAGTTTGCTGCATATGCGCAGTTGCAAAGTTTGCTGCACATGCGCAGCTGCGTATTCATTGCAGCGTTGCTGTACCTGTGCAGTGCATTCAGAAATGTGCAGACGCTTCATTTTTGGTGTCGTTTTGCGCATATATATGGTTAGAAAAAAGTTTGAACGCAATGCGCATGCGCAGCTGCTTAGTTTTTGCCGAGGTAATGCGCATGCGCAATTGCGAAGTTTGCTGCGTATGCGCAGGTGCGTAGTTTGCTGTGTATGCGCAGTTGCGAAGTTTGCTGTGTATGCGCAGGTGCAAAGTTTGCTGCGTATGCGCAGTTGCGAAGTTTGCTGCGTATGCGCAGTTGCGAAGTTTGCTGCGTATGCGCAGTTGCGAAGTTTGCTGCGTATGCGCAGTTGTGAAGTTTCCTGCGTATGCGCAGTAGCGAAGTTTGCTGCGTATGGGCAGTTGCGAAGTTTGCTGCGTATGCGCAGTTGTGAAGTTTGCAGCATATGCGCAGTTGCGAAGTTTGCTGCGCATACGCAATTGCGAAGTTTGCTGCGTATGCGCAGGTGCGTAGTTTTCTGCGCATGCGCAGTTGCGAAGTTTGCTGCGCATGCGCAGTTGCGAAGTTTGCTGCGCATGCGCAATTGCGAAGTTTGCTGCGCATGCGCAGTTGCGAAGTTTGCTGCGTATGCGCAGTTGCGAAGTTTGCTGCATATGCGCAGTTGCAAAGTTTGCTGCACATGCGCAGCTGCGTATTCATTGCAGCGTTGCTGTACCTGTGCAGTGCATTCAGAAATGTGCAGACGCTTCATTTTTGGTGTCGTTTTGCGCATATATATGGTTAGAAAAAAGTTTGAACGCAATGCGCATGCGCAGCTGCTTAGTTTTTGCCGAGGTAATGCGCATGCGCAATTGCGAAGTTTGCTGCGTATGCGCAGGTGCGTAGTTTGCTGTGTATGCGCAGTTGCGAAGTTTGCTGTGTATGCGCAGGTGCAAAGTTTGCTGCGTATGCGCAGTTGCGAAGTTTGCTGCGTATGCGCAGTTGCGAAGTTTGCTGCGCATACGCAGTTGCGAAGTTTGCTGCGTATGCGCAGTTGCGAAGTTTGCTGCGCATGCGCAGTTGCGAAGTTTGCTGCGCATGCGCAGATGCGAAGTTTGAGGCGCATGGGCAGTTGCGAAGTTTGCTGCGCATGCACAGTTGCGAAGTTTGCTGCGCATGCGCAGTTGCGAAGTTTGCTGCGCATGCGCAGTTGTGAAGTTTGCTGCGTATGCGCAGGTGCGTAGTTTGCTGTGTATGCGCAGTTGCGAAGTTTGCTGTGTATGCACAGGTGCGAAGTTTGCTGCGTATGCACAGTTGCGAAGTTTGCTGCGCATACGCAGTTGCGAAGTTTGCTGCGTATGCGCAGTTGCTACGTTTGCTGCGCATGCGCAGTTGCGAAGTTTGCTGCGTATGCGCAGTTGCTTAGTTTTTGCCGAGGTAATGCGCATGCGCAATTGCGAAGTTTGCTGCATATGCGCAGGTGCGTAGTTTGCTGCGTATGAGCAGGTGCGAAGTTTGCTGCGTATGCGAAGTTGCAAAGTTTGCTGCGTATGCGCAGGTGCGAAGTTTGCTATGTATGCGCAGTTGCGAAGTTTGCTGCGTATGCGCAGTTGCGAAGTTTGCTGCGTATGCGCAGTTGCGAAGTTTGCTGCGTATGCGCAGTTGCGAAGTTTGCTGCGTATGCACAGTTGCGAAGTTTGCTGCGCATGCGCAGGTACAAAGTTTGCTGCGCATGCGCAGCTGCGTATTCATTGCAGCGTTGCTGTACCTGCACAGTGCGTTCAGAAATGAGCAGATGCTTCATTTTTGGTGTCGTTTTGCGCATATATATGGTTAGAAAAAAGTTTGAACGCAATGCGCATGTGCAGCTGCTTTGTTTTTGCCGAGGTAATGCGCATTTGCTGCGCATGCGCAGTTGCAAAGTTTGCTGCGCATGCGCAGTTGCGAAGTTTGCTGCGCATGCGCATTTGCGAAGTTTGCTGCGCATGTGCAGTTGGGAAGTTTGCTGCGTATGCGCAGTTGCGACGTTTGCTGCGCATGCTCAGTTGCGAAGTTTGCTGCGCATGCGCAGCTGCTTTGTTTTTGCCGAGGTAATGCGCATTTGCTGCGCATGCGCAGTTGCAAAGTTTGCTGCGCATGCGCAGTTGCGAAGTTTGCTGCGCATGCGCAGTTGCAAAGTTTGCTGTGCATGCGCAGCTGCGTATTCATTGCGGCGTTGCTGTACCTGCGCAGTGCATTCAGAAATGTGCAGACGCTTCATTTTTGGTGTAGTTTTGCGGATATATATGGTTAGAAAAAAGTTTGAACGCAATGCGCATGCGCAGCTGCTTAGTTTTTGCCGAGTTAATGCGCATGCGCAATTGCGAAGTTTGCTGCGTATGCGCAGGTGCGTAGTTTGCTGCGCATGCGCAATTGCGAAGTTTGCTGCGCATGCGCAGTTGCGAAGTTTGCTGCGTATGCGCAGTTGCGAAGTTTGCTGCATATGCGCAGCTGCGTATTCATTGCGGCGTTGCTGTACCTGCGCAGTGCATTCAGAAATGTGCAGACGCTTCATTTTTGGTGTCGTTTTGCGCATATATATGGTTAGAAAAAAGTTTTAACGCAATGCGCATGCGCAGCTGCTTAGTTTTTGCCGAGGTAATGCACATGCGCAATTGCGAAGTTTGCTGCGTATGCGCAGGTGCGTAGTTTGCTGTGTATGCGCAGTTGCGAAGTTTGCTGTGTATGCGCAGGTGCGAAGTTTGCTGCGTATGCACAGTTGCGAAGTTTGCTGTGTATGCGCAGGTGCAAAGTTTGCTGCGTATGCGCAGTTGCGAAGTTTGCTGCGTATGCGCAGTTGCGAAGTTTGCTGCGTATGCGCAGTTGCGAAGTTTGCTGCGTATGCGCAGTTGTGAAGTTTCCTGCGTATGCGCAGTAGCGAAGTTTGCTGCGTATGGGCAGTTGCGAAGTTTGCTGCGTATGCGCAGTTGCGAAGTTTGCTGCGTATGCGCAGTTGCGAAGTTTGCTGCGCATACGCAGTTGCGAAGTTTGCTGCGTATGCGCAGTTGCGAAGTTTGCTGCGCATGCGCAGTTGCGAAGTTTGCTGCGCATGCGCAGATGCGAAGTTTGCTGCGCATGCGCAGTTGCGAAGTTTGCTGCGCATGCGCAGTTGCGAAGTTTGCTGCGCATGCGCAGTTGCGAAGTTTGCTGCGCATGCGCAGTTGTGAAGTTTGCTGCGTATGCGCAGTTGCGATGTTTGCTGCGCATGCGCAGTTGCGAAGTTTGCTGCGTATGCGCAGTTGCTTAGTTTTTGCAGAGGTAATGCGCATGCACAATTGCTAAGTTTGCTGCATATGCGCAGGTGCGTAGTTTGCTGCGTATGCGCAGTTGCGAAGTTTGCTGTGTATGCGCAGGTGCGAAGTTTGCTGCGTATGCACAGTTGCGAAGTTTGCTGTGTATGCGCAGGTGCAAAGTTTGCTGCACATGCGCAGCTGCGTATTCATTGCGGCGTTGCTGTACCTGCGCAGTGCATTCAGAAATGTGCAGACGCTTCATTTTTGGTGTCGTGTTGCGCATATATATGGTTAGAAAAAAGTTTGAACGCAATGCGCATGCGCAGCTGCTTAGTTTTTGCCGAGGTAATGTGCATGCGCAATTGCGAAGTTTGCTGCGTATGCACAGGTGCGTAGTTTGCTGTGTATGCGCAGTTGCGAAGTTTGCTGTGTATGCGCAGTTGTGAAGGTTGCTGCGTATGCGCAGTTGCGACGTTTGCTGCGCATGCGCAGTTGCGAAGTTTGCTGCGTATGCGCAGTTGCAACGTTTGCTGCGCATGCGCAGTTGCGAAGTTTGCAGCGTATGCGCAGTTGCGAAGTTTGCTGCGCATGCGCAGTTGCAAAGTTTGCTGCGTATGCGCAGTTGCGAAGTTTGCTGCGTATGCGCAGTTGCGACATTTGCTGCGTATGCGCAGTTGCGAAGTTTGCTGCGCATGCGCAGTTGCGAAGTTTGCTGCGCATGCGCAGTTGTGAAGTTTGCTGCGTATGCACAGTTGCGACGTTTGCTGCGCATGCGCAGTTGCGAAGTTTGCTGCGTATGCGCAGTTGCTTAGTTTTTGCCGAGGTAATGCGCATGCGCAATTGCTAAGTTTGCTGCATATGCGCAGGTGCGTAGTTTGCTGCGTATGCGCAGTTGCGAAGTTTGCTGTGTATGCACAGGTGCGAAGTTTGCTGCGTATGCACAGTTGCGAAGTTTGCTGCGCATACGCAGTTGCGAAGTTTGCTGCGTATGCGCAGTTGCTACGTTTGCTGCGCATGCGCAGTTGCGAAGTTTGCTGCGTATGAGCAGGTGCGAAGTTTGCTGCGTATGCGAAGTTGCAAAGTTTGCTGCGTATGCGCAGGTGCGAAGTTTGCTATGTATGCGCAGTTGCGAAGTTTGCTGCGTATGCGCAGTTGCGAAGTTTGCCGCGTATGCGCAGTTGCGAAGTTTGCTGCGTATGCGCAGTTGCGAAGTTTGCCGCGTATGCGCAGTTGCGAAGTTTTCTGCGTATGCGCAGTTGCGAAGTTTGCTGCGTATGCGCAGTTGTGACGTTTGCTGCGTATGCGCAGTTGCGTAGTTTGCTGCGTATGCGCAGTTGCGAAGTTTGCTGCGTATGCGCAGTTGCGAAGTTTGCTGCGTTTGCGCAGTTGCGAAGTTTGCTGCGTATGCGCAGTTGCGAAGTTTGCTGCGCATACGCAGTTGCGAAGTTTGCTGCGTATGCGCAGTTGCGAAGTTTGCTGCGCATGCGCAGTTGCGAAGTTTGCTGCGCATGCGCAGATGCGAAGTTTGCTGCGCATGCGCAGTTGCGAAGTTTGCTGCGCATGCGCAGCTGCGAAGTTTGCTGCGCATGCGCAGTTGCGAAGTTTGCTGCGCATGCGCAGTTGTGAAGTTTGCTGCGTATGCGCAGTTGCGATGTTTGCTGCGCATGCGCAGTTGCGAAGTTTGCTGCGTATGCGCAGTTGCTTAGTTTTTGCAGAGGTAATGCGCATGCACAATTGCTAAGTTTGCTGCATATGCGCAGGTGCGTAGTTTGCTGCGTATGCGCAGTTGCGAAGTTTGCTGTGTATGCGCAGGTGCGAAGTTTGCTGCGTATGCACAGTTGCGAAGTTTGCTGTGTATGCGCAGGTGCAAAGTTTGCTGCACATGCGCAGCTGCGTATTCATTGCGGCGTTGCTGTACCTGCGCAGTGCATTCAGAAATGTGCAAAGGCATTTTTGGTGTCGTGTTGCGCATATATATGGTTAGAAAAAAGTTTGAACGCAATGCGCTGCGCAGCTGCTTAGTTTTTGCCGAGGTAATGTGCATGCGCAATTGCGAAGTTTGCTGCGTATGCGCAGGTGCGTAGTTTGCTGTGTATGCGCAGTTGCAAAGTTTGCTGTGTATGCGCAGTTGTGAAGGTTGCTGCGTATGCGCAGTTGCGACGTTTGCTGCGCATGCGCAGTTGCGAAGTTTGCTGCGTATGCGCAGTTGCTTAGTTTTTGCCGAGGTAATGCGCATGCGCAATTGCTAAGTTTGCTGCATATGCGCAGGTGCGTAGTTTGTTGCGTATGCGCAGTTGCGAAGTTTGCTGTGTATGCGCAGGTGCGAAGTTTGCTGCGTATGCACAGTTGCGAAGTTTGCTGCGCATACGCAGTTGCGAAGTTTGCTGCGTATGCGCAGTTGCAACGTTTGCTGCGCATGCGCAGTTGCGACGTTTGCTGCGCATGCGCAGTTGCGAAGTTTGCTGCGTATGCGCAGTTGCTTAGTTTTTGCCGAGGTAATGCGCATGCGCAATTGCTAAGTTTGCTGCATATGCGCAGGTGCGTAGTTTGCTGCGTATGCGCAGTTGCGAAGTTTGCTGTGTATGCACAGGTGCGAAGTTTGCTGCGTATGCACAGTTGCGAAGTTTGCTGCGCATACGCAGTTGCGAAGTTTGCTGCGTATGCGCAGTTGCGACGTTTGCTGCGTATGCGCAGTTGCGTAGTTTGCTGCGTATGAGCAGGTGCGAAGTTTGCTGCGTATGCGCAGTTGCGAAGTTTGCTGCGTATGCGCAGTTGCGACGTTTGCTGCGTATGCACAGTTGCGAATTTTGCTGCATATGCGCAGTTGCGAAGTTTGCTGCGTATGCGTAGTTGCGAAGATTGCTGCGTATGAGCAGGTGCGAAGTTTGCTGCGTATGCGCAGTTGCGAAGTTTGCTGCGTATGCGCAGTTGCGAAGTTTGCTGTATATGCGCAGGTGCGAAGTTTGCTGCGTATGCGCAGGTGCGACGTTTGCTGCATATGCGCAGTTGCGAAGTTTGCTGCGTATGCGCAGGTGCGACGTTTGCTACGTATGCGCAGTTGCGAAGTTTGCTGCGTATGCGCAGGTGCGAAGTTTGGTGCGTATGCGCAGTTGCGAAGTTTGCTGCGTATGCGCAGGTGCGTAGATTGCTGCGTATGCGCAGTTGCGAAGTTTGCTGCGTATGCGCAGTTGCGAAGTTTCCTGCGTATGCGCAGTTGTGAAGTTTGCTGCGTATGCGCAGGTGCGAAGTTTGGTGCGTATGCGCAGTTGCGAAGTTTGCTGCGTATGCGCAATTGCGAAGTCTGCTTTGTTTTTGCCGAGGTAATGCGCATTTGCTGCGCATGCGCAGTTGGAAAGTTTGCTGCGCATGCGCAGTTGCGAAGTTTGCTGCGCATGCGCAGTTGCGAAGTTTGCTGCGCATGCGCAATTGCGAAGTTTGCTTCGTATGCGCAGTTGCGAAGTTTGCTGCGCATGCGCAGTTGCGAAGTTTGCTGCGCATGTGCAGCTGCGTATTCATTGCAGCGTTGCTGTACCTGCGCAGTGCGTTCAGAAATGAGCAGATGCTTCATTTTTGGTGTCGTTTTGCGCATATATATGGTTAGAAAAAAGTTTGAACACAATGCACATGCGCAGCTGTTTAGTTTTTGCCGAGGTAATGCGCATGCGCAGTTGCGAAGTTTGCTGCGCATGCGCAGTTGCGAAGTTTGCTGCGCATGCGCAGTTGCGAAGTTTGCTGCGTATGCGCAGTTGAAAAGTTTGCTGCGTATGCGCAGTTGCGAAGTTTGCTGTGTATGCGCAGGTGCGAAGCTTGCTGCGTATGCACAGTTGCGAAGTTTGCTGAGCATACGCAGTTGCGAAGTTTGCTGCGTATGCGCAGTTGCGACGTTTGCTGCGCATGCGCAGTTGCGAAGTTTGCTGCGTATGCGCAGTTGCTTAGTTTTTGCCGAGGTAATGCGCATGCGTAATTGCGAAGTTTGCTGCATATGCGCAGGTGCGTAGTTTGCTGTGTATGCGCAGTTGCGAAGTTTGCTGCGTATGAGCAGGTGCGAAGTTTGCTGCGTATGCGAAGTTGCAAAGTTTGCTGCGTATGCGCAGGTGCGAAGTTTGCTGTGTATGCGCAGTTGCGAAGTTTGCTGCGTATGCGCAGTTGCGAAGTTTGCTGCGTATGCGCAGTAGCGAAGTTTGCTGCGTATGCGCAGTTGCGAAGTTTGCTGCGTATGCCAGTTGCGTAGTTTGCTGCGTATGCTCAGTTGCGAAGTTTGCTGTGTATGCGCAGGTGCGAACTTTGCTGCGTATGCACAGTTGCGAACTTTGCTGCGTATGCGCAGGTGCGATGTTTGCTGCGTATGCGCAGTTGCGAATTTAGCTGCGTATGCGCAGTTGCGAAGTTTGCTGCGCATACGCAGTTGCGAAGTTTGCTGTGTATGCGCAGTTGCGAAGTTTGCTGCGTATGCGCAGTTGCGAAGTTTGCTGCGCATGCGCAGTTGCGAAGTTTGCTGCGTATGCGCAGTTGCAAAGTTTGCTGCGTATGCGCAGTTGCGAAGTTTGCTGCGTATGCGCAGTAGCGACGTTTGCTGCGTATGCGCAGTTGCGAAGTTTGCTGCGTATGCGCAGTTGCGAAGTTTGCTGCGTATGCGCAGTAGCGAAGTTTGCTGCGTATGCGCAGTTGCGATGTTTGCTGCGTATGCGCAGTTGCGAAGTTTGCTGCGTATGCGCAGTTGAAAAGTTTGCTGCGTATGCGCAGTTGCGAAGTTTGCTGTGTATGCGCAGGTGCGAAGCTTGCTGCGTATGCATAGTTGCGAAGTTTGCTGCGCATACGCAGTTGCGAAGTTTGCTGCGTATGCGCAGTTGCGACGTTTGCTGCGCATGCGCAGTTGCGAAGTTTGCTGCGTATGCGCAGTTGCTTAGTTTTTGCCGAGGTAATGCGCATGCGTAATTGCGAAGTTTGCTGCATATGCGCAGGTGCGTAGTTTGCTGTGTATGCGCAGTTGCGAAGTTTGCTGCGTATGAGCAGGTGCGAAGTTTGCTGCGTATGCGAAGTTGCAAAGTTTGCTGCGTATGCGCAGGTGCGAAGTTTGCTATGTATGCGCAGTTGCGAAGTTTGCTGCGTATGCGCAGTTGCGAAGTTTGCTGCGTATGCGCAGTAGCGAAGTTTGCTGCGTATGCGCAGTTGCGAAGTTTGCTGCGTATGCCAGTTGCGTAGTTTGCTGCGTATGCTCAGTTGCGAAGTTTGCTGTGTATGCGCAGGTGCGAACTTTGCTGCGTATGCACAGTTGCGAACTTTGCTGCGTATGCGCAGGTGCGATGTTTGCTGCGTATGCGCAGTTGCGAAGTTTGCTGCGTATGCGCAGTTGCGAAGTTTGCTGCGTATGCGCAGTAGCGAAGTTTGCTGCGTATGCGCAGTTGCGAAGTTTGCTGCGTATGCGCAGTTGCGAATTTAGCTGCGTATGCGCAGTTGCGAAGTTTGCTGCGCATACGCAGTTGCGAAGTTTGCTGTGTATGCGCAGTTGCGAAGTTTGCTGCGTATGCGCAGTTGTGAAGTTTGCTGCGCATGCGCAGTTGCGAAGTTTGCTGCGTATGCGCAGTTGCAAAGTTTGCTGCGTATGCGCAGTTGCGAAGTTTGCTGCGTATGCGCAGTTGCGACGTTTGCTGCGTATGCGCAGTTGCGAAGTTTGCTGCGCATGCGCAGTTGCGAAGTTTGCTGCGTATGCGCAGTAGCGAAGTTTGCTGCGTATGCGCAGTTGCGAAGTTTGCTGCGTATGCGCAGTTGCGAAGTTTGCTGCGCATGCGCAGTTGCGAAGTTTGCTGCGCATGAGCAGTTGCGACGTTTGCTGCGCATGCGCAGTTGCGAAGTTTGCTGCGTATGCGCAGTTGCGACGTTTGCTGCGTATGCAGAGGTGCGAAGTTTGATGCGTATGCGCAATTGCGACGTTTGCTGCGTATGCGCAGTTGCGAAGTTTGTTGCGTATGCGCAGTTGCGACGTTTGCTGCGTATGCGCAGTTGCGAAGTTTGCTGCGCATGCGCAGTTGCGACGTTTGCTGCGCATGCGCAGTTGCGACGTTTGCTGCGCATGCGCAGTTGCGAAGTTTGCTGTGCATGCGCAGTTGGGAAGTTTGCTGCGCATGCGCAGTTGCGAAGTTTGCTGCGTATGCGCAGTTGCAAAGTTTGCTGCGCATGCGCAGTTGCGAAGTTTGCAGCGCATGAGAAGTTGCGACGTTTGCTGCGCATGCGCAGGTGCGAAGTTTGCTGCGTATGCGCAGTTGCGACGTTTGGTGCGTATGCGCAGTTGCGAATTTTGTTGCGTATGCGCAGTTGCGACGTTTGCTGCGTATGCGCAGTTGCGACGTTTGCTGCGTATGCGGAGGTGCGAAGTTTGCTGCGTATGCGCAGTTGCGAAGTTTGCTGCGTATGCGCAGTTGCGAAGTTTGTTGCGTATGCGCAGTTGCGACGTTTGCTGCGTATGCGCAGTTGAGAAGTTTGCTGCGCATGCGCAGTTGCGACGTTTGCTGCGTATGCGCAGTTGCGACGTTTGCTGCGTATGCGCAGTTGCGAAGTTTGCTGCGCATGCGCAGTTGCGACGTTTGCTGCGTATGCGCAGTTGCGACGTTTGCTGCGCATGCGCAGTTGCGAAGTTTGCTGCGCATGCGCAGTTGCGAAGTTTGTTGCGCATGCGCAGTTGCGAAGTTTGCTGCGTATGCGCAGTTGCGAAGTTTGCTGCGCATGCGCAGTTGCGAAGTTTGCTGCGTATGCGCAGTTGCGACGTTTGCTGCGCATGCGCAGTTGCGAAGTTTGCTGCGTATGCGAAGTTGCGACGTTTGCTGTGTATGCGGAGGTGCGAAGTTTGCTGCGTATGCGCAGTTGCGACGTTTGCTGCGTATGCGCAGTTGCGAAGTTTGTTGCGTATGCGCAGTTGTGACGTTTGCTGCGTATGCGCAGTTGCGAAGTTTGCTGCGCATGCGCAGTTGCGACGTTTGCTGCGCATGCGCAGTTGCAAAGTTTGCTGCGCATGCGCAGTTGGGAAGTTTGCTGCGCATGCGCAGTTGCGAAGTTTGCTGCGTATGCGCAGTTGCAAAGTTTGCTGCGCATGCGCAGTTGCGAAGTTTGCTGCGCATGAGCAGTTGCGACGTTTGCTGCGCATGCGCAGTTGCGAAGTTTGCTGCGTATGCGCAGTTGCGAAGTTTGCTGCGTATGCGCAGTTGCGACTTTTGCTCCGTATGCGCAGTTGCGAAGTTTGCTGCGCATGCGCAGTTGCGACGTTTGCTGCGTATGCGCAGTTGCGACGTTTGCTGCGCATGCGCAGTTGCAAAGTTTGCTGCGCATGCGCAGTTGGGAAGTTTGCTGCGCATGCGCAGTTGCGAAGTTTGCTGCGTATGCGCAGTTGCGAAGTTTGCTGCGCATGCGCAGTTGCGAAGTTTGCTGCGCATGAGCAGTTGCGACGTTTGCTGCGCATGCGCAGGTGTGAAGTTTGCTGCGTGTGCGCAGTTGCGACGTTTGGTGCGTATGCGCAGTTGCGAATTTTGTTGCGTATGCGCAGTTGCGACGTTTGCTGCGTATGCGCAGTTGCGAAGTTTGCTGCGCATGCGCAGTTGCGACGTTTGCTGAGTATGCGCAGTTGCGAAGTTTGATGCGCATACGCAGCTGCGAAGTTTGTTGCGCATGCGCAGTTGTGAAGTTTGCTGCGCATGCGCAGTTGCGAAGTTTGCTGCGTATGCGCAGTTGCTACATTTGCTGCGCATGCGCAGTTGCGACGTTTGCTGCGCATGCGCAGTTGCGAAGTTTGCTGCGTATGCGCAGTTGCGAAGTTTGCTGCACATGCGCAGTTGCAAAGTTTGCTGCGTATGCGCAGTTGCGAAGTTTGCTGCGCATGCGCAGTTGCGAAGTTTGCTGCGCATGCACAGTTGCGAAGTTTGCTGCGCATGCGCAGTTGCGAAGTTTGCTGCGTATGCGCAGTTGCGAAGTTTGCTGCGATGCGCAGTTGCGACGTTTGCTGCGTATGCTCAGTTGCGACGTTTGCTGCGTATGCTCAGTTGCGATGTTTGCTGCGCATGCGCAGTTGGGAAGTTTGCTGCGCATGCGCAGTTGCGACGTTTGCTGCGTATGCGCAGTTGCGAAGTTTGCTGCGCATGCGCAGTTGCGAAGTTTGCTGCGCATGAGCAGTTGCGACGTTTGCTGCGTATGCGCAGTTGCGAAGTTTGCTGCGCATGCGCAGTTGCGACGTTTGCTGCGTATGCGCAGTTGCGACGTTTGCTGCGCATGCGCAGTTGCGAAGTTTGCTGCGCATGCGCAGTTGCGAAGTTTGCTGCGCATGCGCAGTTGCGAAGTTTGCTGCACATGCGCAGTTGCGAAGTTTGCTGCGCATACGCAGCTGCGAAGTTTGTTGCGCATGCGCGGTTGTGAAGTTTGCTGCGTATGCGCAGGTGCGAAGTTTGCTGCGTATGCGCAGTTGCGAAGTTTACTGCATATGCGCAGTTGCGAAGTTTGCTGCGTATGCGCAGTTGCGAAGTTTGCTGCGCATGAGCAGTTGCGACGTTTGCTGCGTATGCGCAGTTGCGAAGTTTGCTGCGCATGCGCAGTTGCGACGTTTGCTGCGTATGCGCAGTTGCGACGTTTGCTGCGCATGCGCAGTTGCGAAGTTTGCTGCGCATGCGCAGTTGCGAAGTTTGCTGCGTATGCGCAGTTGCGACGTTTGCTGCGTATGCGCAGTTGCGAAGTTTGCTGCATATGCGCAGGTGCGAAGTTTGCTGCGTATGCGCAGGTGCGACGTTTGCTGCATATGCGCAGTTGCGAAGTTTGCTGCGTATGCGCAGGTGCGACGTTTGCTGCGTATGCGCAGTTGCGAAGTTTGCTGCGCATGCTCAGTTGCGAAGTTTCCTGCGTCTGCGCAGTTGCGAAGTTTGCTGCGCATGCGCAGTTGCGAAGTTTGCATATGCGCAGTTGCGAAGTTTGCTGCGCATGCGCAGTTGCGAAGTTTGCTGCACAAGCGCAGTTGAGAAGTTTGCTGCGCATGCGCAGTTGCGAAGTTTGCATATGCGCAGTTGCAAATTTTGCTGCGCATGCGCAGCTGCGAAGTTTGCTGCACAAGCGCAGTTGAGAAGTTTGCTGCGCATACGCAGTTGCAAAGTTTGCTGCGTATGCGCAGTTGCTACATTTGCTGCGTATGCGCAGTTGCGAAGTTTGCTGCGCATGCGCAGTTGCGAAGTTTGCTGCGTATGCGCAGGTGCGAATTTTGCTGCGCATGCGCAGTTCCGAAGTTTGCTGCGTATGCGCAGTTGCAAAGTTTGCTGCGTATGCGCAGTTGCGAAGTTTACTGCGTATGCGCAGGTGCGAAGTTTGCTGCGCATGCGTAGCTGCGTATTCATTGCAGCATTGCTGTACCTGCGCAGTGCGTTCAGAAATGAGCAGACGCTTCATTTTTGGTGTCGTTTTGCGCATATATACGGTTAGAAAAAAGTTTGAACGCAATGCGCATGCGCAGCTGCTTAGTTTTTGCCGAGGTAATGCGCATGCGCAATTGCGAAGTTTGCTGCGTATGCGCAGGTGCGTAGTTTGCTGCGTATGCGCAGTTGCGAAGTTTGCTGTGTATGCGCAGGTGCGAAGTTTGCTGCGTATGCGCAGTTGCGAAGTTTGCTTCGTATGCGCAGTTGCGAAGTTTGCTGCGTATGCGCAGTTGCGAAGTTTGCTGCGCATGCGCAGTTGCGAAGTTTGCTGCGCATGAGCAGTTGCGACGTTTGCTGCGCATGCGCAGGTGTGAAGTTTGCTGCGTGTGCGCAGTTGCGACGTTTGGTGCGTATGCGCAGTTGCGAATTTTGTTGCGTATGCGCAGTTGCGACGTTTGCTGCGTATGCGCAGTTGCGAAGTTTGCTGCGCATGCGCAGTTGCGACGTTTGCTGAGTATGCGCAGTTGCGAAGTTTGATGCGCATACGCAGCTGCGAAGTTTGTTGCGCATGCGCAGTTGTGAAGTTTGCTGCGCATGCGCAGTTGCGAAGTTTGCTGCGTATGCGCAGTTGCTACATTTGCTGCGCATGCGCAGTTGCGACGTTTGCTGCGCATGCGCAGTTGCGAAGTTTGCTGCGTATGCGCAGTTGCGAAGTTTGCTGCACATGCGCAGTTGCAAAGTTTGCTGCGTATGCGCAGTTGCGAAGTTTGCTGCGCATGCGCAGTTGCGAAGTTTGCTGCGCATGCACAGTTGCGAAGTTTGCTGCGCATGCGCAGTTGCGAAGTTTGCTGCGTATGCGCAGTTGCGAAGTTTGCTGCGATGCGCAGTTGCGACGTTTGCTGCGTATGCTCAGTTGCGACGTTTGCTGCGTATGCTCAGTTGCGATGTTTGCTGCGCATGCGCAGTTGGGAAGTTTGCTGCGCATGCGCAGTTGCGACGTTTGCTGCGTATGCGCAGTTGCGAAGTTTGCTGCGCATGCGCAGTTGCGAAGTTTGCTGCGCATGAGCAGTTGCGACGTTTGCTGCGTATGCGCAGTTGCGAAGTTTGCTGCGCATGCGCAGTTGCGACGTTTGCTGCGTATGCGCAGTTGCGACGTTTGCTGCGCATGCGCAGTTGCGAAGTTTGCTGCGCATGCGCAGTTGCGAAGTTTGCTGCGCATGCGCAGTTGCGAAGTTTGCTGCACATGCGCAGTTGCGAAGTTTGCTGCGCATACGCAGCTGCGAAGTTTGTTGCGCATGCGCGGTTGTGAAGTTTGCTGCGTATGCGCAGGTGCGAAGTTTGCTGCGTATGCGCAGTTGCGAAGTTTACTGCATATGCGCAGTTGCGAAGTTTGCTGCGTATGCGCAGTTGCGAAGTTTGCTGCGCATGAGCAGTTGCGACGTTTGCTGCGTATGCGCAGTTGCGAAGTTTGCTGCGCATGCGCAGTTGCGACGTTTGCTGCGTATGCGCAGTTGCGACGTTTGCTGCGCATGCGCAGTTGCGAAGTTTGCTGCGCATGCGCAGTTGCGAAGTTTGCTGCGTATGCGCAGTTGCGACGTTTGCTGCGTATGCGCAGTTGCGAAGTTTGCTGCATATGCGCAGGTGCGAAGTTTGCTGCGTATGCGCAGGTGCGACGTTTGCTGCATATGCGCAGTTGCGAAGTTTGCTGCGTATGCGCAGGTGCGACGTTTGCTGCGTATGCGCAGTTGCGAAGTTTGCTGCGCATGCTCAGTTGCGAAGTTTCCTGCGTCTGCGCAGTTGCGAAGTTTGCTGCGCATGCGCAGTTGCGAAGTTTGCATATGCGCAGTTGCGAAGTTTGCTGCGCATGCGCAGTTGCGAAGTTTGCTGCACAAGCGCAGTTGAGAAGTTTGCTGCGCATGCGCAGTTGCGAAGTTTGCATATGCGCAGTTGCAAATTTTGCTGCGCATGCGCAGCTGCGAAGTTTGCTGCACAAGCGCAGTTGAGAAGTTTGCTGCGCATACGCAGTTGCAAAGTTTGCTGCGTATGCGCAGTTGCTACATTTGCTGCGTATGCGCAGTTGCGAAGTTTGCTGCGCATGCGCAGTTGCGAAGTTTGCTGCGTATGCGCAGGTGCGAATTTTGCTGCGCATGCGCAGTTCCGAAGTTTGCTGCGTATGCGCAGTTGCAAAGTTTGCTGCGTATGCGCAGTTGCGAAGTTTACTGCGTATGCGCAGGTGCGAAGTTTGCTGCGCATGCGTAGCTGCGTATTCATTGCAGCATTGCTGTACCTGCGCAGTGCGTTCAGAAATGAGCAGACGCTTCATTTTTGGTGTCGTTTTGCGCATATATACGGTTAGAAAAAAGTTTGAACGCAATGCGCATGCGCAGCTGCTTAGTTTTTGCCGAGGTAATGCGCATGCGCAATTGCGAAGTTTGCTGCGTATGCGCAGGTGCGTAGTTTGCTGCGTATGCGCAGTTGCGAAGTTTGCTGTGTATGCGCAGGTGCGAAGTTTGCTGCGTATGCGCAGTTGCGAAGTTTGCTTCGTATGCGCAGTTGCGAAGTTTGCTGCGTATGCGCAGTTGCGAAGTTTGCTCCGTATGCGCAGTTGCGACGTTTGCCACGCATGCGCAGGTGCGAAGTTTGCTGCGTATGCGCAGTTGCGAAGTTTGCTGCGTATGCGCAGTTGCGAAGTTTGCTGCGTATGCGCAGTTGCGATGTTTGCTGCGTATGCGCAGTTGCGACGTTTGCCACGTATGCGCAGTTGCGAAGTTTGCTGCGTATACGCAGTTGCGAAGTTTGCTGCGTATGCGCAGTTGCGAAGTTTGCTGCGTATGCGCAGTTGCGATGTTTGCTGCGTATGCGCAGTTGCGACGTTTGCCACGTATGCGCAGTTGCGAAGTTTGCTGCGTATACGCAGTTGCGAAGTTTGCTGCGCATGCGCAGTTGCGAAGTTTGCTGCGTATGCGCAGTTGCTACGTTTGCTGCGTATGCGCAGTTGCGAAGTTTGCTGCGTATGCGCAGTTGCGACGTTTGCTGCGTATGCGCAGTTGCGAAGTTTGCTGGCATGCACAGTTGCGAAGTTTGCTGCGTATGCGCAGGTGCGAATTTTGCTGCGCATGCGCAGTTGCGAAGTTTGCTGCGTATGCGCAGTTGCGAAGTTTGCTGCGCATGCGCAGTTGTGAAGTTTGCTGCGCATGCGCAGTTGCGAAGTTTGCTGCGTATGCGCAGTTGCGAAGTTTGCTGCATATGCGCAGTTGCGAAGTTTGCTTCGTATGCGCAGTTGCGAAGTTTGCTGCGTATGCGCAGTTGCGAAGTTTGCTCCGTATGCGCAGTTGCGACGTTTGCCACGCATGCGCAGGTGCGAAGTTTGCTGCGTATGCGCAGTTGCGAAGTTTGCTGCGTATGCGCAGTTGCGAAGTTTGCTGCGTATGCGCAGTTGCGATGTTTGCTGCGTATGCGCAGTTGCGACGTTTGCCACGTATGCGCAGTTGCGAAGTTTGCTGCGTATACGCAGTTGCGAAGTTTGCTGCGCATGCGCAGTTGCGAAGTTTGCTGCGTATGCGCAGTTGCTACGTTTGCTGCGTATGCGCAGTTGCGAAGTTTGCTGCGTATGCGCAGTTGCGACGTTTGCTGCGTATGCGCAGTTGCGAAGTTTGCTGGCATGCACAGTTGCGAAGTTTGCTGCGTATGCGCAGGTGCGAATTTTGCTGCGCATGCGCAGTTGCGAAGTTTGCTGCGTATGCGCAGTTGCGAAGTTTGCTGCGCATGCGCAGTTGTGAAGTTTGCTGCGCATGCGCAGTTGCGAAGTTTGCTGCGTATGCGCAGTTGCGAAGTTTGCTGCATATGCGCAGTTGCGAAGTTTGCTGCATATGCGCAGGTGCAAAGTTTGCTGCGTATGAGCAGGTGCGAAGTTTGCTGCGCATACGCAGTTGCGAAGTTTGCTGCGCATACGCACTTGCGAAGTTTGCTGCGTATGCGCAGTTGCGAAGTTTGCTGCATATGCGCAGTTGCGAAGTTTGCTGCGCATGCGAAGGTGCGAAGTTTTCTGCGTATGCGCAGTTGCGCAGTTTGCTGCGTATGCGCAGTTGCGAAGTTTGCTGCGTATGCGCAGTTGCGAAGTTTGCTGCGTATGCGCAGTTGCGAAGTTTGCTGCGTATGCGCAGTTGCGAAGTTTGCTGCGTATGCGCAGTTGCGAAGTTTGCTGCGCATACGCAGTTGCGAAGTTTGCTGCGTATGCACAGTTGCGAAGTTTGCTGCGTATGCGCAGTTGCGAAGTTTGCTGCGCATGCGCATCTGCGAAGATTGCTGCGTATGCGCAGTTGCGAAGTTTGCTGTGTATGCGCAGTTGCGAAGTTTGCTGCGTATGCGCAGTTGCGAAGTTTACTGCGTATGCGCAGGTGCGAAGTTTGCTGCATCTGCGCAGGTGCGAATTTTGCTGCGTATGCGCAGTTGCGAAGTTTGCTCCGTATGCGCAGTTGCGAAGTTTGCTGCGTATGCGCAGTTGCAAAGTTTGCTGCGCATACGCAGTTGCGAAGTTTGCTGCGTATGCGCAGATGCGAAGTTTGCTGCGTATGCGCAGTTGCGAAGTTTGCTGCGCATGCGCAGTTGCGAAGTTTGCTGCGTATGCGCAGTTGCGACTTTTGCTGCGTATGCGCAGTTGCGAAGTTTGCTGCGTATGCGCAGTTGCGAAGTTTGCTGCGTATGCGCAGTTGCGAAGTTTGTTGCGTATGCGCAGTTGCGAAGTTTGCTGTGCATACGCAGTTGCGAAGTTTGCTGCGTATGCACAGTTTCGAAGTTTGCTGCGTATGCGCAGTTGCGAAGTTTGCTGCGCATGCGCAGCTGCGAAGATTGCTGCGTATGCGCAGTTGCGAAGTTTGCTGTGTATGCGCAGTTGCGAAGTTTGCTGCGTATACGCAGTTGCGAAGTTTACTGCGTATGCGCAGGTGCGAAGTTTGCTGCGCATACGCAGTTGCGAAGTTTGCTGCGTATGCGCAGTTGCGAAGTTTGCTGCATATGCGCAGTTGCGAAGTTTGCTGCGCATGCGCAGTTGCGAAGTTTGCTGCATATGCGCAGTTGCGAAGTTTGCTGCGTATGCGCAGTTGCGAAGTTTGCTGCATATGCGCAGGTGCGAAGTCTGCTGCGTATGCGCAGTTGCGATGTTTGCTGCGTATGCGCAGTTGCGAAGTTTGCTGCGTATGCGCAGTTGCGAAGTTTGCTGCGCATACGCAGTTGCGAAGTTTGCTGCGTATGCGCAGTTGCGAAGTTTGCTGCGCATACGCAGTTGCGAAGTTTGCTGCGCATGCGCAGTTGCGAAGTTTGCTGCGTATGCGCAGTTGCGAAGTTTGCTGCGTATGCGCAGTTGTGAAGTTTACTGCGTATGCGCAGGTGCGAAGTTTGCTGCGCATGCGCAGCTGCGTATTCATTGCAGCATTGCTGTACCTGCGCAGTGCGTTCAGAAATGAGCAGATGCTTCATTTTTGGTGTAGTTTTGCGCATATATATGGTTAGTAAAAAGTTTGAACGCAATGCGCATGCGCAGTTGCTTTGATTTTGCCGAGGTAATGCGCATTTGCTGCGCATGCGCAGTTGCGAAGTTTGCTGCGTATTCGCAGTTGCGAAGTTTGCTTCTTATGCGCAGTTGCGACGTTTGCTGCACATGCGCAGTTGCGAAGTTTGCTGTGTATGCGCAGTTGCTTAGTTTTTGCCAAGGTAATACGTATGCGCAGTTGCGAAGTTTGCTGCGTATGCGCAGTTGCAAAGTTTGCTGCGTATGCGCAGTTGCGAAGTTTGCTGCGTATGCGCAGTTGCGAAGTTTACTGCGTCTGCGCAGTTGCGGAGTTTGCTGCGCATGCGCAGCTGTGAAGATTGCTGCGTATGCGCAGTTGCGAAGTTTGCTGTGTATGCGCAGTTGCGAAGATTGCTGCGTATGCGCAGTTGCGAAGTTTACTGCGTATGCGCAGGTGCGAAGTTTGCTGCGTATGCGCAGGTGCGAATTTTGCTGCGTATGCGCAGTTGCGAAGTTTGCTCCGTATGCGCAGTTGCGAAGTTTGCTGCGTATGCGCAGTTGCTAAGTTTGCTGCGCATACGCAGTTGCGAAGTTTGCTGCATATGCGCAGTTGCGAAGTTTGCTGCGTATGTGCAGTTGCGAAGTTTGCTGCGTATGCGCAGTTGCGAAGTTTGCTGCGCATACGCAGTTGCGAAGTTTGCTGCGTATGCGCAGTTGCAAAGTTTGCTGCGCATACGCAGTTGCGAAGTTTGCTGCGCATGCGCAGTTGCGAAGTTTGCTGCGTATGCGCAGTTGCGAAGTTTGCTGCGTATGCGCAGTTGTGAAGTTTACTGCGTATGCGCAGGTGCGAAGTTTGCTGCGCATGCGCAGCTGCGTATTCATTGCAGCATTGCTGTACCTGCGCAGTGCGTTCAGAAATGAGCAGATGCTTCATTTTTGGAGTAGTTTTGCGCATATATATGGTTTGAAAAAAGTTTGAACGCAATGCGCATGCGCAGCTGCTTTGATTTTGCCGAGGTAATGCGCATTTGCTGCGCATGCGCAGTTGCGAAGTTTGCTGCGCATGCGCAGTTGTGAAGTTTGCTGCGCATGCGCAGTTGCGAAGTTTGCTGCGTATGTGCAGTTGCGAAGTTTGCTGCGATGCGCAGTTGCGACGTTTGCTGCGTATGCGCAGTTGTGAAGTTTGCTGTGCATGCGCAGTTGCGAAGTTTGCTGCGTATTCGCAGTTGCGACGTTTGCTGCGTATGCGCAGTTGCGAAGTTTGCTGCGCATGCGCAGTTGCGACGTTTGCTGCGTATGCGCAGTTGCGACGTTTGCTGCGCATGCGCAGTTGCGAAGTTTGCTGCGCATGCGCAGTTGCGAAGTTTGCTGCGCATGCGCAGTTGCGAAGTTGCTGCGCATGCGCAGTTGCGAGTTTGCTGCGTATGCGCAGTTGCGACGTTTGCTGCGTATGCGCAGTTGTGAAGTTTGCTGCGCATGCGCAGTTGCGAAGTTTGCTGCGCATGCGCAGTTGCAAAGTTTGCTGCGTATGCGCAGTTGCGAAGTTTGCTGCGCATGCGCAGTTGCGAAGTTTGCTTCTTATGCGCAGTTGCGACGTTTGCTGCACATGCGCAGTTGCGAAGTTTGCTGTGTATGCGCAGTTGCTTAGTTTTTGCCAAGGTAATGCGTATGCGCAGTTGCGAAGTTTGCTGCGTATGCGCAGTTGCGAAGTTTGCTGCGCATGCGCAGCTGCGAAGATTGCTGCGTATGCGCAGTTGCGAAGTTTGCTGTGTATGCGCAGTTGCGAAGTTTGCTGCGTATGCGCAGTTGCGAAGTTTACTGCGTATGCGCAGGTGCGAAGTTTGCTGCGCATGCGCAGTTGCGACGTTTGCTGCGTATGCGCAGTTGTGAAGTTTGCTGCGCATGCGCAGTTGCGAAGTTTGCTGCGCATGCGCAGTTGCGAAGTTTGCTGCGTATGCGCAGTTGCAAAGTTTGCTGCGTATGCGCAGTTGCGATGTTTGCTGCGCATGCGCAGTTGCGAAGTTTGCTGCGCATGCGCAGTTGCGACGTTTGCTGCGTATGCGCAGTTGCGAAGTTTGCTGCGTATGCGCAGGTGCGAAGTTTGCTGCGAATGCGCAGGTGCGAATTTTGCTGCGTATGCGCAGTTGCGAAGTTTGCTGCGCATGCGCAGTTGCGAAGTTTGCTGCGTATGCGCAGTTGCGAAGTTTGCTCCGTATGCGCAGTTGCGAAGTTTGCTGCGTATGCGCAGGTGCGAAGTTTGCTGCGTATGCGCAGGTGCGAAGTTTGCTGCGTATGCGCAGGTGCGAATTTTGCTGCGTATGCGCAGTTGCGAAGTTTGCTCCGTATGCGCAGTTGCGAAGTTTGCTGCGTATGCGCAGTTGCAAAGTTTGCTGCGCATACGCAGTTGCGAAGTTTGCTGCGTATGCGCAGTTGCGAAGTTTGCTGCGTATGCGCAGTTGTGAAGTTTGCTGCGCATGCGCAGTTGCGAAGTTTGCTGCGTATGCGCAGTTGCGAAGTTTGCTGCGTATGCGCAGTTGCGAAGTTTGCTGCGCATACGCAGTTGCGAAGTTTGCTGTGTATGCGCAGTTGCGATGTTTGCTGCGTATGCGCAGTTGCGAAGTTTGCTGCGTATGCTCAGGTGCGAAGTTTGCTGCGTATGCGCAGGTGCGAAGTTTGCTGCGTATGCGCAGGTGCGAATTTTGCTGCGTATGCGCAGTTGCGAAGTTTGCTCCGTATGCGCACTTGCAAAGTTTGCTGCGTATGCGCAGTTGCGAAGTTTGCTGCGCATACGCAGTTGCGAAGTTTGCTGCATATGCGCAGTTGCGAAGTTTGCTGCGTATGCGCAGTTGCGAAGTTTGCTGCGCATGCGCAGTTGCGAAGTTTGCTGCATATGCGCAGTTGCAAAGTTTGCTGCGTATGCGCAGTTGCGAAGTTTGCTGCATATGCGCAGGTGCGAAGTTTGCTGCGTATGCGCAGTTGCGAAGTTTTCTGCGCATACGCAGTTGCGAAGTTTGCTGCATATGCGCAGTTGCGAAGTTTGCTGCGTATGCGCAGTTGCGAAGTTTGCTGCGCATTCGCAGTTGCGAAGTTTGCTGCATATGCGCAGTTGCGAAGTTTGCTGCGTATGCGCAGTTGCGAAGTTTGCTGCATATGCGCAGGTGCGAAGTTTGCTGCGTATGCGCAGTTGCGAAGTTTGCTGCGCATACACAGTTGCGAAGTTTGCTGCATATGCGCAGTTGCGAAGTTTGCTGCGTATGCGCAGTTGCGAAGTTTGCTGCGCATGCGCAGTTGCGAAGTTTGCTGCATATGCGCAGTTGCGAAGTTTGCTGCATATGCGAAGTTTGCTGCGTATGCGCAGTTGCGAAGTTTGCTGCATATGCGAAGTTTGCTGCGTATGCGCAGTTGCGAAGTTTGCTGCGCACACACAGTTGCGAAGTTTGCTGCATATGCGCAGTTGCGAAGTTTGCTGCGTATGCGCAGTTGCGAAGTTTGCTGCGCATGCGCAGTTGCGAAGTTTGCTGCATATGCGCAGTTGCGAAGTTTGCTGCGTATGCGCAGTTGCGAAGTTTGATGCATATGCGCAGGTGCGAAGTTTGCTGCGTATGCGCAGTTGCGAAGTTTGCTGCGTATGTGCAGTTGCGAAGTTTGCTGCGTATGCGCAGTTGCGAAGTTTGCTGCGCAAACGCAGTTGCGAAGTTTGCTGCGTATGCGCAGTTGCGAAGTTTGCTGCGCATACACAGTTGCGAAGTTTGCTGCGCATGCGCAGTTGCGAAGTTTGCTGCGTATGCGCAGTTGCGAAGTTTGCTGCGTATGCGCAGGTGCAAAGTTTGCTGCGTATGAGCAGGTGCGAAGTTTGCTGCGCATACGCAGTTGCGAAGTTTGCTGCGCATACGCAGTTGCGAAGTTTGCTGCGCATACGCAGTTGCGAAGTTTTTGGTGTAGTTTTGCGCATATATATGGTTAGAAAAAAGTTTGAACGCAATGCGCATGCGCAGCTGCTTTGATTTTGCCGAGGTAATGCGCATTTGATGCGCATGCGTAGTTGCGAAGTTTGCTGCGTATGCGCAGTTGCGAAGTTTGCTGCGCATGCGCAGTTGCGAAGTTTGCTTCTTATGCGCAGTTGCGACGTTTGCTGCACATGCGCAGTTGCGAAGTTTGCTGTGTATGCGCAGTTGCTTAGTTTTTGCCAAGGTAATGCGTATGCGCAGTTGCGAAGTTTGCTGCGTATGCGAAGTTGCGAAGTTTGCTGCGTATGCGCAGTTGCGAAGTTTGCTGCGTATGCGCAGTTGCGAAGTTTACTGCGTCTGCGCAGTTGCGAAGTTTGCTGCGCATGCGCAGCTGTGAAGATTGCTGCGTATGCGCAGTTGCGATGTTTGCTGCGTATGCGCAGTTGCGAAGTTTGCTGCGTATGCGCAGTTGTGAAGTTTACTGCGTATGCGCAGGTGCAAAGTTTGCTGCGCATGCGCAGCTGCGTATTCATTGCGGCGTTGCTGTACCTGCGCAGTGCATTCAGAAATGAGCAGACGCTTCATTTTTGGTGTCGTTTTGCGCATATATATGGTTAGAAAAAAGTTTGAACGCAATGCGCATGCGCAGCTGCTTAGTTTTTGCCGAGGTAATGCGCATGCGCAATTGCGAAGTTTGCTGCGCATACGCAGTTGCGAAGTTTGCTGCGTATGCACAGGTGCGAAGTTTGCTGCGAATGCGCAGGTGCGAAGTTTGCTGCGTATGCGCAGTTGCGAAGTTTGCTGCGTATGCGCAGTTGCGAAGTTTGCTGTGTATGCGCAGTTGCGAAGTTTGCTGCGTATGCGCAGTTGCAAAGTTTGCTGCGTATGCACAGTTGCGAAGTTTGCTGCGTATGCGCAGTTGCAAAGTTTGCTGCGTATGCGCAGTTGCGAAGTTTGCTGCGTATGCGCTGTTGCGACGTTTGCTGCGCATGCGCAGTTGCGAAGTTTGCTGCGTATGCGCAGTTGCGAAGTTTGCTGCGTATGCGCAGTTGCGAAGTTTGCTGCATATGCGCAGGTGCGAAGTTTGCTGCGTATGCGCAGTTGCGAAGTTTGCTGCGTATGCGCAGTTGCAAAGTTTGCTGCGTATGCGCAGTTGCGAAGTTTGCTGCGTATGCGCAGTTGCGAAGTTTGCTGCGCATGCGCAGTTGCGAAGTTTGCTGCGCATGCGCAGTTGCGACGTTTGCTGCGTATGCGCAGTTGCGAAGTTTGCTGCTTATGCGCAGTTGCGACGTTTGCTGCACATGCGCAGGTGCGAAGTTTGCTGCGTATGCACAGCTGCGAAGTTTGCTGCGTATGCGCAGTTGCGAAGTTTGCTGCGTATGCGCAGGTGCGAAGTTTGCTGCGAATGCGCAGGTGCGAAGTTTGCTGCGTATGCGCAGTTGCGAAGTTTGCTGCGTATGCGCAGTTGCGAAGTTTGCTGCATATGCGCAGGTGCGAAGTTTGCTGCGTATGCGCAGTTGCGAAGTTTGCTGCGTATGCGCAGTTGCGAAGTTTGCTGCGTATGAGCAGTTGCAAAGTTTGCTGCGCATGCGCAGTTGCGAAGTTTGCTGCGCATGCGCAGTTGCGAAGTTTGCTGCGCATGCGCAGTTGCGAAGTTTGCTGCGTATGCGCAGTTGCGAAGTTTGCTGCGTATGCGCAGTTGCGAAGTTTGCTGCGTATGCGCAGTTGCGAAGTTTGCTGCGCATGCGCAGCTGCGAAGATTGCTGCGTATGCGCAGTTGCGAAGTTTGCTGCGTATCCGTAGTTGCGAAGTTTGCTGCGTATGCGCAGTTGCGAAGTTTGCTGCGTATGCGCAGTTGCGAAGTTTGCTGCGCATACGCAGTTGCGAAGTTTGCTGCGCATACGCAGTTGCGAAGTTTGCTGCGTTTGCGCAGTTGCGAAGTTTGCTGCGTATGCGCAGTTGCGAAGTTTGCTGCGTATGCGCAGTTGCGAAGTTTGCTGCGCATACGCAGTTGCGAAGTTTGCTGCGCATACGCAGTTGCGAAGTTTGCTGCGTTTGCGCAGTTGCGAAGTTTGCTGCGTATGCGCAGTTGCGAAGTTTGCTGCGTATGCGCAGTTGTGAAGTTTACTGCGTATGCGCAGGTGCGAAGTTTGCTGCGCATGCGCAGCTGCGTATTCATTGCGGCGTTGCTGTACCTGCGCAGTGCATTCAGAAATGAGCAGACGCTTCATTTTTGGTGTCGTTTTGAGCATATATATGGTTAGAAAAAAGTTTGAACGCAATGCGCATGCGCAGCTGCTTAGTTTTTGCCGAGGTAATGCGCATGCGCAATTGCGAAGTTTGCTGCGTATGCGCAGGTGTGTAGTTTGCTGCGTATGCGCAGTTGCGAAGTTTGCTGTGTATGCGCAGGTGCGAAGTTTGCTGCATATGCGCAGTTGCGAAGTTTGCTGCGTATGCGCAGGTGCGAAGTTTGCTGCGTATGCGCAGTTGCGAAGTTTGCTGCGTATGCGCAGTTGCGTAGTTTGCTGCGTATGCACAGGTGCGAAGTTTGCTGCGAATGCGCAGGTGCGAAGTTTGCTGCGTATGCGCAGGTGCGAAGTTTGCTGCGTATGCGCAGTTGCGAAGTTTGCTGTGTATGCGCAGTTGCGAAGTTTGCTGCGTATGCGCAGTTGCGAAGTTTGCTGCGCATACGCAGTTGCGAAGTTTGCTGCGTATGCGCAGTTGCGAAGTTTGCTGCGCATACGCATTTGCGAAGTTTGCTGCGTATGCACAGGTGCGAAGTTTGCTGCGAATGCGCAGGTGCGAAGTTTGCTGCGTATGCGCAGGTGCGAAGTTTGCTGCGTATGCGCAGTTGCGAAGTTTGCTGCGTATGCGCAGTTGCAAAGTTTGCTGCGTATGCGCAGTTGCGAAGTTTGCTGCGTATGCGCAGTTGCGAAGTTTGCTGCGCATGCGCAGTTGCGAAGTTTGCTGCGTATGCGCAGTTGCGAAGTTTGCTGCATATGCGCAGGTGCAAAGTTTGCTGCGAATGCGCAGGTGCGAATTTTGCTGCGTATGCGCAGTTGCGAAGTTTGCTGCGTATGCGCAGTTGCGAAGTTTGCTGCGTATGCACAGTTGCGTAGTTTGCTGCGCATACGCAGTTGCAAAGTTTGCTGCGTATGCGCAGGTGCGAAGTTTGCTGCGTATGCGCAGTTGCGAAGTTTGCTGCGTATGCGCAGTTGCGAAGTTTACTGCGTATGCGCAGGTGCGAAGTTTGCTGCGTATGCGCAGGTGCGAATTTTGCTGCGTATGCGCAGTTGCGAAGTTTGCTCCGTATGCGCAGTTGCAAAGTTTGCTGCGTATGCGCAGTTGCGAAGATTGCTGCGCATACGCAGTTGCGAAGTTTGCTGCGTATGCGCAGTTGCGAAGTTTGCTGCGTATGCGCAGTTGCGAAGTTTGCTGCGCATGCGCAGTTGCGAAGTTTGCTGCATATGCGCAGTTGCGAAGTTTGCTGCGTATGCGCAGTTGCGAAGTTTGCTGCATATGCGCAGGTGCGAAGTTTGCTGCGTATGCGCAGTTGCGAAGTTTGCTGCGTATGCGCAGTTGCGAACTTTGCTGCGTATGCGCAGTTGCGAAGTTTGCTGCGCATACGCAGTTGCGAAGTTTGCTGCGTATGCGCAGTTGCGAAGTTTGCTGCGTATGCGCAGTTGTGAAGTTTACTGCGTATGCGCAGTTGCGAAGTTTGCTGCGTATGCGCAGGTGCGAAGTTTGCTGCGCATGCGCAATTGCGAAGTTTGCTGCGAATGCGCAGGTGCGAAGTTTGCTGCGTATGCGCAGGTGCGAAGTTTGCTGCGTATGCGCAGTTGCGAAGTTTGCTGCGTATGCGCAGTTGCAAAGTTTGCTGCGTATGCGCAGTTGCGAAGTTTGCTGCGTATGCGCAGTTGCGAAGTTTGCTGCGCATACGCAGTTGCGAAGTTTGCTGCGTATGCGCAGTTGCGAAGTTTGCTGCGCATACGCAGTTGCGAAGTTTGCTGCGTATGCACAGGTGCGAAGTTTGCTGCGAATGCGCAGGTGCGAAGTTTGCTGCGTATGCGCAGGTGCGAAGTTTGCTGCGTATGCGCAGTTGCGAAGTTTGCTGCGTATGCGCAGTTGCAAAGTTTGCTGCGTATGCGCAGTTGCGAAGTTTGCTGCGTATGCGCAGTTGCGAAGTTTGCTGCGCATGCGCAGTTGCGAAGTTTGCTGCGTATGCGCAGTTGCGAAGTTTGCTGCATATGCGCAGGTGCAAAGTTTGCTGCGAATGCGCAGGTGCGAATTTTGCTGCGTATGCGCAGTTGCGAAGTTTGCTGCGTATGCGCAGTTGCGAAGTTTGCTGCGTATGCACAGTTGCGTAGTTTGCTGCGCATACGCAGTTGCAAAGTTTGCTGCGTATGCGCAGGTGCGAAGTTTGCTGCGTATGCGCAGTTGCGAAGTTTGCTGCGTATGCGCAGTTGCGAAGTTTACTGCGTATGCGCAGGTGCGAAGTTTGCTGCGTATGCCCAGGTGCGAATTTTGCTGCGTATGCGCAGTTGCGAAGTTTGCTCCGTATGCGCAGTTGCAAAGTTTGCTGCGTATGCGCAGTTGCGAAGATTGCTGCGCATACGCAGTTGCGAAGTTTGCTGCGTATGCGCAGTTGCGAAGTTTGCTGTGTATGCGCAGTTGCGAAGTTTGCTGCGCATGCGCAGTTGCGAAGTTTGCTGCATATGCGCAGTTGCGAAGTTTGCTGCGTATGCGCAGTTGCGAAGTTTGCTGCATATGCGCAGGTGCGAAGTTTGCTGCGTATGCGCAGTTGCGAAGTTTGCTGCGTATGCGCAGTTGCGAAGTTTGCTGCGTATGCGCAGTTGCGAAGTTTGCTGCGCATACGCAGTTGCGAAGTTTGCTGCGTATGCGCAGTTGCGAAGTTTGCTGCGTATGCGCAGTTGTGAAGTTTACTGCGTATGCACAGGTGCGAAGTTTGCTGCGCATGCGCAGCTGCGTATTCATTGCAGCATTGCTGTACCTGCGCAGTGCGTTCAGAAATGAGCAGATCCTTCATTTTTGGTGTAGTTTTGCGCATATATATGGTTAGAAAAAAGTTTGAACGCAATGCGCATGCGCAGCTGCTTTGATTTTGCCGAGGTAATGCGCATTTGCTGCGCATGCGCAGTTGCGAAGTTTGCTGCGTATGCGCAGTTGCGAAGTTTGCTGCGCATGCGCAGTTGCGAAGTTTGCTTCTTATGCGCAGTTGCGACGTTTGCTGCACATGCGCAGTTGCGAAGTTTGCTGTGTATGCGCAGTTGCTTAGTTTTTGCCAAGGTAATGCGTATGCGCAGTTGCGAAGTTTGCTGTGTATGCGCAGTTGCAAAGTTTGCTGCGTATGCACAGTTGCGAAGTTTGCTACGCATGCGCAGTTGCGAAGTTTGCTGCGTATACGCAGTTGCGAAGTTTGCTGCGCATGCGCAGTTGCGAAGTTTGCTCCGTATGCGCAGTTGCGACGTTTGCCACGCATGCGCAGGTGCGAAGTTTGCTGCGTATGCGCAGTTGCGATGTTTGCTGCGTATGCGCAGTTGCGACGTTTGCCACGTATGCGCAGTTGCGAAGTTTGCTGCGTATACGCAGTTGCGAAGTTTGCTGCGTATGCGCAGTTGCGAAGTTTGCTGCGTATGCGCAGTTGCGATGTTTGCTGCGTATGCGCAGTTGCGACGTTTGCCACGTATGCGCAGTTGCGAAGTTTGCTGCGTATACGCAGTTGCGAAGTTTGCTGCGTATGCGCAGTTGCGAAGTTTGCTGCGTATGCGCAGTTGCGATGTTTGCTGCGTATGCGCAGTTGCGACGTTTGCCACGTATGCGCAGTTGCGAAGTTTGCTGCGTATACGCAGTTGCGAAGTTTGCTGCGCATGCGCAGTTGCGAAGTTTGCTGCGTATGCGCAGTTGCTACGTTTGCTGCGTATGCGCAGTTGCGAAGTTTGCTGCGTATGCGCAGTTGCGACGTTTGCTGCGTATGCGCAGTTGCGAAGTTTGCTGGCATGCACAGTTGCGAAGTTTGCTGCGTATGCGCAGGTGCGAATTTTGCTGCGCATGCGCAGTTGCGAAGTTTGCTGCGTATGCGCAGTTGCGAAGTTTGCTGCGCATGCGCAGTTGTGAAGTTTGCTGCGCATGCGCAGTTGCGAAGTTTGCTGCGTATGCGCAGTTGCGAAGTTTGCTGCATATGCGCAGTTGCGAAGTTTGCTTCGTATGCGCAGTTGCGAAGTTTGCTGCGTATGCGCAGTTGCGAAGTTTGCTCCGTATGCGCAGTTGCGACGTTTGCCACGCATGCGCAGGTGCGAAGTTTGCTGCGTATGCGCAGTTGCGAAGTTTGCTGCGTATGCGCAGTTGCGAAGTTTGCTGCGTATGCGCAGTTGCGATGTTTGCTGCGTATGCGCAGTTGCGACGTTTGCCACGTATGCGCAGTTGCGAAGTTTGCTGCGTATACGCAGTTGCGAAGTTTGCTGCGCATGCGCAGTTGCGAAGTTTGCTGCGTATGCGCAGTTGCTACGTTTGCTGCGTATGCGCAGTTGCGAAGTTTGCTGCGTATGCGCAGTTGCGACGTTTGCTGCGTATGCGCAGTTGCGAAGTTTGCTGGCATGCACAGTTGCGAAGTTTGCTGCGTATGCGCAGGTGCGAATTTTGCTGCGCATGCGCAGTTGCGAAGTTTGCTGCGTATGCGCAGTTGCGAAGTTTGCTGCGCATGCGCAGTTGTGAAGTTTGCTGCGCATGCGCAGTTGCGAAGTTTGCTGCGTATGCGCAGTTGCGAAGTTTGCTGCATATGCGCAGTTGCGAAGTTTGCTGCATATGCGCAGGTGCAAAGTTTGCTGCGTATGAGCAGGTGCGAAGTTTGCTGCGCATACGCAGTTGCGAAGTTTGCTGCGCATACGCACTTGCGAAGTTTGCTGCGTATGCGCAGTTGCGAAGTTTGCTGCATATGCGCAGTTGCGAAGTTTGCTGCGCATGCGAAGGTGCGAAGTTTTCTGCGTATGCGCAGTTGCGCAGTTTGCTGCGTATGCGCAGTTGCGAAGTTTGCTGCGTATGCGCAGTTGCGAAGTTTGCTGCGTATGCGCAGTTGCGAAGTTTGCTGCGTATGCGCAGTTGCGAAGTTTGCTGCGTATGCGCAGTTGCGAAGTTTGCTGCGCATACGCAGTTGCGAAGTTTGCTGCGTATGCACAGTTGCGAAGTTTGCTGCGTATGCGCAGTTGCGAAGTTTGCTGCGCATGCGCATCTGCGAAGATTGCTGCGTATGCGCAGTTGCGAAGTTTGCTGTGTATGCGCAGTTGCGAAGTTTGCTGCGTATGCGCAGTTGCGAAGTTTACTGCGTATGCGCAGGTGCGAAGTTTGCTGCATCTGCGCAGGTGCGAATTTTGCTGCGTATGCGCAGTTGCGAAGTTTGCTCCGTATGCGCAGTTGCGAAGTTTGCTGCGTATGCGCAGTTGCAAAGTTTGCTGCGCATACGCAGTTGCGAAGTTTGCTGCGTATGCGCAGATGCGAAGTTTGCTGCGTATGCGCAGTTGCGAAGTTTGCTGCGCATGCGCAGTTGCGAAGTTTGCTGCGTATGCGCAGTTGCGACTTTTGCTGCGTATGCGCAGTTGCGAAGTTTGCTGCGTATGCGCAGTTGCGAAGTTTGCTGCGTATGCGCAGTTGCGAAGTTTGTTGCGTATGCGCAGTTGCGAAGTTTGCTGTGCATACGCAGTTGCGAAGTTTGCTGCGTATGCACAGTTTCGAAGTTTGCTGCGTATGCGCAGTTGCGAAGTTTGCTGCGCATGCGCAGCTGCGAAGATTGCTGCGTATGCGCAGTTGCGAAGTTTGCTGTGTATGCGCAGTTGCGAAGTTTGCTGCGTATACGCAGTTGCGAAGTTTACTGCGTATGCGCAGGTGCGAAGTTTGCTGCGCATACGCAGTTGCGAAGTTTGCTGCGTATGCGCAGTTGCGAAGTTTGCTGCATATGCGCAGTTGCGAAGTTTGCTGCGCATGCGCAGTTGCGAAGTTTGCTGCATATGCGCAGTTGCGAAGTTTGCTGCGTATGCGCAGTTGCGAAGTTTGCTGCATATGCGCAGGTGCGAAGTCTGCTGCGTATGCGCAGTTGCGATGTTTGCTGCGTATGCGCAGTTGCGAAGTTTGCTGCGTATGCGCAGTTGCGAAGTTTGCTGCGCATACGCAGTTGCGAAGTTTGCTGCGTATGCGCAGTTGCGAAGTTTGCTGCGCATACGCAGTTGCGAAGTTTGCTGCGCATGCGCAGTTGCGAAGTTTGCTGCGTATGCGCAGTTGCGAAGTTTGCTGCGTATGCGCAGTTGTGAAGTTTACTGCGTATGCGCAGGTGCGAAGTTTGCTGCGCATGCGCAGCTGCGTATTCATTGCAGCATTGCTGTACCTGCGCAGTGCGTTCAGAAATGAGCAGATGCTTCATTTTTGGTGTAGTTTTGCGCATATATATGGTTAGTAAAAAGTTTGAACGCAATGCGCATGCGCAGTTGCTTTGATTTTGCCGAGGTAATGCGCATTTGCTGCGCATGCGCAGTTGCGAAGTTTGCTGCGTATTCGCAGTTGCGAAGTTTGCTTCTTATGCGCAGTTGCGACGTTTGCTGCACATGCGCAGTTGCGAAGTTTGCTGTGTATGCGCAGTTGCTTAGTTTTTGCCAAGGTAATACGTATGCGCAGTTGCGAAGTTTGCTGCGTATGCGCAGTTGCAAAGTTTGCTGCGTATGCGCAGTTGCGAAGTTTGCTGCGTATGCGCAGTTGCGAAGTTTACTGCGTCTGCGCAGTTGCGGAGTTTGCTGCGCATGCGCAGCTGTGAAGATTGCTGCGTATGCGCAGTTGCGAAGTTTGCTGTGTATGCGCAGTTGCGAAGATTGCTGCGTATGCGCAGTTGCGAAGTTTACTGCGTATGCGCAGGTGCGAAGTTTGCTGCGTATGCGCAGGTGCGAATTTTGCTGCGTATGCGCAGTTGCGAAGTTTGCTCCGTATGCGCAGTTGCGAAGTTTGCTGCGTATGCGCAGTTGCTAAGTTTGCTGCGCATACGCAGTTGCGAAGTTTGCTGCATATGCGCAGTTGCGAAGTTTGCTGCGTATGTGCAGTTGCGAAGTTTGCTGCGTATGCGCAGTTGCGAAGTTTGCTGCGCATACGCAGTTGCGAAGTTTGCTGCGTATGCGCAGTTGCAAAGTTTGCTGCGCATACGCAGTTGCGAAGTTTGCTGCGCATGCGCAGTTGCGAAGTTTGCTGCGTATGCGCAGTTGCGAAGTTTGCTGCGTATGCGCAGTTGTGAAGTTTACTGCGTATGCGCAGGTGCGAAGTTTGCTGCGCATGCGCAGCTGCGTATTCATTGCAGCATTGCTGTACCTGCGCAGTGCGTTCAGAAATGAGCAGATGCTTCATTTTTGGAGTAGTTTTGCGCATATATATGGTTTGAAAAAAGTTTGAACGCAATGCGCATGCGCAGCTGCTTTGATTTTGCCGAGGTAATGCGCATTTGCTGCGCATGCGCAGTTGCGAAGTTTGCTGCGCATGCGCAGTTGTGAAGTTTGCTGCGCATGCGCAGTTGCGAAGTTTGCTGCGTATGTGCAGTTGCGAAGTTTGCTGCGATGCGCAGTTGCGACGTTTGCTGCGTATGCGCAGTTGTGAAGTTTGCTGTGCATGCGCAGTTGCGAAGTTTGCTGCGTATTCGCAGTTGCGACGTTTGCTGCGTATGCGCAGTTGCGAAGTTTGCTGCGCATGCGCAGTTGCGACGTTTGCTGCGTATGCGCAGTTGCGACGTTTGCTGCGCATGCGCAGTTGCGAAGTTTGCTGCGCATGCGCAGTTGCGAAGTTTGCTGCGCATGCGCAGTTGCGAAGTTGCTGCGCATGCGCAGTTGCGAGTTTGCTGCGTATGCGCAGTTGCGACGTTTGCTGCGTATGCGCAGTTGTGAAGTTTGCTGCGCATGCGCAGTTGCGAAGTTTGCTGCGCATGCGCAGTTGCAAAGTTTGCTGCGTATGCGCAGTTGCGAAGTTTGCTGCGCATGCGCAGTTGCGAAGTTTGCTTCTTATGCGCAGTTGCGACGTTTGCTGCACATGCGCAGTTGCGAAGTTTGCTGTGTATGCGCAGTTGCTTAGTTTTTGCCAAGGTAATGCGTATGCGCAGTTGCGAAGTTTGCTGCGTATGCGCAGTTGCGAAGTTTGCTGCGCATGCGCAGCTGCGAAGATTGCTGCGTATGCGCAGTTGCGAAGTTTGCTGTGTATGCGCAGTTGCGAAGTTTGCTGCGTATGCGCAGTTGCGAAGTTTACTGCGTATGCGCAGGTGCGAAGTTTGCTGCGCATGCGCAGTTGCGACGTTTGCTGCGTATGCGCAGTTGTGAAGTTTGCTGCGCATGCGCAGTTGCGAAGTTTGCTGCGCATGCGCAGTTGCGAAGTTTGCTGCGTATGCGCAGTTGCAAAGTTTGCTGCGTATGCGCAGTTGCGATGTTTGCTGCGCATGCGCAGTTGCGAAGTTTGCTGCGCATGCGCAGTTGCGACGTTTGCTGCGTATGCGCAGTTGCGAAGTTTGCTGCGTATGCGCAGGTGCGAAGTTTGCTGCGAATGCGCAGGTGCGAATTTTGCTGCGTATGCGCAGTTGCGAAGTTTGCTGCGCATGCGCAGTTGCGAAGTTTGCTGCGTATGCGCAGTTGCGAAGTTTGCTCCGTATGCGCAGTTGCGAAGTTTGCTGCGTATGCGCAGGTGCGAAGTTTGCTGCGTATGCGCAGGTGCGAAGTTTGCTGCGTATGCGCAGGTGCGAATTTTGCTGCGTATGCGCAGTTGCGAAGTTTGCTCCGTATGCGCAGTTGCGAAGTTTGCTGCGTATGCGCAGTTGCAAAGTTTGCTGCGCATACGCAGTTGCGAAGTTTGCTGCGTATGCGCAGTTGCGAAGTTTGCTGCGTATGCGCAGTTGTGAAGTTTGCTGCGCATGCGCAGTTGCGAAGTTTGCTGCGTATGCGCAGTTGCGAAGTTTGCTGCGTATGCGCAGTTGCGAAGTTTGCTGCGCATACGCAGTTGCGAAGTTTGCTGTGTATGCGCAGTTGCGATGTTTGCTGCGTATGCGCAGTTGCGAAGTTTGCTGCGTATGCTCAGGTGCGAAGTTTGCTGCGTATGCGCAGGTGCGAAGTTTGCTGCGTATGCGCAGGTGCGAATTTTGCTGCGTATGCGCAGTTGCGAAGTTTGCTCCGTATGCGCACTTGCAAAGTTTGCTGCGTATGCGCAGTTGCGAAGTTTGCTGCGCATACGCAGTTGCGAAGTTTGCTGCATATGCGCAGTTGCGAAGTTTGCTGCGTATGCGCAGTTGCGAAGTTTGCTGCGCATGCGCAGTTGCGAAGTTTGCTGCATATGCGCAGTTGCAAAGTTTGCTGCGTATGCGCAGTTGCGAAGTTTGCTGCATATGCGCAGGTGCGAAGTTTGCTGCGTATGCGCAGTTGCGAAGTTTTCTGCGCATACGCAGTTGCGAAGTTTGCTGCATATGCGCAGTTGCGAAGTTTGCTGCGTATGCGCAGTTGCGAAGTTTGCTGCGCATTCGCAGTTGCGAAGTTTGCTGCATATGCGCAGTTGCGAAGTTTGCTGCGTATGCGCAGTTGCGAAGTTTGCTGCATATGCGCAGGTGCGAAGTTTGCTGCGTATGCGCAGTTGCGAAGTTTGCTGCGCATACACAGTTGCGAAGTTTGCTGCATATGCGCAGTTGCGAAGTTTGCTGCGTATGCGCAGTTGCGAAGTTTGCTGCGCATGCGCAGTTGCGAAGTTTGCTGCATATGCGCAGTTGCGAAGTTTGCTGCATATGCGAAGTTTGCTGCGTATGCGCAGTTGCGAAGTTTGCTGCATATGCGAAGTTTGCTGCGTATGCGCAGTTGCGAAGTTTGCTGCGCACACACAGTTGCGAAGTTTGCTGCATATGCGCAGTTGCGAAGTTTGCTGCGTATGCGCAGTTGCGAAGTTTGCTGCGCATGCGCAGTTGCGAAGTTTGCTGCATATGCGCAGTTGCGAAGTTTGCTGCGTATGCGCAGTTGCGAAGTTTGATGCATATGCGCAGGTGCGAAGTTTGCTGCGTATGCGCAGTTGCGAAGTTTGCTGCGTATGTGCAGTTGCGAAGTTTGCTGCGTATGCGCAGTTGCGAAGTTTGCTGCGCAAACGCAGTTGCGAAGTTTGCTGCGTATGCGCAGTTGCGAAGTTTGCTGCGCATACACAGTTGCGAAGTTTGCTGCGCATGCGCAGTTGCGAAGTTTGCTGCGTATGCGCAGTTGCGAAGTTTGCTGCGTATGCGCAGGTGCAAAGTTTGCTGCGTATGAGCAGGTGCGAAGTTTGCTGCGCATACGCAGTTGCGAAGTTTGCTGCGCATACGCAGTTGCGAAGTTTGCTGCGCATACGCAGTTGCGAAGTTTTTGGTGTAGTTTTGCGCATATATATGGTTAGAAAAAAGTTTGAACGCAATGCGCATGCGCAGCTGCTTTGATTTTGCCGAGGTAATGCGCATTTGATGCGCATGCGTAGTTGCGAAGTTTGCTGCGTATGCGCAGTTGCGAAGTTTGCTGCGCATGCGCAGTTGCGAAGTTTGCTTCTTATGCGCAGTTGCGACGTTTGCTGCACATGCGCAGTTGCGAAGTTTGCTGTGTATGCGCAGTTGCTTAGTTTTTGCCAAGGTAATGCGTATGCGCAGTTGCGAAGTTTGCTGCGTATGCGAAGTTGCGAAGTTTGCTGCGTATGCGCAGTTGCGAAGTTTGCTGCGTATGCGCAGTTGCGAAGTTTACTGCGTCTGCGCAGTTGCGAAGTTTGCTGCGCATGCGCAGCTGTGAAGATTGCTGCGTATGCGCAGTTGCGATGTTTGCTGCGTATGCGCAGTTGCGAAGTTTGCTGCGTATGCGCAGTTGTGAAGTTTACTGCGTATGCGCAGGTGCAAAGTTTGCTGCGCATGCGCAGCTGCGTATTCATTGCGGCGTTGCTGTACCTGCGCAGTGCATTCAGAAATGAGCAGACGCTTCATTTTTGGTGTCGTTTTGCGCATATATATGGTTAGAAAAAAGTTTGAACGCAATGCGCATGCGCAGCTGCTTAGTTTTTGCCGAGGTAATGCGCATGCGCAATTGCGAAGTTTGCTGCGCATACGCAGTTGCGAAGTTTGCTGCGTATGCACAGGTGCGAAGTTTGCTGCGAATGCGCAGGTGCGAAGTTTGCTGCGTATGCGCAGTTGCGAAGTTTGCTGCGTATGCGCAGTTGCGAAGTTTGCTGTGTATGCGCAGTTGCGAAGTTTGCTGCGTATGCGCAGTTGCAAAGTTTGCTGCGTATGCACAGTTGCGAAGTTTGCTGCGTATGCGCAGTTGCAAAGTTTGCTGCGTATGCGCAGTTGCGAAGTTTGCTGCGTATGCGCTGTTGCGACGTTTGCTGCGCATGCGCAGTTGCGAAGTTTGCTGCGTATGCGCAGTTGCGAAGTTTGCTGCGTATGCGCAGTTGCGAAGTTTGCTGCATATGCGCAGGTGCGAAGTTTGCTGCGTATGCGCAGTTGCGAAGTTTGCTGCGTATGCGCAGTTGCAAAGTTTGCTGCGTATGCGCAGTTGCGAAGTTTGCTGCGTATGCGCAGTTGCGAAGTTTGCTGCGCATGCGCAGTTGCGAAGTTTGCTGCGCATGCGCAGTTGCGACGTTTGCTGCGTATGCGCAGTTGCGAAGTTTGCTGCTTATGCGCAGTTGCGACGTTTGCTGCACATGCGCAGGTGCGAAGTTTGCTGCGTATGCACAGTTGCGAAGTTTGCTGCGTATGCGCAGTTGCGAAGTTTGCTGCGTATGCGCAGGTGCGAAGTTTGCTGCGAATGCGCAGGTGCGAAGTTTGCTGCGTATGCGCAGTTGCGAAGTTTGCTGCGTATGCGCAGTTGCGAAGTTTGCTGCATATGCGCAGGTGCGAAGTTTGCTGCGTATGCGCAGTTGCGAAGTTTGCTGCGTATGCGCAGTTGCGAAGTTTGCTGCGTATGAGCAGTTGCAAAGTTTGCTGCGCATGCGCAGTTGCGAAGTTTGCTGCGCATGCGCAGTTGCGAAGTTTGCTGCGCATGCGCAGTTGCGAAGTTTGCTGCGTATGCGCAGTTGCGAAGTTTGCTGCGTATGCGCAGTTGCGAAGTTTGCTGCGTATGCGCAGTTGCGAAGTTTGCTGCGCATGCGCAGCTGCGAAGATTGCTGCGTATGCGCAGTTGCGAAGTTTGCTGCGTATCCGTAGTTGCGAAGTTTGCTGCGTATGCGCAGTTGCGAAGTTTGCTGCGTATGCGCAGTTGCGAAGTTTGCTGCGCATACGCAGTTGCGAAGTTTGCTGCGCATACGCAGTTGCGAAGTTTGCTGCGTTTGCGCAGTTGCGAAGTTTGCTGCGTATGCGCAGTTGCGAAGTTTGCTGCGTATGCGCAGTTGCGAAGTTTGCTGCGCATACGCAGTTGCGAAGTTTGCTGCGCATACGCAGTTGCGAAGTTTGCTGCGTTTGCGCAGTTGCGAAGTTTGCTGCGTATGCGCAGTTGCGAAGTTTGCTGCGTATGCGCAGTTGTGAAGTTTACTGCGTATGCGCAGGTGCGAAGTTTGCTGCGCATGCGCAGCTGCGTATTCATTGCGGCGTTGCTGTACCTGCGCAGTGCATTCAGAAATGAGCAGACGCTTCATTTTTGGTGTCGTTTTGAGCATATATATGGTTAGAAAAAAGTTTGAACGCAATGCGCATGCGCAGCTGCTTAGTTTTTGCCGAGGTAATGCGCATGCGCAATTGCGAAGTTTGCTGCGTATGCGCAGGTGTGTAGTTTGCTGCGTATGCGCAGTTGCGAAGTTTGCTGTGTATGCGCAGGTGCGAAGTTTGCTGCATATGCGCAGTTGCGAAGTTTGCTGCGTATGCGCAGGTGCGAAGTTTGCTGCGTATGCGCAGTTGCGAAGTTTGCTGCGTATGCGCAGTTGCGAAGTTTGCTGCGTATGCACAGGTGCGAAGTTTGCTGCGAATGCGCAGGTGCGAAGTTTGCTGCGTATGCGCAGGTGCGAAGTTTGCTGCGTATGCGCAGTTGCGAAGTTTGCTGTGTATGCGCAGTTGCGAAGTTTGCTGCGTATGCGCAGTTGCGAAGTTTGCTGCGCATACGCAGTTGCGAAGTTTGCTGCGTATGCGCAGTTGCGAAGTTTGCTGCGCATACGCATTTGCGAAGTTTGCTGCGTATGCACAGGTGCGAAGTTTGCTGCGAATGCGCAGGTGCGAAGTTTGCTGCGTATGCGCAGGTGCGAAGTTTGCTGCGTATGCGCAGTTGCGAAGTTTGCTGCGTATGCGCAGTTGCAAAGTTTGCTGCGTATGCGCAGTTGCGAAGTTTGCTGCGTATGCGCAGTTGCGAAGTTTGCTGCGCATGCGCAGTTGCGAAGTTTGCTGCGTATGCGCAGTTGCGAAGTTTGCTGCATATGCGCAGGTGCAAAGTTTGCTGCGAATGCGCAGGTGCGAATTTTGCTGCGTATGCGCAGTTGCGAAGTTTGCTGCGTATGCGCAGTTGCGAAGTTTGCTGCGTATGCACAGTTGCGTAGTTTGCTGCGCATACGCAGTTGCAAAGTTTGCTGCGTATGCGCAGGTGCGAAGTTTGCTGCGTATGCGCAGTTGCGAAGTTTGCTGCGTATGCGCAGTTGCGAAGTTTACTGCGTATGCGCAGGTGCGAAGTTTGCTGCGTATGCGCAGGTGCGAATTTTGCTGCGTATGCGCAGTTGCGAAGTTTGCTCCGTATGCGCAGTTGCAAAGTTTGCTGCGTATGCGCAGTTGCGAAGATTGCTGCGCATACGCAGTTGCGAAGTTTGCTGCGTATGCGCAGTTGCGAAGTTTGCTGCGTATGCGCAGTTGCGAAGTTTGCTGCGCATGCGCAGTTGCGAAGTTTGCTGCATATGCGCAGTTGCGAAGTTTGCTGCGTATGCGCAGTTGCGAAGTTTGCTGCATATGCGCAGGTGCGAAGTTTGCTGCGTATGCGCAGTTGCGAAGTTTGCTGCGTATGCGCAGTTGCGAACTTTGCTGCGTATGCGCAGTTGCGAAGTTTGCTGCGCATACGCAGTTGCGAAGTTTGCTGCGTATGCGCAGTTGCGAAGTTTGCTGCGTATGCGCAGTTGTGAAGTTTACTGCGTATGCGCAGTTGCGAAGTTTGCTGCGTATGCGCAGGTGCGAAGTTTGCTGCGCATGCGCAATTGCGAAGTTTGCTGCGAATGCGCAGGTGCGAAGTTTGCTGCGTATGCGCAGGTGCGAAGTTTGCTGCGTATGCGCAGTTGCGAAGTTTGCTGCGTATGCGCAGTTGCAAAGTTTGCTGCGTATGCGCAGTTGCGAAGTTTGCTGCGTATGCGCAGTTGCGAAGTTTGCTGCGCATACGCAGTTGCGAAGTTTGCTGCGTATGCGCAGTTGCGAAGTTTGCTGCGCATACGCAGTTGCGAAGTTTGCTGCGTATGCACAGGTGCGAAGTTTGCTGCGAATGCGCAGGTGCGAAGTTTGCTGCGTATGCGCAGGTGCGAAGTTTGCTGCGTATGCGCAGTTGCGAAGTTTGCTGCGTATGCGCAGTTGCAAAGTTTGCTGCGTATGCGCAGTTGCGAAGTTTGCTGCGTATGCGCAGTTGCGAAGTTTGCTGCGCATGCGCAGTTGCGAAGTTTGCTGCGTATGCGCAGTTGCGAAGTTTGCTGCATATGCGCAGGTGCAAAGTTTGCTGCGAATGCGCAGGTGCGAATTTTGCTGCGTATGCGCAGTTGCGAAGTTTGCTGCGTATGCGCAGTTGCGAAGTTTGCTGCGTATGCACAGTTGCGTAGTTTGCTGCGCATACGCAGTTGCAAAGTTTGCTGCGTATGCGCAGGTGCGAAGTTTGCTGCGTATGCGCAGTTGCGAAGTTTGCTGCGTATGCGCAGTTGCGAAGTTTACTGCGTATGCGCAGGTGCGAAGTTTGCTGCGTATGCCCAGGTGCGAATTTTGCTGCGTATGCGCAGTTGCGAAGTTTGCTCCGTATGCGCAGTTGCAAAGTTTGCTGCGTATGCGCAGTTGCGAAGATTGCTGCGCATACGCAGTTGCGAAGTTTGCTGCGTATGCGCAGTTGCGAAGTTTGCTGTGTATGCGCAGTTGCGAAGTTTGCTGCGCATGCGCAGTTGCGAAGTTTGCTGCATATGCGCAGTTGCGAAGTTTGCTGCGTATGCGCAGTTGCGAAGTTTGCTGCATATGCGCAGGTGCGAAGTTTGCTGCGTATGCGCAGTTGCGAAGTTTGCTGCGTATGCGCAGTTGCGAAGTTTGCTGCGTATGCGCAGTTGCGAAGTTTGCTGCGCATACGCAGTTGCGAAGTTTGCTGCGTATGCGCAGTTGCGAAGTTTGCTGCGTATGCGCAGTTGTGAAGTTTACTGCGTATGCACAGGTGCGAAGTTTGCTGCGCATGCGCAGCTGCGTATTCATTGCAGCATTGCTGTACCTGCGCAGTGCGTTCAGAAATGAGCAGATCCTTCATTTTTGGTGTAGTTTTGCGCATATATATGGTTAGAAAAAAGTTTGAACGCAATGCGCATGCGCAGCTGCTTTGATTTTGCCGAGGTAATGCGCATTTGCTGCGCATGCGCAGTTGCGAAGTTTGCTGCGTATGCGCAGTTGCGAAGTTTGCTGCGCATGCGCAGTTGCGAAGTTTGCTTCTTATGCGCAGTTGCGACGTTTGCTGCACATGCGCAGTTGCGAAGTTTGCTGTGTATGCGCAGTTGCTTAGTTTTTGCCAAGGTAATGCGTATGCGCAGTTGCGAAGTTTGCTGTGTATGCGCAGTTGCAAAGTTTGCTGCGTATGCGCAGTTGCGAAGTTTGCTGCGTATGCGCAGTTGCGAAGTTTACTGCGTCTGCGCAGTTGCGAAGTTTGCTGCGCATGCGCAGCTGTGAAGATTGCTGCGTATGCGCAGTTGCGAAGTTTGCTGCGTATGCGCAGTTGCGAAGTTTGCTGCGTATGCGCAGTTGTGAAGTTTACTGCGTATGCGCAGGTGCGAAGTTTGCTGCGCATGCGCAGCTGCGTATTCATTGCGGCGTTGCTGTACCTGCGCAGTGCATTCAGAAATGAGCAGACGCTTCATTTTTGGTGTCGTTTTGAGCATATATATGGTTAGAAAAAAGTTTGAACGCAATGCGCATGCGCAGCTGCTTAGTTTTTGCCGAGGTAATGCGCATGCGCAATTGCGAAGTTTGCTGCGTATGCGCAGGTGTGTAGTTTGCTGCGTATGCGCAGTTGCGAAGTTTGCTGTGTATGCGCAGGTGCGAAGTTTGCTGCATATGCGCAGTTGCGAAGTTTGCTGTGTATGCGCAGGTGCGAAGTTTGCTGCGTATGCGCAGTTGCGAAGTTTGCTGCGTATGCGCAGTTGCGAAGTTTGCTGCGTATGCACAGGTGCGAAGTTTGCTGCGAATGCGCAGGTGCGAAGTTTGCTGCGTATGCGCAGGTGCGAAGTTTGCTGCGTATGCGCAGTTGCGAAGTTTGCTGTGTATGCGCAGTTGCGAAGTTTGCTGCGTATGCGCAGTTGCGAAGTTTGCTGCGCATACGCAGTTGCGAAGTTTGCTGCGTATGCGCAGTTGCGAAGTTTGCTGCGCATACGCAGTTGCGAAGTTTGCTGCGTATGCACAGCTGCGAAGTTTGCTGCGAATGCGCAGGTGCGAAGTTTGCTGCGTATGCGCAGGTGCGAAGTTTGCTGCGTATGCGCAGTTGCGAAGTTTGCTGCGTATGCGCAGTTGCAAAGTTTGCTGCGTATGCGCAGTTGCGAAGTTTGCTGCGTATGCGCAGCTGCGAAGTTTGCTGCGCATGCGCAGTTGCGAAGTTTGCTGCGTATGCGCAGTTGCGAAGTTTGCTGCATATGCGCAGGTGCAAAGTTTGCTGCGAATGCGCAGGTGCGAATTTTGCTGCGTATGCGCAGTTGCGAAGTTTGCTGCGTATGCGCAGTTGCGAAGTTTGCTGCGTATGCACATTTGCGTATTTTGCTGCGCATACGCAGTTGCAAAGTTTGCTGCGTATGCGCAGGTGCGAAGTTTGCTGCGTATGCGCAGTTGCGAAGTTTGCTGCGCATGCGCAGTTGCGAAGTTTGCTGCGTATGCGCAGTTGCGAAGTTTGCTGCGTATGCGCAGTTGCGAAGTTTGCTGCATATGCGCAGGTGCGAAGTTTGCTGCGTATGCGCAGTTGCGAAGTTTGCTGCGTATGCGCAGTTGCGAAGTTTGCTGCACATACGCAGTTGCGAAGTTTGCTGCGTATGCACAGTTGCGAAGTTTGCTGCGTATGCGCAGTTGCGAAGTTTGCTGCGCATGCGCAGCTGCGAAGATTGCTGCGTATGCGCAGTTGCGAAGTTTGCTGTGTATGCGCAGTTGCGAAGTTTGCTGCGTATGCGCAGTTGCGAAGTTTACTGCGTATGCGCATGTGCGAAGTTTGCTGCGTATGCGCTGGTGCGAATTTTGCTGCGTATGCGCAGTTGCGAAGTTTGCTGCGTATGCGCAGTTGCGAAGATTGCTGCGTATGCGCAGTTGCGAAGTTTGCTGCGTATGCGCAGTTGCGAAGTTTGTTGCGTATGCGCAGTTGCGAAGTTTGCTGCGTATGTGCAGTTGCCAAGTTTGCTGCGCATACGCAGTTGCGAAGTTTGCTGCGTATGCACAGTTGCGAAGTTTGCTGCGTATGCGCAGTTGCGAAGTTTGCTGCGCATGCGCAGCTGCGAAGATTGCTGCGTATGCGCAGTTGCGAAGTTTGCTGTGTATGCGCAGTTGCGAAGTTTGCTGCGTATGCGCAGTTGCGAAGTTTACTGCGTATGCGCATGTGCGAAGTTTGCTGCGTATGCGCTGGTGCGAATTTTGCTGCGTATGCGCAGTTGCGAAGTTTGCTGCGTATGCGCAGTTGCGAAGATTGCTGCGTATGCGCAGTTGCGAAGTTTGCTGCGTATGCGCAGTTGCGAAGTTTGTTGCGTATGCGCAGTTGCGAAGTTTGCTGCGTATGTGCAGTTGCCAAGTTTGCTGCGCATACGCAGTTGCGAAGTTTGCTGCGTATGCGCAGTTGCGAAGTTTGGTGCGTATGCGTAGTTGTGAAGTTTACTGCGTATGCACAGGTGCGAAGTTTGCTGCGCATGCGCAGCTGCGTATTCATTGCAGCATTGCTGTACCTGCGCAGTGCGTTCAGAAATGAGCAGATCCTTCATTTTTGGTGTAGTTTTGCGCATATATATGGTTAGAAAAAAGTTTGAACGCAATGCGCATGCGCAGCTGCTTTGATTTTGCCGAGGTAATGCGCATTTGCTGCGCATGCGCAGTTGCGAAGTTTACTGCATATGCGCAGTTGCGAAGTTTGCTGCGCATGCGCAGTTGCGAAGTTTGCTTCTTATGCGCAGTTGCGACGTTTGCTGCACATTCGCAGTTGCGAAGTTTGCTGCGTATGCGCAGTTGCGAAGTTTGCTGCGCATGCGCAGCTGCGTATTCATTGCGGCGTTGCTGTACCTGCGCAGTGCATTCAGAAATGAGCAGACGCTTCATTTTTGGTGTCGTTTTGCGCATATATATGGTTAGAAAAAAGTTTGAACGCAATGCGCATGCGCAGCTGCTTAGTTTTTGCCGAGGTAATGCGCATGCGCAATTGCGAAGTTTGCTGCGTATGCGCAGGTGTGTAGTTTGCTGCGTATGTGCAGGTGCGAAGTTTGCTGCGTATGCGCAGTTGCGAAGTTTGCTGCGTATGCGCAGTTGCGAAGTTTGCTGCGCATGCGCAGCTGCGAAGATTGCTGCGTATGCGCAGTTGCGAAGTTTGCTGTGTATGCGCAGTTGCGAAGTTTGCTGCGTATGCGCAGTTGCGAAGTTTACTGCGTATGCGCATGTGCGAAGTTTGCTGCGTATGCGCTGGTGCGAATTTTGCTGCGTATGCGCAGTTGCGAAGTTTGCTGCGTATGCGCAGTTGCGAAGATTGCTGCGTATGTGCAGTTGCGAAGTTTGCTGCGTATGCGCAGTTGCGAAGTTTGTTGCGTATGCGCAGTTGCGAAGTTTGCTGCGTATGCGCAGTTGCCAAGTTTGCTGCGCATACGCAGTTGCGAAGTTTGCTGCGTATGCGCAGTTGCGAAGTTTGCTGCGTATGCGTAGTTGTGAAGTTTACTGCGTATGCACAGGTGCGAAGTTTGCTGCGCATGCGCAGCTGCGTATTCATTGCAGCATTGCTGTACCTGCGCAGTGCGTTCAGAAATGAGCAGATCCTTCATTTTTGGTGTAGTTTTGCGCATATATATGGTTAGAAAAAAGTTTGAACGCAATGCGCATGCGCAGCTGCTTTGATTTTGCCGAGGTAATGCGCATTTGCTGCGCATGCGCAGTTGCGAAGTTTGCTGCGTATGCGCAGTTGCGAAGTTTGCTGCGCATGCGCAGTTGCGAAGTTTGCTTCTTATGCGCAGTTGCGACGTTTGCTGCACATTCGCAGTTGCGAAGTTTGCTGTGTATGCGCAGTTGCTTAGTTTTTGCCAAGGTAATGCGTATGCGCAGTTGCGAAGTTTGCTGCGTATGCGCAGTTGCGAAGTTTGCTGCGTATGCGCAGTTGCGAAGTTTGCTGCGCATGCGCAGCTGCGTATTCATTGCGGCGTTGCTGTACCTGCGCAGTGCATTCAGAAATGAGCAGACGCTTCATTTTTGGTGTCGTTTTGCGCATATATATGGTTAGAAAAAAGTTTGAACGCAATGCGCATGCGCAGCTGCTTAGTTTTTGCCGAGGTAATGCGCATGCGCAATTGCGAAGTTTGCTGCGTATGCGCAGGTGTGTAGTTTGCTGCATATGCGTAGTTGTGAAGTTTACTGCGCATGCGCAGTTGCGAAGTTTGCTGCGCATGCGCAGTTGCGAAGTTTGCTGCGCATGCGCAGTTGCAAAGTTTGCTGCGTATGCGCAGTTGCGAAGTTTGCTGCGTATGTGCAGTTGCGATGTTTGCTGCGTATGTGCAGTTGCGAAGTTTGCTGCGTATGCGCAGTAGCGAAGTTTGCTGCGCATGCGCAGTTGCAAAGTTTGCTGTGTATGCGCAGTTGCGAAGTTTGCTGCGCATGCGCAGCTGCGTATTCATTGCAGCGTTGCTGTACCTGCGCAGTGCGTTCAGAAATGAGCAGACGCTTCATTTTTGGTGTCGTTTTGCGCATATATATGGTTAGAAAAAAGTTTGAACGCAATGCGCATGCGCAGCTGCTTAGTTTTTGCCGAGGTAATGTGCATGCGCAATTGCGAAGTTTGCTGCGTATGCGCAGTTGCTTAGTTTTTGCCGAGGTAATGCGCATGCGCAATTGGGAAGTTTGCTGCGTATGTGCAGTTGCGAAGTTTGCTGCGTATGCGCAGTTGCGAAATTTGCTGCGCATGCGCAGTTGCGACGTTTGCTGCATATGTGCAGGTGCGAAGTTTGCTGCGTATGCGCAGTTGCGAAGTTTGCTACGTATGCGCAGTTGCGAAGTTTGCTGCGTATGCGCTGTTGCGAAGTTTGCTGCGTTTGCGCAGTTGCGAAGTTTGCTGCGTATGCGCAGTTGCGAAGTTTGCTGCTTATGCGCAGTTGCGAAGTTTGCTGCGTATGTGCAGTTGCCAAGTTTGCTGCGTATGCGCAGTTGCGAAGTTTGCTGCGTATGCGCAGTTGCGAAGTTTGCGGCGTATGCGCAGTTGCGAAGTTTGCTGCGTATGCGCAGTTGCGAAGTTTGCTGCGTATGCGCAGTTGCCAAGTTTGCTGCGTATGCGCAGTTGCCAAGTTTGCTGCGTATGCGCAGTTGCCAAGTTTGCTGCGTATGCGCAGTTGCCAAGTTTGCTGCGTATGCGCAGTTGCCAAGTTTGCTGCGTATGCGCAGTTGCCAAGTTTGCTGCGTATGTGCAGTTGCCAAGTTTGCTGCGTATGCGCAGTTGCCAAGTTTGCTGCGTATGCGCAGGTGCGAAATTTGCTGCGCATGCGCAGTTGCGACGTTTGCTGTGTATGCGCAGTTGCGAAGTTTGCTGCGCATGCGGAGTTGCGACGTTTGCTGCGTATGCGCAGTTGCGATGTTTGCTGCGTATGCGCAGTTGCGAAGTTTGCTGCGCATACGCAGTTGTGAAGTTTGCTGCGTATGCGTAGTTGCGGAGTTTGCTGTGTATGCGCAGTTGCGAAGTTTGCTGCGCATGCGCAGTTGCGAAGTTTGCTGCGTATGCGCAGTTGCGAAGTTTGCTGCGCATACGCAGTTGCGAAGTTTGCTGCGCATGCGCAGTTGCGAAGTTTGCTGCGTATGCGCAGTTGCGAAGTTTGCTGCGCATGCGCAGTTGCAACGTTTGCCACGCATGCGTAGTTGCGAAGTTTGCTGCGTATGCGCAGTTGCTACGTTTGCTGCGTATGCGCAGTTGCGACGTTTGCCACGCATGCGTAGTTGCGAAGTTTGCTGCGTATGCGCAGTTGCTACGTTTGCTGCGTATGCGCAGTTGCGAAGTTTGCTGCGTATGCGCAGTTGCGAGGTTTGCTGCATATGCGCAGTTGCGACGTTTGCTGCGTATGCGCAGGTGCGACGTTTGCTGCGTATGCGAAGTTTGCTGCGTATGCGCAGTTGCGAAGTTTGCTGCGTATGCGCAGTTGCTTAGTTTTTGCCAAGGTAATGCGTATGCGCAGTTGCGAAGTTTGCTGCGTAAGCGCAGTTGCGAAGTTTGCTGCATATGCGCAGTTGCGAAGTTTGCTGCGTATTCGCAGTTGCGAAGTTTGCTGCACATGCGCAGCTGCGTATTCATTGCGGCATTGCTGTACCTGCGCAGTGCATTCAGAAATGAGCAGACGCTTCATTTTTGGTGTCGTTTTGCGCATATATATGGTTAGAAAAAAGTTTGAACGCAATGCGCATGCACAGCTGCTTAGTTTTTGCCGAGGTAATGCGCATGCGCAATTGCGAAGTTTGCTGCGTATGCGCAGGTGTGTAGTTTGCTGCGTATGCGCAGTTGCGAAGTTTGCTGTGTATGCGCAGGTGCGAAGTTTGCTGCGTATGCGCAGTTGCGAAGTTTGCTGGGTATGCGCAGGTGCGAAGTTTGCTGCGTATGCGCAGTTGCGAAGTTTGCTGCGTATGCGCAGTTGCGAAGTTTGCTGCGAATGCGCAGGTGCGAAGTTTGCTGCGTATGCGCAGTTGCGAAGTTTGCTGCGTATGCGCAGTTGCGAAGTTTGCTGCGTATGCGCAGTTGCGAAGTTTGCTGCGTATGCGCAGTTGCGAAGTTTGCTGCGTATGCGCAGTTGCGAAGTTTGCTGCGTATGCGCAGTTGCGAAGTTTGCTGCGTATGCGCAGTTGCAATGTTTGCTGCGTATGCGCAGTTGCGAAGTTTGCTGCGTATGCGCAGTTGCGAAGTTTGCTGTGTATGCGCAGGTGCGAAGTTTGCTGCGTATGCGCAGTTGCGAAGTTTGCTGCGTATGCGCAGTTGCGAAGTTTGCTGCGTATGCGCAGGTGCGAAGTTTGCTGCGAATGCGCAGGTGCGAAGTTTGCTGCGTATGCGCAGTTGCGAAGTTTGCTGCGTATGCGCAGTTGCGAAGTTTGCTGCGTATGCGCAGTTGCGAAGTTTGCTGCGTATGCGCAGTTGCGAAGTTTGCTGGGTATGCGCAGTTGCGAAGTTTGCTGCGTATGCGCAGTTGCGAAGTTTGCTGCGTATGCGCAGTTGCGAAGTTTGCTGCGAATGCGTAGGTGCGAATTTTGCTGCGTATGCGCAGTTGCGAAGTTTGCTGCGTATGCGCAGTTGCGAAGTTTGCTGCGTATGCGCATTTGCGAAGTTTGCTGCACATACGCAGTTGCAAAGTTTGCTGCGTATGCGCAGGTGCGAAGTTTGCTGCGTATGCGCAGTTGCGACGTTTGCTGCGCATGCGCAGTTGCGAAGTTTGCTGCGTATGCGCAGGTGCGAAGTTTGCTGCGTATGTGCAGTTGCGAAGTTTGCTGCACATGCGCAGCTGCGTATTCATTGCGGCGTTGCTGTACCTGCACAGTGCATTCAGAAATGAGCAGACGCTTCATTTTTGGTGTCGTTTTGCGCATATATATAGTTAGAAAAAAGTTTGAACGCAATGCGCATGCGCAGCTGCTTAGTTTTTGCCGAGGTAATGCGCATGCGCAATTGCGACGTTTGCTGCATATGCGCAGGTGCGTAGTTTGCTGCGTATGCACAGTTGCGAAGTTTGCTGTGTATGCGCAGGTGCGAAGTTTGCTGCGTATGCGCAGTTGCGAAGTTTGCTGCGTATGCGCAGTTGCGAAGTTTGCTGCGTATGCGCAGTTGCGAAGTTTGCTGCGTATGCGCAGTTGCGAAGTTTGCTGCGTATGCGCAGGTGCGAAGTTTGCTGCGTATGTGCAGTTGCGAAGATTGCTGCGCATACGCAGTTGCGAAGTTTGCTGCGTATGCGCAGTTGCGAAGTTTGCTGGGTATGCGCAGGTGCGCAGGTGCGAAGTTTGCTGCGTATGCGCAGTTGCGAAGTTTGCTGCGTATGCGCAGTTGCAAAGTTTGCTGCGTATGCGCAGTTGCGAAGTTTGCTCCGCATGCGCAGCTGCTTATTCATTGCAGCGTTGCTGTACCTGCGCAGTGCGTTCAGAAATGAGCAGACGCTTCATATTTGGTGTCGTTTTGCGCATATATATGGTTAGAAAAAAGTTTGAACGCAATGCGCATGCGCAGCTGCTTAGTTTTTGCCGAGGTAATGCGCATGCGCAATTGCGAAGTTTGCTGCGTATGCGCAGTTGCGAAGTTTGCTGCGTATGTGCAGGTGCGAAGTTTGCTGCGTATGCGCAGTTGCGAAGTTTGCTGGGTATGCGCAGGTGCGCAGGTGCGAAGTTTGCTGCGTATGCGCAGTTGCGAAGTTTGCTGCGTATGCGCAGTTGCAAAGTTTGCTGCGTATGCGCAGTTGCGAAGTTTGCTCCGCATGCGCAGCTGCTTATTCATTGCAGCGTTGCTGTACCTGCGCAGTGCGTTCAGAAATGAGCAGACGCTTCATATTTGGTGTCGTTTTGCGCATATATATGGTTAGAAAAAAGTTTGAACGCAATGCGCATGCGCAGCTGCTTAGTTTTTGCCGAGGTAATGCGCATGCGCAATTGCGAAGTTTGCTGCGTATGCGCAGTTGCGAAGTTTGCTTCGTATGTGCAGGTGCGAAGTTTGCTGCGTATGCGCAGTTGCGAAGTTTGCTGCGTATGCGCTGTTGCGAAGTTTGCTGCGTTTGCGCAGTTGCGAAGTTTGCTGCGTATGCGCAGTTGCGAAGTTTGCTGCTTATGCGCAGGTGAGGAGTTTGCTGCGTATGCTCAGATGCGAAGTTTGCTGCGAATGCGCAGGTGCGAAGTTTGCTGCGTATGCGCAGTTGCGAAGTTTGCTGCGAATGCGCAGGTGCGAAGTTTGCTGCGTATGCGCAGTTGCGAAGTTTGCTGCGTATGCGCAGTTGCGAAGTTTGCTGCGTATGCGCAGTTGCGAAGTTTGCTGCGCATGCGCAGTTGCGAAGTTTGCTGCGTATGCGCAGTTGCGAAGTTTGCTGGGTATGCGCAGTTGCGAAGTTTGCTGCGTATGCGCAGTTGCGAAGTTTGCTGCGTATGCGCAGTTGCGAAGTTTGCTGCGAATGCGCAGGTGCGAATTTTGCTGCGTATGCGCAGTTGCGAAGTTTGCTGCGTATGCGCAGTTGCGAAGTTTGCTGCGTATGCGCAGTTGCGAAGTTTGCTGCGTATGCGCAGTTGCGAAGTTTGCTGCGCATACGCAGTTGCGAAGTTTGCTGCGTATGCGCAGTTGCGAAGTTTGCTGGGTATGCGCAGTTGCGAAGTTTGCTGCGTATGCGCAGTTGCGAAGTTTGCTGCGTATGCGCAGTTGCGAAGTTTGCTGCGAATGCGCAGGTGCTAATTTTGCTGCGTATGCGCAGTTGCGAAGTTTGCTGCGTATGCGCAGTTGCGAAGTTTGCTGCGTATGCGCAGTTGCGAAGTTTGCTGCACATACGCAGTTGCAAAGTTTGCTGCGTATGCGCAGGTGCGAAGTTTGCTGCGTATGCGCAGTTGCGAAGTTTGCTGCGAATGCGCAGGTGCGAAGTTTGCTGCGTATGCGCAGTTGCGAAGTTTGCTGCGTATGCGCAGTTGCGAAGTTTGCTGCGTATGCGCAGTTGCGAAGTTTGCTGCGCATACGCAGTTGCGAAGTTTGCTGCGTATGCGCAGTTGCGAAGTTTGCTGGGTATGCGCAGTTGCGAAGTTTGCTGCGTATGCGCAGTTGCGAAGTTTGCTGCGTATGCGCAGTTGCGAAGTTTGCTGCGAATGCGCAGGTGCGAATTTTGCTGCGTATGCGCAGTTGCGAAGTTTGCTGCGTATGCGCAGTTGCGAAGTTTGCTGCGTATGCGCAGTTGCGAAGTTTGCTGCACATACGCAGTTGCAAAGTTTGCTGCGTATGCGCAGTTGCGAAGTTTGCTGCGTATGCGCAGTTGCGAAGTTTGCTGCGTATGCGCAGTTGCGAAGTTTGCTGGGTATGCGCAGTTGCGAAGTTTGCTGCGTATGCGCAGTTGCGAAGTTTGCTGCGTATGCGCAGTTGCGAAGTTTGCTGCGAATGCGTAGGTGCGAATTTTGCTGCGTATGCGCAGTTGCGAAGTTTGCTGCGTATGCGCAGTTGCGAAGTTTGCTGCGTATGCGCATTTGCGAAGTTTGCTGCACATACGCAGTTGCAAAGTTTGCTGCGTATGCGCAGGTGCGAAGTTTGCTGCGTATGCGCAGTTGCGACGTTTGCTGCGCATGCGCAGTTGCGAAGTTTGCTGCGTATGCGCAGGTGCGAAGTTTGCTGCGTATGTGCAGTTGCGAAGTTTGCTGCACATGCGCAGCTGCGTATTCATTGCGGCGTTGCTGTACCTGCACAGTGCATTCAGAAATGAGCAGACGCTTCATTTTTGGTGTCGTTTTGCGCATATATATAGTTAGAAAAAAGTTTGAACGCAATGCGCATGCGCAGCTGCTTAGTTTTTGCCGAGGTAATGCGCATGCGCAATTGCGACGTTTGCTGCATATGCGCAGGTGCGTAGTTTGCTGCGTATGCACAGTTGCGAAGTTTGCTGTGTATGCGCAGGTGCGAAGTTTGCTGCGTATGCGCAGTTGCGAAGTTTGCTGCGTATGCGCAGTTGCGAAGTTTGCTGCGTATGCGCAGTTGCGAAGTTTGCTGCGTATGCGCAGTTGCGAAGTTTGCTGCGTATGCGCAGGTGCGAAGTTTGCTGCGTATGTGCAGTTGCGAAGATTGCTGCGCATACGCAGTTGCGAAGTTTGCTGCGTATGCGCAGTTGCGAAGTTTGCTGGGTATGCGCAGGTGCGCAGGTGCGAAGTTTGCTGCGTATGCGCAGTTGCGAAGTTTGCTGCGTATGCGCAGTTGCAAAGTTTGCTGCGTATGCGCAGTTGCGAAGTTTGCTCCGCATGCGCAGCTGCTTATTCATTGCAGCGTTGCTGTACCTGCGCAGTGCGTTCAGAAATGAGCAGACGCTTCATATTTGGTGTCGTTTTGCGCATATATATGGTTAGAAAAAAGTTTGAACGCAATGCGCATGCGCAGCTGCTTAGTTTTTGCCGAGGTAATGCGCATGCGCAATTGCGAAGTTTGCTGCGTATGCGCAGTTGCGAAGTTTGCTGCGTATGTGCAGGTGCGAAGTTTGCTGCGTATGCGCAGTTGCGAAGTTTGCTGGGTATGCGCAGGTGCGCAGGTGCGAAGTTTGCTGCGTATGCGCAGTTGCGAAGTTTGCTGCGTATGCGCAGTTGCAAAGTTTGCTGCGTATGCGCAGTTGCGAAGTTTGCTCCGCATGCGCAGCTGCTTATTCATTGCAGCGTTGCTGTACCTGCGCAGTGCGTTCAGAAATGAGCAGACGCTTCATATTTGGTGTCGTTTTGCGCATATATATGGTTAGAAAAAAGTTTGAACGCAATGCGCATGCGCAGCTGCTTAGTTTTTGCCAAGGTAATGCGCATGCGCAATTGCGAAGTTTGCTGCGTATGCGCAGTTGCGAAGTTTGCTGCGTATGTGCAGGTGCGAAGTTTGCTGCGTATGCGCAGTTGCGAAGTTTGCTGCGTATGCGCTGTTGCGAAGTTTGCTGCGTTTGCGCAGTTGCGAAGTTTGCTGCGTATGCGCAGTTGCGAAGTTTGCTGCTTATGCGCAGGTGAGGAGTTTGCTGCGTATGCTCAGATGCGAAGTTTGCTGCGAATGCGCAGGTGCGAAGTTTGCTGCGTATGCGCAGTTGCGAAGTTTGCTGCGAATGCGCAGGTGCGAAGTTTGCTGCGTATGCGCAGTTGCGAAGTTTGCTGCGTATGCGCAGTTGCGAAGTTTGCTGCGTATGCGCAGTTGCGAAGTTTGCTGCGCATGCGCAGTTGCGAAGTTTGCTGCGTATGCGCAGTTGCGAAGTTTGCTGGGTATGCGCAGTTGCGAAGTTTGCTGCGTATGCGCAGTTGCGAAGTTTGCTGCGTATGCGCAGTTGCGAAGTTTGCTGCGAATGCGCAGGTGCGAATTTTGCTGCGTATGCGCAGTTGCGAAGTTTGCTGCGTATGCGCAGTTGCGAAGTTTGCTGCGTATGCGCAGTTGCGAAGTTTGCTGCGTATGCGCAGTTGCGAAGTTTGCTGCGCATACGCAGTTGCGAAGTTTGCTGCGTATGCGCAGTTGCGAAGTTTGCTGGGTATGCGCAGTTGCGAAGTTTGCTGCGTATGCGCAGTTGCGAAGTTTGCTGCGTATGCGCAGTTGCGAAGTTTGCTGCGAATGCGCAGGTGCTAATTTTGCTGCGTATGCGCAGTTGCGAAGTTTGCTGCGTATGCGCAGTTGCGAAGTTTGCTGCGTATGCGCAGTTGCGAAGTTTGCTGCACATACGCAGTTGCAAAGTTTGCTGCGTATGCGCAGGTGCGAAGTTTGCTGCGTATGCGCAGTTGCGAAGTTTGCTGCGAATGCGCAGGTGCGAAGTTTGCTGCGTATGCGCAGTTGCGAAGTTTGCTGCGTATGCGCAGTTGCGAAGTTTGCTGCGTATGCGCAGTTGCGAAGTTTGCTGCGCATACGCAGTTGCGAAGTTTGCTGCGTATGCGCAGTTGCGAAGTTTGCTGGGTATGCGCAGTTGCGAAGTTTGCTGCGTATGCGCAGTTGCGAAGTTTGCTGCGTATGCGCAGTTGCGAAGTTTGCTGCGAATGCGCAGGTGCGAATTTTGCTGCGTATGCGCAGTTGCGAAGTTTGCTGCGTATGCGCAGTTGCGAAGTTTGCTGCGTATGCGCAGTTGCGAAGTTTGCTGCACATACGCAGTTGCAAAGTTTGCTGCGTATGCGCAGGTGCGAAGTTTGCTGCGTATGCGCAGTTGCGACGTTTGCTGCGCATGCGCAGTTGCGAAGTTTGCTGCGTATGCGCAGGTGCGAAGTTTGCTGCGTATGTGCAGTTGCGAAGTTTGCTGCACATGCGCAGCTGCGTATTCATTGCGGCGTTGCTGTACCTGCACAGTGCATTCAGAAATGAGCAGACGCTTCATTTTTGGTGTCGTTTTGCGCATATATATGGTTAGAAAAAAGTTTGAACGCAATGCGCATGCGCAGCTGCTTAGTTTTTGCCGAGGTAATGCGCATGCGCAATTGCGAAGTTTGCTGCGTATGCACAGTTGCGAAGTTTGCTGCGTATGTGCATGTGCGAAGTTTGCTGCGTATGCGCAATTGCGACGTTTGCTGCGTATGCGCAGGTGCGTAGTTTGCTGCGTATGCACAGTTGCGAAGTTTGCTGTGTATGCGCAGGTGCGAAGTTTGCTGCGTATGCGCAGTTGCGAAGTTTGCTGCGTATGCGCAGTTGCGAAGTTTGCTGCGTATGCGCAGTTGCGAAGTTTGCTGCGTATGCGCAGTTGCGAAGTTTGCTGCGTATGCGCAGGTGCGAAGTTTGCTGCGTATGTGCAGTTGCGAAGTTTGCTGCGCATACGCAGTTGCGAAGTTTGCTGCGTATGCGCAGTTGCGAAGTTTGCTGGGTATGCGCAGGTGCGCAGGTGCGAAGTTTGCTGCGTATGCGCAGTTGCGAAGTTTGCTGCGTATGCGCAGTTGCAAAGTTTGCTGCGTATGCGCAGTTGCGAAGTTTCCTCCGCATGCGCAGCTGCTTATTCATTGCAGCGTTGCTGTACCTGCGCAGTGCGTTCAGAAATGAGCAGACGCTTCATATTTGGTGTCGTTTTGCGCATATATATGGTTAGAAAAAAGTTTGAACGCAATGCGCATGCGCAGCTGCTTAGTTTTTGCCGAGGTAATGCGCATGCGCAATTGCGAAGTTTGCTGCGTATGCACAGTTGCGAAGTTTGCTGCGTATGTGCAGGTGCGAAGTTTGCTGCGTATGCGCAGTTGCGAAGTTTGCTGCGTTTGCGCAGTTGCGAAGTTTGCTGCGTATGCGCAGTTGCGAAGTTTGCTGCTTATGCGCAGGTGAGGAGTTTGCTGCGTATGCGCAGGTGCGAAGTTTGCTGTGTATGCGCAGGTGCGTAGTTTGCTGCGTATGCGCAGTTGCGAAGTTTACTGCGTATGCGCAGTTGCGAAGTTTGCTGCGTATGCGCAGTTGCGACGTTTGCTGCGTATGAGCAGGTGCTAAGTTTGCTGCGTATGCGCAGGGTAGAAGTTTGCTGCGTATGCGCAGTTGCGAAGTTTGCTGCGTATGCGCAGTTGCGAAGTTTGCTGCGCATGCGCAGTTGCAAAGTTTGCTGCGTATGCGCAGTTGCGAAGTTTGCTGCGTATGTGCAGTTGCGATGTTTGCTGCGTATGTGCAGTTGTGAAGTTTGCTGCGTATGCGCAGTAGCGAAGTTTGCTGCGCATGCGCAGTTGCAAAGTTTGCTGTGTATGCGCAGTTGCAAAGTTTGCTGCGCATGCGCAGCTGCGTATTCATTGCAGCGTTGCTGTACCTGCGCAGTGCGTTCAGAAATGAGCAGACGCTTCATTTTTGGTGTCGTTTTGCGCATATATATGGTTAGAAAAAAGTATGAACGCAATGCGCATGCGCAGCTGCTTAGTTTTTGCCGAGGTAATGTGCATGCGCAATTGCGAAGTTTGCTGCGTATGCGCAGTTGCTTAGTTTTTGCCGAGGTAATGCGCATGCGCAATTGGGAAGTTTGCTGCGTATGTGCAGTTGCGAAGTTTGCTGCGTATGCGCAGTTGCGAAATTTGCTGCGCATGCGCAGTTGCGACGTTTGCTGCATATGTGCAGGTGCGAAGTTTGCTGCGTATGCGCAGTTGCGAAGTTTGCTGCGTATGCGCAGTTGCGAAGTTTGCTGCGTATGCGCTGTTGCGAAGTTTGCTGCGTTTGCGCAGTTGCGAAGTTTGCTGCGTATGCGCAGTTGCGAAGTTTGCTGCTTATGCGCAGTTGCGAAGTTTGCTGCGTATGTGCAGTTGCCAAGTTTGCTGCGTATGCGCAGTTGCGAAGTTTGCTGCGTATGCGCAGTTGCGAAGTTTGCGGCGTATGCGCAGTTGCGAAGTTTGCTGCGTATGCGCAGTTGCGAAGTTTGCTGCGTATGCGCAGTTGCCAAGTTTGCTGCGTATGCGCAGTTGCCAAGTTTGCTGCGTATGCGCAGTTGCCAAGTTTGCTGCGTATGCGCAGTTGCCAAGTTTGCTGCGTATGCGCAGGTGCGAAGTTTGCGGCGTATGTGTAGTTGCCAAGTTTGCTGCGTATGCGCAGTTGCCAAGTTTGCTGCGTATGCGCAGGTGCGAAGTTTGCTGCGTATGCGCAGTTGCGACGTTTGCTGCGTATGCGCAGTTGCGAAGTTTGCTGCGCATGCGCAGTTGCGATGTTTGCTGCGTATGCACAGTTGCCAAGTTTGCTGCGTATGCGCAGGTGCGAAGTTTGCTGCGTATGCGCAGTTGCGAAGTTTGCTGCGTATGCGCAGTTGCGAAATTTGCTGCGCATGCGCAGTTGCGACGTTTGCTGTGTATGCGCAGTTGCGAAGTTTGCTGCGCATGCGGAGTTGCGACGTTTGCTGCGTATGCGCAGTTGCGATGTTTGCTGCGTATGCGCAGTTGCGAAGTTTGCTGCGCATACGCAGTTGTGAAGTTTGCTGCGTATGCGTAGTTGCGAAGTTTGCTGCGTATGCGCAGTTGCGAAGTTTGCTGCGCATGCGCAGTTGCGAAGTTTGCTGCGTATGCGCAGTAGCGAAGTTTGCTGCGTATGCGCAGTTGCAAAGTTTGCTGCACATGCGCAGTTGCGAAGTTTGCTGCGCATACGCAGTTGCGAAGTTTGCTGCGCATGCGCAGTTGCGAAGTTTGCTGCGTATGCGCAGTTGCGAAGTTTGCTGCGTATGCGCAGTTGCGAAGTTTGCTGCATATGCGCAGGTGCGAAGTTTGCTGCGTATGCGCAGTTGCGAAGTTTGCTGCGTATGCGCAGTTGCGAAGTTTGCTGCATATGCGCAGGTGCGAAGTTTGCTGCATATGCGCAGTTGCGAAGTTTGCTGCGTATGCGCAGTTGCGACGTTTGCCACGCATGCGTAGTTGCGAAGTTTGCTGCGTATGCGCAGTTGCTACATTTGCTGCGTATGCGCAGTTGCGACGTTTGCCACGCATGCGTAGTTGCGAAGTTTGCTGCGTATGCGCAGTTGCTACGTTTGCTGCGTATGCGCAGTTGCGAAGTTTGCTGCGTATGCGCAGTTGCGAGGTTTGCTGCATATGCGCAGTTGCGACGTTTGCTGCGTATGCGAAGTTTGCTGCGTATGCGCAGTTGCGAAGTTTGCTGCGTATGCGCAGTTGCTTAGTTTTTGCCAAGGTAATGCGTATGCGCAGTTGCGAAGTTTGCTGCGTAAGCGCAGTTGCCAAGTTTGCTGCATATGCGCAGTTGCGAAGTTTGCTGCGTATGCGCAGTTGCGAAGTTTGCTGCACATGCGCAGCTGCGTATTCATTGCGGCATTGCTGTACCTGCGCAGTGCATTCAGAAATGAGCAGACGCTTCATTTTTGGTGTCGTTTTGCGCATATATATGGTTAGAAAAAAGTTTGAACGCAATGCGCATGCGCAGCTGCTTAGTTTTTGCCGAGGTAATGCGCATGCGCAATTGCGAAGTTTGCTGCGTATGCGCAGGTGTGTAGTTTGCTGCGTATGCGCAGTTGCGAAGTTTGCTGTGTATGCGCAGGTGCGAAGTTTGCTGCGTATGCGCAGTTGCGAAGTTTGCTGTGTATGCGCAGGTGCGAAGTTTGCTGCGTATGCGCAGTTGCGAAGTTTGCTGCGTATGCGCAGTTGCGAAGTTTGCTGCGTATGCGCAGTTGCGAAGTTTGCTGCGTATGCGCAGTTGCGAAGTTTGCTGCGTATGGGCAGTTGCGAAGTTTGCTGCGCATACGCAGTTGCGAAGTTTGCTGCGTATGCGCAGTTGCGAAGTTTGCTGGGTATGCGCAGTTGCGAAGTTTGCTGCGTATGCGCAGTTGCGAAGTTTGCTGCGTATGCGCAGTTGCGAAGTTTGCTGCGAATGCGCAGGTGCGAATTTTGCTGCGTATGCGCAGTTGCGAAGTTTGCTGCGTATGCACAGTTGTGAAGTTTGCTGCGTATGCGCAGTTGCGAAGTTTGCTGCACATACGCAGTTGCAAAGTTTGCTGCGTATGCGCAGGTGCGAAGTTTGCTGCGTATGCGCAGTTGCGACGTTTGCTGCGCATGCGCAGTTGCGAAGTTTGCTGCGTATGCGCAGTTGCGAAGTTTGCTGCATATGCGCAGGTGCGAAGTTTGCTGCGTATGCGCAGTTGCGAAGTTTGCTGCATATGCGCAGTTGCAAAGTTTGCTGCGTATGCGCAGTTGCGAAGTTTGCTGCGTATGCGCAGTTGCGAAGATTGCTGCGTATGCACAGTTGCGAAGTTTGCTACGCATGCGCAGTTGCGAAGTTTGCTGCGTATACGCAGTTGCGAAGTTTGCTGCGTATGCGCAGTTGCGAGGTTTGCTGCATATGCGCAGTTGCGACGTTTGCTGCGTATGCGAAGTTTGCTGCGTATGCGCAGTTGCGAAGTTTGCTGCGTATGCGCAGTTGCTTAGTTTTTGCCAAGGTAATGCGTATACGCAGTTGCGAAGTTTGCTGCGTAAGCGCAGTTGCCAAGTTTGCTGCATATGCGCAGTTGCGAAGTTTGCTGCGTATGCGCAGTTGCGAAGTTTGCTGCACATGCGCAGCTGCGTATTCATTGCGGCATTGCTGTACCTGCGCAGTGCATTCAGAAATGAGCAGACGCTTCATTTTTGGTGTCGTTTTGCGCATATATATGGTTAGAAAAAAGTTTGAACGCAATGCGCATGCGCAGCTGCTTAGTTTTTGCCGAGGTAATGCGCATGCGCAATTGCGAAGTTTGCTGCGTATGCGCAGGTGTGTAGTTTGCTGCGTATGCGCAGTTGCGAAGTTTGCTGTGTATGCGCAGGTGCGAAGTTTGCTGCGTATGCGCAGTTGCGAAGTTTGCTGTGTATGCGCAGGTGCGAAGTTTGCTGCGTATGCGCAGTTGCGAAGTTTGCTGCGTATGCGCAGTTGCGAAGTTTGCTGCGTATGCGCAGTTGCGAAGTTTGCTGCGTATGCGCAGTTGCGAAGTTTGCTGCGTATGGGCAGTTGCGAAGTTTGCTGCGCATACGCAGTTGCGAAGTTTGCTGCGTATGCGCAGTTGCGAAGTTTGCTGGGTATGCGCAGTTGCGAAGTTTGCTGCGTATGCGCAGTTGCGAAGTTTGCTGCGTATGCGCAGTTGCGAAGTTTGCTGCGTATGCGCAGTTGCGAAGTTTGCTGCGTATGCACAGTTGTGAAGTTTGCTGCGTATGCGCAGTTGCGAAGTTTGCTGCACATACGCAGTTGCAAAGTTTGCTGCGTATGCGCAGGTGCGAAGTTTGCTGCGTATGCGCAGTTGCGACGTTTGCTGCGCATGCGCAGTTGCGAAGTTTGCTGCGTATGCGCAGTTGCGAAGTTTGCTGCATATGCGCAGGTGCGAAGTTTGCTGCGTATGCGCAGTTGCGAAGTTTGCTGCATATGCGCAGTTGCAAAGTTTGCTGCGTATGCGCAGTTGCGAAGTTTGCTGCGTATGCGCAGTTGCGAAGATTGCTGCGTATGCACAGTTGCGAAGTTTGCTACGCATGCGCAGTTGCGAAGTTTGCTGCGTATACGCAGTTGCGAAGTTTTCTGCGCATGCGCAGTTGCGAAGTTTGCTGCGTATTCGCAGTTGCGAAGTTTGCTGTGTATGCGCATTTGCGAAGTTTGCTGCGTATGCGCAGTTGCGAAGTTTGCTGCGTATGCGCAGGTGCGAAGTTTGCTGCGTATGTGCAGTTGCGAAGTTTGCTGCACATGCACAGCTGCGTATTCATTGCGGCGTTGCTGTACCTGCACAGTGCATTCAGAAATGAGCAGACGCTTCATTTTTGGTGTCGTTTTGCGCATATATATGGTTAGAAAAAAGTTTGAACGCAATGCGCATGCGCAGCTGCTTAGTTTTTGCCGAGGTAATGCGCATGCGCAATTGCGAAGTTTGCTGCGTATGCGCAGGTGCGAAGTTTGCTGCGAATGCGCAGGTGCGAATGCGCAGGTGCGAAGTTTGCTGCGTATGCGCAGTTGCGATGTTTGCTGCGTATGCGCAGTTGCGAAGTTTGCTGCGCATACGCAGTTGTGAAGTTTGCTGCGTATGCGCAGTTGCGAAGTTTGCTGTGTATGCGCAGGTGCGAAGTAAACTGCGTATGCGCAGTTGCGAAGTTTGCTGCGTATGCGCAGTTGCGAAGTTTGCTGCGTATGCGCAGTTGCGAAGTTTGCTGCGTATGCGCAGTTGCGAAGTTTGCTGCGCATACGCAGTTGCGAAGTTTGCTGCGTATGCGCAGTTGCGAAGTTTGCTGTGTATGCGCAGGTGCGAAGTAAGCTGCGTATGCGCAGTTGCGAAGTTTGCTGCGTATGCGCAGTTGCAAAGTTTGCTGCGCATGCGCAGTTGCGACGTTTGCTGCGTATGCGCAGTTGCGAAGTTTGCTGCGCATGCGCAGTTGCGACGTTTGCTGCGTATGCGGAGTTGGAAAGTTTGCTGCGCATGCGCAGTTGCGAAGTTTGCTGTGTATGCGCAGGTGCGAAGTAAGCTGCGTATGCGCAGTTGCGAAGTTTGCTGCATATGCGCAGTTGCGAAGTTTGCTGCGTATGCGCAGTTGCCAAGTTTGCTGCATATGCGCAGTTGCGAAGTTTGCTGCGTATGCGCAGTTGCGAAGTTTGCTGCACATGCGCAGCTGCGTATTCATTGCGGCATTGCTGTACCTGCGCAGTGCATTCAGAAATGAGCAGACGCTTCATTTTTGGTGTCGTTTTGCGCATATATATGGTTAGAAAAAAGTTTGAACGCAATGCGCATGCGCAGCTGCTTAGTTTTTGCCGAGGTAATGCGCATGCGCAATTGCGAAGTTTGCTGCGTATGCGCAGGTGTGTAGTTTGCTGCGTATGCGCAGTTGCGAAGTTTGCTGTGTATGCGCAGGTGCGAAGTTTGCTGCGTATGCGCAGTTGCGAAGTTTGCTGTGTATGCGCAGGTGCGAAGTTTGCTGCGTATGCGCAGTTGCGAAGTTTGCTGCGTATGCGCAGTTGCGAAGTTTGCTGCGTATGCGCAGTTGCGAAGTTTGCTGCGTATGCGCAGTTGCGAAGTTTGCTGCGTATGGGCAGTTGCGAAGTTTGCTGCGCATACGCAGTTGCGAAGTTTGCTGCGTATGCGCAGTTGCGAAGTTTGCTGGGTATGCGCAGTTGCGAAGTTTGCTGCGTATGCGCAGTTGCGAAGTTTGCTGCGTATGCGCAGTTGCGAAGTTTGCTGCGTATGCGCAGTTGCGAAGTTTGCTGCGTATGCACAGTTGTGAAGTTTGCTGCGTATGCGCAGTTGCGAAGTTTGCTGCACATACGCAGTTGCAAAGTTTGCTGCGTATGCGCAGGTGCGAAGTTTGCTGCGTATGCGCAGTTGCGACGTTTGCTGCGCATGCGCAGTTGCGAAGTTTGCTGCGTATGCGCAGTTGCGAAGTTTGCTGCATATGCGCAGGTGCGAAGTTTGCTGCGTATGCGCAGTTGCGAAGTTTGCTGCATATGCGCAGTTGCAAAGTTTGCTGCGTATGCGCAGTTGCGAAGTTTGCTGCGTATGCGCAGTTGCGAAGATTGCTGCGTATGCACAGTTGCGAAGTTTGCTACGCATGCGCAGTTGCGAAGTTTGCTGCGTATACGCAGTTGCGAAGTTTGCTGCGCATGCGCAGTTGCGAAGTTTGCTGCGTATTCGCAGTTGCGAAGTTTGCTGTGTATGCGCATTTGCGAAGTTTGCTGCGTATGCGCAGTTGCGAAGTTTGCTGCGTATGCGCAGGTGCGAAGTTTGCTGCGTATGTGCAGTTGCGAAGTTTGCTGCACATGCACAGCTGCGTATTCATTGCGGCGTTGCTGTACCTGCACAGTGCATTCAGAAATGAGCAGACGCTTCATTTTTGGTGTCGTTTTGCGCATATATATGGTTAGAAAAAAGTTTGAACGCAATGCGCATGCGCAGCTGCTTAGTTTTTGCCGAGGTAATGCGCATGCGCAATTGCGAAGTTTGCTGCGTATGCGCAGGTGCGAAGTTTGCTGCGAATGCGCAGGTGCGAATGCGCAGGTGCGAAGTTTGCTGCGTATGCGCAGTTGCGATGTTTGCTGCGTATGCGCAGTTGCGAAGTTTGCTGCGCATACGCAGTTGCGAAGTTTGCTGCGTATGCGCAGTTGCGAAGTTTGATGTGTATGCGCAGGTGCGAAGTAAACTGCGTATGCGCAGTTGCGAAGTTTGCTGCGTATGCGCAGTTGCGAAGTTTGCTGCGTATGCGCAGTTGCGAAGTTTGCTGCGTATGCGCAGTTGCGAAGTTTGCTGCGCATACGCAGTTGCGAAGTTTGCTGCGTATGCGCAGTTGCGAAGTTTGCTGTGTATGCGCAGGTGCGAAGTAAGCTGCGTATGCGCAGTTGCGAAGTTTGCTGCGTATGCGCAGTTGCAAAGTTTGCTGCGCATGCGCAGTTGCGACGTTTGCTGCGTATGCGCAGTTGCGAAGTTTGCTGCGCATGCGCAGTTGCGACGTTTGCTGCGTATGCGGAGTTGGAAAGTTTGCTGCGCATGCGCAGTTGCGACGTTTGCTGTGTATGCGCAGTTGCGAAGTTTGCTGCGCATGCGCAGTTGCGACGTTTGCTGCGTATGCGGAGTTGGAAAGTTTGCTGCGCATGCGCAGGTGCGAAGATTGCTGCGTATGCGCAGGTGCGAAGTTTGCTGCGTATGCGCAGTTGCGAAGTTTGCTACGTATGCGCAGTTGCGAATTTTGCTGCGTATGCGCAGGTGCGAAGTTTGCTGCGTATGCGCAGGTGCGAAGATTGCTGCGTATGCGCAGGTGCGAAGTTTGCTGCGTATGCGCAGTTGCGAAGTTTGCTACGTATGCGCAGTTGCAAATTTTGCTGCGTATGCGCAGGTGCGAAATTTGCTGCGTATGCGCAGGTGCGAAATTTGCTGCGTATGCGCAGTTGCGAAGTTTGCTGCGTATGCGCAGTTGCGAAATTTCCTGCGTATGCGCAGGTGCGAAGTTTGCTGCGTATGCGCAGGTGCGATGTTTGCTGCGTATGCGCAGTTGCGAAGTTTGCTGCGTATGCGCAGTTGCCAAGTTTGCTGCGTATGCGCAGTTGCGAAGTTTGCTGCGTATGCGCAGTTGCGAAGTTTGCTGCGTATGCGCAGTTGCGAAGTTTGCTGCGTATGCGCAGTTGCGAAGTTTGCTGCGTATGCGCAGTTGCCAAGTTTGCTGCGTATGCGTAGTTGCCAAGTTTGCTGCGTATGCGCAGTTGCCAAGTTTGCTGCGTATGCGCAGTTGCCAAGTTTGCTGCGTATGCGCAGTTGCCAAGTTTGCTGCGTATGCGCAGGTGCGAAGTTTGCTGCGTATGCGCAGTTGCCAAGTTTGCTGCGTATGCGCAGTTGCCAAGTTTGCTGAGTATGCGCAGTTGCCAACTTTGCTGCGTATGCGCAGTTGCCAAGTTTGCTGCATATGCGCAGGTGCGAAGTTTGCTGCGTATGCGCAGGTGCGAAGTTTGCTGTGTATGCGGAGTTGCGATGTTTGCTGCGTATGCGCAGTTGCGACGTTTGCTGCGTATGCGCAGTTGCGAAGTTTGCTGCGCATGCGCAGTTGTGACGTTTGCTGTGTATGCGCAGTTGCGAAGTTTGCTGCGCATGCGCAGTTGCGACGTTTGCTGCGTATGCGGAGTTGGAAAGATTGCTGCGCATGCGCAGTTGCGAAGTTTGCTGCATATGCGCAGTTGCGAAGTTTGCTGCGTATGCGCAGTTGCCAAGTTTGCTGCGTATGCGCAGTTGCCAACTTTGTTGCGTATGTGCAGTTGCCAAGTTTGCTGCGTATGCACAGTTGCCAAGTTTGCTGCGTATGCGCAGTTGCGAAGTTTGCTGCGTATGCGCAGTTGCGAAGTTTGCTGCTTATGCGCAGTTGCCAAGTTTGCTGCGTATGCGCAGGTGCGAAGTTTGCTGCGTATGCGCAGTTGCGAAGTTTGCTGCGTATTCGCAGTTGCCAAGTTTGCTGCGTATGCGCAGTTGCCAAGTTTGCTGCGTATGCGCAGTTGCCAAGTTTGCTGCGTATGCGCAGTTGCCAAGTTTGCTGCGTATGCGCAGTTGCCAAGTTTGCTGCGTATGCGCAGGTGCGAAGTTTGCGGCCTATGCGCAGTTGCCAAGTTTGCTGCGTATGCGCAGTTGCCAACTTTGCTGTGTATGCGCAGTTGCCAAGTTTGCTGCGTATGCGCAGTTGCGAAGTTTGCTGCACATGCGCAGTTGCGAAGTTTGCTGCGTATGCGCAGTTGCCAAGTTTGCTGCGTATGCGCAGGTGCGAAGTTTGCTGCGTATGCGCAGTTGCGAAGTTTGCTGCGTATGCGCAGTTGCGAAATTTGCTGCGCATGCGCAGTTGCGAAGTTTGCTGCGTTTGCGAAGTTGCGAAGTTTGCTGCGTATGCGCAGATGCGAAGTTTGCGGCGTATGCGCAGTTGCGAAGTTTGCTGCGTATGCGCAGTTGCGAAGTTTGCTGCGTATGCGCAGTTGCCAAGTTTGCTGCGTATGCGCAGTTGCCAAGTTTGCTGCGTATGCGCAGTTGCCAAGTTTGCTGCGTATGCGCAGTTGCCAAGTTTGCTGCGTATGCGCAGTTGCCAAGTTTGCTGCATATGCGCAGGTGCGAAGTTTGCGGCGTATGCGCAGTTGCCAAGTTTGCGGCGTATGCGCAGTTGCCAAGTTTGCTGCGTATGCGCAGTTGCCAAGTTTGCTGCATATGCGCAGGTGCGAAGTTTGCTGCGTATGCGCAGGTGCGAAGTTTGCTGCGTATGCGGAGTTGCGATGTTTGCTGCGTATGCGCAGTTGCGACGTTTGCTGCGTATGCGCAGTTGCGAAGTTTGCTGCGCATGCGCAGTTGTGACGTTTGCTGTGTATGCGCAGTTGCGAAGTTTGCTGCGCATGCGCAGTTGCGATGTTTGCTGCGTATGCGCAGTTGCCAAGTTTGCTGCGTATGCGCAGTTGCCAACTTTGCTGCGTATGCGCAGTTGCCAAGTTTGCTGCGTATGCGCAGGTGCGAAGTTTGCTGCGTATGCGCAATTGCGACGTTTGCTGCGTATGCGCAGTTGCGAAGTTTGCTGCGCATGCGCAGTTGCGAAGTTTGCTGCGTATGCGCAGTTGCCAAGTTTGCTGCGTATGCGCAGGTGCGAAGTTTGCTGCGTATGCGCATTTGCGAAGTTTGCTGCGTATGCGCAGTTGCGAAATTTGCTGCGCATGCGCAGTTGCGACGTTTGCTGTGTATGCGCAGTTGCGAAGTTTGCTGCGCATGCGGAGTTGCGACGTTTGCTGCGTATGCGCAGTTGCGACGTTTGCTGCGTATGCGCAGTTGCAAAGTTTGCTGCGCATGCGCAGTTGCGACGTTTGCTGCGTATGCGGAGTTGGAAAGTTTGCTGCGCATGCGCAGTTGCGACGTTTGCTGCGTATGCGCAGTTGCGAAGTTTGCTGCGCATGCGCAGTTGCGACGTTTGCTGCGTATGCGCAGTTGCGAAGTTTGCTGCGTATGCGCAGTTGCCAAGTTTGCTGCGTATGCACAGTTGCCTTGTTTGCTGCGTATGCGCAGTTGCCAAGTTTGCTGCATATGCGCAGTTGCCAAGTTTGCTGCGTATGCGCAGTTGCCAAGTTTGCTGCGTATGCGCAGTTGCCAAGTTTGCTGCGTATGCGCAGGTGCGAAGTTTGCGGCGTATGCGCAGTTGCCAAGTTTGCTGCGTATGCGCAGTTGCCAACTTTGCTGCGTATGCGCAGTTGCCAAGTTTGCTGCATATGCGCAGGTGCGAAGTTTGCTGCGTATGCGCAGGTGCGAAGTTTGCTGCGTATGCGGAGTTGCGATGTTTGCTGCGTATGCGCAGTTGCGACGTTTGCTGCGTATGCGCAGTTGCGAAGTTTGCTGCGCATGCGCAGTTGTGACGTTTGCTGTGTATGCGCAGTTGCGAAGTTTGCTGCGCATGCGCAGTTGCGACGTTTGCTGCGTATGCGGAGTTGGAAAGATTGCTGCGCATGCGCAGTTGCGAAGTTTGCTGCATATGCGCAGTTGCCAAGTTTGCTGCGTATGCGCAGTTGCCAAGTTTGCTGCGTATGCGCAGTTGCCAACTTTGTTGCGTATGCGCAGTTGCCAAGTTTGCTGCGTATGCGCAGTTGCCAAGTTTGCTGCGTATGCGCAGTTGCGAAGTTTGCTGCGTATGCGCAGTTGCGAAGTTTGCTGCTTATGCGCAGTTGCCAAGTTTGCTGCGTATGCGCAGGTGCGAAGTTTGCTGCGTATGCGCAGTTGCGAAGTTTGCTGCGTATGCGCAGTTGCCAAGTTTGCTGCGTATGCGCAGTTGCCAAGTTTGCTGCGTATGCGCAGTTGCCAAGTTTGCTGCGTATGCGCAGTTGCCAAGTTTGCTGCGTATGCGCAGTTGCCAAGTTTGCTGCGTATGCGCAGGTGCGAAGTTTGCGGCCTATGCGCAGTTGCCAAGTTTGCTGCGTATGCGCAGTTGCCAACTTTGCTGCGTATGCGCAGTTGCCAACTTTGCTGCGTATGCGCAGTTGCGAAGTTTGCTGCGCATGCGTAGTTGCGAAGTTTGCTGCGTATGCGCAGTTGCCAAGTTTGCTGCGTATGCGCAGGTGCGAAGTTTGCTGCGTATGCGCAGTTGCGAAGTTTGCTGCGTATGCGCAGTTGCGAAATTTGCTGCGCATGCACAGTTGCGAAGTTTGCTGCGTTTGCGCAGTTGCGAAGTTTGCTGCGTATGCGCAGTTGCGAAGTTTGCTGCTTATGCGCAGTTGCGAAGTTTGCTGCGTATGCGCAGTTGCCAAGTTTACTGTGTATGCGCAGTTGCGAAGTTTGCTGCGTATGCGCAGATGCGAAGTTTGCGGCGTATGCGCAGTTGCGAAGTTTGCTGCGTATGCGCAGTTGCGAAGTTTGCTGCGTATGCGCAGTTGCCAAGTTTGCTGCGTATGCAAAGTTGCCAAGTTTGCTGCGTATGCGCAGTTGCAAAGTTTGCTGCGTATGCGCAGTTGCCAAGTTTGCTGCGTATGCGCAGTTGCCAAGTTTGCTGCGTATGCGCAGGTGCGAAGTTTGCGGCGTATGCGCAGTTGCCAAGTTTGCTGCGTATGCGCAGTTGCCAACTTTGCTGCGTATGCGCAGTTGCCAAGTTTGCTGCATATGCGCAGGTGCGAAGTTTGCTGCGTATGCGCAGTTGCGACGTTTGCTGCGTATGCGCAGTTGCGAAGTTTGCTGCGTATGCGGAGTTGCGATGTTTGCTGCGTATGCGCAGTTGCGACGTTTGCTGCGTATGCGCAGTTGCGAAGTTTGCTACGCATGCGCAGTTGTGACGTTTGCTATATATGCGCAGTTGCGAAGTTTGCTGCGCATGCGCAGTTGCGACGTTTGCTGCGTATGCGGAGTTGGAAAGATTGCTGCGCATGCGCAGTTGCGAAGTTTGCTGCATATGCGCAGTTGCGAAGTTTGCTGCGTATGCGCAGTTGCCAAGTTTGCTGCGTATGCGCAGTTGCCAACTTTGTTGCGTATGCGCAGTTGCCAAGTTTGCTGCGTATGCGCAGTTGCCAAGTTTGCTGCATATGCGCAGTTGCGAAGTTTGCTGCGTATGCGCAGTTGCGAAGTTTGCTGCTTATGCGCAGTTGCCAAGTTTGCTGCGTATGCGCAAGGTGCGAAGTTTGCTGCGTATGCGCAGTTGCGAAGTTTGCTGCGTATGCGCAGTTGCCAAGTTTGCTGCGTATGCGCAGTTGCCAAGTTTGCTGCGTATGCGCAGTTGCCAAGTTTGCTGCGTATGCGCAGTTGCCAAGTTTGCTGCGTATGCGCAGGTGCGAAGTTTGCGGCCTATGCGCAGTTGCCAAGTTTGCTGCGTATGCGCAGTTGCCAACTTTGCTGCGTATGCGCAGTTGCCAAGTTTGCTGCGTATGCGCAGTTGCGAAGTTTGCTGCGCATGCGTAGTTGCGAAGTTTGCTGCGTATGCGCAGTTGCCAAGTTTGCTGCGTATGCGCAGGTGCGAAGTTTGCTGCGTATGCGCAGTTGCGAAGTTTGCTGCGTATGCGCAGTTGCGAAATTTGCTGCGCATGCGCAGTTGCGAAATTTGCTGCGCATGCGCAGTTGCCAAGTTTGCTGCGTATGCGCAGTTGCCAAGTTTGCTGCGTATGCGCAGTTGCCAAGTTTGCTGCGTATGCGCAGGTGCGAAGTTTGCGGCCTATGCGCAGTTGCCAAGTTTGCTGCGTATGCGCAGTTGCCAACTTTGCTGCGTATGCGCAGTTGCCAAGTTTGCTGCGTATGCGCAGTTGCGAAGTTTGCTGCGCATGCGTAGTTGCGAAGTTTGCTGCGTATGCGCAGTTGCCAAGTTTGCTGCGTATGCGCAGGTGCGAAGTTTGCTGCGTATGCGCAGTTGCGAAGTTTGCTGCGTATGCGCAGTTGCGAAATTTGCTGCGCATGCGCAGTTGCGAAGTTTGCTGCGTTTGCGCAGTTGCGAAGTTTGCTGCGTATGCGCAGTTGCGAAGTTTGCTGCTTATGCGCAGTTGCGAAGTTTGCTGCGTATGCGCAGTTGCCAAGTTTGCTGTGTATGCGCAGTTGCGAAGTTTGCTGCGTATGCGCAGATGCGAAGTTTGCGGCGTATGCGCAGTTGCGAAGTTTGCTGCGTATGCGCAGTTGCGAAGTTTGCTGCGTATGCGCAGTTGCCAAGTTTGCTGCGTATGCGCAGTTGCCAAGTTTGCTGCGTATGCGCAGTTGCCAAGTTTGCTGCGTATGCGCAGTTGCCAAGTTTGCTGCGTATGCGCAATTGCCAAGTTTGCTGCGTATGCGCAGGTGCGAAGTTTGCGGCGTATGCGCAGTTGCCAAGTTTGCTGCGTATGCGCAGTTGCCAACTTTGCTGCGTATGCGCAGTTGCCAAGTTTGCTGCGTATGCGCAGGTGCGAAGTTTGCTGCGTATGCGCAGTTGCGACGTTTGCTGCGTATGCGCAGTTGCGAAGTTTGCTGCGTATGCGCAGGTGCGAAATTTGCTGTGTATGCGCAGGTGCGAAATTTGCTGCGTATGCGCAGTTGCGAAGTTTGCTGCGTATGCGCAGTTGCGACGTTTGCTGCGTATGCGGAGTTGGAAAGTTTGCTGCGCATGCGCAGTTGCGACGTTTGCTGCGTATGCGCAGTTGCGAAGTTTGCTGCGCATGCGCAGTTGCGACGTTTGCTGCGTATGCGGAGTTGGAAAGTTTGCTGCGCATGCGCAGGTGCGAAGATTGCTGCGTATGCGCAGGTGCGAAGTTTGCTGCGTATGCGCAGTTGCGAAGTTTGCTACGTATGCGCAGTTGCGAATTTTGCTGCGTATGCGCAGGTGCGAAGTTTGCTGCGTATGCGCAGGTGAGAAGATTGCTGCGTATGCGCAGTTGTGAAGTTTGCTACGTATGCGCAGTTGCAAATTTTGCTGCATATGCGCAGGTGCGAAGTTTGCGGCGTATGCGCAGTTGCCAAGTTTGCTGCGTATGCGCAGTTGCCAACTTTGCTGCGTATGCGCAGTTGCCAAGTTTGCTGCATATGCGCAGGTGCGAAGTTTGCTGCGTATGCGGATTTGGAAAGTTTGCTGCGCATGCGCAGTTGCGACGTTTGCTGTGTATGCGCAGGTGCGAAGTTTGCTGCGTATGCGCAGGTGCGAAGTTTGCTGCGTATGCGCAGGTGCGAAGATTGCTGCGTATGCGCAGGTGCGAAGTTTGCTGCGTATGCGCAGTTGCGAAGTTTGCTACGTATGCGCAGTTGCGAATTTTGCTGCGTATGCGCAGGTGCGAAATTTGCTGCGTATGCGCAGTTGCGAAGTTTGCTACGTATGCGCAGTTGCGAATTTTGCTGCGTATGCGCAGTTGCCAAGTTTGCTGCGTATGCGCAGGTGCGAAGTTTGCTGCGTATGCGCAGTTGCCAAGTTTGCTGCGTATGCGCAGGTGCGAAGTTTGCGGCGTATGCGCAGTTGCCAAGTTTGCTGCGTATGCGCAGTTGCCAACTTTGCTGCGTATGCGCAGTTGCCAAGTTTGCTTCGTATGCGCAGGTGCGAAGTTTGCTGCGTATGCGCAGTTGCGACGTTTGCTGCGTATGCGCAGTTGCGACGTTTGCTGCGTATGCGCAGTTGCGAAGTTTGCTGCGCATGCGCAGTTGTGACGTTTGCTGTGTATGCGCAGTTGCGAAGTTTGCTGCGCATGCGCAGTTGCGACGTTTGCTGCGTATGCGGAGTTGGAAAGATTGCTGCGCATGCGCAGTTGCGAAGTTTGCTGCATATGCGCAGTTGCGAAGTTTGCTGCGTATGCGCAGTTGCCAAGTTTGCTGCGTATGCGCAGTTGCCAACTTTGTTGCGTATGCGCAGTTGCCAAGTTTGCTGCGTATGCGCAGTTGCCAAGTTTGCTGCGTATGCGCAGTTGCAAAGTTTGCTGCGTATGCGCAGTTGCAAAGTTTGCTGCTTATGCGCAGTTGCCAAGTTTGCTGCGTATGCGCAGGTGCGAAGTTTGCTGCGTATGCGCAGTTGCGAAGTTTGCTGCGTATGCGCAGTTGCCAAGTTTGCTGCGTATGCGCAGTTGCCAAGTTTGCTGCGTATGCGCAGTTGCCAAGTTTGCTGCGTATGCGCAGGTGCGAAGATTGCTGCGTATGCGCAGGTGCGAAGTTTGCTGCGTATGCGCAGTTGCGAAGTTTGCTACGTATGCGCAGTTGCGAATTTTGCTGCGTATGCGCAGGTGCGAAATTTGCTGCGTATGCGCAGTTGCGAAGTTTGCTACGTATGCGCAGTTGCGAATTTTGCTGCGTATGCGCAGGTGCGAAATTTGCTGTGTATGCGCAGGTGCGAAATTTGCTGCGTATGCGCAGTTGCGAAGTTTGCTGCGTATGCGCAGTTGCGAAATTTGCTGCGTATGCGCAGGTGCGAAGTTTGCTGCGTATGCGCAGGTGCGAAGTTTGCTGCGTATGCGCAGGTGCGAAGATTGCTGCGTATGCGCAGGTGCGAAGTTTGCTGCGTATGCGCAGGTGCGAAGTTTGCTGCGTATGCGCAGGTGCGAAGTTTGCTGCGTATGCGCAGGTGCGAAGATTGCTGCGTATGCGCAGGTGCGAAGTTTGCTGCGTATGCGCAGTTGCGAAGTTTGCTACGTATGCGCAGTTGCGAATTTTGCTGCGTATGCGCAGGTGCGAAATTTGCTGCGTATGCGCAGGTGCGAAATTTGCTGCATATGCGCAGTTGCGAAGTTTGCTGCGTATGCGCAGTTGCGAAATTTGCTGCGTATGCGCAGGTGCGAAGTTTGCTGCGTATGCGCAGTTGCGAAGTTTGCTGCGTATGCGCATTTGCCATGTTTGCTGCGTATGCGCAGTTGCCAAGTTTGCTGCGTATGCGCAGGTGCGAAGTTTGCTGCGTATGCGCAGGTGCGAAGTTTGCTGCGTATGCGCAGTTGCGAAGTTTGCTGCGTATGCGGAGTTGCGATGTTTGCTGCGTATGCGCAGTTGCGACGTTTGCTGCGTATGCGCAGTTGCGAAGTTTGCTGCGCATGCGCAGTTGCGATGTTTGCTGTGTATGGGCAGTTGCGAAGTTTGCTGCGCATGTGCAGTTGCGACGTTTGCTGCGTATGCGGAGTTGGAAAGTTTGCTGCGCATGCGCAGTTGCGAAGTTTGCTGCATATGCGCAGTTGCGAAGTTTTCTGCGTATGCGCAGTTGCCAAGTTTGCTGCGCATGCGCAGTTGCCAAGTTTGCTGCGTATGCGCAGTTGCGGAGATTGCGGCGTATGCGCAGTTGCGAAGTTTGCTGCGTATGCGCAGTTGCGAAGTTTGCTGCGTATGCGCAGTTGCCAAGTTTGCTGCGTATGCGCAGTTGCCAAGTTTGCTGCGTATGCGCAGTTGCCAAGTTTGCTGCGTATGCGCAGTTGCCAAGTTTGCTGCGTATGCGCAGGTGCGAAGTTTGCGGCGTATGCGCAGTTGCCAAGTTTGCTGCGTATGCGCAGTTGCCAACTTTGCTGCGTATGCGCAGTTGCCAAGTTTGCTGCGTATGCGCAGGTGCGAAGTTTGCTGTGTATGCGCAGTTGCGAATGTTGCTACGTATGCGCAGTTGCGAATTTTGCTGCGTATGCGCAGGTGCGAAGTTTGCTGCGTATGCGCAGGTGCGAAGATTGCTGCGTATGCGCAGGTGCGCAGTTTGCTGCGTATGCGCAGTTGCGAAGTTTGCTGCGTATGCGCAGTTGCGAAGTTTGCTGCGTATGCGCAGTTGCCAAGTTTGCTGCGTATGCGCAGTTGCCAAGTTTGCTGCGTATGCGCAGTTGCCAAGTTTGCTGCGTATGCGCAGTTGCCAAGTTTGCTGCGTATGCGCAGGTGCGAAGTTTGCGGCGTATGCGCAGTTGCCAAGTTTGCTGCGTATGCGCAGTTGCCAACTTTGCTGCGTATGCGCAGTTGCCAAGTTTGCTGCGTATGCGCAGGTGCGAAGTTTGCTGTGTATGCGCAGTTGCGAATGTTGCTACGTATGCGCAGTTGCGAATTTTGCTGCGTATGCGCAGGTGCGAAGTTTGCTGCGTATGCGCAGGTGCGAAGATTGCTGCGTATGCGCAGGTGCGCAGTTTGCTGCGTATGCGCAGTTGCGAAGTTTGCTACGTATGCGCAGTTGCGAATTTTGCTGCGTATGCGCAGGTGCGAAATTTGCTGCGTATGCGCAGGTGCGAAATTTGCTGCGTATGCGCAGTTGCGAAGTTTGCTGCGTATGCGCAGTTGCGAAATTTGCTGCGTATGCGCAGGTGCGAAGTTTGCTGCGTCTGCGCAGGTGCGAAGTTTGCTGCGTATGCGCAGTTGCGGAGTTTGCTGAGTATGCGCATTTGCCAAGTTTGCTGTGTATGCGCAGTTGCCAAGTTTGCTGCGTATGCGCAGGTGCGAAGTTTGCTGCGTATGCGCAGGTGCGAAGTTTGCTGCGTATGCGCAGTTGCGAAGTTTGCTGCGTATGCGGAGTTGCGATGTTTGCTGCGTATGCGCAGTTGCGACGTTTGCTGCGTATGCGCAGTTGCGAAGTTTGCTGCGCATGCGCAGTTGCGACGTTTGCTGTGTATGCGCAGTTGCGAAGTTTGCAACGCATGTGCAGTTGCGACGTTTGCTGCGTATGCGGAGTTGGAAAGTTTGCTGCGCATGCGGAGTTGCGACGTTTGCTGCGTATGCGCAGTTGCGACGTTTGCTGCGTATGCAAAGTTGCGAAGTTTGCTGCGCATGCGCCGTTGCGACGTTTGCTGCGTATGCGGATTTGGAAAGTTTGCTGCGCATGCGCAGTTGCGAAGTTTGCTGCGTATGCGCAGTTGCGAAGTTTGCTGCGCATGCGCAGTTGCGACGTTTGCTGCGTATGCGCAGGTGCGAAGTTTGCTGTGTATGCGCAGTTGCGAAGTTTGCTACGTATGCGCAGTTGCCAAGTTTGCTGCGCATGCGCAGTTGCGACGTTTCCTGTGTATGCGCAGTTGCAAAGTTTGCTGCGCATGCGCAATTGCGACGTTTGCTGCGTATGCGCAGGTGCGAAGTTTGCTGCGTATGCGCAGTTGCCAAGTTTGCTGCGTATGCGCAGTTGCCAAGTTTGCTGCGTATGCGCAGTTGCCAAGTTTGCTGCGTATGCGCAGGTGCGAAGTTTGCGGCGTATGCGCAGTTGCCAAGTTTGCTGCGTATGCGCAGTTGCCAACTTTGCTGCGTCTGCGCAGTTGCCAAGTTTGCTGCGTATGCGCAGGTGCGAAGTTTGCTGCGTATGCACAGTTGCGACGTTTGCTGCGTATGTGCAGTTGCGAAGTTTGCTGCGCATGCGCAGTTGCGAAGTTTGCTGCGTATGCGCAGTTGCCAAGTTTGCTGCGTATGCGGAGTTGCGATGTTTGCTGCGTATGCGCAGTTGCGACGTTTGCTGCGTATGCGCAGTTGCGAAGTTTGCTGCGCATGTGCAGTTGCGACGTTTGCTGCGTATGCGGAGTTGAAAAGTTTGCTGCGCATGCGCAGTTGCGAAGTTTGCTGCATATGCGCAGTTGCGAAGTTTTCTGCGTATGCGCAGTTGCCAAGTTTGCTGCGCATGCGCAGTTGCCAAGTTTGCTGCGTATGCGCAGTTGCGGAGATTGCGGCGTATGCGCAGTTGCGAAGTTTGCTGCGTATGCGCAGTTGCGAAGTTTGCTGCGTATGCGCAGTTGCCAAGTTTGCTGCGTATGCGCAGTTGCCAAGTTTGCTGCGTATGCGCAGTTGCCAAGTTTGCTGCGTATGCGCAGTTGCCAAGTTTGCTGCATATGCGCAGTTGCCAAGTTTGCTGCGTATGCGCAGTTGCCAACTTTGCTGCATATGCGCAGTTGCCAAGTTTGCTGCGTATGCGCAGGTGCGAAGTTTGCTGCGTATGCGCAGTTGCGACGTTTGCTGCGTATGTGCAGTTGCGAAGTTTGCTGCGCATGCGCAGTTGCGAAGTTTGCTGCGTATGCGCAGTTGCCAAGTTTGCTGCGTATGTGCAGGTGCGAAGTTTGCTGCGTATGCGCAGTTGCGAAGTTTGCTGCGTATGCGCAGTTGCGAAATTTGCTGCGCATGCGCAGTTGCGACGTTTGCTGTGTATGCGCAGTTGCGAAGTTTGCTGCGCATGCGGAGTTGCGACGTTTGCTGCGTATGCGCAGTTGCGACGTTTGCTGCGTATGCGCAGTTGCGAAGTTTGCTGCGCATGCGCCGTTGCGACATTTGCTGCGTATGCGGATTTGGAAAGTTTGCTGCGCATGCGCAGTTGCGACGTTTGCTGTGTATGCGCAGTTGCGAAGTTTGCTGCGCATGCGCAGTTGCGATGTTTGCTGCGTATGCGCAGGTGCGAAGTTTGCTGTGTATGCGCAGTTGCGAATGTTGCTACGTATGCGCAGTTGCGAATTTTGCTGCGTATGCGCAGGTGCGAAGTTTGCTGCGTATGCGCAGGTGCGAAGATTGCTGCGTATGCGCAGGTGCGCAGTTTGCTGCGTATGCGCAGTTGCGAAGTTTGCTACGTATGCGCAGTTGCGAATTTTGCTGCGTATGCGCAGGTGCGAAATTTGCTGCGTATGCGCAGGTGCGAAATTTGCTGCGTATGCGCAGTTGCGAAGTTTGCTGCGTATGCGCAGTTGCGAAATTTGCTGCGTATGCGCAGGTGCGAAGTTTGCTGCGTCTGCGCAGGTGCGAAGTTTGCTGCGTATGCGCAGTTGCGAAGTTTGCTGCGTATGCGCATTTGCCAAGTTTGCTGTGTATGCGCAGTTGCCAAGTTTGCTGCGTATGCGCAGGTGCGAAGTTTGCTGCGTATGCGCAGGTGCGAAGTTTGCTGCGTATGCGCAGTTGCGACGTTTGCTGCGTATGTGCAGTTGCGAAGTTTGCTGCGCATGCGCAGTTGCGACGTTTGCTGTGTATGCGCATTTGCGAAGTTTGCTGCGCATGCGGAGTTGCGACGTTTGCTGCGTATGCGCAGTTGCGACGTTTGCTGCGTATGCGCAGTTGCGAAGTTTGCTGCGCATGCGCCGTTGCGACGTTTGCTGCGTATGCGGATTTGGAAAGTTTGCTGCGCATGCGCAGTTGCGAAGTTTGCTGTGTATGCGCAGTTGCGAAGTTTGCTGCGCATGCGCAGTTGCGACGTTTGCTGCGTATGCGCAGGTGCGAAGTTTGCTGTGTATGCGCAGTTGCGAAGTTTGCTACGTATGCGCAGTTGCCAAGTTTGCTGCGCATGCGCAGTTGCGACGTTTCCTGTGTATGCGCAGTTGCGAAGTTTGCTGCGTATGCGCAGTTGCGAAGTTTGCTGCGTATGCGGAGTTGCGATGTTTGCTGCGTATGCGCAGTTGCGACGTTTGCTGCGTATGTGCAGTTGCGAAGTTTGCTGCGCATGCGCAGTTGCGACGTTTGCTGTGTATGCGCATTTGCGAAGTTTGCTGCGCATGCGGAGTTGCGACGTTTGCTGCGTATGCGCAGTTGCGACGTTTGCTGCGTATGCGCAGTTGCGAAGTTTGCTGCGCATGCGCCGTTGCGACGTTTGCTGCGTATGCGGATTTGGAAAGTTTGCTGCGCATGCGCAGTTGCGAAGTTTGCTGTGTATGCGCAGTTGCGAAGTTTGCTGCGCATGCGCAGTTGCGACGTTTGCTGCGTATGCGCAGGTGCGAAGTTTGCTGTGTATGCGCAGTTGCGAAGTTTGCTACGTATGCGCAGTTGCCAAGTTTGCTGCGCATGCGCAGTTGCGACGTTTCCTGTGTATGCGCAGTTGCGAAGTTTGCTGCGCATGCGCAGTTGCGACGTTTGCTGCGTATGCGCAGGTGCGAAGTTTGCTGCGTATGCGCAGTTGCCAAGTTTGCTGCGTATGCGCAGTTGCCAAGTTTGCTGCGCATGCGCAGTTGCGACGTTTCCTGTGTATGCGCAGTTGCGAAGTTTGCTGCGCATGCGCAGTTGCGACGTTTGCTGCGTATGCGCAGGTGCGAAGTTTGCTGCGTATGCGCAGTTGCCAAGTTTGCTGCGTATGCGCAGTTGCCAAGTTTGCTGCGTATGCGCAGTTGCCAAGTTTGCTGCGTATGCGCAGGTGCGAAGTTTGCGGCGTATGCGCAGTTGCCAAGTTTGCTGCGTATGCGCAGTTGCCAAGTTTGCTGCGTATGCGCAGTTGCCAAGTTTGCTGCGTATGCGCAGGTGCGAAGTTTGCTGCGTATGCGCAGTTGCGACGTTTGCTGCGTATGTGCAGTTGCGAAGTTTGCTGCGCATGCGCAGTTGCAAAGTTTGCTGCGTATGCGCAGTTGCCAAGTTTGCTGCGTATGTGCAGGTGCGAAGTTTGCTGCGTATGCGCAGTTGCGACGTTTGCTGCGTATGCGCAGTTGCGAAGTTTGCTGCACATGCGCCGTTGCGACGTTTGCTGCGTATGCGGATTTGGAAAGTTTGCTGCGCATGCGCAGTTGCGACGTTTGCTGTGTATGCGCAGTTGCGAAGTTTGCTGCGCATGCGCAGTTGCGATGTTTGCTGCGTATGCGCAGGTGCGAAGTTTGCTGTGTATGCGCAGTTGCGAATGTTGCTACGTATGCGCAGTTGCGAATTTTGCTGCGTATGCGCAGGTGCGAAGTTTGCTGCGTATGCGCAGGTGCGAAGATTGCTGCGTATGCGCAGGTGCGCAGTTTGCTGCGTATGCGCAGTTGCGAAGTTTGCTACGTATGCGCAGTTGCGAATTTTGCTGCGTATGCGCAGGTGCGAAATTTGCTGCGTATGCGCAGGTGCGAAATTTGCTGCGTATGCGCAGTTGCAAAGTTTGCTGCGTATGCGCAGTTGCGAAATTTGCTGCGTATGCGCAGGTGCGAAGTTTGCTGCGTCTGCGCAGGTGCGAAGCTTGCTGCGTATGCGCAGTTGCGAAGTTTGCTGCGTATGCGCATTTGCCAAGTTTGCTGTGTATGCGCAGTTGCCAAGTTTGCTGCGTATGCGCAGGTGCGAAGTTTGCTGCGTATGCGCAGGTGCGAAGTTTGCTGTGTATGCGCAGTTGCGAAGTTTGCTGCGTATGCGGAGTTGCGATGTTTGCTGCGTATGCGCAGTTGCGACGTTTGCTGCGTATGCGCAGTTGCGAAGTTTGCTGCGCATGCGCAGTTGCGACGTTTGCTGTGTATGCGCAGTTGCGAAGTTTGCTGCGTATGCGCAGTTGCGAAGTTTGCTGCGCATGCGCCGTTGCGACGTTTGCTGCGTATGCGGATTTGGAAAGTTTGCTGCGCATGCGCAGTTGCGACATTTGCTGTGTATGCGCAGTTGCGAAGTTTGCTGCGCATGCGCAGTTGCGACGTTTGCTGCGTATGCGCAGGTGCGAAGTTTGCTGTGTATGCGCAGTTGCGAAGTTTGCTACGTATGCGCAGTTGCCAAGTTTGCTGCGCATGCGCAGTTGCGACGTTTCCTGTGTATGCGCAGTTGCGAAGTTTGCTGCGCATGCGCAGTTGCGACGTTTGCTGCGTATGCGCAGGTGCGAAGTTTGCTGCGTATGCGCAGTTGCCAAGTTTGCTGCGTATGCGCAGTTGCCAAGTTTGCTGCGTATGCACAGTTGCCAAGTTTGCTGCGTATGCGCAGGTGCGAAGTTTGCGGCGTATGCGCAGTTGCCAAGTTTGCTGCGTATGCGCAGTTGCCAACTTTGCTGCGTATGCGCAGTTGCCAAGTTTGCTGCGTATGCGCAGGTGCGAAGTTTGCTGCGTATGCGCAGTTGCGACGTTTGCTGCGTATGTGCAGTTGCGAAGTTTGCTGCGCATGCGCAGTTGCGAAGTTTGCTGCGTATGCGCAGTTGCCAAGTTTGCTGCGTATGTGCAGGTGCGAAGTTTGCTGCGTATGCGCAGTTGCGAAGTTTGCTGCGTATGCGCAGTTGCGAAATTTGCTGCGCATGCGCAGTTGCGACGTTTGCTGTGTATGCGCAGTTGCGAAGTTTGCTGCGCATGCGGAGTTGCGACGTTTGCTGCGTATGCGCAGTTGCGACATTTGCTGCGTATGCGCAGTTGCGAAGTTTGCTGCGCATGCGCCGTTGCGACGTTTGCTGCGTATGCGGATTTGGAAAGTTTGCTGCGCATGCGCAGTTGCGACGTTTGCTGTGTATGCGCAGTTGCGAAGTTTGCTGCGCATGCGCAGTTGCGATGTTTGCTGCGTATGCTCAGGTGCGAAGTTTGCTGCGTATGCGCAGTTGCGAAATTTGCTGCGCATGCGCAGTTGCGACGTTTGCTGTGTATGCGCAGTTGCGAAGTTTTCTACGTATGCGCAGTTGCCAAGTTTGCTGCGTATGCGCAGTTGCCAACTTTGTTGCGTATGCGCAGTTGCCAAGTTTGCTGTGTATGTGCAGGTGCGTAGTTTGCTGCGTATGCGCAGTTGCGAAGTTTACTGTGTATGCGCAGTTGCGAAGTTTGCTGCATATGCGCAGTTGCGAAGTTTGCTGCGTATGAGCAGGTGCGAAGTTTGCTGCGTATGCGCAGTTGAGAAGTTTGCTGCATATGCGCAGTTGCGAAGTTTGCTGCGTATGCGCAGGTGCGAAGTTTGCTGCGTATGCGCAGTTGCGAAGTTTGCTGCGTATGTGCAGGTGCGAAGTTTGCTGCGTATGCGCAGTTGCGAAGTTTGCTGCGTATGCGCAGTTGCAAAGTTTGCTGCGTATGCGCAGTTGCGACGTTTGCTGTGTATGCGCAGTTGCGAAGTTTGCTGCGCATGCGGAGTTGCGACGTTTGCTGCGTATGCGCAGTTGCGACGTTTGCTGCGTATGCGCAGTTGCGAAATTTGCTGCGCATGCGCAGTTGCGACGATTTGCTGTGTATGCGCAGTTGCGAAGTTTGCTGCGCATGCGCAGTTGCGACGTTTGCTGCGTATGCGGAGTTGGAAAGTTTGCTGCGCATGCGCAGGTGCGAAGATTGCTGCGTATGCGCAGTTGCGAACTTTGCTACGTATGCGCAGTTGCGAATTTTGCTGCGTATGCGCAGGTGCGACGTTTGCTGTACCTGCGCAGGTGCGAAGATTGCTGCGTATGCGCAGTTGCCAAGTTTGCTGCGTATGCGCAGTTGCCAAGTTTACTGCGTATGCGCAGGTGCGAAGTTTGCGGCGTATGCGCAGTTGCAAAGTTTGCTGCACATGCGCAGCTGCGTATTCATTGCAGCGTTGCTGTACCTGCGCAGTGTGTTCAGAAATGAGCAGACGCTTTATTTTTGGTGTCGTTTTGCGCATATATATGGTTAGAAAAAAGTTTGAACGCAATGCGCATGCGCAGCTGCTTAGTTTTTGCCGAGGTAATGCGCATGCGCAATTGCGAAGTTTGCTGCGTATGCGCAGTTGCTTAGTTTTTGCCGAGGTAATGCGTATGCGCAGTTGTGAAGTTTGCTGCGTATGCGCAGTTGCGAAGTTTGATGCGTATGCGCAGTTGCGAAGTTTGCTGCGTATGCGCAGTTGCAAAGTTTGCTGTGTATGCGCAGTTGCGAAGTTTGCTGCGCATGCGCAGCTGTGTATTAATTGCGGCGTTGCTGTACCTGCGCAGTGCGTTCAGAAATGAGCAGACGCTTCATTTTTGGTGTCGTTTTGCGCATATATATGGTTAGAAGAAAGTTTGAACGCAATGCGCATGTGCAACTGCTTAGTTTTTGCCGAGGTAATGCGCATGCGCAATTGCGAAGTTTGCTGCGTATGCGCAGTTGCGAAGTTTACTGCGTATGCGCAGTTGCGAAGTTTGCTGCGTATGCGCAGGTGCGAAGTTTGCTGCGCATGCGCAGTTGCGAAGTTTGCTGCGCATGCGCAGCTGCGTATTCATTGCGGCGTTGCTGTACCTGTGCAGTGCTTTCAGAAATGAGCAGACACTTCATTTTTGGTGTCGTTTTGCGCATATATATGGTTAGAAAAAAGTTTGAATGCAATGCGCATGCGCAGCTGCTTAGTTTTTGCCGATGTAATGCGTATGCGCAGTTGCGAAGTTTGCTGTGCATGCACAATTGCGAAGTTTGCTGCGTATGCGCAGTTGCGAAGTTTGCTGCGTATGCGCAGTTGCGAAGTTTGCTGCGTATGCGCAGTTGCGAAGTTTGCTGCGCATGCGCAGTTGCGAAGTTTGCTGCGCATGCGCAGTTGCGAAGTTTGCTGCGCATGCGCAGTTGCGAAGTTTGCTGCGCATACGCAGTTGCGAAGTTTGCTGCGTATGCGCAGGTGCGAAGTTTGCTGGGTATGCGCAGTTGCGAAGTTTGCTGCGCATGCGCAGTTGCGAAGTTTGCTGCGCATGCGCAGTTGCGAAGTTTGCAGGGTTTGCGCAGTTGCAAAGTTTGCTGCGTATGCACAGTTGCGAAGTTTGCTGCGCATGCGCAGTTGCGAAGTTTGCTGCGCATGCGCAGTTGCGAAGTTTGCTGCTCATGCGCAGTTGCGAAGTTTGCTGCGCATGCGCAGTTGCGAAGTTTGCTGCGTATGCGTAGTTGCGAAGTTTGCTGGGTATGCGCAGTTGCGAAGTTTGCTGCGCATGCGCAGCTGCGTATTCATTGCGGCGTTGCTGTACCTGTGCAGTGCTTTCAGAAATGAGCAGACGCTTCATTTTTGGTGTCGTTTTGCGCATATATATGGTTAGAAAAAAGTTTGATCGCAATGCGCATGCGCAGCTGCTTTGTTTTTGATGAGGTAATGCGCATTTGCTGCACATGCGCAGTTGCAAAGTTTGCTGCGCATACGCAGCAAACTTTGCAAGTGCGCATGCGCAGCAAACTTCGCAACTGCGCATACGCAGGAAACTTCGCAACTGCGCATACGCACAAACGTTGCAAATGCGCATACGCACAAACGTCGCAAATGCACATACGCAGCAAACTTCGCAACTGCGCATGCGCAGCAAACTTCACAACTGCGCATACGCTGCAAACTTCGCAACTGCGCATGCGCAGCAAACTTCACAACTGCGCATACGCAGCAAACTTTGCGACTGCGCATGCCCAGCAAACTTCGCAACTGCGCATGCGCAGCAAACTTCGCAACTGCGCATACGCAGCGAAATTCGCAACTGCGCATGCGCAGCAAACCTCACAACTGCGAATGCGCAGCAAACCTCGCAACTGCGAATGCGCAGTGAACTTCGCAACTGCGCATGTGCAGCAAACTTCACAACTGCGCATACGCAGCAAACTTCGCAACTGCGCATACGCAGGAAACTTCGCAACTGCGCATGTGCAGCAAACTTCGCAACTGCGCATGCGCAGCAAACTTCGCAACTGCGCATACGCAGCAAACTTCACAACTACGCATGCGCATTACCTCGGCAAAAACTAAGCAGCTGCGCATGCACATTGCATTCAAACTTTTTCTAACCATATATATGCGCAAAACGACACCAAAAATGAAGCGTCTGCTCATTTATGAACGCACTGCGCAAGTAAAGCAACGCCGCAATGAATACGCAGCTATGCATGCACAGCAAACTTTGCAACTGCGAATACGCAGCAAACTTCGCAACTGCGCATGCGCAGCAAACTTCGCAACTGCGCATATGCTGCAAACTTCGCAACTGCGCATGCGCAGCAAACTTCACAACTGCGCATATGCAGCAAACTTTGCGACTGCGCATGCCCAGCAAACTTCGCAACTGCGCATGCGCAGCAAACTTCGCAACTGCGCATACGCAACAAAATTCGCAACTGCGCATGCGCAGCAAACCTCACAACTGCGAATGCGCAGCAAACTTTGCAACTGCGCATTCGCAGCAAACTTCGCAACTGCGCATACGCAGCAAACTTCGCAACTGCGCATGCGCAGCAAACTTCGCAAATGCGCATACGCAGCAAACTTCGCAACTGCGCATGTGCAGCAAACTTCGCAACTGCGCATGCGCAGCAAACTTCACAACTGCGCATACGCAGCAAACTTTGCGACTGCGCATGCCCAGCAAACTTCGCAACTGCGCATGCGCAGCAAACTTCGCAACTGCGCATACGCAGCGAAATTCGCAACTGCGCATGCGCAGCAAACCTCACAACTGCGAATGCGCAGCAAACCTCACAACTGCGAATGCGCAGTGAACTTCGCAACTGCGCATGCGCAGCAAACTTCGCAACTGCGCATGCGCAGCAAACCTTGCAACTGCGCATACGCAGCAAACTTCGCAACTGCGCATGCGCAGCAAACTTTGCAACTGCGCATGCGCAGCAAACTTCGCAACTGCGCATACGCAGCGAAATTCGCAACTGCGCATGCGCAGCAAACTTCGCAACTGCGCATGCGCAGCAAACCTTGCAACTGCGCATACGCAGCAAACTTCGCAACTGCGCATGCGCAGCAAACTTTGCAACTGCGCATATGCAGCAAACTTCACAACTACGCATGCGCATTACCTCGGCAAAAACTAAGCAGTTGCGCATGCACATTGCATTCAAACTTTTTTCTAACCATATATATGCGCAAAACGACACCAAAAATGAAGCGTCTGCTCATTTCTGAACGCACTGCGCAAGTAAAGCAACGCCGCAATTAATACGCAGCTATGCATGCACAGCAAACTTTGCAACTGCGCATACGCAGCAAACTTCGCAACTGCGCATACGCTGCAAACTTCGCAACTGCGCATGCGCAGCAAACTTCACAACTGCGCATACGCAGCAAACTTTGCGACTGCGCATGCCCAGCAAACTTCGCAACTGCGCATGCGCAGCAAACTTCGCAACTGCGCATACGCAACGAAATTCGCAACTGCGCATGCGCAGCAAACCTCACAACTGCGAATGCGCAGCAAACTTTGCAACAGCGCATGCGCAGCAAACTTCACAACTGCGCATACGCAGCAAACTTCGCAACTTCGCATGCGCAGCAAACTTCGCATGCGCAGCAAACTTCGCAACTGCGCATACGCAGCAAACTTCGCAACTGCGCATGTGCAGCAAACTTCGCAACTGCGCATACGCAGCAAACTTCGCAACTGCGCATACGCAGCAAACTTTGCAACTGCGCATACGCAGCAAACTTCGCAACTACGCATGCGCATTACGTTCAAACTTTTTTCTAACCATATATATGCGCAAAACGACACCAAAAATGAAGCGTCTGCTCATTTCTGATCGCACTGCGCAAGTAAAGCAACGCCGCAATGAATACGCAGCTGCGCATGCACAGCAAACTTTGCAACTGCGCATACGCAGCAAACTTCGCAACTGCGCATGCTCAGCAAACTTCACAACTGCGCATACGCTGCAAACTTCGCAACTACACATGCGCAGCAAACTTCACAACTGTGCATACGCAGCAAACTTTGCGACTGCGCATGCCCAGCAAACTTCGCAACTGCGCATGCACAGCAAACTTCGCAACTGCGCATACGCAGTGAAATTCGCAAATGCGCATGCGCAGCAAACCTCACAACTGCGAATGCGCAGCGAACTTCGCAACTGCGCATGCGCAGCAAACTTCGCAACTGCGCATACGCAGCAAACTTCGCAACTGCGCATGTGCAGCAAACTTCGCAACTGCGCATACGCAGCAAACTTCGCAACTGCGCATGTGCAGCAAACTTCACAACTACGCATGCGCATTACCTCGGCAAAAACTAAGCAGCTGCGCATGCGCATTGCGTTCAAACTTTTTTCTAACCATATATATGCGCAAAACGACACCAAAAATGAAGCGTCTGCTCATTTCTGATCGCACTGCGCAAGTAAAGCAACGCCGCAATGAATACGCAGCTGCACATGCACAGCAAACTTTGCAACTGCGCATACGCAGCAAACTTCGCAACTGCGCATGCTCAGCAAACTTCACAACTGCGCATACGCAGCAAAGTTCGCAACTGGGCATATGCAGCAAACTTCGCAACTGCGCATACGCAGCAAACCTCAAAACTGTGCATGCGCAGCAAACTATGCAACTGCGCATACGCAGCAAACTTTGCGACTGCGCATGCCCAGCAAACTTCGCAACTGCGCATGCACAGCAATCGCAACTGCGCATACGCAGCGAAATTCGCAACTGCGCATGCGCAGCAAACTTTGCAACTGCGCATGCGCAGCAAACTTCGCAACTGTGCATGCGCAGCAAACTTCACAACTGCGCATACGCAGCAAACTTTGTGACTGCGCATGCCCAGCAAACTTCGCAACTGCGCATGCGCAGCGAACTTCGCAACTGCGCATACGCAACGAAATTCGCAACTGCGCATGCGCAGCAAACCTCACAACTGCGCATGTGCAGCAAACTTCGCAACTGCGCATACGCAGCAAACTTCGCAACTGCGCATGTGCAGCAAACTTCGCAACTGCGCATGCGCAGCAAACTTCACAACTGCGCATACGCAGCAAACTTTGCGACTGCGCATGCCCAGCAAACTTCGCAACTGCGCATGCGCAGCAAACTTCGCAACTGCGCATACGCAACGAAATTCGCAACTGCGCATGCGCAGCAAACCTCACAACTGCGAATGCGCAGCAAACTTTGCAACAGCGCATGCGCAGCAAACTTCACAACTGCGCATACGCAGCAAACTTCGCAACTTCGCATGCGCAGCAAACTTCGCATGCGCAGCAAACTTCGCAACTGCGCATACGCAGCAAACTTCGCAACTGCGCATGTGCAGCAAACTTCGCAACTGCGCATACGCAGCAAACTTCGCAACTGCGCATACGCAGCAAACTTTGCAACTGCGCATACGCAGCAAACTTCGCAACTACGCATGCGCATTACGTTCAAACTTTTTTCTAACCATATATATGCGCAAAACGACACCAAAAATGAAGCGTCTGCTCATTTCTGATCGCACTGCGCAAGTAAAGCAACGCCGCAATGAATACGCAGCTGCGCATGCACAGCAAACTTTGCAACTGCGCATACGCAGCAAACTTCGCAACTGCGCATGCTCAGCAAACTTCACAACTGCGCATACGCTGCAAACTTCGCAACTACACATGCGCAGCAAACTTCACAACTGTGCATACGCAGCAAACTTTGCGACTGCGCATGCACAGCAAACTTCGCAACTGCGCATACGCAGTGAAATTCGCAAATGCGCATGCGCAGCAAACCTCACAACTGCGAATGCGCAGCGAACTTCGCAACTGCGCATGCGCAGCAAACTTCGCAACTGCGCATACGCAGCAAACTTCGCAACTGCGCATGTGCAGCAAACTTTGCAACAGCGCATGCGCAGCAAACTTCACAACTGCGCATACGCAGCAAACTTCGCAACTTCGCATGCGCAGCAAACTTCGCATGCGCAGCAAACTTCGCAACTGCGCATACGCAGCAAACTTCGCAACTGCGCATGTGCAGCAAACTTCGCAACTGCGCATACGCAGCAAACTTCGCAACTGCGCATACGCAGCAAACTTTGCAACTGCGCATACGCAGCAAACTTCGCAACTACGCATGCGCATTACGTTCAAACTTTTTTCTAACCATATATATGCGCAAAACGACACCAAAAATGAAGCGTCTGCTCATTTCTGATCGCACTGCGCAAGTAAAGCAACGCCGCAATGAATACGCAGCTGCGCATGCACAGCAAACTTTGCAACTGCGCATACGCAGCAAACTTCGCAACTGCGCATGCTCAGCAAACTTCACAACTGCGCATACGCTGCAAACTTCGCAACTACACATGCGCAGCAAACTTCACAACTGTGCATACGCAGCAAACTTTGCGACTGCGCATGCCCAGCAAACTTCGCAACTGCGCATGCACAGCAAACTTCGCAACTGCGCATGCGCAGCAAACTTCGCAACTGCGCATGTGCAGCAAACTTCGCAACTGCGCATACGCAGCAAACTTCGCAACTGCGCATGCGCAGCAAACTTCGCAACTGCGCATACGCAGCAAACTTCGCAACTGCGCATGTGCAGCAAACTTCGCAACTGCGCATACGCAGCAAACTTCGCAACTGCGCATGTGCAGCAAACTTCACAACTACGCATGCGCATTACCTCGGCAAAAACTAAGCAGCTGCGCATGCGCATTGCGTTCAAACTTTTTTCTAACCATATATATGCGCAAAACGACACCAAAAATGAAGCGTCTGCTCATTTCTGATCGCACTGCGCAAGTAAAGCAACGCCGCAATGAATACGCAGCTGCACATGCACAGCAAACTTTGCAACTGCGCATACGCAGCAAACTTCGCAACTGCGCATGCTCAGCAAACTTCACAACTGCGCATACGCAGCAAAGTTCGCAACTGGGCATATGCAGCAAACTTCGCAACTGCGCATACGCAGCAAACCTCAAAACTGTGCATGCGCAGCAAACTATGCAACTGCGCATACGCAGCAAACTTTGCGACTGCGCATGCCCAGCAAACTTCGCAACTGCGCATGCACAGCAATCGCAACTGCGCATACGCAGCGAAATTCGCAACTGCGCATGCGCAGCAAACTTCGCAACTGCGCATGCGCAGCAAACTTCGCAACTGTGCATGCGCAGCAAACTTCACAACTGCGCATACGCAGCAAACTTTGTGACTGCGCATGCCCAGCAAACTTCGCAACTGCGCATGCGCAGCGAACTTCGCAACTGCGCATACGCAACGAAATTCGCAACTGCGCATGCGCAGCAAACCTCACAACTGCGCATGTGCAGCAAACTTCGCAACTGCGCATACGCAGCAAACTTCGCAACTGCGCATGTGCAGCAAACTTCGCAACTGCGCATGCGCAGCAAACTTCACAACTGCGCATACGCAGCAAACTTTGCGACTGCGCATGCCCAGCAAACTTCGCAACTGCGCATGCGCAGCAAACTTCGCAACTGCGCATACGCAACGAAATTCGCAACTGCGCATGCGCAGCAAACCTCACAACTGCGAATGCGCAGCAAACTTTGCAACAGCGCATGCGCAGCAAACTTCACAACTGCGCATACGCAGCAAACTTCGCAACTTCGCATGCGCAGCAAACTTCGCATGCGCAGCAAACTTCGCAACTGCGCATACGCAGCAAACTTCGCAACTGCGCATGTGCAGCAAAGTTCGCAACTGCGCATACGCAGCAAACTTCGCAACTGCGCATACGCAGCAAACTTTGCAACTGCGCATACGCAGCAAACTTCGCAACTACGCATGCGCATTACGTTCAAACTTTTTTCTAACCATATATATGCGCAAAACGACACCAAAAATGAAGCGTCTGCTCATTTCTGATCGCACTGCGCAAGTAAAGCAACGCCGCAATGAATACGCAGCTGCGCATGCACAGCAAACTTTGCAACTGCGCATACGCAGCAAACTTCGCAACTACACATGCGCAGCAAACTTCACAACTGTGCATACGCAGCAAACTTTGCGACTGCGCATGCCCAGCAAACTTCGCAACTGCGCATGCACAGCAAACTTCGCAACTGCGCATACGCAGTGAAATTCGCAAATGCGCATGCGCAGCAAACCTCACAACTGCGAATGCGCAGCGAACTTCGCAACTGCGCATGCGCAGCAAACTTCGCAACTGCGCATACGCAGCAAACTTCGCAACTGCGCATGCGCAGCAAACCTCACAACTGCGAATGCGCAGCGAACTTCGCAACTGCGCATGCGCAGCAAACTTCGCAACTGCGAATGCGCAGCGAACTTCGCAACTGCGCATGCGCAGCAAACTTCGCAACTGCGCATACGCAGCAAACTTCGCAACTGCGCATGTGCAGCAAACTTCGCAACTGCGCATACGCAGCAAACTTCGCAACTGCGCATGTGCAGCAAACTTCACAACTACGCATGCGCATTACCTCGGCAAAAACTAAGCAGCTGCGCATGCGCATTGCGTTCAAACTTTTTTCTAACCATATATATGCGCAAAACGACACCAAAAATGAAGCGTCTGCTCATTTCTGATCGCACTGCGCAAGTAAAGCAACGCCGCAATGAATACGCAGCTGCACATGCACAGCAAACTTTGCAACTGCGCATACGCAGCAAACTTCGCAACTGCGCATGCTCAGCAAACTTCACAACTGCGCATACGCAGCAAAGTTCGCAACTGGGCATATGCAGCAAACTTCGCAACTGCGCATACGCAGCAAACCTCAAAACTGTGCATGCGCAGCAAACTATGCAACTGCGCATACGCAGCAAACTTTGCGACTGCGCATGCCCAGCAAACTTCGCAACTGCGCATGCACAGCAATCGCAACTGCGCATACGCAGCGAAATTCGCAACTGCGCATGCGCAGCAAACTTCGCAACTGCGCATGCGCAGCAAACTTCGCAACTGTGCATGCGCAGCAAACTTCACAACTGCGCATACGCAGCAAACTTTGTGACTGCGCATGCCCAGCAAACTTCGCAACTGCGCATGCGCAGCGAACTTCGCAACTGCGCATACGCAACGAAATTCGCAACTGCGCATGCGCAGCAAACCTCACAACTGCGCATGCGCAGCAAACTTCGCAACTGCGCATACGCAGCAAACTTCGCAACTGCGCATGTGCAGCAAACTTCGCAACTGCGCATGCGCAGCAAACTTCACAACTGCGCATACGCAGCAAACTTTGCGACTGCGCATGCCCAGCAAACTTCGCAACTGCGCATGCGCAGCAAACTTCGCAACTGCGCATACGCAGCGAAATTCGCAACTGCGCATGCGCAGCAAACCTCACAACTGCGAATGCGCAGCAAACCTCACAACTGCGAATGCGCAGTGAACTTCGCAACTGCGCATGCGCAGCAAACTTCGCAACTGCGCATGCGCAGCAAACCTTGCAACTGCGCATACGCAGCAAACTTCGCAACTGCGCATGCGCAGCAAACTTCGCAACTGCGCATACGCAGCGAAATTCGCAACTGCGCATGCGCAGCAAACCTCACAACTGCGAATGCGCAGCAAACCTCACAACTGCGAATGCGCAGTGAACTCCGCAACTGCGCATGCGCAGCAAACTTCGCAACTGCGCATGCGCAGCAAACCTTGCAACTGCGCATACGCAGCAACTTCGCAACTGCGCATACGCAGCAAACTTCGCAACTGCGCATGTGCAGCAAACTTCTCAACTGCACATGCGCAGCAAACTTCGCAACTGCGCATACGCAGCAAACTTCACAACTACGCATGCGCATTACCTCGGCAAAAACTAAGCAGTTGCGCATGCACATTGCATTCAAACTTTTTTCTAACCATATATATGCGCAAAACGACACCAAAAATGAAGCGTAAAGCAACGCCGCAATTAATACGCAGCTATGCATGCACAGCAAACTTCGCAACTGCGCATACGCTGCAAACTTCGCAACTGCGCATGCCCAGCAAACTTTGCAACTGCGCATGCGCAGCAAACTTCGCAACTGCGCATACGCAACGAAATTCGCAAATGCGCATGCGCAGCAAACCTCACAACTGCGAATGCGCAGCAAACTTTGCAACTGCGCATGCGCAGCAAATTTCACAACTGCGCATACGCAGCAAACTTCGCAACTGCGCATACGCAGCAAACTTCGCGACTGCGCATACGCAGCAAACTTCGCAACTGCGCATACGCAGCAAACTTCGCAACTACGCATGCACATTACGTTCAAACTTTTTTCTAACCATATATATGCGCAAAACGACACCAAAAATGAAGCGTCTGCTCATTTCTGATCGCACTGCGCAAGTAAAGCAACGCCGCAATGAATACGCAGCTGCACATGCACAGCAAACTTTGCAACTGCGCATACGCAGCAAACTTCGCAACTGCGCATGCTCAGCAAACTTCACAACTGCGCATACGCAGCAAAGTTCGCAACTGGGCATATGCAGCAAACTTCGCAACTGCGCATACGCAGCAAACCTCAAAACTGTGCATGCGCAGCAAACTTTGCAACTGCGCATACGCAGCAAACTTTGCGACTGCGCATGCCCAGCAAACTTCGCAACTGCGCATGCACAGCAAACTTCGCAACTGCGCATACGCAGCGAAATTCGCAAATGCGCATGCGCAGCAAACCTCACAACTGCGAATGCGCAGCGAACTTCGCAACTGCGCATGCGCAGCAAACATCGCAACTGCGCATACGCAGCAAACTTCGCAACTGCGCATGTGCAGCAAACTTCGCAACTGCGCATACGCAGCAAACTTCGCAACTGCGCATACGCAGCAAACTTTGCAACTGCGCATACGCAGCAAACTTCGCAACTGCGCATGCTCAGCAAACTTCACAACTGCGCATACGCAGCAAAGTTCGCAACTGGGCATATGCAGCAAACTTCGCAACTGCGCATACGCAGCAAACCTCAAAACTGTGCATGCGCAGCAAACTTTGCAACTGCACATACGCAGCAAACTTTGCGACTGCGCATGCCCAGCAAACTTCGCAACTGCGCATGCACAGCAAACTTCGCAACTGCGCATACGCAGCGAAATTCGCAAATGCGCATGCGCAGCAAACCTCACAACTGCGAATGCGCAGCGAACTTCGCAACTGCGCATGCGCAGCAAACATCGCAACTGCGCATACGCAGCAAACTTCGCAACTGCGCATGTGCAGCAAACTTCGCAACTGCGCATACGCAGCAAACTTCGCAACTGCGCATACGCAGCAAACTTTGCAACTGCGCATGCGCAGCAAACTTCACAACTGCACATGCGCAGCAAACTTCGCAGCTGCGCATGCGCAGCAAACTTCGCAACTGCGCATACGCAGCAAACGTCGCAACTGCGCATGCGCAGCAAACTTCGCAACTGCGCATACGCAGCAATCGTCGCAACTGCGCATACGCAGCAAACTTCGCAACTGCGCATACGCAGCAAACTTCGCAACTGCGCATGCGCAGCAAACTTCGCAACTGCGCATGCGCAGCAAACTTCGCAACTGCGCATGCGCAGCAAACTTCGCAACTGCGCATACGCAGCAAACTTCGCAACTGCGCATGCGCAGCAAACTTCGCAACTGCGCATGCGCAGCAAACTTCGCAACTGCGCATGCGCAGCAAACTTCGCAACGGCGCATGCGCAGCAAACTTCGCAACGGCGCATATGCAGCAAACTTCGCAACTGCGCATACGCAGCAAACCTCACAACTGCGAATGCGCAGTGAACTTTGCAACTGCGCATGCGCAGCAAACTTCGCAACTGCGCATGCGCAGCAAACTTCGCAACTGCGCATACGCAGCAAACTTCACAACTCCGCATACGCAGCAAACCTCACAACTGCGAATGTGCAGTGAACTTCGCAACTGCGCATGCACAGCAAACTTCGCAACTGCGCATGCGCAGCAAACTTCGCAACTGCGCATACGCAGCAAACTTCTCAACTGCGCATGCGCAGCAAACTTCGCAACTGCGCATGCGCAGCAAACTTCGCAACTGCGCATACGCAGCAAACTTCGCAACTGCGCATACGCAGCAAACCTCACAACTGCGAATGCGCAGTGAACTTTGCAACTGCGCATGCGCAGCAAACTGCGCAACTGCGCATGCGCAGCAAACTTCGCATCTGCGCATGCGCAGCAAACTTCGCAACTGCACATACGCAGCAAACATCGCAACTGCACATACGCAGCAAACATCGCAACTACGCATGCGCATTACCTCGGCAAAAACTAAGCAGCTGCGCATGCGCATTGCGTTCAAACTTTTTTCTAACCATTTATATGCGCAAAACGACACCAAAAATGAAGCATCTTCTCATTTCTGAAAGCACTGTACAGCAACGCCGCAATGAATACGCAGCTGCGCATGCGCAGCAAACTTCGCAACTGCGCATACGCAGCAAACATCGCAACTACGCATGCGCATTACCTCGGCAAAAACTAAGCAGCTGCGCATGCGCATTGCGTTCAAACTTTTTTCTAACCATATATATGTGCAAAACGACACCAAAAATGAATCGTCTGCTCATTTCTGAACGCACTGCGCAGGTAAAGCAACGTCGCAATGAATACGCAGCTGCGCATGCACAGCAAAGTTTGCAACTGCGCATACGCAGCAAACTTCGCAACTGCGCATGCGCAGCAAACTTCACAACTGTGCATACGCTGCAAACTTCGCAACTGCGCATGCGTATCAAACTTTGCAACTCCGCATGCGCAGCAAACGTCGCAACTGCGCATACGCAGCAAACTTCGCAACTGCGCATGCGCAGCAAACTTCGCAACTGCGCATACGCAGCAAACTTCGCAACTGCGAATGTGCAGCAAACTTCGCAACTGCGCATACGCAGCAAACATCACAACTGCGAATGTGCAGCGAACTTCGCAACTGCGCATACGCAGCAAACTTCGCAACTGCGCATGTGCAGCAAACTTCGCAACTGCGCATGCACAGCAAACTTCGCAACTGCGCATACGCAGCAAACTTCACAACTACGCATGCGCATTACCTCGGCAAAAACTAAGCAGCTGCGCATGCGCATTGCTTTCAAACTTTTTTCTAACCATATATATGTGCAAAACGACACCAAAAATGAAGCGTCTGCTCATTTCTGAACGCACTGCGCAGGTAAAGCAACGTCGCAATGAATACGCAGCTGCGCATGCACAGCAAACTTTGCAACTGCGCATACGCAGCAAACTTTGCAACTGCGCATGCGCAGCAAACTTCACAACTGCGCATACGCTGCAAACTTCGCAACTGCGCATGCGCAACAAACTTCACAACTGTGCATACGCAGCAAACTTTGCGACTGCACATGCCCAGCAAACTTCGCAACTGCGCATGCGCAGCAAACTTCGCAACTGCGCATACGCAGCAAACTTCGCAACTGCGCATACGCAGCGAAATTCGCAACTGCGCATGCGCAGCAAACATCACAACTGTGAATGCGCAGCGAACTTTGCAACTGCGCATGCGCAGCAAACTTCGCAACTGCGCATACGCAACAAACTTCACAACTCCGCATACGCAGCAAACCTCACAACTGTGCATACGCAGCAAACTTTGCGACTGCACATGCCCAGCAAACTTCGCAACTGCGCATGCGCAGCAAACTTCGCAACTGCGCATGCGCAGCAAACTTCGCAACTGCGCATACGCAGCGAAATTCGCAACTGCGCATGCGCAGCAAACATCACAACTGTGAATGCGCAGCGAACTTCGCAACTGCGCATGCGCAGCAAACTTCGCAACTGCGCATACGCAGCAAACTTCGCAACTGCGCATGCGCAGCAAACTTCGCAACTGCGCATACGCAGCAAACTTCGCAACTGCGCATGTGCAGCAAACTTCGCAACTGCGCATGCGCAGCAAACTTCGCAACTGCGCATACGCAGCAAACTTCACAACTACGCATGCGCATTACCTCGGCAAAAACTAAGCAGCTGCGCATGCGCATTGCGTTCAAACTTTTTTCTAACCATATATATGCGCAAAATGACACCTAAAATGAAGCGTCTGCTCATTTCTGAACGCACTGTGCAGGTAAAGCAACGCCGCAATGAATACGCAGCTGCGCATGCACAGCAAACTTTGCAACTGCGCATACGCAGCAAACTTCGCAACTGCGCATGCGCAGCAAACTTCACAACAGCGCATACGCTGCAAACTTCGCAACTGCGCATGCGTATCAAACTTTGCAACTCCGCATGCGCAGCAAACGTCGCAACTGCGCATACGCAGCAAACTTCGCAACTGCGCATACGCAAGAAACTTCGCAACTGCGCATACGCACAAACGTTGCATATGCGCATATGCACAAACGTTGCAAATGCACATACGCAGCAAACTTCGCAACTGCGCATACGCAGCAAACGTCGAAACTGCGCATAAGCAGCAAACTTCACAACTGCCCATACGCAGCAAACTTCACAACTGCGCATATGCAGCAAATTTCGCAAATGCGCATATGCAGCAAACTTCACAACTGCGCATACGCAGCAAACCTCACAACTGCGAATGCGCAGCAAACTTCGCAACTGCGCATGCCCAGCAAACTTCGCAACTGCGCATACGCAGCAAACTTCGCAACTGGGCATATGCAGCAAACTTCGCAACTGCGCATACGCAGCAAACCTTACAACTGCGCATGCGCAGCAAACTTTGCAACTGCGCATACGCAGCAAACTTCGCAACTCCGCATGCGCAGCAAACTTCGCAACTGCACATGCGCAGTAAACTTCGCAACTGCGCATGCGCAGCAAACTTCGCAACTGCGCATACGCAGCAAACTTCGCAACTGCGCATACGCAGCAAACTTCGCAACTGCGCATATGCAGCAAACTTCACAACTGCGCATACGCAACAAACTTCACAACTGCACATACGCAGCAAACCTCACAACTGCGAATGTGCAGTGAACTTCGCAACTGCGCATGCGCAGCAAACTTCACAACTGCGCATGCGCAGCAAACTTCACAACTGCGCATACGCAGCAAACTTCGCAACTGCGCATTCGCAGCAAACTGCGCATACGCAGCAAACCTCACAACTGCGAATGCGCAGCGAACTTCGCAACTGCGCATACGCAGCAAACTTCGCAACTGCGCATGTGCAGCAAACTTCGCAACTGCGCATGCGCAGCAAACTTCGCAACTGCGCATACGCAGCAAACTTCACAACAACGCATGTGCATTACCTCGGCAAAAACTTAGCAGCTGCGCATGCACATTGCATTCAAACTTTTTTCTAACCATATATATGCGCAAAACGACACCAAAAATGAAGCGTCTGCTCATTTCTGAACGCACTGCGCAAGTAAAGCAACGCCGCAATGAATACGCAGCTGCGCATGCACAGCAAACTTTGCAACTGCACATACGCAGCAAACTTCGCAACTGCGCATGCGCAGCAAACTTCACAACTGCGCATACGCTGCAAACTTCGCAACTGCGCATGCGTAGCAAACTTCACAACTGCACATACGCAGCAAACTTTGCGACTGCGCATGCCCAGCAAACTTCGCAACTGCGCATGCGCAGCAAACTTCGCAACTGCGCATACGCAGCGAAATTCGCAACTGCGCATGCGCAGCAAACCTCACAACTGCGAATGCGCAGCAAACCTCACAACTGCGAATGCGCAGTGAACTTCGCAACTGCGCATGCGCAGCAAACTTCGCAACTGCGCATGCGCAGCAAACCTTGCAACTGCGCATACGCAGCAAACTTCGCAACTGCGCATATGCAGCAAACTTCGCAACTGCGCATACGCAGCAAACCTCACAACTGCGAATGTGCAGCAAACTTCGCAACTGCGCATACGCAGCAAACTTTGCAACTGCGCATGCGCAGCAAACTTCACAACTGCGCATACGCTGCAAACTTCGCAACTGCGCATGCGTATCAAACTTTGCAACTCCGCATGCGCAGCAAACGTCGCAACTGCGCATACGCAGCAAACTTCGCAACTGCGCATACGCAGCAAACTTCGCAACTGCGCATGCGCAACAAACTTCACAACTGTGCATACGCAGCAAACTTTGCGACTGCACATGCCCAGCAAACTTCGCAACTGCGCATGCGCAGCAAACTTCGCAACTGCGCATGTGCAGCAAACTTCGCAACTGCGCATGCGCAGCAAACTTCGCAACTGCGCATACACAGCAAACTTCACAACTACGCATGCGCATTACCTCGGCAAAAACTAAGCAGCTGCGCATGCGCATTGCGTTCAAACTTTTTTCTAACCATATATATGCGCAAAATGAAAAGTAAAGCAAAAAGCAAAATGAAAAGTAAAGCAACGCCGCAATGAATACGCAGCTATGCATGCACAGCAAACTTTGCAACTGCGCATACGCAGCAAACTTCGCAACTGCGCATGCGCAGCAAACTTCACAACTGCGCATACGCAGCAAACTTTGCGACTGCGCATGCCCAGCAAACTTCGCAACTCCGCATGCGCAGCAAACTTCGCAACTGCGCATGCGCAGCAAACTTCGCAACTGCGCATACGCTGCAAACTTCGCAACTGCGCATGCGCAGCAAACTTCACAACTGCGCATACGCAGCAAACTTTGCGACTGCGCATGCCCAGCAAACTTCGCAACTGCGCATGCGCAGCAAACTTCGCAACTGCGCATACGCAACGAAATTCGCAACTGCGCATGCGCAGCAAACTTCGCAACTGCGCATACGCTGCAAACTTCGCAACTGCGCATGCGCAGCAAACTTCACAACTGCGCATACGCAGCAAACTTTGCGACTGCGCATGCCCAGCAAACTTCGCAACTGCGCATGCGCAGCAAACTTCGCAACTGCGCATACGCAACGAAATTCGCAACTGCGCATGCGCAGCAAACCTCACAACTGCGAATGCGCAGCAAACTTTGCAACTGCGCATGCGAAGCAAACTTCGCAACTGCGCATACGCAGCAAACTTCGCAACTGCGCATGCTCAGCAAACTTTGCAACTGCTCATGCGCAGCAAACTTCGCAACTGCGCATACGCAGCAAACTTCGCAACTGCGCATACGCAGCAAACTTTGCAACTGCGCATATGCAGCAACCTTCGCAACTGCGAATGCGCAGCAAAATTTGCAACTGCGCATGCGCAGCAAACTTCGCAACTGCGCATGCGCAGCAAACTTCGCAACTGCGCATGCGCAGCAAACTTCGCAACTGCGCATACGCAGCAAACTTCGCAACTGTGCATACGCAGCAAACTTTGCAACTGCGCATACGCAGCAAACTTCGCAACTGTGCATACGCAGCAAACTTCGCAACTGCGCATACGCAGCAAACTTTGCAACTGCGCATACGCAGCAAACTTTGCAACTGCGCATACGCAGCAAACTTTGCAACTGCGCATACGCAGCAAACTTCGCAACTGCGCATGCGCAGCAAACTTTGCAACTGCGCATACGCAGCAAACTTCGCAACTGCGCATGCGCAGCAAACTTCGCAACTACGCATATGCAGCAAACTTTGCAACTGCGCATACGCAGCAAACTTCGCAACTGTGCATACGCAGCAAACTTTGCAACTGCGCATACGCAGCAAACTTCGCAACTGTGCATACGCAGCAAACTTCGCAACTGCGCATGCGCAGCAAACTTCACAACTGCGCATACGCAGCAAACTTCGCAACTGCGCATACGCAGGAAACTTCGCAACTGCGCATACACAGCAAACTTCGCAACTGCGCATACGCAGCAAACTTCGCAACTGCGCATGCACAGCAAACTTCGCAACTGCGCATACGCAGCAAACTTCGCAACTGCGCATACGCAGCAAACCTCTCAACTGCGAATGCGCTGTGAACTTTGCAACTGCGCATACGCAGCAAACTTTGCAACTGCGCATACGCAGCAAACTTCGCAACTGCGCATGCGCAGCAAACTTTGCAACTGCGCATACGCAGCAAACTTCGCAACTGCGCATGTGCAGCAAACTTCACAACTGCGCATACGCAGCAAACTTCTCAACTGTGCATACGCAGCAAACTTCGCAACTGCGCATGCGCAGCAAACTTTGCAACTGCGCATACGCAGCAAACTTCGCAACTGCGCATACGCAGCAAACCTCACAACTGCGAATGCGCAGCGAACTTCGCAACTGAGCATGCGCAGCAAACTTCGCAACTGCGCATGCGCAGCAAACTTCGCAACTGCGCATACGCAGCAAACTTTGCAACTGCGCATACGCAGCAAACATCGCAACTGCGCATGCACAGCAAACTTCACAACTGTGCATACGCTGCAAACTTCGCAACTGCGCATGCGTATCAAACTTCGCAACTCCGCATGCGCAGCAAACGTCGCAACTGCGCATACGCAGCAAACTTCGCAACTGCACATGCGCAGCAAACTTCGCAACTGCGCATACGCAGCAAACTTCGCAACTGCGCATACTTCGCAACTGTGCATACGCAGCAAACTTCGCAACTGCGCATACGCAGCAAACTTCGCAACTGCGCATGCTCAGCAAACTTTGCAACTGCTCATGCGCAGCAAACTTCGCAACTGCGCATACGCAGCAAACTTCGCAACTGCCCATACGCAGCAAACTTTGCAACTGCGCATATGCAGCAACCTTCGCAACTGCGAATGCGCAGCAAAATTTGCAACTGCGCATGCGCAGCAAACTTCGCAACTGCGCATGCGCAGCAAACTTCGCAACTGCGCATGCGCAGCAAACTTCGCAACTGCGCATACGCAGCAAACTTCGCAACTGTGCATTCGCAGCAAACTTTGCAACTGCGCATACGCAGCAAACTTCGCAACTGTGCATACGCAGCAAACTTCGCAACTGCGCATACGCAGCAAACTTCGCAACTGCGCATACGCAGCAAACTTTGCAACTGCGCATACGCAGCAAACTTTGCAACTGCGCATACGCAGCAAACTTCGCAACTGCGCATGCGCAGCAAACTTCGCAACTACGCATATGCAGCAAACTTTGCAACTGCGCATACGCAGCAAACTTCGCAACTGTGCATACGCAGCAAACTTTGCAACTGCGCATACGCAGCAAACTTCGCAACTGTGCATACGCAGCAAACTTCGCAACTGCGCATGCGCAGCAAACTTCACAACTGCGCATACGCAGCAAACTTCGCAACTGCGCATACGCAGCAAACTTCGCAACTGCGCATACGCAGCAAACTTCGCAACTGCGCATACGCAGCAAACTTCGCAACTGCGCATGCGCAGCAAACTTCGCATGCGCAGCAAACTTCGCAACTGCGCATACGCAGCAAACTTCGCAACTGCGCATACGCAGCAAACCTCACAACTGCGAATGCGCTGTGAACTTTGCAACTGCGCATACGCAGCAAACTTTGCAACTGCGCATACGCAGCAAACTTCGCAACTGAGCATGCGCAGCAAACTTCGCAACTGCGCATACGCAGCAAACTTTGCAACTGCGCATACGCAGCAAACATCGCAACTGCGCATGCACAGCAAACTTCACAACTGTGCATACGCTGCAAACTTCGCAACTGCGCATGCGTATCAAACTTCGCAACTCCGCATGCGCAGCAAACGTCGCAACTGCGCATACGCAGCAAACTTCGCAACTGCACATGCGCAGCAAACTTCGCAACTGCGCATACGCAGCAAACTTCGCAACTGCGCATACTTCGCAACTGTGCATACGCAGCAAACTTCGCAACTGCGCATACGCAGCAAACTTCGCAACTGCGCATGCTCAGCAAACTTTGCAACTGCTCATGCGCAGCAAACTTCGCAACTGCGCATACGCAGCAAACTTCGCAACTGCGCATACGCAGCAAACTTTGCAACTGCGCATATGCAGCAACCTTCGCAACTGCGAATGCGCAGCAAAATTTGCAACTGCGCATGCGCAGCAAACTTTGCAACTGCGCATGCGCAGCAAACTTCGCAACTGCGCATGCGCAGCAAACTTCGCAACTGCGCATACGCAGCAAACTTCGCAACTGCGCATACGCAGCAAACTTCGCAACTGCGCATACGCAGCAAACTTCGCAACTGCGCATGCGCAGCAAACTTCGCAACTGCGCATACGCAGCAAACTTCGCAACTGTGCATACGCAGCAAACTTCGCAACTGCGCATGCGCAGCAAACTTCGCAACTGCGCATGCGCAGCAAACTTCGCAACTGCGCATACGCAGCAAACCTCACAACTGCGAATGCGCAGTGAACTTTGCAACTGCGCATACGCAGCAAACTTCGCAACTGCGCATGCGCAGCGAACTTTGCAACTGCGCATACGCAGCAAACTTCGCAACTGCGCATGTGCAGCAAACATCACAACTGCGCATACGCAGCAAACTTCTCAACTGTGCATACGCAGCAAACTTCGCAACTGCGCATGCGCAGCAAACTTTGCAACTGCGCATACGCAGCAAACTTCGCAACTGCACATGCGCAGCAAACTTCACAACTGCGCATACGCAGCAAACTTCGCAACTGCGCATACGCAGCAAACTTTGCAACTGTGCATACGCAGCAAACTTCTCAACTGCGCATGTGCAGCAAACTTCGCAACTACGCATACGCAGCAAACTTCGCAACTGCGCATGCGCATTACCTCTGCAAAAAATAAGCAGCTGCGCATGCGCATTGCGTTCAAACTTTTTTCTAACCATATATATGCGCAAAATGACACCAAAAATGAAGCGTCTTCTCATTTCTGAACGCACTGTACAGCAACGCCACAATGAATATGCAGCTGCACATGCGCAGCAAACTTTGCAACTGCGCATGCGCAGCAAACTTTGCAACTGCGCATACGCAGCAAACTTCGCAACTGCGCATGCGCAGCAAACTTCACAACTGCGCATACGCAGCAAACTTCGCAACTGCGCATACGCAGCAAACTTCGCAACTGCGCATACGCAGCAAACTTCGCAACTGCGCATGCGCAGCAAACTTTGCAACTGCGCATACGCAGCAAACTTCGCAACTGCGCATACGCAGCAAACCTCACAACTGCGCATGCGCAGCAAACTTTGCAACTGCGCATACGCAGCAAACTTCGCAACTGCGCATACGCAGCAAACTTCGCAACTGCGCATACGCAGCAAACTTCGCAACTGCGCATGCGCAGCAAACTTCGCAACTGCGCATACGCAGCAAACCTCACAACTGCGAATGTGCAGCGAACTTCGCAACTGCGCATACGCAGCAAACTTCGCGACTGCGCATGCGCAGCAAACTTCGCAACTGCTGATACGCAGCAAACTTCGCAACTGCGCATACGCAGCAAACTTTGCAACTGTGCATAGTAAGCAAACGTCGCAACTGCGCATATGCAGCAAACTTCGCAACTGCGCATACGCAGCAACCTTCGCAACTGTGCATATGCAGCAAACTTCGCAACTGCGCATACGCAGCAAACCTCACAACTGCGAATGCGCAGAGAACTTCGCAACTGCGCATGCGCAGCAAACTTCGCAACTGCGCATGCACAGCAAACTTCGCAACTGCGCATACGCAGCAAACTTCGCAACTGCGCATACGCAGCAAACTTCGCAACTGCGCATGCGCAGAAAACTTCGCAACTGCGCATACGCAGCAAACTTCGCAACTGCGCATACGCAGTAATCTTCGCAACTGTGCATATGCAGCAACCTTCGCAACTGTGCATATGCAGCAAACTTCGCAACTGCGCATACGCAGCAAACCTCACAACTGCGAATGCGCAGCGAACTTCGCAACTGCGCATGCGCAGCAAACTTCGCAACTGCGCATGCGCAGCAAACTTCGCAACTGCGCATACGCAGCAAACTTCGCAACTGCGCATACGCAGCAAACTTCGCAACTGCGCATGCGCAGCAAACTTTGCAACTGCGCATGCGCAGCAAACTTTGCAACTGCGCATGCGCAGCAAACTTTCCAACTGCGCATACGCAGCAAACTTCGCAGCTGCGCATACGCAGCAAACTTCGCAACTGCGCATAAGCAGCAAACTTCGCAACTGCGCATACGCAGCAAACTTCGCAACTGCGCATACGCAGCAAACTTCGCAACTGCTCATACGCAACAAACTTCGCAACTACGCATGCGCAGCAAACTTCGCAACTGCGCATACGCAGCAAACTTTGCAACTGCGCATGTGCAGCAAACTTCGCAACTGCGCATGCGCAGCAAACTTCGCAACTGCGCATACGCAGCAAACTTCACAACTACGCATGCGCATTACCTCGGCAAAAACTAAGCAGCTGCGCATGCGCATTGCGTTCAAACTTTTTTCTAACCATATATATGCGCAAAAAGACACCAAAAATGAAGCGTCTGCTCATTTCTGAACGCACTGCGCAGGTAAAGCAACGCTGCAATGAATACGCACCTGGGCATGCACAGCAAACTTTGCAACTGCGCATACGCAGCAAACTTCGCAACTGCGCATGCGCAGCAAACTTCGCAACTGTGCATACGCAGCATTCTTCGCAACTGCGCATACGCAGCAAACTTCGCAACTGCGCATACGCAGCAAACTTCGCAACTGCGCATATGCAGCAAACTTCACAACTGCGCATACGCAGCAAACTTCACAACTGCGCATACGCAGCAAACTTCGCAACTGCGCATACGCAGCAAACTTCGCAACTGCGCATGCGCAGCAAACTTCACAACTGCGCATATGCTGCAATCTTCGCAACTGCGCATACGCAGCAAACATCGCAACTGCACATACGCAGCAAACTTCGCAACTGCGCATACGCAGCAAACTTCGCAACTGCGCATACGCAGCAACCTTCGCAACTGTGCATATGCAGCAAACTTCGCAACTGCGCATACGCAGCATTCTTCGCAACTGCGCATACGCAGCAAACTTCGCAACTGCGCATACGCAGCAAACTTCGCAACTGCGCATATGCAGCAAACTTCACAACTGCGCATACGCAGCAAACTTCACAACTGCGCATACGCAGCAAACTTCGCAACTGCGCATACGCAGCAAACTTCGCAACTGCGCATGCGCAGCAAACTTCACAACTGCGCATATGCTGCAATCTTCGCAACTGCGCATACGCAGCAAACATCGCAACTGCACATACGCAGCAAACTTCGCAACTGCGCATACGCAGCAAACTTCGCAACTGCGCATACGCAGCAACCTTCGCAACTGTGCATATGCAGCAAACTTCGCAACTGCGCATACGCAGCAAACCTCACAACTGCGAATGCGCAGAGAACGTCGCAACTGCGCATGCGCAGCAAACTTCGCAACTGCGCATGCACAGCAAACTTCGCAACTGCGCATACGCAGCAAACTTCGCAAATGCGCATACGCAGCAAACTTCGCAACTGCGCATGCGCAGAAAACTTCGCAACTGCGCATACGCGGCAAACTTCGCAACTGCGCATACGCAGTAATCTTCGCAACTGTGCATATGCAGCAACCTTCGCAACTGTGCATATGCAGCAAACTTCGCAACTGCGCATACGCAGCAAACCTCACAACTGCGAATGCGCAGCGAACTTCGCAACTGCGCATGCGCAGCAAACTTCGCAACTGTGCATGCGCAGCAAACTTCGCAACTGCGCATACGCAGCAAACTTCGCAACTGCGCATACGCAGCAAACTTCGCAACTGCGCATGCGCAGCAAACTTTGCAACTGCGCATGCGCAGCAAACTTTGCAACTGCGCATGCGCAGCAAACTTCGCAACTGCGCATACGCAGCAAACTTCGCAACTGCGTATATGCAGCAAACTTCGCAACTGCGCATGCACAGCAAACTTCGCAACTGCTCATATGCAGCAAACTTCGCAACTACGCATGCGCAGCAAACTTGGCAACTGCGCATACGCAGCAAACATCGCAACTGCGCATGTGCAGCAAACTTCGCAACTGTGCATACGCAGCAAACTTCACAACTACGCATGCGCATTACCTCGGCAAAAACTAAGCAGCTGCGCATGCGCATTGCGTTCAAACTTTTTTCTAACCATATATATGCGCAAAACGACACCAAAAATGAAGCGTCTGCTCATTTCTGAACGCACTGCGCAGGTAAAGCAATGCCGCAATGAATACGCACCTGCGCATGAACAACAAACTTTGCAACTGCGCATACGCAGCAAACTTCGCAACTGCGCATGCGCAGCAAACTTCGCAACTGCGCATAAGCAGCAATCTTTGCAACTGCGCATACGCAGCAAACTTCGCAACTGCGCATATGCAGCAAACTTCGCAACTGTGCATACGCAGCAAACTTCGCAACTGCGCATGCGCAACAAACTTCGCAACTGCGCATACGCAGCAAACTTTGCAACTGCGCATAAGCAGCAAACTTTGCAACTGCGCATAAGCAGCAAACTTTGCAACTGCGCATACACAGCAAACTTCGCAACTGCGCATATGCAGCAAACTTTGCAACTGCGCATATGCAGCAAACTTCGCAACTGCGCATGCGCAGCAAACTTCGCAACTGCTCATATGCAGCAAACTTCGCAACTACGCATGCGCAGCAAACTTCGCAACTGCGCATACGCAGCAAACTTCGCAACTGCGCATGTGCAGCAAACTTCGCAACTGCGCATGCGCAGAAAACTTCGCAACTGCGCATGCGCAGCAAACTGCGCATGTGCAGCAAACTTTGCAACTGTGCATGCGCAGCAAACTTCGCAACTGCGCATGAGCAGCAAACTTGGCAACTGCGCATATGCAGCAAACTTCGCAACTGCGCATACTTCGCAACTGCGCATACGCAGCAAACTTCGCAACTGCGCATACGCAGCAAACTTCGCAACTGCGCATGCGCAGCAAAATTTGCAACTGCGCATGCGCAGCAAACTTCGCAACTGCGCATATGCAGCAAACTTCGCAACTGGCCATACTTCGCAACTGCGCATACGCAGCAAACTTCGCAACTGCGCATATGCAGCAAACTTCGCAACTGCGCATGCGCAGCAAAATTTGCAACTGCGCATGCGCAGCAAACTTCGCAACTGCGCATACTTCGCAACTGCGCATACGCAGCAAACTTCGCAACTGCGCATACGCAGCAAACTGCGCATATGCAGCAAACTTCGCAACTGTGCATGCGCAGCAAACTTTGCAACTGCGCATGCGCAGCAAACTTCGCAACTGCGCATATGCAGCAAACTTCGCAACTGCGCATACTTCGCAAATGCGCATACGCAGAAAACTTCGCAACTGCGCATACGCAGCAAACTTCGCAACTGCGCATGCGCAGCAAAATTTGCAACTGCGCATGCGCAGCAAACTTCGCAACTGCGCATGCGCAGCAAACTTCGCAACTGCGCATACGCAGCAAACTTCGCAACTGCTCATACTTCGCAAATGCGCATACGCATTAAACTTCGCAACTGCGCATGCGCAGCAAACTTCGCAACTGCGCATGCGCAGCAATCTTCGCAACTGCGCATACGCAGCAAACTTTGCAACTGCGCATACGCAGCAAACTTCGCAACTGCGCATACTTCGCAACTGTGCATACGCAGCAAACATCGCAACTGCTCATGCGCAGCAAACTTTGCATCTGCGCATACGCAGCAAACTTCGCAACTGCGCATACGCAGCAAACTTCGCAACTGCTCATGCGCAGCAAACTTCGCATCTGCGCATACGCAGCAAACTTCGCAACTGCGCATACTTCGCAACTGTGCATACGCAGCAAACTTCGCAACTGCTCATGCGCAGCAAACTTCGCATCTGCGCATACGCAGCAAACTTCGCAACTGCGCATACGCAGCAAACTTTGCAACTGCTCATGCGCAGCAAACTTCGCATCTGCGCATACGCAGCAAACTTCGCAACTGCGCATACGCAGCAAACTTCGCAACTGCGCATATGCAGCAACCTTCGCAACTGCGAATGCGCAGCAAAATTTGCAACTGCGCATGCGCAGCAAACTAAGCAACTGCGCATGCGCAGCAAACTTTGCAATTGCGCATGCGCAGCAAACTTCGCAACTGCACATGTGCGGAAAACTTTGCAATTGCGCATGCACAGCAAACTTTGCAGCTGCGCATGCGCAGCAAACTTCGCAACTGCGCATACGCAGCAAACTTCGCAACTGCGCATACTTCGCAACTGCGCATACGCAACAAACTTCGCAACTGCGCATAGGCATTGAACTTCGCAACTGCAAATGCGCAGCAAAATTCGCAACTGCGCATGCGCAGCAAACTTCGCAACTGCGCATGTGCAGCAAACTTCGCAACTGTGCATACTTCGCAACTGCGCATACGCAGCAAACTTCGCAACTGCGCAGACGCAGCGAACTTCGCAACTGCAAATGCGCAGCAAAATTCGCAACTGCGCATGCGCAGCAAACTTCGCAACTGCGCATGCGCAGCAAACTTCGCAACTGCGCATACTTCGCAACTGCGCATACGCAGCAAACTTCGCAACTGCGCATACGCAGCAATCTGCGCATATGCAGCAAAATTCGCAACTGTGCATGCGCAGCAAACTTTGCAACTGCGCATACGCAGCAAAATTCGCAACTGCGCATACGCAGCAAACTTCGTAACTGCGCATGCGCAGCAAACTTTGCAACTGCTCATGCGCAGCAAACTTCGCAACTGCGCATACGCAGCAAACTTCGCAACTGCGCATACGCAGCAAACTTTGCAACTGCGCATGCGCAGCAAACTTCGCAACTGCGCATGCGCAGCAAACTTTGCAACTGCGCATGCGCAGCAAACTTCGCAACTGCGCATACGCAGCAAACTTTGCAACTGCGCATACTTCGCAACTGCGCATACGCAGCAAACTTCGCAACTGCGCATACGCAGCGAACTTCGCAACTGCAAATGCGCAGCAAAATTCGCAACTGCGCATGCGCAGCAAACTTCGCAACTGCGCATGCGCAACAAACTTCGCAATTGCGCATGCGCAGCAAACTTCGCATCTGCGCATACGCAGCAAAGTTTGCAACTGCGCATACGCAGCAAACTTCGCAACTGCGCATGCGCAGCAAACGTCGCAACTGCGCATACGCAGCAAACTTCGCAACTGCGCATACGTAGCAAACTTCGCAGCTGCTCATGCGCAGCAAACTTCGCAACTGCGCATGTGCAGCAAACTTCGCAATTGCGCATGCACAGCAAACTTCGCAACTGCGCATATGCAGCAAACTTCGCAACTGCGCATACGCAGCAAACTTCACAACTGCGCATGCGCAGCAAACTTTGCAACTGCGCATGCGCAGCAAACTGCGCATACGCAGCAAACTTCGCAACTGTGCATGCGCAGCAAACTTCGCAACTGCGCATGCGCATCAAACTTCGCAACTGCACATACGCAGCAAACTTTGCAACTGCTCATACGCAGCAAACTTCGCAACTCCGCATGCGCAGCAAACTTAGCAACTGCGCATGCGCAGCAAACTTCGCAACTGCACATACGCAGCAAACTTTGCAACTGCTCATACTCAGCAAACTTTGCAACTGCGCATGCGCAGCAAACCTCGCAACTGCACATACGCAGCAAACTTCGCAAATACGCATACGCAGAAAACTTCGAAACTGCGCATGTGCAGCAAACTTCGCAACTGCGCATACGCAGCAAACTTCACAACTGCGCATGCGCAGCAAACTTCGCAACTGCGCATGCGCAGCAAAGTTCGCAATTGCGCATGCGCAGCAAACTTCATAACTGCGCATACGCAGCAAACTTCGCAACTGCGCATAGGCAGAAAAATTCGCAAATGCGCATACGCAGAAAACTTCGAAACTGCTCATACGCAGCAAACTTCGTAACTGCGCATACGCAGCAAACTTCGCAACTGCGCATGCGCAGCAAACTTCGCAACTGCGCATTCGCAGCAAAATGCGCATGTGCAGCAAACTTCGCAACTGCGCATACGCAGCAAACTTCACAACTGCGCATGCGCAGCAAACTTCGCAACTGCGCATGCGCAGCAAACTTCGCAACTGCGCATGTGCAGCAAACTTCGCAACTGTGCATACTTCGCAACTGCGCATACGCAGCAAACTTCGCAACTGCGCATACGCAGCGAACTTCGCAACTGCAAATGCGCAGCAAAATTCGCAACTGCGCATGCGCAGCAAACTTCGCAACTGCGCATGCGCAGCAAACTTCGCAACTGCGCATACTTCGCAACTGCGCATACGCAGCAAACTTCGCAACTGCGCATACGCAGCAATCTGCGCATATGCAGCAAAATTCGCAACTGTGCATGCGCAGCAAACTTTGCAACTGCGCATACGCAGCAAACTTCGCAACTGCGCATACGCAGCAAACTTCGCAACTGCGCATGCGCAGCAAACTTTGCAACTGCTCATGCGCAGCAAACTTCGCAACTGCGCATACGCAGCAAACTTCGCAACTGCGCATACGCAGCAAACTTTGCAACTGCGCATGCGCAGCAAACTTCGCAACTGCGCATGCCTAGCAAACTTTGCAATTGCGCATGCGCAGCAAACTTCGCAACTGCACATGTGCGGAAAACTTTGCAATTGTGCATGCGCAGCAAACTTTGCAACTGCGCATGCGCAGCAAACTTCGCAACTGCGCATACGCAGCAAACTTTGCAACTGCGCATACTTCGCAACTGCGCATACGCAGCAAACTTCGCAACTGCGCATACGCAGCGAACTTCGCAACTGCAAATGCGCAGCAAAATTCGCAACTGCGCATGCGCAGCAAACTTCGCAACTGCGCATGCGCAACAAACTTCGCAATTGCGCATGCGCAGCAAACTTCGCATCTGCGCATACGCAGCAAAGTTTGCAACTGCGCATACGCAGCAAACTTCGCAACTGCGCATGCGCAGCAAACGTCGCAACTGCGCATACGCAGCAAACTTCGCAACTGCGCATACGTAGCAAACTTCGCAGCTGCTCATGCGCAGCAAACTTCGCAACTGCGCATGTGCAGCAAACTTCGCAATTGCGCATGCACAGCAAACTTCGCAACTGTGCATATGCAGCAAACTTCGCAACTGCGCATACGCAGCAAACTTCACAACTGCGCATGCGCAGCAAACTTTGCAACTGCGCATGCGCAGCAAACTGCGCATACGCAGCAAACTTCGCAACTGTGCATGCGCAGCAAACTTCGCAACTGCGCATGCGCATCAAAGTTTGCAACTGCGCATACGCAGCAAACTTCGCAACTGCGCATGCGCAGCAAACGTCGCAACTGCGCATACGCAGCAAACTTCGCAACTGCGCATACGTAGCAAACTTCGCAGCTGCTCATGCGCAGCAAACTTCGCAACTGCGCATGTGCAGCAAACTTCGCAATTGCGCATGCACAGCAAACTTCGCAACTGTGCATATGCAGCAAACTTCGCAACTGCGCATACGCAGCAAACTTCACAACTGCGCATGCGCAGCAAACTTTGCAACTGCGCATGCGCAGCAAACTGCGCATACGCAGCAAACTTCGCAACTGTGCATGCGCAGCAAACTTCGCAACTGCGCATGCGCATCAAACTTCGCAACTGCACATACGCAGCAAACTTTGCAACTGCTCATACGCAGCAAACTTCGCAACTGCGCATGCGCAGCAAACTTAGCAACTGCGCATGCGCAGCAAACTTCGCAACTGCACATACGCAGCAAACTTTGCAACTGCTCATACTCAGCAAACTTTGCAACTGCGCATGCGCAGCAAACCTCGCAACTGCACATACGCAGCAAACTTCGCAAATGCGCATACGCAGAAAACTTCGAAACTGCGCATACGCAGCTAACTTCGCAACTGCGCATACGCAGAAAAATTCGCAACTACGCATGGGCAGCAAACTTCGCAACTGCGCATTCGCAGCAAAATGCGCATGTGCAGCAAACTTCGCAACTGCGCATACGCAGCAAACTTCACAACTGCGCATGCGCAGCAAACTTCGCAACTTCGCATGCGCAGCAAAGTTCGCAATTGCGCATGCGCAGCAAACTTCATAACTGCGCATACGCAGCAAACTTCGCAACTGCGCATAGGCAGAAAAATTCGCAAATGCGCATACGCAGAAAACTTCGAAACTGCGCATACGCAGCAAACTTCGTAACTGCGCATACGCAGCAAACTTCGCAACTGCGCATGCGCAGCAAACTTCGCAACTGCGCATTCGCAGCAAAATGCGCATGTGCAGCAAACTTCGCAACTGCGCATACGCAGCAAACTTCACAACTGCGCATGCGCAGCAAACTTCGCAACTGCGCATGCGCAGCAAACTTCGCAATTGCGCATGCGCAGCAAACTTCATAACTGCGCATACGCAGCAAACTTCGCAACTGCGCATAGGCAGAAAAATTCGCAACTGCGCATGGGCAGCAAACTTCACAACTGCGCATGCGCAGCAAACTTCGCAACTGCGCATACGCAGCAAAATTCTCAGCTGCGCATGAGCAGCAAACTTCGTAACTGCGCATACGCAGCAAACTTCGCAACTGCGCATGCGCAGCAAACTTCGCAACTGCGCATTCGCAGCAAAATGCGCATGTGCAGCAAACTTCGCAACTGTGCATGCGCAGCAAACTTCGCAACTGCGCATGCGCAGCAAACTTCGCAACTACGCATATGCAGCAAACTTCGCAACTGCGCATACTTTGCAACTGCGCATACGCAGCAAACTTCGCAACTGCGCATACGCAGCAAACTTCGCAACTGCGCATACGCAGCAAACTTCGCAACTGCGCATACTTTGCAACTGCGCATACGCAGCAAACTTCGCAACTGCGCATACGCAGCAAACTGTGCATATGCAGCAAACTTCGCAACTGTGCATGCGCAGCAAACTTCGCAACTGCGCATGCGCAGCAAACTTCGCAACTGCGCATATGCAGCAAACTTCGCAACTGCGCATACTTCGCAACTGCGCATACGCAGCAAACTTCGCAACTGCGCATACGCAGCAAACTTCGCAACTGCGCATGCGCAGTAAAATTTGCAACTGCGCATGCGCAGCAAACTTCGCAACTGCGCATGCGCAGCAAACTTCGCAACTGCGCATACGCAGCAAATTTCGCAACTGCGCATACTTCGCAACTGCGCATACGCAGCAAACTTCGCAACTGCGCATACTCAGCAAACTTCGCAACTGCGCATACTTCGCAACAGTGCATACGCAGCAAACTTTGCAACTGCGCATACGCAGCAAACTTCGCAACTGCGCATGCGCAGCAAACTTTGCAACTGCTCATGTGCAGCAAACTTCGCAACTGCGCATACGCAGCAAACTTCGCAACTGCGCATACGCAGCAAACTTCGCAACTGCGCATACTTCGCAACTGTGCATACGCAGCAAACTTCGCAACTGCGCATGCTCAGCAAACTTTGCAACTGCTCATGCGCAGCAAACTTCGCAACTGCGCATACGCAGCAAACTTCGCAACTGCGCATATGCAGCAACCTTCGCAACTGCGAATGCGCAGCAAAATTTGCAACTGCGCATGCGCAGCAAACTTCGCAACTGCGCATGCGCAGCAAACTTCGCAAATGCGCATGCGCAGCAAACTTCGCAACTGCACATGTGTGGAAAACTTTGCAATTGCGCATGCGCAGCAAACTTTGCAACTGCGCATGCGCAGCAAACTTCGCAACTGCGCATACGCAGCAAACTTCGCAACTGCGCATACTTCGCAACTGCGCATGTGCAGCAAACTTCGCAATTGCGCATGTGCAACAAACTTCGCAATTGCGTATGCGCAGCAAACTTCGCATCTGCGCATACGCAGCAAACTTCGCAACTGCGCATGCGCAGCAAACGTCGCAACTGCGCATACGCAGCAAACTTTGCAACTGCGCATGCGCAGCAAACTGCGCATACGCAGCAAACTTCGCAACTGCGCATGCGCAGTAAAATTTGCAACTGCGCATGCGCAGCAAACTTCGCAACTGCGCATGCGCAGCAAACTTCGCAACTGCGCATACGCAGCAAATTTCGCAACTGCGCATACTTCGCAACTGCGCATACGCAGCAAACTTCGCAACTGCGCATGCGCAGCAAACTTTGCAACTGCTCATGTGCAGCAAACTTCGCAACTGCGCATACGCAGCAAACTTCGCAACTGCGCATATGCAGCAAACTTCGCAACTGCGCATACTTCGCAACTGTGCATACGCAGCAAACTTCGCAACTGCGCATGCTCAGCAAACTTTGCAACTGCTCATGCGCAGCAAACTTCGCAACTGCGCATACGCAGCAAACTTCGCAACTGCGCATACGCAGCAAACTTCGCAACTGCGCATATGCAGCAACCTTCGCAACTGCGAATGCGCAGCAAAATTTGCAACTGCGCATGCGCAGCAAACTTCGCAACTGCGCATGCGCAGCAAACTTCGCAAATGCGCATGCGCAGCAAACTTCGCAACTGCACATGTGTGGAAAACTTTGCAATTGCGCATGCGCAGCAAACTTTGCAACTGCGCATGCGCAGCAAACTTCGCAACTGCGCATACGCAGCAAACTTCGCAACTGCGCATACTTCGCAACTGCGCATGTGCAGCAAACTTCGCAATTGCGCATGTGCAACAAACTTCGCAATTGCGTATGCGCAGCAAACTTCGCATCTGCGCATACGCAGCAAACTTCGCAACTGCGCATGCGCAGCAAACGTCGCAACTGCGCATACGCAGCAAACTTTGCAACTGCGCATGCGCAGCAAACTGCGCATACGCAGCAAACTTCGCAATTGCGCATGCGCAGCAAACGTCGCAACTGCGCATACGCAGCAAACTTCGCAACTGCGCATACGCAGCAAACTTCGCAGCTGCGCATACGCAGCAAACTTCGCAACTGAGCATGCGCAGCAAACGTCGCAACAGCGCATACGCAGCAAACTTCGCAACTGCGCATACGTAGCAAACTTCGCAGCTGCTCATGCGCAGCAAACTTCGCAACTGCGCATGCGCAGCAAACTTTGCAACTGCGCATGCGCAGCAAACTTCGCAACTGCGCATGCGCAGCAAACTTCGCAACTGCGCATACGCAGCAAATTTCGCAACTGCGCATACTTCGCAACTGCGCATACGCAGCAAACTTCGCAACTGCGCATACGCAGCAAACTTCGCAACTGCGCATACTTCGCAACTGTGCATACGCAGCAAACTTCGCAACTGCGCATACGCAGCAAACTTCGCAACTGCGCATGCGCAGCAAACTTCGCAACTGCGCATGCGCAGCAAACTTTGCAACTGCGCATGCGCAGCAAACTTCGCAACTGCGCATGCGCAGCAAACTTCGCAACTGCGCATACGCAGCAAATTTCGCAACTGCGCATACTTCGCAACTGCGCATACGCAGCAAACTTCGCAACTGCGCATACGCAGCAAACTTCGCAACTGCGCATACTTCGCAACTGTGCATACGCAGCAAACTTCGCAACTGCGCATACGCAGCAAACTTCGCAACTGCGCATGCGCAGCAAACTTTGCAACTGCGCATGCGCAGCAAACTTCGCAACTGTGCATACGCAGCAAACTTCGCAACTGCGCATACGCAGCAAACTTCGCAACTGCGCATATGCAGCAACCTTTGCAACTGCGAATGCACAGCAAAATTTGCAACTGCGCATGCGCAGCAAACTTCGCAACTGCGCATGCGCAGCAAACTTCGCAAATGCGCATGTGCAGCAAACTTCTCAACTGCACATGTGCGGAAAACCTTGCAATTGCGCATGCGCAGCAAACTTTGCAACTGCGCATGCGCAGCAAACTTCGCAACTGCGCATACGCAGCAAACTTCGCAACTGCGCATACTTCCCAACTGCGCATACGCAGCAAACTTCTCAACTGCGCATACGCAGCAAACTTCGCAACTGCAAATGCGCAGCAAAATTCGCAACTGCGCATGCGCAGCAAACTTTGCAACAGCGCATGCGCAGCAAACTTCGCAACTGCGCATGCGCAGCAAACTTCGCAACTGCGCATGTGCAGCAAACTTCGCAATTGCGCATGTGCAACAAACTTCGCAATTGCGCATGCGCAGCAAACTTCGCATCTGCGCATACGCAGCAAACTTTGCAACTGCGCATGCGCAGCAAACTGCGCATACGCAGCAAACTTCGCAACTGCGCATGCGCAGCAAACGTCGCAACTGCGCATACGCAGCAAACTTCGCAACTGCGCATCTGCAGCAAACTTCGCAATTGCGCATGCGCAGCAAACTTCGCATCTGCGCATACGCAGCAAACTTTGCAACTGCGCATGCGCAGCAAACTGCGCATACGCAGCAAACTTCGCAATTGCGCATGCGCAGCAAACGTCGCAACTGCGCATACGCAGCAAACTTCACAACTGCGCATACGCAGCAAACTTCGCAGCTGCGCATACGCAGCAAACTTCGCAACTGAGCATGCGCAGCAAACGTCGCAACTGCGCATACGCAGCAAACTTCGCAACTGCGCATACGTAGCAAACTTCGCAGCTGCTCATGCGCAGCAAACTTCGCAACTGCGCATGCGCAGCAAACTTTGCAACTGCTCATGCGCAGCAAACTTCGCAACTGCGCATACGCAGCAAAATTCGCAACTGCGCATACGCAGCAAACTTCGCAACTGCGCATATGCAGCAACCTTCGCAACTGCCAATACGCAGAAAAATTCGCAACTGCGCATGGGCAGCAAACTTCGCAACTGCGCATGCGCAGCAAAATTTGCAGCTGCGCATGCGCAGCAAAATTTGCAACTGCGCATGAGCAGCAAACTTCGCAACTGCACATGCACAGCAAACTTTTCAACTGCGCATGCGCAGCAAATTTCACAACTGCGCATACGCAGCAAACTTCGCAACTGCGCATACGCAGCAAACTTCACAACTGCGCATACTTCGCAACTGCGCATACGCAGCAAACTTCGCATCTGCGCATAAGCAACAAACTTTGCAACTGCGCATACGCAGCAAACTTCGCAATTGCACATGCGCAGCAAACGTCGCAACTGCGCATACGCAGCAAACTTCGCAACTGCGCATATGCAGCAAACTTCGCAACTGCGCATACGCAGCAAACTTCGCAACTGCGCATACTTCGCAACTGTGCATACGCAGCAAACTTCGCAACTGCGCATACGCAGCAAACTTCGCAACTGCGCATGCGCAGCAAACTTTGCAACTGCTCATGCGCAGCAAACTTCGCAACTGCGCATATGCAGCAACCTTTGCAACTGCGAATGCACAGCAAAATTTGCAACTGCGCATGCGCAGCAAACTTCGCAACTGCGCATGCGCAGCAAACTTTGCAACTGCTCATGCGCAGCAAACTTCGCAACTGCGCATATGCATCAACCTTTGCAACTGAGAATGCACAGCAAAATTTGCAACTGCGCATGCGCAGCAAACTTCGCAACTGCGCATGCGCAGCAAACTTCGCAAATGCGCATGCGCAGCAAACTTCGCAACTGCACATGTGTGGAAAACTTTGCAATTGCGCATGCGCAGCAAACTTTGCAACTGCGCATGCGCAGCAAACTTCGCAACTGCGCATACGCAGCAAACTTCGCAACTGCGCATACTTCGCAACTGCGCATGTGCAGCAAACTTCTCAATTGCGCATGTGCAACAAACTTCGCAATTGCGTATGCGCAGCAAACTTCGCATCTGCGCATACGCAGCAAACTTCGCAACTGCGCATGCGCAGCAAACGTCGCAACTGCGCATACGCAGCAAACTTTGCAACTGCGCATGCGCAGCAAACTGCGCATACGCAGCAAACTTTGCAATTGCGCATGCGCAGCAAACGTCGCAACTGCGCATACTTCGCAACTGTGCATACGCAGCAAACTTCGCAACTGCGCATACGCAGCAAACTTCGCAACTGCGCATGCGCAGCAAACTTTGCAACTGCTCATGCGCAGCAAACTTCGCAACTGCGCATATGCAGCAACCTTTGCAACTGCGAATGCACAGCAAACTGCGCATACGCAGCAAACTTCGCAACTGCGCATACGCAGCAAACTTTGCAACTGCGCATGCGCAGCAAACTGCGCATACGCAGCAAACTTCGCAATTGCGCATGCGCAGCAAACGTCGCAACTGCGCATACTTCGCAACTGTGCATACGCAGCAAACTTCGCAACTGCGCATACGCAGCAAACTTCGCAACTGCGCATGCGCAGCAAACTTTGCAACTGCTCATGCGCAGCAAACTTCGCAACTGCGCATATGCAGCAACCTTTGCAACTGCGCATGCGCAGCAAACTGCGCATACGCAGCAAACTTCGCAATTGCGCATGCGCAGCAAACGTCGCAACTGCGCATACTTCGCAACTGTGCATACGCAGCAAACTTCGCAACTGCGCATGCGCAGCAAACTTCGCAACTGCGCATGCGCAGCAAACTTCGCAAATGCGCATGCGCAGCAAACTTCGCAACTGCACATGTGTGGAAAACTTTGCAATTGCGCATGCGCAGCAAACTTTGCAACTGCGCATGCGCAGCAAACTTCGCAACTGCGCATACGCAGCAAACTTCGCAACTGCGCATACTTCGCAACTGCGCATGTGCAGCAAACTTCTCAATTGCGCATGTGCAACAAACTTCACAATTGCGTATGCGCAGCAAACTTCGCATCTGCGCATACGCAGCAAACTTCGCAACTGCGCATGCGCAGCAAACGTCGCAACTGCGCATACGCAGCAAACTTTGCAACTGCGCATGCGCAGCAAACTGCGCATACGCAGCAAACTTCGCAATTGCGCATGCGCAGCAAACGTCGCAACTGCGCATACGCAGCAAACTTCGCAACTGCGCATACGCAGCAAACTTCGCAGCTGCGCATACGCAGCAAACTTCGCAACTGAGCATGCGCAGCAAACGTCGCAACTGCGCATACGCAGCAAACTTCGCAACTGCGCATACGTAGCAAACTTCGCAGCTGCTCATGCGCAGCAAACTTCGCAACTGCGCATGCGCAGCAAACTTTGCAACTGCTCATGCGCAGCAAACTTCGCAACTGCGCATACGCAGCAAACTTCGCAACTGAGCATGCGCAGCAAACGTCGCAACTGCGCATACGCAGCAAACTTCGCAACTGCGCATACGTAGCAAACTTCGCAGCTGCTCATGCGCAGCAAACTTCGCAACTGCGCATGCGCAGCAAACTTTGCAACTGCTCATGCGCAGCAAACTTCGCAACTGCGCATACGCAGCAAACTTCGCAACTGTGCATACGCAGCAAACTTCGCAACTGCGCATATGCAGCAAACTTCGCAACTGCGCATGCGCAGCAAACTTTGCAGCTGCGCATGCGCAGCAAACTTCGCAACTGCGCATACGCAGCAAAATTTGCAACTGCGCATGAGCAGCAAACTTCGCAACTGCACATGCACAGCAAACTTTTCAACTGCACATGCGCAGCAAACTTCACAACTGCGCATACGCAGCAAACTTCACAACTGCGCATACTTCGCAACTGCGCATGCGCAGCAAACTTCGCATCTGCGCATACGCAACAAACTTTGCAACTGCGCATACGCAGCAAACTTCGCAATTGCGCATGCGCAGCAAACGTCGCAACTGCGCATACGCAGCAAACTTCGCAACTGCGCATACGCAGCAAACTTCACAACTGCGCATACGCAGCAAACTTCGCAACTGCGCATATGCAGCAAACTTCACAACTGCGCATACTTCGCAACTGCGCATACGCAGCAAACTTCGCAACTGCGCATACGCAGCAAACTTCGCAATTGCGCATGCGCAGCAAACGTCGCAACTGCGCATACTTCGCAACTGTGCATACGCAGCAAACTTCGCAACTGCGCATGCGCAGCAAACTTCGCAACTGCGCATGCGCAGCAAACTTCGCAAATGCGCATGCGCAGCAAACTTCGCAACTGCACATGTGTGGAAAACTTTGCAATTGCGCATGCGCAGCAAACTTTGCAACTGCGCATGCGCAGCAAACTTCGCAACTGCGCATACGCAGCAAACTTCGCAACTGCGCATACTTCGCAACTGCGCATGTGCAGCAAACTTCTCAATTGCGCATGTGCAACAAACTTCACAATTGCGTATGCGCAGCAAACTTCGCATCTGCGCATACGCAGCAAACTTCGCAACTGCGCATGCGCAGCAAACGTCGCAACTGCGCATACGCAGCAAACTTTGCAACTGCGCATGCGCAGCAAACTGCGCATACGCAGCAAACTTCGCAATTGCGCATGCGCAGCAAACGTCGCAACTGCGCATACGCAGCAAACTTCGCAACTGCGCATACGCAGCAAACTTCGCAGCTGCGCATACGCAGCAAACTTCGCAACTGAGCATGCGCAGCAAACGTCGCAACTGCGCATACGCAGCAAACTTCGCAACTGCGCATACGTAGCAAACTTCGCAGCTGCTCATGCGCAGCAAACTTCGCAACTGCGCATGCGCAGCAAACTTTGCAACTGCTCATGCGCAGCAAACTTCGCAACTGCGCATACGCAGCAAACTTCGCAACTGAGCATGCGCAGCAAACGTCGCAACTGCGCATACGCAGCAAACTTCGCAACTGCGCATACGTAGCAAACTTCGCAGCTGCTCATGCGCAGCAAACTTCGCAACTGCGCATGCGCAGCAAACTTTGCAACTGCTCATGCGCAGCAAACTTCGCAACTGCGCATACGCAGCAAACTTCGCAACTGTGCATACGCAGCAAACTTCGCAACTGCGCATATGCAGCAAACTTCGCAACTGCGCATGCGCAGCAAACTTTGCAGCTGCGCATGCGCAGCAAACTTCGCAACTGCGCATACGCAGCAAAATTTGCAACTGCGCATGAGCAGCAAACTTCGCAACTGCACATGCACAGCAAACTTTTCAACTGCACATGCGCAGCAAACTTCACAACTGCGCATACGCAGCAAACTTCACAACTGCGCATACTTCGCAACTGCGCATGCGCAGCAAACTTCGCATCTGCGCATACGCAACAAACTTTGCAACTGCGCATACGCAGCAAACTTCGCAATTGCGCATGCGCAGCAAACGTCGCAACTGCGCATACGCAGCAAACTTCGCAACTGCGCATACGCAGCAAACTTCACAACTGCGCATACGCAGCAAACTTCGCAACTGCGCATATGCAGCAAACTTCACAACTGCGCATACTTCGCAACTGCGCATACGCAGCAAACTTCGCAACTGCGCATACGCAGCAAACTTCGCAACTGCGCATGCGCAGCAAACTTTGCAACTGCGCATGCGCAGCAAACTTCGCAACTGCGCATGCGCAGCAAACTTCGCAACTGCGCATACGCAGCAAATTTCGCAACAGCGCATACTTCGCAACTGCGCATACGCAGCAAACTTCGCAACTGCGCATACGCAGCAAACTTCGCAACTGCGCATACTTCGCAACTGTGCATACGCAGCAAACTTCGCAACTGCGCATACGCAGCAAACTTCGCAACTGCGCATGCGCAGCAAACTTTGCAACTGCTCATGCGCAGCAAACTTCGCAACTGCGCATACGCAGCAAACTTCGCAACTGCGCATACGAAGCAAACTTTGCAACTGCGCATATGCAGCAACCTTTGCAACTGCGAATGCACAGCAAAATTTGCAACTGCGCATGCGCAGCAAACTTCGCAACTGCGCATGCGCAGCAAACTTCGCAACTGCGCATACGCAGCAAACTTCGCAACTGCGCATACGCAGCAAACTTCACAACTGCGCATACGCAGCAAACTTCGCAACTGCGCATATGCAGCAAACTTCACAACTGCGCATACTTCGCAACTGCGCATACGCAGCAAACTTCGCAACTGCGCATATGCAGCAAACTTCACAACTGCGCATACTTCGCAACTGCGCATACGCAGCAAACTTCGCAACTGCGCATACGCAGCAAACTTCGCAACTGCGCATGCGCAGCAAACTTTGCAACTGCGCATGCGCAGCAAACTTCGCAACTGCGCATGCGCAGCAAACTTCGCAACTGCGCATACGCAGCAAATTTCGCAACAGCGCATACTTCGCAACTGCGCATACGCAGCAAACTTCGCAACTGCGCATACGCAGCAAACTTCGCAACTGCGCATACTTCGCAACTGTGCATACGCAGCAAACTTCGCAACTGCGCATACGCAGCAAACTTCGCAACTGCGCATGCGCAGCAAACTTTGCAACTGCTCATGCGCAGCAAACTTCGCAACTGCGCATACGCAGCAAACTTCGCAACTGCGCATACGAAGCAAACTTTGCAACTGCGCATATGCAGCAACCTTTGCAACTGCGAATGCACAGCAAAATTTGCAACTGCGCATGCGCAGCAAACTTCGCAACTGCGCATGCGCAGCAAACTTCGCAAATGCGCATGTGCAGCAAACTTCGCAACTGCACATGTGCGGAAAACTTTGCAATTGCGCATGCGTAGCAAACTTTGCAACTGCGCATGCGCAGCAAACTTCGCAACTGCGCATACACAGCAAACTTCGCAACTGCGCATACTTCGCAACTGCGCATGCGCAGCAAACTTCGCAACTGCGCATGCGCAGCAAACTTCGCAACTGCGCATGCGCAGCAAACTTCGCAATTGCGCATGTGCAACAAACTTCGCAATTGCGTATGCGCAGCAAACTTCGCATCTGCGCATACGCAGCAAACTTCGCAACTGCGCATGCGCAGCAAACGTCGCAACTGCGCATACGCAGCAAACTTCGCAACTGCGCATCTGCAACAAACTTCGCAATTGCGCATGCGCAGCAAACTTCGCATCTGCGCATACGCAGCAAACTTTGCAACTGCGCATGCGCAGCAAACTGCGCATACGCAGCAAACTTCGCAATTGCGCATGCGCAGCAAACGTCGCAACTGCGCATACGCAGCAAACTTCGCAACTGCGCATACGCAGCAAACTTCGCAACTGCGCATACGTAGCAAACTTCGCAGCTGCTCATGCGCAGCAAACTTCGCAACTGCGCATGTGCAGCAAACTTTGCAACTGCTCATGCGCAGCAAACTTCGCAACTGCGCATACGCAGCAAACTTCGCAACTGCGCATACGCAGCAAACTTCGCAACTGCGCATATGCAGCAACCTTCGCAACTGCCAATACGCAGAAAAATTCGCAACTGCGCATGGGCAGCAAACTTCGCAACTGCGCATGCGCAGCAAACTTTGCAGCTGCGCATGCGCAGCAAACTTCGCAACTGCGCATACGCAGCAAAATTTGCAACTGCGCATGAGCAGCAAACTTCGCAACTGCACATGCACAGCAAACTTTTCAACTGCACATGCGCAGCAAACTTAACAACTGCGCATACGCAGCAAACTTCACAACTGCGCATACTTCGCAACTGCGCATACGCAGCAAACTTCGCATCTGCGCATACGCAACAAACTTTGCAACTGCGCATACGCAGCAAACTTCGCAATTGCGCATGCGCAGCAAACGTCACAACTGCGCATACGCAGCAAACTTCGCAACTGCGCATACGCAGCAAACTTCACAACTGCGCATGCGCAGCAAACTTCGCAACTGCGCATGCGCAGCAAACTTTGCAACTGCGCATGCGCAGCAAACTTCGCAACTGCGCATGCGCAGCAAACTTCGCAACTGCGCATACGCAGCAAATTTCGCAACTGCGCATACTTCGCAACTGCGCATACGCAGCAAACTTCGCAACTGCGCATACGCAGCAAACTTCGCAACTGCGCATACTTCGCAACTGTGCATACGCAGCAAACTTCGCAACTGCGCATACGCAGCAAACTTCGCAACTGCGCATGCGCAGCAAACTTTGCAACTGCTCATGCGCAGCAAACTTCGCAACTGCGCATACGCAGCAAACTTCGCAACTGCGCATACGCAGCAAACTTCGCAACTGCGCATATGCAGCAACCTTTGCAACTGCGAATGCACAGCAAAATTTGCAACTGCGCATGCGCAGCAAACTTCGCAACTGCGCATGCGCAGCAAACTTCGCAAATGCGCATGCGCAGCAAACTTCGCAACTGCACATGTGTGGAAAACTTTGCAATTGCGCATGCGCAGCAAACTTTGCAACTGCGCATATGCAGCAACCTTTGCAACTGCGAATGCACAGCAAAATTTGCAACTGCGCATGCGCAGCAAACTTCGCAACTGCGCATGCGCAGCAAACTTCGCAACTGCGCATACGCAGCAAACTTCGCAACTGCGCATACTTCGCAACTGCGCATATGCAGCAAACTTCGCAACTGCGCATACGCAGCAAACTTCGCATCTGCAAATGCGCAGCAAAATTCGCAACTGCGCATGCGCAGCAAACTTTGCAACTGCGCATGTGCAGCAAACTTCGCAACTGCGCATGTGCAGCAAACTTCGCAATTGCGCATGTGCAACAAACTTCGCAATTGCGCATGCGCAGCAAACTTCGCATCTGCGCATACGCAGCAAACTTTGCAACTGCGCATGCGCAGCAAACTGCGCATACGCAGCAAACTTCGCAACTGCGCATGCGCAGCAAACGTCGCAACTGCGCATACGCAGCAAACTTCGCAACTGCGCATCTGCAGCAAACTTCGCAATTGCGCATGCGCAGCAAACTTCGCATCTGCGCATACGCAACAAACTTTGCAACTGCGCATACGCAGCAAACTGCGCATACGCAGCAAACTTCGCAATTGCGCATGCGCAGCAAACGTCGCAACTGCGCATACGCAGCAAACTTCGCAACTGCGCATACGCAGCAAACTTCGCAGCTGCGCATACGCAGCAAACTTCGCAACTGAGCATGCGCAGCAAACGTCGCAACTGCGCATACGCAGCAAACTTCGCAACTGCGCATACGTAGCAAACTTCGCAGCTGCTCATGCGCAGCAAACTTCGCAACTGCGCATGCGCAGCAAACTTTGCAACTGCTCATGCGCAGCAAACTTCGCAACTGCGCATACGCAGCAAACTTCGCAACTGCGCATACGCAGCAAACTTCGCAACTGCGCATATGCAGCAACCTTTGCAACTGCGAATGCACAGCAAAATTTGCAACTGCGCATGCGCAGCAAACTTCGCAACTGCGCATGCGCAGCAAACTTCGCAAATGCACATGCGCAGCAAACTTCGCAACTGCACATGTGTGGAAAACTTTGCAATTGCGCATGCGCAGCAAACTTTGCAACTGCGCATATGCAGCAACCTTTGCAACTGCGAATGCACAGCAAAATTTGCAACTGCGCATGCGCAGCAAACTTCGCAACTGCGCATGCGCAGCAAACTTCGCAACTGCGCATACGCAGCAAACTTCGCAACTGCGCATACTTCGCAACTGCGCATATGCAGCAAACTTCGCAACTGCGCATACGCAGCAAACTTCGCATCTGCAAATGCGCAGCAAAATTCGCAACTGCGCATGCGCAGCAAACTTTGCAACTGCGCATGTGCAGCAAACTTCGCAACTGCGCATGCGCAGCAAACTTCGCAACTGCGCATGTGCAGCAAACTTCGCAATTGCGCATGTGCAACAAACTTCGCAATTGCGCATGCGCAGCAAACTTCGCATCTGCGCATACGCAGCAAACTTTGCAACTGCGCATGCGCAGCAAACTGCGCATACGCAGCAAACTTCGCAACTGCGCATGCGCAGCAAACGTCGCAACTGCGCATGTGCAGCAAACTTCGCAATTGCGCATGTGCAACAAACTTCGCAATTGCGCATGCGCAGCAAACTTCGCATCTGCGCATACGCAGCAAACTTTGCAACTGCGCATGCGCAGCAAACTGCGCATACGCAGCAAACTTCGCAACTGCGCATGCGCAGCAAACGTCGCAACTGCGCATACGCAGCAAACTTCGCAACTGCGCATCTGCAGCAAACTTCACAATTGCGCATGCGCAGCAAACTTCGCATCTGCGCATACGCAACAAACTTTGCAACTGCGCATACGCAGCAAACTGCGCATACGCAGCAAACTTTGCAATTGCGCATGCGCAGCAAACGTCGCAACTGCGCATACGCAGCAAACTTCGCAACTGCGCATACGCAGCAAACTTCGCAGCTGCGCATACGCAGCAAACTTCGCAACTGAGCATGCGCAGCAAATGTCGCAACTGCGCATACGCAGCAAACTTTGCAACTGCGCATACGTAGCAAACTTCGCAGCTGCTCATGCGCAGCAAACTTCGCAACTGCGCATGTGCAGCAAACTTCGCAATTGCGCATGTACAGCAAACTTCGCAACTGCGCATACGCAGCAAACTTCGCAACTGCGCATACGCAGCAAACTTCGCAACTGCGCATGTGCAGCAAACTTCGCAATTGCGCATGTGCAACAAACTTCGCAATTGCGCATGCGCAGCAAACTTCGCATCTGCGCATACGCAGCAAACTTTGCAACTGCGCATGCGCAGCAAACTGCGCATATGCAGCAAACTTCGCAACTGCGCATGCGCAGCAAACGTCGCAACTGCGCATACGCAGCAAACTTCGCAACTGCGCATCTGCAGCAAACTTCGCAATTGCGCATGCGCAGCAAACTTCGCATCTGCGCATACGCAACAAACTTTGCAACTGCGCATACGCAGCAAACTGCGCATACGCAGCAAACTTCGCAATTGCGCATGCGCAGCAAACGTCACAACTGCGCATACGCAGCAAACTTCGCAACTGCGCATACGCAGCAAACTTCGCAGCTGCGCATACGCAGCAAACTTCGCAACTGAGCATGCGCAGCAAATGTCGCAACTGCGCATACGCAGCAAACTTTGCAACTGCGCATACGTAGCAAACTTCGCAGCTGCTCATGCGCAGCAAACTTCGCAACTGCGCATGTGCAGCAAACTTCGCAATTGCGCATGTACAGCAAACTTCGCAACTGCGCATACGCAGCAAACTTCGCAACTGCGCATACGCAGCAAACTTCGCAACTGCGCATGCGCATCAAACTTCGCAACTGCGCATACGCAGCAAACTTCGCAACTGCTCATACGCAGCAAACTTCGCAACTGCGCATGCGCAGCAAACTTAGCAACTGCGCATACGCAGCAAACTTCGCAAATGCGCATACGCAGCAAACTTCGCAACTGCGCATGCGCAGCAAACTTCGCAACTGCGCATATGCAGCAAACTTTGCAACTGCGCATACGCAGAAAAATTCGCAACTACGCATATGCAGCAAACTTTGGTGCTGCGCATGCGCAGCAAACTTTGCAACTGCGCATACGCAGCAATCTTTGCAACTGCACATACGTAGCAAACTTCGCAGCTGCGCATGCGCAGCAAACTTCGCAACTGCGCATGTGCAGCAAACTTCGCAACTGCGCATACGCAGCAAACTTCGCAACTGCGCATGCACAGCAAACTTCGCAACTGCGCATGCGCAGCAAACTGCGCATACGCAGCAAACTTCGCAACTGTGCTTGCGCAGCAATCTTCGCAACTGCGCATGCGCAGCAAACTTCGCAACTGCGCATATGCAGCAAACTTCGCAACTGCTCGTACGCAGCAAACTTCGCAACTGCGCATGCGCAGCACACTTAGCAACTGCGCATACGCAGCAAACTTCGCAACTGCACATACGCAGCAAACTTCGCAACTGCGCATGCGCAGCAAACTTTGCAACTGCGCATACGCAGCAAACTTCGCAACTGCGCATGCGCTGCAAACTTTGCAACTGCTCATGCGCAGCAAACTTCGCAACTGCGCATACGCAGCAAACTTCGCAACTGCGCATACGCAGCAAACTTCGCAACTGCGCATATGCAGCAACCTTTGCAACTGCGAATGCACAGCAAAATTTGCAACTGCGCATGCGCAGCAAACTTCGCAACTGCGCATGCGCAGCAAACTTCGCAAATGCGCATGCGTAGCAAACTTCGCAACTGCACATGTGTGGAAAACTTTGCAATTGCGCATGCGCAGCAAACTTTGCAACTGCGCATGCGCAGCAAACTTCGCAACTGCGCATACGCAGCAAACTTCGCAACTGCGCATACTTCGCAACTGCGCATACGCAGCAAACTTCGCAACTGCGCATACGCAGCAAACTTCGCATCTGCAAATGCGCAGCAAAATTCGCAACTGCGCATGCGCAGCAAACTTTGCAACTGCGCATGCTCAGCAAACTTCGCAACTGCGCATGCGCAGCAAACTTCGCAACTGTGCATGTGCAGCAAACTTCGCAATTGCGCATGTGCAACAAACTTCGCAATTGCGCATGCGCATCAAACTTCGCATCTGCGCATACGCAGCAAACTTTGCAACTGCGCATGCGCAGCAAACTGCGCATACGCAGCAAACTTCGCAACTGCGCATGCGCAGCAAACGTCGCAACTGCGCATACGCAGCAAACTTCGCAACTGCGCATCTGCAGCAAACTTCGCAATTGCGCATGCGCAGCAAACTTCGCATCTGCGCATACGCAACAAACTTTGCAACTGCGCATACGCAGCAAACTGCGCATACGCAGCAAACTTCGCAATTGCGCATGCGCAGCAAACGTCGCAACTGCGCATACGCAGCAAACTTCGCAACTGCGCATACGCAGCAAACGTCGCAGCTGCGCATACGCAGCAAACTTCGCAACTGAGCATGCGCAGCAAATGTCTCAACTGCGCATACGCAGCAAACTTTGCAACTGCGCATACGTAGCAAACTTCGCAGCTGCTCACGCGCAGCAAACTTCGCAACTGCGCATGTGCAGCAAACTTCGCAATTGCGCATGTACAGCAAACTTCGCAACTGCGCATACGCAGCAAACTTCGCAACTGCGCATGCGCAGCAAACTTCGCAACTGTGCATGCGCAGCAAACTGCACATACGCAGCAAACTTCGCAACTGTGCATGCGCAGCAAACTTCGCAACTTCGCATGCGCATCAAACTTCGCAACTGCGCATACGCAGCAAACTTCGCAACTGCTCATACGCAGCAAACTTCACAACTGCGCATGCGCAGCAAACTTAGCAACTGCGCATACGCAGCAAACTTCGCAAATGCGCATACGCAGCAAACTTCGCAACTGCGCATGCGCAGCAAACTTCGCAACTGCGCATACGCAGCAAACTTCGCAACTGCGCATACGCAGAAAAATTCGCAACTACGCATACGCAGCAAACTTTGGTGCTGCGCATGCGCAGCAAACTTTGCAACTGCGCATACGCAGCAATCTTTGCAACTGCACATACGTAGCAAACTTCGCAGCTGCGCATGCGCAGCAAACTTCGCAACTGCGCATACGCAGCAAACTTCGCAACTGCGCATGCGCAGCAAACTTTGCAACTGCTCATGCGCAGCAAACTTCGCAACTGCGCATACTTCGCAACTGCGCATACGCAGCAAACTTCGCAACTGCGCATACGCAGCAAACTTCGCATCTGCAAATGCGCAGCAAAATTCGCAACTGCGCATGCGCAGCAAACTTTGCAACTGCGCATGCGCAGCAAACTTCGCAACTGCGCATGCGCAGCAAACTTCGCAACTGCGCATGTGCAGCAAACTTCGCAACTGCGCATACGCAGCAAACTTTGGTGCTGCGCATGCGCAGCAAACTTTGCAACTGCGCATACGCAGCAATCTTTGCAACTGCACATACGTAGCAAACTTCGCAGCTGCGCATGCGCAGCAAACTTCGCAACTGCGCATGTGCAGCAAACTTCGCAACTGCGCATACGCAGCAAACTTCGCAACTGCGCATGCACAGCAAACTTCGCAACTGCGCATGCGCAACAAACTGCGCATACGCAGCAAACTTCGTAACTGCGCATACGCAGCAAACTTTGCAACTGCGCATACGCAGAAAAATTCGCAACGGCGCATGGGCAGCAAACTTCACAACTGCGCATGCGCAGCAAACTTCGCAACTGCGCATACGCAGCAAAATTCGCAGCTGCGCATGCGCAGCAAACTTCGCAACTGCGCATACGCAGCAAAATTCGCAACTGCGCATACATAGCAAACTTCGCAACTGCGCATGCACAGCAAACTTTTCAACTGCGCATGCGCAGCAAACTTCGCAACTGCGCATACGCAGCAAACTTCGCAACTGCGCATGCGTAGCAAACTTCGCAACTGCGCATGCGCAGCAAACTTCGCAACTGCACATGCGCAGCAAACTTCGCAACTGCGCATGCGCAGCAAACTGCGCATACGCAGCAAACTTCGCAACTGTGCTTGCGCAGCAATCTTCGCAACTGCGCATGCGCAGCAAACTTCGCAACTGCGCATATGCAGCAAACTTCGCAACTGCTCGTACGCAGCAAACTTCGCAACTGCGCATGCGCAGCACACTTAGCAACTGCGCATACGCAGCAAACTTCGCAACTGCACATACGCAGCAAACTTCGCAACTGCGCATGCGCAGCAAACTTCGCAACTGCGCATACGCAGCAAACTTCGCAACTGCGCATGCGCTGCAAACTTTGCAACTGCTCATGCGCAGCAAACTTCGCAACTGCGCATACGCAGCAAACTTCGCAACTGCGCATACGCAGCAAACTTCGCAACTGCGCATATGCAGCAACCTTTGCAACTGCGAATGCACAGCAAAATTTGCAACTGCGCATGCGCAGCAAACTTCGCAACTGCGCATGCGCAGCAAACTTCGCAAATGCGCATGCGCAGCAAACTTCGCAACTGCACATGTGTGGAAAACTTTGCAATTGCGCATGCGCATCAAACTTTGCAACTGCGCATGCGCAGCAAACTTCGCAACTGCGCATACGCAGCAAACTTCGCAACTGCGCATACTTCGCAACTGCGCATACGCAGCAAACTTCGCAACTGCGCATACGCAGCAAACTTCGCATCTGCAAATGCGCAGCAAAATTCGCAACTGCGCATGCGCAGCAAACTTTGCAACTGCGCATGCTCAGCAAACTTCGCAACTGCGCATGCGCAGCAAACTTCGCAACTGTGCATGTGCAGCAAACTTCGCAATTGCGCATGTGCAACAAACTTCGCAATTGCGCATGCGCATCAAACTTCGCATCTGCGCATACGCAGCAAACTTTGCAACTGCGCATGCGCAGCAAACTGCGCATACGCAGCAAACTTCGCAACTGCGCATGCGCAGCAAACGTCGCAACTGCGCATACGCAGCAAACTTCGCAACTGCGCATCTGCAGCAAACTTCGCAATTGCGCATGCGCAGCAAACTTCGCATCTGCGCATACGCAACAAACTTTGCAACTGCGCATACGCAGCAAACTGCGCATACGCAGCAAACTTCGCAATTGCGCATGCGCAGCAAACGTCGCAACTGCGCATACGCAGCAAACTTCGCAACTGCGCATACGCAGCAAACGTCGCAGCTGCGCATACGCAGCAAACTTCGCAACTGAGCATGCGCAGCAAATGTCTCAACTGCGCATACGCAGCAAACTTTGCAACTGCGCATACGTAGCAAACTTCGCAGCTGCTCACGCGCAGCAAACTTCGCAACTGCGCATGTGCAGCAAACTTCGCAATTGCGCATGTACAGCAAACTTCGCAACTGCGCATACGCAGCAAACTTCGCAACTGCGCATGCGCAGCAAACTTCGCAACTGTGCATGCGCAGCAAACTGCACATACGCAGCAAACTTCGCAACTGTGCATGCGCAGCAAACTTCGCAACTTCGCATGCGCATCAAACTTCGCAACTGCGCATACGCAGCAAACTTCGCAACTGCTCATACGCAGCAAACTTCACAACTGCGCATGCGCAGCAAACTTAGCAACTGCGCATACGCAGCAAACTTCGCAAATGCGCATACGCAGCAAACTTCGCAACTGCGCATGCGCAGCAAACTTCGCAACTGCGCATACGCAGCAAACTTCGCAACTGCGCATACGCAGAAAAATTCGCAACTACGCATACGCAGCAAACTTTGGTGCTGCGCATGCGCAGCAAACTTTGCAACTGCGCATACGCAGCAATCTTTGCAACTGCACATACGTAGCAAACTTCGCAGCTGCGCATGCGCAGCAAACTTCGCAACTGCGCATACGCAGCAAACTTCGCAACTGCGCATGCGCAGCAAACTTTGCAACTGCTCATGCGCAGCAAACTTCGCAACTGCGCATACTTCGCAACTGCGCATACGCAGCAAACTTCGCAACTGCGCATACGCAGCAAACTTCGCATCTGCAAATGCGCAGCAAAATTCGCAACTGCGCATGCGCAGCAAACTTTGCAACTGCGCATGCGCAGCAAACTTCGCAACTGCGCATGCGCAGCAAACTTCGCAACTGCGCATGTGCAGCAAACTTCGCAACTGCGCATACGCAGCAAACTTTGGTGCTGCGCATGCGCAGCAAACTTTGCAACTGCGCATACGCAGCAATCTTTGCAACTGCACATACGTAGCAAACTTCGCAGCTGCGCATGCGCAGCAAACTTCGCAACTGCGCATGTGCAGCAAACTTCGCAACTGCGCATACGCAGCAAACTTCGCAACTGCGCATGCACAGCAAACTTCGCAACTGCGCATGCGCAACAAACTGCGCATACGCAGCAAACTTCGCAACTGTGCATGCGCAGCAATCTTCGCAACTGCGCATGCGCAGCAAACTTCGCAACTGCGCATATGCAGCAAACTTCACAACTGCTCATACGCAGCAAACTTCGCAACTGCGCATGCGCAGCACACTTAGCAACTGCGCATACGCAGCAAACTTCGCAACTGCACATACGCAGCAAACTTCGCAACTGCGCATGCGCAGCAAACTTCGTAACTGCGCATACGCAGCAAACTTTGCAACTGCGCATACGCAGAAAAATTCGCAACGGCGCATGGGCAGCAAACTTCACAACTGCGCATGCGCAGCAAACTTCGCAACTGCGCATACGCAGCAAAATTCGCAGCTGCGCATGCGCAGCAAACTTCGCAACTGCGCATACGCAGCAAAATTCGCAACTGCGCATACATAGCAAACTTCGCAACTGCGCATGCACAGCAAACTTTTCAACTGCGCATGCGCAGCAAACTTCGCAACTGCGCATACGCAGCAAACTTCGCAACTGCGCATGCGTAGCAAACTTCGCAACTGCGCATGCGCAGCAAACTTCGCAACTGCACATGCGCAGCAAACTTCCCAACTGCGCATGCGCAGCAAACTTCGCAACTGCACATACGCAGCAAACATCGCAACTGCTCATACGCAGCAAACTTCGCAACTGCGCATGCGCAGCAAACTTCGCAACTGTGCATGCGCAGCAAACATCGCAACTGCGCATGCGCAGCAAACTTCGCAACTGCGCATGTGCAGCAAACTTCGCAACTGCGCATACTTCGCAACTGCGCATACGCAGCAAACTTCGCAACTGCGCATATGCAGCAAACTTCACAACTGCGCATGCGCAGCAAACTTCGCAACTGCGCATACTCAGCAAATTTCGCAACTGCGCATACTTCGCAACTGCGCATACGCAGCAAACTTCGCAACTGCGCATACGCAGCAAACTTCGCAACTGCAAATGCGCAGCAAAATTCGCAACTGCGCATGCGCAGCAGACTTCGCAACTGCGCATGCGCAGCAAACTTCGCAACTGCGCATGCGCAGCAAACTTCACAACTGCGCATGCGCAGCAAACTTCGCTTCTGCGCATATGCAGCAAACTTTGCAACTGCGCATGCGCAGCAAACTGCGCATACGCAGCAAACTTTGCAACTGCGCATGCGCAGCAAACGTTGCAACTGCGCATACGCAGCAAACTTCGCAACTGCGCATGCGCAGCAAACTTCGCTTCTGAGCATACGCAGCAAACTTTGCAACTGCGCATGCGCAGCAAACTGCGCATACGCAGCAAACTTCGCAACTGCGCATGCGCAGCAAACGTCGCAACTGCGCATACGCAGCAAACTTCGCAACTGCGCATCTGCAGCAAACTTCGCAATTGCGCATGCGCAGCAAACTTCGCATCTGCGCATACGCAGCAAACTTTGCAACTGCGCATGCGCAGCAAACTGCGCATACGCAGCAAACTTCGCAATTGCGCATGCGCAGCAAACGTCGCAACTGCGCATACGCAGCAAACTTCGCAACTGCGCATACGCAGCTAATTTCGCAGCTGCACATACGCAGCAAACTTAGCAACTGAGCATGCGCAGCAAACGTCGCAACTGCGCATACGCAGCAAACTTCGCAACTGCGCATACGTAGCAAACTTCGCAGCTGCTCATGCGCAGCAAACTTCGCAACTGCGCATGTGCAGCAAACTTCGCAATTGTGCATGTACAGCAAACTTCGCAACTGTGCATACGCAGCAAACTTCACAACTGCGCATGTGCAGCAAACTTCACAACTGCGCATGCACAGCAAACTTCGCAACTGCGCATATTCAGCAAATTTCGCAACTGCGCATACGCAGCAACTGCGCATACGCAGCAAACTTCGCAACTGCGCATACGCAGCAAACTTCGCAACTGCAAATGCGCAGCAAACTTCGCAACTGCGCATGCGCAGCAAACTTCGCAACTGCGCATGCGCAGCAAACTTCGCAACTGCGCATGCGCAGCAAACTTCGCAACTGCGCATGCGCAGCAAACTTCGCTTCTGCGCATACGCAGCAAACTTTGCAACTGCGCATGCGCAGCAAACTGCGCATACGCAGCAAACTTTGCAACTGCGCATGCGCAGCAAACGTCGCAACTGCGCATACGCAGCAAACTTCGCAACTGCGCATGCGCAGCAAACTTCGCTTCTGCGCATATGCAGCAAACTTTGCAACTGCGCATGCGCAGCACACTGCGCATACGCAGCAAACTTCGCAACTGCGCATGCGCAGCAAACGTCGCAACTGCGCATACGCAGCAAACTTCGCAACTGCGCATCTGCAGCAAACTTCGCAATTGCGCATGCGCAGCAAACTTCGCATCTGCGCATACGCAGCAAACTTTGCAACTGCGCATGCGCAGCAAACTGCGCATACGCAGCAAACTTCGCAATTGCGCATGCGCAGCAAACGTCGCAACTGCGCATACGCAGCAAACTTCGCAACTGCGCATACGCAGCTAACTTCGCAGCTGCGCATACGCAGCAAACTTCGCAACTGAGCATGGGCAGCAAACGTCGCAACTGCGCATACGCAGCAAACTTCGCAACTGCGCATACGTAGCAAACTTCGCAGCTGCTCATGCGCAGCAAACTTCGCAACTGCGCATGTGCAGCAAACTTCGCAATTGCGCATGTACAGCAAACTTCGCAACTGTGCATACGCAGCAAACTTCACAACTGCGCATGTGCAGCAAACTTCGCAATTGCGCATGTACAGCAAACTTCGCAACTGTGCATACGCAGCAAACTTCACAACTGCGCATACGCAGCAAACTTCGCAACTGCGCATGCGCAGCAAACTTAGCAACTGCGCATACGCAGCAAACTTCGCAAATGCGCATACGCAGCAAACTTCGCAACTGCGCATGCGCAGCAAACTTCGCAACTGCGCATACGCAGCAAACTTCGCAACTGCGCATACGCAGAAAAATTCGCAACTACGCATACGCAGCAAACTTTGGTGCTGCGCATGCGCAGCAAACTTTGCAACTGCGCATACGCAGCAAACTTTGCAACTGCACATACATAGCAAACTTCGCAACTGCGCATACGCAGCAAACTTCGCAACTGCGCATGCACAGCAAACTTTGCAACTGCACATGCGCAGCAAACTGCGCATACGCAGCAAACTTCGCAACTGTGCATGCGCAGCAATCTTCGCAACTGCGCATGCGCAGCAAACTTCGCAACTGCGCATACGCAGCAAACTTCGCAACTGCGCATACGCAGCAAACTTCACAACTGCGCATGCGCAGCAAACTTCGCAACTGCGCATGCGCAGCAAAGTTCGCAAGTGCGCATGCGCAGCAAACTTCGTAACTGCGCATATGCAGCAAACTTCGCAACTGCGCATACGCAGAAAAATTCCCAACTGCGCATGGGCAGCAAACTTCACAACTGCGCATGCGCAGCAAACTTCGCATCTGCGCATACGCAGCAAAATTCGCAGCTGCGCATGCGCAGCAAACTTCGCAACTGCGCATACGCAGCAAACTTCGCAACTGCGCATACGCAGCAAACTTCGCAACTGCGCATGCGCAGCAAACTTCGCAACTGCGCATGCGCAGCAAACTTCGCAACTGCGCATACGCATCAAACTTCGCAACTGCGCATACGCAGCAAACTTCGCAACTGCGCATGCGCAGCAAACTTCGCAACTGCGCATACTTCGTAACTGCGCATACGCAGCAAACTTCGCAAATGCGCATACGCAGCAAACTTCGCAACTGTGCATACTTCGCAACTGCGCATACGCAGCAAACTTCGCAACTGCGCATGCGCAGCAAACTTTGCAACTGCGCATGCGCAGCAAACTTCGCAACTGCGCATACGCAGCAAACTTCGCAACTGCACATACTTCACAACTGCGCATACGCAGCAAACTTCGCAACTGCGCATATGCAGCAACCTTCGCAACTGCGAATGCGCAGCAAAATTTGCAACTGCGCATGCGCAGCAAACATCGCAACTGCACATATGTAGAAAACTTTGCAATTGCGCATGCGCAGCAAACTTCACAACTGCGCATGCGCAGCAAACTTCGCAACTGCGCATGCGCAGCAAACTTTGCAACTGCGCATGCGCAGCAAACTTCGCAACTGCGCATACGCAGCAAACTTCGCAACTGCGCATACTTCGCAACTGCGCATACGCAGCAAACTTCGCAACTGCGCATACTTCGCAACTGTGCATACGCAGCAAACTTCGCAAATGCGCATACGCAGCAAACTTCGCAACTGCGCATGCGCAGCAAACTTCGCAACTGCGCATACGCAGCAAACTTCGCAACTGCGCATACGCAGAAAAATTCGCAACTACGCATACGCAGCAAACTTTGGTGCTGCGCATGCGCAGCAAACTTTGCAACTGCGCATACGCAGCAAACTTTGCAACTGCACATACATAGCAAACTTCGCAACTGCGCATACGCAGCAAACTTCGCAACTGCGCATGCACAGCAAACTTTGCAACTGCACATGCGCAGCAAACTGCGCATACGCAGCAAACTTCGCAACTGTGCATGCGCAGCAATCTTCGCAACTGCGCATGCGCAGCAAACTTCGCAACTGCGCATACGCAGCAAACTTCGCAACTGCGCATACGCAGCAAACTTCACAACTGCGCATGCGCAGCAAACTTCGCAACTGCGCATGCGCAGCAAAGTTCGCAAGTGCGCATGCGCAGCAAACTTCGTAACTGCGCATATGCAGCAAACTTCGCAACTGCGCATACGCAGAAAAATTCCCAACTGCGCATGGGCAGCAAACTTCACAACTGCGCATGCGCAGCAAACTTCGCATCTGCGCATACGCAGCAAAATTCGCAGCTGCGCATGCGCAGCAAACTTCGCAACTGCGCATACGCAGCAAACTTCGCAACTGCGCATACGCAGCAAACTTCGCAACTGCGCATGCGCAGCAAACTTCGCAACTGCGCATGCGCAGCAAACTTCGCAACTGCGCATACGCATCAAACTTCGCAACTGCGCATACGCAGCAAACTTCGCAACTGCGCATGCGCAGCAAACTTCGCAACTGCGCATACTTCGTAACTGCGCATACGCAGCAAACTTCGCAAATGCGCATACGCAGCAAACTTCGCAACTGTGCATACTTCGCAACTGCGCATACGCAGCAAACTTCGCAACTGCGCATGCGCAGCAAACTTTGCAACTGCGCATGCGCAGCAAACTTCGCAACTGCGCATACGCAGCAAACTTCGCAACTGCACATACTTCACAACTGCGCATACGCAGCAAACTTCGCAACTGCGCATATGCAGCAACCTTCGCAACTGCGAATGCGCAGCAAAATTTGCAACTGCGCATGCGCAGCAAACATCGCAACTGCACATATGTAGAAAACTTTGCAATTGCGCATGCGCAGCAAACTTCACAACTGCGCATGCGCAGCAAACTTCGCAACTGCGCATGCGCAGCAAACTTTGCAACTGCGCATGCGCAGCAAACTTCGCAACTGCGCATACGCAGCAAACTTCGCAACTGCGCATACTTCGCAACTGCGCATACGCAGCAAACTTCGCAACTGCGCATACTTCGCAACTGTGCATACGCAGCAAACTTCGCAAATGCGCATATGCAGCAACCTTCGCAACTGCGAATGCGCAGCAAAATTTGCAACTGCGCAAGCGCAGCAAACTTCGCAACTGCGCATGCGCAGCAAACTTCGCAAATGCACATGCGCAGCAAACTTCGCAACTGCACATGTGCGGAAAACTTTGCAATTGCACATGCGCAGCAAACTTCGCATCTGCGCATACGCAGCAAACTTCACAATTGCGCATGCGCAGCAAACTTCGCATCTGCGCATGCGCAGCAAACGTCGCAACTGCGCATACGCAGCAAAGATCGCAACTGCGCATGTGCAGCAAACTTCTCAATTGCGCATGCGCAGCAAACTTCGCATCTGCGCATACGCAGCAAACTTTGCAACTGCGCATGCGCAGCAAACTGCGCATACGCAGCAAACATCGCAACTGCGCATACGCAGCAAACTTCGCAACTGCGCATACGCAGCAAACTTCGCAGCTGCGCATACGCAGCAAACTTCGCAACTGAGCATGCGCAGCAAACGTCGCAACTGCGCATACGCACAAACTTTGCAACTGCGCATACGCAGCAAACTTCGCAATTGCGCATGCGCAGCAAACGTCGAAACTGCGCATACGCAGCAAACTTCGCAACTGCGCATACGCAGCTAACTTCGCAGCTGCGCATACGCAGCAAACTTCGCAACTGAGCATGGGCAGCAAACGTCGCAACTGCGCATACGCAGCAAACTTCGCAACTGCGCATACGTAGCAAACTTCGCAGCTGCTCATGCGCAGCAAACTTCGCAACTGCGCATGTGCAGCAAACTTCGCAATTGCGCATGTACAGCAAACTTCGCAACTGTGCATACGCAGCAAACTTCACAACTGCGCATGTGCAGCAAACTTCGCAATTGCGCATGTACAGCAAACTTCGCAACTGTGCATACGCAGCAAACTTCACAACTGCGCATACGCAGCAAACTTCGCAACTGCGCATGCGCAGCAAACTTAGCAACTGCGCATACGCAGCAAACTTCGCAAATGCGCATACGCAGCAAACTTCGCAACTGCGCATGCGCAGCAAACTTCGCAACTGCGCATACGCAGCAAACTTCACAACTGCGCATGCGCAGCAAACTTCGCAACTGCGCATGCGCAGCAAAGTTCGCAAGTGCGCATGCGCAGCAAACTTCGTAACTGCGCATATGCAGCAAACTTCGCAACTGCGCATACGCAGAAAAATTCCCAACTGCGCATGGGCAGCAAACTTCACAACTGCGCATGCGCAGCAAACTTCGCATCTGCACATACGCAGCAAAATTCGCAGCTGCGCATGCGCAGCAAACTTCTCAATTGCGCATGCGCAGCAAACTTCGCATCTGCGCATACGCAGCAAACTTTGCAACTGCGCATGCGCAGCAAACTGCGCATACGCAGCAAACATCGCAACTGCGCATACGCAGCAAACTTCGCAACTGCGCATACGCAGCAAACTTCGCAACTGAGCATGCGCAGCAAACGTCGCAACTGCGCATACGCACAAACTTTGCAACTGCGCATACGCAGCAAACTTCGCAACTGTGCATACTTCGCAACTGCGCATACGCAGAAAACTTCGCAACTGCGCATGCGCAGCAAACTTTGCAACTGCGCATGCGCAGCAAACTTCGCAACTGCGCATATGCAGCAAACTTCGCAACTGCACATACTTCACAACTGCGCATACGCAGCAAACTTCGCAACTGCGCATATGCAGCAACCTTCGCAACTGCGAATGCGCAGCAAAATTTGCAACTGCGCATGCGCAGCAAACATCGCAACTGCACATGTGTAGAAAACTTTGCAATTGCGCATGCGCAGCAAACTTTTCAACTGCGCATGCGCAGCAAATTTCACAACTGCGCATGCGCAGCAAACTTCGCAACTGCGCATGCGCAGCAAACTTTGCAACTGCGCATGCGCAGCAAACTTCGCAACTGCGCATACGCAGCAAACTTCGCAACTGCGCATAATTCGCAACTGCGCATACGCAGCAAACTTCACAACTGCGCATACACAGCAAACTTCGCAACTGCGAATGCGCAGCAAAATTTGCAACTGCGCATGCGCAGCAATCTTTGCAACTGCGCATGCGCTTCAAACTTCGCAACTGCGCATGCGCAGCAAACTTTTCAACTGCACATGCGCAGCAAACTTCGCAACTGCGCATGAGCAGCAAACTTCGCAACTGCACATGCACAGCAAACTTTTCAACTGCGCATGCGCAGCAAACTTCACAACTGCGCATATGCAGCAAACTTCGCAACTGCGCATGCGCAGCAAACTTCGCAACTGCGAATGCGCAGCAAACTTCGCAACTGCGCATGCGCAGCAAACTTCGCAACTGCGCATACGCAGCAAACTTCGGAGCTGTGCATGCGCAGCAAACTTTGCAACTGCGCATACGCAGCAAACTTCGCAACTGCGCATACGCAGCAAACTTCGGAGCTGTGCATGCGCAGCAAACTTTGCAACTGCGCATATGCAGCAAACTTCGGAGCTGTGCATGCGCAGCAAACTTTGCAACTTCGCATACGCAGCAAACTTTGCAAATGCGCATGCGCAGCAAACTTCGCAACTGCGCATACGCAGCAAACTTCGGAGCTGTGCATGCGCAGCAAACTTTGCAACTGCGCATACGCAGCAAACTTCGCAACTGCGCATACGCAGCAAACTTCGCAACTGCGCATACGCAGCAAACTTCGCAACTGCGCATGCGATGAAAACTTTTCAACTGCGCATGCGCAGCAAACTTCGCAACTGCACATACGCAGCAAACTTCGCAACTGCGCATGCGCAGCAAACTTCGCAACTGCGCATGCGCAGCAAACTTCGCAACTGAGCATACGCAGCAAACTTCACAACTGCGCATGCGCAGCAAACTTCGCAACTGCGCATGCGCAGCAAACTTCGCAAGTGCGCATGCGCAGCAAACTTCGTAACTGCGCATATGCAGCAAACTTCGCAACTGCGCATACGCAGAAAAATTCCCAACTGCGCATGGGCAGCAAACTTCACAACTGCGCATGCGCAGCAAACTTCGCATCTGCGCATACGCAGCAAAATTCGCAGCTGCGCATGCGCAGCAAACTTCGCAACTGCGCATACGCAGCAAACTTCGCAACTGCGCATATGCAGCAACCTTCGCAACTGCGAATGCGCAGCGAAATTTGCAACTGCGCATGCGCAGCAAACATCGCAACTGCACATGTGTAGAAAACTTTGCAATTGCGCATGCGCAGCAAACTTTTCAACTGCGCATGCGCAGCAAACTTCACAACTGCGCATGCGCAGCAAACTTCGCAACTGCGCATGCGCAGCAAACTTTGCAACTGCGCATGCGCAGCAAACTTCGCAACTGCGCATACGCAGCAAACTTCGCAACTGCGCATACACAGCAAACTTCGCAACTGCGAATGCGCAGCAAAATTTGCAACTGCGCATGCGCAGCAAACTTCGCAACTGCGCATGCGCTTCAAACTTCGCAACTGCGCATGCGCAGCAAACTTTGCAACTGCGCATGCGCAGCAAACTTCGCAACTGCGCATATGCAGCAACCTTCGCAACTGCGAATGCGCAGCGAAATTTGCAACTGCGCATGCGCAGCAAACATCGCAACTGCACATGTGTAGAAAACTTTGCAATTGCGCATGCGCAGCAAACTTTTCAACTGCGCATGCGCAGCAAACTTCACAACTGCGCATGCGCAGCAAACTTCGCAACTGCGCATGCGCAGCAAACTTTGCAACTGCGCATGCGCAGCAAACTTCGCAACTGCGCATACGCAGCAAACTTCGCAACTGCGCATACACAGCAAACTTCGCAACTGCGAATGCGCAGCAAAATTTGCAACTGCGCATGCGCAGCAAACTTCGCAACTGCGCATGCGCAGCAAACTTCGCAACTGCGCATGCGCAGCAAACTTCGCAAATGCACATGCGCAGCAAACTTCGCAACTGCACATGTGCGGAAAACTTTGCAATTGCGCATGCGCAGCAAACTTCGCATCTGCGCATACGCAGCAAACTTCACAATTGCGCATGCGCAGCAAACTTCGCATACGCAGCAAATTTCGCAGCTGCGCATGCGCAGCAAACTTCGCAACTGCGCATTTGCAGCAAACTTCACAATTGCGCATGCACAGCAAACTTCGCAACTGCGCATACGCAGCAAACTTTGCAACTGCGCATATGCCGCAAACTTTGCAAATGCGCATACGCACAAACTTCGCAACTGCGCATACGTAGCAAACTTCGCAACTGCGCATGCGCTTCAAACTTCGCAACTGCGCATGCGCAGCAAACTTTGCAACTGCGCATGCGCAGCAAACTTCGCAACTGCGCATACGCAGCAAACTTCGCAACTGCGCATACTTCGCAACTGTGCATACGCAGCAAACTTCGCAAATGCGCATATGCAGCAACCTTCGCAACTGCGAATGCGCAGCAAAATTTGCAACTGCGCATGCGCAGCAAACTTCGCAACTGCGCATGCGCAGCAAACTTCGCAAATGCACATGCGCAGCAAACTTCGCAACTGCACATGTGCGGAAAACTTTGCAATTGCGCATGCGCAGCAAACTTCGCATCTGCGCATACGCAGCAAACTTCACAATTGCGCATGCGCAGCAAACTTCGCATCTGCGCATACGCAGCAAACATCGCAACTGCGCATGCGCAGCTAACTTCGCAACTGCACATACGCAGCAAACTTCGGAGCTGTGCATGCGCAGCAAACTTCGCAACTGCGCATACGCAGCAAACTTCGCAACTGCGCATACGCAGCAAACTTCGCAACTGCGCATGTGATGCAAACTTTTCAGCTGCGCATGCGCAGCAAACATCGCAACTGCGCATACGCAGCAAACTTCGCAACTGCGCATGCGCAGCAAACTTCGCAACTGCGCATGCACAGCAAACTTCGCAACTGCGCATACGCAGCAAACTTCGCAACTGCTCATACGCAGCAAACTTCGCAACTGCGCATGCGCAGCAAACTTCGCAACTGCGCATGCGCAGCAAACTTCGCAACTGCGCATACGCAGCAAACTTCGCAACTGCTCATACGCAGCAAACTTCGCAACTGCGCATGCGCAGCAAACTTCGCAACTGCGCATACGCAGCAAACTTCGCAGCTGCGCATGCACAGCAAACTTCGCAACTGCGCATACGCAGCAAACTTCGGAGCTGCGCATGCGCAGCAAACTTCGCAACTGCGCATACGCAGCAAACTTCTCAACTGCGCATACTTCGCAACTGCGCATACGCAGCAAACTTCGCAACTGCGCATACGCAGCAAACTTCGCAACTGCGGATGCGCAGCAAAATTTGCAACTGCGCATGCACAGCAAACTTCGCAACTGCGCATGCGCAGCAAACTTCGCAACTGCGCATATGCAGCAAACTTCACAATTGCGCATGCGCAGCAAACTTCACATCTGCGCATACGCAGCAAACTTTGCAACTGCACATGCGCAGCAAACTGCGCATACGCAGCAAACTTTGTATACGCAGCAAACTTCGCAACTGCGCATGCGCAGCAAATGTCGCAACTGCGCATACACAGCAAACTTCGCAACTGCGCATACGCAGCAAACTTCGCGACTAAGCATACGCAGCAAACGTCGCAACTGCGCATGCGCAGCAAACGTCGCAACTGCGCATGCGCAGCAAACTGCGCATACGCAGCAAACATCGCAACTGCGCATACGCAGCAAACTTCGCAACTGCGCATACGCAGCAAACATCGCAGCTGCGCATATGCAGCAAACTTCGCAACTGAGCATGCGCAGCAAACGTCGCAATTGCGCATACGCACAAACTTTGCAACTGCGCATACGTAGCAAATTTCGCAGCTGCGCATGCGCAGCAAACTTCACAACTGCGCATTTGCAGCAAACTTCACAATTGCGCATGCACAGCAAACTTTGCAACTGCGCATACGCAGCAAACTTTGCAACTGCGCATGCGCAGCAAACTTCACAACTGCGAATGCGCAGCAAACTTTGCAACTGCGCTTACGCACAAACTTCGCAACTGCGCATACGTAGCAAACTTCGCAGCTGCGCATGCGCAGCAAACTTCGCAACTGCTCATACGCAGCAAACTTCGCAACTGCGCATGCGCAGCAAACTTCGCAACTGCGCATGCGCAGCAAACTTTGCAAATGCGCATACGCACAAACTTCGCAACTGCGCATACATAGCAAACTTCGCAGCTGCGCATGCGCAGCAAACTTCGCAACTGCGCATGTGCACCAAACTTCGCAATTGCGCATATGCAGCAAACTTCGCAACTTCGCATACGCAGCAAACTTCACAGCTGCTCATACTCAGCAAACGTCGCAACTGCGCATGCGCAGCAAACGTCGCAACTGCGCATGCGCAGCAAACTGCGCATACGCAGCAAACATCGCAACTGCGCATACGCAGCAAACTTCGCAACTGCGCATACGCAGCAAACTTCGCAGCTGAGCATACGCAGCAAACTTTGCAACTGAGCATGCGCAGCAAACGTCGCAACTGCGCATACGCACAAACTTTGCAACTGCGCATACGTAGCAAATTTCGCAGCTGCGCATGCGCAGCAAACTTCGCAACTGCGCATTTGCAGCAAACTTCACAATTGCGCATGCACAGCAAACTTCGCAACTGCGCATACGCAGCAAACTTTGCAACTGCGCATATGCAGCAAACTTCGCAACTGCGCATGCGCAGCAAACTTCGCAACTGCGCACACGCAGCAAACTTTGCAACTGCGCATGCGCAGCAAACTTCGCAACTGCGCATGCGCAGCAAACTTTGCAACTGCGCTTATGCACAAACTTCGCAACTGCGCATACGTAGCAAACTTCGCAGCTGCGCATGCGCAGCAAACTTCGCAACTGCGCATACGCAGCAAACTTCGCAACTGCGCATGCGCAGCAAACTTCGCAACTGCGCATGCGCAGCAAACTTTGCAAATGCGCATACGCACAAACTTCGCAACTGCGCATACGTAGCAAACTTCGCAGCTGCGCATGCGCAGCAAACTTCGCAACTGCGCATGTGCACCAAACTTCGCAATTGCGCATGCGCAGCAAACCTCGCAACTGCGCATACGCAGCAAACTTCGCAACTGCATATACGCAGCAAAATTCGCAACTACGAATGCGCAGCAAACTTTGCAACTGCGCATGCGCAGCAAACTTCGCAACTGCTCATACGCAGCAAACTTTGCAACTGCGCATGCGCAGCAAACTTCGCAACTGCGCATACGCAGCAAACTTCGCAACTGCGCATACGCAGAAAAATTCGCAACTGCGCATGGGCAGCAAACTTCGCAACTGCGCATACGCAGCAAACTTCGCAGCTGTGCATACGCAGCAAACTTCGCAACTGCGCATACGCAGCAAACTTCGGAGCTGCGCATGCGCAGTAAACTTTGCAAATGCGCATACGCAGCAAACTTCACAGCTGCTCATACGCAGCAAACTTCGCAACTGCGCATGCGCAGCAAACTTAGCAACTGAGCATGGGCAGCAAACTTCGCAACTGTGCATGCGCAGCAAACTGCGCAACTGCGCATGCGCAGCAAACTTCGCAAATGCGCATACGCAGCAAACTTCGCAACTGCGCATACGCAGAAAAATTCGCAACTGCGCATGGGCAGCAAACTTCGCAACTGCGCAAGCGCAGCAAACTTCGCAACTGCGCATACGCAGCAAACTTCGCAGCTGCGCATGCGCAGCAAACTTCGCAACTGCGCATATGCAGCAAACTTCGCAACTGCGCATGCACAGCAAACTTTTCAACTGCACATACGCAGCAAACTTCGCAACTGCGCATGCACAGCAAACTTTGCAACTGCGAATGCGCTGCAAACTTTGCAACTGCGCATGCGTAGCAAACTTCGCAACTGCGCATGCGCAGCAAACTTCGCAACTGCGCATGCGCAGCTAACTTCGCAACTGCACATACGCATCAAACTTCGGAGCTGTGCATGCGCAGCAAACTTCGCAACTGCGCATACGCAGCAAACTTCGCAACTGCGCATACGCAGCAAACTTCGCAACTGCGCATGTGATGCAAACTTTTCAACTGCGCATGCGATGCAAACATCGCAAATGCGCATACGCAGCAAACTTCGCAGCTGCGCATGCGCAGCAAACTTCGCAACTGCGCATACGCAGCAAACTTCGCAACTGCGCATACGCAGCAAACTTCGGAGCTGCGCATGCGCAGCAAACTTTGCAAATGCGCATACGCAGCAAACTTCACAACTGCGCATACGCAGCAAACTTCACAGCTGCTCATACGCAGCAAACTTAGCAACTGCGCATGCGCAGCAAACTTAGCAACTGCGCATGCGCAGCAAACTTCGCAACTGCGCATGCGCAGCAAACTTCGCAACTGCGTATGCGCAGCAAACTTCGCAACTGCGCATGCGCAGCAAACTTCGCAACTGCGCATGCGCAGCAAACTTCGCAACTGCGCATACGCAGCAAACTTCACAGATGCGCATGCGCAGCAAACTTTTCAACTGCGCATGCGCAGCAAACTTCGCAACTGCGCATGCACAGCAAACTTTTCAACTGCACATGCGCAGCAAACTTCGCAACTGCGCATGAGCAGCAAACTTCGCAACTGCACATGCACAGCAAACTTTTCAACTGCGCATGCGCAGCAAACTTCACAACTGCGCATATGAAGCAAACTTCGCAACTGCGCATGCGCAGCAAACTTCGCAACTGCGAATGCGCAGCAAACTTTGCAACTGCGCATGCGCAGCAAACTTCGCAACTGCGCATACGCAGCAAACTCCGGAGCTGTGCATGCGCAGCAAACTTTGCAACTGCGCATACGCAGCAAACTTCGCAACTGCGCATACGCAGCAAACTTCGGAGCTGTGCATGCGCAGCAAACTTTGCAACTGCGCATATGCAGCAAACTTCGGAGCTGTGCATGCGCAGCAAACTTTGCAACTTCGCATACGCAGCAAACTTTGCAAATGCGCATGCGCAGCAAACTTCGCAACTGCGCATACGCAGCAAACTTCGGAGCTGTGCATGCGCAGCAAACTTTGCAACTGCGCATACGCAGCAAACTTCGCAACTGCGCATACGCAGCAAACTTCGCAACTGCGCATGCGATGAAAACTTTTCAACTGCGCATGCGCAGCAAACTTCGCAACTGCACATACGCAGCAAACTTCGCAACTGCGCATGCGCAGCAAACTTCGCAACTGCGCATGCGCAGCAAACTTCGCAACTGAGCATACGCAGCAAACTTCGCAACTGCTCATACGCAGCAAACTTCGCAACTGCGCATGCGCAGCAAACTTAGCAACTGCACATGAGCATCAAACTTCGCAACTGCACATGCACAGCAAACTTTTCAACTGCTCATGCGCAGCAAACTTCACAACTGCGCATACGCAGCAAACTTCGCAACTGCGCATGCGCAGCAAATTTCGCAACTGCGCATGCGCAGCAAAATTCGCAACTGCGCATACGCAGCAAACTTCGCAACTGCGCATGCACAGCAAACTTTTCAACTGCACATGCGCAGCAAACTTCGCAACTGCGCATGAGCAGCAAACTTCGCAACTGCACATGCACAGCAAACTTTTCAACTGCGCATGCGCAGCAAACTTCACAACTGCGCATATGCAGCAAACTTCGCAACTGCGCATGCGCAGCAAACTTCGCAACTGCGAATGCGCAGCAAACTTCGCAACTGCGCATGCGCAGCAAACTTCGCAACTGCGCATACGCAGCAAACTTCGGAGCTGTGCATGCGCAGCAAACTTTGCAACTGCGCATACGCAGCAAACTTCGCAACTGCGCATACGCAGCAAACTTCGGAGCTGTGCATGCGCAGCAAACTTTGCAACTGCGCATATGCAGCAAACTTCGGAGCTGTGCATGCGCAGCAAACTTTGCAACTTCGCATACGCAGCAAACTTTGCAAATGCGCATGCGCAGCAAACTTCGCAACTGCGCATACGCAGCAAACTTCGGAGCTGTGCATGCGCAGCAAACTTTGCAACTGCGCATACGCAGCAAACTTCGCAACTGCGCATACGCAGCAAACTTCGCAACTGCGCATGCGATGAAAACTTTTCAACTGCGCATGCGCAGCAAACTTCGCAACTGCACATACGCAGCAAACTTCGCAACTGCGCATGCGCAGCAAACTTCGCAACTGCGCATGCGCAGCAAACTTCGCAACTGAGCATACGCAGCAAACTTCGCAACTGCTCATACGCAGCAAACTTCGCAACTGCGCATGCGCAGCAAACTTAGCAACTGCACATGAGCATCAAACTTCGCAACTGCACATGCACAGCAAACTTTTCAACTGCTCATGCGCAGCAAACTTCACAACTGCGCATACGCAGCAAACTTCGCAACTGCGCATGCGCAGCAAATTTCGCAACTGCGCATGCGCAGCAAAATTCGCAACTGCGCATACGCAGCAAACTTCGCAACTGCGCATGCACAGCAAACTTTTCAACTGCACATGCGCAGCAAACTTCGCAACTGCGCATGAGCAGCAAACTTCGCAACTGCACATGCACAGCAAACTTTTCAACTGCGCATGCGCAGCAAACTTCACAACTGCGCATATGCAGCAAACTTCGCAACTGCGCATGCGCAGCAAACTTCGCAACTGCGAATGCGCAGCAAACTTCGCAACTGCGCATGCGCAGCAAACTTCGCAACTGCGCATACGCAGCAAACTTCGGAGCTGTGCATGCGCAGCAAACTTTGCAACTGCGCATACGCAGCAAACTTCGCAACTGCGCATACGCAGCAAACTTCGGAGCTGTGCATGCGCAGCAAACTTTGCAACTGCGCATATGCAGCAAACTTCGGAGCTGTGCATGCGCAGCAAACTTTGCAACTTCGCATACGCAGCAAACTTTGCAAATGCGCATGCGCAGCAAACTTCGCAACTGCGCATACGCAGCAAACTTCGGAGCTGTGCATGCGCAGCAAACTTTGCAACTGCGCATACGCAGCAAACTTCGCAACTGCGCATACGCAGCAAACTTCGCAACTGCGCATGCGATGAAAACTTTTCAACTGCGCATGCGCAGCAAACTTCGCAACTGCACATACGCAGCAAACTTCGCAACTGCGCATGCGCAGCAAACTTCGCAACTGAGCATACGCAGCAAACTTCGCAACTGCTCATACGCAGCAAACTTCGCAACTGCGCATGCGCAGCAAACTTAGCAACTGCGCATGAGCATCAAACTTCGCAACTGCACAGCAAACTTTTCAACTGCTCATGCGCAGCAAACTTCACAACTGCGCATATGCAGCAAACTTCGCAACTGCGCATGCGCAGCAAATTTCGCAACTGTGCATGCGCAGCAAAATTCGCAACTGCGCATACGCAGCAAACTTCGCAACTACGCATACGCAGCAAACTTCGGAGCTGAGCATGCACAGCAGACTTTGCAACTGCGCATACGCAGCAAACTTCGCAACTGCGCATACGCAGCAAACTTCACAACTGCGCATGCGATGCAAATTTTCAACTGCGCATGCGCAGCAAACTTCGCAACTGCGCATACGCAGCAAACTTCGCAACTGCGCATGCGCAGCAAACTTTGCAACTTCGCATACGCAGCAAACTTTGCAAATGCGCATGCGCAGCAAACTTCGCAACTGCGCATACGCAGCAAACTTCGCAACTGCGCATGCGCAGCAAACTTCACAACAGCGCATGCGCAGCAAAATTCGCAACTGCGCATGCACAGCAAACATCGCAACTGCGCATGCGCAGCGAACTTCGCAACTGCGCATACGCAGCAAACTTCGGAGCTGCGCATGCGCAGCAGACTTTGCAACTGCGCATACGCAGGAAACTTCGCAACTGCGCATGCGAAGCAAACTTTTCAGCTGCGCATGCGCAGCAAACTTCGCAACTGCACATACGCATCAAACATCGCAACTGCGCATGCGCAGCAAACTTCGCAACTGCGCATACGCAGCAAACTTCGCAACTGCCCATACGCAGAAAAATTCGCAACTGCGCATGGGCAGCAAACTTCGCAACTGCGCATGCGCAGCAAACTTTGCAACTGCGCATACGCAGCAAACTTCGCAGCTGCGCATACGCAGCAAACTTCGCAACTGCGCATGCACAGCAAACTTTTCAAATGCGCATGCGCAGCAAACTTCGCAACTGCGCATACGCAGCAAACTTCGCAACTGCGCATGCGCAGCAAACTTCGCAACTGCGCATACGCAGCAAACTTCGCAACTGCGCATACTTCGCAACTGCGCATACGCAGCAAACTTCGCAACTGCGCATACGCAGCAAACTTCGCAACTGCGCATGCGCAGCAAACTTCGCAACTGCGCATGTGCAGCAAACTTCGCAATTGCGCATGAGCAGCAAACTTTTCAACTGCTCATGCGAAGCAAACTTCACAACTGCGCATACGCAGCAAACTTCGCAACTGCGCATGCGCAGCAAACTTAGCAACTGCGCATGAGCAGCAAACTTCGCAACTGCACATGCACAGCAAACTTTTCAACTGCTCATGCGAAGCAAACTTCACAACTGCGCATACGCAGCAAACTTCACAACTGCGCATACGCAGCAAACTTCGCAACTGCGCATGCGCAGCAAACTTCGCAACAGCGCATGCGCAGCAAAATTCGCAACTGCGCATGCACAGCAAACATCGCAACTGCGCATGCGCAGCGAACTTCGCAACTGCGCATGCGCAGCAAACTTCGCAACTGCGCATCCGCAGCAAACTTCGCAACTGCGCATGCGCAGCAAACTTCGCCACTGCGCATGCACAGCAAACTTTGCAACTGCGCATGCGCAGCAAACTTCGCAACTGCGCATACGCTGCAAACTTTGGAGCTGCGCATGCGCAGCAGACTTTGCAACTGCGCATACGCAGCAAACTTTGCAACTGCGCATACGCAGCAAACTTCGCAACTGCGCATGCGATGCAAACTTTTCAACTGCTCATATGCAGCAAACTTCGCAACTGTGCATGCGCAGCAAACTTCGCAACTGCGCATACGCAGAAAACTTTGCAACTGCGCATGCGCAACAAACTTTGCAACTGCGCATGCGCAGCAAACTTAGCAACTGCGCATACGCAGAAAACTTTGCAACTGCGCATACGCAGCAAACTTCGCAACTGCGCATGCACAGCAAACTTCGCAACTGTGCATGCGCAGCAAACGTCGCAACTGCGCATGCGCAGCAAACTTCGCAACTGCTCATACGCAGCAAACTTCGCAACTGCGCATGCGCAGCAAACTTCGCAACTGCGCATGCGCAGCAAACTTCGCAACTGCGAATGCGCAGCAAACGTCGCAACTGCGCATGCGCAGCAAACTTCGCAACTGCGCATGCGCAGCAAACGTCGCAACTGCGCATGCGCAGCAAACTTCGCAACTGCGCATGCGCAGCAAACTTCGCAACTGCGCATACGCAGCAAACTTCACAACTGCGCATGCGCAGCAAACTTCGCAACTGCGCATACGCAGCAAACCTCGCAACTGCGCATGCAATGCAAACTTTTCAACTGCTCATACGCAGCAAATTTCGCAACTGCGCATGCGCAGCAAACTTCGCAACTGCGCATGCGCAGCAAACTTCGCAACTGCGCATACGCAGCAAACTTCGCAACTGCGCATACGTAGCAAACTTCGCAACTGCGCTTACGCAGCAAACTTCGCAACTGCGCATGCGATGCAAACTTTTCAACTGCTCATACGCAGCAAACTTCGCAACTGCGCATGCGCAGCAAACTTAGCAACTGCGCATACGCAGAAAACTTTGCAACTGCGCATACGCAGCAAACTTCGCAACTGTGCATGCACAGCAAACTTCGCAACTGCGCATGCGCAGCAAACTTCGCATGCGCAGCAAACTTCGCAACTGCGCATGCGCAGCAAACTTCGCAACTGCGCATGCGCAGCAAACTTTGCAACTGCGCATACGCAGCAAACTTCGCAAGTGTGTATACGCAGCAAACTTCGCAACTGCGCATGCGCAGCAAACTTCGCAACTGCGCATGCGCAGCAAACTTTGCAACTGCGCATACGCAGCAAACTTCGCAACTGCGCATGCGCAGCAAACTTCGCAACTGCGCATACGCAGCAAACTTCGCAACTGCGCATGCGCAGCAAACTTTTCAACTGCTCATACGCAGCAAACTTCGCAACTGCGCATGCGCAGCAAACTTCGCAACTGCGCATGCGCAGCAAACTTCGCAACTGCGCATACGCAGCAAACTTCGCAACTGCGCATACGTAGCAAACTTCGCAACTGCGCATACGCAGCAAACTTCGCAACTGCGCATACGATGCAAACTTTTCAACTGCTCATACGCAGCAAACTTCGCAACTGCGCATACGTAGCAAACTTCACAACTGCGCATACGCAGCAAACTTCGCAACTGCGCATACGTAGCAAACTTCGCAACTGCGCATACGCAGCAAACTTCGCAACTGCGCATGCACAGCAAACTTCGCAACTGCGCATGCGCAGCAAACTTCGCAACTGCTCATATGCAGCAAACTTCGCAACTGCGCATGCGCAGCAAACCTCGCAACTGCGCATGCGCAGCAAACTTCGCAAGTGTGTATACGCAGCAAACGTCGCAACTACGCATACGCAGCAAACTTCGCAAGTGCGCATGTGCAGCAAACTTTGCAATTGCCCATGCGCAGCAAACTTTGCAACTGAACATACGCAGCAAACTTCGCAACTGCGCATGCTATGCAAACTTCGCAACTGCGTATACGCAGCAAACTTCGCAACTGCGCATGCGCAGCAAACTTCGCAACTGCGCATACGCAGAAAACTTTGCAAATGCGCATACGCAGCAAACTTCGCAACTGCGCATGCACAGCAAACTTCGCAACTGTGCATACGCAGCAAACTTCGCAACTGCGCATGCGCAGCAAACTTCGCAACTGTGCATACGCAGCAAACTTCGCAACTGCGCATACTTCGCAACTGCGCATACGCAGCAAACTTCACAACTGCGCATACGCAGCAAACTTCGCAACTGCGCATGCGCAGCAAACTTCGCAACTGCGCATGTGCAGCAAACTTCGCAATTGCGCATGCGCAGCAAACATCGCAACTGCGCATACGCAGCAAACTTAGCAACTGCGTATACGTAGCAAACTTCGCAACTGCGAATGCGCAGCAAACTTTGCAACTGCGCATGCGTAGCAAACTTTGCAACTGCGCATGCGCAGCAAACTTCGCAACTGCGCATGCGCAGCAAACTTCGCAACTGCGCATGCGATGCAAACTTTTCAACTGCTCATACGCAGCAAACTTCGCAACTGCGCATGCACAGCAAACTTCGCAACTGCGCATGCGCAGCAAACTTCGCAACTGCGCATACGCAGCAAACTTCGCAACTGCGCATACGTAGCAAACTTCGCAACTGCGCATACGCAGCAAACTTCGCAACTGCGCATGCGATGCAAACTTTTCAACTGCTCATACGCAGCAAACTTCGCAACTGCGCATGCGCAGCAAACTTAGCAACTGCGCATACGCAGAAAACTTTGCAACTGCGCATACGCAGCAAACTTTGCAACTGTGCATGCACAGCAAACTTCGCAACTGCGCATGCGCAGCAAACTTCGCATGCGCAGCAAACTTCGCAACTGCGCATGCGCAGCAAACTTCGCAACTGCTCATATGCGGCAAACTTCGCAACTGCGCATGCGCAGCAAACTTTGCAACTGCGCATACGCAGCAAACTTCGCAACTGCGAATGCGCAGCAAACGTCGCAACTGCGCATGCGCAGCAAACTTCGCAACTGCGCATGCGCAGCAAACTTCGCAACTGCGCATACGCAGCAAACTTCGCAACTGCTATTGCGCAGCAAACTTCGCAACTGCGCATACGCAGCAAACTTCGCAACTGCGCATGCGATGCAAACTTTTCAACTGCTCATACGCAGCAAACTTCGCAACTGCGCATGCGCAGCAAACTTCGCAACTGCGCATGCGCAGCAAACTTCGCAACTGCGCATACGCAGCAAACTTCGCAACTGCGCATACGTAGCAAACTTCGCAACTGCGCATACGCAGCAAACTTCGCAACTGCGCATACGTAGCAAACTTCGCAACTGCGCATACGCAGCAAACTTCGCAACTGCGCATGCGATGCAAATTTTCAACTGCTCATACGCAGCAAACTTCGCAACTGCGCATGCGCAGCAAACTTAGCAACTGCGCATACGCAGAAAACTTTGCAACTGCGCATACGCAGCAAACTTCGCAACTGTGCATGCACAGCAAACTTCGCAACTGCGCATGCACAGCAAACTTTTCAACTGCTCATACGCAGCAAACTTCACAACTGCGCATGCGCAGCAAACTTAGCAACTGCGCATACGCAGAAAACTTTGCAAATGCGCATACGCAGCAAACTTCGCAACTGCTCATATGCAGCAAACTTCGCAACTGCGCATGCGCAGCAAACCTCGCAACTGCGCATGTGCAGCAAACTTCGCAAGTGTGTATACGCAGCAAACTTCGCAACTGCGCATGCGCAGCAAACTTCGCAACTGCGCATACGCAGCAAACTTCGCAACTGCGCATACGTAGCAAACTTCGCAACTGCGCATACGCAGCAAACTTCGCAACTGCGCATAAGTAGCAAACTTCGCAACTGCGCATACGCAGCAAACTTCGCAACTGCGCATGCAATGCAAACTTTTCAACTGCTCATACGCATCAAACTTCGCAACTGCGCATGCGCAGCAAACTTAGCAACTGCGCATACGCAGAAAACTTTGCAACTGCGCATACGCAGCAAACTTCAAAACTGTGCATGCACAGCAAACTTAGCAACTGCGCATGCGATGCAAACTTTTCAACTGCTCATACGCAGCAAACTTCACAACTGCGCATGCGCAGCAAACTTAGCAACTGCGCATATGCAGAAAACTTTGCAAATGCGCATACGCAGCAAACTTCGCAACTGCGCATGCACAGCAAACTTCGCAACTGTGCATGCGCAGCAAACGTCGCAACTGCGCATGCGCAGCAAACTTCGCAACTGCTCATACGCAGCAAACTTCGCAACTGCGCATGCGCAGCAAACTTCGCAACTGCGCATGCGCAGCAAACTTTGCAAGTGTGCATACGCAGCAAACTTCGCAACTGCCCATACGCAGCAAACTTCGCAACTGCGCATACTTCGCAACGTCGCATACGCAGCAAACTTCGCAACTGCGCATGCGCAGCAAACTTCGCAGCTGCGCATGCGCAGCAAACTTCGCAACTGCGCATGCGCAGCAAACTTCGCAACTGCGCATGCGCAGCAAACTTCGCAACTGCGCATACGCAGCAAACTTCGCAACTGCGCATACGCAGCAAACTTCGCAACTGCGCATACTTCGCAACGTCGCATACGCAGCAAACTTCGCAACTGCGCATGCGCAGCAAACTTCGCAGCTGCGCATGCGCAGCAAACTTCGCAACTGCGCATGCGCAGCAAACTTCGCAACTGCGCATGCGCAGCAAACTTCGCAACTGCGCATACGCAGCAAACTTCGCAACTGCGCATACGCAGCAAACTTTGCAACTGCGCATACGCAGCAAACTTCGCAACTGCGCATGCGATGCAAACTTTTCAACTGCTCATACGCAGCAAACTTCGCAACTGCGCATGCGCAGCAAACTTAGCAACTGCGCATACGCAGAAAACTTTGCAACTGCGCATACGTAGCAAACTTCGCAACTGCGCATACGCAGCAAACTTCGCAACTGCGCATGCGATGCAAACTTTTCAACTGCTCATACGCAGCAAACTTCGCAACTGCGCATGCGCAGCAAACTTAGCAGCTGCGCATACGCAGAAAACTTTGCAACTGCGCATACGCAGCAAACTTCGCAACTGTGCATGCACAGCAAACTTCGCAACTGCGCATGCGCAGCAAACTTCGCAACTGCGCATGCGCAGCAAACTTCGCAACTGCTCATATGCAGCAAACTTCGCAACTGCGCATGCGCAGCAAACCTCGCAACTGCGCATGTGCAGCAAACTTCGCAAGTGTGTATACGCAGCAAATTTCGCAACTGCGCATGCGCAGCAAACTTCGCAACTGCGCATGCGCAGCAAACTTTGCAACTGCGCATACGCAGCAAACTTCGCAACTGCGAATGCGCAGCAAACGTCGCAACTGCGCATGCGCAGCAAACTTCGTAACTGCGCATGCGCAGCAAACTTCGCAACTGCGCATACGCAGCAAACTTCGCAACTGCGCATGTGCAGCAAACTTCGCAATTGCGCATGCGCAGCAAACTTCGCAACTGCGCATACGCAGCAAACTTCGCAACTGCGCATGCGCAGCAAACTGCGCATATGCAGCAAACTTCGCAAACTGCGCATGCGCAGCAAACTTCGCAACTAAGCATGCGCAGCAAACTGCGCATACGCAGCAAACTTCACAACTGAGCATGCGCAGCAAACGTCGCCACTGCGCATACGCAGCAAACTTCGCAACTACGCATACGTAGCAAACTTCGCAGCTGCGCATGCGCAGCAAACTTCGCAACTGCGTATACGCAGCAAACTTCGCGACTGCGCATATGCAGCAAACTTCGCAAACTGCGCATGCGCAGCAAACTTCACAACTAAGCATGCGCAGCAAACTTCGCAACTGCGCATACGCAGCAAACTTCGCAAATGCGCATGCGCAGCAAACTTCGCAACTGCGTATACGCAGCAAACTTCGCAACTGCACATGCGCAGCAAACTTCGCAACTGCGCATGCGCAGCAAACTTCGCAACTGCGCATACGCAGCAAACTTCGCAAATGCGCATGCGCAGCAAACTTCGCAACTGCGTATACGCAGCAAACTTCGCAACTGCGCATACACCGCAAACTTTGCAACTGCGCATGCGCAGCAAACATCGCAACTGCACATGCGCAGCAAACTTCGCAACTGCGCATGCGCAGCAAACTTCGCAACTGTGCATACGCAGCAAACTTCGCAACTGCTCATATGCAGCAAACTTCGCAACTGCTCATATGCAGCAAACTTAGCAACTGCGCTAAGCAGCAAACTTTGCAACTGCGCATACACAGCAATCTTCGCAACTGCGCATGCACAGCAAACTTTTCAACTGCGCATGCGCAGCAAACTTCGCAACTGCGCATACGCAGCAAACTTCGCAAATGCGCATGCGCAGCAAACTTCGCAACTGCGTATACGCAGCAAACTTCGCAACTGCGCATACACCGCAAACTTTGCAACTGCGCATGCGCAGCAAACATCGCAACTGCACATGCGCAGCAAACTTCGCAACTGCGCATGCGCAGCAAACTTAGCAACTGCGCATACGCAGCAAACTTTGCAACTGCGCATACACAGCAATCTTCGCAACTGCGCATGCGCAGCAAACTTCGCAACTGCACATGCACAGCAAACTTTTCAACTGCGCATGCGCAGCAAACTTCACAACTGCGCATACGCAGCAAACTTCGCAACTGCGCATGCGCAGCAAACTTTGCAACTGCGCATGCGCAGCAAACTTCGCAACTGCGAATGCGCAGCAAACTTTGCAACTGCGCAGCAAACTTTGCAACTGCGCAGCAAACTTCGCAACTGCGCATGCGCAGCAAACTTCGCAACTGCGCATGCGCAGCAAACTTCGCAACTGCGCATGCGCAGCAAACTTCGCAACTGCGCATGCGCAGCAAACTACGCAACTGTGCATACGCAGCAAACTTCGCAACTGAGCATGCGCAGCAAACGTCATAACTGCGCATATGCAGCAAACTTCGCAACTGCGCATACGTAGCAAACTTCGCAACTGCGCATACGCAGCAAACTTCGCAACTGCGCATGCGATGCAAACTTTTCAACTGCTCATACGCAGCAAACTTCGCAACTGCGCATGCGCAGCAAACTTCGCATGTGTGCATACGCAGCAAACTTCGCAACTACGCATACGCAGCAAACTTCGCAACTGCGCATGCGCAGCAAACTTCGCAGCTGCGCATGTGCAGCAAATTTCGCAATTGCCCATGCGCAGCAAACTTCGCAACTGCGCATACGCAGCAAACTTCAGAGCTGCGCATGCACAGCAAACTTTGCAACTGCGCATACGCAGCAAACTTCGCAACTGCACATGCACAGCAAACTTTTCAACTGTGCATGCGCAGCAAACTTCACAACTGCGCATATGCAGCAAACTTCGCAACCTCACATGCGCAGCAAACTTTGCAACTGCGCATGCGCATCAAACTTCGCAACTGCGCATACGCAGCAAACTTCGCAACTGCGCATACTTTCCAACTTCGCATACGCAGCAAACTTCGCAACTGTGCATGCGCAGCAAACTTCGCAACTGCGCATACGCAGCAAACTTCAGAGCTGCGCATGCGCAGCAAACTTTGCAACTGCGCATACGCAGCAAACTTCGCAACTGCACATGCACAGCAAACTTTTCAACTGTGCATGCGCAGCAAACTTCACAACTGCGCATATGCAGCAAACTTCGCAACCTCACATGCGCAGCAAACTTTGCAACTGCGCATGCGCATCAAACTTCGCAACTGCGCATACGCAGCAAACTTCGCAACTGCGCATACTTTCCAACTTCGCATACGCAGCAAACTTCGCAACTGTGCATGCGCAGCAAACTTCGCAACTGCGCATGCGCAGCAAACTTTGCAACTGCGCATACGCAGCAAAATTCGCAACTGCGCATGTGCAGCAAACTTCGCAACTGCGCATGCGCAGCAAACTTCGCAACTGCGCATAAGCAGCAAACTTCGCAACTGCGCATGTGCAGCAAACTTCGCAATTGCGCATGCGCAGCAAACTTCGCAACTGCGCATACGCAGCAAACTTCGCAACTGCGCTGTGACGGGGATGTAATAGGGTCCCGCTGTAATCCGCCCTCCCGATCTCGTGTGGCGTTGCATAGGGCAGCCCGAAGTCGGGGCGAACGACCTGAAAACGATCATACTGGGAGTTCTGGTGTGGTGGGTCGTTTTGCCCTGACGCGGAACCGCTCGGTCGCCGGGCTCACTTTCTGCAATCAGCTGTGCTGTGTTCGCCGGTTGGCTGAGGCGGGGGCATTAGCTGATTGCGGAGGCGGGGTTGGGCAGTATTTAGGCTGCGCGGTTTCTGCATTCGGGCTCTCTGTCCTGGGCTAGCAACAGGAGTTCGCTGGGCTGCTGCGTGTGTGTTGCTACTTACCTCTGCTCATATTCCAGACCCCTGAACAGGCGGCTGCCTGCGTCCCGACTACCTTCTTCCTTCCTGGAGCGTATGTTGGGAAGTATCCGGAAGTCTAATTCTGAGTGCTGAAGTACGCTGCAGCTAGTGTGGGAAGGAGCCAACGGCAGACACAGCGCCACCACCACTAACGTGGCCGTCTAGAGAACGGCAACTACTCTCCTTTGGAGCACTACTTAATTATTGTGTGGGACTGGTTTATTTACTCTTTTTATTTTTAACCCGGTTTTACCATAGTTGGTACTACCGGGGGTTGTTGTGTTTGTTTTGGAATACCTGGTACTCTGCCTGGGTACCGACTGTGGTTTTGGCCCTGCTGTTTTTTTAATAAACTTCTACTCAGTTGCTAGTTGGCGCTGAGGTTTGCCCACAAGTCTCCTGTGTGTGTGACGTCCTTTCTGGTCCTCCCAAAGACAACTCCCACTACCCTCTAACACGTGGTGTCAGAAGTGGGATGTCTCTGGACCAGCACACCCTGCAGGTCCTCTTACAGGACCAAGAGCGACACCGGGACGGTGTGGAGCGGCGACGAGAGGAGCGAGATGCGCAGCGGGATGTCGAGAGGACGGCCCACATGTTGGAGATCACAGAGAAGATGGCGGCGATGTGCCAAGCGGTGCAGTCTCTGGTACTAGCGCGGACTCAGGCGCCCGCGGCAGCACCACCAACAGGGCAGCCGCCGCCTAAGATCCGGCTTCAAAAGATGACGTCGGAGGACGACCCAGAAGCGTTCCTCACGACGTTCGAACGGGTCGCCGAAGCATCCTCCTGGCCGGTCGAGTGTTGGGCGGCGCAGCTTGCCCCATGTCTGTCGGGAGAAGCACAGGCAGCCTACCGGGCCCTAAGCAATGAAGCCGCCAGGGATTATCAGCAAGTGAAGGTGGCCATATTACAACGGCTGAATATCACCCCTGAGTCGCACTGCCGTAAATTTCGACACTATGTCCGGCCGAAGGGAGCCCGCCCATGCATCGTCGCTCAACAGCTCTGGGACCACCTTACTCGCTGGCTGCAACCAGGGGATCGTACCAAACAACAGTTGATGGAGTCGGTGGCTGTCGACCAGTTCTTGTCTGGGCTAGATCCAGGGACCCGGGACTGGGTGGCCAGGAACACCCCAAACACCATGGAGCGAGCAGTGGAACTGGCGGAGGCGTATGAAGATGCAGCCCTTCGACAGGACCCCAGCCCAGCTCCCGTGAAACCGAAGGCCCCGACTCCAGCCCCTCGTTTCCCACCGAAGCCGGTGGCTTCCATCGACCCATCGGGCGCCTCGCCTCCAAAGTGGAGAATGAGGTTAGCCCCCAGCTGGGCCAGATCCACTCCCTGGAACCCACCAAGTGGTGGGGTAGGGAACAAGCAGCCGGCGTCGGTAGCGCCACCCCCTCTCATCTGCTTCCGGTGTCACGAGGCTGGACATATTGCCAGGATGTGTCCCGCTGCCATGGAATGTGATGTGGCCTCTCGCTATCCAGCTGCACCGGAGGGTGAGTACCGGGGAAAGGGACGGGAGGGGCCTTGCATTGTGTCTGTGGTTATTGGGAAAGTGAACACCCACGCTTTAGTGGACTCGGGGTGCAACCACACTATAATTCGTGAAGCTCTCATGGAGGGGGTGGCTGGGCGGCCGCAGGGATCTGTGGCAATTTCGTGTATCCACGGAGACACCAAGCCATACCCAACCACTAAAGTTAGATTGACAATAGATGGTCGGACGTGCCAGGTAGTCGTGGCCGTCGCGAAGTGGGTTCCGTACCCTATAATTTTGGGTCGAGACTGGCCTTATTACTCAGAACTTAAGGTTAGGACGACCCGGCCACCGACTGGAGAAGGGGTGGTCTCAGCGGGTGATTCAATTGGCCGGATCTTTCCGCTGAAAGCCGATATGTTTACTGCTAAGTTCCGGCCCCATAAAACTAAACGAGAGCGGAGGGCCGAGAAACTGGAGTGGGCAGTATCAAGGCAAGGCTGGGGGCTTGTGGGAGAGTCTCCTCAGCTTACCAAACGGAAACTGAAGGGGGTGGGTGTTCAGTGTGACCGGCGGGAACTGGCTACTGAGGAGCCCAGGGCGGAAGCTACCGAACCTCCGCTCGACATGCCGCGAGTCTGGGACCGGGATGTGGACCTAGAGTGGGAGCAAGCTAACGACCCCACTCTGGTGCACATCCGGGGGCGGGTCCGGTCTGTCGAGGGGAAGGAAGTTGACGGTTGCGGGCCGCCCACATTTCCTCACTTTGTCGTGGCTGGGCGCCTACTGTATAGGGTATCCCAGGCCCCGGGCACGGGACAGCCCGTAACACAATTATTGGTTCCGGGGTCTTTTCGCCAAGAGGTCATGCGACTAGCACATGACATTCCATTTTCAGGCCATCTGGGCCGGGAAAAGACCCTGGAACGGATACTGGCCCGGTTTTATTGGATGGGACTGCACGATGATGTGAGGAGATACGTGGCGGGGTGTCCCGATTGCCAGAGGGTGGCGCCGGCTCGAGTTCGCCCGGCTCCGCTGGTCCCACTGCCCCTTGTGGGAACCCCCTTCGAACGAATAGCGGTAGACATAGTGGGGCCGGTGCAACCCGCCGACTCGGGATATACGCACATTCTAGTAGTGGTGGATTATGCTACGCGATATCCAGAGGCGGTGCCGCTCCGGTCCACTAGTGCCGTCGCTATAGCAAAAGAACTAGTACAGATTATGTCCAGGGTAGGGATTCCCAAAGAGATTCTGACGGACCAGGGAACCAACTTTATGTCAGCCACCTTGAAAAAGGTGTATCAAATTCTAAAAATTCGCCCCATTAGGACATCGGTGTACCATCCTCAGACCGATGGACTGGTGGAGCGCTTTAATCAGACTTTAAAGCAGATGTTGAAGCGATTTGTAGATCAGGAACAGAAGCATTGGGCGCGGCTCCTTCCTTTCCTTATGTTCGCCGTGAGAGAAGTGCCACAGAGCTCAACGGGGTTCTCCCCGTTTGAGCTGCTGTACGGGAGACAACCCCGAGGCATCCTCGATCTGGTGCGTGAGGGCTGGGAGGAGCAAACAACTTCTTCAAAAAATGTAGTGAAATATGTGCTACTGCTCCGAGACCGCCTGGAATTGGTCGGTCGATTGGCTCAAGAGAACCTACGTAACGCTCAGCAATTGCAACAGCAACAGTACAATAAAAAAGCTAGAATTCGGACTTTTCGACCCGGAGACAAGGTACTGTTGCTTCTTCCGACCTCGGAATCGAAACTGTTTGCTAAGTGGCAAGGCCCATATGAGGTGGTGCGGGCAGTAGGAAAAGTTAATTATGAGATTAGGCAGCCCGACCACCGTAGACCCCTCCAAATTTACCATATAAATTTGTTAAAGCCGTGGAGAGAGAGAGAGGCCTTGTTTATTACCCACGATAGCCCCGGCGAGGATTTTGGTCCCGAAGTGGGGCCACTGGGTCAGACCGTTTCGATTACGATGGGGGAACAGTTGCTTCCCCGGCAGAAGGTAGAGCTGAGGTCATTGATTGAGGAATTCGATGATGTTTTTTCTAAGGTGCCCGGTAGGACTAACGTCATCGAACATGCTATTATCACTCCTCCAGGTGTCACTGTTCGGCAGCGGCCGTACCAGATCCCGGAAAGTCAACGGGGGGTCATGCAACGGGAGGTGGATAGTATGCTTGAACTTGGAGTTGTGCAACCTTCCCAGAGCGAGTGGTGCATTCCAGTGGTAATGGTACCTAAGAAGGACGGCACCACCCGTTTCTGTGTAGATTTTCGGAAGGTCAACGCAGTCTCTAAGTTCGATGCGTACCCCATGCCCCGGGTGGATGAACTCCTTGATCGCCTGGGAGACGCGAGGTACCTGTCAACTCTGGACTTGACAAAGGGATATTGGCAGATCCCATTAACATCCAGCTCTAGGGAGAAAACCGCATTTGCGACCCCAGGGGGCTTGTTTCATTTCCAGACCATGCCTTTTGGGTTGCATGGAGCCCCGGCGACTTTCCAGAGAATGATGGACAAGGTGTTGGCCCCACATCGTCAGTATGCGGCAGCGTATATTGATGACGTGGTAGTGTTTAGCTCCACCTGGAGGGAGCATTTGGTAAGACTCACGGCTGTCCTTCAGTCTCTGAGAGAAGCGGGTCTAACAGCTAATCTGGGGAAATGCGCGTTTGGCAAAACCGAGACTCAATATCTTGGCTTCATTATGGGTAATGGTAGGGTGAAGCCGGTAGCCTCCAAGGTCCAGGCATTGGTGGACACACCGGTTCCTCGGACCAAGGCCCAGGTGAGATCGCTTTTAGGACTGGCAGGCTATTACCGCCGTTTCATCCCCGAGTATTCCACCATTGTTAGTCCTTTGATCGACCTCACCAAGAAGGGCGCCTCAAATTCTGTGCAGTGGTCAGGGCAGTGTCAGGGAGCGTTTGATAGGATTAAGGAGATTCTGTCCCAGGCCCCTGTGTTGATAGCTCCGGATTTCAGCCGGGAATTCATCCTCCAGACTGACGCTTCTGATGTGGGTCTGGGGGCTGTTTTGTCCCAGGAGATAGACGGAGTGGAGCATCCGGTGCTATACCTTAGTAAGAAAATGGCTCCACGTGAGCGTAACTACTCTGTCATAGAGAAGGAGTGCTTGGCCATTAAATGGGCCATGAACTCGCTTCGCTATTATCTCCTGGGACGACCGTTTACCCTTGTCACAGATCACGCTCCTCTTAAGTGGCTAAGCACGATGAGGGACACGAACGCCCGGATTACTCGGTGGAGTCTGGCGCTGCAACCCTTTAACTTCACTGTTAAACATCGTGCGGGTAAGGAACACCAAAATGCTGACTTTTTCTCGAGGGAGGGGGGCCAATTGGGGAAGTTAGAAGAGGCCGAGTGGGCCTACGGCTCCACTCTGAGGGGGGGGATATGTGACGGGGATGTAATAGGGTCCCGCTGTAATCCGCCCTCCCGATCTCGTGTGGCGTTGCATAGGGCAGCCCGAAGTCGGGGCGAACGACCTGAAAACGATCATACTGGGAGTTCTGGTGTGGTGGGTCGTTTTGCCCTGACGCGGAACCGCTCGGTCGCCGGGCTCACTTTCTGCAATCAGCTGTGCTGTGTTCGCCGGTTGGCTGAGGCGGGGGCATTAGCTGATTGCGGAGGCGGGGTTGGGCAGTATTTAGGCTGCGCGGTTTCTGCATTCGGGCTCTCTGTCCTGGGCTAGCAACAGGAGTTCGCTGGGCTGCTGCGTGTGTGTTGCTACTTACCTCTGCTCATATTCCAGACCCCTGAACAGGCGGCTGCCTGCGTCCCGACTACCTTCTTCCTTCCTGGAGCGTATGTTGGGAAGTATCCGGAAGTCTAATTCTGAGTGCTGAAGTACGCTGCAGCTAGTGTGGGAAGGAGCCAACGGCAGACACAGCGCCACCACCACTAACGTGGCCGTCTAGAGAACGGCAACTACTCTCCTTTGGAGCACTACTTAATTATTGTGTGGGACTGGTTTATTTACTCTTTTTATTTTTAACCCGGTTTTACCATAGTTGGTACTACCGGGGGTTGTTGTGTTTGTTTTGGAATACCTGGTACTCTGCCTGGGTACCGACTGTGGTTTTGGCCCTGCTGTTTTTTTAATAAACTTCTACTCAGTTGCTAGTTGGCGCTGAGGTTTGCCCACAAGTCTCCTGTGTGTGTGACGTCCTTTCTGGTCCTCCCAAAGACAACTCCCACTACCCTCTAACACGTGGTGTCAGAAGTGGGATGTCTCTGGACCAGCACACCCTGCAGGTCCTCTTACAGGACCAAGAGCGACACCGGGACGGTGTGGAGCGGCGACGAGAGGAGCGAGATGCGCAGCGGGATGTCGAGAGGACGGCCCACATGTTGGAGATCACAGAGAAGATGGCGGCGATGTGCCAAGCGGTGCAGTCTCTGGTACTAGCGCGGACTCAGGCGCCCGCGGCAGCACCACCAACAGGGCAGCCGCCGCCTAAGATCCGGCTTCAAAAGATGACGTCGGAGGACGACCCAGAAGCGTTCCTCACGACGTTCGAACGGGTCGCCGAAGCATCCTCCTGGCCGGTCGAGTGTTGGGCGGCGCAGCTTGCCCCATGTCTGTCGGGAGAAGCACAGGCAGCCTACCGGGCCCTAAGCAATGAAGCCGCCAGGGATTATCAGCAAGTGAAGGTGGCCATATTACAACGGCTGAATATCACCCCTGAGTCGCACTGCCGTAAATTTCGACACTATGTCCGGCCGAAGGGAGCCCGCCCATGCATCGTCGCTCAACAGCTCTGGGACCACCTTACTCGCTGGCTGCAACCAGGGGATCGTACCAAACAACAGTTGATGGAGTCGGTGGCTGTCGACCAGTTCTTGTCTGGGCTAGATCCAGGGACCCGGGACTGGGTGGCCAGGAACACCCCAAACACCATGGAGCGAGCAGTGGAACTGGCGGAGGCGTATGAAGATGCAGCCCTTCGACAGGACCCCAGCCCAGCTCCCGTGAAACCGAAGGCCCCGACTCCAGCCCCTCGTTTCCCACCGAAGCCGGTGGCTTCCATCGACCCATCGGGCGCCTCGCCTCCAAAGTGGAGAATGAGGTTAGCCCCCAGCTGGGCCAGATCCACTCCCTGGAACCCACCAAGTGGTGGGGTAGGGAACAAGCAGCCGGCGTCGGTAGCGCCACCCCCTCTCATCTGCTTCCGGTGTCACGAGGCTGGACATATTGCCAGGATGTGTCCCGCTGCCATGGAATGTGATGTGGCCTCTCGCTATCCAGCTGCACCGGAGGGTGAGTACCGGGGAAAGGGACGGGAGGGGCCTTGCATTGTGTCTGTGGTTATTGGGAAAGTGAACACCCACGCTTTAGTGGACTCGGGGTGCAACCACACTATAATTCGTGAAGCTCTCATGGAGGGGGTGGCTGGGCGGCCGCAGGGATCTGTGGCAATTTCGTGTATCCACGGAGACACCAAGCCATACCCAACCACTAAAGTTAGATTGACAATAGATGGTCGGACGTGCCAGGTAGTCGTGGCCGTCGCGAAGTGGGTTCCGTACCCTATAATTTTGGGTCGAGACTGGCCTTATTACTCAGAACTTAAGGTTAGGACGACCCGGCCACCGACTGGAGAAGGGGTGGTCTCAGCGGGTGATTCAATTGGCCGGATCTTTCCGCTGAAAGCCGATATGTTTACTGCTAAGTTCCGGCCCCATAAAACTAAACGAGAGCGGAGGGCCGAGAAACTGGAGTGGGCAGTATCAAGGCAAGGCTGGGGGCTTGTGGGAGAGTCTCCTCAGCTTACCAAACGGAAACTGAAGGGGGTGGGTGTTCAGTGTGACCGGCGGGAACTGGCTACTGAGGAGCCCAGGGCGGAAGCTACCGAACCTCCGCTCGACATGCCGCGAGTCTGGGACCGGGATGTGGACCTAGAGTGGGAGCAAGCTAACGACCCCACTCTGGTGCACATCCGGGGGCGGGTCCGGTCTGTCGAGGGGAAGGAAGTTGACGGTTGCGGGCCGCCCACATTTCCTCACTTTGTCGTGGCTGGGCGCCTACTGTATAGGGTATCCCAGGCCCCGGGCACGGGACAGCCCGTAACACAATTATTGGTTCCGGGGTCTTTTCGCCAAGAGGTCATGCGACTAGCACATGACATTCCATTTTCAGGCCATCTGGGCCGGGAAAAGACCCTGGAACGGATACTGGCCCGGTTTTATTGGATGGGACTGCACGATGATGTGAGGAGATACGTGGCGGGGTGTCCCGATTGCCAGAGGGTGGCGCCGGCTCGAGTTCGCCCGGCTCCGCTGGTCCCACTGCCCCTTGTGGGAACCCCCTTCGAACGAATAGCGGTAGACATAGTGGGGCCGGTGCAACCCGCCGACTCGGGATATACGCACATTCTAGTAGTGGTGGATTATGCTACGCGATATCCAGAGGCGGTGCCGCTCCGGTCCACTAGTGCCGTCGCTATAGCAAAAGAACTAGTACAGATTATGTCCAGGGTAGGGATTCCCAAAGAGATTCTGACGGACCAGGGAACCAACTTTATGTCAGCCACCTTGAAAAAGGTGTATCAAATTCTAAAAATTCGCCCCATTAGGACATCGGTGTACCATCCTCAGACCGATGGACTGGTGGAGCGCTTTAATCAGACTTTAAAGCAGATGTTGAAGCGATTTGTAGATCAGGAACAGAAGCATTGGGCGCGGCTCCTTCCTTTCCTTATGTTCGCCGTGAGAGAAGTGCCACAGAGCTCAACGGGGTTCTCCCCGTTTGAGCTGCTGTACGGGAGACAACCCCGAGGCATCCTCGATCTGGTGCGTGAGGGCTGGGAGGAGCAAACAACTTCTTCAAAAAATGTAGTGAAATATGTGCTACTGCTCCGAGACCGCCTGGAATTGGTCGGTCGATTGGCTCAAGAGAACCTACGTAACGCTCAGCAATTGCAACAGCAACAGTACAATAAAAAAGCTAGAATTCGGACTTTTCGACCCGGAGACAAGGTACTGTTGCTTCTTCCGACCTCGGAATCGAAACTGTTTGCTAAGTGGCAAGGCCCATATGAGGTGGTGCGGGCAGTAGGAAAAGTTAATTATGAGATTAGGCAGCCCGACCACCGTAGACCCCTCCAAATTTACCATATAAATTTGTTAAAGCCGTGGAGAGAGAGAGAGGCCTTGTTTATTACCCACGATAGCCCCGGCGAGGATTTTGGTCCCGAAGTGGGGCCACTGGGTCAGACCGTTTCGATTACGATGGGGGAACAGTTGCTTCCCCGGCAGAAGGTAGAGCTGAGGTCATTGATTGAGGAATTCGATGATGTTTTTTCTAAGGTGCCCGGTAGGACTAACGTCATCGAACATGCTATTATCACTCCTCCAGGTGTCACTGTTCGGCAGCGGCCGTACCAGATCCCGGAAAGTCAACGGGGGGTCATGCAACGGGAGGTGGATAGTATGCTTGAACTTGGAGTTGTGCAACCTTCCCAGAGCGAGTGGTGCATTCCAGTGGTAATGGTACCTAAGAAGGACGGCACCACCCGTTTCTGTGTAGATTTTCGGAAGGTCAACGCAGTCTCTAAGTTCGATGCGTACCCCATGCCCCGGGTGGATGAACTCCTTGATCGCCTGGGAGACGCGAGGTACCTGTCAACTCTGGACTTGACAAAGGGATATTGGCAGATCCCATTAACATCCAGCTCTAGGGAGAAAACCGCATTTGCGACCCCAGGGGGCTTGTTTCATTTCCAGACCATGCCTTTTGGGTTGCATGGAGCCCCGGCGACTTTCCAGAGAATGATGGACAAGGTGTTGGCCCCACATCGTCAGTATGCGGCAGCGTATATTGATGACGTGGTAGTGTTTAGCTCCACCTGGAGGGAGCATTTGGTAAGACTCACGGCTGTCCTTCAGTCTCTGAGAGAAGCGGGTCTAACAGCTAATCTGGGGAAATGCGCGTTTGGCAAAACCGAGACTCAATATCTTGGCTTCATTATGGGTAATGGTAGGGTGAAGCCGGTAGCCTCCAAGGTCCAGGCATTGGTGGACACACCGGTTCCTCGGACCAAGGCCCAGGTGAGATCGCTTTTAGGACTGGCAGGCTATTACCGCCGTTTCATCCCCGAGTATTCCACCATTGTTAGTCCTTTGATCGACCTCACCAAGAAGGGCGCCTCAAATTCTGTGCAGTGGTCAGGGCAGTGTCAGGGAGCGTTTGATAGGATTAAGGAGATTCTGTCCCAGGCCCCTGTGTTGATAGCTCCGGATTTCAGCCGGGAATTCATCCTCCAGACTGACGCTTCTGATGTGGGTCTGGGGGCTGTTTTGTCCCAGGAGATAGACGGAGTGGAGCATCCGGTGCTATACCTTAGTAAGAAAATGGCTCCACGTGAGCGTAACTACTCTGTCATAGAGAAGGAGTGCTTGGCCATTAAATGGGCCATGAACTCGCTTCGCTATTATCTCCTGGGACGACCGTTTACCCTTGTCACAGATCACGCTCCTCTTAAGTGGCTAAGCACGATGAGGGACACGAACGCCCGGATTACTCGGTGGAGTCTGGCGCTGCAACCCTTTAACTTCACTGTTAAACATCGTGCGGGTAAGGAACACCAAAATGCTGACTTTTTCTCGAGGGAGGGGGGCCAATTGGGGAAGTTAGAAGAGGCCGAGTGGGCCTACGGCTCCACTCTGAGGGGGGGGATATGTGACGGGGATGTAATAGGGTCCCGCTGTAATCCGCCCTCCCGATCTCGTGTGGCGTTGCATAGGGCAGCCCGAAGTCGGGGCGAACGACCTGAAAACGATCATACTGGGAGTTCTGGTGTGGTGGGTCGTTTTGCCCTGACGCGGAACCGCTCGGTCGCCGGGCTCACTTTCTGCAATCAGCTGTGCTGTGTTCGCCGGTTGGCTGAGGCGGGGGCATTAGCTGATTGCGGAGGCGGGGTTGGGCAGTATTTAGGCTGCGCGGTTTCTGCATTCGGGCTCTCTGTCCTGGGCTAGCAACAGGAGTTCGCTGGGCTGCTGCGTGTGTGTTGCTACTTACCTCTGCTCATATTCCAGACCCCTGAACAGGCGGCTGCCTGCGTCCCGACTACCTTCTTCCTTCCTGGAGCGTATGTTGGGAAGTATCCGGAAGTCTAATTCTGAGTGCTGAAGTACGCTGCAGCTAGTGTGGGAAGGAGCCAACGGCAGACACAGCGCCACCACCACTAACGTGGCCGTCTAGAGAACGGCAACTACTCTCCTTTGGAGCACTACTTAATTATTGTGTGGGACTGGTTTATTTACTCTTTTTATTTTTAACCCGGTTTTACCATAGTTGGTACTACCGGGGGTTGTTGTGTTTGTTTTGGAATACCTGGTACTCTGCCTGGGTACCGACTGTGGTTTTGGCCCTGCTGTTTTTTTAATAAACTTCTACTCAGTTGCTAGTTGGCGCTGAGGTTTGCCCACAAGTCTCCTGTGTGTGTGACGTCCTTTCTGGTCCTCCCAAAGACAACTCCCACTACCCTCTAACATGCGCATACGCAGCAAACTTCGCAACTGCGCATACGCAGCAAACTTCGCAACTGCGCATGCACAGCAAACTTTTCAACTGCGCATGCGCAGCAAACTTCGCAACTGCGCATACGCAGCAAACTTCGCAAATGCGCATGCGCAGCAAACTTCGCAACTGCGTATACGCAGCAAACTTCGCAACTGCGCATACGCCGCAAACTTTGCAACTGCGCATGCGCAGCAAACATCGCAACTGCACATGCGCAGCAAACTTCGCAACTGCGCATGCGCAGCAAACTTCGCAACTGTGCATACGCAGCAAACTTCGCAACTGCTCATATGCAGCAAACTTCGCAACTGCGCATGCGCAGTAAACTTAGCAACTGCGCTAAGCAGCAAACTTTGCAACTGCGCATACACAGCAATCTTCGCAACTGCGCATGCGCAGCAAACTTCGCAACTGCACATGCACAGCAAACTTTTCAACTGCGCATGCGCAGCAAACTTCACAACTGCGCATACGCAGCAAACTTTGCAACTGCGCATGCGCAGCAAACTTTGCAACTGCGCATGCGCAGCAAACTTCGCAACTGCGAATGCGCAGCAAACTTTGCAACTGCGCAGCAAACTTCGCAACTGCGCATGCGCAGCAAACTTCGCAACTGCGAATGCGCAGCAAACTTCGCAACTGCGCATGCGCAGCAAACTTCGCAACTGCGCATGCGCAGCAAACTTCGCAACTGTGCATACGCAGCAAACTTCGCAACTGAGCATGCGCAGCAAACGTCGCAACTGCGCATACGCAGCAAACTTCGCAACTGCGCATACGTAGCAAACTTCGCAACTGCGCATACACAGCAAACTTCGCAACTGCGCATGCGATGCAAACTTTTCAACTGCTCATACGCAGCAAACTTCGCAACTGCGCATGCGCAGCAAACTTCGCATGTGTGCATACGCAGCAAACTTCGCAACTACGCATACGCAGCAAACTTCGCAACTGCGCATGCGCAGCAAACTTCGCAGCTGCGCATGTGCAGCAAACTTCGCAATTGCCCATGCGCAGCAAACTTCGCAACTGCGCATACGCAGCAAACTTCAGAGCTGCGCATGCGCAGCAAACTTTGCAACTGCGCATACGCAGCAAAATTCGCAACTGCGCATGTGCAGCAAACTTCGCAACTGCGCATACGCAGCAACTTCGCAACTGCGCATACGCAGCAAACTTCGCAACTGCGCATGCACAGCAAACTTTTCAACTGCGCATACGTAGCAAACTTCGCAACTGCGCATACGTAGAAAACTTCGCTGCTGCGCATACGCAGCAAACTTCACAACTGAGCATGCGCAGCAAACTTCGCAACTGCGCATACGCAGCAAACTTCGCAAATGCGCATGCGCAGCAAACTTCGCAACTGCGTATACGCAGCAAACTTCGCAACTGCGCATACGCCGCAAACTTTGCAACTGCGCATGCGCAGCAAACATCGCAACTGCACATGCGCAGCAAACTTCGCAACTGCGCATGCGCAGCAAACTTCGCAACTGTGCATACGCAGCAAACTTCGCAACTGCTCATATGCAGCAAACTTCGCAACTGCGCATGCGCAGCAAACTTAGCAACTGCGCATACGCCGCAAACTTTGCAACTGCACATGCACAGCAAACTTTTCAACTGCGCATGCGCAGCAAACTTCACAACTGCGCATACGCAGCAAACTTCGCAACTGCGCATGCGCAGCAAACTTTGCAACTGCGCATGCGCAGCAAACTTCGCAACTGCGAATGCGCAGCAAACTTTGCAACTGCGCAGCAAACTTCGCAACTGCGCATGCGCAGCAAACTTCGCAACTGCGCATGCGCAGCAAACTTCGCAACTGCGCATGCGCAGCAAACTTCGCAACTGCGCATGCGCAGCAAACTTCGCAACTGCGCATGCGCAGCAAACTTCGCATGTGTGCATACGCAGCAAACTTCGCAACTACGCATACGCAGCAAACTTCGCAACTGCGCATACGCAGCAAACTTCGCAACTGCGCATACGCAGCAAACTTCGCAACTGCGCAGCAAACTTCGCATGTGTGCATACGCAGCAAACTTCGCAACTACGCATACGCAGCAAACTTCGCAACTGCGCATGCGCAGCAAACTTCGCAGCTGCGCATGTGCAGCAAACTTTGCAACTGTGCATGCGCAGCAAACTTCGCAACTGCGAATACGCAGCAAACTTCGCATCTGCGCATGCGCAGCAAACTTCGCAACTGCGCATACGCAGCAACTTCGCAACTGCGCATACGCAGCAAACTTCGCAACTGCGCATGCACAGCAAACTTTTCAACTGCGCATACGTAGCAAACTTCGCAACTGCGCATACGTAGAAAACTTCGCTGCTGCGCATACGCAGCAAACTTCACAACTGAGCATGCGCAGCAAACTTCGCAACTGCGCATACGCAGCAAACTTCGCAAATGCGCATGCGCAGCAAACTTCGCAACTGCGTATACGCAGCAAACTTCGCAACTGCGCATACGCCGCAAACTTTGCAACTGCGCATGCGCAGCAAACATCGCAACTGCACATGCGCAGCAAACTTCGCAACTGCGCATGCGCAGCAAACTTCGCAACTGTGCATACGCAGCAAACTTCGCAACTGCTCATATGCAGCAAACTTCGCAACTGCGCATGCGCAGCAAACTTAGCAACTGCGCTAAGCAGCAAACTTTGCAACTGCGCATACACAGCAATCTTCGCAACTGCGCATGCGCAGCAAACTTCGCAACTGCACATGCACAGCAAACTTTTCAACTGCGCATGCGCAGCAAACTTCACAACTGCGCATACGCAGCAAACTTCGCAACTGCGTATACGCAGCAAACTTTGCAACTGCGCATACGCCGCAAACTTTGCAACTGCGCATGCGCAGCAAACATCGCAACTGCACATGCGCAGCAAACTTCGCAACTGCGCATGCGCAGCAAACTTCGCAACTGTGCATACGCAGCAAACTTCGCAACTGCTCATATGCAGCAAACTTCGCAACTGCGCATGCGCAGCAAACTTAGCAACTGCGCTAAGCAGCAAACTTTGCAACTGCGCATACACAGCAATCTTCGCAACTGCGCATGCGCAGCAAACTTCGCAACTGCACATGCACAGCAAACTTTTCAACTGCGCATGCGCAGCAAACTTCACAACTGCGCATACGCAGCAAACTTCGCAACTGCGCATGCGCAGCAAACTTTGCAACTGCGCATGCGCAGCAAACTTCGCAACTGCGAATGCGCAGCAAACTTTGCAACTGCGCAGCAAACTTCGCAACTGCGCATGCGCAGCAAACTTCGCAACTGCGCATGCGCAGCAAACTTCGCAACTGCGCATGCGCAGCAAACTTCGCAACTGCGCATGCGCAGCAAACTTCGCAACTGCGCATGCGCAGCAAACTTCGCAACTGCGCATGCGCAGCAAACTTCGCATGTGTGCATACGCAGCAAACTTCGCAACTACGCATACGCAGCAAACTTCGCAACTGCGCATGCGCAGCAAACTTCGCAGCTGCGCATGTGCAGCAAACTTTGCAACTGTGCATGCGCAGCAAACTTCGCAACTGCGAATACGCAGCAAACTTCGCATCTGCGCATGCGCAGCAAACTTCGCAACTGCGCATACGCAGCAACTTCGCAACTGCGCATACGCAGCAAACTTCGCAACTGCGCATGCACAGCAAACTTTTCAACTGCGCATACGTAGCAAACTTCGCAACTGCGCATACGTAGAAAACTTCGCTGCTGCGCATACGCAGCAAACTTCACAACTGAGCATGCGCAGCAAACGTCGCCACTGCGCATACGCAGCAAACTTCGCAACTACGCATACGTAGCAAACTTCGCAGCTGCGCATGCGCAGCAAACTTCGCAACTGCGCATACGCAGCAAACTTCGCAACTGCGCATACGCAGCAAACTTCGCAACTGCGCAGCAAACTTCGCATGTGTGCATACGCAGCAAACTTCGCAACTGCGCATACGCAGCAAACTTCGCAACTGCGCATACGCAGCAAACTTCGCAACTGCGCATGCACAGCAAACTTTTCAACTGCGCATGCGCAGCAAACTTTGCAACTGCGCATACGCAGCAAACTTCGCAAATGCGCATGCGCAGCAAACTTCGCAACTGCGTATACGCAGCAAACTTCGCAACTGCGCATACGCCGCAAACTTTGCAACTGCGCATGTGCAGCAAACATCGCAACTGCACATGCGCAGCAAACTTCGCAACTGCGCATGCGCAGCAAACTTCGCAACTGTGCATACGCAGCAAACTTCGCAACTGCTCATATGCAGCAAACTTCGCAACTGCGCATGCGCAGCAAACTTAGCAACTGCGCTAAGCAGCAAACTTTGCAACTGCGCATACACAGCAATCTTCGCAACTGCGCATGCGCAGCAAACTTCGCAACTGCACATGCACAGCAAACTTTTCAACTGCGCATGCGCAGCAAACTTCACAACTGCGCATACGCAGCAAACTTCGCAACTGCGCATGCGCAGCAAACTTTGCAACTGCGCATGCGCAGCAAACTTCGCAACTGCGAATGCGCAGCAAACTTTGCAACTGCGCAGCAAACTTCGCAACTGCGCATGCGCAGCAAACTTCGCAACTGCGCATGCGCAGCAAACTTCGCAACTGCGCATGCGCAGCAAACTTCGCAACTGCGCATGCGCAGCAAACTTCGCAACTGCGCATGCGCAGCAAACTTCGCAACTGCGCATGCGCAGCAAACTTCGCAACTGCGCATGCGCAGCAAACTTCGCATGTGTGCATACGCAGCAAACTTCGCAACTACGCATACGCAGCAAACTTCGCAACTGCGCATGCGCAGCAAACTTCGCAGCTGCGCATGTGCAGCAAACTTTGCAACTGTGCATGCGCAGCAAACTTCGCAACTGCGAATACGCAGCAAACTTCGCATCTGCGCATGCGCAGCAAACTTCGCAACTGCGCATACGCAGCAACTTCGCAACTGCGCATACGCAGCAAACTTCGCAACTGCGCATGCACAGCAAACTTTTCAACTGCGCATACGTAGCAAACTTCGCAACTGCGCATACGTAGAAAACTTCGCTGCTGCGCATACGCAGCAAACTTCACAACTGAGCATGCGCAGCAAACGTCGCCACTGCGCATACGCAGCAAACTTCGCAACTACGCATACGTAGCAAACTTCGCAGCTGCGCATGCGCAGCAAACTTCGCAACTGCGCATACGCAGCAAACTTCGCAACTGCGCATACGCAGCAAACTTCGCAACTGCGCAGCAAACTTCGCATGTGTGCATACGCAGCAAACTTCGCAACTACGCATACGCAGCAAACTTCGCAACTGCGCATGCGCAGCAAACTTCGCAGCTGCGCATGTGCAGCAAACTTTGCAACTGTGCATGCGCAGCAAACTTCGCAACTGCGAATACGCAGCAAACTTCGCATCTGCGCATGCGCAGCAAACTTCGCAACTGCGCATACGCAGCAACTTCGCAACTGCGCATACGCAGCAAACTTCGCAACTGCGCATGCACAGCAAACTTTTCAACTGCGCATACGTAGCAAACTTCGCAACTGCGCATACGTAGAAAACTTCGCTGCTGCGCATACGCAGCAAACTTCACAACTGAGCATGCGCAGCAAACTTCGCAACTGCGCATACGCAGCAAACTTCGCAAATGCGCATGCGCAGCAAACTTCGCAACTGCGTATACGCAGCAAACTTCGCAACTGCGCATACGCCGCAAACTTTGCAACTGCGCATGCGCAGCAAACATCGCAACTGCACATGCGCAGCAATCTTCGCAACTGCGCATGCGCAGCAAACTTCGCAACTGCACATGCACAGCAAACTTTTCAACTGCGCATGCGCAGCAAACTTCACAACTGCGCATACGCAGCAAACTTCGCAACTGCGCATGCGCAGCAAACTTTGCAACTGCGCATGCGCAGCAAACTTCGCAACTGCGAATGCGCAGCAAACTTTGCAACTGCGCAGCAAACTTTGCAACTGCGCATGTGCAGCAAACTTCGCAACTGCGCATGCGCAGCAAACTTCGCAACTGCGCATGCGCAGCAAACTTCGCAACTGCGCATGCGCAGCAAACTTCGCAACTGCGCATGCGCAGCAAACTTCGCAACTGCGCATGCGCAGCAAACTTCGCATGTGTGCATACGCAGCAAACTTCGCAACTACGCATACGCAGCAAACTTCGCAACTGCGCATGCGCAGCAAACTTCGCAGCTGCGCATGTGCAGCAAACTTTGCAACTGTGCATGCGCAGCAAACTTCGCAACTGCGAATACGCAGCAAACTTCGCATCTGCGCATGCGCAGCAAACTTCGCAACTGCGCATACGCAGCAACTTCGCAACTGCGCATACGCAGCAAACTTCGCAACTGCGCATGCACAGCAAACTTTTCAACTGCGCATACGTAGCAAACTTCGCAACTGCGCATACGTAGAAAACTTCGCTGCTGCGCATACGCAGCAAACTTCACAACTGAGCATGCGCAGCAAACGTCGCTACTGCGCATACGCAGCAAACTTCGCAACTACGCATACGTAGCAAACTTCGCAGCTGCGCATGCGCAGCAAACTTCGCAACTGCGCATACGCAGCAAACTTCGCAACTGCGCATACGCAGCAAACTTCGCAACTGCGCAGCAAACTTCGCATGTGTGCATACGCAGCAAACTTCGCAACTACGCATACGCAGCAAACTTCGCAACTGCGCATGCGCAGCAAACTTCGCAGCTGCGCATGTGCAGCAAACTTTGCAACTGTGCATGCGCAGCAATCTTCGCAACTGCGAATACGCAGCAAACTTCGCATCTGCGCATGCGCAGCAAACTTCGCAACTGCGCATACGCAGCAACTTCGCAACTGCGCATACGCAGCAAACTTCGCAACTGCGCATGCACAGCAAACTTTTCAACTGCGCATACGTAGCAAACTTCGCAACTGCGCATACGTAGAAAACTTCGCTGCTGCGCATACGCAGCAAACTTCACAACTGAGCATGCGCAGCAAACGTCGCCACTGCGCATACGCAGCAAACTTCGCAACTACGCATACGTAGCAAACTTCGCAGCTGCGCATGCGCAGCAAACTTCGCAACTGCGCATACGCAGCAAACTTCGCAACTGCGCATACGCAGCAAACTTCGCAACTGCGCATGCACAGCAAACTTTTCAACTGCGCATGCGCAGCAAACTTCGCAACTGTGCATACGCAGCAAACTTTGCAAATGCGCATGCGCAGCAAACTTCGCAACTGCGTATACGCAGCAAACTTCGCAACTGCGCATACACCGCAAACTTTGCAACTGCGCATGCGCAGCAAACATCGCAACTGCACATGCGCAGCAAACTTCGCAACTGCGCATGCGCAGCAAACTTCGCAACTGTGCATACGCAGCAAACTTCGCAACTGCTCATATGCAGCAAACTTCGCAACTGCGCATGCGCAGCAAACTTAGCAACTGCGCTAAGCAGCAAACTTTGCAACTGCGCATACACAGCAATCTTCGCAACTGCGCATGCACAGCAAACTTTTCAACTGCGCATGCGCAGCAAACTTCACAACTGCGCATACGCAGCAAACTTCGCAACTGCGCATGCGCAGCAAACTTTGCAACTGCGCATGCGCAGCAAACTTCGCAACTGCGAATGCGCAGCAAACTTTGCAACTGCGCAGCAAACTTTGCAACTGCGCATGTGCAGCAAACTTCGCAACTGCGCATGCGCAGCAAACTTCGCAACTGCGCATGCGCAGCAAACTTCGCAACTGCGCATGCGCAGCAAACTTCGCAACTGCGCATGCGCAGCAAACTTCGCAACTGCGCATGCGCAGCAAACTTCGCAACTGCGCATGCGCAGCAAACTTCGCAACTGCGCATGCGCAGCAAACTTCGCAACTGCGCATGCGCAGCAAACTTCGCAACTGCGCATGCGCAGCAAACTTCGCAACTGTGCATACGCAGCAAACTTCGCAACTGAGCATGCGCAGCAAACGTCGCAACTGCGCATGCGCAGCAAACTTCGCAACTGCGCATACGTAGCAAACTTCGCAACTGCGCATACGCAGCAAACTTCGCAACTGCGCATGCGATGCAAACTTTTCAACTGCTCATACGCAGCAAACTTCGCAACTGCGCATGCGCAGCAAACTTCGCATGTGTGCATACGCAGCAAACTTCGCAACTACGCATACGCAGCAAACTTCGCAACTGCGCATGCACAGCAAACTTCGCAGCTGCGCATGTGCAGCAAACTTTGCAACTGTGCATGCGCAGCAAACTTCGCAACTGCGAATACGCAGCAAACTTCGCATCTGCGCATGCGCAGCAAACTTCGCAACTGCGCATACGCAGCAACTTCGCAACTGCGCATACGCAGCAAACTTCGCAACTGCGCATGCACAGCAAACTTTTCAACTGCGCATACGTAGCAAACTTCGCAACTGCGCATACGTAGAAAACTTCGCTGCTGCGCATACGCAGCAAACTTCACAACTGAGCATGCGCAGCAAACGTCGCCACTGCGCATACGCAGCAAACTTCGCAACTACGCATACGTAGCAAACTTCGCAGCTGCGCATGCGCAGCAAACTTTGCAACTGCGCATACGCAGCAAACTTCGCAACTGCGCATACGCAGCAAACTTCGCAACTGCGCAGCAAACTTCGCATGTGTGCATACGCAGCAAACTTCGCAACTACGCATACGCAGCAAACTTCGCAACTGCGCATGCGCAGCAAACTTCGCAGCTGCGCATGTGCAGCAAACTTTGCAACTGTGCATGCGCAGCAAACTTCGCAACTGCGAATACGCAGCAAACTTCGCATCTGCGCATGCGCAGCAAACTTCGCAACTGCGCATACGCAGCAACTTCGCAACTGCGCATACGCAGCAAACTTCGCAACTGCGCATGCACAGCAAACTTTTCAACTGCGCATACGTAGCAAACTTCGCAACTGCGCATACGTAGAAAACTTTGCTGCTGCGCATACGCAGCAAACTTCACAACTGAGCATGCGCAGCAAACGTCGCCACTGCGCATACGCAGCAAACTTCGCAACTACGCATACGTAGCAAGCTTCGCAGCTGCGCATGCGCAGCAAACTTCGCAACTGCGCATACGCAGCAAACTTCGCAACTGCGCATACGCAGCAAACTTCGCAACTGCGCATGCACAGCAAACTTTTCAACTGCGCATGCGCAGCAAACTTCGCAACTGCGCATACGCAGCAAACTTTGCAAATGCGCATGCGCAGCAAACTTCGCAACTGCGTATACGCAGCAAACTTCGCAACTGCGCATACGCCGCAAACTTTGCAACTGCGCATGCGCAGCAAACATCGCAACTGCACATGCGCAGCAAACTTCGCAACTGCGCATGCGCAGCAAACTTCGCAACTGTGCATACGCAGCAAACTTCGCAACTGCTCATATGCAGCAAACTTCGCAACTGCGCATGCGCAGCAAACTTAGCAACTGTGCTAAGCAGCAAACTTTGCAACTGCGCATACACAGCAATCTTCGCAACTGCGCATGCGCAGCAAACTTCGCAACTGCACATGCACAGCAAACTTTTCAACTGCGCATGCGCAGCAAACTTCACAACTGCGCATACGCAGCAAACTTCGCAACTGCGCATGCGCAGCAAACTTTGCAACTGCGCATGCGCAGCAAACTTCGCAACTGCGAATGCGCAGCAAACTTTGCAACTGCGCAGCAAACTTCACAACTGCGCATGCGCAGCAAACTTCGCAACTGCGCATGCGCAGCAAACTTCGCAACTGCGCATGCGCAGCAAACTTCGCAACTGCGCATGCGCAGCAAACTTCGCAACTGCGCATGCGCAGCAAACTTCGCAACTGCGCATGCGCAGCAAACTTCGCAACTGTGCATACGCAGCAAACTTCGCAACTGAGCATGCGCAGCAAACGTCGCAACTGCGCATGCGCAGCAAACTTCGCAACTGCGCATACGTAGCAAACTTCGCAACTGCGCATACGCAGCAAACTTCGCAACTGCGCATGCGATGCAAACTTTTCAACTGCTCATACGCAGCAAACTTCGCAACTGCGCATGCGCAGCAAACTTCGCATGTGTGCATACGCAGCAAACTTCGCAACTACGCATACGCAGCAAACTTCGCAACTGCGCATGCGCAGCAAACTTCGCAGCTGCGCATGTGCAGCAAACTTTGCAACTGTGCATGCGCAGCAAACTTCGCAACTGCGAATACGCAGCAAACTTCGCATCTGCGCATGCGCAGCAAACTTCGCAACTGCGCATACGCAGCAACTTCGCAACTGCGCATACGCAGCAAACTTCGCAACTGCGCATGCACAGCAAACTTTTCAACTGCGCATACGTAGCAAACTTCGCAACTGCGCATACGTAGAAAACTTCGCTGCTGCGCATACGCAGCAAACTTCACAACTGAGCATGCGCAGCAAACGTCGCCACTGCGCATACGCAGCAAACTTCGCAACTACGCATACGTAGCAAACTTCGCAGCTGCGCATGCGCAGCAAACTTCGCAACTGCGCATACGCAGCAAACTTCGCAACTGCGCATACGCAGCAAACTTCGCAACTGCGCAGCAAACTTCGCATGTGTGCATACGCAGCAAACTTCGCAACTACGCATACGCAGCAAACTTCGCAACTGCGCATGCGCAGCAAACTTCGCAGCTGCGCATGTGCAGCAAACTTTGCAACTGTGCATGCGCAGCAAACTTCGCAACTGCGAATACGCAGCAAACTTCGCATCTGCGCATGCGCAGCAAACTTCGCAACTGCGCATACGCAGCAACTTCGCAACTGCGCATACGCAGCAAACTTCGCAACTGCGCATGCACAGCAAACTTTTCAACTGCGCATACGTAGCAAACTTCGCAACTGCGCATACGTAGAAAACTTCGCTGCTGCGCATACGCAGCAAACTTCACAACTGAGCATGCGCAGCAAACGTCGCCACTGCGCATACGCAGCAAACTTCGCAACTACGCATACGTAGCAAGCTTCGCAGCTGCGCATGCGCAGCAAACTTCGCAACTGCGCATACGCAGCAAACTTCGCAACTGCGCATACGCAGCAAACTTCGCAACTGCGCATGCACAGCAAACTTTTCAACTGCGCATGCGCAGCAAACTTCGCAACTGCGCATACGCAGCAAACTTTGCAAATGCGCATGCGCAGCAAACTTCGCAACTGCGTATACGCAGCAAACTTCGCAACTGCGCATACGCCGCAAACTTTGCAACTGCGCATGCGCAGCAAACATCGCAACTGCACATGCGCAGCAAACTTCGCAACTGCGCATGCGCAGCAAACTTCGCAACTGTGCATATGCAGCAAACTTCGCAACTGCTCATATGCAGCAAACTTCGCAACTGCGCATGCGCAGCAAACTTAGCAACTGTGCTAAGCAGCAAACTTTGCAACTGCGCATACACAGCAATCTTCGCAACTGCGCATGCGCAGCAAACTTCGCAACTGCACATGCACAGCAAACTTTTCAACTGCGCATGCGCAGCAAACTTCACAACTGCGCATACGCAGCAAACTTCGCAACTGCGCATGCGCAGCAAACTTTGCAACTGCGCATGCGCAGCAAACTTCGCAACTGCGAATGCGCAGCAAACTTTGCAACTGCGCAGCAAACTTCACAACTGCGCATGCGCAGCAAACTTCGCAACTGCGCATGCGCAGCAAACTTCGCAACTGCGCATGCGCAGCAAACTTCGCAACTGCGCATGCGCAGCAAACTTCGCAACTGCGCATGCGCAGCAAACTTCGCAACTGCGCATGCGCAGCAAACTTCGCAACTGTGCATACGCAGCAAACTTCGCAACTGAGCATGCGCAGCAAACGTCGCAACTGCGCATGCGCAGCAAACTTCGCAACTGCGCATACGTAGCAAACTTCGCAACTGCGCATACGCAGCAAACTTCGCAACTGCGCATGCGATGCAAACTTTTCAACTGCTCATACGCAGCAAACTTCGCAACTGCGCATGCGCAGCAAACTTCGCATGTGTGCATACGCAGCAAACTTCGCAACTACGCATACGCAGCAAACTTCGCAACTGCGCATGCGCAGCAAACTTCGCAGCTGCGCATGTGCAGCAAACTTTGCAACTGTGCATGCGCAGCAAACTTCGCAACTGCGAATACGCAGCAAACTTCGCATCTGCGCATGCGCAGCAAACTTCGCAACTGCGCATACGCAGCAACTTCGCAACTGCGCATACGCAGCAAACTTCGCAACTGCGCATGCACAGCAAACTTTTCAACTGCGCATACGTAGCAAACTTCGCAACTGCGCATACGTAGAAAACTTCGCTGCTGCGCATACGCAGCAAACTTCACAACTGAGCATGCGCAGCAAACGTCGCCACTGCGCATACGCAGCAAACTTCGCAACTACGCATACGTAGCAAGCTTCGCAGCTGCGCATGCGCAGCAAACTTCGCAACTGCGCATACGCAGCAAACTTCGCAACTGCGCATACGCAGCAAACTTCGCAACTGCGCATGCACAGCAAACTTTTCAACTGCGCATGCGCAGCAAACTTCGCAACTGCGCATACGCAGCAAACTTTGCAAATGCGCATGCGCAGCAAACTTCGCAACTGCGTATACGCAGCAAACTTCGCAACTGCGCATACGCCGCAAACTTTGCAACTGCGCATGCGCAGCAAACATCGCAACTGCACATGCGCAGCAAACTTCGCAACTGCGCATGCGCAGCAAACTTCGCAACTGTGCATACGCAGCAAACTTCGCAACTGCTCATATGCAGCAAACTTCGCAACTGCGCATGCGCAGCAAACTTAGCAACTGTGCTAAGCAGCAAACTTTGCAACTGCGCATACACAGCAATCTTCGCAACTGCGCATGCGCAGCAAACTTCGCAACTGCACATGCACAGCAAACTTTTCAACTGCGCATGCGCAGCAAACTTCACAACTGCGCATACGCAGCAAACTTCGCAACTGCGCATGCGCAGCAAACTTTGCAACTGCGCATGCGCAGCAAACTTCGCAACTGCGAATGCGCAGCAAACTTTGCAACTGCGCAGCAAACTTCACAACTGCGCATGCGCAGCAAACTTCGCAACTGCGCATGCGCAGCAAACTTCGCAACTGCGCATGCGCAGCAAACTTCGCAACTGCGCATGCGCAGCAAACTTCGCAACTGCGCATGCGCAGCAAACTTCGCAACTGCGCATGCGCAGCAAACTTCGCAACTGTGCATACGCAGCAAACTTCGCAACTGAGCATGCGCAGCAAACGTCGCAACTGCGCATGCGCAGCAAACTTCGCAACTGCGCATACGTAGCAAACTTCGCAACTGCGCATACGCAGCAAACTTCGCAACTGCGCATGCGATGCAAACTTTTCAACTGCTCATACGCAGCAAACTTCGCAACTGCGCATGCGCAGCAAACTTCGCATGTGTGCATACGCAGCAAACTTCGCAACTACGCATACGCAGCAAACTTCGCAACTGCGCATGCGCAGCAAACTTCGCAGCTGCGCATGTGCAGCAAACTTTGCAACTGTGCATGCGCAGCAAACTTCGCAACTGCGAATACGCAGCAAACTTCGCATCTGCGCATGCGCAGCAAACTTCGCAACTGCGCATACGCAGCAACTTCGCAACTGCGCATACGCAGCAAACTTCGCAACTGCGCATGCACAGCAAACTTTTCAACTGCGCATACGTAGCAAACTTCGCAACTGCGCATACGTAGAAAACTTCGCTGCTGCGCATACGCAGCAAACTTCACAACTGAGCATGCGCAGCAAACGTCGCCACTGCGCATACGCAGCAAACTTCGCAACTGAGCATGCGCAGCAAACTTCGCAACTGCGCATGCGCAGCAAACTTCGCAACTGCGCATACGTAGCAAACTTCGCAACTGCGCATACGCAGCAAACTTCGCAACTGCGCATGCGATGCAAACTTTTCAACTGCTCATACGCAGCAAACTTCGCAACTGCGCATGCGCAGCAAACTTCGCATGTGTGCATACGCAGCAAACTTCGCAACTACGCATACGCAGCAAACTTCGCAACTGCGCATGCGCAGCAAACTTCGCAGCTGCGCATGTGCAGCAAACTTTGCAATTGCCCATGCGCAGCAAACTTCGCAACTGCGCATACGCAGCAAACTTCAGAGCTGCGCATGCGCAGCAAACTTTGCAACTGCGCATACGCAGCAAACTTCGCAACTGCACATGTGCAGCAAACTTCGCAACTGCGCATGCACAGCAAACTTTTCAACTGTGCATGCGCAGCAAACTTCACAACTGCGCATATGCAGCAAACTTCGCAACCTCGCATGCGTAGCAAACTTCGCAACTGAGCATGCGCAGCAAACGTCGCAACTGCGCATACGCAGCAAACTTCGCAACTGCGCATGCGATGCAAACTTTTCAACTGCTCATACGCAGCAAACTTCGCAACTGCGCATGCGCAGCAAACTTCGCAACTGCACATACGCAGAAAACTTTGCAACTGCGCATACGCAGCAAACTTCGCAACTGTGCATGCACAGCAAACTTCGCAACTGCGCATGCGCAGCAAACTTCGCAACTGCTCATACGCAGCAAACTTCGCAACTACGCATACGCAGCAAACTTCGCAACTGCGCATGCGCAGCAAACTTCGCAACTGCGCATGTGCAGCAAACTTCGAAATTGCCCATGCGCAGCAAACTTCGCAACTGCGCATACGCAGCAAACTTCAGAGCTGCGCATGCTCAGCAAACTTTGCAACTGTGCATACGCAGCAAACTTCGCAAACTTCGCAACTGCGCATGCACAGCAAACTTTTCAACTGCACATGCGCAGCAAACTTCACAACTGCGCATATGCAGCAAACTTCGCAACCTCGCATGCGCAGCAAACTTTGCAACTGCGCATGCGCAGCAAACTTTGCAACTGCGCATGCGCAGCAAACTTCGCAACTGCGCATACGCAGCAAGCTTCGCAACTGCGCATACTTCACAACGTCGCATACGCTGCAAACTTCGCAACTGAGCATGCGCAGCAAACGTCGCAACTGCGCATACGCAGCAAACTTCGCAACTGCGCATACGTAGCAAACTTCGCAACTGCGCATACGCAGCAAACTTCGCAACTGCGCATGCGATGCAAACTTTTCAACTGCTCATACGCAGCAAACTTCGCAACTGCGCAGCAAACTTCGCATGTGTGCATACGCAGCAAACTTCGCAACTACGCATACGCAGCAAACTTCGCAACTGCGCATGCGCAGCAAACTTCGCAGCTGCGCATGTGCAGCAAACTTCGCAATTGCCCATGCGCAGCAAACTTCGCAACTGCGCATACGCATTAAACTTCAGAGCTGCGCATGCGCAGCAAACTTTGCAACTGCGCATACGCAGCAAACTTCGCAACTGCACATGCGCAGCAAACTTCGCAACTGCGCATGCACAGCAAACTTTTCAACTGTGCATGCGCAGCAAACTTCACAACTGCGCATATGCAGCAAACTTCGCAACCTCGCATGCGCAGCAAACTTCGCAACTGCGCATGCGCAGCAAACTTCGCAACTGCGCATGTGCAGCAAACTTCGCAACTGCGCATGCGCAGCAAACTTCGCAACTGCGCATACGCAGCAAACTTCGCAACTGCGCATGTGCAGCAAACATCGCAATTGCGCATGCGCAGCAAACTTCGCAACTGCGCATACGCAGCAAACTTCGCAACTGCGCATGCGCAGCAAACTGCGCATATGCAGCAAACTTCGCAAACTGCGCATACGCAGCAAACTTCACAACTGTGCATGCGCAGCAAACTTCGCAACTGCGAATACGCAGCAAACTTCGCAGCTGCGCATGCGCAGCAAACTTCGCAATTGCGCATACGCAGCAAACTTCGCAACTGCGCATATGCAGCAAACTTCGCAAACTGCGCATGCGCAGCAAACTTCGCAACTAAGCATGCGCAGGAAACTGCGCATACGTAGCAAACTTCGCAACTGTGCATGCGCAGCAAACTTCGCAACTGCGCATACGCAGCAAACTTCGCAACTGCGCATACGCAGAAAACTTCGCAACTGCGCATACGCAGCAAACTTCGCAACTGCGCATACGCAGAAAAATTCACAACTTCGCAAGGGCAGCAAACATCGAAACTGCGCATGCGCAGCAAACTTCGCAACTGCGAATACGCAGCAAACTTCGCAACTGCGCATACGCAGCAAACTTCGCAACTGCGCATGCACAGCAAACTTTTCAACTGCGCATACGTAGCAAACTTCGCAACTGCGCATACGTAGCAAACTTCGCAACTGCGCATATGCAGAAAACTTTGCTGCTGTGCATACGCTGCAAACTTCACAACTGAGCATGCGCAGCAAATGTCGCAACTGCGCATACGCAGCAAACTTTGCAACTACGCATACGTAGCAAACTTCGCAGCTGCGCATGCGCAGCAAACTTCGCAACTGCGCATACGCAGCAAACTTCGCAACTGCGCATATGTAGCAAACTTCGCAAACTGCGCATGCGCAGCAAACTTCGCAACTAAGCATGCGCAGCAAACTTCGCAGCTGCGCATGCGCAGCAAACTTCGCAACTGCGCATACGCAGCAAACTTCGCAACTGCGCATGTGCAGCAAACATCGCAATTGCGCATGCGCAGCAAACTTCGCATACGCAGCAAACTTCGCAACTGCGCATGCGCAGCAAACTGCGCATATGCAGCAAACTTCGCAAACTGCGCATGCGCAGCAAACTTCGCAACTAAGCATGCGCAGCAAACTGCGCATACGCAGCAAACTTTGCAACTGTGCATGCGCAGCAAACTTCGCAACTGCGCATGTGCAGCAAATTTCGCAACTGCGCATACGCAGAAAACTTCGCAACTGCACATACGCAGCAAACTTCGCAACTCCGCATACGCAGAAAAATTTGCAACTGCGCAAGGGCAACAAACTTCGAAACTGCGCATGCACAGCAAACTTCGCAACTGCGAATACGCAGCAAACTTCGCAGCTGCGCATGCGCAGCAAACTTCGCAACTGCGCATACGCAGCAACTTCGCAACTGCGCATACGCAGCAAACTTCGCAACTGCGCATGCACAGCAAACTTTTCAACTGCGCATACGTAGCAAACTTAGCAACTGCGCATACGTAGAAAACTTCGCTGCTGCGCATACGCAGCAAACTTCTCAACTGAGCATGCGCAGCAAACGTCGCGACTGCGCATACGCAGCAAACTTCGCAACTACGCATACTTAGCAAACTTCGCAGCTGCGCATGCGCTGCAAACTTCGCAACTGCGCATACGCAGCAAACTTCGCAACTGCGCATATGCAGCAAACTTCGCAAACTGCGCATGCGCAGCAAACTTCACAACTAAGCATGCGCAGCAAACTGCGCATACGTAGCAAACTTCGCAACTGTGCATGCACAGCAAACTTCGCAACTGCGCATGCATAGCAAACTTCGCAACTGCGCATACGCAGCAAACTTCGCAACTGCGCATACGCAGCAAACTTCACAACTGCGCATGCCAGCAAACTTCACAACTGCGCAAGGGCAGCAAACTTCGAAACTGTGCATGCGCAGCAAACTTCGCAACTGCGCATACGCAGCAAACCTCGCAACTGCGCATGCGCAGCAAACTTCACAACTGCGCATACGCAGCAAACTTCGCAACTGCGCATACGCAGCAAACTTCACAACTGCGCATGCACAGCAAACTTTTCAACTGCGCATGCGCAGCAAACTTCGCAACTGCGCATGCCAGCAAACTTCGCAACTGCGCATGCCAGCAAGCTTCGCAACTGCGCATACGTAGCAAACTGCGCATACGCAGCAAATTTTGCAACTGTGCATGCGCAGCAAACTTCGCAACTGCGCATGCGCAGCAAACTTTGCAACTGCGCATACGCAGCAAACTTCGCAACTGCGCATGCGCAGCAAACTTAGCAACTGCGCATACGCAGAAAACTTTGCAACTGCGCATACGCAGCAAACTTTTCAACTGCACATGCGCAGCAAACTTCGCAACTGCGCATACGCAGCAAACTTCAGAGCTGCGCATGCGCAGCAAACTTTGCAACTGCGCATACGCAGCAAACTTCGCAACTGCGCATGCGCAGCAAACTTCGCAACTGCGCATGCACAGCAAACTTTTCAACTGCACATGCGCAGCAAACTTCACAACTGCGCATATGCAGCAAACTTCGCAACTGCGCATACGCAGCAAACTTCGCAACTGCGCATACGCAGCAAACTTCGCAACTGCGCATATGCAGCAAACTTCGCAAACTGCGCATGCGCAGCAAACTTCACAACTAAGCATGCGCAGCAAACTGCGCATACGTAGCAAACTTCGCAACTGTGCATGCACAGCAAACTTCGCAACTGCGCATGCATAGCAAACTTCGCAACTGCGCATACGCAGCAAACTTCGCAACTGCGCATACGCAGCAAACTTCACAACTGCGCATGCCAGCAAACTTCACAACTGCGCAAGGGCAGCAAACTTCGAAACTGTGCATGTGCAGCAAACTTCGCAACTGCGCATACGCAGCAAACCTCGCAACTGCGCATGCGCAGCAAACTTCACAACTGCGCATGCGCAGCAAACTTCGCAACTGCGCATACGCAGCAAACTTCGCAACTGCGCATACTTCGCAACGTCGCATACGCTGCAAACTTCGCAACTGCGCATGCGCAGCAAACTTCGCAACTGCGCATACTTTCCAAATTCGCATACGCAGCAAACTTCGCAACTGTGCATGCGCAGCAAACTTCGCAACTGCGCATGCGCAGCAAACTTTGCAACTGCGCATACGCAGCAAACTTCGCAACTGCGCATACGCAGCAAACTTCGCAACTGCGCATACTTCGCAACGTCGCATACGCTGCAAACTTCGCAACTGCGCATGCGCAGCAAACTTCGCAGCTGCGCATGCGCAGCAAACTTCGCAACTGCGCATGCGCAGCAAACTTCGCAACTGCGCATGCGCAGCAAAATTTGCAACTGCGCATACGCAGCAAACTTCGCAACTGCGCATGCGCAGCAAACGTCGTAACTGCGCATGCGCAGCAAACTTCGCAACTGCGCATGCGCAGCAAACTTCGCAACTGCGCATACGCAGCAAACGTCGCAACTGCGCATGCGCAGCAAACATCGCAACTGCGCATACGTAGCAAACTTCGCAACTGCGCATACGCAGCAAACTTCGCTGCTGCGCATACGCAGCAAACTTCGCAACTGAGCATGCGCAGCAAACGTCGCAACTGCACATACGCAGCAAACTTCGCAACTGCGCATACGTAGCAAACTTCGCAACTGCACATACACAGCAAACTTCGCAACTGCGCATGCGATGCAAACTTTTCAACTGCTCATACGCAGCAAACTTCGCAACTGCGCATGCACAGCAAACTTCGCAACTGCGCATACGCAGAAAACTTTGCAACTGCGCATACGCAGCAAACTTCGCAACTGTGCATGCACAGCAAACTTCGCAACTGCGCATGCGCAGCAAACTTCGCAACTGCTCATATGCAGCAAACTTCGCAACTGCGCATGCGCAGCAAACTTCGCAAGTGTGCATACGCAGCAAACTTCGCAACTACGCATACGCAGCAAACTTCGCAACTGCGCATGCCAGCAAACGTCGCAACTGCGCATGCCAGCAAGCTACGCAACTGCGCATACGCAGCAAACTGCGCATACGCAGCAAATTTCGCAACTGTGCATGCGCAGCAAACTTTGCAACTGCGCATGCACAGCAAACTTTTCAACTGCGCATGCGCAGCAAACTTCGCAACTGCGCATGCCAGCAAACTTCGCAACTGCGCATGCCAGCAAGCGTCGCAACTGCGCATACGCAGCAAACTGCGCATACGCAGCAAATTTCGCAACTGTGCATGCGCAGCAAACTTCGCAACTGCGCATGCGCAGCAAACTTTGCAACTGCGCATACGCAGCAAACTTCGCAACTGCGCATGGGCAGCAAACTGCGCATACGCAGCAAACTTCGCAACTGCGCATGCGCAGCAAACTTCGCAAGTGTGCATACGCAGCAAACTTCGCAACTGCGCATACGCAGCAAACATTGCAACTGCGCATGCGATGCAAACTTTTCAACTGCTCATACGCAGCAAACTTCGCAACTGCGCATGCACAGCAAACTTAGCAACTGCGCATACGCAGAAAACTTTGCAACTGCGCATACGCAGCAAACTTTTCAACTGCACATGCGCAGCAAACTTCGCAACTGCGCATGCGCAGCAAACTTCGCAACTGCGCATACGCAGCAAACTTCGCAACTGCGCATATGCAGCAAACTTCGCAAACTGCGCATGCGCAGCAAACTTCACAACTAAGCATGCGCAACAAACTGCGCATGCGCAGCAAACTTCACAACTGCGCATATGCAGCAAACTTCGCAACCTCGCATGCGCAGCAAACTTTGCAACTGCGCATGCGCAGCAAACTTTGCAACTGCGCATGTGCAGCAAACTTCGCAACTGCGCATACGCAGCAAACTTCGCAACTGCGCATACTTCGCAATGTCGCATACGCTGCAAACTTCGCAACTGCGCATGCGCAGCAAACTTCGCAACTGCGCATGCGCAGCAAAATTTGCAACTGCGCATACGCAGCAAACTTCGCAACTGCACATGCGCAGCAAACGTCGCAACTGCGCATGCGCAGAAAAATTCGCAACTGCGAATGCACAGCAAAATTTGCAACTGCGCATGCGCAGCAAACTTCGCAACTGCGCATGCGCAGCAAACTTCGCAACTGCGCATACGCAGCAAACTTCGCAACTGCGCATACGCAGCAAACTTCGCTGCTGCGCATACGCAGCAAACTTCGCAACTGAGCATGCGCAGCAAACGTCGCAACTGCACATACGCAGCAAACTTCGCAACTGCGCATACGTAGCAAACTTTGCAACTGCGCATACGCAGCAAACTTCGCAACTGCGCATGCGCAGCAAACGTCGCAACTGCGCATGCGCAGAAAAATTCGCAACTGCGCATGCGCAGCAAACTTCGCAACTGCGCATACGCAGCAAACGTCGCAACTGCGCATGCCAGCAAGCGTCGCAACTGCGCATACGCAGCAAACTGCGCATACGCAGCAAATTTCGCAACTGTGCATGCGCAGCAAACTTCGCAACTGCGCATGCGCAGCAAACTTTGCAACTGCGCATACGCAGCAAACTTCGCAACTGCGCATGGGCAGCAAACTGCGCATACGCAGCAAACTTCGCAACTGCGCATGCGCAGCAAACTTCGCAAGTGTGCATACGCAGAAAACTTCGCAACTGCGCATACGCAGCAAACTTTGCAACTGCGCATGCGATGCAAACTTTTCAACTGCTCATACGCAGCAAACTTCGCAACTGCGCATGCACAGCAAACTTAGCAACTGCGCATACGCAGAAAACTTTGCAACTGCGCATACGCAGCAAACTTTTCAACTGCACATGCGCAGCAAACTTCGCAACTGCGCATACGCAGCAAACTTCAGAGCTGCGCATGCGCAGCAAACTTTGCAACTGCGCATACGCAGCAAACTTCGCAACTGCGCATTTGCAGCAAACTTCGCAACTGCGCATGCACCGCAAACTTTTCAACTGCACATGCGCAGCAAACTTCACAACTGCGCATATGCAGCAAACTTCGCAACCTCGCATGCGCAGCAAACTTTGCAACTGCGCATGCGCAACAAACTTTGCAACTGCGCATGCGCAGCAAACTTCGCAACTGCGCATACGCAGCAAACTTCGCAAATGCGCATACTTCGCAACGTCGCATACGCTGCAAACTTCGCAACTGCGCATACGCAGCAAACTTCGCAACTGCGCATGCGCAGCAAACTTCGCAGCTGCGCATGCGCAGCAAACTTCGCAACTGCGCATGCGCAGCAAACGTCGCAACTGCGCATGCGCAGCAAACTTCGCAACTGCGCATACGCAGCAAACTTCGCTGCTGCGCATACGCAGCAAACTTCGCAACTGAGCATGCGCAGCAAACGTCGCAACTGCGCATACGCAGCAAACTTCGCAACTGCGCATAGTTAGTAAACTTCGCAACTGCGCATACGCAGCAAACTTCGCAACTGCGCATGCGATGCAAACTTTTCAACTGCTCATACGCAGCAAACTTCGCAACTGCGCATGCGCAGCAAACTTCGCAACTGCGCATACGCAGAAAACTTTGCAACTGAGCATACGCAGCAAACTTCGCAACTGTGCATGCACAGCAATTTCGCAACTGCGCATGCGCAGCAAACTTCGCAACTGCTCATACGCAGCAAACTTCGCAACTACGCATACGCAGCAAACTTCGCAACTGCGCATGCGCAGCAAACTTCGCAACTGCGCATGTGCAGCAAACTTCGAAATTGCCCATGCGCAGCAAACTTCGCAACTGCGCATACGCAGCAAACTTCAGAGCTGCGCATGCGCAGCAAACTTTGCAACTGCGCATACGCAGCAAACTTCGCAACTGCGCATGCGCAGCAAACTTCGCAACTGCGCATGCACAGCAAACTTTTCAACTGCACATGCGCAGCAAACTTCACAACTGCGCATATGCAGCAAACTTCGCAACCTCGCATGCGCAGCAAACTTTGCAACTGCGCATGCGCAGCAAACTTTGCAACTGCGCATGCGCAGCAAACTTCGCAACTGCGCATACGCAGCAAACTTTGCAACTGCGCATGCGCAGCAAACTTCGCAACTGCGCATACGCAGCAAACTTCGCAAATGCGCATACTTCGCAACGTCGCATACGCTGCAAACTTCGCAACTGCGCATACGCAGCAAACTTCGCAACTGCGCATGCGCAGCAAACTTCGCAGCTGCGCATGCGCAGCAAACTTCGCAACTGCGCATGCGCAGCAAACGTCGCAACTGCGCATGCGCAGCAAACTTCGCAACTGCGCATACGCAGCAAACTTCGCTGCTGCGCATACGCAGCAAACTTCGCAACTGAGCATGCGCAGCAAACGTCGCAACTGCGCATACGCAGCAAACTTCGCAACTGCGCATAGTTAGTAAACTTCGCAACTGCGCATACGCAGCAAACTTCGCAACTGCGCATGCGATGCAAACTTTTCAACTGCTCATACGCAGCAAACTTCGCAACTGCGCATGCGCAGCAAACTTCGCAACTGCGCATACGCAGAAAACTTTGCAACTGAGCATACGCAGCAAACTTCGCAACTGTGCATGCACAGCAATTTCGCAACTGCGCATGCGCAGCAAACTTCGCAACTGCTCATACGCAGCAAACTTCGCAACTACGCATACGCAGCAAACTTCGCAACTGCGCATGCGCAGCAAACTTCGCAACTGCGCATGTGCAGCAAACTTCGAAATTGCCCATGCGCAGCAAACTTCGCAACTGCGCATACGCAGCAAACTTCAGAGCTGCGCATGCGCAGCAAACTTTGCAACTGCGCATACGCAGCAAACTTCGCAACTGCGCATGCGCAGCAAACTTCGCAACTGCGCATGCACAGCAAACTTTTCAACTGCACATGCGCAGCAAACTTCACAACTGCGCATATGCAGCAAACTTCGCAACCTCGCATGCGCAGCAAACTTTGCAACTGCGCATGCGCAGCAAACTTTGCAACTGCGCATGCGCAGCAAACTTCGCAACTGCGCATACGCAGCAAACTTCGCAACTGCGCATACTTCGCAACGTCGCATACGCTGCAAACTTCGCAACTGCGCATACGCAGCAAACTTTGCAACTGCGCATGCGCAGCAAACTTCGCAGCTGCGCATGCGCAGCAAACTTCGCAACTGCGCATGCGCAGCAAACTTCGCAACTGCGCATGCGCAGCAAACTTCGCAACTGCGCATGCGCAGCAAAATTTGCAACTGCGCATACGCAGCAAACTTCGCAACTGCGCATGCGCAGCAAACGTCGCAACTGTGCATGCGCAGCAAACTTCGCAACTGCGCATGTGCAGCAAACTTCGCAACTGCGCATACGCAGCAAACTTCGCAACTGCACATACGCAGAAAAATTCACAACTGCGCAAGGGCAGCAAACTTCGAAACTGCGCATGCGCAGCAAACTTCGCAACTGCGAATACGCAGCAAACTTCGCAGCTGCGCATGCGCAGCAAACTTCGCAACTGCGCATACGCAGCAAATTTCGCAACTGCGCATACGCAGCAAACTTCGCAACTCCGCATGCACAGCAAACTTTTCAACTGCGCATACGTAGCAAACTTCGCAACTGCGCATACGCAGAAAACTTCGCTGCTGCGCATACGCTGCAAACTTCACAACTGAGCATGCGCAGCAAACGTCGCAACTGCGCATGCACAGCAAACTTCGCAACTGCGCATACGCAGCTAACTTCGCAACTGCGCATGCGCAGCAAACTTCGCAACTGCGCATACGCAGCAAACTTCGCAACTGCGCATGCACAGCAAACTTTTCAACTGCGCATGCGCAGCAAACTTCACAACTGTGCATACGCAGCAAACTTTGCAACTGCGCATGCGCAGCAAACTTCGCAACTGCGCATACGCAGCAAACTTCGCAACTGCGTAGCAAACTTCGCAACTGCGCAGCAAACTTCGCAACTGCGCATACGCAGCAAACTTCGCAACTGCGCAGCAAACTTCGCAACTGCACATACGCAGCAAACTTCGCAACTGAGCATACGCAGCAAACTTCGCAACTGCGCATGCACAGCAAACTTTTCAACTGTGCATGCGCAGCAAACTTCGCAGCTGCGCATGCGCAGCAAACTTCGCAACTGCGCATGCACAGCAAATTTTTCAACTGCGCATGCGCAGCAAAATTCGCAACTGCGCATATGTAGCAAACTTCGCAACTGCGTATGCGCAGCAAACTTTGCAACTGCGCATGCGCAGCAAACTTCGAAACTGCGCATGCGCAGCAAACTTCGCAACTGCGCATGCGCAGCAAACTTCGCAACTGCGCATGCGCAGCAAACGTCGCAACTGCGCATGCGCAGCAAACTTCGCAACTGCTCATACGCAACAAACTGCGCAACTGCGCATGCGCAGCAAACTTCGCAACTGCGTATGCGCAGCAAACTTTGCAACTGCGCATGCGCAGCAAACTTCGCAACTGCGCATGCGCAGCAAACTTCGCAACTGCGCATGCGCAGCAAACGTCGCAACTGCGCATACGCAGCAAACTTCGCAACTGCTCATACGCAGCAAACTTCGCAACTGCGCATGCGCAGCAAACTTCGCAACAGCGCATACGCAGCAAACTGTGCATGCGCAGCAAACTTTGCAACTGCGCATACGCAGCAAACTTCGCAACTGCGCATACGCAGCAAACTTCGCAACTGCGCATACGCAGCAAACTTCGCAACTGCGTAGCAAACTTCGCAACTGCGCAGCAAACTTCGCAACTGCGCATGCACAGCAAATTTTTCAACTGCGCATGCGCAGCAAACTTCGCAGCTGCGCATGCGCAGCAAACTTCGCAACTGCGCATGCACAGCAAATTTTTCAACTGCGCATGCGCAGCAAAATTCGCAGCTGCGCATGCGCAGCAAACTTCGCAACTGAGTATACGCAGCAAACTTCGCAACTGCACATACGCAGCAAACTTCGCAACTGAGCATACGCAGCAAACTTCGCAACTGCGCATGCACAGCAAACTTTTCAACTGTGCATGCGCAGCAAACTTCGCAGCTGCGCATGCGCAGCAAACTTCGCAACTGCGCATGCACAGCAAATTTTTCAACTGCGCATGCGCAGCAAAATTCGCAACTGCGCATATGTAGCAAACTTCGCAACTGCGTATGCGCAGCAAACTTTGCAACTGCGCATGCGCAGCAAACTTCGCAACTGCGCATGCGCAGCAAACTTCGCAACTGCGCATGCGCAGCAAACTTCGCAACTGCGCATGCGCAGCAAACGTCGCAACTGCGCATGCGCAGCAAACTTCGCAACTGCTCATACGCAACAAACTGCGCAACTGCGCATGCGCAGCAAACTTCGCAACTGCGTATGCGCAGCAAACTTTGCAACTGCGCATGCGCAGCAAACTTGGCAACTGCGCATGCGCAGCAAACTTCGCAACTGCGCATGCGCAGCAAACGTCGCAACTGCGCATACGCAGCAAACTTCGCAACTGCTCATACGCAGCAAACTTCGCAACTGCGCATGCGCAGCAAACTTCGCAACAGCGCATACGCAGCAAACTGTGCATGCGCAGCAAACTTCGCAACTGCGCATACGCAGCAAACTTCGCAACTGCGCATGCGCAGCAAACATCGCAACTGCGCATACACAGCAAACTTCGCAACTGCGCATGCGCAGCAAACTTTGCAACTGCTCATACGCAGCAAACTTCGCAACTGCGCATACGCAGCAAACTTTGCAACTGCGCATGCGCAGCAAACTTCGCAACTGCGCATGCGCAGCAAACTTTGCAACTGCGCATGCGCAGCAAACTTCGCAACTGCGCATGCGCAGCAAACGTCGCAAATGCGCATACGCAGCAAACTTCACAAGTGCTCATACGCAACAAACTGCGCAACTGTGCATGCGCAGCAAACTTCGCAACTGCGCATGCGCAGCAAACTTCTCAACTGCGCATACGCAGCAAACTTCGCAGCTGCACATGCGCAGCAAACTTCGGAACTGCACATACGCAGCAAACTTCGCAACTGCGCATACGCAGCAAACTTTGTACCTGCGCATACACAGCAAACTTTGCAACTGCGCATACGCAGCAAACTTCGCAACTGCGCATACGCAGCAAACTTCGCAACTGCGCATGCACAGCAAACTTTTCAACTGCGCATGCGCAGCAAACTTCGCAACTGTGCATACGCAGCAAACTTTGCAACTGCGCATGCGCAGCAAACTTCGCAACTGCGCATACGCAGCAAACTTCGCAACTGCGTAGCAAACTTCGCAACTGCGCAGCAAACTTCGCAACTGCGCATACGCAGCAAACTTCGCAACTGCGCAGCAAACTTTGCAACTGCACATACGCAGCAAACTTCGCAACTGAGCATACGCAGCAAACTTCGCAACTGCGCATGCACAGCAAACTTTTCAACTGTGCATGCGCAGCAAACTTCGCAGCTGCGCATGCGCAGCAAACTTCGCAACTGCGCATGCACAGCAAATTTTTCAACTGCGCATGCGCAGCAAAATTCGCAACTGCGCATATGTAGCAAACTTCGCAACTGCGTATGCGCAGCAAACTTTGCAACTGCGCATGCGCAGCAAACTTCGCAACTGCGCATGCGCAGCAAACTTCGCAACTGCGCATGCGCAGCAAACTTCGCAACTGCGCATGCGCAGCAAACGTCGCAACTGCGCATGCGCAGCAAACTTCGCAACTGCTCATACGCAACAAACTGCGCAACTGCGCATGCGCAGCAAACTTCGCAACTGCGTATGCGCAGCAAACTTTGCAACTGCGCATGCGCAGCAAACTTCGCAACTGCGCATGCGCAGCAAACGTCACAGCTGCGCATGCGCAGCAAACTTCGGAACTGCACATACGCAGCAAACTTCGCAACTGCGCATACGCAGCAAACTTTGTACCTGCGCATACGCAGCAAACTCTGCAACTGCGCATACGCAGCAAACTTCGCAACTGCGCATACGCAGCAAACTTCGCAACTGCGCATGCACAGCAAACTTCGCAACTGTGCATACGCAGCAAACTTTGCAACTGCGCATGCGCAGCAAACTTCGCAACTGCGCATACGCAGCAAACTTCGCAACTGCGTAGCAAACTTCGCAACTGCGCAGCAAACTTCGCAACTGCGCATACGCAGCAAACTTCGCAACTGCGCAGCAAACTTTGCAACTGCACATACGCAGCAAACTTCGCAACTGAGCATACGCAGCAAACTTCGCAACTGCGCATGCACAGCAAACTTTTCAACTGTGCATGCGCAGCAAACTTCGCAGCTGCGCATGCGCAGCAAACTTCGCAACTGCGCATGCACAGCAAATTTTTCAACTGCGCATGCGCAGCAAAATTCGCAACTGCGCATATGTAGCAAACTTCGCAACTGCGTATGCGCAGCAAACTTTGCAACTGCGCATGCGCAGCAAACTTCGCAACTGCGCATGCGCAGCAAACTTCGCAACTGCGCATGCGCAGCAAACTTCGCAACTGCGCATGCGCAGCAAACGTCGCAACTGCGCATGCGCAGCAAACTTCGCAACTGCTCATACGCAACAAACTGCGCAACTGCGCATGCGCAGCAAACTTCGCAACTGCGTATGCGCAGCAAACTTTGCAACTGCGCATGCGCAGCAAACTTCGCAACTGCGCATGCGCAGCAAACGTCACAGCTGCGCATGCGCAGCAAACTTCGGAACTGCACATACGCAGCAAACTTCGCAACTGCGCATACGCAGCAAACTTTGTACCTGCGCATACGCAGCAAACTCTGCAACTGCGCATACGCAGCAAACTTCGCAACTGCGCATACGCAGCAAACTTCGCAACTGCGCATGCACAGCAAACTTCGCAACTGTGCATACGCAGCAAACTTTGCAACTGCGCATGCGCAGCAAACTTCGCAACTGCGCATACGCAGCAAACTTCGCAACTGCGTAGCAAACTTCGCAACTGCGCAGCAAACTTCGCAACTGCGCATACGCAGCAAACTACGCAACTGCGCAGCAAACTTCGCAACTGCACATACGCAGCAAACTTCGCAACTGAGCATACGCAGCAAACTTCGCAACTGCGCATGCACAGCAAACTTTTCAACTGTGCATGCGCAGCAAACTTCGCAGCTGCGCATGCGCAGCAAACTTCGCAACTGCGCATGCACAGCAAATTTTTCAACTGCGCATGCGCAGCAAAATTCGCAACTGCGCATATGTAGCAAACTTCGCAACTGCGTATGCGCAGCAAAGTTTGCAACTGCGCATGCGCAGCAAACTTCGCAACTGCGCATGCGCAGCAAACTTCGCAACTGCGCATGCGCAGCAAACTTCGCAACTGCGCATGCGCAGCAAACGTCGCAACTGCGCATGCGCAGCAAACTTCGCAACTGCTCATACGCAACAAACTGCGCAACTGCGCATGCGCAGCAAACTTCGCAACTGCGTATGCGCAGCAAACTTTGCAACTGCGCATGCGCAGCAAACTTCGCAACTGCGCATGCGCAGCAAACTTCGCAACTGCGCATGCGCAGCAAACGTCGCAACTGCGCATACGCAGCAAACTTCGCAACTGCTCATACGCAGCAAACTTCGCAACTGCGCATGCGCAGCAAACTTCGCAACTGCGCATACGCAGCAAACTGTGCATGCGCAGCAAACTTCGCAACTGCGCATACGCAGCAAACTTTGCAACTGCGCATGCGCAGCAAACATCGCAACTGCGCATACACAGCAAACTTCGCAACTGCGCATGCGCAGCAAACTTCGCAACTGCGCATGTGCAGCAAACTTCGAAATTGCCCATGCGCAGCAAACTTCGCAACTGCGCATACGCAGCAAACTTCAGAGCTGCGCATGCGCAGCAAACTTTGCAACTGCGCATACGCAGCAAACTTCGCAACTGCGCATGCGCAGCAAACTACGCAACTGCGCATGCACAGCAAACTTTTCAACTGCACATGCGCAGCAAACTTCACAACTGCGCATATGCAGCAAATTTCGCAACCTCGCATGCGCAGCAAACTTTGCAACTGCGCATGCGCAGCAAACTTTGCAACTGCGCATGCGCAGCAAACTTCGCAACTGCGCATACGCAGCAAACTTCGCAACTGCGCATACTTCGCAACGTCGCATACGCTGCAAACTTCGCAACTGCGCATACGCAGCAAACTTCGCAACTGCGCATGCGCAGCAAACTTCGCAGCTGCGCATGCGCAGCAAACTTCGCAACTGCGCATGCGCAGCAAACTTCGCAACTGCGCATGCGCAGCAAAATTTGCAACTGCGCATACGCAGCAAACTTCGCAACTGCGCATGCGCAGCAAACTTCGCATCTGCAAATGCGCAGCAAAATTCGCAATTGCGCATGCGCAGCAAACTTCGCATCTGCGCATACGCAGCAAACTTTGCAACTGCGCATGCGCAGCAAACTGCGCATACGCAGCAAACTTCGCAACTGCGCATGCGCAGCAAACGTCGCAACTGCGCATACGCAGCAAACTTCGCAACTGCGCATCTGCAGCAAACTTCGCAATTGCGCATGCGCAGCAAACTTCGCATCTGCGCATACGCAACAAACTTTGCAACTGCGCATACGCAGCAAACTGCGCATACGCAGCAAACTTTGCAATTGCGCATACGCAGCAAACTTCGCAACTGAGCATGCGCAGCAAACGTCGCAACTGCGCATACGCAGCAAACTTCGCAACTGCGCATAGTTAGTAAACTTCGCAACTGCGCATACGCAGCAAACTTCGCAACTGCGCATGCGATGCAAACTTTTCAACTGCTCATACGCAGCAAACTTCGCAACTGCGCATGCGCAGCAAACTTCGCAACTGCGCATACGCAGAAAACTTTGCAACTGCGCATACGCAGCAAACTTCGCAACTGTGCATGCACAGCAAACTTCGCAACTGCGCATGCGCAGCAAACTTCGCAACTGCGCATACGCAGCAAACTTCGCAACTGCGCATACGCAGCAAACTTCGCAACTGCGCATATGCAGCAACCTTTGCAACTGCGAATGCACAGCAAAATTTGCAACTGCGCATGCGCAGCAAACTTCGCAACTGCGCATGCGCAGCAAACTTCGCAAATGCACATGCGCAGCAAACTTCGCAACTGCACATGTGTGGAAAACTTTGCAATTGCGCATGCGCAGCAAACTTTGCAACTGCGCATATGCAGCAACCTTTGCAACTGCGAATGCACAGCAAAATTTGCAACTGCGCATGCGCAGCAAACTTCGCAACTGCGCATGCGCAGCAAACTTCGCAACTGCGCATACGCAGCAAACTTCGCAACTGCGCATACTTCGCAACTGCGCATATGCAGCAAACTTCGCAACTGCGCATACGCAGCAAACTTCGCATCTGCAAATGCGCAGCAAAATTCGCAACTGCGCATGCGCAGCAAACTTTGCAACTGCGCATGTGCAGCAAACTTCGCAACTGCGCATGCGCAGCAAACTTCGCAACTGCGCATGTGCAGCAAACTTCGCAATTGCGCATGTGCAACAAACTTCGCAATTGCGCATGCGCAGCAAACTTCGCATCTGCGCATACGCAGCAAACTTTGCAACTGCGCATGCGCAGCAAACTGCGCATACGCAGCAAACTTCGCAACTGCGCATGCGCAGCAAACGTCGCAACTGCGCATACGCAGCAAACTTCGCAACTGCGCATCTGCAGCAAACTTCGCAATTGCGCATGCGCAGCAAACTTCGCATCTGCGCATACGCAACAAACTTTGCAACTGCGCATACGCAGCAAACTGCGCATACGCAGCAAACTTTGCAATTGCGCATGCGCAGCAAACGTCGCAACTGCGCATACGCAGCAAACTTCGCAACTGCGCATACGCAGCAAACTTCGCAGCTGCGCATGCGCAGCAAACTTCGCAACTGCGCATACGCAGCAAACTTCGCAACTGCGCATACGCAGCAAACTTCACAACTGCGCATGCACAGCAAACTTTTCAACTGCGCATGCGCAGCAAACTTCGCAACTGCGCATACGCAGCAAACTTCGCTGCTGCGCATACGCAGCAAACTTCGCAACTGAGCATGCGCAGCAAACGTCGCAACTGCGCATACGCAGCAAACTTCGCAACTGCGCATAGTTAGTAAACTTCGCAACTGCGCATACGCAGCAAACTTCGCAACTGCGCATGCGATGCAAACTTTTCAACTGCTCATACGCAGCAAACTTCGCAACTGCGCATGCGCAGCAAACTTCGCAACTGCGCATACGCAGAAAACTTTGCAACTGCGCATACGCAGCAAACTTCGCAACTGTGCATGCACAGCAAACTTCGCAACTGCGCATGCGCAGCAAACTTCGCAACTGCTCATACGCAGCAAACTTCGCAACTACGCATACGCAGCAAACTTCGCAACTGCGCATGCGCAGCAAACTTCGCAACTGCGCATGTGCAGCAAACTTCGAAATTGCCCATGCGCAGCAAACTTCGCAACTGCGCATACGCAGCAAACTTCAGAGCTGCGCATGCGCAGCAAACTTTGCAACTGCGCATACGCAGCAAACTTCGCAACTGCGCATGCGCAGCAAACTACGCAACTGCGCATGCACAGCAAACTTTTCAACTGCACATGCGCAGCAAACTTCACAACTGCGCATATGCAGCAAACTTCGCAACCTCGCATGCGCAGCAAACTTTGCAACTGCGCATGCGCAGCAAACTTTGCAACTGCGCATGCGCAGCAAACTTCGCAACTGCGCATACGCAGCAAACTTCGCAACTGCGCATACTTCGCAACGTCGCATACGCTGCAAACTTCGCAACTGCGCATACGCAGCAAACTTCGCAACTGCGCATGCGCAGCAAACTTCGCAGCTGCGCATGCGCAGCAAACTTCGCAACTGCGCATGCGCAGCAAACTTCGCAACTGCGCATGCGCAGCAAAATTTGCAACTGCGCATACGCAGCAAACTTCGCAACTGCGCATGCGCAGCAAACATCGCAACTGCGCATGCGCAGCAAACTTCGCAACTGCGCATGCGCAGCAAACTTTGCAACTGCGCATATGCAGCAAACTTCGCAACTGAGCATGCGCAGCAAACGTCGCAACTGCGCATACGCAGCAAACTTCGCATCTGCGCATACGCAACAAACTTTGCAACTGCGCATACGCAGCAAACTGCGCATACGCAGCAAACTTCGCAATTGCGCATGCGCAGCAAACGTCGCAACTGCGCATACGCAGCAAACTTCGCAACTGCGCATACGCAGCAAACTTCGCAGCTGCGCATACGCAGCAAACTTCGCAACTGAGCATGCGCAGCAAACGTCGCAACTGCGCATACGCAGCAAACTTCGCAACTGCGCATACGTAGCAAACTTCGCAGCTGCTCATGCGCAGCAAACTTCGCAACTGCGTATGCGCAGCAAACTTTGCAACTGCTCATGCGCAGCAAACTTCGCAACTGCGCATACGCAGCAAACTTCGCAACTGCGCATACGCAGCAAACTTCGCAACTGCGCATATGCAGCAACCTTTGCAACTGCGAATGCACAGCAAAATTTGCAACTGCGCATGCGCAGCAAACTTCGCAACTGCGCATGCGCAGCAAACTTCGCAAATGCACATGCGCAGCAAACTTCGCAACTGCACATGTGTGGAAAACTTTGCAATTGCGCATGCGCAGCAAACTTTGCAACTGCGCATATGCAGCAACCTTTGCAACTGCGAATGCACAGCAAAATTTGCAACTGCGCATGCGCAGCAAACTTCGCAACTGCGCATGCGCAGCAAACTTCGCAACTGCGCATACGCAGCAAACTTCGCAACTGCGCATACTTCGCAACTGCGCATATGCAGCAAACTTCGCAACTGCGCATACGCAGCAAACTTCGCATCTGCAAATGCGCAGCAAAATTCGCAACTGCGCATGCGCAGCAAACTTTGCAACTGCGCATGTGCAGCAAACTTCGCAACTGCGCATGCGCAGCAAACTTCGCAACTGCGCATGTGCAGCAAACTTCGCAATTGCGCATGTGCAACAAACTTCGCAATTGCGCATGCGCAGCAAACTTCGCATCTGCGCATACGCAGCAAACTTTGCAACTGCGCATGCGCAGCAAACTGCGCATACGCAGCAAACTTCGCAACTGCGCATGCGCAGCAAACGTCGCAACTGCGCATGTGCAGCAAACTTCGCAATTGCGCATGTGCAACAAACTTCGCAATTGCGCATGCGCAGCAAACTTCGCATCTGCGCATACGCAGCAAACTTTGCAACTGCGCATGCGCAGCAAACTGCGCATACGCAGCAAACTTCGCAACTGCGCATGCGCAGCAAACGTCGCAACTGCGCATACGCAGCAAACTTCGCAACTGCGCATCTGCAGCAAACTTCGCAATTGCGCATGCGCAGCAAACTTCGCATCTGCGCATACGCAACAAACTTTGCAACTGCGCATACGCAGCAAACTGCGCATACGCAGCAAACTTTGCAATTGCGCATGCGCAGCAAACGTCGCAACTGCGCATACGCAGCAAACTTCGCAACTGCGCATACGCAGCAAACTTCGCAGCTGCGCATGCGCAGCAAACTTCGCAACTGCGCATACGCAGCAAACTTCGCAACTGCGCATACGCAGCAAACTTCACAACTGCGCATGCACAGCAAACTTTTCAACTGCGCATGCGCAGCAAACTTCGCAACTGCGCATACGCAGCAAACTTCGTTGCTGCGCATACGCAGCAAACTTCGCAACTGAGCATGCGCAGCAAACGTCGCAACTGCGCATACGCAGCAAACTTCGCAACTGCGCATAGTTAGTAAACTTCGCAACTGCGCATACGCAGCAAACTTCGCAACTGCGCATGCGATGCAAACGTCGCAACTGCGCATACGCAGCAAACTTCGCAACTGCGCATACGTAGCAAACTTCGCAGCTGCTCATGCGCAGCAAACTTCGCAACTGCGCATGCGCAGCAAACTTTGCAACTGCTCATGCGCAGCAAACTTCGCAACTGCGCATACGCAGCAAACTTCGCAAATGCACATGCGCAGCAAACTTCGCAACTGCACATGTGTGGAAAACTTTGCAATTGCGCATGCGCAGCAAACTTTGCAACGGCGCATATGCAGCAACCTTTGCAACTGCGAATGCACAGCAAAATTTGCAACTGCGCATGCGCAGCAAACTTCGCAACTGCGCATGCGCAGCAAACTTCGCAACTGCGCATACGCAGCAAACTTCGCAACTGCGCATACTTCGCAACTGCGCATATGCAGCAAACTTCGCAACTGCGCATACGCAGCAAACTTCGCATCTGCAAATGCGCAGCAAAATTCGCAACTGCGCATGCGCAGCAAACTTTGCAACTGCGCATGTGCAGCAAACTTCGCAACTGCGCATGCGCAGCAAACTTCGCAACTGCGCATGTGCAGCAAACTTCGCAATTGCGCATGTGCAACAAACTTCGCAATTGCGCATGCGCAGCAAACTTCGCATCTGCGCATACGCAGCAAACTTTGCAACTGCGCATGCGCAGCAAACTGCGCATACGCAGCAAACTTCGCAACTGCGCATGCGCAGCAAACTTTTCAACTGCGCATACGCAGCAAACTTCGCAACTGCGCATCTGCAGCAAACTTCGCAATTGCGCATGCGCAGCAAACTTCGCATCTGCGCATACGCAACAAACTTTGCAACTGCGCATACGCAGCAAACTGCGCATACGCAGCAAACTTTGCAATTGCGCATGCGCAGCAAACGTCGCAACTGCGCATACGCAGCAAACTTCGCAACTGCGCATACGCAGCAAACTTCGCAGCTGCGCATGCGCAGCAAACTTCGCAACTGCGCATACGCAGCAAACTTCGCAACTGCGCATACGCAGCAAACTTCACAACTGCGCATCTGCAGCAAACTTCGCAATTGCGCATGCGCAGCAAACTTCGCATCTGCGCATACGCAACAAACTTCGCAACTGCGCATATGCAGCAACCTTTGCAACTGCGAATGCACAGCAAAATTTGCAACTGCGCATACGCAGCAAACTTCACAACTGCGCATCTGCAGCAAACTTCGCAATTGCGCATGCGCAGCAAACTTCGCATCTGCGCATACGCAACAAACTTCGCAACTGCGCATATGCAGCAACCTTTGCAACTGCGAATGCACAGCAAAATTTGCAACTGCGCATACGCAGCAAAATTCGCAACTGCGCATGCGCAGCAAACTTTGCAACTGCGCATGTGCAGCAAACTTCGCAACTGCGCATGCGCAGCAAACTTCGCAACTGCGCATGTGCAGCAAACTTCGCAATTGCGCATGTGCAACAAACTTCGCAATTGCGCATGCGCAGCAAACTTCGCATCTGCGCATACGCAGCAAACTTTGCAACTGCGCATGCGCAGCAAACTGCGCATACGCAGCAAACTTCGCAACTGCGCATGCGCAGCAAACTTTTCAACTGCGCATACGCAGCAAACTTCGCAACTGCGCATCTGCAGCAAACTTCGCAATTGCGCATGCGCAGCAAACTTCGCATCTGCGCATACGCAACAAACTTTGCAACTGCGCATACGCAGCAAACTGCGCATACGCAGCAAACTTTGCAATTGCGCATGCGCAGCAAACGTCGCAACTGCGCATACGCAGCAAACTTCGCAACTGCGCATACGCAGCAAACTTCGCAGCTGCGCATGCGCAGCAAACTTCGCAACTGCGCATGCGCAGCAAACGTCGCAACTGCGCATACGCAGCAAACTTCGCAACTGCGCATCTGCAGCAAACTTCGCAATTGCGCATGCGCAGCAAACTTCGCATCTGCGCATACGCAACAAACTTCGCAACTGCGCATATGCAGCAACCTTTGCAACTGCGAATGCACAGCAAAATTTGCAACTGCGCATACGCAGCAAACTTCGCAACTGCGCATCTGCAGCAAACTTCGCAATTGCGCATGCGCAGCAAACTTCGCATCTGCGCATACGCAACAAACTTCGCAACTGCGCATATGCAGCAACCTTTGCAACTGCGAATGCACAGCAAAATTTGCAACTGCGCATGCGCAGCAAACTTCGCAACTGCGCATACGCAGCAAACTTCGCAAATGCACATGCGCAGCAAACTTCGCAACTGCACATGTGTGGAAAACTTTGCAATTGCGCATGCGCAGCAAACTTTGCAACTGCGCATATGCAGCAACCTTTGCAACTGCGAATGCACAGCAAAATTTGCAACTGCGCATGCGCAGCAAACTTCGCAACTGCGCATGCGCAGCAAACTTCGCAACTGCGCATACGCAGCAAACTTCGCAACTGCGCATACTTCGCAACTGCGCATATGCAGCAAACTTCGCAACTGCGCATACGCAGCAAACTTCGCATCTGCAAATGCGCAGCAAAATTCGCAACTGCGCATGCGCAGCAAACTTTGCAACTGCGCATGTGCAGCAAACTTCGCAACTGCGCATGCGCAGCAAACTTCGCATCTGCGCATACGCAACAAACTTTGCAACTGCGCATACGCAGCAAACTTCGCAGCTGCGCATACGCAGCAAACTTCGCAACTGAGCATGCGCAGCAAACGTCGCAACTGCGCATACGCAGCAAACTTCGCAACTGCGCATACGTAGCAAACTTCGCAGCTGCTCATGCGCAGCAAACTTCGCAACTGCGCATGCGCAGCAAACTTTGCAACTGCTCATGCGCAGCAAACTTCGCAACTGCGCATACGCAGCAAACTTCGCATCTGCGCATACGCAACAAACTTTGCAACTGCGCATACGCAGCAAACTTCGCAGCTGCGCATACGCAGCAAACTTCGCAACTGAGCATGCGCAGCAAACGTCGCAACAGCGCATACGCAGCAAACTTCGCAACTGCGCATACGTAGCAAACTTCGCAGCTGCTCATGCGCAGCAAACTTCGCAACTGCGCATGCGCAGCAAACTTTGCAACTGCTCATGCGCAGCAAACTTCGCAACTGCGCATACGCAGCAAACTTCGCAACTGCGCATACGCAGCAAACTTCGCAACTGCGCATATGCAGCAACCTTTGCAACTGCGAATGCACAGCAAAATTTGCAACTGCGCATGCGCAGCAAACTTCGCAACTGCGCATGCGCAGCAAACTTCGCAAATGCACATGCGCAGCAAACTTCGCAACTGCACATGTGTGGAAAACTTTGCAATTGCGCATGCGCAGCAAACTTTGCAACTGCGCATATGCAGCAACCTTTGCAACTGCGAATGCACAGCAAAATTTGCAACTGCGCATGCGCAGCAAACTTCGCAACTGCGCATGCGCAGCAAACTTCGCAACTGCGCATACGCAGCAAACTTCGCAACTGCGCATACTTCGCAACTGCGCATATGCAGCAAACTTCGCAACTGCGCATACGCAGCAAACTTCGCATCTGCAAATGCGCAGCAAAATTCGCAACTGCGCATGCGCAGCAAACTTTGCAACTGCGCATGTGCAGCAAACTTCGCAACTGCGCATGCGCAGCAAACTTCGCAACTGCGCATGTGCAGCAAACTTCGCAATTGCGCATGTGCAACAAACTTCGCAATTGCGCATGCGCAGCAAACTTCGCATCTGCGCATACGCAGCAAACTTTGCAACTGCGCATGCGCAGCAAACTGCGCATACGCAGCAAACTTCGCAACTGCGCATGCGCAGCAAACGTCGCAACTGCGCATGTGCAGCAAACTTCGCAATTGCGCATGTGCAACAAACTTCGCAATTGCGCATGCGCAGCAAACTTCGCATCTGCGCATACGCAGCAAACTTTGCAACTGCGCATGCGCAGCAAACTGCGCATACGCAGCAAACTTCGCAACTGCGCATGCGCAGCAAACGTCGCAACTGCGCATACGCAGCAAACTTCGCAACTGCGCATCTGCAGCAAACTTCGCAATTGCGCATGCGCAGCAAACTTCGCATCTGCGCATACGCAACAAACTTTGCAACTGCGCATACGCAGCAAACTGCGCATACGCAGCAAACTTTGCAATTGCGCATGCGCAGCAAACGTCGCAACTGCGCATACGCAGCAAACTTCGCAACTGCGCATACGCAGCAAACTTCGCAGCTGCGCATGCGCAGCAAACTTCGCAACTGCGCATACGCAGCAAACTTCGCAACTGCGCATACGCAGCAAACTTCACAACTGCGCATGCACAGCAAACTTTTCAACTGCGCATGCGCAGCAAACTTCGCAACTGCGCATACGCAGCAAACTTCGCTGCTGCGCATACGCAGCAAACTTCGCAACTGAGCATGCGCAGCAAACGTCGCAACTGCGCATACGCAGCAAACTTCGCAACTGCGCATAGTTAGTAAACTTCGCAACTGCGCATACGCAGCAAACTTCGCAACTGCGCATGCGATGCAAACTTTTCAACTGCTCATACGCAGCAAACTTCGCAACTGCGCATGCGCAGCAAACTTCGCAACTGCGCATGCACAGCAAACTTCGCAACTGCGCATGCGCAGCAAACTTCGCAACTGCTCATACGCAGCAAACTTCGCAACTGCGCATGCGCAGCAAACTTCGCAACTGCGCATGTGCAGCAAACTTCGAAATTGCCCATGCGCAGCAAACTTCGCAACTGCGCATACGCAGCAAACTTCAGAGCTGCGCATGCGCAGCAAACTTTGCAACTGCGCATACGCAGCAAACTTCGCAACTGCGCATGCGCAGCAAACTACGCAACTGCGCATGCACAGCAAACTTTTCAACTGCACATGCGCAGCAAACTTCACAACTGCGCATATGCAGCAAACTTCGCAACCTCGCATGCGCAGCAAACTTTGCAACTGCGCATGCGCAGCAAACTTTGCAACTGCGCATGCGCAGCAAACTTCGCAACTGCGCATACGCAGCAAACTTCGCAACTGCGCATACTTCGCAACGTCGCATACGCTGCAAACTTCGCAACTGCGCATACGCAGCAAACTTCGCAACTGCGCATGCGCAGCAAACTACGCAACTGCGCATGCACAGCAAACTTTTCAACTGCACATGCGCAGCAAACTTCACAACTGCGCATATGCAGCAAACTTCGCAACCTCGCATGCGCAGCAAACTTTGCAACTGCGCATATGCAGCAACCTTTGCAACTGCGAATGCACAGCAAACTTTGCAACTGCGCATATGCAGCAAACTTCGCAACTGAGCATGCGCAGCAAACGTCGCAACTGCGCATACGCAGCAAACTTCGCATCTGCGCATACGCAACAAACTTTGCAACTGCGCATACGCAGCAAACTGCGCATACGCAGCAAACTTCGCAATTGCGCATGCGCAGCAAACGTCGCAACTGCGCATACGCAGCAAACTTCGCAACTGCGCATACGCAGCAAACTTCGCAGCTGCGCATACGCAGCAAACTTCGCAACTGAGCATGCGCAGCAAACGTCGCAACTGCGCATACGCAGCAAACTTCGCAACTGCGCATACGTAGCAAACTTCGCAGCTGCTCATGCGCAGCAAACTTCGCAACTGCGCATGCGCAGCAAACTTTGCAACTGCTCATGCGCAGCAAACTTCGCAACTGCGCATACGCAGCAAACTTCGCAACTGCGCATACGCAGCAAACTTCGCAACTGCGCATATGCAGCAACCTTTGCAACTGCGAATGCACAGCAAAATTTGCAACTGCGCATGCGCAGCAAACTTCGCAACTGCGCATGCGCAGCAAACTTCGCAAATGCACATGCGCAGCAAACTTCGCAACTGCACATGTGTGGAAAACTTTGCAATTGCGCATGCGCAGCAAACTTTGCAACTGCGCATATGCAGCAACCTTTGCAACTGCGAATGCACAGCAAAATTTGCAACTGCGCATGCGCAGCAAACTTCGCAACTGCGCATGCGCAGCAAACTTCGCAACTGCGCATACGCAGCAAACTTCGCAACTGCGCATACTTCGCAACTGCGCATATGCAGCAAACTTCGCAACTGCGCATACGCAGCAAACTTCGCATCTGCAAATGCGCAGCAAAATTCGCAACTGCGCATGCGCAGCAAACTTTGCAACTGCGCATGTGCAGCAAACTTCGCAACTGCGCATGCGCAGCAAACTTCGCAACTGCGCATGTGCAGCAAACTTCGCAATTGCGCATGTGCAACAAACTTCGCAATTGCGCATGCGCAGCAAACTTCGCATCTGCGCATACGCAGCAAACTTTGCAACTGCGCATGCGCAGCAAACTGCGCATACGCAGCAAACTTCGCAACTGCGCATGCGCAGCATACGTCGCAACTGCGCATGTGCAGCAAACTTCGCAATTGCGCATGTGCAACAAACTTCGCAATTGCGCATGCGCAGCAAACTTCGCATCTGCGCATACGCAGCAAACTTTGCAACTGCGCATGCGCAGCAAACTGCGCATACGCAGCAAACTTCGCAACTGCGCATGCGCAGCAAACGTCGCAACTGCGCATACGCAGCAAACTTCGCAACTGCGCATCTGCAGCAAACTTCGCAATTGCGCATGCGCAGCAAACTTCGCATCTGCGCATACGCAACAAACTTTGCAACTGCGCATACGCAGCAAACTGCGCATACGCAGCAAACTTTGCAATTGCGCATGCGCAGCAAACGTCGCAACTGCGCATACGCAGCAAACTTCGCAACTGCGCATACGCAGCAAACTTCGCAGCTGCGCATGCGCAGCAAACTTCGCAACTGCGCATACGCAGCAAACTTCGCAACTGCGCATACGCAGCAAACTTCACAACTGCGCATGCACAGCAAACTTTTCAACTGCGCATGCGCAGCAAACTTCGCAACTGCGCATACGCAGCAAACTTCGCTGCTGCGCATACGCAGCAAACTTCGCAACTGAGCATGCGCAGCAAACGTCGCAACTGCGCATACGCAGCAAACTTCGCAACTGCGCATAGTTAGTAAACTTCGCAACTGCGCATACGCAGCAAACTTCGCAACTGCGCATGCGATGCAAACTTTTCAACTGCTCATACGCAGCAAACTTCGCAACTGCGCATGCGCAGCAAACTTCGCAACTGCGCATACGCAGAAAACTTTGCAACTGCGCATACGCAGCAAACTTCGCAACTGTGCATGCACAGCAAACTTCGCAACTGCGCATGCGCAGCAAACTTCGCAACTGCTCATACGCAGCAAACTTCGCAACTACGCATACGCAGCAAACTTCGCAACTGCGCATGCGCAGCAAACTTCGCAACTGCGCATGTGCAGCAAACTTCGAAATTGCCCATGCGCAGCAAACTTCGCAACTGCGCATACGCAGCAAACTTCAGAGCTGCGCATGCGCAGCAAACTTTGCAACTGCGCATACGCAGCAAACTTCGCAACTGCGCATGCGCAGCAAACTACGCAACTGCGCATGCACAGCAAACTTTTCAACTGCACATGCGCAGCAAACTTCACAACTGCGCATATGCAGCAAACTTCGCAACCTCGCATGCGCAGCAAACTTTGCAACTGCGCATGCGCAGCAAACTTTGCAACTGCGCATGCGCAGCAAACTTCGCAACTGCGCATACGCAGCAAACTTCGCAACTGCGCATACTTCGCAACGTCGCATACGCTGCAAACTTCGCAACTGCGCATACGCAGCAAACTTCGCAACTGCGCATGCGCAGCAAACTTCGCAGCTGCGCATGCTCAGCAAACTTCGCAACTGCGCATGCGCAGCAAACTTCGCAACTGCGCATGCGCAGCAAAATTTGCAACTGCGCATACGCAGCAAACTTCGCAACTGCGCATTCGCAGCAAACATCGCAACTGCGCATGCGCAGCAAACTTCGCAACTGCGCATGCGCAGCAAACTTTGCAACTGCGCATATGCAGCAAACTTCGCAACTGAGCATGCGCAGCAAACGTCGCAACTGCGCATACGCAGCAAACTTCGCATCTGCGCATACGCAACAAACTTTGCAACTGCGCATACGCAGCAAACTGCGCATACGCAGCAAACTTCGCAATTGCGCATGCGCAGCAAACGTCGCAACTGCGCATACGCAGCAAACTTCGCAACTGCGCATACGCAGCAAACTTCGCAGCTGCGCATACGCAGCAAACTTCGCAACTGAGCATGCGCAGCAAACGTCGCAACTGCGCATACGCAGCAAACTTCGCAACTGCGCATACGTAGCAAACTTCGCAGCTGCTCATGCGCAGCAAACTTCGCAACTGCGCATGCGCAGCAAACTTTGCAACTGCTCATGCGCAGCAAACTTCGCAACTGCGCATACGCAGCAAACTTCGCAACTGCGCATACGCAGCAAACTTCGCAACTGCGCATATGCAGCAACCTTTGCAACTGCGAATGCACAGCAAAATTTGCAACTGCGCATGCGCAGCAAACTTCGCAACTGCGCATGCGCAGCAAACTTCGCAAATGCACATGCGCAGCAAACTTCGCAACTGCACATGTGTGGAAAACTTTGCAATTGCGCATGCGCAGCAAACTTTGCAACTGCGCATATGCAGCAACCTTTGCAACTGCGAATGCACAGCAAAATTTGCAACTGCGCATGCGCAGCAAACTTCGCAACTGCGCATGCGCAGCAAACTTCGCAACTGCGCATACGCAGCAAACTTCGCAACTGCGCATACTTCGCAACTGCGCATATGCAGCAAACTTCGCAACTGCGCATACGCAGCAAACTTCGCATCTGCAAATGCGCAGCAAAATTCGCAACTGCGCATGCATAGCAAACTTTGCAACTGCGCATGTGCAGCAAACTTCGCAACTGCGCATGCGCAGCAAACTTCGCAACTGCGCATGTGCAGCAAACTTCGCAATTGCGCATGTGCAACAAACTTCGCAATTGCGCATGCGCAGCAAACTTCGCATCTGCGCATACGCAGCAAACTTTGCAACTGCGCATGCGCAGCAAACTGCGCATACGCAGCAAACTTCGCAACTGCGCATGCGCAGCAAACGTCGCAACTGCGCATGTGCAGCAAACTTCGCAATTGCGCATGTGCAACAAACTTCGCAATTGCGCATGCGCAGCAAACTTCGCATCTGCGCATACGCAGCAAACTTTGCAACTGCGCATGCGCAGCAAACTGCGCATACGCAGCAAACTTCGCAACTGCGCATGCGCAGCAAACGTCGCAACTGCGCATACGCAGCAAACTTCGCAACTGCGCATCTGCAGCAAACTTCGCAATTGCGCATGCGCAGCAAACTTCGCATCTGCGCATACGCAACAAACTTTGCAACTGCGCATACGCAGCAAACTGCGCATACGCAGCAAACTTTGCAATTGCGCATGCGCAGCAAACGTCGCAACTGCGCATACGCAGCAAACTTCGCAACTGCGCATACGCAGCAAACTTCGCAGCTGCGCATACGCAGCAAACTTCGCAACTGAGCATGCGCAGCAAATGTCGCAACTGCGCATACGCAGCAAACTTTGCAACTGCGCATACGTAGCAAACTTCGCAGCTGCTCATGCGCAGCAAACTTCGCAACTGCGCATGTGCAGCAAACTTCTCAATTGCGCATGTACAGCAAACTTCGCAACTGCGCATACGCAGCAAACTTCGCAACTGCGCATACGCAGCAAACTTCGCAACTGCGCATGTGCAGCAAACTTCGCAATTGCGCATGTGCAACAAACTTCGCAATTGCGCATGCGCAGCAAACTTCGCATCTGCGCATACGCAGCAAACTTTGCAACTGCGCATGCGCAGCAAACTGCGCATATGCAGCAAACTTCGCAACTGCGCATGCGCAGCAAACGTCGCAACTGCGCATACGCAGCAAACTTCGCAACTGCGCATCTGCAGCAAACTTCGCAATTGCGCATGCGCAGCAAACTTCGCATCTGCGCATACGCAACAAACTTTGCAACTGCGCATACGCAGCAAACTGCGCATACGCAGCAAACTTCGCAATTGCGCATGCGCAGCAAACGTCACAACTGCGCATACGCAGCAAACTTCGCAACTGCGCATACGCAGCAAACTTCGCAGCTGCGCATACGCAGCAAACTTCGCAACTGAGCATGCGCAGCAAATGTCGCAACTGCGCATACGCAGCAAACTTTGCAACTGCGCATACGTAGCAAACTTCGCAGCTGCTCATGCGCAGCAAACTTCGCAACTGCGCATGTGCAGCAAACTTCGCAATTGCGCATGTACAGCAAACTTCGCAACTGCGCATACGCAGCAAACTTCGCAACTGCGCATACGCAGCAAACTTCGCAACTGCGCATGCGCATCAAACTTCGCAACTGCGCATACGCAGCAAACTTCGCAACTGCTCATACGCAGCAAACTTCGCAACTGCGCATGCGCAGCAAACTTAGCAACTGCGCATACGCAGCAAACTTCGCAAATGCGCATACGCAGCAAACTTCGCAACTGCGCATGCGCAGCAAACTTCGCAACTGCGCATATGCAGCAAACTTTGCAACTGCGCATACGCAGAAAAATTCGCAACTACGCATATGCAGCAAACTTTGGTGCTGCGCATGCGCAGCAAACTTTGCAACTGCGCATACGCAGCAATCTTTGCAACTGCACATACGTAGCAAACTTCGCAGCTGCGCATGCGCAGCAAACTTCGCAACTGCGCATGTGCAGCAAACTTCGCAACTGCGCATACGCAGCAAACTTCGCAACTGCGCATGCACAGCAAACTTCGCAACTGCGCATGCGCAGCAAACTGCGCATACGCAGCAAACTTCGCAACTGTGCTTGCGCAGCAATCTTCGCAACTGCGCATGCGCAGCAAACTTCGCAACTGCGCATATGCAGCAAACTTCGCAACTGCTCGTACGCAGCAAACTTCGCAACTGCGCATGCGCAGCACACTTAGCAACTGCGCATACGCAGCAAACTTCGCAACTGCACATACGCAGCAAACTTCGCAACTGCGCATGCGCAGCAAACTTCGCAACTGCGCATACGCAGCAAACTTCGCAACTGCGCATGCGCTGCAAACTTTGCAACTGCTCATGCGCAGCAAACTTCGCAACTGCGCATACGCAGCAAACTTCGCAACTGCGCATACGCAGCAAACTTCGCAACTGCGCATATGCAGCAACCTTTGCAACTGCGAATGCACAGCAAAATTTGCAACTGCGCATGCGCAGCAAACTTCGCAACTGCGCATGCGCAGCAAACTTCGCAAATGCGCATGCGTAGCAAACTTCGCAACTGCACATGTGTGGAAAACTTTGCAATTGCGCATGCGCAGCAAACTTTGCAACTGCGCATGCGCAGCAAACTTCGCAACTGCGCATACGCAGCAAACTTCGCAACTGCGCATACTTCGCAACTGCGCATACGCAGCAAACTTCGCAACTGCGCATACGCAGCAAACTTCGCATCTGCAAATGCGCAGCAAAATTCGCAACTGCGCATGCGCAGCAAACTTTGCAACTGCGCATGCTCAGCAAACTTCGCAACTGCGCATGCGCAGCAAACTTCGCAACTGTGCATGTGCAGCAAACTTCGCAATTGCGCATGTGCAACAAACTTCGCAATTGCGCATGCGCATCAAACTTCGCATCTGCGCATACGCAGCAAACTTTGCAACTGCGCATGCGCAGCAAACTGCGCATACGCAGCAAACTTCGCAACTGCGCATGCGCAGCAAACGTCGCAACTGCGCATACGCAGCAAACTTCGCAACTGCGCATCTGCAGCAAACTTCGCAATTGCGCATGCGCAGCAAACTTCGCATCTGCGCATACGCAACAAACTTTGCAACTGCGCATACGCAGCAAACTGCGCATACGCAGCAAACTTCGCAATTGCGCATGCGCAGCAAACGTCGCAACTGCGCATACGCAGCAAACTTCGCAACTGCGCATACGCAGCAAACGTCGCAGCTGCGCATACGCAGCAAACTTCGCAACTGAGCATGCGCAGCAAATGTCTCAACTGCGCATACGCAGCAAACTTTGCAACTGCGCATACGTAGCAAACTTCGCAGCTGCTCACGCGCAGCAAACTTCGCAACTGCGCATGTGCAGCAAACTTCGCAATTGCGCATGTACAGCAAACTTCGCAACTGCGCATACGCAGCAAACTTCGCAACTGCGCATGCGCAGCAAACTTCGCAACTGTGCATGCGCAGCAAACTGCACATACGCAGCAAACTTCGCAACTGTGCATGCGCAGCAAACTTCGCAACTTCGCATGCGCATCAAACTTCGCAACTGCGCATACGCAGCAAACTTCGCAACTGCTCATACGCAGCAAACTTCACAACTGCGCATGCGCAGCAAACTTAGCAACTGCGCATACGCAGCAAACTTCGCAAATGCGCATACGCAGCAAACTTCGCAACTGCGCATGCGCAGCAAACTTCGCAACTGCGCATACGCAGCAAACTTCGCAACTGCGCATACGCAGAAAAATTCGCAACTACGCATACGCAGCAAACTTTGGTGCTGCGCATGCGCAGCAAACTTTGCAACTGCGCATACGCAGCAATCTTTGCAACTGCACATACGTAGCAAACTTCGCAGCTGCGCATGCGCAGCAAACTTCACAACTGCGCATACGCAGCAAACTTCGCAACTGCGCATGCGCAGCAAACTTTGCAACTGCTCATGCGCAGCAAACTTCGCAACTGCGCATACTTCGCAACTGCGCATACGCAGCAAACTTCGCAACTGCGCATACGCAGCAAACTTCGCATCTGCAAATGCGCAGCAAAATTCGCAACTGCGCATGCGCAGCAAACTTTGCAACTGCGCATGCGCAGCAAACTTCGCAACTGCGCATGCGCAGCAAACTTCGCAACTGCGCATGTGCAGCAAACTTCGCAACTGCGCATACGCAGCAAACTTTGGTGCTGCGCATGCGCAGCAAACTTTGCAACTGCGCATACGCAGCAATCTTTGCAACTGCACATACGTAGCAAACTTCGCAGCTGCGCATGCGCAGCAAACTTCGCAACTGCGCATGTGCAGCAAACTTCGCAACTGCGCATACGCAGCAAACTTCGCAACTGCGCATGCACAGCAAACTTCGCAACTGCGCATGCGCAACAAACTGCGCATACGCAGCAAACTTCGCAACTGTGCATGCGCAGCAATCTTCGCAACTGCGCATGCGCAGCAAACTTCGCAACTGCGCATATGCAGCAAACTTCACAACTGCTCATACGCAGCAAACTTCGCAACTGCGCATGCGCAGCACACTTAGCAACTGCACATACGCAGCAAACTTCGCAACTGCACATACGCAGCAAACTTCGCAACTGCGCATGCGCAGCAAACTTCGTAACTGCGCATACGCAGCAAACTTTGCAACTGCGCATACGCAGAAAAATTCGCAACGGCGCATGGGCAGCAAACTTCACAACTGCGCATGCGCAGCAAACTTCGCAACTGCGCATACGCAGCAAACTTCGCAACTGCGCATACGCAGCAAACTTCGCAACTGCGCATATGCAGCAACCTTTGCAACTGCGAATGCACAGCAAAATTTGCAACTGCGCATGCGCAGCAAACTTCGCAACTGCGCATGCGCAGCAAACTTCGCAAATGCGCATGCGCAGCAAACTTCGCAACTGCACATGTGTGGAAAACTTTGCAATTGCGCATGCGCATCAAACTTTGCAACTGCGCATGCGCAGCAAACTTCGCAACTGCGCATACGCAGCAAACTTCGCAACTGCGCATGCGCAGCAAACTTTGCAACTGCTCATGCGCAGCAAACTTCGCAACTGCGCATACTTCGCAACTGCGCATACGCAGCAAACTTCGCAACTGCGCATACGCAGCAAACTTCGCATCTGCAAATGCGCAGCAAAATTCGCAACTGCGCATGCGCAGCAAACTTTGCAACTGCGCATGCGCAGCAAACTTCGCAACTGCGCATGCGCAGCAAACTTCGCAACTGCGCATGTGCAGCAAACTTCGCAACTGCGCATACGCAGCAAACTTTGGTGCTGCGCATGCGCAGCAAACTTTGCAACTGCGCATACGCAGCAATCTTTGCAACTGCACATACGTAGCAAACTTCGCAGCTGCGCATGCGCAGCAAACTTCGCAACTGCGCATGTGCAGCAAACTTCGCAACTGCGCATACGCAGCAAACTTCGCAACTGCGCATGCACAGCAAACTTCGCAACTGCGCATGCGCAACAAACTGCGCATACGCAGCAAACTTCGCAACTGTGCATGCGCAGCAATCTTCGCAACTGCGCATGCGCAGCAAACTTCGCAACTGCGCATATGCAGCAAACTTCACAACTGCTCATACGCAGCAAACTTCGCAACTGCGCATGCGCAGCACACTTAGCAACTGCGCATACGCAGCAAACTTCGCAACTGCACATACGCAGCAAACTTCGCAACTGCGCATGCGCAGCAAACTTCGTAACTGCGCATACGCAGCAAACTTTGCAACTGCGCATACGCAGAAAAATTCGCAACGGCGCATGGGCAGCAAACTTCACAACTGCGCATGCGCAGCAAACTTCGCAACTGCGCATACGCAGCAAAATTCGCAGCTGCGCATGCGCAGCAAACTTCGCAACTGCGCATACGCAGCAAAATTCGCAACTGCGCATACATAGCAAACTTCGCAACTGCGCATGCACAGCAAACTTTTCAACTGCGCATGCGCAGCAAACTTCGCAACTGCGCATACGCAGCAAACTTCGCAACTGCGCATGCGTAGCAAACTTCGCAACTGCGCATGCGCAGCAAACTTCGCAACTGCACATGCGCAGCAAACTTCGCAACTGCGCATGCGCAGCAAACTGCGCATACGCAGCAAACTTCGCAACTGTGCTTGCGCAGCAATCTTCGCAACTGCGCATGCGCAGCAAACTTCGCAACTGCGCATATGCAGCAAACTTCGCAACTGCTCGTACGCAGCAAACTTCGCAACTGCGCATGCGCAGCACACTTAGCAACTGCGCATACGCAGCAAACTTCGCAACTGCACATACGCAGCAAACTTCGCAACTGCGCATGCGCAGCAAACTTCGCAACTGCGCATACGCAGCAAACTTCGCAACTGCGCATGCGCTGCAAACTTTGCAACTGCTCATGCGCAGCAAACTTCGCAACTGCGCATACGCAGCAAACTTCGCAACTGCGCATACGCAGCAAACTTCGCAACTGCGCATATGCAGCAACCTTTGCAACTGCGAATGCACAGCAAAATTTGCAACTGCGCATGCGCAGCAAACTTCGCAACTGCGCATGCGCAGCAAACTTCGCAAATGCGCATGCGCAGCAAACTTCGCAACTGCACATGTGTGGAAAACTTTGCAATTGCGCATGCGCATCAAACTTTGCAACTGCGCATGCGCAGCAAACTTCGCAACTGCGCATACGCAGCAAACTTCGCAACTGCGCATACTTCGCAACTGCGCATACGCAGCAAACTTCGCAACTGCGCATACTTCGCAACTGCGCATGCGCAGCAAACTTCGCAACTGCGCATGCGCAGCAAACTTCGCAAATGCGCATGCGCAGCAAACTTCGCATCTGCAAATGCGCAGCAAAATTCGCAACTGCGCATGCGCAGCAAACTTTGCAACTGCGCATGCTCAGCAAACTTCGCAACTGCGCATGCGCAGCAAACTTCGCAACTGTGCATGTGCAGCAAACTTCGCAATTGCGCATGTGCAACAAACTTCGCAATTGCGCATGCGCATCAAACTTCGCATCTGCGCATACGCAGCAAACTTTGCAACTGCGCATGCGCAGCAAACTGCGCATACGCAGCAAACTTCGCAACTGCGCATGCGCAGCAAACGTCGCAACTGCGCATACGCAGCAAACTTCGCAACTGCGCATCTGCAGCAAACTTCGCAATTGCGCATGCGCAGCAAACTTCGCATCTGCGCATACGCAACAAACTTTGCAACTGCGCATACGCAGCAAACTGCGCATACGCAGCAAACTTCGCAATTGCGCATGCGCAGCAAACGTCGCAACTGCGCATACGCAGCAAACTTCGCAACTGCGCATACGCAGCAAACGTCGCAGCTGCGCATACGCAGCAAACTTCGCAACTGAGCATGCGCAGCAAATGTCTCAACTGCGCATACGCAGCAAACTTTGCAACTGCGCATACGTAGCAAACTTCGCAGCTGCTCACGCGCAGCAAACTTCGCAACTGCGCATGTGCAGCAAACTTCGCAATTGCGCATGTACAGCAAACTTCGCAACTGCGCATACGCAGCAAACTTCGCAACTGCGCATGCGCAGCAAACTTCGCAACTGTGCATGCGCAGCAAACTGCACATACGCAGCAAACTTCGCAACTGTGCATGCGCAGCAAACTTCGCAACTTCGCATGCGCATCAAACTTCGCAACTGCGCATACGCAGCAAACTTCGCAACTGCTCATACGCAGCAAACTTCACAACTGCGCATGCGCAGCAAACTTAGCAACTGCGCATACGCAGCAAACTTCGCAAATGCGCATACGCAGCAAACTTCGCAACTGCGCATGCGCAGCAAACTTCGCAACTGCGCATACGCAGCAAACTTCGCAACTGCGCATACGCAGAAAAATTCGCAACTGCGCATACGCAGAAAAATTCGCAACTACGCATACGCAGCAAACTTTGGTGCTGCGCATGCGCAGCAAACTTCGCAACTGCGCATACGCAGCAAACTTCGCAACTGCGCATGCGCTGCAAACTTTGCAACTGCTCATGCGCAGCAAACTTCGCAACTGCGCATACGCAGCAAACTTCGCAACTGCGCATACGCAGCAAACTTCGCAACTGCGCATATGCAGCAACCTTTGCAACTGCGAATGCACAGCAAAATTTGCAACTGCGCATGCGCAGCAAACTTCGCAACTGCGCATGCGCAGCAAACTTCGCAAATGCGCATGCGCAGCAAACTTCGCAACTGCACATGTGTGGAAAACTTTGCAATTGCGCATGCGCATCAAACTTTGCAACTGCGCATGCGCAGCAAACTTCGCAACTGCGCATACGCAGCAAACTTCGCAACTGCGCATACTTCGCAACTGCGCATACGCAGCAAACTTCGCAACTGCGCATACGCAGCAAACTTCGCATCTGCAAATGCGCAGCAAAATTCGCAACTGCGCATGCGCAGCAAACTTTGCAACTGCGCATGCTCAGCAAACTTCGCAACTGCGCATGCGCAGCAAACTTCGCAACTGTGCATGTGCAGCAAACTTCGCAATTGCGCATGTGCAACAAACTTCGCAATTGCGCATGCGCATCAAACTTCGCATCTGCGCATACGCAGCAAACTTTGCAACTGCGCATGCGCAGCAAACTGCGCATACGCAGCAAACTTCGCAACTGCGCATGCGCAGCAAACGTCGCAACTGCGCATACGCAGCAAACTTCGCAACTGCGCATCTGCAGCAAACTTCGCAATTGCGCATGCGCAGCAAACTTCGCATCTGCGCATACGCAACAAACTTTGCAACTGCGCATACGCAGCAAACTGCGCATACGCAGCAAACTTCGCAATTGCGCATGCGCAGCAAACGTCGCAACTGCGCATACGCAGCAAACTTCGCAACTGCGCATACGCAGCAAACGTCGCAGCTGCGCATACGCAGCAAACTTCGCAACTGAGCATGCGCAGCAAATGTCTCAACTGCGCATACGCAGCAAACTTTGCAACTGCGCATACGTAGCAAACTTCGCAGCTGCTCACGCGCAGCAAACTTCGCAACTGCGCATGTGCAGCAAACTTCGCAATTGCGCATGTACAGCAAACTTCGCAACTGCGCATACGCAGCAAACTTCGCAACTGCGCATGCGCAGCAAACTTCGCAACTGTGCATGCGCAGCAAACTGCACATACGCAGCAAACTTCGCAACTGTGCATGCGCAGCAAACTTCGCAACTTCGCATGCGCATCAAACTTCGCAACTGCGCATACGCAGCAAACTTCGCAACTGCTCATACGCAGCAAACTTCACAACTGCGCATGCGCAGCAAACTTAGCAACTGCGCATACGCAGCAAACTTCGCAAATGCGCATACGCAGCAAACTTCGCAACTGCGCATGCGCAGCAAACTTCGCAACTGCGCATACGCAGCAAACTTCGCAACTGCGCATACGCAGAAAAATTCGCAACTACGCATACGCAGCAAACTTTGGTGCTGCGCATGCGCAGCAAACTTTGCAACTGCGCATACGCAGCAATCTTTGCAACTGCACATACGTAGCAAACTTCGCAGCTGCGCATGCGCAGCAAACTTCGCAACTGCGCATACGCAGCAAACTTCGCAACTGCGCATGCGCAGCAAACTTTGCAACTGCTCATGCGCAGCAAACTTCGCAACTGCGCATACTTCGCAACTGCGCATACGCAGCAAACTTCGCAACTGCGCATACGCAGCAAACTTCGCATCTGCAAATGCGCAGCAAAATTCGCAACTGCGCATGCGCAGCAAACTTTGCAACTGCGCATGCGCAGCAAACTTTGCAACTGCACATACGTAGCAAACTTCGCAGCTGCGCATGCGCAGCAAACTTCGCAACTGCGCATGTGCAGCAAACTTCGCAACTGCGCATACGCAGCAAACTTCGCAACTGCGCATGCACAGCAAACTTCGCAACTGCGCATGCGCAACAAACTGCGCATACGCAGCAAACTTCGCAACTGTGCATGCGCAGCAATCTTCGCAACTGCGCATGCGCAGCAAACTTCGCAACTGCGCATATGCAGCAAACTTCACAACTGCTCATACGCAGCAAACTTCGCAACTGCGCATGCGCAGCACACTTAGCAACTGCGCATACGCAGCAAACTTCGCAACTGCACATACGCAGCAAACTTCGCAACTGCGCATGCGCAGCAAACTTCGTAACTGCGCATACGCAGCAAACTTTGCAACTGCGCATACGCAGAAAAATTCGCAACGGCGCATGGGCAGCAAACTTCACAACTGCGCATGCGCAGCAAACTTCGCAACTGCGCATACGCAGCAAAATTCGCAGCTGCGCATGCGCAGCAAACTTCGCAACTGCGCATACGCAGCAAAATTCGCAACTGCGCATACATAGCAAACTTCGCAACTGCGCATGCACAGCAAACTTTTCAACTGCGCATGCGCAGCAAACTTCGCAACTGCGCATACGCAGCAAACTTCGCAACTGCGCATGCGTAGCAAACTTCGCAACTGCGCATGCGCAGCAAACTTCGCAACTGCACATGCGCAGCAAACTTCCCAACTGCGCATGCGCAGCAAACTTCGCAACTGCACATACGCAGCAAACATCGCAACTGCTCATACGCAGCAAACTTCGCAACTGCGCATGCGCAGCAAACTTCGCAACTGTGCATGCGCAGCAAACATCGCAACTGCGCATGCGCAGCAAACTTCGCAACTGCGCATGTGCAGCAAACTTCGCAACTGCGCATACTTCGCAACTGCGCATACGCAGCAAACTTCGCAACTGCGCATATGCAGCAAACTTCACAACTGCGCATGCGCAGCAAACTTCGCAACTGCGCATACTCAGCAAATTTCGCAACTGCGCATACTTCGCAACTGCGCATACGCAGCAAACTTCGCAACTGCGCATACGCAGCAAACTTCGCAACTGCAAATGCGCAGCAAAATTCGCAACTGCGCATGCGCAGCAGACTTCGCAACTGCGCATGCGCAGCAAACTTCGCAACTGCGCATGCGCAGCAAACTTCACAACTGCGCATGCGCAGCAAACTTCGCTTCTGCGCATATGCAGCAAACTTTGCAACTGCGCATGCGCAGCAAACTGCGCATACGCAGCAAACTTTGCAACTGCGCATGCGCAGCAAACGTTGCAACTGCGCATACGCAGCAAACTTCGCAACTGCGCATGCGCAGCAAACTTCGCTTCTGAGCATACGCAGCAAACTTTGCAACTGCGCATGCGCAGCAAACTGCGCATACGCAGCAAACTTCGCAACTGCGCATGCGCAGCAAACGTCGCAACTGCGCATACGCAGCAAACTTCGCAACTGCGCATCTGCAGCAAACTTCGCAATTGCGCATGCGCAGCAAACTTCGCATCTGCGCATACGCAGCAAACTTTGCAACTGCGCATGCGCAGCAAACTGCGCATACGCAGCAAACTTCGCAATTGCGCATGCGCAGCAAACGTCGCAACTGCGCATACGCAGCAAACTTCGCAACTGCGCATACGCAGCTAATTTCGCAGCTGCACATACGCAGCAAACTTAGCAACTGAGCATGCGCAGCAAACGTCGCAACTGCGCATACGCAGCAAACTTCGCAACTGCGCATACGTAGCAAACTTCGCAGCTGCTCATGCGCAGCAAACTTCGCAACTGCGCATGTGCAGCAAACTTCGCAATTGCGCATGTACAGCAAACTTCGCAACTGTGCATACGCAGCAAACTTCACAACTGCGCATGTGCAGCAAACTTCACAACTGCGCATGCACAGCAAACTTCGCAACTGCGCATATTCAGCAAATTTCGCAACTGCGCATACGCAGCAACTGCGCATACGCAGCAAACTTCGCAACTGCGCATACGCAGCAAACTTCGCAACTGCAAATGCGCAGCAAACTTCGCAACTGCGCATGCGCAGCAAACTTCGCAACTGCGCATGCGCAGCAAACTTCGCAACTGCGCATGCGCAGCAAACTTCGCAACTGCGCATGCGCAGCAAACTTCGCTTCTGCGCATACGCAGCAAACTTTGCAACTGCGCATGCGCAGCAAACTGCGCATACGCAGCAAACTTTGCAACTGCGCATGCGCAGCAAACGTCGCAACTGCGCATACGCAGCAAACTTCGCAACTGCGCATGCGCAGCAAACTTCGCTTCTGCGCATATGCAGCAAACTTTGCAACTGCGCATGCGCAGCACACTGCGCATACGCAGCAAACTTCGCAACTGCGCATGCGCAGCAAACGTCGCAACTGCGCATACGCAGCAAACTTCGCAACTGCGCATCTGCAGCAAACTTCGCAATTGCGCATGCGCAGCAAACTTCGCATCTGCGCATACGCAGCAAACTTTGCAACTGCGCATGCGCAGCAAACTGCGCATACGCAGCAAACTTCGCAATTGCGCATGCGCAGCAAACGTCGCAACTGCGCATACGCAGCAAACTTCGCAACTGCGCATACGCAGCTAACTTCGCAGCTGCGCATACGCAGCAAACTTCGCAACTGAGCATGGGCAGCAAACGTCGCAACTGCGCATACGCAGCAAACTTCGCAACTGCGCATACGTAGCAAACTTCGCAGCTGCTCATGCGCAGCAAACTTCGCAACTGCGCATGTGCAGCAAACTTCGCAATTGCGCATGTACAGCAAACTTCGCAACTGTGCATACGCAGCAAACTTCACAACTGCGCATGTGCAGCAAACTTCGCAATTGCGCATGTACAGCAAACTTCGCAACTGTGCATACGCAGCAAACTTCACAACTGCGCATACGCAGCAAACTTCGCAACTGCGCATGCGCAGCAAACTTAGCAACTGCGCATACGCAGCAAACTTCGCAAATGCGCATACGCAGCAAACTTCGCAACTGCGCATGCGCAGCAAACTTCGCAACTGCGCATACGCAGCAAACTTCGCAACTGCGCATACGCAGAAAAATTCGCAACTACGCATACGCAGCAAACTTTGGTGCTGCGCATGCGCAGCAAACTTTGCAACTGCGCATACGCAGCAAACTTTGCAACTGCACATACATAGCAAACTTCGCAACTGCGCATACGCAGCAAACTTCGCAACTGCGCATGCACAGCAAACTTTGCAACTGCACATGCGCAGCAAACTGCGCATACGCAGCAAACTTCGCAACTGTGCATGCGCAGCAATCTTCGCAACTGCGCATGCGCAGCAAACTTCGCAACTGCGCATACGCAGCAAACTTCGCAACTGCGCATACGCAGCAAACTTCACAACTGCGCATGCGCAGCAAACTTCGCAACTGCGCATGCGCAGCAAAGTTCGCAAGTGCGCATGCGCAGCAAACTTCGTAACTGCGCATATGCAGCAAACTTCGCAACTGCGCATACGCAGAAAAATTCCCAACTGCGCATGGGCAGCAAACTTCACAACTGCGCATGCGCAGCAAACTTCGCATCTGCGCATACGCAGCAAAATTCGCAGCTGCGCATGCGCAGCAAACTTCGCAACTGCGCATACGCAGCAAACTTCGCAACTGCGCATACGCAGCAAACTTCGCAACTGCGCATGCGCAGCAAACTTCGCAACTGCGCATGCGCAGCAAACTTCGCAACTGCGCATACGCATCAAACTTCGCAACTGCGCATACGCAGCAAACTTCGCAACTGCGCATGCGCAGCAAACTTCGCAACTGCGCATACTTCGTAACTGCGCATACGCAGCAAACTTCGCAAATGCGCATACGCAGCAAACTTCGCAACTGTGCATACTTCGCAACTGCGCATACGCAGCAAACTTCGCAACTGCGCATGCGCAGCAAACTTTGCAACTGCGCATGCGCAGCAAACTTCGCAACTGCGCATACGCAGCAAACTTCGCAACTGCACATACTTCACAACTGCGCATACGCAGCAAACTTCGCAACTGCGCATATGCAGCAACCTTCGCAACTGCGAATGCGCAGCAAAATTTGCAACTGCGCATGCGCAGCAAACATCGCAACTGCACATATGTAGAAAACTTTGCAATTGCGCATGCGCAGCAAACTTCACAACTGCGCATGCGCAGCAAACTTCGCAACTGCGCATGCGCAGCAAACTTCGCAACTGCGCATACGCAGCAAACTTCGCAACTGCGCATACTTCGCAACTGTGCATACGCAGCAAACTTCGCAAATGCGCATATGCAGCAACCTTCGCAACTGCGAATGCGCAGCAAAATTTGCAACTGCGCAAGCGCAGCAAACTTCGCAACTGCGCATGCGCAGCAAACTTCGCAAATGCACATGCGCAGCAAACTTCGCAACTGCACATGTGCGGAAAACTTTGCAATTGCACATGCGCAGCAAACTTCGCATCTGCGCATACGCAGCAAACTTCACAATTGAGCATGCGCAGCAAACTTCGCATCTGCGCATGCGCAGCAAACGTCGCAACTGCGCATACGCAGCAAAGATCGCAACTGCGCATGTGCAGCAAACTTCTCAATTGCGCATGCGCAGCAAACTTCGCATCTGCGCATACGCAGCAAACTTTGCAACTGCGCATGCGCAGCAAACTGCGCATACGCAGCAAACATCGCAACTGCGCATACGCAGCAAACTTCGCAACTGCGCATACGCAGCAAACTTCGCAGCTGCGCATACGCAGCAAACTTCGCAACTGAGCATGCGCAGCAAACGTCGCAACTGCGCATACGCACAAACTTTGCAACTGCGCATACGCAGCAAACTTCGCAATTGCGCATGCGCAGCAAACGTCGAAACTGCGCATACGCAGCAAACTTCGCAACTGCGCATACGCAGCTAACTTCGCAGCTGCGCATACGCAGCAAACTTCGCAACTGAGCATGGGCAGCAAACGTCGCAACTGCGCATACGCAGCAAACTTCGCAACTGCGCATACGTAGCAAACTTCGCAGCTGCTCATGCGCAGCAAACTTCGCAACTGCGCATGTGCAGCAAACTTCGCAATTGCGCATGTACAGCAAACTTCGCAACTGTGCATACGCAGCAAACTTCACAACTGCGCATGTGCAGCAAACTTCGCAATTGCGCATGTACAGCAAACTTCGCAACTGTGCATACGCAGCAAACTTCACAACTGCGCATACGCAGCAAACTTCGCAACTGCGCATGCGCAGCAAACTTAGCAACTGCGCATACGCAGCAAACTTCGCAAATGCGCATACGCAGCAAACTTCGCAACTGCGCATGCGCAGCAAACTTCGCAACTGCGCATACGCAGCAAACTTCACAACTGCGCATGCGCAGCAAACTTCTCAATTGCGCATGCGCAGCAAACTTCGCATCTGCGCATACGCAGCAAACTTTGCAACTGCGCATGCGCAGCAAACTGCGCATACGCAGCAAACATCGCAACTGCGCATACGCAGAAAAATTCCCAACTGCGCATGGGCAGCAAACTTCACAACTGCGCATGCGCAGCAAACTTCGCATCTGCACATACGCAGCAAAATTCGCAGCTGCGCATGCGCAGCAAACTTCTCAATTGCGCATGCGCAGCAAACTTCGCATCTGCGCATACGCAGCAAACTTTGCAACTGCGCATGCGCAGCAAACTGCGCATACGCAGCAAACATCGCAACTGCGCATACGCAGCAAACTTCGCAACTGCGCATACGCAGCAAACTTCGCAACTGAGCATGCGCAGCAAACGTCGCAACTGCGCATACGCACAAACTTTGCAACTGCGCATACGCAGCAAACTTCGCAACTGTGCATACTTCGCAACTGCGCATACGCAGAAAACTTCGCAACTGCGCATGCGCAGCAAACTTTGCAACTGCGCATGCGCAGCAAACTTCGCAACTGCGCATATGCAGCAAACTTCGCAACTGCACATACTTCACAACTGCGCATACGCAGCAAACTTCGCAACTGCGCATATGCAGCAACCTTCGCAACTGCGAATGCGCAGCAAAATTTGCAACTGCGCATGCGCAGCAAACATCGCAACTGCACATGTGTAGAAAACTTTGCAATTGCGCATGCGCAGCAAACTTTTCAACTGCGCATGCGCAGCAAATTTCACAACTGCGCATGCGCAGCAAACTTCGCAACTGCGCATGCGCAGCAAACTTTGCAACTGCGCATGCGCAGCAAACTTCGCAACTGCGCATACGCAGCAAACTTCGCAACTGCGCATAATTCGCAACTGCGCATACGCAGCAAACTTCACAACTGCGCATACACAGCAAACTTCGCAACTGCGAATGCGCAGCAAAATTTGCAACTGCGCATGCGCAGCAATCTTTGCAACTGCGCATGCGCTTCAAACTTCGCAACTGCGCATGCGCAGCAAACTTTTCAACTGCACATGCGCAGCAAACTTCGCAACTGCGCATGAGCAGCAAACTTCGCAACTGCACATGCACAGCAAACTTTTCAACTGCGCATGCGCAGCAAACTTCACAACTGCGCATATGCAGCAAACTTCGCAACTGCGCATGCGCAGCAAACTTCGCAACTGCGAATGCGCAGCAAACTTCGCAACTGCGCATGCGCAGCAAACTTCGCAACTGCGCATACGCAGCAAACTTCGGAGCTGTGCATGCGCAGCAAACTTTGCAACTGCGCATACGCAGCAAACTTCGCAACTGCGCATACGCAGCAAACTTCGGAGCTGTGCATGCGCAGCAAACTTTGCAACTGCGCATATGCAGCAAACTTCGGAGCTGTGCATGCGCAGCAAACTTTGCAACTTCGCATACGCAGCAAACTTTGCAAATGCGCATGCGCAGCAAACTTCGCAACTGCGCATACGCAGCAAACTTCGGAGCTGTGCATGCGCAGCAAACTTTGCAACTGCGCATACGCAGCAAACTTCGCAACTGCGCATACGCAGCAAACTTCGCAACTGCGCATACGCAGCAAACTTCGCAACTGCGCATGCGATGAAAACTTTTCAACTGCGCATGCGCAGCAAACTTCGCAACTGCACATACGCAGCAAACTTCGCAACTGCGCATGCGCAGCAAACTTCGCAACTGCGCATGCGCAGCAAACTTCGCAACTGAGCATACGCAGCAAACTTCACAACTGCGCATGCGCAGCAAACTTCGCAACTGCGCATGCGCAGCAAACTTCGCAAGTGCGCATGCGCAGCAAACTTCGTAACTGCGCATATGCAGCAAACTTCGCAACTGCGCATACGCAGAAAAATTCCCAACTGCGCATGGGCAGCAAACTTCACAACTGCGCATGCGCAGCAAACTTCGCATCTGCGCATACGCAGCAAAATTCGCAGCTGCGCATGCGCAGCAAACTTCGCAACTGCGCATACGCAGCAAACTTCGCAACTGCGCATATGCAGCAACCTTCGCAACTGCGAATGCGCAGCGAAATTTGCAACTGCGCATGCGCAGCAAACATCGCAACTGCACATGTGTAGAAAACTTTGCAATTGCGCATGCGCAGCAAACTTTTCAACTGCGCATGCGCAGCAAACTTCACAACTGCGCATGCGCAGCAAACTTCGCAACTGCGCATGCGCAGCAAACTTTGCAACTGCGCATGCGCAGCAAACTTCGCAACTGCGCATACGCAGCAAACTTCGCAACTGCGCATACACAGCAAACTTCGCAACTGCGAATGCGCAGCAAAATTTGCAACTGCGCATGCGCAGCAAACTTCGCAACTGCGCATGCGCTTCAAACTTCGCAACTGCGCATGCGCAGCAAACTTTGCAACTGCGCATGCGCAGCAAACTTCGCAACTGCGCATATGCAGCAACCTTCGCAACTGCGAATGCGCAGCGAAATTTGCAACTGCGCATGCGCAGCAAACATCGCAACTGCACATGTGTAGAAAACTTTGCAATTGCGCATGCGCAGCAAACTTTTCAACTGCGCATGCGCAGCAAACTTCACAACTGCGCATGCGCAGCAAACTTCGCAACTGCGCATGCGCAGCAAACTTTGCAACTGCGCATGCGCAGCAAACTTCGCAACTGCGCATACGCAGCAAACTTCGCAACTGCGCATACACAGCAAACTTCGCAACTGCGAATGCGCAGCAAAATTTGCAACTGCGCATGCGCAGCAAACTTCGCAACTGCGCATGCGCAGCAAACTTCGCAACTGCGCATGCGCAGCAAACTTCGCAAATGCACATGCGCAGCAAACTTCGCAACTGCACATGTGCGGAAAACTTTGCAATTGCGCATGCGCAGCAAACTTCGCATCTGCGCATACGCAGCAAACTTCACAATTGCGCATGCGCAGCAAACTTCGCATACGCAGCAAATTTCGCAGCTGCGCATGCGCAGCAAACTTCGCAACTGCGCATTTGCAGCAAACTTCACAATTGCGCATGCACAGCAAACTTCGCAACTGCGCATACGCAGCAAACTTTGCAACTGCGCATATGCCGCAAACTTTGCAAATGCGCATACGCACAAACTTCGCAACTGCGCATACGTAGCAAACTTCGCAACTGCGCATGCGCTTCAAACTTCGCAACTGCGCATGCGCAGCAAACTTTGCAACTGCGCATGCGCAGCAAACTTCGCAACTGCGCATACGCAGCAAACTTCGCAACTGCGCATACTTCGCAACTGTGCATACGCAGCAAACTTCGCAAATGCGCATATGCAGCAACCTTCGCAACTGCGAATGCGCAGCAAAATTTGCAACTGCGCATGCGCAGCAAACTTCGCAACTGCGCATGCGCAGCAAACTTCGCAAATGCACATGCGCAGCAAACTTCGCAACTGCACATGTGCGGAAAACTTTGCAATTGCGCATGCGCAGCAAACTTCGCATCTGCGCATACGCAGCAAACTTCACAATTGCGCATGCGCAGCAAACTTCGCATCTGCGCATACGCAGCAAACATCGCAACTGCGCATGCGCAGCTAACTTCGCAACTGCACATACGCAGCAAACTTCGGAGCTGTGCATGCGCAGCAAACTTCGCAACTGCGCATACGCAGCAAACTTCGCAACTGCGCATACGCAGCAAACTTCGCAACTGCGCATGTGATGCAAACTTTTCAGCTGCGCATGCGCAGCAAACATCGCAACTGCGCATACGCAGCAAACTTCGCAACTGCGCATGCGCAGCAAACTTCGCAACTGCGCATGCACAGCAAACTTCGCAACTGCGCATACGCAGCAAACTTCGCAACTGCTCATACGCAGCAAACTTCGCAACTGCGCATGCGCAGCAAACTTCGCAACTGCGCATGCGCAGCAAACTTCGCAACTGCGCATACGCAGCAAACTTCGCAACTGCTCATACGCAGCAAACTTCGCAACTGCGCATGCGCAGCAAACTTCGCAACTGCGCATACGCAGCAAACTTCGCAGCTGCGCATGCACAGCAAACTTCGCAACTGCGCATACGCAGCAAACTTCGGAGCTGCGCATGCGCAGCAAACTTCGCAACTGCGCATACGCAGCAAACTTCTCAACTGCGCATACTTCGCAACTGCGCATACGCAGCAAACTTCGCAACTGCGCATACGCAGCAAACTTCGCAACTGCGGATGCGCAGCAAAATTTGCAACTGCGCATGCACAGCAAACTTCGCAACTGCGCATGCGCAGCAAACTTCGCAACTGCGCATATGCAGCAAACTTCACAATTGCGCATGCGCAGCAAACTTCACATCTGCGCATACGCAGCAAACTTTGCAACTGCACATGCGCAGCAAACTGCGCATACGCAGCAAACTTTGTATACGCAGCAAACTTCGCAACTGCGCATGCGCAGCAAATGTCGCAACTGCGCATACACAGCAAACTTCGCAACTGCGCATACGCAGCAAACTTCGCGACTAAGCATACGCAGCAAACGTCGCAACTGCGCATGCGCAGCAAACGTCGCAACTGCGCATGCGCAGCAAACTGCGCATACGCAGCAAACATCGCAACTGCGCATACGCAGCAAACTTCGCAACTGCGCATACGCAGCAAACTTCGCAGCTGCGCATATGCAGCAAACTTCGCAACTGAGCATGCGCAGCAAACGTCGCAATTGCGCATACGCACAAACTTTGCAACTGCGCATACGTAGCAAATTTCGCAGCTGCGCATGCGCAGCAAACTTCACAACTGCGCATTTGCAGCAAACTTCACAATTGCGCATGCACAGCAAACTTTGCAACTGCGCATACGCAGCAAACTTTGCAACTGCGCATGCGCAGCAAACTTCACAACTGCGAATGCGCAGCAAACTTTGCAACTGCGCTTACGCACAAACTTCGCAACTGCGCATACGTAGCAAACTTCGCAGCTGCGCATGCGCAGCAAACTTCGCAACTGCTCATACGCAGCAAACTTCGCAACTGCGCATGCGCAGCAAACTTCGCAACTGCGCATGCGCAGCAAACTTTGCAAATGCGCATACGCACAAACTTCGCAACTGCGCATACATAGCAAACTTCGCAGCTGCGCATGCGCAGCAAACTTCGCAACTGCGCATGTGCACCAAACTTCGCAATTGCGCATATGCAGCAAACTTCGCAACTTCGCATACGCAGCAAACTTCACAGCTGCTCATACTCAGCAAACGTCGCAACTGCGCATGCGCAGCAAACGTCGCAACTGCGCATGCGCAGCAAACTGCGCATACGCAGCAAACATCGCAACTGCGCATACGCAGCAAACTTCGCAACTGCGCATACGCAGCAAACTTCGCAGCTGAGCATACGCAGCAAACTTTGCAACTGAGCATGCGCAGCAAACGTCGCAACTGCGCATACGCACAAACTTTGCAACTGCGCATACGTAGCAAATTTCGCAGCTGCGCATGCGCAGCAAACTTCGCAACTGCGCATTTGCAGCAAACTTCACAATTGCGCATGCACAGCAAACTTCGCAACTGCGCATACGCAGCAAACTTTGCAACTGCGCATATGCAGCAAACTTCGCAACTGCGCATGCGCAGCAAACTTCGCAACTGCGCACACGCAGCAAACTTTGCAACTGCGCATGCGCAGCAAACTTCGCAACTGCGCATGCGCAGCAAACTTTGCAACTGCGCTTATGCACAAACTTCGCAACTGCGCATACGTAGCAAACTTCGCAGCTGCGCATGCGCAGCAAACTTCGCAACTGCGCATACGCAGCAAACTTCGCAACTGCGCATGCGCAGCAAACTTCGCAACTGCGCATGCGCAGCAAACTTTGCAAATGCGCATACGCACAAACTTCGCAACTGCGCATACGTAGCAAACTTCGCAGCTGCGCATGCGCAGCAAACTTCGCAACTGCGCATGTGCACCAAACTTCGCAATTGCGCATGCGCAGCAAACCTCGCAACTGCGCATACGCAGCAAACTTCGCAACTGCATATACGCAGCAAAATTCGCAACTACGAATGCGCAGCAAACTTTGCAACTGCGCATGCGCAGCAAACTTCGCAACTGCTCATACGCAGCAAACTTTGCAACTGCGCATGCGCAGCAAACTTCGCAACTGCGCATACGCAGCAAACTTCGCAACTGCGCATACGCAGAAAAATTCGCAACTGCGCATGGGCAGCAAACTTCGCAACTGCGCATACGCAGCAAACTTCGCAGCTGTGCATACGCAGCAAACTTCGCAACTGCGCATACGCAGCAAACTTCGGAGCTGCGCATGCGCAGTAAACTTTGCAAATGCGCATACGCAGCAAACTTCACAGCTGCTCATACGCAGCAAACTTCGCAACTGCGCATGCGCAGCAAACTTAGCAACTGAGCATGGGCAGCAAACTTCGCAACTGTGCATGCGCAGCAAACTGCGCAACTGCGCATGCGCAGCAAACTTCGCAAATGCGCATACGCAGCAAACTTCGCAACTGCGCATACGCAGAAAAATTCGCAACTGCGCATGGGCAGCAAACTTCGCAACTGCGCAAGCGCAGCAAACTTCGCAACTGCGCATACGCAGCAAACTTCGCAGCTGCGCATGCGCAGCAAACTTCGCAACTGCGCATATGCAGCAAACTTCGCAACTGCGCATGCACAGCAAACTTTTCAACTGCACATACGCAGCAAACTTCGCAACTGCGCATGCACAGCAAACTTTGCAACTGCGAATGCGCTGCAAACTTTGCAACTGCGCATGCGTAGCAAACTTCGCAACTGCGCATGCGCAGCAAACTTCGCAACTGCGCATGCGCAGCTAACTTCGCAACTGCACATACGCATCAAACTTCGGAGCTGTGCATGCGCAGCAAACTTCGCAACTGCGCATACGCAGCAAACTTCGCAACTGCGCATACGCAGCAAACTTCGCAACTGCGCATGTGATGCAAACTTTTCAACTGCGCATGCGATGCAAACATCGCAAATGCGCATACGCAGCAAACTTCGCAGCTGCGCATGCGCAGCAAACTTCGCAACTGCGCATACGCAGCAAACTTCGCAACTGCGCATACGCAGCAAACTTCGGAGCTGCGCATGCGCAGCAAACTTTGCAAATGCGCATACGCAGCAAACTTCACAACTGCGCATACGCAGCAAACTTCACAGCTGCTCATACGCAGCAAACTTAGCAACTGCGCATGCGCAGCAAACTTAGCAACTGCGCATGCGCAGCAAACTTCGCAACTGCGCATGCGCAGCAAACTTCGCAACTGCGTATGCGCAGCAAACTTCGCAACTGCGCATGCGCAGCAAACTTCGCAACTGCGCATGCGCAGCAAACTTCGCAACTGCGCATACGCAGCAAACTTCACAGATGCGCATGCGCAGCAAACTTTTCAACTGCGCATGCGCAGCAAACTTCGCAACTGCGCATGCACAGCAAACTTTTCAACTGCACATGCGCAGCAAACTTCGCAACTGCGCATGAGCAGCAAACTTCGCAACTGCACATGCACAGCAAACTTTTCAACTGCGCATGCGCAGCAAACTTCACAACTGCGCATATGAAGCAAACTTCGCAACTGCGCATGCGCAGCAAACTTCGCAACTGCGAATGCGCAGCAAACTTTGCAACTGCGCATGCGCAGCAAACTTCGCAACTGCGCATACGCAGCAAACTTCGGAGCTGTGCATGCGCAGCAAACTTTGCAACTGCGCATACGCAGCAAACTTCGCAACTGCGCATACGCAGCAAACTTCGGAGCTGTGCATGCGCAGCAAACTTTGCAACTGCGCATATGCAGCAAACTTCGGAGCTGTGCATGCGCAGCAAACTTTGCAACTTCGCATACGCAGCAAACTTTGCAAATGCGCATGCGCAGCAAACTTCGCAACTGCGCATACGCAGCAAACTTCGGAGCTGTGCATGCGCAGCAAACTTTGCAACTGCGCATACGCAGCAAACTTCGCAACTGCGCATACGCAGCAAACTTCGCAACTGCGCATGCGATGAAAACTTTTCAACTGCGCATGCGCAGCAAACTTCGCAACTGCACATACGCAGCAAACTTCGCAACTGCGCATGCGCAGCAAACTTCGCAACTGCGCATGCGCAGCAAACTTCGCAACTGAGCATACGCAGCAAACTTCGCAACTGCTCATACGCAGCAAACTTCGCAACTGCGCATGCGCAGCAAACTTAGCAACTGCACATGAGCATCAAACTTCGCAACTGCACATGCACAGCAAACTTTTCAACTGCTCATGCGCAGCAAACTTCACAACTGCGCATACGCAGCAAACTTCGCAACTGCGCATGCGCAGCAAATTTCGCAACTGCGCATGCGCAGCAAAATTTGCAACTGCGCATACGCAGCAAACTTCGCAACTGCGCATGCACAGCAAACTTTTCAACTGCACATGCGCAGCAAACTTCGCAACTGCGCATGAGCAGCAAACTTCGCAACTGCACATGCACAGCAAACTTTTCAACTGCGCATGCGCAGCAAACTTCACAACTGCGCATATGCAGCAAACTTCGCAACTGCGCATGCGCAGCAAACTTCGCAACTGCGAATGCGCAGCAAACTTCGCAACTGCGCATGCGCAGCAAACTTCGCAACTGCGCATACGCAGCAAACTTCGGAGCTGTGCATGCGCAGCAAACTTTGCAACTGCGCATACGCAGCAAACTTCGCAACTGCGCATACGCAGCAAACTTCGGAGCTGTGCATGCGCAGCAAACTTTGCAACTGCGCATATGCAGCAAACTTCGGAGCTGTGCATGCGCAGCAAACTTTGCAACTTCGCATACGCAGCAAACTTTGCAAATGCGCATGCGCAGCAAACTTCGCAACTGCGCATACGCAGCAAACTTCGGAGCTGTGCATGCGCAGCAAACTTTGCAACTGCGCATACGCAGCAAACTTCGCAACTGCGCATACGCAGCAAACTTCGCAACTGCGCATGCGATGAAAACTTTTCAACTGCGCATGCGCAGCAAACTTCGCAACTGCACATACGCAGCAAACTTCGCAACTGCGCATGCGCAGCAAACTTCGCAACTGCGCATGCGCAGCAAACTTCGCAACTGAGCATACGCAGCAAACTTCGCAACTGCTCATACGCAGCAAACTTCGCAACTGCGCATGCGCAGCAAACTTAGCAACTGCACATGAGCATCAAACTTCGCAACTGCACATGCACAGCAAACTTTTCAACTGCTCATGCGCAGCAAACTTCACAACTGCGCATACGCAGCAAACTTCGCAACTGCGCATGCGCAGCAAATTTCGCAACTGCGCATGCGCAGCAAAATTCGCAACTGCGCATACGCAGCAAACTTCGCAACTGCGCATGCACAGCAAACTTTTCAACTGCACATGCGCAGCAAACTTCGCAACTGCGCATGAGCAGCAAACTTCGCAACTGCACATGCACAGCAAACTTTTCAACTGCGCATGCGCAGCAAACTTCACAACTGCGCATATGCAGCAAACTTCGCAACTGCGCATGCGCAGCAAACTTCGCAACTGCGAATGCGCAGCAAACTTCGCAACTGCGCATGCGCAGCAAACTTCGCAACTGCGCATACGCAGCAAACTTCGGAGCTGTGCATGCGCAGCAAACTTTGCAACTGCGCATACGCAGCAAACTTCGCAACTGCGCATACGCAGCAAACTTCGGAGCTGTGCATGCGCAGCAAACTTTGCAACTGCGCATATGCAGCAAACTTCGGAGCTGTGCATGCGCAGCAAACTTTGCAACTTCGCATACGCAGCAAACTTTGCAAATGCGCATGCGCAGCAAACTTCGCAACTGCGCATACGCAGCAAACTTCGGAGCTGTGCATGCGCAGCAAACTTTGCAACTGCGCATACGCAGCAAACTTCGCAACTGCGCATACGCAGCAAACTTCGCAACTGCGCATGCGATGAAAACTTTTCAACTGCGCATGCGCAGCAAACTTCGCAACTGCACATACGCAGCAAACTTCGCAACTGCGCATGCGCAGCAAACTTCGCAACTGAGCATACGCAGCAAACTTCGCAACTGCTCATACGCAGCAAACTTCGCAACTGCGCATGCGCAGCAAACTTAGCAACTGCGCATGAGCATCAAACTTCGCAACTGCACAGCAAACTTTTCAACTGCTCATGCGCAGCAAACTTCACAACTGCGCATATGCAGCAAACTTCGCAACTGCGCATGCGCAGCAAATTTCGCAACTGTGCATGCGCAGCAAAATTCGCAACTGCGCATACGCAGCAAACTTCGCAACTACGCATACGCAGCAAACTTCGGAGCTGAGCATGCACAGCAGACTTTGCAACTGCGCATACGCAGCAAACTTCGCAACTGCGCATACGCAGCAAACTTCACAACTGCGCATGCGATGCAAATTTTCAACTGCGCATGCGCAGCAAACTTCGCAACTGCGCATACGCAGCAAACTTCGCAACTGCGCATGCGCAGCAAACTTTGCAACTTCGCATACGCAGCAAACTTTGCAAATGCGCATGCGCAGCAAACTTCGCAACTGCGCATACGCAGCAAACTTCGCAACTGCGCATGCGCAGCAAACTTCACAACAGCGCATGCGCAGCAAAATTCGCAACTGCGCATGCACAGCAAACATCGCAACTGCGCATGCGCAGCGAACTTCGCAACTGCGCATACGCAGCAAACTTCGGAGCTGCGCATGCGCAGCAGACTTTGCAACTGCGCATACGCAGGAAACTTCGCAACTGCGCATGCGAAGCAAACTTTTCAGCTGCGCATGCGCAGCAAACTTCGCAACTGCACATACGCATCAAACATCGCAACTGCGCATGCGCAGCAAACTTCGCAACTGCGCATTCGCAGCAAACTTCACAACTGCCCATGCGCAGCAAAGTTCGCAATTGCGCATGCGCAGCAAACTTCGCAACTGCGCATACGCAGCAAACTTCGCAACTGCCCATACGCAGAAAAATTCGCAACTGCGCATGGGCAGCAAACTTCGCAACTGCGCATGCGCAGCAAACTTTGCAACTGCGCATACGCAGCAAACTTCGCAGCTGCGCATACGCAGCAAACTTCGCAACTGCGCATGCACAGCAAACTTTTCAAATGCGCATGCGCAGCAAACTTCGCAACTGCGCATACGCAGCAAACTTCGCAACTGCGCATGCGCAGCAAACTTCGCAACTGCGCATACGCAGCAAACTTCGCAACTGCGCATACTTCGCAACTGCGCATACGCAGCAAACTTCGCAACTGCACATACGCAGCAAACTTCGCAACTGCGCATGCGCAGCAAACTTCGCAACTGCGCATGTGCAGCAAACTTCGCAATTGCGCATGAGCAGCAAACTTTTCAACTGCTCATGCGAAGCAAACTTCACAACTGCGCATACGCAGCAAACTTCGCAACTGCGCATGCGCAGCAAACTTAGCAACTGCGCATGAGCAGCAAACTTCGCAACTGCACATGCACAGCAAACTTTTCAACTGCTCATGCGAAGCAAACTTCACAACTGCGCATACGCAGCAAACTTCACAACTGCGCATACGCAGCAAACTTCGCAACTGCGCATGCGCAGCAAACTTCGCAACAGCGCATGCGCAGCAAAATTCGCAACTGCGCATGCACAGCAAACATCGCAACTGCGCATGCGCAGCGAACTTCGCAACTGCGCATGCGCAGCAAACTTCGCAACTGCGCATCCGCAGCAAACTTCGCAACTGCGCATGCGCAGCAAACTTCGCCACTGCGCATGCACAGCAAACTTTGCAACTGCGCATGCGCAGCAAACTTCGCAACTGCGCATACGCTGCAAACTTTGGAGCTGCGCATGCGCAGCAGACTTTGCAACTGCGCATACGCAGCAAACTTTGCAACTGCGCATACGCAGCAAACTTCGCAACTGCGCATGCGATGCAAACTTTTCAACTGCTCATATGCAGCAAACTTCGCAACTGTGCATGCGCAGCAAACTTCGCAACTGCGCATACGCAGAAAACTTTGCAACTGCGCATGCGCAACAAACTTTGCAACTGCGCATGCGCAGCAAACTTAGCAACTGCGCATACGCAGAAAACTTTGCAACTGCGCATACGCAGCAAACTTCGCAACTGCGCATGCACAGCAAACTTCGCAACTGTGCATGCGCAGCAAACGTCGCAACTGCGCATGCGCAGCAAACTTCGCAACTGCTCATACGCAGCAAACTTCGCAACTGCGCATGCGCAGCAAACTTCGCAACTGCGCATGCGCAGCAAACTTCGCAACTGCGAATGCGCAGCAAACGTCGCAACTGCGCATGCGCAGCAAACTTCGCAACTGCGCATGCGCAGCAAACGTCGCAACTGCGCATGCGCAGCAAACTTCGCAACTGCGCATGCGCAGCAAACTTCGCAACTGCGCATACGCAGCAAACTTCACAACTGCGCATGCGCAGCAAACTTCGCAACTGCGCATACGCAGCAAACCTCGCAACTGCGCATGCAATGCAAACTTTTCAACTGCTCATACGCAGCAAATTTCGCAACTGCGCATGCGCAGCAAACTTCGCAACTGCGCATGCGCAGCAAACTTCGCAACTGCGCATGCGCAGCAAACTTCGCAACTGCGCATACGCAGCAAACTTCGCAACTGCGCATACGTAGCAAACTTCGCAACTGCGCTTACGCAGCAAACTTCGCAACTGCGCATGCGATGCAAACTTTTCAACTGCTCATACGCAGCAAACTTCGCAACTGCGCATGCGCAGCAAACTTAGCAACTGCGCATACGCAGAAAACTTTGCAACTGCGCATACGCAGCAAACTTCGCAACTGTGCATGCACAGCAAACTTCGCAACTGCGCATGCGCAGCAAACTTCGCATGCGCAGCAAACTTCGCAACTGCGCATGCGCAGCAAACTTCGCAACTGCGCATGCGCAGCAAACTTTGCAACTGCGCATACGCAGCAAACTTCGCAAGTGTGTATACGCAGCAAACTTCGCAACTGCGCATGCGCAGCAAACTTCGCAACTGCGCATGCGCAGCAAACTTTGCAACTGCGCATACGCAGCAAACTTCGCAACTGCGCATGCGCAGCAAACTTCGCAACTGCGCATACGCAGCAAACTTCGCAACTGCGCATGCGCAGCAAACTTTTCAACTGCTCATACGCAGCAAACTTCGCAACTGCGCATGCGCAGCAAACTTCGCAACTGCGCATGCGCAGCAAACTTCGCAACTGCGCATACGCAGCAAACTTCGCAACTGCGCATACGTAGCAAACTTCGCAACTGCGCATACGCAGCAAACTTCGCAACTGCGCATACGATGCAAACTTTTCAACTGCTCATACGCAGCAAACTTCGCAACTGCGCATACGTAGCAAACTTCACAACTGCGCATACGCAGCAAACTTCGCAACTGCGCATACGTAGCAAACTTCGCAACTGCGCATACGCAGCAAACTTCGCAACTGCGCATGCACAGCAAACTTCGCAACTGCGCATGCGCAGCAAACTTCGCAACTGCGCATGCGCAGCAAACTTCGCAACTGCTCATATGCAGCAAACTTCGCAACTGCGCATGCGCAGCAAACCTCGCAACTGCGCATGCGCAGCAAACTTCGCAAGTGTGTATACGCAGCAAACGTCGCAACTACGCATACGCAGCAAACTTCGCAAGTGCGCATGTGCAGCAAACTTTGCAATTGCCCATGCGCAGCAAACTTTGCAACTGAACATACGCAGCAAACTTCGCAACTGCGCATGCTATGCAAACTTCGCAACTGCGTATACGCAGCAAACTTCGCAACTGCGCATGCGCAGCAAACTTCGCAACTGCGCATACGCAGAAAACTTTGCAAATGCGCATACGCAGCAAACTTCGCAACTGCGCATGCACAGCAAACTTCGCAACTGTGCATACGCAGCAAACTTCGCAACTGCGCATGCGCAGCAAACTTCGCAACTGTGCATACGCAGCAAACTTCGCAACTGCGCATACTTCGCAACTGCGCATACGCAGCAAACTTCACAACTGCGCATACGCAGCAAACTTCGCAACTGCGCATGCGCAGCAAACTTCGCAACTGCGCATGTGCAGCAAACTTCGCAATTGCGCATGCGCAGCAAACATCGCAACTGCGCATACGCAGCAAACTTAGCAACTGCGTATACGTAGCAAACTTCGCAACTGCGAATGCGCAGCAAACTTTGCAACTGCGCATGCGTAGCAAACTTTGCAACTGCGCATGCGCAGCAAACTTCGCAACTGCGCATGCGCAGCAAACTTCGCAACTGCGCATGCGATGCAAACTTTTCAACTGCTCATACGCAGCAAACTTCGCAACTGCGCATGCACAGCAAACTTCGCAACTGCGCATGCGCAGCAAACTTCGCAACTGCGCATACGCAGCAAACTTCGCAACTGCGCATACGTAGCAAACTTCGCAACTGCGCATACGCAGCAAACTTCGCAACTGCGCATGCGATGCAAACTTTTCAACTGCTCATACGCAGCAAACTTCGCAACTGCGCATGCGCAGCAAACTTAGCAACTGCGCATACGCAGAAAACTTTGCAACTGCGCATACGCAGCAAACTTTGCAACTGTGCATGCACAGCAAACTTCGCAACTGCGCATGCGCAGCAAACTTCGCATGCGCAGCAAACTTCGCAACTGCGCATGCGCAGCAAACTTCGCAACTGCTCATATGCGGCAAACTTCGCAACTGCGCATGCGCAGCAAACTTTGCAACTGCGCATACGCAGCAAACTTCGCAACTGCGAATGCGCAGCAAACGTCGCAACTGCGCATGCGCAGCAAACTTCGCAACTGCGCATGCGCAGCAAACTTCGCAACTGCGCATACGCAGCAAACTTCGCAACTGCTATTGCGCAGCAAACTTCGCAACTGCGCATACGCAGCAAACTTCGCAACTGCGCATGCGATGCAAACTTTTCAACTGCTCATACGCAGCAAACTTCGCAACTGCGCATGCGCAGCAAACTTCGCAACTGCGCATGCGCAGCAAACTTCGCAACTGCGCATACGCAGCAAACTTCGCAACTGCGCATACGTAGCAAACTTCGCAACTGCGCATACGCAGCAAACTTCGCAACTGCGCATACGTAGCAAACTTCGCAACTGCGCATACGCAGCAAACTTCGCAACTGCGCATGCGATGCAAATTTTCAACTGCTCATACGCAGCAAACTTCGCAACTGCGCATGCGCAGCAAACTTAGCAACTGCGCATACGCAGAAAACTTTGCAACTGCGCATACGCAGCAAACTTCGCAACTGTGCATGCACAGCAAACTTCGCAACTGCGCATGCACAGCAAACTTTTCAACTGCTCATACGCAGCAAACTTCACAACTGCGCATGCGCAGCAAACTTAGCAACTGCGCATACGCAGAAAACTTTGCAAATGCGCATACGCAGCAAACTTTGCAACTGCTCATATGCAGCAAACTTCGCAACTGCGCATGCGCAGCAAACCTCGCAACTGCGCATGTGCAGCAAACTTCGCAAGTGTGTATACGCAGCAAACTTCGCAACTGCGCATGCGCAGCAAACTTCGCAACTGCGCATACGCAGCAAACTTCGCAACTGCGCATACGTAGCAAACTTCGCAACTGCGCATACGCAGCAAACTTCGCAACTGCGCATAAGTAGCAAACTTCGCAACTGCGCATACGCAGCAAACTTCGCAACTGCGCATGCAATGCAAACTTTTCAACTGCTCATACGCATCAAACTTCGCAACTGCGCATGCGCAGCAAACTTAGCAACTGCGCATACGCAGAAAACTTTGCAACTGCGCATACGCAGCAAACTTCAAAACTGTGCATGCACAGCAAACTTAGCAACTGCGCATGCGATGCAAACTTTTCAACTGCTCATACGCAGCAAACTTCACAACTGCGCATGCGCAGCAAACTTAGCAACTGCGCATATGCAGAAAACTTTGCAAATGCGCATACGCAGCAAACTTCGCAACTGCGCATGCACAGCAAACTTCGCAACTGTGCATGCGCAGCAAACGTCGCAACTGCGCATGCGCAGCAAACTTCGCAACTGCTCATACGCAGCAAACTTCGCAACTGCGCATGCGCAGCAAACTTCGCAACTGCGCATGCGCAGCAAACTTTGCAAGTGTGCATACGCAGCAAACTTCGCAACTGCCCATACGCAGCAAACTTCGCAACTGCGCATACTTCGCAACGTCGCATACGCAGCAAACTTCGCAACTGCGCATGCGCAGCAAACTTCGCAGCTGCGCATGCGCAGCAAACTTCGCAACTGCGCATGCGCAGCAAACTTCGCAACTGCGCATGCGCAGCAAACTTCGCAACTGCGCATACGCAGCAAACTTCGCAACTGCGCATACGCAGCAAACTTCGCAACTGCGCATACTTCGCAACGTCGCATACGCAGCAAACTTCGCAACTGCGCATGCGCAGCAAACTTCGCAGCTGCGCATGCGCAGCAAACTTCGCAACTGCGCATGCGCAGCAAACTTCGCAACTGCGCATGCGCAGCAAACTTCGCAACTGCGCATACGCAGCAAACTTCGCAACTGCGCATACGCAGCAAACTTTGCAACTGCGCATACGCAGCAAACTTCGCAACTGCGCATGCGATGCAAACTTTTCAACTGCTCATACGCAGCAAACTTCGCAACTGCGCATGCGCAGCAAACTTAGCAACTGCGCATACGCAGAAAACTTTGCAACTGCGCATACGTAGCAAACTTCGCAACTGCGCATACGCAGCAAACTTCGCAACTGCGCATGCGATGCAAACTTTTCAACTGCTCATACGCAGCAAACTTCGCAACTGCGCATGCGCAGCAAACTTAGCAGCTGCGCATACGCAGAAAACTTTGCAACTGCGCATACGCAGCAAACTTCGCAACTGTGCATGCACAGCAAACTTCGCAACTGCGCATGCGCAGCAAACTTCGCAACTGCGCATGCGCAGCAAACTTCGCAACTGCTCATATGCAGCAAACTTCGCAACTGCGCATGCGCAGCAAACCTCGCAACTGCGCATGTGCAGCAAACTTCGCAAGTGTGTATACGCAGCAAACTTCGCAACTGCGCATGCGCAGCAAACTTCGCAACTGCGCATGCGCAGCAAACTTTGCAACTGCGCATACGCAGCAAACTTCGCAACTGCGAATGCGCAGCAAACGTCGCAACTGCGCATGCGCAGCAAACTTCGTAACTGCGCATGCGCAGCAAACTTCGCAACTGCGCATACGCAGCAAACTTCGCAACTGCGCATGTGCAGCAAACTTCGCAATTGCGCATGCGCAGCAAACTTCGCAACTGCGCATACGCAGCAAACTTCGCAACTGCGCATGCGCAGCAAACTGCGCATATGCAGCAAACTTCGCAAACTGCGCATGCGCAGCAAACTTCGCAACTAAGCATGCGCAGCAAACTGCGCATACGCAGCAAACTTCACAACTGAGCATGCGCAGCAAACGTCGCCACTGCGCATACGCAGCAAACTTCGCAACTACGCATACGTAGCAAACTTCGCAGCTGCGCATGCGCAGCAAACTTCGCAACTGCGTATACGCAGCAAACTTCGCGACTGCGCATATGCAGCAAACTTCGCAAACTGCGCATGCGCAGCAAACTTCACAACTAAGCATGCGCAGCAAACTTCGCAACTGCGCATACGCAGCAAACTTCGCAAATGCGCATGCGCAGCAAACTTCGCAACTGCGTATACGCAGCAAACTTCGCAACTGCACATGCGCAGCAAACTTCGCAACTGCGCATGCGCAGCAAACTTCGCAACTGCGCATACGCAGCAAACTTCGCAAATGCGCATGCGCAGCAAACTTCGCAACTGCGTATACGCAGCAAACTTCGCAACTGCGCATACACCGCAAACTTTGCAACTGCGCATGCGCAGCAAACATCGCAACTGCACATGCGCAGCAAACTTCGCAACTGCGCATGCGCAGCAAACTTCGCAACTGTGCATACGCAGCAAACTTCGCAACTGCTCATATGCAGCAAACTTCGCAACTGCTCATATGCAGCAAACTTAGCAACTGCGCTAAGCAGCAAACTTTGCAACTGCGCATACACAGCAATCTTCGCAACTGCGCATGCACAGCAAACTTTTCAACTGCGCATGCGCAGCAAACTTCGCAACTGCGCATACGCAGCAAACTTCGCAAATGCGCATGCGCAGCAAACTTCGCAACTGCGTATACGCAGCAAACTTCGCAACTGCGCATACGCCGCAAACTTTGCAACTGCGCATGCGCAGCAAACATCGCAACTGCACATGCGCAGCAAACTTCGCAACTGCGCATGCGCAGCAAACTTAGCAACTGCGCATACGCAGCAAACTTTGCAACTGCGCATACACAGCAATCTTCGCAACTGCGCATGCGCAGCAAACTTCGCAACTGCACATGCACAGCAAACTTTTCAACTGCGCATGCGCAGCAAACTTCACAACTGCGCATACGCAGCAAACTTCGCAACTGCGCATGCGCAGCAAACTTTGCAACTGCGCATGCGCAGCAAACTTCGCAACTGCGAATGCGCAGCAAACTTTGCAACTGCGCAGCAAACTTTGCAACTGCGCAGCAAACTTCGCAACTGCGCATGCGCAGCAAACTTCGCAACTGCGCATGCGCAGCAAACTTCGCAACTGCGCATGCGCAGCAAACTTCGCAACTGCGCATGCGCAGCAAACTACGCAACTGTGCATACGCAGCAAACTTCGCAACTGAGCATGCGCAGCAAACGTCATAACTGCGCATATGCAGCAAACTTCGCAACTGCGCATACGTAGCAAACTTCGCAACTGCGCATACGCAGCAAACTTCGCAACTGCGCATGCGATGCAAACTTTTCAACTGCTCATACGCAGCAAACTTCGCAACTGCGCATGCGCAGCAAACTTCGCATGTGTGCATACGCAGCAAACTTCGCAACTACGCATACGCAGCAAACTTCGCAACTGCGCATGCGCAGCAAACTTCGCAGCTGCGCATGTGCAGCAAATTTCGCAATTGCCCATGCGCAGCAAACTTCGCAACTGCGCATACGCAGCAAACTTCAGAGCTGCGCATGCGCAGCAAACTTTGCAACTGCGCATACGCAGCAAACTTCGCAACTGCACATGCACAGCAAACTTTTCAACTGTGCATGCGCAGCAAACTTCACAACTGCGCATATGCAGCAAACTTCGCAACCTCACATGCGCAGCAAACTTTGCAACTGCGCATGCGCATCAAACTTCGCAACTGCGCATACGCAGCAAACTTCGCAACTGCGCATACTTTCCAACTTCGCATACGCAGCAAACTTCGCAACTGTGCATGCGCAGCAAACTTCGCAACTGCGCATACGCAGCAAACTTCAGAGCTGCGCATGCGCAGCAAACTTTGCAACTGCGCATACGCAGCAAACTTCGCAACTGCACATGCACAGCAAACTTTTCAACTGTGCATGCGCAGCAAACTTCACAACTGCGCATATGCAGCAAACTTCGCAACCTCACATGCGCAGCAAACTTTGCAACTGCGCATGCGCATCAAACTTCGCAACTGCGCATACGCAGCAAACTTCGCAACTGCGCATACTTTCCAACTTCGCATACGCAGCAAACTTCGCAACTGTGCATGCGCAGCAAACTTCGCAACTGCGCATGCGCAGCAAACTTTGCAACTGCGCATACGCAGCAAAATTCGCAACTGCGCATGTGCAGCAAACTTCGCAACTGCGCATGCGCAGCAAACTTCGCAACTGCGAATAAGCAGCAAACTTCGCAACTGCGCATGTGCAGCAAACTTCGCAATTGCGCATGCGCAGCAAACTTCGCAACTGCGCATACGCAGCAAACTTCGCAACTGCGCTGTGACGGGGATGTAATAGGGTCCCGCTGTAATCCGCCCTCCCGATCTCGTGTGGCGTTGCATAGGGCAGCCCGAAGTCGGGGCGAACGACCTGAAAACGATCATACTGGGAGTTCTGGTGTGGTGGGTCGTTTTGCCCTGACGCGGAACCGCTCGGTCGCCGGGCTCACTTTCTGCAATCAGCTGTGCTGTGTTCGCCGGTTGGCTGAGGCGGGGGCATTAGCTGATTGCGGAGGCGGGGTTGGGCAGTATTTAGGCTGCGCGGTTTCTGCATTCGGGCTCTCTGTCCTGGGCTAGCAACAGGAGTTCGCTGGGCTGCTGCGTGTGTGTTGCTACTTACCTCTGCTCATATTCCAGACCCCTGAACAGGCGGCTGCCTGCGTCCCGACTACCTTCTTCCTTCCTGGAGCGTATGTTGGGAAGTATCCGGAAGTCTAATTCTGAGTGCTGAAGTACGCTGCAGCTAGTGTGGGAAGGAGCCAACGGCAGACACAGCGCCACCACCACTAACGTGGCCGTCTAGAGAACGGCAACTACTCTCCTTTGGAGCACTACTTAATTATTGTGTGGGACTGGTTTATTTACTCTTTTTATTTTTAACCCGGTTTTACCATAGTTGGTACTACCGGGGGTTGTTGTGTTTGTTTTGGAATACCTGGTACTCTGCCTGGGTACCGACTGTGGTTTTGGCCCTGCTGTTTTTTTAATAAACTTCTACTCAGTTGCTAGTTGGCGCTGAGGTTTGCCCACAAGTCTCCTGTGTGTGTGACGTCCTTTCTGGTCCTCCCAAAGACAACTCCCACTACCCTCTAACACGTGGTGTCAGAAGTGGGATGTCTCTGGACCAGCACACCCTGCAGGTCCTCTTACAGGACCAAGAGCGACACCGGGACGGTGTGGAGCGGCGACGAGAGGAGCGAGATGCGCAGCGGGATGTCGAGAGGACGGCCCACATGTTGGAGATCACAGAGAAGATGGCGGCGATGTGCCAAGCGGTGCAGTCTCTGGTACTAGCGCGGACTCAGGCGCCCGCGGCAGCACCACCAACAGGGCAGCCGCCGCCTAAGATCCGGCTTCAAAAGATGACGTCGGAGGACGACCCAGAAGCGTTCCTCACGACGTTCGAACGGGTCGCCGAAGCATCCTCCTGGCCGGTCGAGTGTTGGGCGGCGCAGCTTGCCCCATGTCTGTCGGGAGAAGCACAGGCAGCCTACCGGGCCCTAAGCAATGAAGCCGCCAGGGATTATCAGCAAGTGAAGGTGGCCATATTACAACGGCTGAATATCACCCCTGAGTCGCACTGCCGTAAATTTCGACACTATGTCCGGCCGAAGGGAGCCCGCCCATGCATCGTCGCTCAACAGCTCTGGGACCACCTTACTCGCTGGCTGCAACCAGGGGATCGTACCAAACAACAGTTGATGGAGTCGGTGGCTGTCGACCAGTTCTTGTCTGGGCTAGATCCAGGGACCCGGGACTGGGTGGCCAGGAACACCCCAAACACCATGGAGCGAGCAGTGGAACTGGCGGAGGCGTATGAAGATGCAGCCCTTCGACAGGACCCCAGCCCAGCTCCCGTGAAACCGAAGGCCCCGACTCCAGCCCCTCGTTTCCCACCGAAGCCGGTGGCTTCCATCGACCCATCGGGCGCCTCGCCTCCAAAGTGGAGAATGAGGTTAGCCCCCAGCTGGGCCAGATCCACTCCCTGGAACCCACCAAGTGGTGGGGTAGGGAACAAGCAGCCGGCGTCGGTAGCGCCACCCCCTCTCATCTGCTTCCGGTGTCACGAGGCTGGACATATTGCCAGGATGTGTCCCGCTGCCATGGAATGTGATGTGGCCTCTCGCTATCCAGCTGCACCGGAGGGTGAGTACCGGGGAAAGGGACGGGAGGGGCCTTGCATTGTGTCTGTGGTTATTGGGAAAGTGAACACCCACGCTTTAGTGGACTCGGGGTGCAACCACACTATAATTCGTGAAGCTCTCATGGAGGGGGTGGCTGGGCGGCCGCAGGGATCTGTGGCAATTTCGTGTATCCACGGAGACACCAAGCCATACCCAACCACTAAAGTTAGATTGACAATAGATGGTCGGACGTGCCAGGTAGTCGTGGCCGTCGCGAAGTGGGTTCCGTACCCTATAATTTTGGGTCGAGACTGGCCTTATTACTCAGAACTTAAGGTTAGGACGACCCGGCCACCGACTGGAGAAGGGGTGGTCTCAGCGGGTGATTCAATTGGCCGGATCTTTCCGCTGAAAGCCGATATGTTTACTGCTAAGTTCCGGCCCCATAAAACTAAACGAGAGCGGAGGGCCGAGAAACTGGAGTGGGCAGTATCAAGGCAAGGCTGGGGGCTTGTGGGAGAGTCTCCTCAGCTTACCAAACGGAAACTGAAGGGGGTGGGTGTTCAGTGTGACCGGCGGGAACTGGCTACTGAGGAGCCCAGGGCGGAAGCTACCGAACCTCCGCTCGACATGCCGCGAGTCTGGGACCGGGATGTGGACCTAGAGTGGGAGCAAGCTAACGACCCCACTCTGGTGCACATCCGGGGGCGGGTCCGGTCTGTCGAGGGGAAGGAAGTTGACGGTTGCGGGCCGCCCACATTTCCTCACTTTGTCGTGGCTGGGCGCCTACTGTATAGGGTATCCCAGGCCCCGGGCACGGGACAGCCCGTAACACAATTATTGGTTCCGGGGTCTTTTCGCCAAGAGGTCATGCGACTAGCACATGACATTCCATTTTCAGGCCATCTGGGCCGGGAAAAGACCCTGGAACGGATACTGGCCCGGTTTTATTGGATGGGACTGCACGATGATGTGAGGAGATACGTGGCGGGGTGTCCCGATTGCCAGAGGGTGGCGCCGGCTCGAGTTCGCCCGGCTCCGCTGGTCCCACTGCCCCTTGTGGGAACCCCCTTCGAACGAATAGCGGTAGACATAGTGGGGCCGGTGCAACCCGCCGACTCGGGATATACGCACATTCTAGTAGTGGTGGATTATGCTACGCGATATCCAGAGGCGGTGCCGCTCCGGTCCACTAGTGCCGTCGCTATAGCAAAAGAACTAGTACAGATTATGTCCAGGGTAGGGATTCCCAAAGAGATTCTGACGGACCAGGGAACCAACTTTATGTCAGCCACCTTGAAAAAGGTGTATCAAATTCTAAAAATTCGCCCCATTAGGACATCGGTGTACCATCCTCAGACCGATGGACTGGTGGAGCGCTTTAATCAGACTTTAAAGCAGATGTTGAAGCGATTTGTAGATCAGGAACAGAAGCATTGGGCGCGGCTCCTTCCTTTCCTTATGTTCGCCGTGAGAGAAGTGCCACAGAGCTCAACGGGGTTCTCCCCGTTTGAGCTGCTGTACGGGAGACAACCCCGAGGCATCCTCGATCTGGTGCGTGAGGGCTGGGAGGAGCAAACAACTTCTTCAAAAAATGTAGTGAAATATGTGCTACTGCTCCGAGACCGCCTGGAATTGGTCGGTCGATTGGCTCAAGAGAACCTACGTAACGCTCAGCAATTGCAACAGCAACAGTACAATAAAAAAGCTAGAATTCGGACTTTTCGACCCGGAGACAAGGTACTGTTGCTTCTTCCGACCTCGGAATCGAAACTGTTTGCTAAGTGGCAAGGCCCATATGAGGTGGTGCGGGCAGTAGGAAAAGTTAATTATGAGATTAGGCAGCCCGACCACCGTAGACCCCTCCAAATTTACCATATAAATTTGTTAAAGCCGTGGAGAGAGAGAGAGGCCTTGTTTATTACCCACGATAGCCCCGGCGAGGATTTTGGTCCCGAAGTGGGGCCACTGGGTCAGACCGTTTCGATTACGATGGGGGAACAGTTGCTTCCCCGGCAGAAGGTAGAGCTGAGGTCATTGATTGAGGAATTCGATGATGTTTTTTCTAAGGTGCCCGGTAGGACTAACGTCATCGAACATGCTATTATCACTCCTCCAGGTGTCACTGTTCGGCAGCGGCCGTACCAGATCCCGGAAAGTCAACGGGGGGTCATGCAACGGGAGGTGGATAGTATGCTTGAACTTGGAGTTGTGCAACCTTCCCAGAGCGAGTGGTGCATTCCAGTGGTAATGGTACCTAAGAAGGACGGCACCACCCGTTTCTGTGTAGATTTTCGGAAGGTCAACGCAGTCTCTAAGTTCGATGCGTACCCCATGCCCCGGGTGGATGAACTCCTTGATCGCCTGGGAGACGCGAGGTACCTGTCAACTCTGGACTTGACAAAGGGATATTGGCAGATCCCATTAACATCCAGCTCTAGGGAGAAAACCGCATTTGCGACCCCAGGGGGCTTGTTTCATTTCCAGACCATGCCTTTTGGGTTGCATGGAGCCCCGGCGACTTTCCAGAGAATGATGGACAAGGTGTTGGCCCCACATCGTCAGTATGCGGCAGCGTATATTGATGACGTGGTAGTGTTTAGCTCCACCTGGAGGGAGCATTTGGTAAGACTCACGGCTGTCCTTCAGTCTCTGAGAGAAGCGGGTCTAACAGCTAATCTGGGGAAATGCGCGTTTGGCAAAACCGAGACTCAATATCTTGGCTTCATTATGGGTAATGGTAGGGTGAAGCCGGTAGCCTCCAAGGTCCAGGCATTGGTGGACACACCGGTTCCTCGGACCAAGGCCCAGGTGAGATCGCTTTTAGGACTGGCAGGCTATTACCGCCGTTTCATCCCCGAGTATTCCACCATTGTTAGTCCTTTGATCGACCTCACCAAGAAGGGCGCCTCAAATTCTGTGCAGTGGTCAGGGCAGTGTCAGGGAGCGTTTGATAGGATTAAGGAGATTCTGTCCCAGGCCCCTGTGTTGATAGCTCCGGATTTCAGCCGGGAATTCATCCTCCAGACTGACGCTTCTGATGTGGGTCTGGGGGCTGTTTTGTCCCAGGAGATAGACGGAGTGGAGCATCCGGTGCTATACCTTAGTAAGAAAATGGCTCCACGTGAGCGTAACTACTCTGTCATAGAGAAGGAGTGCTTGGCCATTAAATGGGCCATGAACTCGCTTCGCTATTATCTCCTGGGACGACCGTTTACCCTTGTCACAGATCACGCTCCTCTTAAGTGGCTAAGCACGATGAGGGACACGAACGCCCGGATTACTCGGTGGAGTCTGGCGCTGCAACCCTTTAACTTCACTGTTAAACATCGTGCGGGTAAGGAACACCAAAATGCTGACTTTTTCTCGAGGGAGGGGGGCCAATTGGGGAAGTTAGAAGAGGCCGAGTGGGCCTACGGCTCCACTCTGAGGGGGGGGATATGTGACGGGGATGTAATAGGGTCCCGCTGTAATCCGCCCTCCCGATCTCGTGTGGCGTTGCATAGGGCAGCCCGAAGTCGGGGCGAACGACCTGAAAACGATCATACTGGGAGTTCTGGTGTGGTGGGTCGTTTTGCCCTGACGCGGAACCGCTCGGTCGCCGGGCTCACTTTCTGCAATCAGCTGTGCTGTGTTCGCCGGTTGGCTGAGGCGGGGGCATTAGCTGATTGCGGAGGCGGGGTTGGGCAGTATTTAGGCTGCGCGGTTTCTGCATTCGGGCTCTCTGTCCTGGGCTAGCAACAGGAGTTCGCTGGGCTGCTGCGTGTGTGTTGCTACTTACCTCTGCTCATATTCCAGACCCCTGAACAGGCGGCTGCCTGCGTCCCGACTACCTTCTTCCTTCCTGGAGCGTATGTTGGGAAGTATCCGGAAGTCTAATTCTGAGTGCTGAAGTACGCTGCAGCTAGTGTGGGAAGGAGCCAACGGCAGACACAGCGCCACCACCACTAACGTGGCCGTCTAGAGAACGGCAACTACTCTCCTTTGGAGCACTACTTAATTATTGTGTGGGACTGGTTTATTTACTCTTTTTATTTTTAACCCGGTTTTACCATAGTTGGTACTACCGGGGGTTGTTGTGTTTGTTTTGGAATACCTGGTACTCTGCCTGGGTACCGACTGTGGTTTTGGCCCTGCTGTTTTTTTAATAAACTTCTACTCAGTTGCTAGTTGGCGCTGAGGTTTGCCCACAAGTCTCCTGTGTGTGTGACGTCCTTTCTGGTCCTCCCAAAGACAACTCCCACTACCCTCTAACATGCGCATACGCAGCAAACTTCGCAACTGCGCATACGCAGCAAACTTCGCAACTGCGCATGCACAGCAAACTTTTCAACTGCGCATGCGCAGCAAACTTCGCAACTGCGCATACGCAGCAAACTTCGCAAATGCGCATGCGCAGCAAACTTCGCAACTGCGTATACGCAGCAAACTTCGCAACTGCGCATACGCCGCAAACTTTGCAACTGCGCATGCGCAGCAAACATCGCAACTGCACATGCGCAGCAAACTTCGCAACTGCGCATGCGCAGCAAACTTCGCAACTGTGCATACGCAGCAAACTTCGCAACTGCTCATATGCAGCAAACTTCGCAACTGCGCATGCGCAGTAAACTTAGCAACTGCGCTAAGCAGCAAACTTTGCAACTGCGCATACACAGCAATCTTCGCAACTGCGCATGCGCAGCAAACTTCGCAACTGCACATGCACAGCAAACTTTTCAACTGCGCATGCGCAGCAAACTTCACAACTGCGCATACGCAGCAAACTTTGCAACTGCGCATGCGCAGCAAACTTTGCAACTGCGCATGCGCAGCAAACTTCGCAACTGCGAATGCGCAGCAAACTTTGCAACTGCGCAGCAAACTTCGCAACTGCGCATGCGCAGCAAACTTCGCAACTGCGAATGCGCAGCAAACTTTGCAACTGCGCATGCGCAGCAAACTTCGCAACTGCGCATGCGCAGCAAACTTCGCAACTGTGCATACGCAGCAAACTTCGCAACTGAGCATGCGCAGCAAACGTCGCAACTGCGCATACGCAGCAAACTTCGCAACTGCGCATACGTAGCAAACTTCGCAACTGCGCATACACAGCAAACTTCGCAACTGCGCATGCGATGCAAACTTTTCAACTGCTCATACGCAGCAAACTTCGCAACTGCGCATGCGCAGCAAACTTCGCATGTGTGCATACGCAGCAAACTTCGCAACTACGCATACGCAGCAAACTTCGCAACTGCGCATGCGCAGCAAACTTCGCAGCTGCGCATGTGCAGCAAACTTCGCAATTGCCCATGCGCAGCAAACTTCGCAACTGCGCATACGCAGCAAACTTCAGAGCTGCGCATGCGCAGCAAACTTTGCAACTGCGCATACGCAGCAAAATTCGCAACTGCGCATGTGCAGCAAACTTCGCAACTGCGCATGCGCAGCAAACTTCGCAACTGCGCATAAGCAGCAAACTTCGCAACTGCGCATGTGCAGCAAACTTCGCAATTGCGCATGCGCAGCAAACTTCGCAACTGCGCATACGCAGCAAACTTCGCAACTGCGCATACACCGCAAACTTTGCAACTGCGCATGCGCAGCAAACATCGCAACTGCACATGCGCAGCAAACTTCGCAACTGCGCATGCGCAGCAAACTTCGCAACTGTGCATACGCAGCAAACTTCGCAACTGCGCATGCGCAGCAAACTGCGCATATGCAGCAAACTTCGCAAACTGCGCATGCGCAGCAAACTTCGCAACTAAGCATGCGCAGCAAACTGCGCATACGCAGCAAACTTTGCAACTGTGCATGCGCAGCAAACTTCGCAACTGCGAAAACGCAGCAAACTTCGCAGCTGCGCATGCGCAGCAAACTTCACAACTGCGCATACGCAGCAACTTCGCAACTGCGCATACGCAGCAAACTTCGCAACTGCGCATGCACAGCAAACTTTTCAACTGCGCATACGTAGCAAACTTCGCAACTGCGCATACGTAGAAAACTTCGCTGCTGCGCATACGCAGCAAACTTCACAACTGAGCATGCGCAGCAAACGTCGCCACTGCGCATACGCAGCAAACTTCGCAACTACGCATACGTAGCAAACTTCGCAGCTGCGCATGCGCAGCAAACTTCGCAACTGCGCATACGCAGCAAACTTCGCAACTGCGCATACGCAGCAAACTTCGCAACTGCGCATGCACAGCAAACTTTTCAACTGCGCATGCGCAGCAAACTTCGCAACTGCGCATACGCAGCAAACTTCGCAAATGCGCATGCGCAGCAAACTTCGCAACTGCGTATACGCAGCAAACTTCGCAACTGCGCATACGCCGCAAACTTTGCAACTGCGCATGTGCAGCAAACATCGCAACTGCACATGCGCAGCAAACTTCGCAACTGCGCATGCGCAGCAAACTTCGCAACTGTGCATACGCAGCAAACTTCGCAACTGCTCATATGCAGCAAACTTCGCAACTGCGCATGCGCAGCAAACTTAGCAACTGCGCTAAGCAGCAAACTTTGCAACTGCGCATACACAGCAATCTTCGCAACTGCGCATGCGCAGCAAACTTCGCAACTGCACATGCACAGCAAACTTTTCAACTGCGCATGCGCAGCAAACTTCACAACTGCGCATACGCAGCAAACTTCGCAACTGCGCATGCGCAGCAAACTTTGCAACTGCGCATGCGCAGCAAACTTCGCAACTGCGCATGCGCAGCAAACTTCGCAACTGCGCATGCGCAGCAAACTTCGCATGTGTGCATACGCAGCAAACTTCGCAACTACGCATACGCAGCAAACTTCGCAACTGCGCATGCGCAGCAAACTTCGCAGCTGCGCATGTGCAGCAAACTTTGCAACTGTGCATGCGCAGCAAACTTCGCAACTGCGAATACGCAGCAAACTTCGCATCTGCGCATGCGCAGCAAACTTCGCAACTGCGCATACGCAGCAACTTCGCAACTGCGCATACGCAGCAAACTTCGCAACTGCGCATGCACAGCAAACTTTTCAACTGCGCATACGTAGCAAACTTCGCAACTGCGCATACGTAGAAAACTTCGCTGCTGCGCATACGCAGCAAACTTCACAACTGAGCATGCGCAGCAAACGTCGCCACTGCGCATACGCAGCAAACTTCGCAACTACGCATACGTAGCAAACTTCGCAGCTGCGCATGCGCAGCAAACTTCGCAACTGCGCATACGCAGCAAACTTCGCAACTGCGCATACGCAGCAAACTTCGCAGCTGCGCATGTGCAGCAAACTTTGCAACTGTGCATGCGCAGCAAACTTCGCAACTGCGAATACGCAGCAAACTTCGCATCTGCGCATGCGCAGCAAACTTCGCAACTGCGCATACGCAGCAACTTCGCAACTGCGCATACGCAGCAAACTTCGCAACTGCGCATGCACAGCAAACTTTTCAACTGCGCATACGTAGCAAACTTCGCAACTGCGCATACGTAGAAAACTTCGCTGCTGCGCATACGCAGCAAACTTCACAACTGAGCATGCGCAGCAAACTTCGCAACTGCGCATACGCAGCAAACTTCGCAAATGCGCATGCGCAGCAAACTTCGCAACTGCGTATACGCAGCAAACTTCGCAACTGCGCATACGCCGCAAACTTTGCAACTGCGCATGCGCAGCAAACATCGCAACTGCACATGCGCAGCAAACTTCGCAACTGCGCATGCGCAGCAAACTTCGCAACTGTGCATACGCAGCAAACTTCGCAACTGCTCATATGCAGCAAACTTCGCAACTGCGCATGCGCAGCAAACTTAGCAACTGCGCTAAGCAGCAAACTTTGCAACTGCGCATACACAGCAATCTTCGCAACTGCGCATGCGCAGCAAACTTCGCAACTGCACATGCACAGCAAACTTTTCAACTGCGCATGCGCAGCAAACTTCACAACTGCGCATACGCAGCAAACTTCGCAACTGCGTATACGCAGCAAACTTTGCAACTGCGCATACGCCGCAAACTTTGCAACTGCGCATGCGCAGCAAACATCGCAACTGCACATGCGCAGCAAACTTCGCAACTGCGCATGCGCAGCAAACTTCGCAACTGTGCATACGCAGCAAACTTCGCAACTGCTCATATGCAGCAAACTTCGCAACTGCGCATGCGCAGCAAACTTAGCAACTGCGCTAAGCAGCAAACTTTGCAACTGCGCATACACAGCAATCTTCGCAACTGCGCATGCGCAGCAAACTTCGCAACTGCACATGCACAGCAAACTTTTCAACTGCGCATGCGCAGCAAACTTCACAACTGCGCATACGCAGCAAACTTCGCAACTGCGCATGCGCAGCAAACTTTGCAACTGCGCATGCGCAGCAAACTTCGCAACTGCGAATGCGCAGCAAACTTTGCAACTGCGCAGCAAACTTCGCAACTGCGCATGCGCAGCAAACTTCGCAACTGCGCATGCGCAGCAAACTTCGCAACTGCGCATGCGCAGCAAACTTCGCAACTGCGCATGCGCAGCAAACTTCGCAACTGCGCATGCGCAGCAAACTTCGCATGTGTGCATACGCAGCAAACTTCGCAACTACGCATACGCAGCAAACTTCGCAACTGCGCATACGCAGCAAACTTCGCAACTGCGCATACGCAGCAAACTTCGCAACTGCGCAGCAAACTTCGCATGTGTGCATACGCAGCAAACTTCGCAACTACGCATACGCAGCAAACTTCGCAACTGCGCATGCGCAGCAAACTTCGCAGCTGCGCATGTGCAGCAAACTTTGCAACTGTGCATGCGCAGCAAACTTCGCAACTGCGAATACGCAGCAAACTTCGCATCTGCGCATGCGCAGCAAACTTCGCAACTGCGCATACGCAGCAACTTCGCAACTGCGCATACGCAGCAAACTTCGCAACTGCGCATGCACAGCAAACTTTTCAACTGCGCATACGTAGCAAACTTCGCAACTGCGCATACGTAGAAAACTTCGCTGCTGCGCATACGCAGCAAACTTCACAACTGAGCATGCGCAGCAAACTTCGCAACTGCGCATACGCAGCAAACTTCGCAAATGCGCATGCGCAGCAAACTTCGCAACTGCGTATACGCAGCAAACTTCGCAACTGCGCATACGCCGCAAACTTTGCAACTGCGCATGCGCAGCAAACATCGCAACTGCACATGCGCAGCAAACTTCGCAACTGCGCATGCGCAGCAAACTTCGCAACTGTGCATACGCAGCAAACTTCGCAACTGCTCATATGCAGCAAACTTCGCAACTGCGCATGCGCAGCAAACTTAGCAACTGCGCTAAGCAGCAAACTTTGCAACTGCGCATACACAGCAATCTTCGCAACTGCGCATGCGCAGCAAACTTCGCAACTGCACATGCACAGCAAACTTTTCAACTGCGCATGCGCAGCAAACTTCACAACTGCGCATACGCAGCAAACTTCGCAACTGCGTATACGCAGCAAACTTTGCAACTGCGCATACGCCGCAAACTTTGCAACTGCGCATGCGCAGCAAACATCGCAACTGCACATGCGCAGCAAACTTCGCAACTGCGCATGCGCAGCAAACTTCGCAACTGTGCATACGCAGCAAACTTCGCAACTGCTCATATGCAGCAAACTTCGCAACTGCGCATGCGCAGCAAACTTAGCAACTGCGCTAAGCAGCAAACTTTGCAACTGCGCATACACAGCAATCTTCGCAACTGCGCATGCGCAGCAAACTTCGCAACTGCACATGCACAGCAAACTTTTCAACTGCGCATGCGCAGCAAACTTCACAACTGCGCATACGCAGCAAACTTCGCAACTGCGCATGTGCAGCAAACTTTGCAACTGTGCATGCGCAGCAATCTTCGCAACTGCGAATACGCAGCAAACTTCGCATCTGCGCATGCGCAGCAAACTTCGCAACTGCGCATACGCAGCAACTTCGCAACTGCGCATACGCAGCAAACTTCGCAACTGCGCATGCACAGCAAACTTTTCAACTGCGCATACGTAGCAAACTTCGCAACTGCGCATACGTAGAAAACTTCGCTGCTGCGCATACGCAGCAAACTTCACAACTGAGCATGCGCAGCAAACGTCGCCACTGCGCATACGCAGCAAACTTCGCAACTACGCATACGTAGCAAACTTCGCAGCTGCGCATGCGCAGCAAACTTCGCAACTGCGCATACGCAGCAAACTTCGCAACTGCGCATACGCAGCAAACTTCGCAACTGCGCATGCACAGCAAACTTTTCAACTGCGCATGCGCAGCAAACTTCGCAACTGTGCATACGCAGCAAACTTTGCAAATGCGCATGCGCAGCAAACTTCGCAACTGCGTATACGCAGCAAACTTCGCAACTGCGCATACACCGCAAACTTTGCAACTGCGCATGCGCAGCAAACATCGCAACTGCACATGCGCAGCAAACTTCGCAACTGCGCATGCGCAGCAAACTTCGCAACTGTGCATACGCAGCAAACTTCGCAACTGCTCATATGCAGCAAACTTCGCAACTGCGCATGCGCAGCAAACTTAGCAACTGCGCTAAGCAGCAAACTTTGCAACTGCGCATACACAGCAATCTTCGCAACTGCGCATGCGCAGCAAACTTCGCAACTGCACATGCACAGCAAACTTTTCAACTGCGCATGCGCAGCAAACTTCACAACTGCGCATACGCAGCAAACTTCGCAACTGCGCATGCGCAGCAAACTTTGCAACTGCGCATGCGCAGCAAACTTCGCAACTGCGAATGCGCAGCAAACTTTGCAACTGCGCAGCAAACTTCACAACTGCGCATGCGCAGCAAACTTCGCAACTGCGCATGCGCAGCAAACTTCGCAACTGCGCATGCGCAGCAAACTTCGCAACTGCGCATGCGCAGCAAACTTCGCAACTGCGCATGCGCAGCAAACTTCGCAACTGCGCATGCGCAGCAAACTTCGCAACTGTGCATACGCAGCAAACTTCGCAACTGAGCATGCGCAGCAAACGTCGCAACTGCGCATGCGCAGCAAACTTCGCAACTGCGCATACGTAGCAAACTTCGCAACTGCACATACGCAGCAAACTTCGCAACTGCGCATGCGATGCAAACTTTTCAACTGCTCATACGCAGCAAACTTCGCAACTGCGCATGCGCAGCAAACTTCGCATGTGTGCATACGCAGCAAACTTCGCAACTACGCATACGCAGCAAACTTCGCAACTGCGCATGCGCAGCAAACTTCGCAGCTGCGCATGTGCAGCAAACTTTGCAACTGTGCATGCGCAGCAAACTTCGCAACTGCGAATACGCAGCAAACTTCGCATCTGCGCATGCGCAGCAAACTTCGCAACTGCGCATACGCAGCAACTTCGCAACTGCGCATACGCAGCAAACTTCGCAACTGCGCATGCACAGCAAACTTTTCAACTGCGCATACGTAGCAAACTTCGCAACTGCGCATACGTAGAAAACTTCGCTGCTGCGCATACGCAGCAAACTTCACAACTGAGCATGCGCAGCAAACGTCGCCACTGCGCATACGCAGCAAACTTCGCAACTACGCATACGTAGCAAACTTCGCAGCTGCGCATGCGCAGCAAACTTCGCAACTGCGCATACGCAGCAAACTTCGCAACTGCGCATACGCAGCAAACTTCGCAACTGCGCAGCAAACTTCGCATGTGTGCATACGCAGCAAACTTCGCAACTACGCATACGCAGCAAACTTCGCAACTGCGCATGCGCAGCAAACTTCGCAGCTGCGCATGTGCAGCAAACTTTGCAACTGTGCATGCGCAGCAAACTTCGCAACTGCGAATACGCAGCAAACTTCGCATCTGCGCATGCGCAGCAAACTTCGCAACTGCGCATACGCAGCAACTTCGCAACTGCGCATACGCAGCAAACTTCGCAACTGCGCATGCACAGCAAACTTTTCAACTGCGCATACGTAGCAAACTTCGCAACTGCGCATACGTAGAAAACTTTGCTGCTGCGCATACGCAGCAAACTTCACAACTGAGCATGCGCAGCAAACGTCGCCACTGCGCATACGCAGCAAACTTCGCAACTACGCATACGTAGCAAGCTTCGCAGCTGCGCATGCGCAGCAAACTTCGCAACTGCGCATACGCAGCAAACTTCGCAACTGCGCATACGCAGCAAACTTCGCAACTGCGCATGCACAGCAAACTTTTCAACTGCGCATGCGCAGCAAACTTCGCAACTGCGCATACGCAGCAAACTTTGCAAATGCGCATGCGCAGCAAACTTCGCAACTGCGTATACGCAGCAAACTTCGCAACTGCGCATACGCCGCAAACTTTGCAACTGCGCATGCGCAGCAAACATCGCAACTGCACATGCGCAGCAAACTTCGCAACTGCGCATGCGCAGCAAACTTCGCAACTGTGCATACGCAGCAAACTTCGCAACTGCGCATACGCAGCAAACTTCGCAACTGCGCAGCAAACTTCGCATGTGTGCATACGCAGCAAACTTCGCAACTACGCATACGCAGCAAACTTCGCAACTGCGCATGCGCAGCAAACTTCGCAGCTGCGCATGTGCAGCAAACTTTGCAACTGTGCATGCGCAGCAAACTTCGCAACTGCGAATACGCAGCAAACTTCGCATCTGCGCATGCGCAGCAAACTTCGCAACTGCGCATACGCAGCAACTTCGCAACTGCGCATACGCAGCAAACTTCGCAACTGCGCATGCACAGCAAACTTTTCAACTGCGCATACGTAGCAAACTTCGCAACTGCGCATACGTAGAAAACTTTGCTGCTGCGCATACGCAGCAAACTTCACAACTGAGCATGCGCAGCAAACGTCGCCACTGCGCATACGCAGCAAACTTCGCAACTACGCATACGTAGCAAGCTTCGCAGCTGCGCATGCGCAGCAAACTTCGCAACTGCGCATACGCAGCAAACTTCGCAACTGCGCATACGCAGCAAACTTCGCAACTGCGCATGCACAGCAAACTTTTCAACTGCGCATGCGCAGCAAACTTCGCAACTGCGCATACGCAGCAAACTTTGCAAATGCGCATGCGCAGCAAACTTCGCAACTGCGTATACGCAGCAAACTTCGCAACTGCGCATACGCCGCAAACTTTGCAACTGCGCATGCGCAGCAAACATCGCAACTGCACATGCGCAGCAAACTTCGCAACTGCGCATGCGCAGCAAACTTCGCAACTGTGCATACGCAGCAAACTTCGCAACTGCTCATATGCAGCAAACTTCGCAACTGCGCATGCGCAGCAAACTTAGCAACTGTGCTAAGCAGCAAACTTTGCAACTGCGCATACACAGCAATCTTCGCAACTGCGCATGCGCAGCAAACTTCGCAACTGCACATGCACAGCAAACTTTTCAACTGCGCATGCGCAGCAAACTTCACAACTGCGCATACGCAGCAAACTTCGCAACTGCGCATGCGCAGCAAACTTTGCAACTGCGCATGCGCAGCAAACTTCGCAACTGCGAATGCGCAGCAAACTTTGCAACTGCGCAGCAAACTTCACAACTGCGCATGCGCAGCAAACTTCGCAACTGCGCATGCGCAGCAAACTTCGCAACTGCGCATGCGCAGCAAACTTCGCAACTGCGCATGCGCAGCAAACTTCGCAACTGCGAATACGCAGCAAACTTCGCAACTGCGCATACGCAGCAAACTTCGCAACTGCGCAGCAAACTTCGCATGTGTGCATACGCAGCAAACTTCGCAACTACGCATACGCAGCAAACTTCGCAACTGCGCATGCGCAGCAAACTTCGCAGCTGCGCATGTGCAGCAAACTTTGCAACTGTGCATGCGCAGCAAACTTCGCAACTGCGAATACGCAGCAAACTTCGCATCTGCGCATGCGCAGCAAACTTCGCAACTGCGCATACGCAGCAACTTCGCAACTGCGCATACGCAGCAAACTTCGCAACTGCGCATGCACAGCAAACTTTTCAACTGCGCATACGTAGCAAACTTCGCAACTGCGCATACGTAGAAAACTTCGCTGCTGCGCATACGCAGCAAACTTCACAACTGAGCATGCGCAGCAAACGTCGCCACTGCGCATACGCAGCAAACTTCGCAACTACGCATACGTAGCAAACTTCGCAGCTGCGCATGCGCAGCAAACTTCGCAACTGCGCATACGCAGCAAACTTCGCAACTGCGCATACGCAGCAAACTTCGCAACTGCGCAGCAAACTTCGCATGTGTGCATACGCAGCAAACTTCGCAACTACGCATACGCAGCAAACTTCGCAACTGCGCATGCGCAGCAAACTTCGCAGCTGCGCATGTGCAGCAAACTTTGCAACTGTGCATGCGCAGCAAACTTCGCAACTGCGAATACGCAGCAAACTTCGCATCTGCGCATGCGCAGCAAACTTCGCAACTGCGCATACGCAGCAACTTCGCAACTGCGCATACGCAGCAAACTTCGCAACTGCGCATGCACAGCAAACTTTTCAACTGCGCATACGTAGCAAACTTCGCAACTGCGCATACGTAGAAAACTTCGCTGCTGCGCATACGCAGCAAACTTCACAACTGAGCATGCGCAGCAAACGTCGCCACTGCGCATACGCAGCAAACTTCGCAACTACGCATACGTAGCAAGCTTCGCAGCTGCGCATGCGCAGCAAACTTCGCAACTGCGCATACGCAGCAAACTTCGCAACTGCGCATACGCAGCAAACTTCGCAACTGCGCATGCACAGCAAACTTTTCAACTGCGCATGCGCAGCAAACTTCGCAACTGCGCATACGCAGCAAACTTTGCAAATGCGCATGCGCAGCAAACTTCGCAACTGCGTATACGCAGCAAACTTCGCAACTGCGCATACGCCGCAAACTTTGCAACTGCGCATGCGCAGCAAACATCGCAACTGCACATGCGCAGCAAACTTCGCAACTGCGCATGCGCAGCAAACTTCGCAACTGTGCATATGCAGCAAACTTCGCAACTGCTCATATGCAGCAAACTTCGCAACTGCGCATGCGCAGCAAACTTAGCAACTGTGCTAAGCAGCAAACTTTGCAACTGCGCATACACAGCAATCTTCGCAACTGCGCATGCGCAGCAAACTTCGCAACTGCACATGCACAGCAAACTTTTCAACTGCGCATGCGCAGCAAACTTCACAACTGCGCATACGCAGCAAACTTCGCAACTGCGCATGCGCAGCAAACTTTGCAACTGTGCATGCGCAGCAAACTTCGCAACTGCGAATGCGCAGCAAACTTTGCAACTGCGCAGCAAACTTCACAACTGCGCATGCGCAGCAAACTTCGCAACTGCGCATGCGCAGCAAACTTCGCAACTGCGCATGCGCAGCAAACTTCGCAACTGCGCATGCGCAGCAAACTTCGCAACTGCGCATGCGCAGCAAACTTCGCAACTGCGCATGCGCAGCAAACTTCGCAACTGTGCATACGCAGCAAACTTCGCAACTGAGCATGCGCAGCAAACGTCGCAACTGCGCATGCGCAGCAAACTTCGCAACTGCGCATACGTAGCAAACTTCGCAACTGCGCATACGCAGCAAACTTCGCAACTGCGCATGCGATGCAAACTTTTCAACTGCTCATACGCAGCAAACTTCGCAACTGCGCATGCGCAGCAAACTTCGCATGTGTGCATACGCAGCAAACTTCGCAACTACGCATACGCAGCAAACTTCGCAACTGCGCATGCGCAGCAAACTTCGCAGCTGCGCATGTGCAGCAAACTTTGCAACTGTGCATGCGCAGCAAACTTCGCAACTGCGAATACGCAGCAAACTTCGCATCTGCGCATGCGCAGCAAACTTCGCAACTGCGCATACGCAGCAACTTCGCAACTGCGCATACGCAGCAAACTTCGCAACTGCGCATGCACAGCAAACTTTTCAACTGCGCATACGTAGCAAACTTCGCAACTGCGCATACGTAGAAAACTTCGCTGCTGCGCATACGCAGCAAACTTCACAACTGAGCATGCGCAGCAAACGTCGCCACTGCGCATACGCAGCAAACTTCGCAACTACGCATACGTAGCAAGCTTCGCAGCTGCGCATGCGCAGCAAACTTCGCAACTGCGCATACGCAGCAAACTTCGCAACTGCGCATACGCAGCAAACTTCGCAACTGCGCATGCACAGCAAACTTTTCAACTGCGCATGCGCAGCAAACTTCGCAACTGCGCATACGCAGCAAACTTTGCAAATGCGCATGCGCAGCAAACTTCGCAACTGCGTATACGCAGCAAACTTCGCAACTGCGCATACGCCGCAAACTTTGCAACTGCGCATGCGCAGCAAACATCGCAACTGCACATGCGCAGCAAACTTCGCAACTGCGCATGCGCAGCAAACTTCGCAACTGTGCATACGCAGCAAACTTCGCAACTGCTCATATGCAGCAAACTTCGCAACTGCGCATGCGCAGCAAACTTAGCAACTGTGCTAAGCAGCAAACTTTGCAACTGCGCATACACAGCAATCTTCGCAACTGCGCATGCGCAGCAAACTTCGCAACTGCACATGCACAGCAAACTTTTCAACTGCGCATGCGCAGCAAACTTCACAACTGCGCATACGCAGCAAACTTCGCAACTGCGCATGCGCAGCAAACTTTGCAACTGCGCATGCGCAGCAAACTTCGCAACTGCGAATGCGCAGCAAACTTTGCAACTGCGCAGCAAACTTCACAACTGCGCATGCGCAGCAAACTTCGCAACTGCGCATGCGCAGCAAACTTCGCAACTGCGCATGCGCAGCAAACTTCGCAACTGCGCATGCGCAGCAAACTTCGCAACTGCGCATGCGCAGCAAACTTCGCAACTGCGCATGCGCAGCAAACTTCGCAACTGTGCATACGCAGCAAACTTCGCAACTGAGCATGCGCAGCAAACGTCGCAACTGCGCATGCGCAGCAAACTTCGCAACTGCGCATACGTAGCAAACTTCGCAACTGCGCATACGCAGCAAACTTCGCAACTGCGCATGCGATGCAAACTTTTCAACTGCTCATACGCAGCAAACTTCGCAACTGCGCATGCGCAGCAAACTTCGCATGTGTGCATACGCAGCAAACTTCGCAACTACGCATACGCAGCAAACTTCGCAACTGCGCATGCGCAGCAAACTTCGCAGCTGCGCATGTGCAGCAAACTTTGCAACTGTGCATGCGCAGCAAACTTCGCAACTGCGAATACGCAGCAAACTTCGCATCTGCGCATGCGCAGCAAACTTCGCAACTGCGCATACGCAGCAACTTCGCAACTGCGCATACGCAGCAAACTTCGCAACTGCGCATGCACAGCAAACTTTTCAACTGCGCATACGTAGCAAACTTCGCAACTGCGCATACGTAGAAAACTTCGCTGCTGCGCATACGCAGCAAACTTCACAACTGAGCATGCGCAGCAAACGTCGCCACTGCGCATACGCAGCAAACTTCGCAACTGAGCATGCGCAGCAAACTTCGCAACTGCGCATGCGCAGCAAACTTCGCAACTGCGCATACGTAGCAAACTTCGCAACTGCGCATACGCAGCAAACTTCGCAACTGCGCATGCGATGCAAACTTTTCAACTGCTCATACGCAGCAAACTTCGCAACTGCGCATGCGCAGCAAACTTCGCATGTGTGCATACGCAGCAAACTTTGCAACTGCGCATACGCAGCAAACTTCGCAACTGCACATGTGCAGCAAACTTCGCAACTGCGCATGCACAGCAAACTTTTCAACTGTGCATGCGCAGCAAACTTCACAACTGCGCATATGCAGCAAACTTCGCAACCTCGCATGCGTAGCAAACTTCGCAACTGAGCATGCGCAGCAAACGTCGCAACTGCGCATACGCAGCAAACTTCGCAACTGCGCATGCGATGCAAACTTTTCAACTGCTCATACGCAGCAAACTTCGCAACTGCGCATGCGCAGCAAACTTCGCAACTGCACATACGCAGAAAACTTTGCAACTGCGCATACGCAGCAAACTTCGCAACTGTGCATGCACAGCAAACTTCGCAACTGCGCATGCGCAGCAAACTTCGCAACTGCTCATACGCAGCAAACTTCGCAACTACGCATACGCAGCAAACTTCGCAACTGCGCATGCGCAGCAAACTTCGCAACTGCGCATGTGCAGCAAACTTCGAAATTGCCCATGCGCAGCAAACTTCGCAACTGCGCATACGCAGCAAACTTCAGAGCTGCGCATGCGCAGCAAACTTTGCAACTGTGCATACGCAGCAAACTTCGCAAACTTCGCAACTGCGCATGCACAGCAAACTTTTCAACTGCACATGCGCAGCAAACTTCACAACTGCGCATATGCAGCAAACTTCGCAACCTCGCATGCGCAGCAAACTTTGCAACTGCGCATGCGCAGCAAACTTTGCAACTGCGCATGCGCAGCAAACTTCGCAACTGCGCATACGCAGCAAGCTTCGCAACTGCGCATACTTCACAACGTCGCATACGCTGCAAACTTCGCAACTGAGCATGCGCAGCAAACGTCGCAACTGCGCATACGCAGCAAACTTCGCAACTGCGCATACGTAGCAAACTTCGCAACTGCGCATACGCAGCAAACTTCGCAACTGCGCATGCGATGCAAACTTTTCAACTGCTCATACGCAGCAAACTTCGCAACTGCGCAGCAAACTTCGCATGTGTGCATACGCAGCAAACTTCGCAACTACGCATACGCAGCAAACTTCGCAACTGCGCATGCGCAGCAAACTTCGCAGCTGCGCATGTGCAGCAAACTTCGCAATTGCCCATGCGCAGCAAACTTCGCAACTGCGCATACGCATTAAACTTCAGAGCTGCGCATGCGCAGCAAACTTTGCAACTGCGCATACGCAGCAAACTTCGCAACTGCACATGCGCAGCAAACTTCGCAACTGCGCATGCACAGCAAACTTTTCAACTGTGCATGCGCAGCAAACTTCACAACTGCGCATATGCAGCAAACTTCGCAACCTCGCATGCGCAGCAAACTTCGCAACTGCGCATGCGCAGCAAACTTCGCAACTGCGCATGTGCAGCAAACTTCGCAACTGCGCATGCGCAGCAAACTTCGCAACTGCGCATACGCAGCAAACTTCGCAACTGCGCATGTGCAGCAAACATCGCAATTGCGCATGCGCAGCAAACTTCGCAACTGCGCATACGCAGCAAACTTCGCAACTGCGCATGCGCAGCAAACTGCGCATATGCAGCAAACTTCGCAAACTGCGCATACGCAGCAAACTTCACAACTGTGCATGCGCAGCAAACTTCGCAACTGCGAATACGCAGCAAACTTCGCAGCTGCGCATGCGCAGCAAACTTCGCAATTGCGCATACGCAGCAAACTTCGCAACTGCGCATATGCAGCAAACTTCGCAAACTGCGCATGCGCAGCAAACTTCGCAACTAAGCATGCGCAGGAAACTGCGCATACGTAGCAAACTTCGCAACTGTGCATGCGCAGCAAACTTCGCAACTGCGCATACGCAGCAAACTTCGCAACTGCGCATACGCAGAAAACTTCGCAACTGCGCATACGCAGCAAACTTCGCAACTGCGCATACGCAGAAAAATTCACAACTTCGCAAGGGCAGCAAACATCGAAACTGCGCATGCGCAGCAAACTTCGCAACTGCGAATACGCAGCAAACTTCGCAACTGCGCATACGCAGCAAACTTCGCAACTGCGCATGCACAGCAAACTTTTCAACTGCGCATACGTAGCAAACTTCGCAACTGCGCATACGTAGCAAACTTCGCAACTGCGCATATGCAGAAAACTTTGCTGCTGTGCATACGCTGCAAACTTCACAACTGAGCATGCGCAGCAAATGTCGCAACTGCGCATACGCAGCAAACTTTGCAACTACGCATACGTAGCAAACTTCGCAGCTGCGCATGCGCAGCAAACTTCGCAACTGCGCATACGCAGCAAACTTCGCAACTGCGCATATGTAGCAAACTTCGCAAACTGCGCATGCGCAGCAAACTTCGCAACTAAGCATGCGCAGCAAACTTCGCAGCTGCGCATGCGCAGCAAACTTCGCAACTGCGCATACGCAGCAAACTTCGCAACTGCGCATGTGCAGCAAACATCGCAATTGCGCATGCGCAGCAAACTTCGCATACGCAGCAAACTTCGCAACTGCGCATGCGCAGCAAACTGCGCATATGCAGCAAACTTCGCAAACTGCGCATGCGCAGCAAACTTCGCAACTAAGCATGCGCAGCAAACTGCGCATACGCAGCAAACTTTGCAACTGTGCATGCGCAGCAAACTTCGCAACTGCGCATGTGCAGCAAATTTCGCAACTGCGCATACGCAGAAAACTTCGCAACTGCACATACGCAGCAAACTTCGCAACTCCGCATACGCAGAAAAATTTGCAACTGCGCAAGGGCAACAAACTTCGAAACTGCGCATGCACAGCAAACTTCGCAACTGCGAATACGCAGCAAACTTCGCAGCTGCGCATGCGCAGCAAACTTCGCAACTGCGCATACGCAGCAACTTCGCAACTGCGCATACGCAGCAAACTTCGCAACTGCGCATGCACAGCAAACTTTTCAACTGCGCATACGTAGCAAACTTAGCAACTGCGCATACGTAGAAAACTTCGCTGCTGCGCATACGCAGCAAACTTCTCAACTGAGCATGCGCAGCAAACGTCGCGACTGCGCATACGCAGCAAACTTCGCAACTACGCATACTTAGCAAACTTCGCAGCTGCGCATGCGCTGCAAACTTCGCAACTGCGCATACGCAGCAAACTTCGCAACTGCGCATATGCAGCAAACTTCGCAAACTGCGCATGCGCAGCAAACTTCACAACTAAGCATGCGCAGCAAACTGCGCATACGTAGCAAACTTCGCAACTGTGCATGCACAGCAAACTTCGCAACTGCGCATGCATAGCAAACTTCGCAACTGCGCATACGCAGCAAACTTCGCAACTGCGCATACGCAGCAAACTTCACAACTGCGCATGCCAGCAAACTTCACAACTGCGCAAGGGCAGCAAACTTCGAAACTGTGCATGCGCAGCAAACTTCGCAACTGCGCATACGCAGCAAACCTCGCAACTGCGCATGCGCAGCAAACTTCACAACTGCGCATACGCAGCAAACTTCGCAACTGCGCATACGCAGCAAACTTCACAACTGCGCATGCACAGCAAACTTTTCAACTGCGCATGCGCAGCAAACTTCGCAACTGCGCATGCCAGCAAACTTCGCAACTGCGCATGCCAGCAAGCTTCGCAACTGCGCATACGTAGCAAACTGCGCATACGCAGCAAATTTTGCAACTGTGCATGCGCAGCAAACTTCGCAACTGCGCATGCGCAGCAAACTTTGCAACTGCGCATACGCAGCAAACTTCGCAACTGCGCATGCGCAGCAAACTTAGCAACTGCGCATACGCAGAAAACTTTGCAACTGCGCATACGCAGCAAACTTTTCAACTGCACATGCGCAGCAAACTTCGCAACTGCGCATACGCAGCAAACTTCAGAGCTGCGCATGCGCAGCAAACTTTGCAACTGCGCATACGCAGCAAACTTCGCAACTGCGCATGCGCAGCAAACTTCGCAACTGCGCATGCACAGCAAACTTTTCAACTGCACATGCGCAGCAAACTTCACAACTGCGCATATGCAGCAAACTTCGCAACTGCGCATACGCAGCAAACTTCGCAACTGCGCATACGCAGCAAACTTCGCAACTGCGCATATGCAGCAAACTTCGCAAACTGCGCATGCGCAGCAAACTTCACAACTAAGCATGCGCAGCAAACTGCGCATACGTAGCAAACTTCGCAACTGTGCATGCACAGCAAACTTCGCAACTGCGCATGCATAGCAAACTTCGCAACTGCGCATACGCAGCAAACTTCGCAACTGCGCATACGCAGCAAACTTCACAACTGCGCATGCCAGCAAACTTCACAACTGCGCAAGGGCAGCAAACTTCGAAACTGTGCATGTGCAGCAAACTTCGCAACTGCGCATACGCAGCAAACCTCGCAACTGCGCATGCGCAGCAAACTTCACAACTGCGCATGCGCAGCAAACTTCGCAACTGCGCATACGCAGCAAACTTCGCAACTGCGCATACTTCGCAACGTCGCATACGCTGCAAACTTCGCAACTGCGCATGCGCAGCAAACTTCGCAACTGCGCATACTTTCCAAATTCGCATACGCAGCAAACTTCGCAACTGTGCATGCGCAGCAAACTTCGCAACTGCGCATGCGCAGCAAACTTTGCAACTGCGCATACGCAGCAAACTTCGCAACTGCGCATACGCAGCAAACTTCGCAACTGCGCATACTTCGCAACGTCGCATACGCTGCAAACTTCGCAACTGCGCATGCGCAGCAAACTTCGCAGCTGCGCATGCGCAGCAAACTTCGCAACTGCGCATGCGCAGCAAACTTCGCAACTGCGCATGCGCAGCAAAATTTGCAACTGCGCATACGCAGCAAACTTCGCAACTGCGCATGCGCAGCAAACGTCGTAACTGCGCATGCGCAGCAAACTTCGCAACTGCGCATGCGCAGCAAACTTCGCAACTGCGCATACGCAGCAAACGTCGCAACTGCGCATGCGCAGCAAACATCGCAACTGCGCATACGTAGCAAACTTCGCAACTGCGCATACGCAGCAAACTTCGCTGCTGCGCATACGCAGCAAACTTCGCAACTGAGCATGCGCAGCAAACGTCGCAACTGCACATACGCAGCAAACTTCGCAACTGCGCATACGTAGCAAACTTCGCAACTGCGCATACGCAGCAAACTTCGCAACTGCGCATGCGATGCAAACTTTTCAACTGCTCATACGCAGCAAACTTCGCAACTGCGCATGCACAGCAAACTTCGCAACTGCGCATACGCAGAAAACTTTGCAACTGCGCATACGCAGCAAACTTCGCAACTGTGCATGCACAGCAAACTTCGCAACTGCGCATGCGCAGCAAACTTCGCAACTGCTCATATGCAGCAAACTTCGCAACTGCGCATGCGCAGCAAACTTCGCAAGTGTGCATACGCAGCAAACTTCGCAACTACGCATACGCAGCAAACTTCGCAACTGCGCATGCCAGCAAACGTCGCAACTGCGCATGCCAGCAAGCTACGCAACTGCGCATACGCAGCAAACTGCGCATACGCAGCAAATTTCGCAACTGTGCATGCGCAGCAAACTTTGCAACTGTGCATGCACAGCAAACTTTTCAACTGCGCATGCGCAGCAAACTTCGCAACTGCGCATGCCAGCAAACTTCGCAACTGCGCATGCCAGCAAGCGTCGCAACTGCGCATACGCAGCAAACTGCGCATACGCAGCAAATTTCGCAACTGTGCATGCGCAGCAAACTTCGCAACTGCGCATGCGCAGCAAACTTTGCAACTGCGCATACGCAGCAAACTTCGCAACTGCGCATGGGCAGCAAACTGCGCATACGCAGCAAACTTCGCAACTGCGCATGCGCAGCAAACTTCGCAAGTGTGCATACGCAGCAAACTTCGCAACTGCGCATACGCAGCAAACATTGCAACTGCGCATGCGATGCAAACTTTTCAACTGCTCATACGCAGCAAACTTCGCAACTGCGCATGCACAGCAAACTTAGCAACTGCGCATACGCAGAAAACTTTGCAACTGCGCATACGCAGCAAACTTTTCAACTGCACATGCGCAGCAAACTTCGCAACTGCGCATGCGCAGCAAACTTCGCAACTGCGCATACGCAGCAAACTTCGCAACTGCGCATATGCAGCAAACTTCGCAAACTGCGCATGCGCAGCAAACTTCACAACTAAGCATGCGCAACAAACTGCGCATGCGCAGCAAACTTCACAACTGCGCATATGCAGCAAACTTCGCAACCTCGCATGCGCAGCAAACTTTGCAACTGCGCATGCGCAGCAAACTTTGCAACTGCGCATGCGCAGCAAACTTCGCAACTGCGCATACGCAGCAAACTTCGCAACTGCGCATACTTCGCAATGTCGCATACGCTGCAAACTTCGCAACTGCGCATGCGCAGCAAACTTCGCAACTGCGCATGCGCAGCAAAATTTGCAACTGCGCATACGCAGCAAACTTCGCAACTGCACATGCGCAGCAAACGTCGCAACTGCGCATGCGCAGAAAAATTCGCAACTGCGCATGCGCAGCAAACTTCGCAACTGCGCATACGCAGCAAACGTCGCAACTGCGCATGCGCAGCAAACGTCGCAACTGCGCATACGTAGCAAACTCCGCAACTGCGCATACGCAGCAAACTTCGCTGCTGCGCATACGCAGCAAACTTCGCAACTGAGCATGCGCAGCAAACGTCGCAACTGCACATACGCAGCAAACTTCGCAACTGCGCATACGTAGCAAACTTTGCAACTGCGCATACGCAGCAAACTTCGCAACTGCGCATGCGCAGCAAACGTCGCAACTGCGCATGCGCAGAAAAATTCGCAACTGCGCATGCGCAGCAAACTTCGCAACTGCGCATACGCAGCAAACGTCGCAACTGCGCATGCCAGCAAGCGTCGCAACTGCGCATACGCAGCAAACTGCGCATACGCAGCAAATTTCGCAACTGTGCATGCGCAGCAAACTTCGCAACTGCGCATGCGCAGCAAACTTTGCAACTGCGCATACGCAGCAAACTTCGCAACTGCGCATGGGCAGCAAACTGCGCATACGCAGCAAACTTCGCAACTGCGCATGCGCAGCAAACTTCGCAAGTGTGCATACGCAGAAAACTTCGCAACTGCGCATACGCAGCAAACTTTGCAACTGCGCATGCGATGCAAACTTTTCAACTGCTCATACGCAGCAAACTTCGCAACTGCGCATGCACAGCAAACTTAGCAACTGCGCATACGCAGAAAACTTTGCAACTGCGCATACGCAGCAAACTTTTCAACTGCACATGCGCAGCAAACTTCGCAACTGCGCATACGCAGCAAACTTCAGAGCTGCGCATGCGCAGCAAACTTTGCAACTGCGCATACGCAGCAAACTTCGCAACTGCGCATTTGCAGCAAACTTCGCAACTGCGCATGCACCGCAAACTTTTCAACTGCACATGCGCAGCAAACTTCACAACTGCGCATATGCAGCAAACTTCGCAACCTCGCATGCGCAGCAAACTTTGCAACTGCGCATGCGCAACAAACTTTGCAACTGCGCATGCGCAGCAAACTTCGCAACTGCGCATACGCAGCAAACTTCGCAAATGCGCATACTTCGCAACGTCGCATACGCTGCAAACTTCGCAACTGCGCATACGCAGCAAACTTCGCAACTGCGCATGCGCAGCAAACTTCGCAGCTGCGCATGCGCAGCAAACTTCGCAACTGCGCATGCGCAGCAAACGTCGCAACTGCGCATGCGCAGCAAACTTCGCAACTGCGCATACGCAGCAAACTTCGCTGCTGCGCATACGCAGCAAACTTCGCAACTGAGCATGCGCAGCAAACGTCGCAACTGCGCATACGCAGCAAACTTCGCAACTGCGCATAGTTAGTAAACTTCGCAACTGCGCATACGCAGCAAACTTCGCAACTGCGCATGCGATGCAAACTTTTCAACTGCTCATACGCAGCAAACTTCGCAACTGCGCATGCGCAGCAAACTTCGCAACTGCGCATACGCAGAAAACTTTGCAACTGAGCATACGCAGCAAACTTCGCAACTGTGCATGCACAGCAATTTCGCAACTGCGCATGCGCAGCAAACTTCGCAACTGCTCATACGCAGCAAACTTCGCAACTACGCATACGCAGCAAACTTCGCAACTGCGCATGCGCAGCAAACTTCGCAACTGCGCATGTGCAGCAAACTTCGAAATTGCCCATGCGCAGCAAACTTCGCAACTGCGCATACGCAGCAAACTTCAGAGCTGCGCATGCGCAGCAAACTTTGCAACTGCGCATACGCAGCAAACTTCGCAACTGCGCATGCGCAGCAAACTTCGCAACTGCGCATGCACAGCAAACTTTTCAACTGCACATGCGCAGCAAACTTCACAACTGCGCATATGCAGCAAACTTCGCAACCTCGCATGCGCAGCAAACTTTGCAACTGCGCATGCGCAGCAAACTTTGCAACTGCGCATGCGCAGCAAACTTCGCAACTGCGCATACGCAGCAAACTTTGCAACTGCGCATGCGCAGCAAACTTCGCAACTGCGCATACGCAGCAAACTTCGCAAATGCGCATACTTCGCAACGTCGCATACGCTGCAAACTTCGCAACTGCGCATACGCAGCAAACTTCGCAACTGCGCATGCGCAGCAAACTTCGCAGCTGCGCATGCGCAGCAAACTTCGCAGCTGCGCATGCGCAGCAAACTTCGCAACTGCGCATACGCAGCAAACTTCGCTGCTGCGCATACGCAGCAAACTTCGCAACTGAGCATGCGCAGCAAACGTCGCAACTGCGCATACGCAGCAAACTTCGCAACTGCGCATAGTTAGTAAACTTCGCAACTGCGCATACGCAGCAAACTTCGCAACTGCGCATGCGATGCAAACTTTTCAACTGCTCATACGCAGCAAACTTCGCAACTGCGCATGCGCAGCAAACTTCGCAACTGCGCATACGCAGAAAACTTTGCAACTGAGCATACGCAGCAAACTTCGCAACTGTGCATGCACAGCAATTTCGCAACTGCGCATGCGCAGCAAACTTCGCAACTGCTCATACGCAGCAAACTTCGCAACTACGCATACGCAGCAAACTTCGCAACTGCGCATGCGCAGCAAACTTCGCAACTGCGCATGTGCAGCAAACTTCGAAATTGCCCATGCGCAGCAAACTTCGCAACTGCGCATACGCAGCAAACTTCAGAGCTGCGCATGCGCAGCAAACTTTGCAACTGCGCATACGCAGCAAACTTCGCAACTGCGCATGCGCAGCAAACTTCGCAACTGCGCATGCACAGCAAACTTTTCAACTGCACATGCGCAGCAAACTTCACAACTGCGCATATGCAGCAAACTTCGCAACCTCGCATGCGCAGCAAACTTTGCAACTGCGCATGCGCAGCAAACTTTGCAACTGCGCATGCGCAGCAAACTTCGCAACTGCGCATACGCAGCAAACTTCGCAACTGCGCATACTTCGCAACGTCGCATACGCTGCAAACTTCGCAACTGCGCATACGCAGCAAACTTCGCAACTGCGCATGCGCAGCAAACTTCGCAGCTGCGCATGCGCAGCAAACTTCGCAACTGCGCATGCGCAGCAAACTTCGCAACTGCGCATGCGCAGCAAACTTCGCAACTGCGCATGCGCAGCAAAATTTGCAACTGCGCATACGCAGCAAACTTCGCAACTGCGCATGCGCAGCAAACGTCGCAACTGTGCATGCGCAGCAAACTTCGCAACTGCGCATGTGCAGCAAACTTCGCAACTGCGCATACGCAGCAAACTTCGCAACTGCACATACGCAGAAAAATTCACAACTGCGCAAGGGCAGCAAACTTCGAAACTGCGCATGCGCAGCAAACTTCGCAACTGCGAATACGCAGCAAACTTCGCAGCTGCGCATGCGCAGCAAACTTCGCAACTGCGCATACGCAGCAAATTTCGCAACTGCGCATACGCAGCAAACTTCGCAACTGCGCATACGCAGAAAACTTCGCTGCTGCGCATACGCTGCAAACTTCACAACTGAGCATGCGCAGCAAACGTCGCAACTGCGCATACGCAGCAAACTTTGCAACTACGCATACGTAGCAAACTTCGCAGCTGCGCATGCGCAGCAAACATTGCAACTGCGCATACGCAGCAAACTTCGCAACTGCGCATATGTAGCAAACTTCACAAACTGGGCATGCGCAGCAAACTTCGCAACTAAGCATGCGCAGCAAACTGCGCATACGCAGCAAACTTCGCAACTGTGCATGCACAGCAAACTTCGCAACTGCGCATGCACAGCAAACTTCGCAACTGCGCATACGCAGCTAACTTCGCAACTGCGCATGCGCAGCAAACTTCGCAACTGCGCATAGGCAGAAAAATTCGCACCTGCGCAAGGGCAGCAAACTTCGAAACTGTGCATGCGCAGCAAACTTCGCAACTGCGCATACGCAGCAAACTTCGCAGCTGCGCATGCGCAGCAAACTTCGCAACTGCGCATACGCAGCAAACTTCGCAACTGCGCATACGCAGCAAACTTCACAACTGCGCATGCACAGCAAACTTTTCAACTGCGCATGCGCAGCAAACTTCGCAACTGCGCATACGCAGCAAACTTCGCTGCTGCGCATACGCAGCAAACTTCGCAACTGAGCATGCGCAGCAAACGTCGCAACTGCGCATACGCAGCAAACTTCGCAACTGCGCATAGTTAGTAAACTTCGCAACTGCGCATACGCAGCAAACTTCGCAACTGCGCATGCGATGCAAACTTTTCAACTGCTCATACGCAGCAAACTTCGCAACTGCGCATGCGCAGCAAACTTCGCAACTGCGCATACGCAGAAAACTTTGCAACTGCGCATACGCAGCAAACTTCGCAACTGTGCATGCACAGCAAACTTCGCAACTGCGCATGCGCAGCAAACTTCGCAACTGCTCATACGCAGCAAACTTCGCAACTACGCATACGCAGCAAACTTCGCAACTGCGCATGCGCAGCAAACTTCGCAACTGCGCATGTGCAGCAAACTTCGAAATTGCCCATGCGCAGCAAACTTCGCAACTGCGCATACGCAGCAAACTTCAGAGCTGCGCATGCGCAGCAAACTTTGCAACTGCGCATACGCAGCAAACTTCGCAACTGCGCATGCGCAGCAAACTACGCAACTGCGCATGCACAGCAAACTTTTCAACTGCACATGCGCAGCAAACTTCACAACTGCGCATATGCAGCAAACTTCGCAACCTCGCATGCGCAGCAAACTTTGCAACTGCGCATGCGCAGCAAACTTTGCAACTGCGCATGCGCAGCAAACTTCGCAACTGCGCATACGCAGCAAACTTCGCAACTGCGCATACTTCGCAACGTCGCATACGCTGCAAACTTCGCAACTGCGCATACGCAGCAAACTTCGCAACTGCGCATGCGCAGCAAACTTCGCAGCTGCGCATGCGCAGCAAACTTCGCAACTGCGCATGCGCAGCAAACTTCGCAACTGCGCATGCGCAGCAAAATTTGCAACTGCGCATACGCAGCAAACTTCGCAACTGCGCATGCGCAGCAAACATCGCAACTGCGCATGCGCAGCAAACTTCGCAACTGCGCATGCGCAGCAAACTTTGCAACTGCGCATATGCAGCAAACTTCGCAACTGAGCATGCGCAGCAAACGTCGCAACTGCGCATACGCAGCAAACTTCGCAACTGCGCATACGTAGCAAACTTCGCAACTGCGCATGCGCAGCAAAATTTGCAACTGCGCATACGCAGCAAACTTCGCAACTGCGCATGCGCAGCAAACTTCGCAACTGCGCATGCGCAGCAAACTTCGCGACTGCGCATGCGCAGCAAACTTCGCAACTGTGCATACGCAGCAAACGTCGCAACTGCGCATGCGCAGCAAACGTCGCAACTGCGCATACGTAGCAAACTTCGCAACTGCGCATACGCAGCAAACTTCGCTGCTGCGCATATGCAGCAAACTTCGCAACTGAGCATGCGCAGCAAACGTCGCAACTGCGCATACGCAGCAAACTTCGCAACTGCGCATACGTAGCAAACTTCGCAACTGCGCATACGCAGCAAACTTCGCAACTGCGCATGCGATGCAAACTTTTCAACTGCTCATACGCAGCAAACTTCGCAACTGCGCATGCGCAACAAACTTCGCAACTGCGCATACGCAGAAAACTTTGCAACTGCGCATACGCAGCAAACTTCGCAACTGTGCATGCACAGCAAACTTCGCAACTGCGCATGTGCAGCAAACTTCGCAACTGCTCATATGCAGCAAACTTCGCAACTGCGCATGCGCAGCAAACTTCGCAAGTGTGCATACGCAGCAAACTTCGCAACTACGCATACGCAGCAAATTTCGCAAATGCGCATGCGCAGCAAACTTCGCAGCTGTGCATGTGCAGCAAACTTCGCAATTGCCCTTGCGCAGCAAACTTCGCAACTGCGCATACGCAGCAAACTTCAGAGCTGCGCATGCGCAGCAAACTTTGCAACTGCGCATACGCAGCAAACTTCGCAACTGCACATGCGCAGCAAACTTCGCAACTGCGCATACGCAGCAAACTGCGCATACGCAGAAAAATTCGCAACTGCGCAATGGCAGCAAACTTCGAAACTGCGCATGCGCAGCAAACTTTGCAACTGCGAATACGCAGCAAACTTCGCAGCTGCGCATGCGCAGCAAACTTCGCAACTGCGCATACGCAGCAAACTTCGCAACTGCGCATATGCAGCAAACTTCGCAAACTGCGCATGCGCAGCAAACTTCGCAACTAAGCATGCGCAGCAAACTGCGCATACGCAGCAAACTTCGCAACTGTGCATGCGCAGCAAACTTCGCAACTGCGCATGTGCAGCAAACTTCGCAACTGCGCATACGCAGCAAACTTCGCAACTGCACATACGCAGAAAAATTCACAACTGCGCAAGGGCAGCAAACTTCGAAACTGCGCATGCGCAGCAAACTTCGCAACTGCGAATACGCAGCAAACTTCGCAGCTGCGCATGCGCAGCAAACTTCGCAACTGCGCATACGCAGCAAATTTCGCAACTGCGCATACGCAGCAAACTTCGCAACTCCGCATGCACAGCAAACTTTTCAACTGCGCATACGTAGCAAACTTCGCAACTGCGCATACGCAGAAAACTTCGCTGCTGCGCATATGCTGCAAACTTCACAACTGAGCATGCGCAGCAAACGTCGCAACTGCGCATACGCAGCAAACTTTGCAACTACGCATACGTAGCAAACTTCGCAGCTGCGCATGCGCAGCAAACTTCGCAACTGCGCATACGCAGCAAACTTCGCAACTGCGCATATGTAGCAAACTTCACAAACTGCGCATGCGCAGCAAACTTCGCAACTAAGCATGCGCAGCAAACTGCGCATACGCAGCAAACTTCGCAACTGTGCATGCACAGCAAACTTCGCAACTGCGCATGCACAGCAAACTTCGCAACTGCGCATACGCAGCTAACTTCGCAACTGCGCATGCGCAGCAAACTTCGCAACTGCGCATAGGCAGAAAAATTCGCACCTGCGCAAGGGCAGCAAACTTCGAAACTGTGCATGCGCAGCAAACTTCGCAACTGCGCATACGCAGCAAACTTCGCAGCTGCGCATGAGCAGCAAACTTCGCAACTGCGCATACGCAGCAAACTTCGCAACTGCGCATACGCAGCAAACTTCACAACTGCGCATGCACAGCAAACTTTTCAACTGCGCATGCGCAGCAAACTTCGCAACTGCGCATACGCAGCAAACTTCGCTGCTGCGCATACGCAGCAAACTTCGCAACTGAGCATGCGCAGCAAACGTCGCAACTGCGCATACGCAGCAAACTTCGCAACTGCGCATAGTTAGTAAACTTCGCAACTGCGCATACGCAGCAAACTTCGCAACTGCGCATGCGATGCAAACTTTTCAACTGCTCATACGCAGCAAACTTCGCAACTGCGCATGCGCAGCAAACTTCGCAACTGCGCATACGCAGAAAACTTTGCAACTGCGCATACGCAGCAAACTTCGCAACTGTGCATGCACAGCAAACTTCGCAACTGCGCATGCGCAGCAAACTTCGCAACTGCTCATACGCAGCAAACTTCGCAACTACGCATACGCAGCAAACTTCGCAACTGCGCATGCGCAGCAAACTTCGCAACTGCGCATGTGCAGCAAACTTCGAAATTGCCCATGCGCAGCAAACTTCGCAACTGCGCATATGCAGCAAACTTCGCAACCTCGCATGCGCAGCAAACTTTGCAACTGCGCATGCGCAGCAAACTTTGCAACTGCGCATGCGCAGCAAACTTCGCAACTGCGCATACGCAGCAAACTTCGCAACTGCGCATACTTCGCAACGTCGCATACGCTGCAAACTTCGCAACTGCGCATACGCAGCAAACTTCGCAACTGCGCATGCGCAGCAAACTTCGCAGCTGCGCATGCGCAGCAAACTTCGCAACTGCGCATGCGCAGCAAACTTCGCAACTGCGCATGCGCAGCAAAATTTGCAACTGCGCATACGCAGCAAACTTCGCAACTGCGCATGCGCAGCAAACATCGCAACTGCGCATGCGCAGCAAACTTCGCAACTGCGCATGCGCAGCAAACTTCGCAACTGCGCATACGCAGCAAACGTCGCAACTGCGCATGCGCAGCAAACGTCGCAACTGCGCATACGTAGCAAACTTCGCAACTGCGCATACGCAGCAAACTTCGCTGCTGCGCATATGCAGCAAACTTCGCAACTGAGCATGCGCAGCAAACGTCGCAACTGCGCATACGCAGCAAACTTCGCAACTGCGCATACGTAGCAAACTTCGCAACTGCGCATACGCAGCAAACTTCGCAACTGCGCATGCGATGCAAACTTTTCAACTGCTCATACGCAGCAAACTTCGCAACTGCGCATGCGCAGCAAACTTCGCAACTGCGCATACGCAGAAAACTTTGCAACTGCGCATACGCAGCAAACTTCGCAACTGTGCATGCACAGCAAACTTCGCAACTGCGCATGCGCAGCAAACTTCGCAACTGCTCATATGCAGCAAACTTCGCAACTGCGCATGCGCAGCAAACTTCGCAAGTGTGCATACGCAGCAAACTTCGCAACTACGCATATGCAGCAAATTTCGCAAATGCGCATGCGCAGCAAACTTCGCAGCTGCGCATGTGCAGCAAACTTCGCAATTGCCCATGCGCAGCAAACTTCGCAACTGCACATACGCAGCAAACTTCAGAGCTGCGCATGCGCAGCAAACTTTGCAACTGCGCATACGCAGCAAACTTCGCAACTGCACATGCGCAGCAAACTTCGCAACTGCGCATACGCAGCAAACTTCGCAACTGCGCATACGCAGAAAAATTCGCAACTGCGCAATGGCAGCAAACTTCGAAACTGCGCATGCGCAGCAAACTTCGCAACTGCGAATACGCAGCAAACTTCGCAGCTGCGCATGCGCAGCAAACTTCGCAACTGCGCATACGCAGCAAACTTCGCAACTGCGCATATGCAGCAAACTTCGCAAACTGCGCATGCGCAGCAAACTTCGCAACTAAGCATGCGCAGCAAACTGCGCATACGCAGCAAACTTCGCAACTGTGCATGCGCAGCAAACTTCGCAACTGCGCATGTGCAGCAATCTTCGCAACTGCGCATACGCAGAAAACTTCGCAACTGCGCATACGCAGCAAACTTCGCAACTGCACATACGCAGAAAAATTCACAACTGCGCAAGGGCAGCAAACTTCGAAACTGCGCATGCGCAGCAAACTTCGCAACTGCGAATACGCAGCAAACTTCGCAGCTGCGCATGCGCAGCAAACTTCGCAACTGCGCATACGCAGCAAATTTCGCAACTGCGCATACGCAGCAAACTTCGCAACTCCGCATGCACAGCAAACTTTTCAACTGCGCATACGTAGCAAACTTCGCAACTGCGCATACGCAGAAAACTTCGCTGCTGCGCATACGCTGCAAACTTCACAACTGAGCATGCGCAGCAAACGTCGCAACTGCGCATACGCAGCAAACTTTGCAACTATGCATACGTAGCAAACTTCGCAGCTGCGCATGCGCAGCAAACTTCGCAACTGCGCATACGCAGCAAACTTCGCAACTGTGCATATGTAGCAAACTTCACTAACTGCGCATGCGCAGCAAACTTCGCAACTAAGCATGCGCAGCAAACTGCGCATACGCAGCAAACTTCGCAACTGTGCATGCACAGCAAACTTCGCAACTGCGCATGCACAGCAAACTTCGCAACTGCGCATACGCAGCAAACTTCGCAACTGCGCATGCGCAGCAAACTTCGCAACTGCGCATAGGCAGAAAAATTCGCACCTGCGCAAGGGCAGCAAACTTCGAAACTGTGCATGCGCAGCAAACTTCGCAACTGCGCATACGCAGCAAACTTCGCAGCTGCGCATGCGCAGCAAACTTCGCAACTGCGCATACGCAGCAAACTTCGCAACTGCGCATACGCAGCAAACTTCACAACTGCGCATGCACAGCAAACTTTTCAAGTGCGCATGCGCAGCAAACTTCGCAACTGCGCATGCCAGCAAACTTCGCAACTGCGCATGCCAGCAAACTTCGCAACTGCGCATACGCAGCAAACTGCGCATACGCAGCAAACTTCGCAACTGTGCATGCGCAGCAAACTTCGCAACTGCGCATGCGCAGCAAACTTCGCAACTGCGCATACGCAGCAAACTTCGCAACTGCGCATACGCAGCAAACTTCGCAACTGCGCATACGCAGAAAAATTCGCAACTGCGCATGGGCAGCAAACTTCGCAACTAAGCATGCGCAGCAAACTGCGCATACGCAGCAAACTTCGCAACTGTGCATGCGCAGCAAACTTCGCAACTGCGCATGTGCAGCAATCTTCGCAACTGCGCATACGCAGAAAACTTCGCAACTGCGCATACGCAGCAAACTTCGCAACTGCACATACGCAGAAAAATTCACAACTGCGCAAGGGCAGCAAACTTCGAAACTGCGCATGCGCAGCAAACTTCGCAACTGCGAATACGCAGCAAACTTCGCAGCTGCGCATGCGCAGCAAACTTCGCAACTGCGCATACGCAGCAAATTTCGCAACTGCGCATACGCAGCAAACTTCGCAACTCCGCATGCACAGCAAACTTTTCAACTGCGCATACGTAGCAAACTTCGCAACTGCGCATACGCAGAAAACTTCGCTGCTGCGCATACGCTGCAAACTTCACAACTGAGCATGCGCAGCAAACGTCGCAACTGCGCATACGCAGCAAACTTTGCAACTATGCATACGTAGCAAACTTCGCAGCTGCGCATGCGCAGCAAACTTCGCAACTGCGCATACGCAGCAAACTTCGCAACTGTGCATATGTAGCAAACTTCACTAACTGCGCATGCGCAGCAAACTTCGCAACTAAGCATGCGCAGCAAACTGCGCATACGCAGCAAACTTCGCAACTGTGCATGCACAGCAAACTTCGCAACTGCGCATGCACAGCAAACTTCGCAACTGCGCATACGCAGCAAACTTCGCAACTGCGCATGCGCAGCAAACTTCGCAACTGCGCATAGGCAGAAAAATTCGCACCTGCGCAAGGGCAGCAAACTTCGAAACTGTGCATGCGCAGCAAACTTCGCAACTGCGCATACGCAGCAAACTTCGCAGCTGCGCATGCGCAGCAAACTTCGCAACTGCGCATACGCAGCAAACTTCGCAACTGCGCATACGCAGCAAACTTCACAACTGCGCATGCACAGCAAACTTTTCAAGTGCGCATGCGCAGCAAACTTCGCAACTGCGCATGCCAGCAAACTTCGCAACTGCGCATGCCAGCAAACTTCGCAACTGCGCATACGCAGCAAACTGCGCATACGCAGCAAACTTCGCAACTGTGCATGCGCAGCAAACTTCGCAACTGCGCATGCGCAGCAAACTTCGCAACTGCGCATACGCAGCAAACTTCGCAACTGCGCATACGCAGCAAACTTCGCAACTGCGCATACGCAGAAAAATTCGCAACTGCGCATGGGCAGCAAACTTCGATACTGCGCATGCGCAGCAAACTTCGCAACTGCGCATGCGCAGCAAACTGCGCATACGCAGCAAACTTCACAACTGTGCATGCGCAGCAAACTTCGCAACTGCGAATACGCAGCAAACTTCGCAGCTGCGCATGCGCAGCAAACTTCGCAATTGCGCATACGCAGCAAACTTCGCAACTGCGCATATGCAGCAAACTTCGCAAACTGCGCATGCGCAGCAAACTTCGCAACTAAGCATGCGCAGGAAACTGCGCATACGTAGCAAACTTCGCAACTGTGCATGCGCAGCAAACTTCGCAACTGCGCATACGCAGCAAACTTCGCAACTGCGCATACGCAGAAAACTTCGCAACTGCGCATACGCAGCAAACTTCGCAACTGCGCATACGCAGAAAAATTCACAACTGCGCAAGGGCAGCAAACATCGAAACTGCGCATGCGCAGCAAACTTCGCAACTGCGAATACGCAGCAAACTTCGCAACTGCGCATACGCAGCAAACTTCGCAACTGCGCATGCACAGCAAACTTTTCAACTGCGCATACGTAGCAAACTTCGCAACTGCGCATACGTAGCAAACTTCGCAACTGCGCATATGCAGGAAACTTTGCTGCTGTGCATACGCTGCAAACTTCACAACTGAGCATGCGCAGCAAATGTCGCAACTGCGCATACGCAGCAAACTTTGCAACTACGCATACGTAGCAAACTTCGCAGCTGCGCATGCGCAGCAAACTTCGCAACTGCGCATACGCAGCAAACTTCGCAACTGCGCATATGTAGCAAACTTCGCAAACTGCGCATGCGCAGCAAACTTCGCAACTAAGCATGCGCAGCAAACTGCGCATACGCAGCAAACTTCGCAACTGTGCATGCACAGCAAACTTCGCAACTGCGCATGCCAGCAAACTTCGCAACTGCGCATGCCAGCAAACTTCGCAACTGCGCATACGCAGCAAACTGCGCATACGCAGCAAACTTCGCAACTGTGCATGCGCAGCAAACTTCACAACTGCGCATGCGCAGCAAACTTCGCAACTGCGCATACGCAGCAAACTTCGCAACTGCGCATACGCAGCAAACTTCGCAACTGCGCATACGCAGAAAAATTCGCAACTGCGCATGGGCAACAAACTTCGATACTGCGCATGCGCAGCAAACTTCGCAACTGCGCATGCGCAGCAAACTGCGCATACGCAGCAAACTTCGCAACTGTGCATGCGCAGCAAACTTCGCAACTGCGCATACGCAGCAAACTTCGCAACTGCGCATACGCAGCAAACTTCGCAACTGCGCATACGCAGCAAACTTCGCAACTGCGCATACGCAGAAAAATTCGCAACTGCGCATGGGCAGCAAACTTCGAAACTGCGCATGCGCAGCAAACTTCGCAACTGCGCATACGCAGCAAACTTCGCAACTGCGCATGCGCAGCAAACGTCGCAACTGCGCATACGTAGCAAACTTCGCAACTGCGCATACGCAGAAAACTTCGCTGCTGCGCATACGCAGCAAACTTCACAACTGAGCATGCGCAGCAAACGTCGCAACTGTGCATACGCAGCAAACTTCGCAACTGCGCATACGTAGCAAACTTCGCAGCTGCGCATGCGCAGCAAACTTCGCAACTGCGCATGTGCAGCAAACTTCGCAACTGCGCATACGCAGAAAACTTCGCAACTGCGCATACGCAGCAAACTTCGCAACTGCGCATACGCAGAAAAATTCGCAACTGCGCAAGGGCAGCAAACTTCGAAACTGCGCATGCGCAGCAAACTTCACAACTGCGAATACGCAGCAAACTTCGCAGCTGCGCATGCGCAGCAAACTTCGCAACTGCGCATACGCAGCAAACTTCGCAACTGCGCATATGCAGCAAACTTCGCAAACTGCGCATGCGCAGCAAACTTCGCAACTAAGCATGCGCAGCAAACTGCGCATACGCAGCAAACTTCGCAACTGTGCATGCGCAGGAAACTTCGCAACTGCGCATACGCAGAAAAATTCGCAACTGCGCATGGGCAGCAAACTTCGATACTGCGCATGCGCAGCAAACTTCGCAACTGCGCATGCGCAGCAAACTGCGCATACGCAGCAAACTTCGCAACTGTGCATGCGCAGCAAACTTCGCAACTGCAAATACGCAGCAAACTTCGCAGCTGCGCATGCGTAGCAAACTTCGCAACTGCGCATACGCAGCAAACTTCGCAATTGCGCATATGCAGCAAACTTCGCAAACTGCGCATGCGCAGCAAACTTCGCAACTAAGCATGCGCAGGAAACTGCGCATACGTAGCAAACTTCGCAACTGTGCATGCGCAGCAAACTTCGCAACTGCGCATACGCAGCAAACTTCGCAACTGCGCATACGCAGAAAAATTCACAACTGCGCAAGGGCAGCAAACTTCGAAACTGCGCATGCGCAGCAAACTTCGCAACTGCGAATACGCAGCAAACTTCGCAGCTGCGCAGGCGCAGCAAACTTCGCAACTGCGCATACGCAGCAAACTTCGCAACTGCACATACGCAGCAAACTTCGCAACTGCGCATGCGCAGCAAACTTCGCAACTGCGCATATGCAGGAAACTTTGCTGCTGTGCATACGCTGCAAACTTCACAACTGAGCATGCGCAGCAAATGTCGCAACTGCGCATACGCAGCAAACTTTGCAACTACGCATACGTAGCAAACTTCGCAGCTGCGCATGCGCAGCAAACTTCGCAACTGCGCATACGCAGCAAACTTCGCAACTGCGCATATGTAGCAAACTTCGCAAACTGCGCATGCGCAGCAAACTTCGCAACTAAGCATGCGCAGCAAACTGCGCATACGCAGCAAACTTCGCAACTGTGCATGCACAGCAAACTTCGCAACTGCGCATGCCAGCAAACTTCGCAACTGCGCATGCCAGCAAACTTCGCAACTGCGCATACGCAGCAAACTGCGCATACGCAGCAAACTTCGCAACTGTGCATGCGCAGCAAACTTCACAACTGCGCATGCGCAGCAAACTTCGCAACTGCGCATACGCAGCAAACTTCGCAACTGCGCATACGCAGCAAACTTCGCAACTGCGCATACGCAGAAAAATTCGCAACTGCGCATGGGCAACAAACTTCGATACTGCGCATGCGCAGCAAACTTCGCAACTGCGCATGCGCAGCAAACTGCGCATACGCAGCAAACTTCGCAACTGTGCATGCGCAGCAAACTTCGCAACTGCGCATACGCAGCAAACTTCGCAACTGCGCATACGCAGCAAACTTCGCAACTGCGCATACGCAGCAAACTTCGCAACTGCGCATACGCAGAAAAATTCGCAACTGCGCATGGGCAGCAAACTTCGAAACTGCGCATGCGCAGCAAACTTCGCAACTGCGCATACGCAGCAAACTTCGCAACTGCGCATGCGCAGCAAACGTCGCAACTGCGCATACGTAGCAAACTTCGCAACTGCGCATACGCAGAAAACTTCGCTGCTGCGCATACGCAGCAAACTTCACAACTGAGCATGCGCAGCAAACGTCGCAACTGTGCATACGCAGCAAACTTCGCAACTGCGCATACGTAGCAAACTTCGCAGCTGCGCATGCGCAGCAAACTTCGCAACTGCGCATGTGCAGCAAACTTCGCAACTGCGCATACGCAGAAAACTTCGCAACTGCGCATACGCAGCAAACTTCGCAACTGCGCATACGCAGAAAAATTCGCAACTGCGCAAGGGCAGCAAACTTCGAAACTGCGCATGCGCAGCAAACTTCACAACTGCGAATACGCAGCAAACTTCGCAGCTGCGCATGCGCAGCAAACTTCGCAACTGCGCATACGCAGCAAACTTCGCAACTGCGCATATGCAGCAAACTTCGCAAACTGCGCATGCGCAGCAAACTTCGCAACTAAGCATGCGCAGCAAACTGCGCATACGCAGCAAACTTCGCAACTGTGCATGCGCAGGAAACTTCGCAACTGCGCATACGCAGAAAAATTCGCAACTGCGCATGGGCAGCAAACTTCGATACTGCGCATGCGCAGCAAACTTCGCAACTGCGCATGCGCAGCAAACTGCGCATACGCAGCAAACTTCGCAACTGTGCATGCGCAGCAAACTTCGCAACTGCAAATACGCAGCAAACTTCGCAGCTGCGCATGCGTAGCAAACTTCGCAACTGCGCATACGCAGCAAACTTCGCAATTGCGCATATGCAGCAAACTTCGCAAACTGCGCATGCGCAGCAAACTTCGCAACTAAGCATGCGCAGGAAACTGCGCATACGTAGCAAACTTCGCAACTGTGCATGCGCAGCAAACTTCGCAACTGCGCATACGCAGCAAACTTCGCAACTGCGCATACGCAGAAAAATTCACAACTGCGCAAGGGCAGCAAACTTCGAAACTGCGCATGCACAGCAAACTTCGCAACTGCGAATACGCAGCAAACTTCGCAGCTGCGCAGGCGCAGCAAACTTCGCAACTGCGCATACGCAGCAAACTTCGCAACTGCGCATGCGCAGCAAACTTTTCAACTGCGCATACGTAGCAAACTTCGCAACTGCGCATATGCAGAAAACCTCGCTGCTGCGCATACGCTGCAAACTTCACAACTGAGCATGCGCAGCAAATGTCGCAACTGCGCATACGCAGCAAACTTTGCAACTATGCATACGTAGCAAACTTCGCAGCTGCGCATGCGCAGCAAACTTCGCAACTGCGCATACGCAGCAAACTTCGCAACTGCGTATATGTAGCAAACTTCGCAAACTGCGCATGCGCAGCAAACTTCGCAACTAAGCATGCGCAGCAAACTGCGCATACGCAGCAAACTTCGCAACTGTGCATGCACAGCAAACTTCGCAACTGCGCATGCCAGCAAACTTCGCAACTGCGCATGCGCAGCAAACTTCGCAACTGCGCATACGCAGCAAACTTCGCAACTGCGCATACGCAGCAAACTTCGCAACTGCGCATACGCAGCAAACTTCGCAACTGCGCATACGCAGAAAAATTCGCAACTGCGCAAGGGCAGCAAACTTCGAAACTGCGCATGCGCAGCAAACTTCACAACTGCTAATACGCAGCAAACTTCGCAGCTGCGCATGCGCAGCAAACTTCGCAACTGCGCATACGCAGCAAACTTCGCAACTGCGCATATGCAGCAAACTTCGCAAACTGCGCATGCGCAGCAAACTTCGCAACTAAGCATGCGCAGCAAACTGCGCATACGCAGCAAACTTCGCAACTGTGCATGCGCAGCAAACTTCGCAACTGCGCATACGCAGAAAAATTCGCAACTGCGCATGGGCAGCAAACTTCGATACTGCGCATGCGCAGCAAACTTCGCAACTGCGCATGCGCAGCAAACTGCGCATACGCAGCAAACTTCGTAACTGTGCATGCGCAGCAAACTTCGCAACTGCGAATACGCAGCAAACTTCGCAGCTGCGCATACGCAGCAAACTTCGCAACTGCGCATACACAGCAAACTTCGCAACTGCGCATACGCAGCAAACTTCGCAACTGCGCATACACAGCAAACTTCGCACCTGCGCATTCGCAGCAAACTTCGCAACTGCGCATACGCAGCAAACTTCGCACCTGCGCATTCGCAGCAAACTTCGCACCTGTGCATACGCAGCAAACTTCGCAACTGCGTATGCGCAGCAAACTTCGCAATTGCGCATGCGCATTACCTCGGCAAAAACTAAGCAGCTGCGCATGCGCATTGCGTTCAAACTTTTTTCTAACCATATATATGCGCAAAACGACACCAAAAATGAAGCGTCTGCTCATTTCTGAATGCACTGCGCAGGTACAGCAACGCCGCAATGAATACGCAGCTGCGCATGCGCAGCAAACTTTGCACCTGCGCATACGCAGTAAACTTCACAACTGCGCATACGCAGCAAACTTCGCAACTGCGCATACGCAGCAAACTTCGCAACTGCGCATACGCAGCAATCTTCACAGCTGCGCATGCGCAGCAAACTTCGCAACTGCGCAGACGCAGTAAACTTCGCACCTGCGCATATGCAGCAAACTTCGCAACTGCGCATACGCAGCAAACTTCGCAACTGCGCATACGCAGCAAACTTCGCAACTGCGCATGCGCAGCAAACGTCGCAACAGCGCATACGCAGCAAACTTCGCAACTGCGCATACGCAGCAAACTTTGCAACTGCGCATACGCAGCAAACTTCGCAACTGTGCATACGCAGCAAACTTTGCAACTGCGCATACGCAGCAAACTTCGCAACTGCGCATACACAGCAAACTTCGCAACTGCGCATACGCAGCAAACTTCGCAACTGCGCATACGCAGCAAACTTCGCACCTGCGCATTCGCAGCAAACTTCGCACCTGTGCATACGCAGCAAACTTCGCAACTGCGTATGCGCAGCAAACTTCGCAATTGCGCATGCGCATTACCTCGGCAAAAACTAAGCAGCTGCGCATGCGCATTGCGTTCAAACTTTTTTCTAACCATATATATGCGCAAAACGACACCAAAAATGAAGCGTCTGCTCATTTCTGAATGCACTGCGCAGGTACAGCAACGCCGCAATGAATACGCAGCTGCGCATGCGCAGCAAACTTTGCACCTGCGCATACGCAGTAAACTTCACAACTGCGCATACGCAGCAAACTTCGCAACTGCGCATACGCAGCAAACTTCGCAACTGCGCATACGCAGCAATCTTCACAGCTGCGCATGCGCAGCAAACTTCGCAACTGCGCAGACGCAGTAAACTTCGCAACTGCGCATACGCAGCAAACTTCGCAACTGCGCATACGCAGCAAACTTCGCAACTTCGCATACGCAGCAAACTTCGCAACTGCGCATACGCATTACCTTGGCAAAAACTAAGCAACTGCGCATACACAGCAAACTTCGCAACTGCGCATGTGCAGCAAACGTCGCAACTGCGCATAAGAAGCAAACTTCGCAACTGCGCATGCGCAGCAAACTTTGCAACTGCGCATACGCAGCAAACTTCGCAACTACGCATGCGCATCAAATGCGCATTACCTCGGCAAAATCAAAGCAGCTGCGCATGCGCATTGCGTTCAAACTTTTTTCTAACCATATATATGCGCAAAACTACACCAAAAACTTCGCAACTGCGTATGCGCAGCAAACTTCGCAACTGCGTATGCGCAGCAAACTTCGCAACTGCGTATGCGCAGCAAACTTCGCACCTGCTCATACGCAGCAAACTTTGCACCTGCGCATACGCAGCAAACTTCGCAACTGCGCATACGCAGCAAACTTCGCACCTGCGCATTCGCAGCAAACTTCGCACCTGTGCATACGCAGCAAACTTCGCAACTGCGTATGCGCAGCAAACTTCGCAATTGCGCATGCGCATTACCTCGGCAAAAACTAAGCAGCTGCGCATGCGCATTGCGTTCAAACTTTTTTCTAACCATATATATGCGCAAAACGACACCAAAAATGAAGCGTCTGCTCATTTCTGAATGCACTGCGCAGGTACAGCAACGCCGCAATGAATACGCAGCTGCGCATGCGCAGCAAACTTTGCACCTGCGCATACGCAGTAAACTTCACAACTGCGCATACGCAGCAAACTTCGCAACTGCGCATACGCAGCAAACTTCGCAACTGCGCATACGCAGCAATCTTCACAGCTGCGCATGCGCAGCAAACTTCGCAACTGCGCAGACGCAGTAAACTTCGCAACTGCGCATACGCAGCAAACTTCGCAACTGCGCATACGCAGCAAACTTCGCAACTTCGCATACGCAGCAAACTTCGCAACTGCGCATACGCATTACCTTGGCAAAAACTAAGCAACTGCGCATACACAGCAAACTTCGCAACTGCGCATGTGCAGCAAACGTCGCAACTGCGCATAAGAAGCAAACTTCGCAACTGCGCATGCGCAGCAAACTTTGCAACTGCGCATACGCAGCAAACTTCGCAACTACGCATGCGCATCAAATGCGCATTACCTCGGCAAAATCAAAGCAGCTGCGCATGCGCATTGCGTTCAAACTTTTTTCTAACCATATATATGCGCAAAACTACACCAAAAACTTCGCAACTGCGTATGCGCAGCAAACTTCGCAACTGCGTATGCGCAGCAAACTTCGCAACTGCGTATGCGCAGCAAACTTCGCACCTGCTCATACGCAGCAAACTTTGCACCTGCGCATACGCAGCAAACTTCGCAACTGCGCATACGCAGCAAACTTCGCAACTGCGCATGCGCAGCAAACTTCGCAACTGTGTATGCGCAGCAAACTTCGCAACTGCGCATACGCAGCAATCTTCGCAACTGCGTTTGCGCAGCAAACTTCGCAACTGCGCATACGCAGCAAACTTCGCAACTGCACATACGCAGCAAACTTCGCAACTGCGCATACGCAGCAAACTTCGCACCTGCGCATATGCATCAAACTTCGCAACTGCGCATACGCAGCAAACTTCGCAACTGCGCATATGCAGCAAACTTCGCAACTGCGCATGCGCAGCAAACTTCGCAACTGCGCATACGCAGCAAACTTCGCAACTGCGCATATGCAGCAAACTTCGCAATTGCGCATACGCAGCAAACTTCGCACCAGCGCATACGCAGCAAACTTTGCAACTGCGTATGCGCAGCAAACTTCGCAACTGCGCATACGCAGCAAAATTCGCACCTGCGCATGCGCAGCAAACTTCGCAACTGCGCATGCGCAGCAAACTTCGCAACTGCGCATACGCAGCAAACTTCGCAACTGCGCATACGCAGCAAACTTCGCAACTGCGCATACGCCGCAAACTTCGCAACTGCGCATACGCAGAAAAATTCGCAACTGCGCAAGGGCAGAAAACTTCGAAACTGCGCATGCGCAGCAAACTTCACAACTGCTAATACGCAGCAAACTTCGCAGCTGCGCATGCGCAGCAAACTTCGCAACTGCGCATACGCAGCAAACTTCGCAACTGCGCATATGCAGCAAACTTCGCAAACTGCGCATGCGCAGCAAACTTCGCAACTAAGCATGCGCAGCAAACTGCGCATACGCAGCAAACTTCGCAACTGTGCATGCGCAGCAAACTTCGCAACTGCGCATACGCAGAAAAATTCGCAACTGCGCATGGGCAGCAAACTTCGATACTGCGCATGCGCAGCAAACTTCGCAACTGCGCATGCGCAGCAAACTGCGCATACGCAGCAAACTTCGTAACTGTGCATGCGCAGCAAACTTCGCAACTGCGAATACGCAGCAAACTTCGCAGCTGCGCATACGCAGCAAACTTCGCAACTGCGCATACACAGCAAACTTCGCAACTGCGCATACGCAGCAAACTTCGCAACTGCGCATACGCAGCAAACTTCGCACCTGCGCATTCGCAGCAAACTTCGCACCTGTGCATACGCAGCAAACTTCGCAACTGCGTATGCGCAGCAAACTTCGCAATTGCGCATGCGCATTACCTCGGCAAAAACTAAGCAGCTGCGCATGCGCATTGCGTTCAAACTTTTTTCTAACCATATATATGCGCAAAACGACACCAAAAATGAAGCGTCTGCTCATTTCTGAATGCACTGCGCAGGTACAGCAACGCCGCAATGAATACGCAGCTGCGCATGCGCAGCAAACTTTGCAACTGCGCATACGCAGCAAACTTCGCACCAGCGCATACGCAGCAAACTTTGCAACTGCGTATGCGCAGCAAACTACGCAACTGTGCATACGCAGCAAACTTCGCAACTGCGCATACGCAGCAAACTTCGCAACTGCGCATACGCAGCAAAATTCGCACCTGCGCATTTGCAGCAAACTTCGCACCTGCGCATACGCAGCAAACTTCGCAACTGCGCATACGCAGCAAACGTCGCAACTGCGCATGCGCAGCAAACTTCGCAACTGCGCATGCGCAGCAAACTTCGCAACTGCGCATACGCAGCAAACTTCGCAACTGCGCATACGCAGCAAACTTCGCAACTGCGCATACGCAGCAAACTTCGCAACTGCGCATACGCAGAAAAATTCGCAACTGCGCAAGGGCAGCAAACTTCGAAACTGCGCTTGCGCAGCAAACTTCACAACTGCTAATACGCAGCAAACTTCGCAGCTGCGCATGCGCAGCAAACTTCGCAACTGCGCATATGCAGCAAACTTCGCAAACTGCGCATGCGCAGCAAACTTCGCAACTGTGCATGCGCAGCAAACTTCGCAACTGCGCATACGCAGAAAAATTCGCAACTGCGCATGGGCAGCAAACTTCGATACTGCGCATGCGCAGCAAACTTCGCAACTGCGCATGCGCAGCAAACTGCGCATACGCAGCAAACTTCGTAACTGTGCATGCGCAGCAAACTTCGCAACTGCGAATACGCAGCAAACTTCGCAGCTGCGCATGCGCAGCAAACTTCGCAACTGCGCATACGCAGCAAACTTCGCAACTGCGCATATGCAGCAAACTTCGCAAACTGCGCATGCGCAGCAAACTTCGCAACTAAGCATGCGCAGGAAACTGCGCATACGTAGCAAACTTCGCAACTGTGCATGTGCAGCAAACTTCGCAACTGCCCATACGCAGCAAACTTCGCAACTGCGCATACGCAGAAAACTTCGCAACTGCGCATACGCAGCAAACTTCTCAACTGCGCATACGCAGAAAAATTAACAACTGCGCAAGGGCAGCAAACTTCGAAACTGCGCATGCGCAGCAAACTTCGCAACTGCGAATACGCAGCAAACTTCGCAGCTGCGCATGCGCAGCAAACTTTGCAACTGCGCATACGCAGCAAACTTCGCAACTGCGCATGCACAGCAAACTTTTCAACTGCGCATACGTAGCAAACTTCGCAACTGCGCATATGCAGAAAACTTCGCTGCTGCGCATACGCTGCAAACTTCACAACTGAGCATGCGCAGCAAATGTCGCAACTGCGCATACGCAGCAAACTTTGCAACTACGCATACGTAGCAAACTTCGCAGCTGCGCATGCGCAGCAAACTTTGCAACTGCGCATACGCAGCAAACTTCGCAACTGCGCATATGTAGCAAACTTCGCAAACTGCGCATGCGCAGCAAACTTCGCAACTAAGCATGCGCAGCAAACTGCGCATACGCAGCAAACTTCGCAACTGTGCATGCACAGCAAACTTCGCAACTGCGCATGCCAGCAAACTTCGCAACTGCGCATGCCAGCAAACTTCGCAACTGCGCATACGCAGCAAACTGCGCATACGCAGCAAACTTCGCAACTGTGCATGCGCAGCAAACTTCACAACTGCGCATGCGCAGCAAACTTCGCAAGTGCGCATACGCAGCAAACTTCGCAACTGCGCATACGCAGCAAACTTCGCAACTGCGCATACGCAGAAAAATTCGCAACTGCGCATGGGCAACAAACTTCGATACTGCGCATGCGCAGCAAACTTCGCAACTGCGCATGCGCAGCAAACTGCGCATACGCAGCAAACTTCGCAACTGCGCATACACAGCAAACTTCGCAACTGCGCATACGCAGAAAAATTCGCAACTGCGCATGGGCAGCAAACTTCGAAACTGCGCATGCGCAGCAAACTTCGCAACTGCGCATGCGCAGCAAACGTCGCAACTGCGCATACGTAGCAAACTTCGCAACTGCGCATACGCAGAAAACTTCGCTGCTGCGCATACGCAGCAAACTTCACAACTGAGCATGCGCAGCAAACGTCGCAACTGTGCATACGCAGCAAACTTCGCAACTGCGCATACGTAGCAAACTTCGCAGCTGCGCATGCGCAGCAAACTTCGCAACTGCGCATGTGCAGCAAACGTCGCAACTGCGCATACGCAGAAAACTTCGCAACTGCGCATACGCAGCAAACTTCGCAACTGCGCATACGCAGAAAAATTCGCAACTGCGCAAGGGCAGCAAACTTCGAAACTGCGCATGCGCAGCAAACTTCACAACTGCGAATACGCAGCAAACTTCGCAGCTGCGCATGCGCAGCAAACTTCGCAACTGCGCATACGCAGCAAACTTCGCAACTGCGCATATGCAGCAAACTTCGCAAACTGCGCATGCGCAGCAAACTTCGCAACTAAGCATGCGCAGCAAACTGCGCATACGCAGCAAACTTCGCAACTGTGCATGCACAGCAAACTTCGCAACTGCGCATGTGCAGCAAACTTCGCAACTGCGCATACGCAGAAAACTTCGCAACTGCGCATACGCAGCAAACTTCGCAACTGCGCATACGCAGAAAAATTCGCAACTGCGCAAGGGCAGCAAACTTCGAAACTGCGCATGCGCAGCAAACTTCGCAACTGCGAATACGCAGCAAACTTCGCAGCTGCGCATGCGCAGCAAACTTCGCAACTGCGCATACGCAGCAAACTTCGCAACTGCGCATACGCAGCAAACTTCGCAACTGCGCATGCACAGCAAACTTTTCAACTGCGCATACGTAGCAAACTTCGCAACTGCGCATACGCAGAAAACTTCGCTGCTGCGCATACGCAGCAAACTTCACAACTGAGCATGCGCAGGAAACGTCGCAACTGCGCATACGCAGCAAACTTCGCAACTACGCATACGTAGCAAACTTCGCAGCTGCGCATGCGCAGCAAACTTCGCAACTGCGCATACGCAGCAAACTTCGCAACTGCGCATATGCAGCAAACTTCGCAAACTGCGCATGCGCAGCAAACTTCGCAACTAAGCATGCGCAGCAAACTGCGCATACGCAGCAAACTTCGCAACTGTGCATGCACCGCAAACTTCGCAACTGCGCATGCACAGCAAACTTCGCAACTGCGCATACGCAGCAAACTTCGCAACTGCGCATACGCAGCAAACTTCGCAACTGCGCATACGCAGAAAAATTCGCACCTGCGCAAGGGCAGCAAACTTCGCAACTGCGCATACGCAGCAAACTTCGCAATTGCGCATACGCAGAAAAATTCGCAACTGCGCATGGGCAACAAACTTCGATACTGCGCATGCGCAGCAAACTTCGCAACTGCGCATGCGCAGCAAACTGCGCATACGCAGCAAACTTCGCAACTGTGCATGCGCAGCAAACTTCGCAACTGCGCATACGCAGCAAACTTCGCAACTGCGCATACGCAGCAAACTTCGCAACTGCGCATACGCAGCAAACTTCGCAACTGCGCATACGCAGAAAAATTCGCAACTGCGCATGGGCAGCAAACTTCGAAACTGCGCATGCGCAGCAAACTTCGCAACTGCGCATACGCAGCAAACTTCGCAACTGCGCATGCGCAGCAAACGTCGCAACTGCGCATACGTAGCAAACTTCTCAGCTGCGCATACGCAGAAAACTTCGCTGCTGCGCATACGCAGCAAACTTCACAACTGAGCATGCGCAGCAAACGTCGCAACTGCGCATACGCAGCAAACTTCGCAACTGCGCATACGTAGCAAACTTCGCAGCTGCGCATGCGCAGCAAACTTCGCAACTGCGCATGTGCAGCAAACTTCGCAACTGCGCATACGCAGAAAACTTCGCAGCTGCGCATACGCAGCAAACTTCGCAACTGCGCATACGCAGAAAAATTCGCACCTGCGCAAGGGCAGCAAACTTCGCAACTGCGCATACGCAGCAAACTTCGCAATTGCGCATACGCAGAAAAATTCGCAACTGCGCAAGGGCAGCAAACTTCGAAACTGCGCATGCGCAGCAAACTTCGCAACTGCGCATACGCAGCAAACTTCGCAACTGCGCATATGCAGCAAACTTCGCAAACTGCGCATGCGCAGCAAATTTCGCAACTAAGCATGCGCAGCAAACTGCGCATACGCAGCAAACTTTTCAACTGCGCATACGTAGCAAACTTCGCAACTGCGCATTCACAGCAAACTTTTCAACTGCGCATACGTAGCAAACTTCGCAACTGCGCATACGCAGCAAACTTCGCAACTGCGCATACGCAGCAAACTTCGCAACCTCGCATGCACAGCAAACTTTGCAACTGCGCATGCACAGCAAACTTTGCAACTGCGCATGCGCAGCAAACTTCGCAACTGCGCGTACGCAGCAAACTTCGCAACTGCGCATACTTCGCAACTTCGCATACGCAGCAAACTTCGCAACTGCGCATACGCAGCAAACTTCGCAACTGCGCATGCGCAGCAAACTTCGCATGCGCAGCAAACTTCGCAGCTGCGCATGCGCAGCAAACTTCGCAACTGCGCATGCGCAGCAAACTTCGCAACTGCGCATGAGCGGCAAACTTCGCAACTGCGCATACGCGGCAAACTTCAGAGCTGCGCATGCGCAGCAAACTTTGCAACTGCGCATACGCAGCAAACTTCGCAACTGCACATACTTCGCAACTGCGCATACGCAGCAAACTTCGCAACTGCGCATACGCAGCAAACTTCGCAACTGCGCATGCGCAGCAAACTTCGCAACTGCGCATGTGCAGCAAACTTCGCAACTGCGCATACGCAGCAAACTTCGCAACTGCGCATGCGCAGCAAACTTCGCAACTGCGTATCCGCAGCAAACTTCGCAATTGTGCATGCGCATCAAACTTCGCAACTGCGCATATGCAGCAAAATTCGCAACTGCGCATACGCAGAAAAATTCGCAACTGCGCATGGGCAGCAAACTTCGCAACTGCGCATGCGCAGCAAACGTCGCAACTGCGCATACGCAGCAAACTTCGCAGCTGCACATGCGCAGCAAACTTCGCAACTGCACATACGCAGCAAACTTTGCAACTGCGCATACGCAGCAAACTTCGCAACTGCGCATACACAGCAAACTTCTCAACTGCGCATGCGCAGCAAACTTCGCAACTGCGCAAACGCAGCAAACTTCGCAACTGCGCATGCGCAGCAAACTTCGCAACTGCGCATGTGCAGCAAACTTCGCAACTGCGCATACGCAGCAAACTTCGCAACTGCGCATGCGCAGCAAACTTCGCAACTGCGTATCCGCAGCAAACTTCGCAATTGTGCATGCGCAGCAAACTTCGCAACTGCGCATATGCAGCAAAATTCGCAACTGCGCATACGCAGAAAAATTCGCAACTGCGCATGGGCAGCAAACTTCGCAACTGCGCATGCGCAGCAAACTTCGCAACTGCGCATACGCAGCAAACTTCGCAGCTGCACATGCGCAGCAAACTTCGCAACTGCACATACGCAGCAAACTTTGCAACTGCGCATACGCAGCAAACTTCGCAACTGCGCATACACAGCAAACTTCTCAACTGCGCATGTGCAGCAAACTTCGCAACTGCGCATACACAGCAAACTTCGCAACTGCGCATGCGCAGCAAACTTCGCAACTGCGCATACGCAGCAAACTTCGCAACTGCGCTTACGCAGCAAACTTCGCAACTGCGCATACTCAGCAAACTTCGCAACTGCGAATGCGCAGCAAACTTCGCAACTGCACATGCGCAGCAAACTTTCCAACTGCGCATGCGCAGCAAACTTCGCAACTGCACATACGCAGCAAACTTCGCAACTGCGCATACTTCGCAACTTCGCATACGCAGCAAACTTCGCAACTGCGCATACGCAGCAAACTTCGCAACTGCGCATGCGCAGCAAACTTCGCAGCTGCGCATGCGCAGCAAACTTCGCAACTGCGCATGCGCAGCAAACGTCGCAACTGCGCATACGTAGCAAACTTTGCATCTGCGCATACGCAGCAAACTTTGCTGCTGCGCATACGCAGCAAACTTCGCAACTGAGCATGCGCAGCAAACGTCGCAACTGCGCATACGCAGCAAACTTTGCAACTGAGCATGCGCAGCAAACTTCGCAACTGCGCATGCGCAGCAAACTTCGCAGCTGCGCATGCACAGCAAACTTTGCAAATGCGCATGCGCAGCAAACTTCGCAGCTGCGCATACGCAGCAAACTTCGCAACTGCGCATGCGATGCAAACTTTTAAACTGCGCATGCGCAGCAAACTTCGCAACTGCGCATACGCAGCAAACTTCGCAACTGCTCATACGCAGCAAACTTCGCAACTGCGCATGCGCAGCAAACTTCGCAACTGCGCATACGCAGCAAACTGTGCATGCGCAGCAAACTTCGCAACTGCGCATGCGCAGCAAACTTCTCAACTGCGCATACGCAGCAAACTTCGCAGCTGCGCATGCGCAGCAAACTTCGCAACTGCACATACGCAGCAAACTTCGCAACTGCGCATACGCAGCAAACTTTGTACCTGCGCATACACAGCAAACTTTGCAACTGCGCATACGCAGCAAACTTCGCAACTGCGCATACGCAGCAAACTTCGCAACTGCGCATGCACAGCAAACTTTTCAACTGCGCATGCGCAGCAAACTTCACAACTGTGCATACGCAGCAAACTTTGCAACTGCGCATGCGCAGCAAACTTCGCAACTGCGCATACGCAGCAAACTTCGCAACTGCGTAGCAAACTTCGCAACTGCGCAGCAAACTTCGCAACTGCGCATACGCAGCAAACTTCGCAACTGCGCAGCAAACTTCGCAACTGCACATACGCAGCAAACTTCGCAACTGAGCATACGCAGCAAACTTCGCAACTGCGCATGCACAGCAAACTTTTCAACTGTGCATGCGCAGCAAACTTCGCAGCTGCGCATGCGCAGCAAACTTCGCAACTGCGCATGCACAGCAAATTTTTCAACTGCGCATGCGCAGCAAAATTCGCAACTGCGCATATGTAGCAAACTTCGCAACTGCGTATGCGCAGCAAACTTTGCAACTGCGCATGCGCAGCAAACTTCGAAACTGCGCATGCGCAGCAAACTTCGCAACTGCGCATGCGCAGCAAACTTCGCAACTGCGCATGCGCAGCAAACGTCGCAACTGCGCATGCGCAGCAAACTTCGCAACTGCTCATACGCAACAAACTGCGCAACTGCGCATGCGCAGCAAACTTCGCAACTGCGTATGCGCAGCAAACTTTGCAACTGCGCATGCGCAGCAAACTTCGCAACTGCGCATGCGCAGCAAACTTCGCAACTGCGCATGCGCAGCAAACGTCGCAACTGCGCATACGCAGCAAACTTCGCAACTGCTCATACGCAGCAAACTTCGCAACTGCGCATGCGCAGCAAACTTCGCAACAGCGCATACGCAGCAAACTGTGCATGCGCAGCAAACTTTGCAACTGCGCATACGCAGCAAACTTCGCAACTGCGCATACGCAGCAAACTTCGCAACTGCGCATGCACAGCAAACTTTTCAACTGCGCATGCGCAGCAAACTTCACAACTGTGCATACGCAGCAAACTTTGCAACTGCGCATGCGCAGCAAACTTCGCAACTGCGCATACGCAGCAAACTTCGCAACTGCGTAGCAAACTTCGCAACTGCGCAGCAAACTTCGCAACTGCGCATGCACAGCAAATTTTTCAACTGCGCATGCGCAGCAAACTTCGCAGCTGCGCATGCGCAGCAAACTTCGCAACTGCGCATGCACAGCAAATTTTTCAACTGCGCATGCGCAGCAAAATTCGCAGCTGCGCATGCGCAGCAAACTTCGCAACTGAGTATACGCAGCAAACTTCGCAACTGCACATACGCAGCAAACTTCGCAACTGAGCATACGCAGCAAACTTCGCAACTGCGCATGCACAGCAAACTTTTCAACTGTGCATGCGCAGCAAACTTCGCAGCTGCGCATGCGCAGCAAACTTCGCAACTGCGCATGCACAGCAAATTTTTCAACTGCGCATGCGCAGCAAAATTCGCAACTGCGCATATGTAGCAAACTTCGCAACTGCGTATGCGCAGCAAACTTTGCAACTGCGCATGCGCAGCAAACTTCGCAACTGCGCATGCGCAGCAAACTTCGCAACTGCGCATGCGCAGCAAACTTCGCAACTGCGCATGCGCAGCAAACGTCGCAACTGCGCATGCGCAGCAAACTTCGCAACTGCTCATACGCAACAAACTGCGCAACTGCGCATGCGCAGCAAACTTCGCAACTGCGTATGCGCAGCAAACTTTGCAACTGCGCATGCGCAGCAAACTTGGCAACTGCGCATGCGCAGCAAACTTCGCAACTGCGCATGCGCAGCAAACGTCGCAACTGCGCATACGCAGCAAACTTCGCAACTGCTCATACGCAGCAAACTTCGCAACTGCGCATGCGCAGCAAACTTCGCAACAGCGCATACGCAGCAAACTGTGCATGCGCAGCAAACTTCGCAACTGCGCATACGCAGCAAACTTCGCAACTGCGCATGCGCAGCAAACATCGCAACTGCGCATACACAGCAAACTTCGCAACTGCGCATGCGCAGCAAACTTTGCAACTGCTCATACGCAGCAAACTTCGCAACTGCGCATACGCAGCAAACTTTGCAACTGCGCATGCGCAGCAAACTTCGCAACTGCGCATGCGCAGCAAACTTTGCAACTGCGCATGCGCAGCAAACTTCGCAACTGCGCATGAGCAGCAAACGTCGCAAATGCGCATACGCAGCAAACTTCACAAGTGCTCATACGCAACAAACTGCGCAACTGTGCATGCGCAGCAAACTTCGCAACTGCGCATGCGCAGCAAACTTCTCAACTGCGCATACGCAGCAAACTTCGCAGCTGCGCATGCGCAGCAAACTTCGGAACTGCACATACGCAGCAAACTTCGCAACTGCGCATACGCAGCAAACTTTGTACCTGCGCATACACAGCAAACTTTGCAACTGCGCATACGCAGCAAACTTCGCAACTGCGCATACGCAGCAAACTTCGCAACTGCGCATGCACAGCAAACTTTTCAACTGCGCATGCGCAGCAAACTTCGCAACTGTGCATACGCAGCAAACTTTGCAACTGCGCATGCGCAGCAAACTTCGCAACTGCGCATACGCAGCAAACTTCGCAACTGCGTAGCAAACTTCGCAACTGCGCAGCAAACTTCGCAACTGCGCATACGCAGCAAACTTCGCAACTGCGCAGCAAACTTTGCAACTGCACATACGCAGCAAACTTCGCAACTGAGCATACGCAGCAAACTTCGCAACTGCGCATGCACAGCAAACTTTTCAACTGTGCATGCGCAGCAAACTTCGCAGCTGCGCATGCGCAGCAAACTTCGCAACTGCGCATGCACAGCAAATTTTTCAACTGCGCATGCGCAGCAAAATTCGCAACTGCGCATATGTAGCAAACTTCGCAACTGCGTATGCGCAGCAAACTTTGCAACTGCGCATGCGCAGCAAACTTCGCAACTGCGCATGCGCAGCAAACTTCGCAACTGCGCATGCGCAGCAAACTTCGCAACTGCGCATACGCAGAAAACTTCGCTGCTGCGCATACGCAGCAAACTTCACAACTGAGCATGCGCAGGAAACGTCGCAACTGCGCATACGCAGCAAACTTCGCAACTACGCATACGTAGCAAACTTCGCAGCTGCGCATGCGCAGCAAACTTCGCAACTGCGCATACGCAGCAAACTTCGCAACTGCGCATATGCAGCAAACTTCGCAAACTGCGCATGCGCAGCAAACTTCGCAACTAAGCATGCGCAGCAAACTGCGCATACGCAGCAAACTTCGCAACTGTGCATGCACCGCAAACTTCGCAACTGCGCATGCACAGCAAACTTCGCAACTGCGCATACGCAGCAAACTTCGCAACTGCGCATACGCAGCAAACTTCGCAACTGCGCATACGCAGAAAAATTCGCACCTGCGCAAGGGCAGCAAACTTCGCAACTGCGCATACGCAGCAAACTTCGCAATTGCGCATACGCAGAAAAATTCGCAACTGCGCATGGGCAACAAACTTCGATACTGCGCATGCGCAGCAAACTTCGCAACTGCGCATGCGCAGCAAACTGCGCATACGCAGCAAACTTCGCAACTGTGCATGCGCAGCAAACTTCGCAACTGCGCATACGCAGCAAACTTCGCAACTGCGCATACGCAGCAAACTTCGCAACTGCGCATACGCAGCAAACTTCGCAACTGCGCATACGCAGAAAAATTCGCAACTGCGCATGGGCAGCAAACTTCGAAACTGCGCATGCGCAGCAAACTTCGCAACTGCGCATACGCAGCAAACTTCGCAACTGCGCATGCGCAGCAAACGTCGCAACTGCGCATACGTAGCAAACTTCTCAGCTGCGCATACGCAGAAAACTTCGCTGCTGCGCATACGCAGCAAACTTCACAACTGAGCATGCGCAGCAAACGTCGCAACTGCGCATACGCAGCAAACTTCGCAACTGCGCATACGTAGCAAACTTCGCAGCTGCGCATGCGCAGCAAACTTCGCAACTGCGCATGTGCAGCAAACTTCGCAACTGCGCATACGCAGAAAACTTCGCAGCTGCGCATACGCAGCAAACTTCGCAACTGCGCATACGCAGAAAAATTCGCACCTGCGCAAGGGCAGCAAACTTCGCAACTGCGCATACGCAGCAAACTTCGCAATTGCGCATACGCAGAAAAATTCGCAACTGCGCAAGGGCAGCAAACTTCGAAACTGCGCATGCGCAGCAAACTTCGCAACTGCGCATACGCAGCAAACTTCGCAACTGCGCATATGCAGCAAACTTCGCAAACTGCGCATGCGCAGCAAACTTCGCAACTAAGCATGCGCAGCAAACTGCGCATACGCAGCAAACTTTTCAACTGCGCATACGTAGCAAACTTCGCAACTGCGCATTCACAGCAAACTTTTCAACTGCGCATACGTAGCAAACTTCGCAACTGCGCATACGCAGCAAACTTCGCAACTGCGCATACGCAGCAAACTTCGCAACCTCGCATGCACAGCAAACTTTGCAACTGCGCATGCACAGCAAACTTTGCAACTGCGCATGCGCAGCAAACTTCGCAACTGCGCGTACGCAGCAAACTTCGCAACTGCGCATACTTCGCAACTTCGCATACGCAGCAAACTTCGCAACTGCGCATACGCAGCAAACTTCGCAACTGCGCATGCGCAGCAAACTTCGCATGCGCAGCAAACTTCGCAGCTGCGCATGCGCAGCAAACTTCGCAACTGCGCATGCGCAGCAAACTTCGCAACTGCGCATGAGCGGCAAACTTCGCAACTGCGCATACGCGGCAAACTTCAGAGCTGCGCATGCGCAGCAAACTTTGCAACTGCGCATACGCAGCAAACTTCGCAACTGCACATACTTCGCAACTGCGCATACGCAGCAAACTTCGCAACTGCGCATACGCAGCAAACTTCGCAACTGCGCATGCGCAGCAAACTTCGCAACTGCGCATGTGCAGCAAACTTCGCAACTGCGCATACGCAGCAAACTTCGCAACTGCGCATGCGCAGCAAACTTCGCAACTGCGTATCCGCAGCAAACTTCGCAATTGTGCATGCGCATCAAACTTCGCAACTGCGCATATGCAGCAAAATTCGCAACTGCGCATACGCAGAAAAATTCGCAACTGCGCATGGGCAGCAAACTTCGCAACTGCGCATGCGCAGCAAACGTCGCAACTGCGCATACGCAGCAAACTTCGCAGCTGCACATGCGCAGCAAACTTCGCAACTGCACATACGCAGCAAACTTTGCAACTGCGCATACGCAGCAAACTTCGCAACTGCGCATACACAGCAAACTTCTCAACTGCGCATGCGCAGCAAACTTCGCAACTGCGCAAACGCAGCAAACTTCGCAACTGCGCATGCGCAGCAAACTTCGCAACTGCGCATGTGCAGCAAACTTCGCAACTGCGCATACGCAGCAAACTTCGCAACTGCGCATGCGCAGCAAACTTCGCAACTGCGTATCCGCAGCAAACTTCGCAATTGTGCATGCGCAGCAAACTTCGCAACTGCGCATATGCAGCAAAATTCGCAACTGCGCATACGCAGAAAAATTCGCAACTGCGCATGGGCAGCAAACTTCGCAACTGCGCATGCGCAGCAAACTTCGCAACTGCGCATACGCAGCAAACTTCGCAGCTGCACATGCGCAGCAAACTTCGCAACTGCACATACGCAGCAAACTTTGCAACTGCGCATACGCAGCAAACTTCGCAACTGCGCATACACAGCAAACTTCTCAACTGCGCATGTGCAGCAAACTTCGCAACTGCGCATACACAGCAAACTTCGCAACTGCGCATGCGCAGCAAACTTCGCAACTGCGCATACGCAGCAAACTTCGCAACTGCGCTTACGCAGCAAACTTCGCAACTGCGCATACTCAGCAAACTTCGCAACTGCGAATGCGCAGCAAACTTCGCAACTGCACATGCGCAGCAAACTTTCCAACTGCGCATGCGCAGCAAACTTCGCAACTGCACATACGCAGCAAACTTCGCAACTGCGCATACTTCGCAACTTCGCATACGCAGCAAACTTCGCAACTGCGCATACGCAGCAAACTTCGCAACTGCGCATGCGCAGCAAACTTCGCAGCTGCGCATGCGCAGCAAACTTCGCAACTGCGCATGCGCAGCAAACGTCGCAACTGCGCATACGTAGCAAACTTTGCATCTGCGCATACGCAGCAAACTTTGCTGCTGCGCATACGCAGCAAACTTCGCAACTGAGCATGCGCAGCAAACGTCGCAACTGCGCATACGCAGCAAACTTTGCAACTGAGCATGCGCAGCAAACTTCGCAACTGCGCATGCGCAGCAAACTTCGCAGCTGCGCATGCACAGCAAACTTTGCAAATGCGCATGCGCAGCAAACTTCGCAGCTGCGCATACGCAGCAAACTTCGCAACTGCGCATGCGATGCAAACTTTTAAACTGCGCATGCGCAGCAAACTTCGCAACTGCGCATACGCAGCAAACTTCGCAACTGCTCATACGCAGCAAACTTCGCAACTGCGCATGCGCAGCAAACTTCGCAACTGCGCATACGCAGCAAACTGTGCATGCGCAGCAAACTTCGCAACTGCGCATGCGCAGCAAACTTCGCAACTGCGCATACACAGCAAACTTCGCAACTGCGCATGCGCAGCAAACTTTGTAACTGCTCATACGCAGCAAACTTCGCAACTGCGCATACGCAGCAAACTTTGCAACTGCGCATGCGCAGCAAACTTTGCAACTGCGCATGCGCAGCAAACTTCGCAACTGCGCATGCGCAGCAAACGTCGCAAATGCGCATACGCAGCAAACTTCACAAGTGCTCATACGCAACAAACTGCGCAACTGTGCATGCGCAGCAAACTTCGCAACTGCGCATGCGCAGCAAACTTCTCAACTGCGCATACGCAGCAAACTTCGCAGCTGCGCATGCGCAGCAAACTTCGCAACTGCACATACGCAGCAAACTTCGCAACTGCGCATACGCAGCAAACTTTGTACCTGCGCATACACAGCAAACTTTGCAACTGCGCATACGCAGCAAACTTCGCAACTGCGAATACGCAGCAAACTTCGCAACTGCGCATGCACAGCAAACTTTTCAACTGCGCATGCGCAGCAAACTTCACAACTGTGCATACGCAGCAAACTTTGCAACTGCGCATGCGCAGCAAACTTCGCAACTGCGCATACGCAGCAAACTTCGCAACTGCGTAGCAAACTTCGCAACTGCGCAGCAAACTTCGCAACTGCGCATACGCAGCAAACTTCGCAACTGCGCAGCAAACTTCGCAACTGCACATACGCAGCAAACTTCGCAACTGAGCATACGCAGCAAACTTCGCAACTGCGCATGCACAGCAAACTTTTCAACTGTGCATGCGCAGCAAACTTCGCAGCTGCGCATGCGCAGCAAACTTCGCAACTGCGCATGCACAGCAAATTTTTCAACTGCGCATGCGCAGCAAAATTCGCAACTGCGCATATGTAGCAAACTTCGCAACTGCGTATGCGCAGCAAACTTTGCAACTGCGCATGCGCAGCAAACTTCGAAACTGCGCATGCGCAGCAAACTTCGCAACTGCGCATGCGCAGCAAACTTCGCAACTGCGCATGCGCAGCAAACGTCGCAACTGCGCATGCGCAGCAAACTTCGCAACTGCTCATACGCAACAAACTGCGCAACTGCGCATGCGCAGCAAACTTCGCAACTGCGTATGCGCAGCAAACTTTGCAACTGCGCATGCGCAGCAAACTTCGCAACTGCGCATGCGCAGCAAACTTCGCAACTGCGCATGCGCAGCAAACGTCGCAACTGCGCATACGCAGCAAACTTCGCAACTGCTCATACGCAGCAAACTTCGCAACTGCGCATGCGCAGCAAACTTCGCAACAGCGCATACGCAGCAAACTGTGCATGCGCAGCAAACTTTGCAACTGCGCATACGCAGCAAACTTCGCAACTGCGCATACGCAGCAAACTTCGCAACTGCGCATGCACAGCAAACTTTTCAACTGCGCATGCGCAGCAAACTTCACAACTGTGCATACGCAGCAAACTTTGCAACTGCGCATGCGCAGCAAACTTCGCAACTGCGCATACGCAGCAAACTTCGCAACTGCGTAGCAAACTTCGCAACTGCGCAGCAAACTTCGCAACTGCGCATGCACAGCAAATTTTTCAACTGCGCATGCGCAGCAAACTTCGCAGCTGCGCATGCGCAGCAAACTTCGCAACTGCGCATGCACAGCAAATTTTTCAACTGCGCATGCGCAGCAAAATTCGCAGCTGCGCATGCGCAGCAAACTTCGCAACTGAGTATACGCAGCAAACTTCGCAACTGCACATACGCAGCAAACTTCGCAACTGAGCATACGCAGCAAACTTCGCAACTGCGCATGCACAGCAAACTTTTCAACTGTGCATGCGCAGCAAACTTCGCAGCTGCGCATGCGCAGCAAACTTCGCAACTGCGCATGCACAGCAAATTTTTCAACTGCGCATGCGCAGCAAAATTCGCAACTGCGCATATGTAGCAAACTTCGCAACTGCGTATGCGCAGCAAACTTTGCAACTGCGCATGCGCAGCAAACTTCGCAACTGCGCATGCGCAGCAAACTTCGCAACTGCGCATGCGCAGCAAACTTCGCAACTGCGCATGCGCAGCAAACGTCGCAACTGCGCATGCGCAGCAAACTTCGCAACTGCTCATACGCAACAAACTGCGCAACTGCGCATGCGCAGCAAACTTCGCAACTGCGTATGCGCAGCAAACTTTGCAACTGCGCATGCGCAGCAAACTTGGCAACTGCGCATGCGCAGCAAACTTCGCAACTGCGCATGCGCAGCAAACGTCGCAACTGCGCATACGCAGCAAACTTCGCAACTGCTCATACGCAGCAAACTTCGCAACTGCGCATGCGCAGCAAACTTCGCAACAGCGCATACGCAGCAAACTGTGCATGCGCAGCAAACTTCGCAACTGCGCATACGCAGCAAACTTTGTACCTGCGCATACACAGCAAACTTTGCAACTGCGCATACGCAGCAAACTTCGCAACTGCGCATACGCAGCAAACTTCGCAACTGCGCATGCACAGCAAACTTTTCAACTGCGCATGCGCAGCAAACTTCGCAACTGTGCATACGCAGCAAACTTTGCAACTGCGCATGCGCAGCAAACTTCGCAACTGCGCATACGCAGCAAACTTCGCAACTGCGTAGCAAACTTCGCAACTGCGCAGCAAACTTCGCAACTGCGCATACGCAGCAAACTTCGCAACTGCGCAGCAAACTTTGCAACTGCACATACGCAGCAAACTTCGCAACTGAGCATACGCAGCAAACTTCGCAACTGCGCATGCACAGCAAACTTTTCAACTGTGCATGCGCAGCAAACTTCGCAGCTGCGCATGCGCAGCAAACTTCGCAACTGCGCATGCACAGCAAATTTTTCAACTGCGCATGCGCAGCAAAATTCGCAACTGCGCATATGTAGCAAACTTCGCAACTGCGTATGCGCAGCAAACTTTGCAACTGCGCATGCGCAGCAAACTTCGCAACTGCGCATGCGCAGCAAACTTCGCAACTGCGCATGCGCAGCAAACTTCGCAACTGCGCATGCGCAGCAAACGTCGCAACTGCGCATGCGCAGCAAACTTCGCAACTGCTCATACGCAACAAACTGCGCAACTGCGCATGCGCAGCAAACTTCGCAACTGCGTATGCGCAGCAAACTTTGCAACTGCGCATGCGCAGCAAACTTCGCAACTGCGCATGCGCAGCAAACTTCGCTGCTGCGCATACGCAGCAAACTTCGCAACTGCGCATGCACAGCAAACTTTTCAACTGCGCATGCGCAGCAAACTTCGCAACTGTGCATACGCAGCAAACTTTGCAACTGCGCATGCGCAGCAAACTTCGCAACTGCGCATACGCAGCAAACTTCGCAACTGCGTAGCAAACTTCGCAACTGCGCAGCAAACTTCGCAACTGCGCATACGCAGCAAACTTCGCAACTGCGCAGCAAACTTTGCAACTGCACATACGCAGCAAACTTCGCAACTGAGCATACGCAGCAAACTTCGCAACTGCGCATGCACAGCAAACTTTTCAACTGTGCATGCGCAGCAAACTTCGCAGCTGCGCATGCGCAGCAAACTTCGCAACTGCGCATGCACAGCAAATTTTTCAACTGCGCATGCGCAGCAAAATTCGCAACTGCGCATATGTAGCAAACTTCGCAACTGCGTATGCGCAGCAAACTTTGCAACTGCGCATGCGCAGCAAACTTCGCAACTGCGCATGCGCAGCAAACTTCGCAACTGCGCATGCGCAGCAAACTTCGCAACTGCGCATGCGCAGCAAACGTCGCAACTGCGCATGCGCAGCAAACTTCGCAACTGCTCATACGCAACAAACTGCGCAACTGCGCATGCGCAGCAAACTTCGCAACTGCGTATGCGCAGCAAACTTTGCAACTGCGCATGCGCAGCAAACTTCGCAACTGCGCATGCGCAGCAAACTTCGCAACTGCGCATGCGCAGCAAACGTCACAGCTGCGCATGCGCAGCAAACTTCGGAACTGCACATACGCAGCAAACTTCGCAACTGCGCATACGCAGCAAACTTTGTACCTGCGCATACGCAGCAAACTCTGCAACTGCGCATACGCAGCAAACTTCGCAACTGCGCATACGCAGCAAACTTCGCAACTGCGCATGCACAGCAAACTTCGCAACTGTGCATACGCAGCAAACTTTGCAACTGCGCATGCGCAGCAAACTTCGCAACTGCGCATACGCAGCAAACTTCGCAACTGCGTAGCAAACTTCGCAACTGCGCAGCAAACTTCGCAACTGCGCATACGCAGCAAACTACGCAACTGCGCAGCAAACTTCGCAACTGCACATACGCAGCAAACTTCGCAACTGAGCATACGCAGCAAACTTCGCAACTGCGCATGCACAGCAAACTTTTCAACTGTGCATGCGCAGCAAACTTCGCAGCTGCGCATGCGCAGCAAACTTCGCAACTGCGCATGCACAGCAAATTTTTCAACTGCGCATGCGCAGCAAAATTCGCAACTGCGCATATGTAGCAAACTTCGCAACTGCGTATGCGCAGCAAAGTTTGCAACTGCGCATGCGCAGCAAACTTCGCAACTGCGCATGCGCAGCAAACTTCGCAACTGCGCATGCGCAGCAAACTTCGCAACTGCGCATGCGCAGCAAACGTCGCAACTGCGCATGCGCAGCAAACTTCGCAACTGCTCATACGCAACAAACTGCGCAACTGCGCATGCGCAGCAAACTTCGCAACTGCGTATGCGCAGCAAACTTTGCAACTGCGCATGCGCAGCAAACTTCGCAACTGCGCATGCGCAGCAAACTTCGCAACTGCGCATGCGCAGCAAACGTCGCAACTGCGCATACGCAGCAAACTTCGCAACTGCTCATACGCAGCAAACTTCGCAACTGCGCATGCGCAGCAAACTTCGCAACTGCGCATACGCAGCAAACTGTGCATGCGCAGCAAACTTCGCAACTGCGCATACGCAGCAAACTTTGCAACTGCGCATGCGCAGCAAACATCGCAACTGCGCATACACAGCAAACTTCGCAACTGCGCATGCGCAGCAAACTTCGCAACTGCGCATACGCAGCAAACTGTGCATGCGCAGCAAACTTCGCAACTGCGCATGCACAGCAAATTTTTCAACTGCGCATGCGCAGCAAAATTCGCAACTGCGCATACACAGCAAACTTCGCAACTGCGCATGCGCAGCAAACTTCGCAACTGCGCATACGCAGCAAACTGTGCATGCGCAGCAAATTTCGCAACTGCGCATGCGCAGCAAACTTCGCAACTGCGCATACGCAGCAAACTTTGCAACTGCGCATGCGCAGCAAACATCGCAACTGCGCATACACAGCAAACTTCGCAACTGCGCATGCGCAGCAAACTTCGCAACTGCGCATACGCAGCAAACTGTGCATGCGCAGCAAACTTCGCAACTGCGCATACGCAGCAAACTTCGCAACTGCGCATGCGCAGCAAACATCGCAACTGCGCATACACAGCAAACTGTGCATGCGCAGCAAACTTCGCAACTGCGCATGCGCAGCAAACTTCTCAACTGCGCATACGCAGCAAACTTCGCAGCTGCGCATGCGCAGCAAACTTCGGAACTGCACATACGCAGCAAACTTCGCAACTGCGCATACGCAGCAAACTTTGTACCTGCGCATACACAGCAAACTTTGCAACTGCGCATACGCAGCAAACTTCGCAACTGCGCATACGCAGCAAACTTCGCAACTGCGCATGCACAGCAAACTTTTCAACTGCGCATGCGCAGCAAACTTCGCAACTGTGCATACGCAGCAAACTTTGCAACTGCGCATGCGCAGCAAACTTCGCAACTGCGCATACGCAGCAAACTTCGCAACTGCGTAGCAAACTTCGCAACTGCGCAGCAAACTTCGCAACTGCGCATACGCAGCAAACTTCGCAACTGCGCAGCAAACTTCGCAACTGCACATACGCAGCAAACTTCGCAACTGAGCATACGCAGCAAACTTCGCAACTGCGCATGCACAGCAAACTTTTCAACTGTGCATTCGCAGCAAACTTCGCAGCTGCGCATGCGCAGCAAACTTCGCAACTGCGCATGCACAGCAAAATTCGCAACTGCGCATATGTAGCAAACTTCGCAACTGCGTATGCGCAGCAAACTTTGCAACTGCGCATGCGCAGCAAACTTCGCAACTGCGCATGCGCAGCAAACTTCGCAACTGCGCATGCGCAGCAAACTTCGCAACTGCGCATGCGCAGCAAACGTCGCAACTGCGCATGCGCAGCAAACTTCGCAACTGCTCATACGCAACAAACTGCGCAACTGCGCATGCGCAGCAAACTTCGCAACTGCGTATGCGCAGCAAACTTTGCAACTGCGCATGCGCAGCAAACTTCGCAACTGCGCATGCGCAGCAAACTTCGCAACTGCGCATGCGCAGCAAACGTCGCAGCTGCGCATGCGCAGCAAACTTCGGAACTGCACATACGCAGCAAACTTCGCAACTGCGCATACGCAGCAAACTTTGTACCTGCGCATACACAGCAAACTCTGCAACTGCGCATACGCAGCAAACTTCGCAACTGCGCATACGCAGCAAACTTCGCAACTGCGCATGCACAGCAAACTTTTCAACTGCGCATGCGCAGCAAACTTCGCAACTGTGCATACGCAGCAAACTTTGCAACTGCGCATGCGCAGCAAACTTCGCAACTGCGCATACGCAGCAAACTTCGCAACTGCGTAGCAAACTTCGCAACTGCGCAGCAAACTTCGCAACTGCGCATACGCAGCAAACTTCGCAACTGCGCAGCAAACTTCGCAACTGCACATACGCAGCAAACTTCGCAACTGAGCATACGCAGCAAACTTCGCAACTGCGCATGCACAGCAAACTTTTCAACTGTGCATGCGCAGCAAACTTCGCAGCTGCGCATGCGCAGCAAACTTCGCAACTGCGCATGCACAGCAAATTTTTCAACTGCGCATGCGCAGCAAAATTCGCAACTGCGCATATGTAGCAAACTTCGCAACTGCGTATGCGCAGCAAAGTTTGCAACTGCGCATGCGCAGCAAACTTCGCAACTGCGCATGCACAGCAAACTTCGCAACTGCGCATGCGCAGCAAACTTCGCAACTGCGCATGCGCAGCAAACGTCGCAACTGCGCATGCGCAGCAAACTTCGCAACTGCTCATACGCAACAAACTGCGCAACTGCGCATGCGCAGCAAACTTCGCAACTGCGTATGCGCAGCAAACTTTGCAACTGCGCATGCGCAGCAAACTTCGCAACTGCGCATGCGCAGCAAACTTCGCAACTGCGCATGCGCAGCAAACGTCGCAACTGCGCATACGCAGCAAACTTCGCAACTGCTCATACGCAGCAAACTTCGCAACTGCGCATGCGCAGCAAACTTCGCAACTGCGCATACGCAGCAAACTGTGCATGCGCAGCAAACTTCGCAACTGCGCATACGCAGCAAACTTCGCAACTGCGCATGCGCAGCAAACATCGCAACTGCGCATACACAGCAAACTTCGCAACTGCGCATGCGCAGCAAACTTTGCAACTGCTCATACGCAGCAAACTTCGCAACTGCGCATACGCAGCAAACTTCGCAACTGCGCATGCGCTGCAAACTTCGCAACTGCGCATACGCAGCAAACATCGCAACTGCTCATACGCAGCAAACTTCGCAACTGCGCATGCGCAGCAAACTTCGCAACTGCGCATACTCAGCAAACTTTGCAACTGCGCATGCGCAGCAAACTTCGCAACTGCGCATACGCAGCAAACTTGCGAAGGGGCCTGTGCGCAGACTGCGGAGGTGCCAGGGACTGTTGGTGAGCCGCTAGGATCCTGCACGGGGTCTCTGGGGTCCGTGCTCGCGCTGGGGAGGTGCCAGGGAACATTTGGCGAGCTGCTGGGACCTCGCACGCGGTCGCTGGGCCCACTGCGAGCTGTGGAGGGGCCAGGGAACATTTGGCTAGCAACGGGCAAAGTTGCTGGGACCCATAGGTGGCCCTGGGAGGTGTCAGGGACACTTTGGTGTGTTGCTGTGACCCCGCGCGGAGGCGCTGGGCCCAGTGTGCATGCTGGGGAGATGCCAGGGACCATTTGGCTAGAGAATCGGACCCCGCAAGCGGCCACTGGTGCCAGTGCGCATGCTAGAGAGGTGCCAGAGACAATTTGATGAGCCGCTGGGACCCAACGCGGGGTTGCTTGGGCCCATGCACGTGCTGGGGAGGTGCCAAGGACCATTTGGTGAGCCACTGGGACCCTGCGCTGGGTGGCTTGGCCCAGTGCGCTCGCTGGGGATGTGCAAAGGACCGTTTGGCAAGCCGCTGGGACCCCACACGAAGTCGCTGGAGCCCGTACATGTGCTGGGGAGGAGCTAGGGACCATTTGGTGAACCGCATGGTTCGTGCGCTGGGTCTCTGGGGCCCGTGCTCGCTCTGTGGAGGAGCCAGGGACCATTTGGTGAGCCTCTGGGACCCGGCGAGAAGTCGCTGGAGCCCGTGCGCGTGCTGGGGAGGCGCAAGGGACCATTTGGTGAGCCGCTGGGACCCGGCGCTGCATCGCTGGGGCCTGTGCGCGTGCTGGGGAGCTGCCAGGGACTATTTGGCGGGCCGCTTGTTCCCCACATGCGGTCGCTGGGCCTAGTGCGCATGCTGAGGATGTGCCAGGGACAATTTGGTGAGTCGCTGGGACCCCGCGCTGGGTCGTTGGCACTTTGCGCGCGCTGGTGAGGGGCCAGGGAGCATTTGTCGGGCCGCTCGAACCCCGCGCTGGGTCTCTGGGGCCCGTGCGCACTGTGGAGTTGCCAGGGAACATTTGGCTAGCCACGGGCAAAGTTGCTGGGACCCATAGGTGCGCCTGGGAGGTGTCAGGGACACTTTGACGTGTCGCTGGGCCCAGTGTGCGTGCTGGGGAGATGCGGGGACCATTTGGCTAGAGAATCGGTCCCTGCAAGCGGCCACTGGTGCCCGTGCGCATGCTAGAGAGGTGCCAGGGACAATTTGATGAGCTGCTGGGAACCAACGCAGGGTTGCTTGGGCCCATGCACGTGCCTGGGAGGTGCCAAGGACCGTTTGGCAAGCCGCTGGGACCCCACACAAAGTCGCTGGAACACGTGCGCGTGCAGGGGAGGAGCCAGGGACCATTTGGCGAGCCGCTGGGACCTGGCGCGAAGTCGCTGGCCCCAGTGCCCTCTAGGGAGGGGCGAGCAACCATTTGGCAAGCCGCTGGGACCCTGCGCGGGGTCTCTGGGCCCCGTGCGCACGCAGTGGAGGTGTCAGGGACCATTTACAAGCCGCTGGGACCCCACACGTGGTTGCTGAGCCCTGTGGGCGCGCTGGATAGGAGCTAGGGTCCATTTGGCGAGCCGCTGGGACCCCGCACGGGATCGCTGGGCAAAGTTTGTATGCTGGTGAGGTGCCAGGGACCATTTGTGGAGCCGCTGGGACTCCACGCCTGGTAGCTGGGGCCTGTGTGCGTGCTGGGGATGTGCCAGGGACCATTAAGCAACCCGCTGGGGTCGTTGGGCCTCGTGCGCGCTCTAGGGATGTGCCAGGGAACATTTGCGATCAGATGGGACCCTGCGCGGGGTCGCTGGGCCCAGTGCGCGTGCTGGGGATGTGCCAGGGACCATTTGGCATGCCGCTGGGACCCCGCGGGGGTCGTTGGGCCTTGTGCGCGCGCTGGGGATGTGCCAAAGACCATTTGCCTGCTTTTTGTCCCTGCTGGGGATTGTGTGTCGCTGGGGAGGTTCCAGGGGCAATTTGTTGAGCTGGGACCCCGCGCGGGGGCGAAGGGGCCCGTGCGCAGGCTGCGGAAGTGCCAGGGACTGTTGGCGAGCCGCTGGGACCCTGCGCGGGGTCTCTGGGGTCCGTGCTCGCGCTGGGGAGGTGCCAGGGAACATTTGGCGAGCTGCTGGGACCTCGCGCGGGGTCGCTGGGACCACTGCGCGCTGTGGAGGGGCCAGGGAACATTTGGCTAGCCACGGGCAAAGTTGCTGGGACCCATAGGTGCGCCTGGGAGGTGTCAGGGACACTTTGGTGTGTTGCTGTGACCCCGCGAGGAGTCGCTGGGCCCAGTGTGCGTGCTGGGGAGATGCCAGTGACCATTTGGCGAACCGCTTTGTTCGTGCGCTGGGTCTCTGGGGCCCGTGATCGCGCTAGGGAGGGGCGAGCGACCATTTGGCAAGCCGCTGCGACCCTGCGCCTGGTCTCTGGGCCCCGTGCGCACGCTGGTTAGGAGCTAGGGATCATTTGGCGAGTCGCTGGGACCCGGCGAGAAGTCGCTGGGCCCCATGCGCGCTAGGGAGGGGCGAGCTACCATTTGGCATGCCGCTGGGACCCTGCGCGGGGACTCTGGGCCCTGTGCGCGCGCTGGGTAGGAGCCAGGGACCATTTGGCGAGCCGCAGGGACCCGGCACTGCATCGCTGTGGCCTGTGCGCATGCTGGGGAGCTGCCAGGGACTGTTTGGCGAGTCGCTGGGACCCCGCGCTGGGTCGTTGGCACTTTGCGCGCGCTGGGGAGGGGCCAGGGACCATTTGTCGGGCCGCTCGATCCCCGCGCTGGGTCTCTGGGGACCGTGCGCGGGCTGTGGAGGGGCCATGGACCATTTGGCGAGCTGCTGGGACACCCGTTGGGGTCGTTGGACCTCATGTCCGCACTGGGGATGTGCCAGGGACCATTTGCGAGCAGATGGGACCCTGCGCGGGGTCGCTGGGCCCAGTGCGCATGCTGGGGAGGTATCAGGGATCGTTTGGCGACCCGCTTGGACAGTGCGCGGGGTCGCTGGGGCCCATGCTACATGCTACGGATGAGACAGGGACCATTTGGCGAGTTGCTGGGACCCCGCGCTGGGTCGCTGGCCCTTTGCGCGCGCTAGGGAGGGGCCAGGAACCATTTGGCGGGCCGCTGGGACACCCGTTGGGGTCGCTGGGCCCCGTGCGGGGGCTGTGGAGGGGCCAGGGACCATTTGGTGAGCCCCTGGGACCCAAAGTGGGTCGGTGAGCCCCGTGCTTGTGCTGGGAGGAGCCAGGTATCGTTTGGCGAACTGGTGGGGTCCCGTGCATTCTCACTGAGGCCAGTGCGCGTGCTGGGGAAGTGCCAGGGAGTATTTGGCGAGCCGCTCGTACCCCGCGTGCGGTTGATGGTCCCTGTGCTCCTGCTGTGGTGGTGCCAGGGACATTTTTGTCCCTGCTGGGGATTGTGTGTTCGCTGGGGAGGTTCCAGGGGCAAATTGTTGAGCTGGGACCCCACGCGGGGGGAAGGGGCCCGTGCGCAGGCTGTGGAGGTGCCAGGGACTGTTGGCGAGCCGCTGGGACCCTGCGTGGGGTCTCTGGGGTCCGTGCTCGCGCTGGGAGGTGCCAGGGAACATTTGGCGAGCTGCTGGGACCTCGCGCGGGGTCGCTGGGCCCACTGCGCGCTGTGGAGGGGCCAGAGAACATTTTGCTAGCCACGGTCAAAGTTGCTGGGACCCATAGTTGCGCCTGGGAGGTGTCAGGGACACTTTGACTTGTTGCTGTGACCCCGCGCGGAGGCGCTGGGCCCAGTGTGTGTGCTGGGGAGATGCCAGGGACCATTTGGCTAGAGAATCTGACCCCGCAAGTGGCCACTGGTGCCTGTGCACATGCTAGAGAGGTGCCAGAGACAATTTGATGAGCCGCTGGGACCCAACACGGGGTTGCTTGGGCCCATGCACGTGCTGGGGAGGTGCCAAGGACCGTTTGGCGAGCCACTGTGACCCTGCGCTGGGTGGCGGCCCAGTGCGCTCACTGGGGATGTGCAAGGGACCGTTTGGCAAGCTGCTGGGACCCCACACGAAGTCGCTGGAGCCCGTGCGCGTGCTGGGGAGGAGCCAGGATAACCACTTGGTTCGTGCGCTGGGTCTCTGGGGCCTGTGCTTGCGCTGGGGAGGGGCGAGCGACCATTTGGCAAGCCGCTGGGACCCTGCGCGGGGTCTCTGGGCCCCGTGCGCGCGCAGTGGAGGTGTCAGGGACCATTTACGAGCTGCTGGGACCTCGCGTGTGTTTGCTGAGCCCTGTGGGCGCGCTGGGTAGGAGCTAGGGACCATTTGGCGAGCCGCTGGGACCCCGCTCGGGATCGCTGGGCAAAGTGTGTGTGCTGGTGAGGCGCCCAGGGACCATTTGTGGAGCCGCTGGGACTCCACGCCTGGTAGCTGGGGCCTGTGTGCGTGCTGGGGATGTGCCAGGGACCGTTTGGCATGCCGCTGGGACCCCACGGGGGGTCGCTGTGCCCAGTGCGCGGGCTGTGGAGGTGCCAGGGACCATTAGGCAACCCGCTGGGACCCCGTCTGGGGTCGTTGGGCCTCGTGCGCACTCTGCATGTGCGTGCTGGGGATGTGCCAGTGACCGTTTGGCATGCCGCTGGGACCCCGCGGGGGGTCGCTGTGCCCAGTGCGCGGGCTGTGGAGGTGCCAGGGACCATTAGGCAACCCGCTGGGACCCCGTCTGGGGTCGTTGGGCCTCGTGCGCACTCTGCATGTGCGTGCTGGGGATGTGCCAGTGACCGTTTGGCATGCCGCTGGGACCCCGCGGGGGTCGTTGGGTCTCGTGTGCGTGCTGCGGATGTGCCAGAGACCATTTGCGAGCTGATGGGACCCTGCGCGGGGTCGCTGGGCCCAGTGCGCGTGCTGGGGAGGTATCAGGGATCGTTTGGCGACCCGCTGGGAACCTGCGCGGGGTTGCTGGGGCCCATGCTACATGCTAGGGATGTGCCAGGGACCATTTGGCGGGCCGCTCGAACCCCGCGCTGGGTCTCTTGGGCCCGTGCGTGTGCTGGGGAGGTGCCAGGGACCATTTGGCGAGCTGCTGGGACACCCGTTGGGGTCGCTGGGCCCCGTGCGGGGGCTGTGGAGGGGCCAGGGACCATTTGGTGAGCCCCTGGGACCCAAAGTGGCCAGTGCGCATGCTAGAGAGGTGCCAGGGACAATTTGATGAGCCGCTGGGACCCAATGCGGGGTTGCTTGGGCCCATGCACGTGCTGGTGAGGCGCCAGGGACCATTTGTGGAGCCGCTGGGACTCCACGTCTGGTAGCTGGGGCCTGTGTGCGTGCTGGGGATGTGCAAGGGACCGTTTGGCTTGCCGCTGGGACCCCGCACGGGATCACTGGGCAAAGTGTGTGTGCTGGTGAGGCGCCAGGGGCCATTTGTGGAGCTGCTGGGACTCCACGCCCGGTAGCTGGGGCCTGTGTGCGTGCTGTGGAGGTGCCAGGGACCGTTTGGCCAGCACCCGGAAAGCGCGCGGGGTCTCTGTGGCCCCTGCTCGCGCTGGGGACGTGCCAGGGACCATTAGGCAACCCGCTGGGACCCCGTCTGGGGTCGTTGGGCCTCGTGCGCTTGCTGGAGAGTGTCCATAGACCATATGGCGAGCCGCTGGGACTCCGTGCGAAGTTGCTTGGGCCCGTGTCCGCGCTGGGGATGTGCCAGGGACCATTTGCGAGCAGATGGGACCCTGCGTGGGGTCGCTGGGCCCAGTGCGCGTGCTGGGGAGGTATCAGGGATCGTTTTGCGACCCGCTGGGGCCCATGCTGTATGCTAGGGATGTGCCAGGGACCATTTGGCGAGTCGCTGGGACCCCGCGCTGGGTCGTTGGCGCTTTGCGCGTGCTAGGGAGGGGCCAGGGACCATTTGGTGAGCCCCTGGGACCCAAAGTGGGTCGGTGAGCCCTGTGCTTGTGCTGGGAGGAGCCAGGGATCGTTTGGCGAACTGGTGGGGTCCCGTGCATTCTCACTGAGGCCAGTGCGTGTGCTGGGGAGGTGCCAGGGAGTATTTGGCGAGCCGCTCGTACCCCGCGTGCGGTCGATGGTCCCTGTGCTCCTGCTGTGGTGGTGCCAGGGACATTTTTGTCCCTGCTGGGGATTGTGTGTTCGCTGGGGAGGTTACAGGGGCAATTTGTTGAGCTGAGACCCCGCGCGGGGGCGAAGGGGCCCGTGGGCAGGCTGCAGAGTTGCCAGGGACTGTTGGCGAGCCACTGGGATCCTGCACGGGGTCTCTGGGGTCCGTGCTCGCTCTGGGGAGGTGCCAGGGAACATTTGACGAGCTGCTGGGACTCCACGCCTGGTAGCTGGGGCCTGTGTGCGTGCTGGGGATGTGCCAGGGACCATTTGGCTTGCCGCTGGGACTCCGCGGGGGGTCGCTGGGCCCAGTGAGCACTAGGGAGGGGCGAGCGACCATTTGGCAAGCCGCTGGGACCCTGCGCAGTGTCTCTGGGCCCCATGCGCGCGCAGTGGAGGTATCAGGGACCATTTACGAGCCTCTGGGACCACGCGCGTGGTTGCTGAGCCCTGTTCGCGCGCTGGGTAGGAGCTAGGGACCATTTGACGAGCCGCTGGGACCCCGCACGGGATCGCTGGGCAATGTGTGTGTGCTGGTGAGGCGCCAGGGGCCATTTGTGGAGCCGCTGGGACTCCACGCCTGGTAGCTGGGGCCTGTGTGCGTGCTGGGGATGTGCCAGGGACTGTTTGGCATGCCGCTGGGACCCCGCGGGGGGTCGCTGGGCCCAGTGCGCGGGCTGTGGAGGTGCCAGGGACCATTTGGCCAGCACCCGGAAAGCGCGCAGGGTCTCTGTGGCCCCTGCTCGCGCTGGGGACGTGCCAGGGACCATTAGGCAACCCGCTGGGACCCCATCTGGGGTCGTTGGGCCTCGAGCGTGCGCTGGGGATTTGCCAGGGACCATTTGCGAGCAGATGGGACCCTGCGTGGGGTAGCTGGGCCCAGTGCGCGTGCTGGGGAGGTATCAGGGATCGTTTTGCGACCCGCTGGGACCCTGCACGGGGTCGCTGGGGCCCATGCTATATGCTAGGGATGTGCCAGGGACCATTTGTCGAGTCGCTGGGACCCCGCGCTGGGTCGTTGGCCCTTTGCGCACGCTAGGGAGGGACCAGGGACTATTTGGCGAACTGGTCGGGTCCCGTGCATTCTCACTGAGGCCAGTGCGCATGCTGGGGAGGTGCCAGGGAGTTTTTGGCGAGCCGCTCGTACCCCGCGTGCGGTCGATGGTCCCTGTGCTCCTGCTGGGGTGGTGCCAGGGACATTTGACGAGCTGCTGGGACCTCGCGCGGGGTCGCTGGGCCCAGTGTGCATGCTGGGGAGATGCCAGGGACCATTTGGCTAGAGAATCGGACCCCGCAAGCGTCCACTGGTGACAGTGCGCATGCTAGAGAGGTGCCAGGGACAATTTGATGAGCCGCTGGGACCCAAAGCGGGGTTGCTAGGGCCCATGCACGTGCTGGGGAGGTGCCAGGGACCGTTTGGCGAGCCACTGGGACCCCACACGAAGTCGCTGGAGCCCGTGCGCGTGCTGGGGAGGAGCCAGGGACCATTTGGTGAACCGCTTGGTTCGTGCGCTGGGTCTCTGGGGCCCGTGCTCGCTAGGGAGGAGCGAGCGACCATTTGGCAAGCCACTGGGACCCTGCGCGGGATCGCTGGGCCCAGTGCGCGGGCTGTGGAGGGGCCAGGGTCCATTTGGCGGGCCGCTCGAACCCCGCGCTGGGTCTCTGGGGCCCGTGCGCGTGCTGGGGAGCTGCCAGGGACTATTTGGCGGGCCGCTCGTACCCCACATGCGGTCGCTGGGCCTAGTGCGCATGCTGAGGATGTGCCAGGGACCATTTGGCGAGTCGCTTGGACCCCGCGCTGGGACGTTGGCCCTTTGCGCGCGCTGGGGAAGGGCCAGGGACCATTTGGCGGGCCGCTCGAACCCCGCGCTGGGCCTCTGGGGCTCGTGCGCGTGCTGGGGAGGTGCCAGGGACCATTTGACGAGCTGCTGGGACACCCGTTGGGGTCGCTGGACCCAGAGCGGGGGCTGTGGAGGGGCCAGGGACCATTTGGTGAGCCCCTGGGACCCAAAGTGGGGTCGGTGAGCCCCGTTCTTGTGCTGGGAGGAGCCAGGGATCGTTTGGCGAACTGGTGGGGTCCCGCGCATTCTCACTGAGGCCAGTGCGCATGCTGGGGAGGTGCCAGGGAGTATTTGGCGAGCCGCTAGTACCCCGCGTGCGGTCGATGGTCCCTTTGCTCCTGCTGGGGTGGTGCCAGGGACATTTTTGTCCCTGCTGGGGATTGTGTGTTCGCTGGGGTGGTTCCAGGGAAAATTTGTTGAGCTGGGACCCCGCGCGGGGGCGAAGGGGCCCGTGCGCAGGCTGCGGAGGTGCCAGGGACTGTTGGCGAGCCACTGGGACCCTGCGCGGGGTCTCTGGGGTCCGTGCTCGTGCTGGGGACGTGCCAGGGACCATTAGGCAACCCACTGGGACCACGTCTGGGGTTGTTGGGCCTCGTGCTCGCACTGGGGATGTGCCAGGCACCATTTGCGAGCAGATGGGACCCTGCGCGGAGTCGCTGGGCCCAGTGTGCGTGCTGGGGAGATGCCAGGGACCATTTGAATAGAGAATCGGACCCCGCAAGCGGCCACTGGTGCCAGCGCGCATGCAAGAGAGGAGCCAGGGACAATTTGATGAGCCGCTGTGGCCCATGCATGTGCTGGGGAGGTGCCAAGGACCGTTTGGCGAGCCACTGGGACCCTGCGCTGGGTGGCTTGGCCCAGTGCGCTCGCTGGGGATGTGCAAGGGACCGTTTGGCAAGCCGCTGGGACCCCACACGAAGTCACTGGAGCCCGTGCGCGTGCTGGGGAGGAGCCAGGGACCATTTGATGAGCCACTGGGACCCGGCGCGAAGTCGCTGTGCCCAGTGCGTGCACAGTGGAGGTGTCAGGGACCATTTACGAGCTGCTGGGACCCCGCACGTGGTTGCTGAACCCTGTGCGTGCGCTGGGTAGGAGCTAGGGACCATTTGGCGAGCCGCTGGGACCCCGCACGGGATCGCTGGGCAAAGTGTGTGTGCTGGTGAGGCGCCAGGGACCATTTGTGGAGCCGCTGGGACTCCACGCCTGGTAGCTGGGGCTTGTGTGCATGCTGGGGATGTGCCAGGGACCGTTTGGCATGCCGCTGGGACCCCGCGGGGGGTCTCTGTGGCCCGTGCTCGCGCTGGGGACGTGCCAGGGACCATTTGCGAGCAGATGGGACCCTGCGCGGGGTCGCTGGGCCCAGTGCGCGTGCTGGGGAGGTACCAGGGATCGTTTGGTGACCCGCTGGGACCCTGCGCAGGGTCGCTAGGGCCCATGCTACATGCTAGGGATGTGCCAGGGACCATTTGGCGAGTCGCTGGGACCCCGCGCTGGGTCGTTGGCCCTTTGCGCGCGCTGGGGAGGTGCCAGGGACTGTTGGCGAGCTGCTGGGACCCTGCGCGGTGTCTCTGGGGTCCGTGCTCGCGCTGGGGAGGTGCCAGGGAACATTTGGCGAGCTGCTGGGACCTCGCGCGGGGTCGCTGGGCACACTGCGTGCTGTGGAGGGGCCAGGGAACATTTGGCTAGCCACGGGCAAAGTTGCTGGGACACATAGGTGCGCCTGGGAAGTGTCTGGGACACTTCGAAGTGTTGCTGGGCCCAGTGTGCGTGCTGGGGAGATGCCAGGGACCATTTGGCTAGAGAATCGGACCCCGCAAGCAGCCACTGGTGCCAGAGCGCATGCTAGAGAGGTGCCAGGGATAATTTGATGAGCCGCTGGGACCCAACGCGGGGTTGCTTGGGCCCATGCGTGTGCTGGGGAGATGCCAAGAACTGTTTGGCGAGCCACTGGGACCCTGCGCTGGCTGGCTTGGCCCACTGCACTCGCTGGGGATGTGTAAGGGACCGTTTGGCGAGCTGCTGGGACCCCGCATGGGTCGCTGGGCAAAGTGTGTGTGCTGGTGTGGCGCCAGGGACCATTTGTGGAGCCGTTGGGACTCCACGCCTGGGAGCCGCTGGGATCCCACACTGGGTCGCTAGGCCTCGTGTCCGTGCTGGGGAGGTGCCAGGGACCATTTGTGAGTCGCTGGGACCCCACACGGGGTTGACTGGCCGTGCGCAAGCTGGGGAGGTACCAGGGATCATTTGATGAGCTGATGGGACCCCCCACTAGGGAGGTGCCAGGGACCATTTGGCGAGCCGCTCGGACCCCGCTCGCTGTCGCTGGTGCCCGTGCGCGCACTAGAGTGGTGCCAGTGAATATTTGGCGGGCCGCTGGGACCCCACACAGGGTCCCTGGGCCCCGTGTATGCGCTATGGAGTTGCTAGGGACCATTTGGCGATCCGCTCGGACCCCGCGCGGGGATTATAGGGTCCGTGCACGCGCTGGGTAGGTGCTAGTTAGCAATTGGCAAGCCGCTTGGACTCTGCATGAGGTCGCTGGAGACCGTGCATTCGCTGGGGAGGTGCCAGGGACCGTTTGGCGGGCTGCTAAGACCTCGCGCAGGGTCTCTGGGGCCTGTGCGCGCACTGGGGAGGTGCCAGGGACCATTTGACGACCCGCTGGGACTCCACACCTGGTCGCTGGTGCCCGTGCGCACGCTGGGGAGGTGCCAGGGACCATTTGTCGAGCCGCAGGGTTGCTGGGCCCTGTGCGTGCACTGCAGAGGTGCCTGGGACCGTTTGGAGAGCCGCTGTGACTCCATGTGGGGTCGCTGGGCACTGTGTGCGTGCTGGGAGGTGCAGGAACCGTTTGGCGTGCCGCTGGGACCCCCAACGCGGTGTTGCTTGGGCCCATGCACGTGCTAGGGAGGTGCCAAGGACTGTTTGGCGAGCCACTGGTGGGGTCCCGCGCATTCTCACTGAGGCCAGTGCGCATGCTGGGGAGGTGCCAGGGAGTATTTGGCGAGCCGCTCGTACCCCGCGTGCGGTTGATGGTCCCTGTGATCCTGCTGGGGTGGTGCCAGGGACATTTTTGTCCATGCTGGGGATTGTGTGTCGCTGGGGAGGTTCCAGGGGCAATTTGTTGAGCTGGGACCCCGCGCGGGGGCAAAGGGGCCCATGCGCAGGCTGCGGAGGTGCCAGGGACTGTTGGCGAGCCGCTGGGACCCTGCGCGGGGTCTCTGGGGTCCGTGCTCGCGCTGGGGACGTGCCAGGGACCATTAGGCAACCCGCTTACACCCCGTCTGGGGTTGTTGGGCCTCGTGCGCACGCTGGGGATGTGCCAGGGACCATTTGCGAACAGATGGGACCCTGCACGGAGTCGCTGGGCCCAGTGTGCGTGCTGGGGAGATGCCAGGGACCATTTGAATAGAGAATCGGACCCCGCAAGCGGCCACTGGTGCCAGCGTGCATGCAAGAGAGGTGCCAGGGACAATTTGATGAGCCGCTGGGGCCCATGCATGTGCTGGGGAGGTGCCAAGGACCGTTTGGCGAGCCACTGGGACCCTGCGCTGGGTGGCTTGGCCCAGTGCGCTCGCTGGGGATGTGCAAGGGACCGTTTGGCAAGCCGCTGGGACCCCACACGAAGTCGCTGGAGCCCGTGCGCGTGCTGGGGAGGAGCCAGGGACCATTTGATGAGCCACTGGGACCCGGCGCAAAGTCGCTGTGCCCAGTGCACGCACAGTGGAGGTGTCAGGGACCATTTACGAGCTGCTGGGACCCCGCGCGTGGTTGCTGAGCCCTGTGCGTGCGCTGGGTAGGAGCTAAGGACCATTTGGCGAGCCGCTGGGACCCCGCACGGGATCGCTGGGCAAAGTGTGTGTGCGGGTGAGGCGCCAGGGACCATTTGTGGAGCCGCTGGGACTCCACGCCTGGTAGCTGGGGCTTGTGTGCGTGCTGGGGATGTGCCAGGGACCGTTTGGCATGCCGCTGGGACCCCGCGGGGGGTCTCTGGGGCCCGTGCTCGCGCTGGGGACGTGCCAGGGACCATTTGCGAGCAGATGGGACCCTGCGCGGGGTCGCTGGGCCCAGTGCGCATGCTGGGGAGGTACCAGGGATCGTTTGGTGACCCGCTGGCACCCTGCACAGGGTCGCTAGGGCCCATGCTACATGCTAGGGATGTGCCAGGGACCATTTGGCGAGTCGCTGGGACCCCGCGCTGGGTCGTTCGCCCTTTGCGCGCGCTGGGGAGGGGCCAGGGACTGTTGGCGAGCTGCTGGGACCCTGCGCGGGGTCTATGGGGTCCGTGCTCGCGCTGGGGAGGTGCCAGGGAACATTTGGCGAGCTGCTGGGACCTCGCACGGGGTCGCTGGGCCCACTGCGTGCTGTGGAGGGGCCAGGGAACATTTGGCTAGCCACGGGCAAAGTTGCTGGGACCCATAGGTGCGCCTGGGAGGTGTCAGGGACACTTTGACGTGTTGCTGGGCCCAGTGTGCGTGCTGGGGAGATGCCAGGGACCATTTGGCTAGAGAATCGGACCCCGCAAGCAGCCACTGGTGCCAGAGCGCATGCTAGAGAGGTGCCAGGGACAATTTGATGAGCCGCTGGGACCCAGCGCGGGGTTGCTTGGGCCCATGCGTGTGCTGGGGAGGTGCCAAGGACCGTTTGGCGAGCCACTGGGACCCTGCGCTGGGTGGCTTGGCCCAGTGCACTCGCTGGGGATGTGTAAGGGACCGTTTGGCGAGCTGCTGGGACCCCGCATGGGTCGCTGGGCAAAGTGTGTTTGCTGGTGAGGCGCCAGGGAACATTTGTGGAGCCGCTGGGACTCCACGCCTGGGAGCCGCTGGGATCCCACACTGGGTCGCTTGGCCTCGTGTCCGTGCTGGGGAGGTGCCAGGGACCGTTTGGTGAGTCGCTGGGACCCTGCGAGAATTACCTGGGGCCCGTGTGTGCGCTGGGGATGTGCCAGGGACCATTTGTGAGTCGCTGGGACCCCACACGGGGTTGACTGGCCTAGTGCGCAAGCTGGGGAGGTACCAGGGATCATTTGATGAGCTGATGGGACCCCCCCACTAGGGAGGTGCCAGGGACCATTTGGCGAGCCGCTCTGACCCCGCGCGCTGTCGCTGGTGCCCGTGCGCGCACTAGAGTGGTGCCAGTGAACATTTGGCGGGCTGCTGGGACCCCACACGGGGTCCCTGGGCCCCGTCTATGCGCTAGGGAGGTGCTAGGGACCATTTGGCGAGCCGCTTGGACCCCGCGCGGGGAGTCTAGGGTCCGTGCACGTGCTGGGTAGGTGCTAGTTAGCAATTGGCAAGCCGCTTGGACTCTGCATGAGGTCGCTGGAGACCGTGCGTTCGCTGGGGAGGTGCCAAGGACCGTTTGGCGGGCTGCTAAGACCTCGCGCAGGGTTTCTGGGGCCTGTGCGCGCACTGGGGAGGTGCCAGGGACCATTTGGAAAGTCGCTGGGACCCTGCACGGGGTATTTGGGGCTAGTGTGAGTGCTGGGGAGGTGCCAGGGACCGTTTGGCGAGCCGCTGGGACCCCGCGAGAATTACCTGGGGCCAGTGTGTGCGCTAGAGATGTGCCAGGGATCATTTGCGAGTTGCTTGGACCCCGCGCAGGGTCGCTGGGCCCCGTGCGTGTGGTGGGGAGGTTCCAGGGACCTTTTGGTGAGCCGCAGTGACTCCATGGAGGGTCATCGGCCCCGTGCGCGTGATGGGAGGTGCCAGGGACCATTTGGCGAGCTGCTGGGACTCCATTCCTGGTCGCTGGTGCCCACGCGCACACTGGGAAGGTGCAAGGGACCATTTGGCGAGCTGCTGGTACCACGTGCGGGGTCACTGGGCTCCATGCGCGCGCTGGGAAGGTGCCAAGGACCAATCTGGCGAGCTGCTTGGACCCTGCACGAGGTCGATGGTGCTGGGGAGGTGCCAGGTTCCATTTGGTGAGCCGCTGGGACAACGCGCGGGGTCGTTGGGCCTGGTGCGTGTGCTGGGGAAGGGCCAGGGACCATTTAGCTAGCGGCTCGGACCACGCTCTAAGTCGCTGGGGTTTGTACGTTCGCTGGGGAGGTGCCAGGAACCATTTGGTGTGCCGCTGGGACCCTGCACCGGGTCGCTGGGCCCCGTTCGCGAGCTGCGGAGATGCCAGGGACTGTTTGCCGAGCCGCTGGAACCCTGCGTGAGATCGCTGGAGCCCCTACGCCTGCTGGGGAGGTGCAAGAGACCATTCTGCAAGCCACTGGGACTCCACGCGATGTCGCTGGGGTCCCTGCGCGTACTGGTGAGGTACCAGGGACAGTTTGGTAAGCCGCTTGGACCACGCTCGAAGTCGCTGGGGATCGTATGCACGTTGGGAAGGTGGCTGGTGCCTGGTTGCTGGGCCCCGTGCGAGCGCTTGGGAGGTGCCAGGGACATTTTGGCGAGCCGCTGGGGACCGTTTGGAGTGCCGCTCGGACCCTGCACGAGGTCGCTGGGGCCCGTGCGTGTGCTCAGGAGGTGCCAGGGACAGTTTGGTGAGCCGCTGGGACCCTGAGTGAAGTAGCTGGGGCCTGTGTGCGTGCTGGGGATGTGCCAGGGACCATTTTGCAAGCGGCTGGGACCCTGCGCGAGGTCGCTGGGCCCAGTGTGTGCGCTGGGGAGGTACCAGGGACCATTTGGCGAGCCGCTGGGACCCTACGCTAGGTCGCTGGGCCCTGTGTGCGTGCTGGAGACTTGCCAGGGACAATGTCGCGTGCCGCTTGGACCCCGCATGGGGTCTTTGGGCTTAGTGCGTGCGCTGGGGAGGTACCAGGGACCATTTGCCAAACCGCTTGGACCCGCGCGGGATCGCTGGGCCATGTGCGCTCACTGGTGTTGGGGCCAGAGACCATTTGGCGAGCAGCTGGGACCCTGCGCGAGGTCGCGGCCCCATGCACGGGCTGGGGAGGTGCCAGGGACCTTTTTGGGATCCGCTGGGACTCCACGCCTGGTCGCTGGTCTTGAGTGCGCACTGGGGATGTGCCCCAGACTATTTACAAGCTGCTGGGACCCTGCGTGCGGTTGCTGGGGCCCGTGCACGTGCTGGGGAGGTGCCAGGGACCATTTGGCGAGCCGTCCGGACCCCGTGCGGGGTCTCTGGGGCCCGTGTTCTCGCTGGGAGGTGCCAGTGACCATTTGGCGAGCCGCTGGGACCCCGCGCGGGGTTGCAGGGCCCCTTGCGTGTTCTGCATAGGTGCCAGGGACCGTTTGGTGTGCCGCTCGGATCCAGCGCTGGGTCTCTGGGGCCCATGCGTGCGCTGGGGGAGGGGCCAGGGACCATTTGGGGAGCTGCCAGTACCCTAGGCGAAGTCGCTGGGCCCCATGCGCGTGCTGCGTAGATGCCAGTGACCATTCAGTGTGCTGCCCTGATCCAGCGTGTGCTGGGGAAGTGCCAGGGATTGTTTGGCGAGTCGCTGGGACCCCACACGAAGTCACTGCAGCTCGTGTGCGTGCTACGGAGACGCCAGGGACCGTTTTACGAGCCGCTGTGGAATGTGTGCGCACTAGGGAGGTGCCAGGGACCATTTGGCTATTTGCTAAGACCCCGCGCGGGGTCGCTGGGCCTGGTGTGTGTGCTGGGGACGTGCCAGGGACCATTTGACGACCCGCTGGGACTCCACACCTGGTCACTGGTGCCCGTGCGCACGCTGGGGAGGTGCCAGGGACCATTTGTCGAGCCGCAGGGTTGCTGGGCCCTGTGCGTGCACTGCAGAGGTGCCTGGGACCGTTTGGAGAGCCGCTGTGACTCCATGTGGGGTCGCTGGGCACTGTGTGCGTGCTGGGAGGTGCCAGGAACCGTTTGGCGTGCCGCTGGGACCCCGCTCGGGGTCGTTGGGCCCCGTGCTCGCACAGGGAAGGGGCCAGGGACCATTTGGTGAGCTGCTGGGAGCCCGCGCAGGGTCGCTGGGCCCCGTGCACACACTGGGTAGTAGCCAGGGACCATTTGGCGATCTGCTGGGACCCCGCGCGGGGTCGCTGGTCTTGAGTGCGTGCTGGGGATGTGCCCCAGACTATTTACGAGCTGCTGGGACCCTGCGTGTTGTTGCTGGGCCCAATGCGTGCGCTGGGGAGGGGCCAGGGATCATTTGGCGAGCCGCTCAGACCCTGCGCGGGGTCTGTGGGGCCCATGCGCGCGCTGGGGAGGTTGCCAGGGTCCATTTGGCTAGCCGCTGGGATCCCGCGAGTGGACGTACCCCGGGCGAAGTCGCTGGGCCCCATGCGCGTGCTGCGTAGATGCCAGTGACCATTCAGTGTGCCGCCCTGATCCAGTGCGTGGTCGCTGAGGGCGTGCTGGGAAAGTGCCAGGGATCGTTTGGCGAGCCGCTGGGAGCCTGCGCGGGGTCGCTGGGGCCCGTTCGCGCGCTGGTGAGGCGCCAGGGACCATTTGGCGAGCAGCTGGGAACCCGTGCCGGTCGGTGGGGCCAGTGCGCTTGCTGGGGAGGTGCCAGGGTCGGTTTGCCGAGTCGTTGGGACCGCACGTGAATTCGCTGCGGCACGTGCGCATGCTGCGGATCCGCCACGGGCCATTTGGCAAGCCGCCTGGACCCTGCTCGGGGTCTCTGGGGCCCGTGCTCGCGCTGGGGAGTCGCCAGGGACCATTTGGCGAGCAGCTGGGAACCCGTGTAGGTCGCTGGGGCCCGTACGCTTGCTGGGGAGGCGTCAGGGTCAGTTTTGCGAGCCGTTGGGACACCGCTTGGGGTCGCTGGGGAACGTACGTGTGCTGGGGAGGTGCCAGGGACCATTTTGCCAGCAGCTGGGACCCCGCGTGGACTCGCTGGGCACCGTGCGCGTGCTGGGGTGGTGCCAGGGAGAGTTTGGCGAGCCGCTGGGACCGAGCCCGGGGTTGCTGGGGCCCGTGCACGTGCTGGGTAGGTGACAGTGACCGTTTGCAGAGCCAGTGAGACCCCGCACGGAAATCGTTGGCCCTTTGTGCGCTCTGGGGAGGGGCCAGGGACCATTTGGCGGGCCGCTAGGACACTCGTCGGGGTCGGTGGGCCCTGTGCGCCCGCTGGGGAGGGGCCAGGGACCATTTGGTGAGCCCCTGGGACCCCAAGTGGGGTCGGTGAGCCCCGTAATTGTGCTGGGGAGGTGACAGGGACCGTTTGGTGTGCCGCTGGGACACCAAGTGGGGTCGGTGGGCCCAGTGCGCGTGCTGGGGAGGTGTCAGGGATCATTTGGCGAAATGCTGGGGCGCCGCGCAGGCTCATTGAGGCCCGTGCTCGCGCTGGGGACGTGCCAGGGACCATTAGGTAAGCCGCTGGGACCCCACACAGGGTCTATGCGGTACGTGCTTGCGCTGGGGACGTGCCAGGGACCATTTGTGAGCCTCTGGGAGTACGCGCTGACCATTTTTCACGCCACTGGGAACACTTGTGTGGTCGCGGTGCTCAGTGCGTGCGCTGAGGAGGTGCCAGGGACCATTTGGCACATCCCGCACATGGTCACTGGGCCCCTTGTGCGCTCTAGACAGGAGCCAGGGACCATTTTGCAAGCAGCTGGGACCCCGCAAGAAGTCGCTGGGACCCGTGCGCGCACTGGGGATATGCGAATGACCATTTGTGATCCTCTGGGACCCCGTGCATCGTTGCTGGGCCCTGTGCGTGCACTGGGGATGTGCCAGGGTCCATTTGGCGAGCTGCTTTGACCCCGCATGAAGTCACTGGGCTCCGTGCGCGCTAGGGAGGTGCCAGGGATCATTTGGCAAGCCGCTGGGACCCAGCGCGAAGTCGCTGGGCCCCGTGCGAGCGCTGGGGAGGGACCAGGGACCAATTGCGAGCCACTGGGACTCCACGCCTGGTATCTGGGGCCCGTGTGCGCGTGCTGGTGAGGCGCCAGGGACTATTTGACGAGCAACTGGGACCCCGTGAGGGGTCGTTGGGGCCCGAATGCGCACTGATGAGGTACCAGGGATTATTTGGCGAGCCGCTGGGAACCCGCACGGGGTCGCTGGGCCTCGTGCGCACGCTGGGGAGGTGCCAGGGACCATTTGGCGAGCCGCTGAGACCCCGTCTGACGTTGCTGGGGCTCGTGCGCGCACTGGTGAAGTGCCAGGGACCATTTGGCGAGCAGCTGAGACCCCGTGCTGGGTCACTGGGCCCCGTGCTTGCGCTGGGGAGGTGCCAGGGACCATTTTGGTAGTCGCTGGGACCCCACGTGAGCGTGCGCTGGGGATGGGCCAGGGACCCTTTGACGAGCTGCTGGGACACCGTGCGAAGTCGCTGGGCCCTGTGCGTGCGCTGGGGAGGGGCCAGGGACCATTTTGGTAGTCGCTGGGACCCCACGTGGGGTCGCTGGGCACAGAGCATGCGCTGGGGATGGGCCAGGGACCCTTTGACGAGCTGCTGGGACACCGTGCGAAGTCGCTGGGCCCTGTGCGTGCGCTGGGGAGGGGCCAGGGACCATTTTGGTAATCGCTGGGACCCCAAGTGGGGGTCGCTGGGCCACGTGCGCTCGCTGTTTAGGGGCCAGGGACCATTTGGCGAGTCGTTGGGACCCAGCGTGAAGTCGCTTGGGCCTGTGCGCGTGCTTGGGATGTGCCAGGGACCATTTGGCGAGACTCTGGGACCCTGCGCGCGGTCGATGGGGCACGTGCACGCGTTGGGGAGGGGCCAGGGACCATTTGGCGATCCTCTGGGACCCCGCGCAAAGTCGCTAGTGCCCGTGCGCGCTCTGGGGATGTGCCAAGGAGTATTTCCGAGCCACTGGAACCCCAGGCGAAGTCACTGGGGTCTGTGTGCGCGCTGGGGAGGTGCCAGGGACCATTTGGCGAGCTGCTGGGACCCCGCGCAGCTTCACTGGGGCCGATGTGCATGCTGGAGAGGTGACAGGGATGGTTTGGCGAGCCTCTGAGACCCTGCGCAGGGTCTCTGGGGCCCGTGCGTGCGCTGGGGAGGTGCTATGGACCATTTGGCGTGCCGCTCGGACCCCGCTCAGGGTCTCTGGGGCCCCTGCGCGCGCTGGGGATGTGACAGGGACCATTTAAATCAAGGGAAGTAATGTTAAAACTTTACAATGCATTAGTAAGACCTCACCTAGAATATTGTGTTCAGTTCTGATCACCTCGTTACAAAAAGGATATTGCTGCTCTAGAAAGAGTGCAAAGAAGAGAAGAGCAACCAGAATTATCCCGGGTTTAAAAGGCATGTCGTATGCAGACAGGCTAAAATAATTGAATCTATTCAGTCTTGAACAAAGAAGACTACACGACGATCTGATTCAAACATTCAAAATCCTAAAAGGTATAGACAATGTCAACCCGGGGGACTTCTTTGACTTGAAAAAAGAAACAAGGACCAGGGGTCACAAATGGAGATTAGATAAAGGGGCATTCAGAACAGAAAATAGGAGGCACTTTTTTACACAGAAAATTGTGAGGGTCTTGAACCAACTCCCCAGTAATGTTGTTGAAGCTGACACCCTGGGATCATTCAAGAAGCTGCTTGATGAGATTCTGGGATCAATAAGCTACTAACAACCAAACGAGCAAGATGGGCTGAATGGCCTCCTCTCGTTTGTAAACTTTCTTATGTTCTTATGTTCTTATTTGCAAGTTGCTGGGATCCTGAGCGAGATCGCTGGGGAAAGTGCGCGTGCTGCTGAGGCGCCAGGGACTATTTGGCGAGTTGCCCGGTCCTCGCGCGAGATCACTGGGCACCGTGCATGCGCTGGGGAGGTGCCAGGGGGCATTTGGGGAGCTGCTCGGACATTGCGCAGGGTCTCTGGGCCCCGTGCGCATGCTGGGGAGGTGCCAGGGACCTTTGGTGTGCTGCTGTTACCCTGCGTGGGGTTGCTAGGCACAGCGTGCATGCTGGGGAGGTGCCAGGGACCATTTGCGAGCCGCTACGACCCTACGCACAGACGCTGGGGTCTGTCCGCATCCTGGGGAGGTGCCAGGGACCATTTGGCGAGCTGCTGGGACCCCGCGCAGCGTCACTGGGGCCGGTGTGCATGCTGGGGAGGTGACAGGGATGGTTTGGCGAGCCTCTGAGACCCCGCTCAGGGTCTCTGGGCCCGTGCGCGCGCTGGGGATGTGACAGGGAACATTTGCGAGTTGCTGGGACCCTGAGCGAGGTCGCTGGGGTAAGTGCGCGTGCTGCTGAGGCGCCAGGGACTATTTGGCGAGTTGCCCGGACCTCGCGCGAGGTCACTGGGGACCGTGCGCGTGCTGGGGAGGTGTCAGGGACCATTTGGCGAGCTGCTGGGACCCCGTGCGAAGTCGCTTGGGCCTGTGCGCACTCTGGGGATGTGCCGAGGACCAATTGTCGAGCCTCTGGGACCCTGCGCGTGATCACTGGGACCCGTGCACGTCCTGGGGAGGAACTAGGTACCATTTGGCGAGCCGCTGGGACCCCACACGATGTCGCTGGGGCCCGTGCCAAGGATTATTTTAGCGAGACGCTAGGACCCCTCCATGGGTCGCTGAGCCCCATGTGCGTGCTTGAGAGGTGACAGGGACCATTTGGCTAGTCGCTGGGACCCCACGTGGGGTCAATGGGACCTGTACGCACGCTGGGGAGTGGTCAGGGACCATTTGCGAGCCGCTGGGACCCCACGTGGGATCAATGGGACCCGTGCGCACGCTGGGTAGGAGCCAGGGACCATTTGGGGAGCCGCTGGGACCCCGCGCGGGGTCGATGGGCCCCATGCGCGCGCTGGGGATGTGCCACGGGCCATTTGCCGAGCCGCTGGAACACCATGCTAAGTCGCTGGGATCCGTGCGCGCGCTGGGGAGGGGCCAGAGACCATTTGCGAGCTACTGGGACCCTGCACGTGGTCGGTGGGGCCTGAGCGGGCACTGTGGAGGCACGAGGGACTATTTGGCGAGCCTCTGGGACCCTGCGCGAGGTCACTGGGCCCCGTGTAGGCGCTGGGGAGGTGCCAGGGGCCATTTGGGGAGCCTCTGGGACTCCACGCCTGGTAGATGGGGCCAGTGTGCACGCTGTGGAGGTGCCAGGGGCCATTTGGTGAGCCGCTGGGACTCCACGCCTAGTAGCTGGGGACCGTGTGCATGCGGGGGAGGTGCCAGGGACCATTTGGCAAACCGCTAGGACACCGCGCAAAGTTGCTGGGGCCCGTGCATGCACTGGGGATGTGCCAGGGAACGTTTGGAGAGCTGCTGGGACCCCGCACGAAATTAATGGGGACTGTGCGCGCGCTGGGGATGAGCACGTCTGTATATACAGTGTATGTGGTTTTATACGGCACTGTATATATGCCTACAATACATCTTGCATTGAGAAAACCACTGGAATCGGAATAAAGGAAATTATTATGTAATACAGTTCACGTGCAGGATGGTTTTGGTAAGTAGCATTTTCAAAACCATATCATTATGTGCAGTATTAAAATAAGTTAAAAACCTAACAAATCCACAAAACCAAAGAAATACATAGTGTATATTTGACATTTTGTTTGTAGTGTTCTGTGTAACACGGGCCATCGTTTAACCTGAAGAGATATATCATATTATCAACAACACCAACGTGTGTTGTAAAAATAAAGCAACAACTGTTTTGAAAACTGTCCAAAATATTTACTTGGTGGCTAAGAATGAAATGCAATTTTTTATATGGAAATTGTCCAAATAAAAGGGGAAGTTGCAAGACAACGGCACTTAAATACTACCACTATTAAACTGTATCTGTTGGTAATATGTTTCTTCTAGCAGTTTTCAAACTGGGGTACACGTACCCCTGGGGGTACTAGAGAAAAATTCTGAAATGGCAGACAACGCATTTTATTTAGTACGTGCCAATCTTTTGCAAACTTTTGTCATGTAATCAACGTTTAATCTCTAACACCAGACTGACGCGCTGTGACAGAGCGTTCAGTGCACACACGGCTAATTTACATATTAAATATGTACATTTTAAATAAGCCCTGTTGTTAAAATGTAATATAAACAGTTGGGCGGTTACTGCAGTCTGTTTGGGATACAAAAAAAGACATTTAAAAAAAACGCCTAGTCTTTAACTCATTTTATTTCCTGTGTGCGTTCATGCCGGCAAGTCCATATTTATTTGTTTCAATGACCCGATTAAAGTTTATTGTAACTGAAGTACTATTGGTTCATTTCAAAATACAGAATGTATGGCCAGTCAGAAACCGCAGTATTGCCATGCGGTCTAGTTTGACATGCCGTTACGTCTGGTGTGAGAGTAGTTTTTACGTCTGGTGTGAGTTTTTAGCTTTCAATTCAGTGAAAAAATGTGGATTGTTTGCTCAATACTAGTACATTACTAGCAAAGGGCGATCAAGACGAAATATCATCAAAGATTAAAAACGCCAAAAATGTCTTGCGACTGAAGCTCTCTCCAATTTCCCTGCCATCATCAATGATTTGTGTGGTAACAAGCAGGGACATCCATCACACTGATACTAGGTAAGCGTTTTATTATTGTTTTTAATTAGCATCAGTACTGTACGTTTTAGTCACCAATAATTTAAAAATGCCAGTAATATGTTTTCGTATTGAGGTCAGCTGTAGAGATGCGTGGATAGTGAACTTTTCTTTGCTGCCTTTTCTATAACTTTATCATCAATATAAATACTGGGCCCTGTGTTCGCACTGGGTAGGTCTTCGGGACCATTTGGCGAGCAGCTGGGATCCCGCACAAGGTCGCTGGGTCCAGTGCATGCGCTGGGTAGGTGCAAGAGACCTTTTGGCGAGCTGCTATGACCCCACACAGGATCGCTGGTGCCCGTGAGCGTGCTGGGGAGGTGCCAGGGACCATTTGGCGAGCAGATGGGACTCCGCGCAGGGTCGCTGGTGCTCGAGTGAATGCTGGGGAGGTGCCAGGGACCATTTGGTGAGCCGCTGGGACTCCGCGCAGGGTCGCTGGTGCCCATGCGCGTGCTGCGGAGGTGCCAGGGACCATTTGGCGAGCAGATGGGATCCCGCTTTGGGTCGCTAGGTCCAGTGCGCACTGGGGAGGTGCCAGGGACAGATTGGCGAGCTGCTTGGACCCTGCGCATGGTCACTCAGGCCTGTGCACATGCTGGGGAGGTGCCAGAGATCATTTGGCAAGCTGCTGGGAACCCTGCACTGGGTCCCTGGGCCACGTATGTGCGCTGGGGAGGTGCCAGGGACAGTTTGGAAAGCCGCTTGGACCGTGCCCGAAGTCTCTGGAGCCCGTGTGCACACTGTGGCTGTGCCAGGGACAATTTGCGAGCCACTTGGACCCCGCGCGTGGTCACTGGGGCCCGCTGGGGAGGTTCCAGTGACCATTTGGCGAACCGTTAGGACCCTGCGCGAGGTCGCTGGGTCCAGTGCGCGCGCTGGGGATGTGCCAGGGACAGTTTGCAAGCCGCTGGGACCCTGTGTGTGGTTGCTAGTGTCCGCAAGTGTGCTGGGGAGGTGCTAGGGAACCCGCACAGGGTCGCTGGGGCCCGTGTGCGTGCTGGGGAGGTGCCAGGGAGCATTTGGCGAGCAGCTGGGACCACTTTCGGGGTTGCTGGGGCCCATGCACGCACTGGGGAGGCGCCAGAGACGGTGTGTCGAGCCGTTGGGACCCTGCGTGGTGTCGCTGGGGCCCGTGCGTCCGCTGGGGAGGTGTCAGGGACCATTTGGCGAGCTGCTGGAGACCCACACGGGGTCGCTGGGGCCCGCTCGAGTGGTCAGAAGGTGGCAGGTATCATTTGACGAGCTGCTGGGACCCCCTACGGGGTCACTGGGGCCCGTGCATGTGGTGGGAAAGTGGTAGGCATCGTTTGGCAAGCTGCTGGGTCCCTGCACGGGGTCGATGGGGCATGTGCGCATGGTTGCAAGGTGGTAGGTATCGTTTGGCGAGCTACTGGGACCCCACTCGGGGTCGCTGGGGCCCGTGTGAACAGTCAGAAGGTGGCAGGTATCATTTGTCAAACTGCTGGAACCCCGCATGGGGTCGCAGGGGCCCATGCTCATGGTGGGAAGGTGGAAAAAATGTTTTGGCGAACTGTTGGCACCCGGACAGTGTCACTGTGGCCCATGCATGTGGTGGGAAGGTGGCAGGTATCCTTTGCCGAGCTGCTGGGACCCTACATGGGGTCTCTGGGGCCCGTGCACATGGTGGGAAAGTGGCAGGTATGGCTTGGCGAGCTGCTGGGAACCTGCACGGGGTCGCTTGGGTTCGTGCATGTGGTGGGAAGGTGAAAGGTATCGTTTGGTGGCAGAAGTGTTAAAGGGACTAGGAGCTCTTAAAATAAACAAATCCCCTGGGCCGGATGAGATCCTCCCAATAGTACTCAAAGAAATGAAAGAAGTTATTTACAAACCGCTAACCAAGATCATGAACAGTCTCTTGACACAGGGGTTGTACCGACAGACTGGAAAATAGCAAACGTAATACCGATCCACAAAAAGGGAGACAAAACCGAACCAGGTAACTACAGACCAATAAGCCTGACTTCTATAATATGTAAAATTACCTATATGGTAACAATATCCTGGGAGACAGTCAGCATGGTTTTAGGAAAGGGAGATCGTGTCTAACTAACCTGCTTGACTTTTTTGAGGATGCAACATCGACAGTGGATAATTGCAAAGCACACGACATGGTTTATTTAGATTTCTAGAAAGCTTTTGACAAAGTCCCACATAAAAGATTAATTCTCAAACTGAACGCAGTAGGGATTCAACGAAATGCATGCACATGGATTAGGGAGTGGTTAACATGTAGAAAAATGAAAGTACTGATTAGAGGAGAAACCTTAAAATGGAGCGAGGTAACCAGTGGTGTACCACAGGGATCAGTATTAGGTCCTCTGCTATTCCTAATCTACATTAATGATTTAGATTCTAGTATAGTAAGCAAACTTGTTAAATTTGCAGACGACACAAAAATAGGAGGAGTGGCAAACACTGTTGCAACAGCAAAGGTCATTCAAAATGATCTAGACAGCATTCAGAACTGGGCAGACACATGGCAAATGACATTTAATAGAGAAAAGTGTAAAGTACTGCATGCAGGCAATAAAAATGTGCATTATAAATATCAAATGGGATATACTGAAATTGAAGAAGGGAACTATGAAAAAGACCTAGGAGTTTATGTTGACTCAGAAATGTCTTCATCTAGACAATGTGGGGAAGCTATAAAAAAGGCCAACAAGGTGCTCGGATATATTGTGAGAAGTGTTGAATTTAAATCAAGGGAAGTAATGTTAAAACTTTACAATGCATTAGTAAGACCTCACCTAGAATACTGTGTTCAGTTCTGGTCACCTCGTCACAGAGAAGAGCAACCAGAATTATCCCGGGTTTAAAAGGAATTTAATCTATTCAGTCTTGAACAAAGAAGACTATGCGGCGATCTGATTCAAACATTCAAAATCCTAAAAGGGAATGTCGACCCAGGGGACTTTTTTGACCTGAAAAAAGAAACAAGGACCAGGGGTCACAAATGGAGATTAGATAAAGGGGCATTCATTCATTCCCTGCGCTGTGTGGAGAGGTATCTGTGCCTGCGAGTGATAGGGATTCATTCCCTGCGCTGTGTGGAGAGGTATCTGTGCCAGCTTAAAGCTGCATTGGCTCATGGGGCGCTGCTGCTCCTAAAGGAGTGTTTCCAGGAACACCCCCTCCCTGACATAACGACCCCCTTCCCAAGCCTGCATGTGTCCCCCACTTTCAAAGAAGCTGATGCCCCCCCAGGGCCTCTACTGAAATCTGATGAACTGAGTTGGAAGCTTCTAGCCAATATGGAGGGCAAAGCTCTGTACAAAGTTTGTGTGCAGGTATAGCATCAGACCCAGCTTGCAGCACTTCCTGACACGCCCTGGAGAGCTAGACTTGGGGAAGGGGAGGATGTAGCACCTGCCTGGAACAGCCTGTATAACCCCCCCCCCCCCCCCCCTTCAATAAGAGCTGGCGATCTGCAGTGGAGGGTTTTACACACTAGCATTGCTGTTAATTATTTTATTAGTGTTCTTAACCCTGCCGTAGCTGATTCCTGTCCGTTCTGCGCTCAGAGAGAAAACTTGTTTCATTGTTTTAGTACATGCTCCCGTTTATTACCTGTTTTTTAGTTTTTTAGCTCATCTGTTCACTGATCTTAACCTGATTTTTAACACCACAGTTTTTATTTATGGTACAAGGTATAGGAGAAAAACAAAAAACATTGACAACTAGCTAATTTCCTGCTAGGCCAGGCTAAACTGGCTATGAACAAAAGCAGGAAAAATGAAGTGCAGGGGGAGGGGGATGAAAGTGTCAGGACTGTGTTTAACATGCTGGTAAAATGCAGAGTTCAGTTGGATTATAATTACTATAAATTGATGCATGACCTGGAGAGTTTTGAGGAGGTGTGGTGTTTTAATGTTTTGCGTGAATTACATGGAGAGCGACTAAGTTTTAATTTCTAAAAAAATTAAAATCTGAAATTGATTTGTGTGTATGGTCAAAGGTTTTTTTTTTGTATAAGGAGGGGTTTGTGTTATTTGATTTATTGTGTGTTTTGTTTAATTATATGAAAATAAAGTAAAATTTAAAAGTCAAAAGTCTCTCTCTCTCTCTCTCTCTCTCTCTCTCTCTCTCTAACTATTGTTTTGAGACAGGAAATAACAAGAAAACAAATATTGCATGGCTGGTTTTTGCACCTTCGATCGAATGTCCATCTGCAACCACCACGCGTTGGTGTTTATCTTCAGTGGAAAATAATAAACCACAAGCACTGAAACCCGAACTAACTGATACTGTGCGCGTCGATACCGTTACACCCCCACCCAACCAACCCACCCACCCACCAACCCACCCACCCTCACTTATAATGCAATTAAAATAATAAAACAAATATCTAACAAACAACGGAAAATTAAAGAATTAATGTATCTGAAACGTTAAAGCGACTTTACGCACACATTTGGAAATAGCACCGTAGACCAAATATAATAATAATAATAATAATAATAATAATAATAATAATAATAATAATAATAATAATAATAATAATAATAAATCTGCAGACACTCATGTATTTCATTGTGGAATCTCGAAGCAGAGTTTGCATTTCATTTTCAGTCTGAAACAGCTCCTTTAAACAAAGCGTTCAGCAGTGAAAGGGGCGCGTTCATTACAGACTGCTCCGGTTCTGTTTTATTTCAAAATACAATACTAATACTAATAGTCTGGTTCGTGTTTAATTGTCACTTCAGCGCGTCGGTGTTGTCAAATTTGCTTCTAGTTTTATAACGATGACATCCCCTCTTGTTTTGAAGCACACAAATCGAACACAAGGTTCTAAAGGCTCGCTAAGTCGCTGCTGCAGCCGGACACCTCGAGTCTTGTGTGCATCTAAAACTGCAAAAATTATATGGAACTGTATGATTTTAAACATACCATAAGCGTTTTCAAAACAGTTTGCATATCATATATAAAATTAACCGAATAGCTCCCTTAGTAAAATAAAAAATACTTATATTTGCAAATTTTGCAATGCGCAATTTCTTTTGGCAAAAAAAGTTGTTTCTCGTATTAAAAGACTGATCAATTCATTGCTCATATTTTTTGTCCCTCAAAATAACCTCGTGTTTTTTTTTTAAATATTCATATTCTCTAAAAAAAAAAAAAAAAAAAAAAAAAAGTTGTGGCCATTTCATAAATTCATAAAAGCAAACAAACGCTAGTCTAGTGTTTCCATGTGGGCAAACGTGTATTTTTAACTCGTGGTCCTGTTGCGGTACAGCAAGTGTATTCAGTTATTCTGTCCGCGGGTGTGTACTATATCTAGATAGAGGCTGTCGAGTGGTTTAATGTACGCCGCTTTCACATGGGTATTCAGTTCAGACGCGTGTTGTAAGTAAAAACCCGCAACGAGCTCTCTCAGCGCGAGATGATTTTCCACTAAACTGCAATCGACAGAAGGGTATTTCTGCACGAAGGCGGCTCTTTTATCAGATATGAATATGTCACGTCAGCATATGCATGCTTCATATCTCGAGCGTGCGTGCATGCAGGGTTAGAATCGATGCGTTTTTGCAGGGGCGGTGGAGTTTGCGCGCTGCTATAAGTTGATAGTTTAAACAATAGTCATTGTTTCAGGACGAATTCTGCTATATATACAACTTGAGTTTCTCACTTTATTAACGGTTTGTCTTGTTTAGAAAAAAAGTTGGCTTTCAAAATCAGGGCATTCGCGTTCAGAGCAAACATTGGACTCCCCTGCCTTCCAATGACGACACAAACAATGTAATAATTACTATGGGAGTTGTTGCACCTTTAATGGAACTATCGCGGGGTGGCAGAAATAAACTTGAACTTCAATGGAAATCGAATCCCAGGTAGCCCTACGTGTGCAATCGCACTCATGTTAAGATTCTTAGTGTTCCTGTACTTGTATTAATGGGAGCGCTATCTTCAAACAACAACATCACCTTTTAATAAGGATCACATCTCATGATTCTCAACAACACACCGAAGAAGACTGCACCTGTTCAAATTCTTTTTCACAGACACATTTATTATTATTATTATTATTATTATTATTATTATTATTATTATTATTATTATTATTATTATTATTATTAAATGTACAATTATTCAAATACAGTGACTATTATTAGTATTACAGCAAGGCAAAATATGGGTTTCCTATCATCCATAATTAAAAGATGCATTCTACATTGACAGACAACATTCAGAATACTGTATTTACGTATTTTCGGGCGGATTGATTTAGAACAGTGATTAAACATGGTTTGAAAGAGGACATTCATAAGAACATAAGAAGAACATAAGAACGTTTACAAGTGAGAGGAGGCCATTCAGCCCATCTTGCTCGTTTGGTTGTTAGAAGCTTATTGATCCCAAAATCTCATCAAGCAGCTTCTTGAAGGATCCCAGGGTGTCAGCTTCAACAACTCGTTTACCAGAGATTTAAGCCCTCGTATTGGCCAATCATGTTAAAGGAAATTTCCCATCCATTTTCTATTTTTTAAAAAAGAGAATTGCTTTGTTGGAACGAGGGAGGATACAAAGTGAATGACCGGCACCGGTAACTACAATGACACAAAAATGAAGGTTGTAACATCTGCAAATCTTAATGTGAAGGATGTCATCACTGTTATTTTTTTTTCCAAAGTTGCATACTCCTGTCTTCTGAGCAGTTTGACCGGCTGTACCAACTATTCCTCCGCCACTGCTCCCGGCGTGTACTAGCCTGATACGAAATCATACTGATATATATCATCGAGCCCCTGGTCTTTAGCCATTGACGATTTACAGACACCAAGAAAACCTGCAGGATTGTGGCTCTCCAGGACCAGGGCTGGTCACCCCTGCGATACAGCAAACGTGCAGCTTCTATCAAATAAATAATTGTAAATATTTGTACAATATTTTTAAATGAAATTAATCAGGATATAATGATTTGTATGGGGTGTTTCAATTATTTTTAAATGACTGATTGCACACAGTATATTTAATTATTTTTATGCTATTAAAAATATTTATTGGATATATTCAAGTATATAATGCAAGGCGGTGCTGCTATTTGCATGTCGAATTATTCAGCGCTACGAGGGACAGTGCAGTTACACAGAAGTGTGTGCTACATGGCACAGGTGTTTCTAATAATCTGTCCAGCCCCGGTCTTCATTTCCGTCGCCCACGCGCCTCGAACTGCAAACTGGCGTACTGCACGTCATCCTGCACCTGCCAAAAAAAGTTTTGTTTTTTTTTCGACTTGTTGCTGTACTTTCATATAGTATTGACAAATGAAAGGAATATAGGTCTGTTCAAAAGAAGCCGTGTGATATTGTCATTAATTCATATTAATTCACTGGAATTTGACAGGGGGAAAAAAGTATTTTAGGGCCCTATTCTCACTTGGTTTACGCGCTGATTACGCGCTGGAAGAAGGGCTTACAAGTAAACCAAGTGAGAAGGCCCTTAGCTAAGATGTAATTACATTTTAATACCTATAAGTGTATGTATGTATGCATGTGTTTGTATACGTGTATATGTATTTAGACCTAATGAGAAAATGACGCAACAACAACAACAACAATAATAATAATAATAATAATAATAATAATAATAATAATAATAATAATAATAATAATACTGTACCGCTGATCTTATCTTCGGTCTAGCATGCCTTCCACCAGAACCTGTGTTTTCACATTGCCCTGTGAAAAAATATCATTTTAAACATCATTTCAATTTTGAAAAAAAGCTCATTAGCAGGGTATGTAAAACCTCGTATCACGTACCTGTGGTTTGTTTCTTAGACCTGACAGGTGTTTGTTTGACGTCCTCCCTGTAACGTAAATCTATGTTAAACACTAGAGTAAACAAGCAAACACCTCTCCATGATATTCATACAATCGGAACACATCGATCTGTGGGTTCAAAACAAGAATCAACATGGTAATGTATTATAAATACTATCCTAAATGTCTATCAGAAAAGTGAATGTGAACAATATGAACCCTGGCTTCAATATTCATGGAACCTGTGATAAATAAAACACATACATGCGTAAAATATAGATTTATCAATCGATTGGCATTCAGTCCGATTATATATATATATATATATATATATATATATATATATATATATATATATATATATATATATATATATATATATACACCAAATACTTCGTTTTGTTTCGTGGTAAATGGGTTATAATTCTAATGATATAAGATTACAATAAATAAATAAATGAGCTACTTCACACTATTCGGTGTAGGCTACTTATAACTAATAAAGCAATATTTTAATAAATACTTACCGTTCATTTGCCAAATACGCATCTGTATGGCACAAAAAAACACATGAATTTATTTAAAAATCTTTTGTAGTGTTGTTCTATTTAGAATAGCTTGTTAATAATACCTATTAATTGTACTGTAATTCTTCATATGTTTTTTTTTTGTATACAAGTGTAAGTCGCCCTGGGTAAGGGTGCCTGCTAAGAATTAAATAATAATAATAATAATAATAATAATAATAATAATAATAATAATAATAATAATAATAATAATAATAAAAGGTTACCTGGTTTATTCTGTCTTCGATAGCATATTACCAGTGTAACTAACAAAGTAATTAGAAGAAATGAAGCTCCCGCCAGCGACCCATAGAGGAAGAGTGGACACGCACCGCTCCCTGTAACACAGTTAAACAGGTGAAAAGAGAACCGCGCACCGGTACTGTATACCGCTTCAGTACAATAGTGCTGCTGACACGAGGGATGCATTAAGAGGCGCAAGAAGATGCGGCGCCTTCAGGATTCTGATCATTTTCAAGATCCTCTTTCAGAGAAGATTCTTTGGTCGCGCTTTATTTGAACGGGCACTTGTTTTAGTTTATTACCCAGTAGCAGCGCTGGTTACACATCAGAAATGGTCCTGCGTGTTAATTATATTGAGTAACCTGCACTGTAGACATTTCAAAGCATATTTAAAAGTGCCTTTAAAAAGACTTAATCTAATTTCAATGTATTTATTTACGTATGTACAGTATGTATGTATTTAACCGGGAGATGTACCCATTGAGACTGAGGCTTCATTTACAAGAGGGTCCCGGAAAACAACAAAAGGACAATTGCAAAGTACAAACAACACCATACAAACATGTGCGGTTCAAACTTAGTGAGCTGCATACAGAGATCAAGCACAGAGTCAATAAGACTTAGATCTGTTTGTGAATGTACGAAGGAGAAGCATTGGCAGCAGAGTCTAAGCAATTCACAAATCCGCTCTTAAAGCAAGAGAAAGAAAGATGATTAGATTCCATCTTCATGATACGATGGAAACAGTTCCACGTCTTCGGGAGTTGATATAATTCTCATGTTACACTGGCTATTCGACTCGTTGAGAACCCGGAAGTGTGGATGCGATGTTTGCTGGACATTAGATTACTTTTTAAAAGGTAAATTGATCTTAAACAAACACATGTATTGCCTGCAAAAGACATATTTGACTGCAATTTAAATCTTGTACTTCAAGGATGAATAAAAGAATTGATCACAAAAAAATGTTCAGGTTTATAACTCTTACCGGTCTTGCTCACGCTTTTGCTCATATTGCGCCCGCTCTCTGTTTCCACTACACACGTGCACACGGCCCCGCTGCTCCAGATCTCCTCCGGGATGGTGATCTGATTCTTGATAAATTCCGGAGTGTACTCAGTGGAATCTCCGGACCCGGAGTCAGTCAGTACGTGTTTGACATCTCCTTTGATGAGCCAGTAGACACGAGCCTGCTCGGATACCCCGAACACCAGACACACTAAAGTAGCGGCGCCGCTGGACTTGACTTCTCCGTCTGACTCTGAAGGGGTGAGGATTTCAATATAAGCGCGGTCATCGGAGCGTTCTGTAATGGAAACAATAAGAGCGACTTAAATATATAAAACGTTAAGAACAACATGCCGGACAATTACGTTATATACAATTACGTTATAACCTATAACACGTTGAAGTCATAGCTGGACTTTATCAGAGAATTCTACAGAGATGTATGCTGTTCTTGAAGAAGGCTGTACAGCCAAACACCGACTTCAAGCTCAAAACCAGCCCAATGTTCAATATTGACACAGTGGAGACTCACGATATATTTACTCTCCATGTTAGCCTCCGACCCGCTGCAACATCACCTCACTGCCCTTAAAGCAAAAACATTTCATCACAATAAAACATTATTTCAAAAACCATAATTATTCAATACCTTTTTTACTTACTTCGTACTACTAACGTGGATCCATTGCCCAAGTATATAGCTGAGCTGCTAATCAAACCGCAATAGTAAGTCCCGGAATCGTTCACCTGCGCGTTGTTTAGGTTCAGGGAACAGGTTTTCTCGATTTCGTCGCCTGCAAAGCTGCCACCGGGTTTAATACTTTGATACGTTTCCAGGGTCGGGATGCTCTTGGACCGCAGTTTGAACCAGATGACAGTGAAACACTTTCCAATCATGTCCTCGATATCGCAGGTCAAGTTTATGCTGCTCCCGACCTCGGCTCTGACTAAGGGCGGGTATTGGAACAGTCCTGCATCTGCAACTGAAACGAGAAAAAAAGAAAAACGAAGAGCCTACTGTTTATATTTCTAAACACCCCAATAATAATAATAATAATAATAATAATAATTATTATTATTATTATTATTATTATTATTATTATTATTATTATTATTATTATTATTATTATTATTATTATTGAAGGAGTTTCTTTTGGTTTTCCAAAGAGCAATAACATGGCCAACCAAAACATTTTAGGAATCTACTTGGTAAAAGGAAAAAAATAATTTGACCTAAAACTTTGTAATTTCATTTTTTTTAATGAATAAATACAAAAAAGTGTAAATCGGTCATAATTATATATATATATATATATATATATATATATATATATATATATATATATATATATATATATATATATATATATATATATATAGTATCTAAATGTAATAATAATAATAATAATAATAATAATAATAATAATAATAATAATAATAATAATAATAATACCTCAAACTGTAGAGAGGTATTTAATCTTTTTGATTAAATAATACATTGAAATCGTATTCTGTATAAATTGTACCGCGCCGTAAAAAAATAAATCATGTAGGTTAAATGAAACTAAAAAAAAACTATAAGTAATAATAATATACAAAAGAGTAATATAAAAGTGAAACACACATTTGTTGTGCGATGTTAGAATATAAACAGTAAAGCCACGCTTACCTTGGAGCGTGTAGAATAGCAGAATGAGCCGGAGCAGCATGGTGGAAGTTCACAGCAAGGCTGGCGAGGATGTTGTGTGTGTGATCCGCACTGCAGACACTATCAGTGAACAGGGCAAGAAGAGGGGCTGCAACAGACAAGCCAGGAAGTGCAGACATTGTATACAGTTCCCGCTGCAAGGTCCTTCACTACCACAAGATTACATTTTTATACGTAGTCTAGTTATTTGTGTACAAATACATGCAACACAAATCTCTATTCATACACCAATATTAATATTCAAACAAAATGCTTATTAATTCCAGTCTCTATTCTAAAACTCCGCCTGATTCACCTTGGTGTCAAAGCCGTTTCTTTTTTGTAAAATGAAATACAAATTGGCTTACATTTCTTTTTTTAGAAGTCTGTTTTTATAGTGTAAACAAACGCGTATTATAAAGAAGGGCTGTGTCGTGCTTCGTGTAACATCTACGGATTGTAAGAATGAACACACCGCTACATCTCCTGCTGTCAGACATTTCAGCACAAATAACCACCCTGTAGCCATCATCCTCCGGAACTTTGCTTTTGAAAGACAATTTGTTTGTAACAGTTTGCTTACCACGCTGCTTTTTCCATCCAACTGAAAAATTACTTGTAGTCTTATTTGTTTTGAATTAATTAATCACTTTTTTTGTGCACTTACCTTTTTCATTTTTATTTGTTCCTTTTGGTACACAGCATCTTTCCTTTTTGAGACAATATTTGGAACAGGCACCTTTGGCAGTAATTACAACCATGAGTCTCTACCAGCTTTGCACATTATGTGACTTCTAAAGACAATTGGTTGCACCTTAGGTGTCTCATAGCAAAGGAGGTGAATACTTATGCAGTCAATTATTTTCTGTTTTGTGTTTGTAATTAATTTAGAACACTTTGTAGATTTTATTTTTCACTTTGACATTATGGACTTTTTTGTGTTGATCAGTGGCAAAAACTCCTAATTAAATCAATTTTGATTCCATGTTGTAACACAATAAAAATATAAAAATGTGGAAAACTCCAAGGGGGATGAATACTTTTGAGAGCCATTGTATATGTGTGTGTATATATATATATATATATATATATATATATATATATATATATATATATATATATATATATATATATATATATATATAGTCGTGTGCAAATGTATTAGAACACCCCATTGCTTCTGTAGTTTTGATTTGTTGTGCATATGAAATCAAACCACTGTAACTGAAAATCTTGGAAAATTGTCAAAATAGGCAAATGAGTGATTCTCTAATTCCATTGATGACTTCAATAGCCCCACATGCTATTTAACATAGTAAGGGAAAAGGAACACATACTTTTTAGAAGATGTTTAAGATGCCTAATTAAAGCAAAAAGCGGTCGGACATTTTCACACACAGAGTGCCTATTCTTATTGTATAACTGATTACTGAGCTGGAATTGAAATTCTCACACCCAGGTAGGTATATAAAGGATATCAATTACAACATTGAGGTGTTCTAATAAATGTGCACGCTGCTGTGTGTATATATGCACGGTGTCTGATGTTATAATTGACCCCATGGCCAGGGTAAGTTGTAAACGAGGATGGGCTCAGATGTAACATTCTATGAAGAAACACATTCAATTTAATTCAATCAATACATTGATACATATTTTAACATGTTGTTTCCATTAAGCAAATGCAAAACAAACAATACATCGATACACATTGCCAGTATTTATTGACGGTGTACAGCCTACAGGTGCACATTACAGAATGATCGCGGTACCTTTTAAAGGTTAAATTGGTCCTGCCAAAAAAAAAATATATATATATAGCAGTGTGGAGTAGTGGTTAGGGCTCTGGACTCTTGGCCAGTGGGTTCAATCTCAGGTGGGGGACACTGCTGCTGCACCCTTGAGCAAGGTACTTTACCTAGATTGCTCCAGTAAAAACCCAACTGTATCAATGGGTAATTATATGTAAAAAATAATGTGATATCTGTGTAATGTGAAATAATGTATAATGTGAAATAATGTGATATCTTTTAACAATTGTAAGTCACCCTGGATAAGGGCGTCTGCTAATAAATAATAATAATAATATATATAAAGGTTAGATAACTGTATAGACAACATATGAAACAATTATCTTACCAAATACTGAATTGACTAATTGCAGGTGCTGTGACAGAGACTGCTATGAACTGTACTTTATATATGGGGGAGTAGTGACTGGAGGGTTGTGGGTTCAATCCCAGGTGGGGGACACTGCTGCTATACCCTTGAGCAAGGTACTTTACCTCGATTGCTCCAGTAAAAACCCAACTGTATAAATAGGTAACTGCAAAAAAAGAATGTGATATATTTTAACAATTGTAAGTCACCCTGGATAAGGGCGTCTGCTAAGAAATAAAAAATAATATAAAACATATGGAAGGGGAGGAATAGCTGGGTACTTTTTGGCTGTGACGTCATGGTGAGCATCCCTCCCCTTCAATAGACATGTTGCCTGAAATTCTTATTAATTGGGTCGTGTTGAGGTTTGTGCTGTGTTGCATAACTAGCTGCTCTGCACTTTAGATGTTGGTTTATGCTGTTTCCTAGAATCGTGAGTGCTAATACATTGACTGGTCTAGCAAAGGGAGACCTTTTGAAGTTGTTGCAACAAATACTGTTGTGGCATTTAGAAGCGCGAGGCCTAGGTCTTTACTGGCAGTAAACTTCCGGACATAACAAACAACATTTTCCATTTCACTTTACAAAACGCAGAAACATACATGCGAGTACAGGCCAAAGCACAAGAGAAACTATCAGCCTGCATGTACTGGGAGGTGAAGTGTGTTTTTTTTTGCTTTTTCTATCTATGCAGAAAAACAAACAGTCTGTGACCATTGTACTTTACTTGAACAAAAGTTATTGTATTTCTTGCTCTTATTGTATTACTTGTATTGTAACGCTTGAAATGTTTTTGCTTACGATTGTAAGTCGCCCTGGATAAGGGCGTGTGCTAAGAAATAAATAATAATAATAATAATAATAATAATAATTCAGTTTGGGTTAAACAGAAGCACAAGAAAGTCATACATTTTTTCCTGGTACCACTAGAAAAAAAAAAAAACGTAATACAAAGTACATTGTTTCCACAAACTGTGCTGTTGTTTTTTCTTCTTTACTGACAATTGGAAACAATTTGAAACACTCTACTTATTATGTACAGGAGGTCACTTTGACAACAAAGGCTGTGTCCATAAACGCGCTCTCAGGTCAGACGGCACTCTAAAAGTTTGTAAACTCCTGGAGCACTCTGGGCCATTTGTACGATGTAAAAGTTGACCAAAGTATAACATAGCAAAGGGTAATAAAGCACAGTGAAAGCATGGTGACGAACAGGTAAGCATAAAGAATAGTGGGGTAAGGTAAAGCAGGGGTACGTTTCCCGATAAAGACAGTAGGGCTAGGATTGGCAGGTCTGCATCATCTCTTTAGTTCACAGCCACAGCCAGCCTGCCTCTGCCAGCCTCCTGCAGCAACTTTTTCAGAGCTGCACTGGGCTGTGCAGGATCGGCACAGATTTCAGCAGGTGGAACGAGTGACATCAAGCAACAGCCCTCAAAGAACACACATCTGCGTAGAACTGTGCAGATCTGCGGAAATTTGCACTATAACAACATGACCATTGTCTATAGCAGATAGGAGTTTGTAACAGAGGCTTGTCTCCTCTGATGAGAAAAACTCTCTGGACTCCTCCAATTAAAACTTGTGCTCAGAACATGTCATCTGCTACTGCTAGTACTGTGATTAATAGCAGATAGGAGTTTATAATGGGGCCTTGGGGTGCATCCTGTAGAACCTCATTTATCGGCAACCATTCATCCGTGACTTCAATTATCCGCAGCTATCTGCAGCCAATTGTGCGCTGCCCCCTGAGAGCTCCCAAGCATAGTTGGCAGTGGAATAGCCTGGCCTCAAACCGGTGGCCTCCAGGCTATAGGGTGCATCCTGCACTCCACACGGAGCACATTTACTGGATGCACCACTTGGAAGACTGAAAATCAAACACGAAAGGATAAGAGGCAATGATATTACATGCATTCAAAATTAGTCATTCATTATTTTTATAATTATGACAGAAGTTGCCATAAAACAAACATTTTTAATGTGAGACCTAAATACATAAAACCCATCAACTCATAGAAGGTGACAACAAAAATCAGTACTATACAGAAGAAAAAAGAATCTCTTTTTTTTAAATATGTATTCTATAATGCAGAATACTGTTATTTGTAATATATATCAATGTTTTTTTTAATGTTAGCTTGTGTGGTTCAGGGGGCATGGAGCTGGGGGAATCTAATTTTCTAATTTCCTGTTAATTAGTATCTATTTTCTATTTAAGCACTGATCACTTGCACCTTTGCTGTCTAGTGTTTCGTTTGTAGCAAATGCTCAGACGCTGTCATTTTGTGCTCCACCGCTAATTTCTAAACTTCGTTTCCCTCGCTCACTGCAGGTCATTTCTCTGCACAGCGCTGCCAAGATATTATCAATCATTTTTTCCTACATGCTCAGGTGATCCTTCTTTTCATTCAGCTTCTCTTTTCAGCGCCGTCCAAAGCACAGCTTCATTACTCAACTTGTCTGAAACTTTATCAGAAAGACTGGTCCTCCGCTAAGCTTTCAAGCTCCTTTGACAAGACATCGACATCCCCATTGTCAGTGATTGCCTACTTTAGCTCTTTTAAATCCACCACAAAGCTTTGTCTGCTGAATCTCTCTTTACTCCTCACCTGCAATCAGACGCCCCTCCCCCACTTCCACAGAGCCAGCACAATTACCATTCCATCAGAAGATCCTGCCCTGGACCTCCATCAGCAACGTTCAACATTTTAAAGACTTATCCAGCCCATTGCAAACTCCATTTCAACCAGTGGCGGCTCGTGATTTGACTGGTCACAACATGCTCCAACGACAGTGCTGTACTGCAACTTTTCCACCAGCGCCTCACAGACCATGGTTACCACGGCAATGCCCTCAATTGAGTGACTGCGGGGAGTGGTAAGTTGCCATGGTGACCAGGCAGCTTCATCAGGCACTGCGTGCTCTGTGCCTCAGTACTGCAATGTTTTGGCTTCCTGTTGCTGCACTTTCATCTCAATACTGTGTTTAACTTATTCATATACATGACTAACTGTCCTAAAATATATCTTGAATATTTACTATTCAAATCTAAAGGAATAAACAAATGTTGTTCTACATAGACAAGGATTTTAATCGTAATAACCTCATATATTCTACCCTGCTTCACTAAAGCCATGGTTGAATTCCAATCATAACCTCTAGATGACAGTATAATACCACAAGTTCTATATATATATATATATATATATATTTTAAGCCGGTTTGCTTTCGCTGCAAAGCTCGGACACTACAGCTTTTCTATCCGTTCCTGCAGTTTGTTGTCGCTCTGATGGATTCTCGGGAGTTCCCCTCCTGCCTCAACCTTTATCTACCCATATCAACCGACATTCTTCAATTTCAACTCTACACCCCCGCCCCTTCGAGTTCCTGGTCATGAAGCCACGCACTTATCGGCTTTCTGAGATGCTCCGAATCTACCGTCACATTAACTTCCAGCTTCCCTGCATCAGGCATCCATTCCTGTGACATATTCCTGTTCCCAGATTCGTGCTTCCTCATCTGGCTCAGCTTCTCCAAACACTTTATTCACTTTATTCAACTTTCAAAGTTAACATTTCATCAACATGAGCTGGCAGTCAGATACCGAAACCATGTCCTTCGACTATCAACATTTCAGTCAAAGTGTCCTCCTATCTAGGAATAGACAATACATTCATAGACTGCTCCCAACCAAATCAAGAGATTTGTAGCAGCCTCAGAACAATGCATTCTTTATCCTCTCAGGTTCTGCAGTGGCCTCAGATCTATGCATTCTTCATTTCTGCCCCATCTCCAGCTTCATCTAAACCACCTTAACACTCAAGATCAATATCCACAGCATTCAGCAGATCTCTGTTCTCAACAGCAGACCACCATACTCCAACCCCTGTGTCTCTTTACACAGGGGTTGTACCGACAGACTGGAAAATAGCAAACGTAATACCGATCCACAAAAAGGGAGACAAAACCATACCAGGTAACTACAGACCAATAAGCCTGACTTCTATTATATGTAAACTTATGGAAACTATAATAAGATTCAAAAATGGAAAATTACCTATATGGTAACAATATCCTGGGAGACAGTAAGCATGGTTTTAGGAAAGGGAGATCGTGTCTAACTAACCTGCTTGATTTTCTTGAGGATGCAACATTGAAAATGGATAATTGCAAAGCATACAACATGGTTTATTTAGATTTCCAGAAAGCTTTTGACAAAGTCCCCCATAAAAGATTAATTCTCAAACTGAATGCAGTAGGGATTCAACGAAATGCATGCACATGGATTAGGGAGTGGTTAACATGTAGAAAACAGAAAGTACCGATTAGAGGAGAAACCTCAAAATGGAGCGAGGTAACCAGTGGTGTACCACAGGGATCAGTATTAGGTCCTCTACTATTCCTAATCTACATTAATGATTTAGATTCTGGTATAGTAAGCAAACTCATTAAATTTGCAGACAACACAAAAATAGGAGGAGTGGCAAACACTATTACAGCAGCAAAGGTCATTCAAAATGATCTAGACAGCATTCAGAACTGGGCAGACACATGGCAAATGACATTTAATAGAGAAAAGTGTAAAGTATTGCATGCAGGAAATAAAAATGTGCATTATAAATATCATATGGGAGATACTGAAATTGAAGAAGGGAACTATGAAAAAGACCTAGGAGTTTATGTTGACTCAGAAATGTCTTTATCTAGACAATGTGGGGAAGGTATAAAAAAGGCCAACAAGATGCTCGGATATATTGTGAGAAGTGTTGAATTTAAATCAAGGGAAGTAATGTTAAAACTTTACAATGCATTAGTAAGACCTCACCTAGAATATTGTGTTCAGTTCTGGTCACCTTGTTACAAAAATAATATTGTTGCTCTAGAAAGAGTGCAAAGAAGAGCAACCAGAATTATCCCGGGTTTAAAAGGCATGTCGTATGCAGACAGGCTAAAATAATTTAATCTATTCAGTCCTGAACAAAGAAGACTACACAGCGATCTAATTCAAACATTCAAAATCCTGAAAGGTATAGACAATGTCGACCCAGGGGACTTCTTTGACCTGAAAAAAGAAACAAGGACCAGGGGTCACAAATGGAGATTAGATAAAGGAGCATTCAGAATAGAAAATAGGAGGCACTTTTTTACACAGAGAATTGTGAGGGTCTGGAACCAACTCCCCAGTAATGTTGTTGAAGCTGACACCCTGGGATCCTTCAAGAAGATGCTTCATGAGATTCTGGGATCAATAAGCTACTAACAACCAAATGAGCAAGATGAGCCAAATGGCCTCCTCTTGTTTGTAATCTTTCTTATGTTCTTATGTTCTTATGTACAAATGGCAGTCCACCGTTCACTATTACAGATCACTGCTTCAGCAGATCTCTGCTCTGCAGCAGACCACCACTCTCTACCGATGGCAGTCCATCATTCACTATTACAGATCACTGCTGCAGCAGATCTCTGTTCTCTACAGCAGGCCACTGCTCACTATTGACAGCACTTCTTTGTTTGCTTCCTTAGATCTCTGCACTGTTCAGCAGATCCCGTCCTCTACTGTTAATTACTCCTCACTACAGCATATCTCTGCTCCCTCTTCAGATCTCTCACTATTACAGCATGCAAAAGTTGCTTTAGTTTACAGTTTAAATCTGTAATTGCACTTGTCCAGAGCTTCAATGCTCCAGCTTTCCTCCAATATGCAGATCGTAGCAGCATTCTGCAATCAAGGCTAACGATAATCCCCATCTAATCAAAATACAGGGTGCTTGACTTTCTCAGCAATCTATTCATATGTCCACACATCCTCTCAAATTTTACAGCATTCATGGTGAGAAATGTAGTACGAGACTGGAAATCTGTCTTGATTATGAGTTAAGGAGTTCCAACTAAGAGAATGATTGGAATTGTGAAACCCAAATCTCTGAATGTGAGTTCAACTTTTCCATTCCAAGCAGACTTGACAGTAGCAAACCACTGATCGATTCCATAAACTAACACATAGAATGGTTGACATCTCATCTCTTCCCTCGTTTCCAGAAAATGGAGCACAAAGGGTGCTGAGCTTCCCCAGCAGTCAATTTACACATGTTCGTTCAGTTCCAGCTGCCACCTCAACCTTCAGTTCCAGCTCCCCTTCTGCCTCAATCATGGTATCCAAGTTCCGTCAGCTGGTCCCATCTGCTTCCCCAAACCCCCTCCAGACCCCACAGTTTCATCAGCTGCTTTTCGACTGAACCCTACCCTCCGCAACCTTCTTCAATCTTCTCCACACTACATGTCTGCAGCCCTCACCCCTTCTTCAAGTGCTTCTTATTCTACAGCCTGGTCAGCATTCTTAACCTTCTGCACTCATAATCATATCCACCCTATTCCCTTCAATCAAGACTGGATCCTGGCCTTCATTGTCCATGCTAAGGAATCTCACCCTCTCTCCCCAGCATCCATTAAATCTTACATTTCAGGAATCCAATATCACTACCGCATCATGTCCGTGCCTTCTCCCGCCATCCTCTCCGTGGAATCTTTAAAAGCTCCCACCATGCTGCACCTTCCCGCCTGCCTATATCAACGGACATTCTCCATTCACTCATCTCTACTCTTCGGAAAGGTTGATTCTCCCCCTACGAGAATCTACTCATGGAGACCATCTGCCTCCAGTTCCTTCAGCTTCTAGTTTCCCCACAGCAGGTATTCGTTTATGTAACAACACTTCTATTTCCAACTCCTACTTTATAATTTGACTGTGTACCTCAAAGACAGATCAACTCTGGCGTGGTCAGTTCATTCAGCTCTCAAGGATTGAATTTTCTATCTGCCCTTTCTCAGCAATGTCAAGATATCTCTCCATCAGGAAACCCTGCCCCCCCCCGGACCCTCTATTCATCAATTCTTCTTGCTCAACCCACCTCTCCACCCTTCTCTCCAGAGCAGGCCTCCCTCCTCAGCTTTATACTCCCCATTCATTCCATATAGGTGCAGCCACCTCCACCGCAAAGGCCAGCATCAGTCAAAGCCTGATCTAGACCATGGTGCACTGGTCCTCTTCTGCAGTGGATTCTTATGTTCATTCATCTACCTCCGATATAGTTGCAGCCCATTTTAAAATTGCTAGTATGCCTGGAGTGTGGGTTACCTGACTGCCGGGGCCACCAGAGGTTTTCCCTTAATCGGCCTCAAGGGGTTTTTTCCTATCCACTGAGCGGCAGGTATACACATAATCACATCCTACTAATATAATCACTAACCATCCCTCTGTTTGTCTCGTTTGTCCTTCTGGTCTTTTGTTTATGTTATGCGTTGGCATGTGCTGTCTTTTGTTTGTCTCACGGTGTGGGAGTTTTCGTGAGGTGCCGGGGGTCCATCCTTTGGGGGGCAAGTGAGTCTCACTTCCCCAACCTCAGGGCTAGGCATCCACCTCCCTTACCTTCAGGGGAGTTCATGTGAGTCAGAGCGGACCCCCGGCCACACTGTCCTGTTGCAGCTCTTGCACTTATCTTACCTCACTTGAGGCTCTGTTCTATTCTGCCTTTCTTTCAGGACGTGGCCCTCGTACTCGAGTCCCATACTAACCTCTATGCTTTGTCCTTATTTCAGGTCCCAGGCAGCATGACGTCTCGGCCAATTGGGGGTTTAACGAGCGCCCCTTTACAGAAGTCTCAGATGCTGGGTACCTCTCTCCCTCATCTCCTCTCGTGTCCTGGCCTTCTGGGACCGACTTCGTCTCAAGGGGCGGCTTCCCGAGTCATAACCCTCATATGTGTTTTTGGTCGCTGGGTCCTTTGCCCCTGGGATGTGTCGGCATCATCGCCCTCAGTCAGTTACCACTGTCTATCCTACTAACTGCTCCTTTCTGCTTCTTCTGCCCTATCCTTACACCCCCCAGCTCACGCCCCGTGAATAGTTTAATATTGTCAAACCAGTTGTAAAGAAAGACTTGTCTATAGTGACCACATCCCATAACAGGATTTCTATGAAGACCAACTGTAATGCATAGCAATATTTGACTGTAATTTTAGAGTATATAATTACTGTCTAACTGTGGTAACCGTCTATACCACTAGCTCGCAGCAAAACTAATAATCCAGATTTAAATGTATTTCCAGTACCAGTAGATGGCGCTCCTCCTTCGAGTAATTTAATTGTGTGCAAAAAAGTCCAAGATTTTAGGAAACCAAACACTCAACTAACCTGGCTGTTGTAAACCTGGTTTATTTTCTTCAATGAAAGTTTTTAACATGTTGAATTCATTGGGCTGATGCAAAAGTTTTTAACATGTTGAATTCATTGGGCTGATGCAAAAGTTTTACATGTTTTGTAAAAATCTTTTTTTTTTTTTTTTTATCAAACTACAAGTTAATGACACACATAGGTTTGAACTTCACTAGATTAGTTGCTTTGTCACGAAATCCGCGTGGTCAGATTTCTTTACGTACTCTTATGAACTGCTCAGCATACACTCTTATCTCTGGGGAGACGTTAGGAGGAAAGAGATGTTATTACTCCTAGTGGGATATAGTTCGTGCTCTGGACCCGCAGTATATCCAGATGACTAATATAGAACTCAAGAAATTGACAGACTCATGTATTTAAAGTTTTTTACGAATCGGAGTATGATCAGTACTCGTTCGGTTTATTAACGGTTAAATATTGGACAGAGTAGCTACAGGCTACGTCGTATCCCCAGCTGAAAGACACACTGGGCAGTCCAGTGTCTTAACAGATATCAACGTTAACACTTTAATACATGTATATATGTGTTAATCAAGGCCGACAAGCAGGCTCATTGATCTTGCAGTACTGGCTCACAGTTTCCTCTGCTTTCTGCTGCTCTGATATAAAGACATTACAATATCATATATTGATGTGGTGAGCACGTGGAGTTAAGTGTCATTAATCATCAAACCTGGTTAAAATTCTCAAAGCTATTTACTCCAAATCGTCATTAGCATTTTTTTCCTCAGTGGAAAATATTTATGAGAATTACTTATCACAAAATGAATAAAGAAACAAAGTTATACTACTGTAACAGGGGAGATCTGGACTGACTGTCTGGCACATTTGTATTACTGCAGGTAGAGGGCAGCAGTCTCGTGGGTCTTGGTGATGACACGGAGAGAAGAGGGTGTGTGTGCTTTCCCTCTCTCTGAGTGGCTGAGGGGCGGGCCTTGGGAGACTGCTCGGCCCATAAGATCTGGTTTGGTTGGGCGCTCGGGGGGCCGTGTTTGGGGAATACCCAGTGACACTGACGAAATACGTCAGTTTTAAAATAAAATGAGGCAAAACTGGCTGAGAAAAACAGCCGGCCTTAAAAGAATTTAAAGAGGAACAAAATAACAGAAATCACCACGTACCCGAGGGGACGTGCTTAGTTGTACGGGGAACTCCGGCCATCCCAGTGTATAGAGGGTAACGGAGCGTAGGACAGAGGCTCGTTCTGACCGGCTTAGCGGCAGTGGGGGCACTGCGTAAGCAGCACTTTTTGTTTGTAGTTTTATTACTGTGTTTTATTTTCCCTTTTTCTTTCGTCTGGTTTTCATTATTATTTACGAGCACTTGTGCCTGTACCTGAATTGGTAAACACCGTGGTTCTGGCTACTGTTGTCAGTATCCAGTCCACGGACAACAGCGCCATCTACTGTACCAAATAAATCAGTGTGCCTGAGCGGCGTTACAAATAAAGTACTGTCTCCTTGTGTCAGTGAATTGCCCAACACCCTTCCACAACTACTTAAACACGAACATTAAACTTCCGTGTTGATTTCTGGGTTGCTGACTTCATTAGAAGTGTTTTTTTTTCTGCGCGAATGAAAAATTCGAGTAAAGAATACAGCACTATGTGTGTTAACACTGAAATATATAGCATAAGCAAGCGGGTCAGTAACAGACTTAACCCCCGTCACGTAATAAATACAACATTATTAGAGATATCAATATCATAAAAAAGTAAAATGATGAAAAAAAGAAAGTAAAGACATCATTTAACGTTATAAAACTAGGAAATTTGACTAACTTCAGTGGGTGTTTTGTTCTCGTTTCAGAAGGAAATTGTGCAGAGTAAATGGCTGTGTATGTATGCATAGGCTACTAATGAATCAATGGAAGGGTTTACCTTGGGTTTTCAGCTCTCCAGGTCTCAGCCGAGGAATCTGCAGTCATGAGAACATAAGAACATAAGAAAGTTTACAAACGAGAGGAGGCCATTCAGCCGATCTTGCTCGTTTGGTTGTTAGTAGCTTATTGATCCCAGAATCTTATCAAGTAGCTTCTTGAAGGATCCCAGGGTGTCAGCTTCAACATTTCTGGGGAGTTGGTTCCAGACCCTCACAATTCTCTGTGTAAAACAGTGCCTCCTATTTTCTGTTCTGAATGCTCCTTTATCTAATCTCCATTTGTGACCCCTGGTCCTTGTTTCTTTTTTCAGGTCAAAGAAGTCCCCTGGGTCGACATTGTCTATTCCTTTCAGGATTTTGAATGTTTGAATCAGATCGCCACGTAGTCTTCTTTGTTCAAGTCTAAATAGATTCAATTCTTTTATCCTGTCTGCATACGACATGCCTTTTAAACCCGGGATAATTCTGGTTGCTCTTCCTTGCACTCTTTCTAGAGCAGCAATATACTTTTTGTAACGAGGTGACCAGAACTGAACACAATATTCTAGGTCTTACTAATGCATTGTAAAGTTTTAACATTACTTCCCTTGATTTAAAGTCAACACTTCTCACAATATATCCAAGCACCTTGTTGGCCTTTTTTATAGCTTCCCCACATTGTCTAGATGAAGACATTTCTGAGTCAACATAAACTCCTAGGTCTTTTTCATAGTTCCCATCTTCAATTTCAATATCTCCCATATGATATTTATAATGTACATTTGTATTGCTTGCATGCAATACTTTACACTTGTGTCTATTAAATGTCATTTGCCATGTGTCTGCCCAGTTCTGAATGCTGTCTAGATCATTTTGAATGACCTTTGCTGCTGCAACAGTGTTTGCCACTCCTCCTCTTTTTGTGTCGTCTGCAAATTTAATGAGTTTGCTTACTATACCAGAATCTAAATCATTAATGTAGATTAGGAATAGCAGAGGACCTAATACTGATCCCTGTGGTACACCACTGGTTACCTCGCTCCATTTTGAGGTTTCTCTTCTAATCAGTACTTTCTGTTTTCTACATGTTAACCACTCCCTAATCCATGTGCATGCATTTCCTTGAATCCCTACTGCGTTCAGTTTGAGAATTAATCTTTTATGTGGGACTTTGTTAAAAGCTTTCTGGAAATCTAAATAAACCATGTTGTATGCTTTGCAATTATCCACTGTCGATGTTGCATCCTCAAAAAAGTCAAGCAGGTTAGTTAGATACGATCTCCCTTTCCTAAAACCATGCTGACTGTCTCCCAGGATATTGTTACCATATAGGTAATTTTACATACAATAGAAGTCAGGCTTATTGGTCTGTAGTTACCTGGTTCGGTTTTATCTTCCTTTTTGTGGATTGGTATTACGTTTGCAATTTTACAGTCTGTCGGTACAACCCCTGTGTCAAGAGACTGTTCATGATCTCGGTTAGCGGTTTGTAAATAACTTTTTTCATTTCTTTGAGTACTATTGGGAGGATCTCATCTGGCCTAGGGGATTTGTTTATTTTAAGAGCGCCTAGTCCCTTTAACACTTCTGCCTCTGTTATGCTAAAGTTATTTAAAACTGGATAGGAACAGGTCAACATGTGGGGCATGTTGTCCATGTCCATTCACAAATTATCTTAAAAGTATTTAAATCTCATAATCATTTACAAGCATACTGTAATCTAGAGCAAATAATTAGAATTTAGCGTTGTCAATAACAGATATGAATGAAAATGGATAATAGATTCATAATTATTAATACTGACAGAGTTTGGAGTCCCCACTTGGATAGTGTGAAACGACGCTCACACAGGGCTGTGTGTGTTTGTGCAATATAAGTACACTATGCAAGTACATTGTAGGTAACTGGTATAAAATAGTTAATAGTAATTAGGCTGCTAACTGTGCTTTCAATTTTCTATCAATATAAAACTTTACCAGGTTCCCCCCCACCCCGCACCACACTGCACATTATAGTCCCCACTTAGATAGTATTGAGTGACACAAGTCCCCACTTACATAGAACAGAATGATGCTCACACACTGAAATAGAAATTACTTTCTCCATTTAGATTTTTTTGTATATAGTGACATATAAATAAATTAATGTATTTTAAAATTGTCATGTGAATATTATGATTTAGATATTAAAATGATATATTTATTGATAGGTATGATAAAAAATAGTTAATTAAAATTAAGTTGAAATAATCTTATGGTTATAATTAGTTTAGCTAAATATTGCCTTTTTAAAACATTCTCATAATCATTTGCAAAGATTCTGTAAAGAGTAAAGAATTAGAACTTAAACTATTAAATGCTGAATGGTAAGAAAGAGGAAGATGAATCTGCAACATGTCTGTGTAATGGTTGTGAACAGCAGGACTCGGAGTGGCTGCGGCTCAGACACAGTCCTACTGCAGGCTGTGCAGGACCCCACTTTGTAGCGTAAACGTGGTTTAAGTCCCCACTTGGTTGTTTATTTTTTAAATGTATTTTTTCTAATTTAAACAAATATTATCAATGTTGAGCTTTTTTCTATATATTTTTTGATTAAAGAATATGTTGGGAAGTCGAGTGTGTGTGTATGTGTGAGTGTGTGTATGTGTGTGTGTCTGTGAGGGTGTGTGTGTGTGTGTGTCAGTGTGTGCGCGTGTGTGTGTGTGTGAGTGTGTGTGCGTGTGTGTGAGTGCGTGTGCGTGTGTATGTGTGTGTCAGTGTGTGTGTGTGTGTCTCAGTGTGTGTGTGCGTGTGTCAGTGTGTGTGTGTGTGTGTCTCAGTGTGTGTGTGTGTGTGTCAGTGTGTGTGTGTGTCTGTGTGTCTGTGTCAGTGTGTGTGTGTGTGTGTGTGTTTGTGTGTGTGTGTGAGTGTCTGTGTGTGTGTGTGTGTGCGTGTGTGTCAATGTGTGTGTGTGTGTGCGTGCGTGTGTGTGTGTCAGTGTGTGTGTGTATGAGTGTGTGTGTGTCTGTGTGTCTGTGTCAGTGTGTGTGTGTGTGTGTGTGTGCGAGTGTGTGTGTGTGTCTCAGTGTGTGTGTGTGTGCGTGCGTGTGTGTGTGTGTGTGTGTGTCAGTGTGTGTGTGCGTGTGTGTCAGTGTGTGTGTCAGTGTGTGTGCGCGCGTGTGTGTGTGTGTCAGTGTGTGTGTGTGTGTGTATGAGTGTGTGTGTGTCTGTGTGTCAGTGTGTGTGTGTGTGTGCATGTGTGTCAATGTGTGTGTGTGTGTGCGTGTGTGTGTGTGTCAGTGTGTGCGTGTGTGTGTGTGTGTGTGTCAGTGTGTGTGTGTCTCAGTGTGTGTGTGTGTCAGTGTGTGTGAGTCAGTGTGTGTGTGTCAGTGTGTGTGCGTGTCTCAGTGTGTGTGTGTGTCAGTGTGTGTGTGTGTGCGTGCGTGTGTGTGTCAGTGTGTGTGTGTCTGTGTGTGTGTGTGTGTGTGTCTGTGTGTCTGTGTCAGTGTGTGTGTGTTTGTGTGTGTGTGTGTAATTGTGTGTGTGTGTGTGCGAGTGTGTGTGTGTCAGTGTGTGTGTGTGTCTCAGTGTGTGTGTGTGTGCGTGCGTGTGTGTGTGTGTGTGTCAGTGTGTGTGTGTGTGTCAGTGTGTGTGTGCGTGAGTTCGTGTGTGTGTGTGTGTCAGTGTGTGTGTGCGTGTGTGTCAGTGTGTGTGTCAGTGTGTGCATGCGTGTGTGTGTGTCAGTGTGTGTGTGTGTGTGTCTGTGTGTGTGTGTGTGTGTGCGTGCGTGTGTGTCAGTGTGTGTGTGTGTGTCTCAGTGTGTCTCAGTGTGTGTGCGTGTGTCAGTGTGTTTGTGTGTGTGTATGTGTGTATGTGTGTGTGTCAGTGTGTGTGTGTATCAGTGTGTGTGTGTGTCTGTGTGCGTGTGTCAGTGTGTGTGTGTCAGTGTGTGTGTGTATGTGTGTGTCTCAGTGTGTGTGTCAGTGTGTGTGTGTGTGTATGGGGGGGGGTCATTTTATGACACTACAAGTTTCTCACTTTTTATTTACCCTCTCAGTCAAAATTTCAAGTTTCTCAGATTCTAAAACACTACGCTAGTAACATGGTAAGTGTGCATTTACGTCATAGTTTTTAAACAGACCTAATACTATGTAAAATAAAAAATGACTGAAAGGAAAAGTTTTCAATAACAATTAATTTATTAATAGGATTTAGAAAATAAATTCAATAACAAAATTAGAAAACAAATATTGCATTTAAAAGTAAACATTTCAAAAACTAAATGAAATAAATAACACACATTACTTTAAAATATATCAAATACATACTATACATATCTTAATCAACATTTCAAAAACTACATGAAATAACAGGAACATTACTTTGAAAGCAATATATTAAATATATACATATCTTAATCAACATTTCAAAAACTACATGATAACAAACATTACTTTAAAAGTAATGTATCAACATAGATATATTACATACAGTAAAAAATACATAAATTAATTATTAATGATGTCTTTCTTATCTGCTTGCTTGAAAAAACACATTGTGATGTTTCTTGCTTTAATTTCAACAGATTACTCATTTAAAAATATATATTTTTGTCAATTATACTCGTGATACTAATATTATAAGCGGGTAGGCATGAGTGACCAGGGTGTGACTTGGCTAATTTTAAAATCAATAAAATTATTTTAACTGATACCTTATGAACCTAAAATGAATATTTACAGGTGGAAGGTCCCTTGGTCGATAACCTGCTGCAGGCAAAGGCTGAACAGCGAGGCATACTGTTTAAATGAATAGAGAATTTAATACACAAACTATAGCAGGAAAGGTTTTGTTGGGTGTGGTAATATGGCCACGGCAAACTTCCAGTGATTTCAACTCTTGCCATAGCCTGCCAGTGGCATGCGCGATCCAGTGTTTATAGATCAGTGGTAGTAGCCTACTGTGGTTATAGAGATAGGAGTTTATAACGAGGCTCTGATGAAAAAAGCTGTCTGGGTTTCTCCAATTTTAACCCCTGCTCAGATCACATGATCTGCTAGTGCCAGTGCAGCATACTAAAATACCTTCTAAGATCATCCCTGGGGCCGCTGGCCCAGCCTCTCTAGCTGTAAGTCCCACCCCTTACACAGGGTGTATAAATTGCAAGGCTTTGAAAGCTTTATTTAACATGTAGCACAATAGTCAGTAATGAAGGCCCAGAGTCTCTTTGAAAAGTACGAGGCTCCAGGGGCTCTATTACCACTACGAGGCCCCGGGGGCTCTATTACCACTACGGGGACTCTATTACCACTACGGGGTCCCGGGGGCTGTATTACCACTACGGGGCCCCAGGGGCTGTATTACCACTATGGAACCAGGGGGCTGTATTACCACTACAGCTGCTGGGGGACCGGATGCACACTGATGGGAGGAATTTTCAGAACTTGTTTTCTGTATTACGGAGGGTTCTGTTTAAAACTATTCTGATTCTATAAACAAAGCAACAGTAGAACAGTTATGAGACAGCCACACACACTGAACAGGATTAGCATCAGGAGCAGCAGTGTGGAGTATTGGTTAGGGCTCAGGACTCCTGACCAGAGGGGCGTGGGTTCAATCCCAGGTGGGAGACACTGCTGCTGTACTCTTGAGCAAGGTACTTTACCTAGATTGCTCCAGTAAAAACCCAACTGTATAAATGGGTAATTGTATGTAAAAATAATGTGATATCTTGTAACAATTGTAAGTCTCTCTGGATAAAGGCGTCTGCTAAGAAAATAAATAATAATAATGACACCAGGTGGCGCATACTGCAGAATGGAAATGGCCTACTGGCATTACTTCCCTTCCTCAATGCCAAAAGGCTCTGGTCATCTCCTGTATGCAAGGGGGAGTTGACACACATGGGGTCATACTGAGCAAGTAACACTGGGGAGGTCTGGAGAGTAGCTGTGTGCTCTGAAAAATTGATTAAATACCAAAAAAAATATTTATAAATAGTTGGATTGAGTTTAATATATTGTTTTGTTTGTATTGTTTATTTCTTGCTTAAGTTTTTTTTACTTTCTGATTGAAGTTCAGCAATAAATATTTACATTTTATTACTTCTGTCTGCTTCCTGCATAACATCAGCCACGTGACCTCACTTTCTTACAGTAACCATTAACCTATATACACTATATAAGGAGTTATAAGCTAGATTTACATTTAAACTTAAGGAGAGGTCATTTTAGGATAGGTCACATATGGTTTCCTATATGTGTTCCATAGTAACCATTAACCTATCTGCACTTTGTAAGAATTATAAGCTAGTTTTACATTTGACCGAAGATTTTAAAATGTTTTTAAAGAAGTGCGTCAGGTGGCTATATTGGTTTAGGCATGAATACCATTTTTGAAAAAAGTCAATTGCATTGACACAGGGATGATGCTTGTCAACTTTGGAGTTAATCAAATAAACCATTTTCAACTGAAGTGGTTTTAAATTTAAGAAGAAAATATAGGTCTGGCAGCCATCTTGTTTTAAAAAAGAACACCAATTTTGCCATATTTGAATCCCACTGTCCCCAGGATGACACCTACCAGGTTAGGAGTTGGTTGGTTAAACGGTATGTAAACAGAAGGAATTTGATGTTTAGGCGTGTTTTGGCAAATTTGGTGACAGCCATTGTGATAGTAAAATTTATCGCAGCAACTTTTGCTTTGCAAACTTGAAGCAGGTTTTGTTGCTGATGACATATGCGAAGTTTCAGATCAATCGGTTCACCGATTCCCAAGAAGAAGATTTTGAAAGGCTGTTCCAAAAAGTGTGTCAGGCCGCCATTTAGGTTGATGCAGGAATGTAATTTTTTTTAGCTTCTGAACTGTAATCTACACAGGATGATAACTGCCAAGTTTCATGTTGATTGGTTACACCACGTGTGAACAGGAGCAGTTTAAGTTTTTGGGAGGAAAAACGACAATTAAAAAAAATCTTTACAATAACAGGCTTCCCAAGCCAACTTGAAAGCCTGAAAATTACAACCTCTAACTTTTCAAGATGCTTGTGGTCTTTCTGGGTGGTTCTTGTTGCATATCTTTATTATGGGTTCAGAAGATGTTCATCATAGACTTAAATAATGTAGTTACATCAGCCACATTGTATTTATATTAGTGAGTGTCAGCGCTATCTAGTGCACAGCTAGTATATTGCCAGCAAAGCAAAAGGAAACTTGATCCATAGTGGCAGATCACTAGATGGCGCTGGTGTCTACTTCTATAAAGACACTGTCTGGTCTAGCCTGTTTTTATATTTCGATTGCAGATAACCAGCACTGAGGAACAGCTCCTGATAAAAAAAATAAAAAAACCATTAAAAATTACTCCCAGTCGATCAGATCAGTGAACATGGTCATGTTTGTTTCTTGTCATTTGGGAACTAACACTGCGGGCTCAGAGTCTGGCACAGACTGATTTACAGAAAAATGAAAATCGCTCAATACTGGAGGATTTTAAATGCAAACCTAATATAACAGTCATTTATTTGTGGATTAATTTATAGACCTCCACAAAAAAATATCTGCAAATATTTAGATTTACAGTAATGGCCAAACATTTTGCATCACCTAGAATTTTAGGCTTCAGACAAAAAGAAAAAAAAAACAACACGTAATCAAAGAAACTGAAAATGAGATCACAAGAGTCTCCCGGAAGCCATAATATTAGCACAGTATTTCATGTTATCAGTTTTTCGTTAATATGCAAAACTACAAAGCAGCACAACATTATTCATAAGGTTTCATTCGACTTTATGAAGCAAAATGAGTTAATTCTATAGGGTACTGCTAAACTTTTAGGCATAGCTGCTGTACACTGATATAGTGTACAATGCACAGGATAGAATGCAAGCTTTGTAGTTGAAATAAGAGCACAGGTTTCAGTCCAGTTAATTCCTCTTCGACACACGATGCATTGCGGCTATTATTATAATAACTGCCGTGAGAAATGAAACTATTTCCAAACTTCCATCATCAGCAAAGTGAAATCAACGCGACCATGTTCTGTAAGAAAACGAGACCAAACACAAAAATAAAATTAAACATCACAACATTACTGTTATAGAGCAGCTTTTAGCATTAGCCAATTTAGTAGGGTTCCAGATAAACACCCAAATTACAATGGTCAATCCTTGAATCGTAATATCCAGACCAGTTGCTTCATTGTGGCGTTTATGGTAGTCCAGCAGAACTTGATTCATATAAAAAAAAAAAAACACATTGTCAACTAAATCACTTCCAAAGAAATAAATACAATTGCACCTAAAGCAAACTAGCCAATAACGTTTGAATAACTTCCACAAAACAAACATTGCAATGACGCCGCAACATGTAGCTAGAAGGGATCACTTGGAACAGCGAGCATGTACGGAAAGCGAGCATGACCAAAAAAAGCGCTCCCTCAAACCAAAATAACGCTAGTCCTCACTTCTACCTTTTTCAAACTTCTCATCAGTAGTAAAGTGAAGTCAAGGGCGGCCATGTTCTGTAAGAAAACGAGACCAAACACACACACACAAAAACACAAATTACTATTATTAATCATGACATCACTCTCATCCAGTAAAACCCCTTACCAATCTTTGTCACGGTTTTCTGTCTCCACTACACACGTGCACACGGCCCCGCTGCTCCAGACCTCGACCGGAATGGTGATCTGATTCCTGATAAAGTCCAGAGTGGACTCACTGGAATCTTCGGACCCGGAGTCGGTCAGTCCGTGTCGAACACTCCCCGCTATGTCCCAGTAGACACGAGCCTGCTCGGATACCCCGAACACCAGACTCACTAAAGTAGCGGAACCGCCGGACTGGACTTCCCTGGCAGAGGGGGAGAGGATTGCAATGGATGATGGGGTTCTGAGAGAGCTATCTATAGAGTGAGAAAAAATTAAATTAAATTAAAATATCAAAGTACTTCATGCTTTAAATTTACTACAGGCTGCACCTCAGTAGAAAAACATTCCTATGAAAAAATAAAAAAATAACCTTTGATGATTAAACCTCTAAACTTTACTTCCAGAACAATCCTACACATTACTTTTGATATAGTGAGAAATCAGCGATGCCGCGTAAAATAAACAAAAACAGCAATGGTGCTTTTATATCGTCTACATAATATTATATTTTTCCTGTTTACTATTCTAGTTTATGAGTCTTCAAACAATGAGTAAAAGGGAATGTCACCCCCAGCAGCGTTCTCTTTTCTTACTCGTCACTATCAGTGCTGATCCATTCCCCAGGTAGATGGAGGAGCCCTTCACGAAAGCGCAGTAGAAGGTAGCCGAGTGCCGTACGCTGGTCAGGGTCAAGGAACACATTCTCTCCGCCTGATTATCCATGAAGTGATCCCCAGAACCAGCGTTCATGAAGGGCTCCATTACCGGGGTGAGGCGCTGCACCCGGAACCACATGATGGAGTAGCAATAGCCGGTGAAGTCTCTCATATCACAGGTCAAGATCACAGTGCTCAGCTCGCACTACCGACGGGTACTGCCAAACCTGAGCCGCCACTACTGCAACACAAACAACAATAATAATAATAATAATAATAATAATAATAATAATAATAATAATAATAATAATAATAATAATAATAAAATGTTACGTTATTTACCGTAACCCTGGTTCCCTGAAAAAGAAGACGACCACCAATGACATTACATATGGGATATGCCTGCCCATTCAGTAGGTATCACTGAGCTCCTTATACCAGAGCTGCCGTTAGGCCCCTTCCTGGGATGATGCACTCGATCCCGCGCTCCAAAGGGATAAAACTGTCATCCTAAGGAAGCCAAATTCTCTTTTTCCATTGAACCCGTGAGGGCAACCGATGTGACCTCGTGGTTGGCTGTTGTCTTCTCTTTCAGGGAACCAGGGTTACAGTAAGTAACCTAACATTCCCTTTCAATTCGAAGACGACCACCAATGACATTACGTATGGGATCATGTATACCAGAGCTGTCGCGAGAGAGAAGGAATGGCAGCATATGATGCCTAAGCGGTGGAGGGAGTACCATAGGGGGCAACGCGTCATCTCTGCCGAGGCGAAGAGCTCGACCCGAGCCTTCCCAAAACGTTCCCAAATGCGCTCCACTGTCTGAGGGTGGAGTTGCTTCTCTGACAGATGCGGATCATTCGTGGAGAGGAGGTCCGCTGCCCAGTTCATTTCTCCAGGAATGTGCGTCGCCCGTAGGGACAGCAAGTTCCTCTGAGCCCCTGTCAATAGCCTGAAGGCCATGCGATGCAACCCCGGGGAACGTACGCCACCTTGGTGGTAGACATACGTCAATACTGTCGTGTTCTCTGTCCGGATCAACACATGTGTACCGCTCAGCACTGGGAGTAAGTGGTGGAGAGCAAGGGATACCGCTTGCAACTCCAGCATATTTATGTGCAGGGATGTCCAGTCTGGCCAGGATCTGCATACTCCTCTGCCTTCCCAGACCACTCCTCAAACCAAGTTGGAGGTGTCTGTCGTCACCACTTGGCGGTTCAACACTACACCCGTTCGCAAACCTTCGTACAGGTGAGAGGTTGTCCTCCACCAGCGTAGGGCTGCCGGGCACGCATGAGACACACTCAGCCGACGGCTGGCCCAAAGGTATGTCCTGGTGATATAGGTGCGTCAAGCAGTGCAGCCTTATCAGCATCAGAAACTCTGACTTGTGACAGCCACAGCTGTGTATGAGCCACGATCAAGCTAGCCAGGCTCCGACTAGGAGCTTGCCCTAGGAGCACGGTGATCTGCAGCAGCGTGCTGGACAGGAGATGTAACACCGTGGCCACCGGCTCAGGGAGTGGAGCCTCACGCAGTACACCGTCCATATAAGCAGTAAGCACACTCGCTGTATTAGACAGGAGAGTTGCCTGTGCCTCTGCTGCACACGCCTGCTTGAGATGAGGGCGAGGAGCCATCGTCTGCATCTGGAAAACGGACCGACGTGGTTCTGCCGTTGGCCTCCAGGGGACCTCTAATTGTTAACATATAGAAAACAGAAAGTACTGATTAGTGGAGAAACCTCAAAATGGAGCGAGGTAACCAGTGGTGTACCACGGGAATCAGTATTAGGTCTTCTGCTATTTATAATCTACATTAATGATTTAGATTCTGGTATAGTAAGCAAACTTGTTAAATTTGCAGAAGACACAACAATAGGAGGAGTGGCAAACACTGTTGTAGCAGCAAAGGTCATTCAAAATGACAGCATTCAGAACTGGGCAGACACATGACAAATTACATTTAATAGAGAAAAGTGTAAAGTATTGCATGCAGGCAATAAAAATGTGCATTATAAATATCATATGGGAGATACTGAAATTGAAGAAGGGAACTATGAAAAAGACCTAGGAGTTTATGTTGACTCAGAAATGTCTTCATCTAGACAATGTGGGGAAGCTATAAAAAAGGCCAACAAGATGCTCGGATATATTGTGAGAAGTGTTGACTTTAAATCAAGGGAAGTAATGTTTAAACTTTACAATGCATTAGTAAGATCTCACCTAGATTATTGTGCTCAGTTCTGGTCACCTCGTTACAAAAAGGATATTGCTGCTCTAGAAAGAGTGCAAAGAAGAGCAACCAGAATTATCCCGGGTTTAAAAGGCATGTCATATGCAGACAGGATAAATGAATTGAGCTGAAGTTCAGTCTTGAACAAAGAAGACTACGCAGCGATCTGATTCAAACACTCAAAATCCTAAAAGGTATAGACAATGTCGACCCAGGGCACTTTTTTGACCTGAAAAAAGAAACACGGACCAGGGGTCACAAATGGAGATTAGATAAAGGGGCATTCAGAACAGAAAATAGGAGGCACTTTTTTACACAGAGAATTGGAACCATCTCCCCAGTAGTGTTATTGAAGCTGACACACTGAGATCCTTCAAGAAGCTGCTTGATGAGATTCTGGGATCAGTAAGTTACTAACAACCAAACGAGCAAGATGGACTGAATGGCCTCCTCTCGTTTGTAAACTTTCTTATGATCTTATGTTCTTACTTATCATTGCCTAGTTAGTTTCCGCTCGTCTCTGCTCCACCTTACACAGGATAAAGCGTCGGGGCTTGCAGTTATATATGACACTCCAGAAAATCGCACATATCTCTTCAAAGGAGAGCAATTTTAAGCTCTTTGTCAGCATTCGACCAATTCTGTTCACTCAAGCCCTTCGACTAAACTAAACTCTTTAAAATGTGTGCAAATTTGTTTTGCGATGTTAACCAATGCACTACAACAACTTACTTTAAGAATGCACATTAAAACAAACGTCTGGGACTTTTCAACAGACTCAACAGATCTGCGCCAGCTGCCTCACAAGCTGTCAATCAAACGTGGCTTACACATGATTCGTTGTGTGAGAGGAAGATCCGATCCAAATCTTGCATTACAATTACTACTTTGATTTGATTGGCTAAAGCCTACGGCATTTAAAAAAAGAAGCCTATTTGATCTAAACTTAAACACCCGCCTTTGGGGCGCACAGTTGACGTTTATTATTATTATTTTTATATACAAATGTACTTAAACTTGGCATTCACATAGGCGCAGATTTGGGTGGGCCTATGTACAAACTGGGCCCACCCGTGGCTACGCCACTCGTTTGAACAGTGGGAGACGCGAGGACTATTGATTTGTTTTATGGCGAGTGCTTGAAAATCGGCTTCTGTTTAATTGCATCGAGACGTTTTCTCTGCTTGTGCCGATTACGCTATTTTACAACCTTGGAGATCCACAGCTGAAGTATTCTGTATAGATAAGTACTAAATTAAAATTATTGCTGAGAAACCTTACCCTCCACGCTCTGTGTTAGGGTAATGTGTATTGAGTATGTGTTTTTACTTATTGTGTGTAACTATTTTAAGGTTGTAACAACAAGGAATTGCTTATTTTAAACTTGTAATTGTACTCCTGTGCATTGATTATGATACAGACAGTTTGTTAATGTGATAGCCTGACCAGTCTAAAGTACCAGTTGCTTGGTGGTAGTTAATTAATTATTTGTAGTGTCAGTGCACGTTATATTGTTGTGTGTGAATCCATGTTTGAGATTTGGTTGCTGTTTTATTTGTTTATTTTCTTTATTTCACTGGTTATTATTTGATTTGTGTTTTGTTTCACATTTGATATTTATTTTGGTTTGATTGTGTTTTGTAGTATGCACTGCTGCTAAGGGCTGAGCCTTTCTACTCGTCACCTGATTGCTGCTACTTTGAAACAGTCGCTGCTACACGAATACTATTGCTGTTAAATGGAATAGTTGCCCTTTGTGATAATAAACTTCTGTCAATTTTTAATTGGTCTCTTGGTCACGTGCTTGGGAGTGGTGCTGGTAATGTGTTTTATAAGTCCTTGCTCAATAAAAAAAAACCTTAACGAGGATTTTCCTCTTCTCTCTACTACCATCTTGGGAGCAGCGTAGCGGCTCAACTAAGTATATTTTCGAAATAATTAATAGGTGTTAAAACCGGTTACACTTAAAGAAACTTATTTATAATTCTTTTCATTAATTTTTTCACAGTAAATTATTAAGCCAAATGCACACAAGTAGTGAAAGAGATTCAGGTTGTGTAGATCAATCACTACGGTGATAATTCTGTTCTAACATTTAAAAGAGATACATACACGGTCAGTCTGTACATAACCTATATATTACATAAGAACGGTTCTTTAGAGAAGCTACAATGCAAGGATTCCCACGAAACTCACAGAAACCCAAACAAGATTCTAGATAAATATTTAGGAAATAAACTGAACTAATAGAAAACATATATCCAAAAAATCAAACAAAAACCCACTGACATTATTAACACTGAACTGTACTTCCCCGAAAAACGTATTGTATCGTAGACACGTTACCGTGTTCATTTAAACACTCAATTTAATGCAAAATGACAAACATGACCAAAGAATGAATAAAACGGTCCGTGTTTTACCTTGCAGGCTGAGAGATGACAGAATCACAAAGGCGAGCATGATGAAGACGGGTGGAAACAATACTTCTTGGCAACTTCACACTTGCAGCGCGTCTTGCTTCTGTTCTCAAGAATTTGTGGTCAAACCGGACAACAGACTGCCAAGTGACATCAGTGGGTGTAAAGGTAATGATGCATACATGTTGTCCGTTTATCTTGGACATATACAATATAACGTACAGATCAGTAAATGTTTTTTTTTTTCAAACATGATATAGGCCAGTATTACATATTGTCTAATATATATATATATATATATATATATATATATATATATATATATATATATATATATATATATATATATATATATATATATATATATATATAAATTTAAATACACAAGTGACCTAGATAAAGCAGCACACTCATGTTGATTAACATGAAAAGAAAAAGGGCGCTAACTATTCATTAGAACTAGACCAGGTCTTAACCACAAACCTTCAAAGATTTAACTGACCCGAGCAAGGAAGAGTGAAAATGACAAGATAGTTCGCACTCCTATATAAACTTTAAGAACATAAGAAAGTTTACAAACGAGAGGAGGCCATTTGGCCCATCTTGCTCGTTTGGTTGTTAGTAGCTTATTGATCCCAGAATCTCATCAAGCAGCTTCTTGATGAATCCCAGGGTGTCAGCTTCAACAACATTACTGGGAAGTTGGTTCCAGACCCTCACAATTCTCTGTGTAAAAAAGTGCCTCCTATTTTCTGTTCTGAACGCCCCTTTATCTAATCTCATTTTTTGACCCCTGGTCCTTGTTTCTTTTTTCAGGTCGAAAAAGTCCCTTGGTTCGACGTTGTCAGTACATTTTAGAATTAAATGCTTGAATCAGATCACTGCATAGTCTTCTTTGTTCAAGACTGAATAGATTAAATTCTTTCAGCCTGTCTGCATATGACATGACTTTTAAACCCAGGGTAATTCTGGTCGCTCTTCTTTGTACTCTTTTAGAGCAGAGATATCCTTTTTGTAATGAGGTGACCAGAATTGAACACAATATTCTAGGTGAGGTCTTACTAATGCATTGTAAAGTTTTAACATTACTTCCCTTAACATTTAACATTCATCCCAACACTGCATAAGGTTTTTATTTTTAAATGCAGAATTTCTGTTATCTAAAGGTGAGGAGAACTACTTCTTCTAACCTCTATCATATACGTGATATTATTCTATTAATAAATATATATTTCTATTGTGATTTCAGAGGGATGTGAAGCAGGCTTCCTCTGTGCTCTATAATCTCTTAGTGTTTACAATGTATTTATTCTCTATTGGTTAATATGTGACACTGCAGGGGATTTCTAATGTCTAAAGATCATCTTCTGAACCACTGTGGGAGATTCTTCTACTGTAGGCATTATAGTATATGGGTTACAGATTATACTATATGGATTATAGTTTATACTGTAAACTATATTTTGGATGTAATTAAGAATGTGGATTTGTTACCTTAAACATAAACAGGGCTTTCTTCTGTTTGATTTCTGATGGGACATCTACAGGCTTTTGGAATGTCTTTTTTAACTAAAGTCCCGCGGTGCAAATGTGAACATGGAAGGCTCTTTATAGGGCAGTGACTGTAATTGTCAGGACTGGATTGCCAACTATTGTTGAACAGCAACAAGACATATTTTCCATTACACCCCTTCCTGTCAACCTATGGTTCGTGTGGTCAGTGAGAACAGAGACATTTTACAGAGTATGGCACTGAACAAACACATCTCTTTACAACTTACACAACAAGCAGGTATCCGGTTCAATATAAGAGCACCGCGTGTTTCTTTATGGCTATGTCTGAAAGTTTTGCATCACATAGACTTTTATGATTGAGTCATAATTAAAAAAATAAACTACTGTGTATAAACAATTTAGATCTGTTATTTAACATATGTAAGCAAAGAAAGTGCAAGATTATATCGGAAAAGCCGTACAGTATTTCATGTTAGATTTCAACGTCACATTTTTGCATTTATATTAGTTTTTAGTATAATGGAAATAATAGAAAGCCAATATCAGAGACAGCTTATTAAAATCCTAAAAGGTATAGACAATGTCGAGCCAGGGGACTTCTTTGACCTGAAAAAAGAAACAAGGACCAGGGGTCACACATGGAGATTAAATAAAGGGGCATTCAGAACAGAACATAGGATGCACTTTTTCACACAGCGAATTGTGAGGGTGTGGAACTAACTCCCCAGTAATGTTGTTGAAGCCGATACCCTGGGATCCTTCAAGAAGCTGCTTGATGAGATTCTGGGATCAATAAGCTACTAACAACCAAATAAGCAAGATGGGCCAAATGGCCTCCTCTTGTTTGTAAACATTCTTTGTTCTTATGTTCTTAACACAATTATACAGTTGATAAGGTTGCAAAACAAGGTGCCCTAACCAGATCTCTGTGGAAAACACCGGTAGCAGCACTTGACACAAGTACATCCACGCCACTTGACCTTAAAGCAACACAAAAGGAGCTCTGGGCACCGGAAGGTGAACTAGTACCCTCTGTTAAAAAGGCCTCCCTCGTTCGGGTCTCCCAGGGTCTCTTGATGTGGAAGTACACTTGGGTGATTCCACCCTCACTGCAGTACACTCACACAATTGTATCATGAATACCCTCATGGGGGGGGGGTAGTGCTACTTTGGCTCTGCTGCAACACCACTTCTGGTGGCCTAACATGCATACAGACATGGTGAATGTCTGTAAGCTGTGTTTGATTTGTGCTCAAGTTAAGTCTGCCTGTCTAGACCAGTGCCCCCTGGTGGCCCTTGGGAAAGGTTACAAATTGACTTCTTTGGGCCTTTACCAATGGCTAAATGGGGATTACAATACAGGCTTCTGATACTGGACCAATTTACAAAAGGCCCTGAAATCTTTCTGACCAGAAATAACACTGCACTGACGGTAGCGCGTACCCTATGGGAAATATTGATACCCATTTGGGGGATGCCCCTGGAGATCAATTCTGACCAGGGACCGCACTTTACCAGAAAATTGTTTTAAGCATTGTACAAAATGCTAAACATAAAACAAAAATGGCATGTCTCTACCATCGAGTTCTGAGATGGTCGAAAGCATGAACTGCACAATCAAAGAAAGCATGACAACAATAATGCTACAAAAAGGAAATAATCGTCCTCAAACCATTCCAATAATTTTGGCCAAAATACGGGCCACACCCTCCAGATCAACAGGGATTAGCCCACATGAAATGATGACAAGAAGAATAATGAGGCTACCAATAGATCATAATCCAATTGACCTGGTAGTGCTCTCCACAGAATAACGAAAGCCAGATGGGACCCTCCTACTACCATGGTGACGAAGACAAAGTGCATTAAACAAGGGCAATGTGTACAACTGCAGCTCAAACGTGCACTGGGACTACAGATGTGGAAACTTCCCAATCAAAACAGACAATTTTAAAATTTGGAAAATTTTACTTCACGATGCCCCTGACAATGTTTGGAGTTAAAGGTAGGGCTATGGTCCAATAATGATGCTCCAAATGTTTTTATGGTCAGAACAATATGAAGGAACGTATGATGAGGGACAATGCCCGCACCAAAAGAATAAGAACATAAGAACATAAGAACATAAGAAAGTTTACAAACGAGAGGAGGCCATTCAGCCCATCTTGCTCATTTGGTTGTTAGTAGCTTATTGATCCCAGAATCTCATCAAGCAGCTTCTTGAAGGATCCCAGGGTGTCAGCTTCAACAATATTACTGGGGAGTTGGTTCCAGACCCTCACAATTCTCTGTGTAAAAAAGTGCCTCCTATTTTCTGTTCTGAATGCCCCTTTATCTAATCTCCATTTATGACCCCTGGTCCTTTTTTATTTTTCAAGTCAAAGAAGTCCCCCGGGTTGACATTGTCTATACCTTTTAGGATTTTGAATGTTTGAATCAGATCACCGCGTAGTCTTCTTTGTTCAAGACTGAATAGATTCAATTCTTTTAGCCTGTCTGCATATGACATGCCTTTTAAACCCGGGATAATTCTGGTTGCTCTTCTTTGCACTCTTTCTAGAGCAGCAATATCCTTTTTGTAACGAGGTGACCAGAACTGAACACAATATTCTAGGTGAGGTCTTACTAATGCATTGTAGAGTTTTAACATTACTTCCCTTGATTTAAATTCAACACTTCTCACAATATATCCAATCATCTTGTTAGCCTTTTTTATAGCTTCCCCACATTGTCTAGATGAAGACATTTCTGAGTCAACATAAACTCCTAGGTCTTTTTCATAGTTCCCTTCTTCAATTTCACTATCTCCCATATGATATTTATAATGAACATTTTTATTGCCCGCATGCAATACTTTACACTTTTCTCTATTAAATTTCATTTGCCATGTGTCTGCCCAATTTTGAATGCGGTCTAGATCATTTTGAATGACCTTTGCTGCTTCAACAGTGTCTGCCACTCCTCCTATTTTTGTGTCGTCTGCAAATTTAACGAGTTTGCTTACTATATCAGAGTCTAAATCATTAATGTAGATTAGGAATAGCAGGTTGGTTGGATGGTTGGATAACACCTATCTCTTGAAAAATAATGAAACATTTTATGTAGACGAATAACTATAATATGAGCAATCAAAACTGTATTTGGAAATCAATTTGAAATATAGCACTGACCTCCTGCAAAATGATCAACCAAGGTAGTGCCCAAAAATGCACCCACTACTGGAGGAAGACATCATTAAAAACTGTTTTTAATAATGCAATATGGTATTAACACATGTTATGTTTAATCTTACTAATCTTACTGTTATGTTTGATCAGCATTGCAAGTCACATACCAATATCAGACAATGGTTACAATTATGAATTACAAAGAAAGGATAGTGGTGTGGTGCACAAAGTATGCTGTTATGAAACTAATACACATGTGGTATGCCAATGTCCTGCAGTCACCCCACTTACCTAGTATCTGAAACGTTTGATTAAAAAGCAGAAGCCAGGTTTGATATTGGTAAAGGTAATTGCATACAACAGACCCCACGTTTAAGCTCAGAAGTTTGTATAAATGACATTGCAAGCATCTGAAATGTTTGCAGTTAATTAATAACTGTCAATATGATTTGATGGACTTAATCCAAGGCCGTAGTGATCAAACAGTGCTGTGGTCATGACATTAAAGAGTGTCACTTAAACTATGATTTTCAGACAGGATATAAATATTGCACATCATTTTAAAAATCCTGATTCAGCAGACTGTAGGTGGAAAGCATCACCACCCCAACACGAGGAGGAGGGGGAAGGAACCCCCCCCCCCCCCCCCCGAGCCAAGAACAAGCGAGAGGTCCAGAGAGGCTCGCTGCCAACAAAGGGTCAGCTGAACTTTGATTACTAAAAGCATGTAATGAGTCCCAACCCGATGGAACAGTAGCCCACTTTCAATGAATGGCTTTATGCATAATTTATTAATCGCGTAACAGATTATTGATTTATATGTTTTTTCATTATGTTTAGATTGTGTTTCAATGTGCTTTTCTAGTTACGTTGTTAAGGGTACATAAGGACCTTTTTATCTTATTGTGTTACATGTTCCCGTGTGTTACTACAATTGTTTACATAAGGTATGTGTTGTTTTATTTATTTATTTTTGTTTTTACATTTTTACCACATTTTTTTTAAATGGCGCGGCCATGCGGGTACATGAGAAGCCATCTTGAGGCAGGGAATGCAATTTAAAAGTTTAAAAAAGTGGTCAAAATGTATAAATAAATAAAATAAGAAATAAAACAACACACACGCCTTACATTGTAGCAACACGTTGGAACATGTAACACAATAAAATAAAAAGGTCCTTATGGACCCTTTAATGTGTTCACTAACTCTGCTTTTATATTAAGTTTCTATACATTATTGTGTAAGTTTCGAGTTCTTTCATTTCACATCGGCAAAACCAGCTACGTGCAGTTTTGCATAGCCGAACATGAAATAAAATAACAGACAAGCAGATATAGTGTGAGATGGGGGAGGGGAACTGAGAGACAAAATGGATGCGCTCTGCTATGTACAAAGTGGTATGCAATACGTCATGGACAGAGTGCAACCCCCCTCCCCTCCCTTTCCCCCGCAGAGGGAGTGTGCAGTGATAGAGTGGAAACCCAATCATTGGACAGAAGTAAGACAAATGGGAGGGGAATCACCAGTTGCTTTCGAAGGTATAACTATAAAATCTTGTAAAGTCTGTTTGTCTTTTCATCTCTTTTGAACTTCCGAGGCAAACATATGCACTGAGATGTACTAAGACCTGATTCGAAGTCATTTTGTAACTCGTGCTGATATGATTGTATTGGAGGTATACCTTTCTTTTATATAATGTGTTTTTGAATCAACAAACGTTTGTCAGCTTATTTTTCTAGTACAATCTAAAGAATAACGTTCAGTGTAGACTGTAATGTGGGTATTTGGAACTAATAAATGGTAAACATTTTTAAGATTTAAAACCTGGTCTGTTCTCCTCCTTATAGCATAACAATGTAGTTAATTTTATGTTTACCTTCATTCATAAACATCCCTTACGGAACGAAAATATAGTTTTAATATATTTTCGTTCCGTAAGGATTTTGTAATATATTTATTACAAAATGTATTCTAGAATATTTGCACAATTGTACAATATATAAATCATACTCTAATATTATTGTTTTTGACATGTGAATACTTTTAAAGTAGTTATAGAAATGCAAAAAAAAAAAAACGTTCAAGACTATTAAAAACCTTAAGACTAAAATGACAATATATTGTTTGTCAATATATTTACAAAATATATTTTCCTTCCATAAGGGCTTACAACATTCCAGCTCACACACTAGAATATTCTGCATTCTTATATTTGGGAACTACATTAGCGCAATCAGTTGTTCAGTTATCACCAAGTGCAATAAAAACGTAAACTGTAAAATGCAGATTGTTTGATATTACATAAAAAAATGTGTGTTTTGCAGTATCAATTCTGCAGTAGTAGCTTATGTAGGTTTATTTAGTCTATTTTTTATTGTTTGTGAACTGTGAAAAACAGTGTAAAATATTTATAGTAACTGATGATTTCTTTGACATATTTTTTGATGACCGGTATAAAAAAAAAAAAATGAAACAAAAACAGAAGAATGAAATTCCGTTATTGTACCGCAGTGTGGACACCACGCGCTAGGTGTCTCCCTCCCCGGAGTTTGTAGTTGGAATGTCAAGACCGAGCGGCCTCCACTACAAAGCAAATTTCAAAATGGCTGCAGTTCGAACAAGGAGACGATAATATGAGATAAACTTTCGTTTTCACAGCAAACACAATTATTGACATTAAGAAAATAAAGTAAAAGAAAAAGGATGTCTGGATGCTACGACTGAATGTAAAAAGATGACATTTCCCGCGTAACGTCACTAGTTCAGTCTGGTGAGTTTGTGTACATTGTGTGTTTTAAACTAGTCGCCCGGATATATTTTTATCCGGACAGGTGAACAACGGATTTATTTAAAATATTGGGGTAGAAAAAGTTTTTCAGACTTACGTCTTATATGCTAAGAAATGTAACAATGCTATTGTTTAAAAAGTTGAAATACATTAAATGTGTTATTATTTTTCTAATCATATCTTTTCACAAACATATTTTAACTACAGTCAATTTCTGACCTCGCAGCAGTAAATAAATAGATAGCGAATGCAATATCATTAAATAACCAGAACGATTAATTCATGTGAAGGATTGGGTGTGGGTGTTTGTGTTTCGTGTTTGTGTTTGAGAATCTGTTATATTGTTTGCAGTAGTTGAGTCATGAGAACGGTACAATCACTAGATATTTAGAGGGGAGGGGTAAGTTTTCTTATATTATTATTATTATTATTATTAGCTGAGTAAATAATGTAAAATTAACTAAATATCAGATTTGTAAAAACGCAATGACAGTCGGGGGTAGGCCTAAATGTATCCCGGCTCTACGGTTTTATAAGAACATAAGAAAGTTTACAAACGAGAGGAGGCCATTCAGCCCATCTTGCTCGTTTGGTTGTTAGTAGCTTATTGATCCCAGAATCTCATCAAGCAGCTTCTTGAAGGATCCTAGTGTGTCAGCTTCAACAACATTACCGGGGAGTTGGTTCCAGACCCTCACAATTCTCTGTGTAAAATAGTGCCTCCTATTTTCTGTTCTGAATGCCCCTTTATCTAATCTCCATTTGTGACCCCTGGTCCTTGTTTCTTTTTTCAGGTCAAAGAAGTCCCCTGGGTCGACTTTGTCTATACCTTATAGGATTTTGAATGTTTGAATCAGATCGCCGCGTAGTCTTCTTTGTTCAAGACTGAATAGATTCAATTATTTTTGCCTGTCTGCATACGACATGCCTTTGAAGCACGGGATAATTCTGGTTGCTCTTCTTTGTACTCTTTCTAGAGCAGCAATATCCTTTTTGTAACAAGGTGACCAGAACTGAACACAATATTCTAGATGAGGTCTTACTAATGCATTGTAAAGTTTTAACATTACTTCCCTTGATTTAAATTCAACACTTCTCACAATATATCCAAGCATCTTGTTAGCCTTTTTATAGCTTCCCCACATTGTCTATATGAAGACATTTCTGAGTCAACATAAACTCCTAGGTCTTTTTCATAGTTCCCTTCTTCAATTTCAATATCTCCCATATGATATTAAAATGCACATTTGAATTGCCTGCATGCAATACTTTACATTTTTCTCTATTAAATTTCATTTGCCATGTGTCTGCCCAGTTCTGAATGCTGTCTAGATCATTTTGAATGACCTATGCTGCTGCAACAGTGTTTGCCACTCCTCCTATTTTTGTGTTGTCTGCAAATTTGATGAGTTTGCTTACTGTACCAGAATCTAAATCATTAATGTAGATTAGGAATAGCAGAGGACCTAATACTGATCCCTGTGGTACACCACTGGTTACCTCGCTCCATTTTGAGGTTTCTCCTCTAATCAGTACTTTCTGTTTTCTACATGTTAACCACTCCCTAATCCATGTGCATGCATTTTCCTTGAATCCCAAGCGTTCAGTTTGAGAATTAATCTTTTATGCGGGACTTTGTCAAAAGCTTTCTGGAAATCTAAATAAACCATGTTGTATGCTTTGCAATTATCCATTTTCAATGTTGCATCCTCAAAAAAGTCAAGTAGGTTAGTTAGACACGATCTCCCTTTCCTAAAACCATGCTGACTGTCTCCCAGGATGTTGTTATCATATAGGTAATTTTCCATTTTGGATGTTATTATAGTTTCCATAAGTTTACATATAATAGAAGTCAGGCTTATTGGTCTGTAGTTACCTGGTTCGGTTTTGTCTCCCTTTTTGTGGATCGGTATTACGTTTGCTATTTTCCAGTCTGTCGGTACAACCCCTGTGTCAAGAGACTGTTGCATGATCTTGGTTAGCGGTCATGGGTTATTCGACAGCGCAATTTTTTGTGGTGGTGACGTGTCTTCTTTTCTTCTTCTTATTGATATCATTAGATATATTTATGTTGCACATTTTAATTAATAGCATTAGCTAATAAGATGTATGGGAGAATGTATTTTCAACTTGTTTCTTATTTTTCAGGTATATTGCCTTGCATGGAACTGTTTGTTTGTCATGTTATATACATGTCCTGTCTTCTTGTGGGGTGGGAATGTGAGGCAGCCTGCCCTGGACTGGAGAGAGCACCCTTTCTCTCAGGGGGGTGAGGCAGCAGTTCAGTCTCCATGCCTCAAGCCTGCCCTGGACTGGAGAGAGCACCCTTTCTCTCAGGGGGGTGAGGCAGCAGTTCAGTCTCCATGCCTCAAGCCTGCCATGGACTGGAGAGAGCACCCTTTCTCTTAGGGGGTGAGGCAGCAGTTCAGTCTCCATGCCTCAAGTCTGTCCTGGACTGGAGAGAGCACCCTTTCTCTTAGGGGGTGAGGGAGCAGTTCAGTCTCCATGCCTCAAGCCTGCCCTGGACTGGAGAGAGCACCCTTTTTCTCAGGGGGGAGAGGCAGCAGTTCAGTCTCCATGCCTCAAGCCTGCCATGGACTGGAGAGAGCACCCTTTCTCTTAGGGGGTGAGGGAGCAGTTCAGTCTCCATGCCTCAAGCCTGCCCTGGACTGGAGAGAGCACCCTTTATCTCAGGGGGGTGAGGCAGCAGTTCAGTCTCCATGCCTCAAGCCTGCCCTGGACTGGAGAGAGCACCCTTTCTCTCAGGGGGGTGAGGCAGCAGTTCAGTCTCCATGCCTCAAGCCTGCCTTGGACTGGAGAGAGCACCCTTTCTCTTAGGGGGTGAGGCAGCAGTTCAGTCTCCATGCCTCAAGCCTCCCCTGGACTGGAGAGAGCACCCTTTCCCTTGGGGTGAGGGAGCAGTTCAGTCTCCATGCCTCAAGCCTGCCCTGGACTGGAGAGAGCACCCTTTCTCTCAGGGGGGTGAGGCAGCAGTTCAGTCTCCATGCCTCAAGCCTGCCATGGACTGGAGAGAGCACCCTTTCTCTTAGGGGGTGAGGGAGCAGTTCAGTCTCCATGCCTCAAGCCTGCCCTGGACTGGAGAGAGCACCCTTTCTCTTAGGGGGTGAGGGAGCAGTTCAGTCTCCATGCCTCAAGCCTGCCCTGGACTGGAGAGAGCACCCTTTCTGTTAGGGGGTGAGGCAGCAGTTCAGTCTCCATGCCTCAAGCCTGCCCTGGACTGGAGAGAACACCCTTTCTCTTAGGGGGGGTGAGGCAGCAGTTCAGTCTCCATGCCTCAAGCCTGCCCTGGACTGGAGAGAACACCCTTTCTCTTAGGGGGTGAGGGAGCAGTTCAGTCTCCATGCCTCAAGCCTGCCCTGGACTGGAGAGGGCACCCTTTCTCTTAGGGGGTGAGGCAGCAGTTCAGTCTCCATGCCTCAAGTCTGCCCTGGACTGGAGGGAACACCCTTCAGTCTCCTATTTTTTCTTGTGTTGTACATTTAATCTCAGCTGAGGGCTAAATTTAGACCACCAAACTCCTTTGACTTAATCTAAATTAAGTACACAATTCCCATCTTTTGCTACCCAGCCAATTCGATGTACCATTTTCAGTTAATTGTCTTTGATCTTCTCCAGGCTGCTTTGAAAAGGGAGTCCCTGTTGAAGAGGCAGTGGAGAGAATGGGGAGCGACTGCAGAATTCAGCCAATGTGGCTGTTCAGCACAAGACTGACTCCAGGACTGAGCTGCAGCCCCCGAAGCATTGCTCTGTATACTGTGCTGTGGCTTTTAACTGCTGCTAGGTGAGAGCATCGTATGAATCAATTTCAGTTCTCCTGCTGTGATACACTGCAGCCAATTTCACTGTGTCCGTCGGAGATAAAACCCAAAAAGCAAATTAGGAATCCACGTATTTCAAATTCTGCTTGGTATGATGTGTGTGCAGGGTAGGGGTCAATTCCTGTTTTTCAATTCTGATTCCATTTCCTTTTCCTTTTGAAGGAATTGGAATTGATATTTTAGAGACATTAATATTTGTTGTGAGTGTACAACTGATTTAATTAAGCTAATTTAAGTGACTCGCAAACTGACTTCGGTTAAAGTAATTTGTTGTCACTGTGTGAGGCTCATTTTAACAGAATACTGCTAATTGCAATTGTGATCAATGATGTGTTGATTTAAAAGGGAATTGATTTTAAAAAGGAAATGTTATTGACAAACAGAAATTGATGTGATTTGTAATTCCAATAAGTAGCTAGCTAGGCTTCATGTAGCACTTGAATGCAATAATTAAGTTTATTTTATTTCACGGTGTTTCAAAGATGAGCCAGATGCTTTCATCTAAAAGGGTTTAAAACAATTGATTTCTGGATGTCTTGGTCTTGTTTAGATTCGTTCTAAAAGCCGCTTTTCTCACTTCCTCCTTGAAATTCTTTGTAGAATCTGTGGCGCAGCTGTGCGGAGTGAAGACCGATCACCAGGTGCAGATACTTTCTCATTCATTTCTGCAGAGGGGCGTAATGATTCGCTGTGTATTGATTGAATCGGGATGCTTTATCAAGATAAATGTTATTGTTATTATTCATTTCTTAGCAGACGCCCTTATCCAGGGCGACTTACAATTGTTACACGATATCGCATTAATTTTTACATACAATTACCCATTTATACTGTTTGGTTTTTACTGGAGCAATCTAGGTAAAGTACCTTTCTCAAGGGTACAGCAGCAGTGTCCCCCACCTGGGATTGAACCCACGACCCTCAGTTCAAGAGTCCAGAGCCCTAATCACTACTCCACACTGCTGCCCGTGCTGTCAAATGTATCTTGGTGCATAACGCATCGCGACCTGCATCTCGTGATGTTAGTGTATCATTACACCCCTGTTCGCACTCCATTACTGTGTTTCTAACAGCCCTGGCTCTGTGCTTCGTTGCTGTGTATCGAACAGCCCTGTCTCTGTGCTTCATTGCTGTGTATCTACAGCCCTGTCTCTGTGCTTCATTGCTGTGTATCTAACAGCCCTGTCTCTGTGCTTCGTTACTGTGTGTCTAACGGCCCTCTCTCACTTTGCTCTCCAGCGATGGCTGCTGGATCTGCCCCCTGCTGGCAGGTGGAGGAGTTTGTTGTGGCTCAGGAGTGTTCTCAATGCACCGCCTTCGAAGCTGTGAGTACCACTGAATCAAGTGCCGGGTCTCAAGAGGGGGGTCAGGCAACAAGTCATAGCCAAAAATAAAATATTTACAATTGAAATATCAACTTGTCCCTCAGTGGACTCTAATGCAATGCACGAAATAACCAGAAGTTCAGTCTCCTTGCCTTAGAGTAAGTAGCGTAAGTTCCAAAAATTTAGCGTTGTATGTCTCCATGTTGCTACAACTGTTTAAATGACGTACCTGTAATTTCTTTTCATTGTTAACATCCAACAACATTTTACACTTAAAATTTGAAGGTCTGTTTCAAAGGTATTTAACATGTCTGCGCTACTGCACTCTGGTTTGAGGTGAGCCTCTGAGCACTGCAAGAAGAGTGATTAGAAAAAAATTAATAAACTGAATCCAGTCTATAATGCTGAGGTAAACCGAACACATTTAAAAGTTTTGCACATATATATTTAACAGAAAGCTGTTTTTGCTTGTTTGCAGACCCCATAATTTTGTACAGTAAACAAACCAAGACTAAAATTATTATTATTATTACTATTATATTATTATTATTATTATTATTATTATTATTATTATCATTATTATTATTACAGATACTGTAAGGATTATTGCCAAACAGGTAACACAGCAATAACGACTGATGATGTCACACGGAACACAAAGCCAGAGCACTTGAAGCTGCATGTAGACGGTGTTCACATTTAAAACAAATGGATCAGGAAAATAACCTTACAATGAGCTGCTCAAGTGTACCAGAATAGGATTCGATTCCCATGGAGACCGTGGCAGTAGACAAGTTTTACAAACCGGGCAGCTCCATGTCAAGTGAAATAACTTCCACTGTGAATATTTAGTCTTGGTCTGTGTCTTGCATGTAGAATTCCCGTCTTGTCGAGCCGTGTCCTTTCTGAAAGGTTGCTCGTGTTTTTTCAGATGTCCTGGCTTGCATGCAGCACAACGGGCTATGTGGAGAAAATCAACTGCGCCAAGTCCAAGAAGGACGAGTACAAAAGGTGAGCTTTCCTTGATAGTCATTATTGTTCACCAGTAATCAAACATATACTTACCTTTTATACATTGAACTAATGAAAGCCTGGTCCCTTCCTTAAACCAGCACCATTTCAGTTTACCTGTTAACTACACTCTCGTACCCTGTTCACTAGACCTGCACCAACTGGTTATTCAATTATTCACATCAAGCTCTCCACATAACTCGGGCTGATAGTCAGGGGAGGGTCATTGGTGTCGATCGGGCTAATTTACCATTCCAAGTGAAACGAGTGAAGAAAAGGCTGCTTGGGTTTGTGATGATTGCTTCTTTTCTTAGACACCCAAGCAGCTGTTTCTTCCCTTGTTTCACTTGGAATGGTGAATCAGCCTGATCTACACCAATGACCCTCACCTGTGGCGAGCTTGATCCAATAATCAAATAATTGTTTTGTGCAGCTCTGCTGTTCCTGCATTTACACAAGTGCAGTATCTTGTATTAACAGGGGGTTGGATTATATATATTTTCAGGAGGTTTCTTGATTGTGGAAAGTTACATTTTCAGCTGTAATTCGACTATCTGAACCTCCCTGGATCCCAGTTAGTTTGAATCATAGATGATTCACTAAATTAACCCTTTAACGCATGGCGACCTCATGGGGACAAATAAAAACAACTTGCTTCTAGTCTTGGGTAATTGATCCCTACTTAATTTTTGTTTATAACCGGGTGTTACATTGTTGTGTCTAATGATAATTCTTAAGCAAATGTATGTATTATTGGAATCGAAAAAAGGAAACAGATACATAAATCAATTAGTTTCATCTCCTTGCATCTCCCCTCCTCTCTCCCCTCTGCCCTCCTCCTTTCTTCTCCTCATACTTCCTCTCCTCTCCCAGCTGCCGCTCTGCTGTGATGGAGGAGCGTCTCTTCTGGCAGTTCGAGGGCTCCGTGGTGGGTCTGACCTTCGTCTTTGCCTTCCTTGTTGTCGTCAGGCAGCGGGCGCTTGACCGGCTGGCTTCAGAGAAAGTTCGCAAACAGATTGAATCCATTTAAAAAAAAAAAAAAAAAACACCTTCCCCAGGACCCACAGTGCTGAGAAGCGGACATGTTCTCAATGAGCCAGCTGCAGCTGGATTTGAAACTTCAGGGGGAAGGATTTCAAAGTGAGTTTGATCACGACTGAAGATGTTTAAGTGTGCAGACCGCAGAGGAGACAGCAACAGGCAAGGCTGCTTGAACATCTCTGAGTGTTTGATGGATAACACTGCCCTCTGCTGTTGGGTTGAGGTGACTCTTCGGGAGTAAACTTGAGGGAGACTTGCGATCAAATCACTTTTTGCTTTTTAAGTTGAATTTAATAGACTGAGGACATTATATAATGAATGGTAACTCAGCCCTGTTTTTACTGTGTATATGTCTCAATTGTGGAGGAGGGGGATGCATTTTAACAGCCTGATGTTTCAATAAAGTAATTGTAGCAAATTTTAACCCATTTTGCTCTTCCATTTGCTACATATTAGTGGTTGGCAAGGATATGAAAATTTGTTTGATGAGTGTTTTGATATTGATAGTATTCTTCCAAAACAGAGAAGCACAACTGAAATAGTCAGGTAAGGCTGCCACTGTGCCCTTACCGGAGCCATGTTCTGACACAAGGCTTCCCGCACACACTGCTTAACTGGAAATGTTGGCGGGTTCACTTCAGACATGTGTCGTCACCAGTGGGCAGATCAGGTCTAATACCAGAACATTTTTTTTTTTGTTTTTTTTTTGTTTAGTTTTCCAAGTCAACTGTCATGACCATTTCAGTTTTTTTCTTTATTTTTTTTTATTGGGGGGGGGGGGGGGGGGGGAGTTGGTTTTGTTTATGACGGACACAAAAACATGTGTTTGATATGGTGGAAAATAAATGTGATGTATGTGTGGCATGGTAATGAACGGAACCCCTAAAGGTACATGGTGTATAAATTATAATGGGAGGGTACAATGTTGTGCGCATGACTTACTAAAATATCTTGTGCTCATGAGATTGTAAGTCGTGTGCTCAAGACAGTAGCCTCCCTTTTTAATTTACATCATGTACCTTTGAGTTCTGTAGTAAGAAGACAAATAATGTTAAACAAGCATTTTTTTTATAAGCAATCAATTGTAAAGGATATCTATTAGGCTGTTTCAGAGAACTTTTGAATCCTTATCTGCCCACTGGTGACAACACATGTTGTCTGAAGTGGCCGTCTTTCCTGACAATTTCCAATCTTTTTCAGAATTGTCAGCTCTTACTGTTAAGTAAAATGCAGTTTTTTGTGTGTTTTAATATCCATTATTCTTTCACTGGAAGGCTGATTTTAAAACAAGATATTTCTATGCAATGGAAAGTAGATCCCTCCATTTATATATTGTAGTCCTCTCTGTATATGCAATGGAAAGTAGATCCCTCCATTTATATATTGTAGTCCTCTCTGTATATGCAATGGAAAGTAGATCCCTCCATTTATATATTGTAGTCCTCTCTGTATATGCAATGGAAAGTAGATCCCTCCATTTATATATTGTAGTCCTCTCTGTATGTTAAATACGTTTTTGGTTTGCTATTTATTTGTGGTGCAACTCCAAGTTTTTGTATAAGACAAATATTCTCAATTATGACCACTTTTTAGATACCTTATACACTATACGTAGACTTCTCATACATAAAACAAGCTATTATTAGGCTATTACATTTAACAATTTTAAAATATTAATACTTGTTATGCTTATTAGCCTAGCTATCTGATTGATTATTAATAGCATGAATATATTGATAAATGTATTTATATTTATACCTTGTTTAAAAATGTACATTGATTCAAATGGCGTCATTAGGAGGAGAACGGGACATTTCTATACAATCTATTCAACCATTTTATCGTTTATTATAAACAAGATAATAGCCTAATACTCATGAACAACATGATCTCTCTGATTCGTGTAACTCTGTTAACTAGGGATTTCAACATGTAAACAAAACGCAGGCGTAAATCACTTACAAAGAAAAAAGAAAAACACAAGCGCTGTGTTTTTTTTTTCTTCTTCAAATGTAGCTACCCAAGTGTATTCACAACTATACTGTATGGATTGTGTGTCACAGTTCACACAGAAGGACTGTTCTGAACATAAATGATCAGTCAAATGCTGCAAATCCATAATTGTTTGTGAGGAATTACGTGATTTGTGTGTTCGGAAACAAGCCCTCAAACGTTTGGTAATATTAATTATGCCCATTATATTGTTTGTAATACGTTATCGTACACAATATTAGTATTACAAATATAGATCTTTTATGTGTATGTTTTAAAGTATTGTAGAAAGGGCGGCGTCGCCTTTAAGAAATGGCGACGCCAGTTGAGAATCTATACAACCCAGGAACCCTAGCATTAATTGGGAAGGCGGGGTTGCTGGGTATAAAGGGAAGTGGAGCGGGACAACGGGGGTGATCGTGGGGAGCACCGCCGGTGTAGACTGCTGACAGGGCGCAAAGAACTGAAAGTGCAATACGTGTTTACGGGAAGGTAAAGTGAACGTTTGATTTCGTTTGAGCAACAGCTGTAATTTGTTTTACCGTGAGCGTTTATCCTCTTGGTGAGGTAGTCTTTTGTTTTGTTAGGGTTTCTTTTGTTGTTAAGAAGTATTGGACTCGAGACGCTGTTAAACGGTAACAACTTTAAAATAATCCCGCAGTTTCCGTGACGATTGGGAACTGCCACAACTGCCGCGGGTGTATGTGGAAGTATGTTTATTTCGGAACTCAGAGGGAAGCGCGCATGAAGGAGCAGTACGATTAGCGATCTGTAACAGTAAGAACGGAGGCAACAGTCTGGAGTTTTGGATGTGGCTTTTATTATACAGACAGGAATAACAGTTTCCACAGGTGGTGTAAACAAACAAGAATATTGTGTTTGAACTCTGAGACACCCCGTATTTCTGTGAAGCACTGGGACATTGGTTGCAGGGGTTCACCCCACAACCTGGATATAATTCTATTTCATTCTTGTGGATCCTTCCCAGTCTTGCAGCGATACTCCAGCAGTGGGTGTCCACGTTGTTCTTATAAATCACCTGTGTTCAGAGATACTCCAACAGGGAAAGGGGAGTCTCTCTGTTCTTATCTGTGTTACAGCCAGATCCCAGCAGAGGGAGTCTGCGTGATCCTGACCTTGTGTTCTTACCTGTGTTACAACAAGATTCCAGCAGAGGGAGTCTGTCATCCTGACCTGTGTTGCCGAGAGATTCCAGCAGAGGGCGCCGGTTCCCTGCTTACCTGAGTGGTGGGAGTACTCCAGAGGAAAGGACGTGCAAAGGCCGCGGCCTGCTGGACTCAGCATTCTGAAACAGTTAGTGAGGGGCGAAGAAGTGAGCCAGTTAGTGACCCGTACAGGGCTATACGCAACATAAAGGAAGTGATAACTTCTGTGTAAATATTGTAAATAAAAAGTCCTTACCTGAACGTTCCTTGTGTGTGCCAGTCGGTGGAAGCGAAAGTAGAGTTTTACACGGGGGTACTCTACGGGTTTGTTACAGTATATATAATGCATATAAACTAAATATATACTGACTAATATCTTGGCTGTAAATATTTAAAAGAGGTACTATTTCATCAACTTCTGGAGACCCCATTGGAGATAGCACTGTCAATCATGGTACTAAGGTCGGAATCAGTTAAAAAAAAAAAAAAAAAAAAAAAAGTTGAAAAAATGAAATGGATAAAGTCAGGATCCACGAAGAACCACAACATAAGTGGCCTAAGGAGTTGAAATTAAATTACCCACAGAGAATTAGTAAACTGACGAATCCCCGCTAACTTACTCTTGGTGGTGGAGCCTGACTGCGCAAGCATAACTTATGAGTTAGCAAAAAATGAACTGCATGCGCAAAGAAAAATATTATATAACTTGCTGAATACTTTATCCATTTTTTCAGTTCCCAAAAAAGGCACTCCTAGCCAGTGAGTACTATCCACCTGCCAGGTATGGTGTTCAAACATGCAGCCGTTTTTTAGTTATTTTTACGCAAATATAAAAACCTGATGACTTTGTCAAAACCCATTTTTCTGTGATTCTGTAACCTGTAAACTATCACACAGATTTTCACAAAACTTGGACATAAAAATGCTCCATCACACGGACGCGGAGCTTATGAAATACTGTCCCAGTAAGTTTTAAAAATGGTCAAGAAAACATACCCCTCAAAATCGAGTTTATACAAGGCTCTGCAGTGTGTGTGTATATATATATATATATATATATATATATATATATACCGTATTCTTTCAAATTTAAGAGGCACTTTTTAAACCATTTTTTTCTTCACAAAAATATCTTGTCTTAAATTCGAGTACAGTATAGTGATGTGTGTAAAATTGCCAAAATTGTGACTACCCTAGTACACAACATGTGACTTACTGCTGAGAAAAGACTAACCAAAATGTTACTGCCCAATCTTGAATAACACATGACACAGGCAGCCATTTTCAAAGAAGCATCATTAGCTTCCTGATAAATGTGAAGGTTTTTACAATTTCAGCGTTTCTAACAAACAGGACCAGCTTGGACAGATCGGAAATGCTGATCAGACCCCAGTATTTTTCGACATGTCAAGCAATACCACAGTTCACAAATTGGGAGAAAAACAGGTGTGAGTAATCATGACTGGAAATGAGAAGCAGCACATACATTGGTTTGCAGAAGTATTCACCCCCCTGCAAAGTTTTCACATTTTGTTGGCACCTTAGTGTACTCCACGATGCTTTCAAATTAAACTTTATATGTAGAATCTACACAAATTACTCCACATGATAAAGTTAAAAAATGCATATAGAATATAAATAAGTAAAATTTACAGAGAAAAACAGATTAATCTGAGTTGCATATGTATTCAACCCCTTTCCTACTGCAGCCCTAAATCAGCTCAGGTGCAAATGATTTGTTTGAAAGGTCACAACATTAGTGAAATGGTTTCAGCCTGTGTGTACTCAAAGTGGTTTAACTTGTAGATAATTTCCCTCAAGTATATAAAGACTTTCAAGTGATCCAACAAAGCAACCATGAAGACCAAGGAGCTTTTGAAACAAGTCAGGGATAAAGTGGTAGAGAGGCACAGAGCAGGAAAGGGTACAAGAAAATTTCAAAGGCGCTGATTATCACTCTCAGCACAGTGAAGTCCATCATTAAGAAGTGGAAGATGTATCATACCACCCAGACACTACCCAGAACAGGTTGTCCTCCCAAACTGAGCAGCCGGGAAAGCAGGAAACTGGTTAGTGATGTCACTCTGAAGCCAGCAATGACCTTGAGAGATCTGCAAAGTTCTGTGTCTATACAAAGCTTGCCTGTATGGACGGTTGGCAAGAAAGAAGCTATTACTCAAAAAGCCTCATCTTAAAGTACGTATGGAGTTTACGAAACAGCATGTAGATGATGCTGCAGACGTAGAAAAAGGTTTTGTGGTCAGACAAGAGAAAAATTGAACTTTAAATTCCAAGCCCAACAATGCACATCACCCAGTCAACACCATCCCAACTGTCAAGCATTGTGGTGGCAGCATCATGTTATGGGGATGCTTCTATTCAGCAGGGAAGCTTGTCAGGATAGAGGGGAGAATGGATGGTGCAAAGTACAGGCGAATCCTTGAGGAAAACCTGTTTGAGTTAGCCAAGACTCTGAAACTTGGGAGGTAATTCACATTTCAGCAGGACAATGACCCAAAGCACAAAGCCAAAGACACACTAGAGTGGTTGAACAAGAAGAGAATTAATGTTCTTGAGTGGCCCAGTCAAAGTCTTTACTTGAATCCAATCAAAAATGTATGGGAAGACTTGAAGATTGCAGTCCATCGATGATCCCCAACAAACTTATCAGAACGGGAGCAATTTCCACATGAAGAATGAGCAGAAATTTCACCATCCTACTGTGCAAAGTTAGTGGAGACCTATCCAAAAAGATTCATAGCAGCACTTGCTGCAAAAGTGCTTCTACCAAGTACTGACTTAAGGGGCTGAATACTTATGCAACCAGTAAATTTCATTTTGTACATTTTCTTTGCAAGTTCTGCTGACATTTAACCTTATAGCGTTCAGTTTAACCACTACAGCTTTGAATAAAAAAAGTTTGTTTGAAAAACTGTGCATACATTATTTGTAATTCAACAAAATGTGACATTATTGGTAGGGGGTGAATACTTCTGCAAACCACTGTAACTGTAATGCTCTGTGTGATAGCAGACAGAAGCAATCTGACTCCAGATGTGTAATTGAGGTTATGTCTTTGTAAATGCATATTTGATGTTTTATTTTTTCCTCAAATTGAGGGTGGAAAATTTGGGCTATGTCTTAAATTTGAAGTAAACGGGTATATATACATAAGACATTTACATATGAAAAGCAATAACTTACTTTAACTTAGTGATCCTTTGCTTCATAATATCCATGGAGTAACACCCTATGTACACCAGTAGTGCCAACCTTAATGCAGAATGCCAATCAATCAAATAAAGTGCTTCAATAATACTTTAGTGTATGGTGTGTCTTTGCCTGCGAGACTGACAATGATTGGTATGTACAGAGTTTGTTGTATCTCAATATAAAATAAACTTGATTACACTGCTTTGGTATTTCAGCAGCATTAACAATAAAAAGCCTGTCTCTGCAAGCTGGTATTTCCGGTTTCACTATGCTGAAAAATGAATCTGTTCTCTTTAAAAATAAATCCATTATAGTACAGCAAATTAATACTTTTATTAAGTTATTGATTGAAGCAAAAATTAAAAACCCATGATATTGTAATATACAAATTATTATTGATATATATATACAGCTCTGGAAAAAATTAAGAGACCACTGCAAAATTATCAGTTTCTCTGGTTTTACTATTTATAGGTATGTGTTTGGGTAAAATGAACATTTTTGTTTTATTCTATAAACTACTGACAACATTTCTCCCAAATTCCAAATAAAAATATTGTCATTTAGAGCATTTATTTGCAGAAAATGACAACTGGTCAAAATAACAAAAAAGATGCAGTGTTGTCAGACCTCGAATAATGCAAAGAAAATAAGTTCATATTCATTTTTAAACAACACAATACTAATGTTTTAACTTAGGAAGAGTTCAGAAATCAATATTTGGTGGAATAACCCTGATTTTCAAGCACAGCTTTCATGCGTCTTGGCATGCTCTCCACCAGTCTTTCACATTGATGTTGGGTGACTATGCCACTCCTGGCGCAAAAATCCAAGCAGCTCGGCTTTGTTTGATGGCTTGTGACCATCCTTCTTCCTCTTGATCACATTCCAGAGGTTTTCAATGGGGTTCAGGTCTGGAGATTGGGCTGGCCATGACAGGGTCTTGATCTGGTGGTCCTCCATCCACACCTTGATTGACCTGGCTGTGTGGCATGGAGCATTGTCCTGCTGGAAAAACCAATCCTCAGAGTTGGGGAACATTGTCAGAGCAGAAGGAAGCACGTTTTCTTCCAGGACAACCTTGTACTTGGCTTGATTCATGCCAAATCTGCCCAATTCCAGTCTTGCTGAAGCACCCCCAGATGAGTCCAGTTTTCAGCTTTGCCCAACACCTGGTCGTCTAATGGTTAGACGGAGACCTGGAGAGGCCTACAAGCCACAGTGTCTCGCACCCACTGTGAAATGTGGTGGAGGATCGGTGATGATCTGGGGGTGCTTCAGCAAGGCTGGAATCGGGCAGCTTTGGCATGAATCAAGCCAAGTACAAGGTTGTCCTGGGAGAAATGTTGTCAGTAGTTTATAGAATAAAACAAAAATGTTCATTTTACCCAAACACATACCTATAAATAGTAAAACCAGAGAAACTGATAATTTTGCAGTGGTCTCTTAATTTTTTCCAGAGCTGTATATATATATATATATATATATATATATATATATATATATATATATTGGGATGGGTGCCCAATCACTACTACATAGGTCTCACATGTGCAGCTTTTAAACAAATGCATGCAAGCGTGCATTTCATTTTAAAGCAGGCCTGTGGCACTGCACGGGGTAAAAAAAAGGTTTTCAGTTTGCTGGCCTTGCCTTCTAGGAAGCCTGCTACTGCTATACTTCCTTCTGCAGTGTCTTCTTGGTCACATCATGTTACTGGTTGAAAGCATGTCACCCAGTATGGGGAAGCAGCTGATTGGTTATTGACAGGAAAGTAGCCAGGGACAATTTCACCCTCAAAGTCTGACCCAGGAAGTGCAAATAGAGATGTCTTGATCTTTTAACCATTTGCTAAAACATGTGTTTCTTTCAAAACTGCACACATACGGCCTATATACGGTAATACATGCATGTGCATGACTTGCAGAATTCATGGATCTGTTTTGTTGGTTACAATTACTTCCAAGGTGGGTGATTGAACTGTGGATCATGTCATTGCCGGAACGGGTGTATTGTGGTTTTTAAATGATTCAGTAATACTGAAAGAGACTTCACTGAAGACACTGAGAAAGACTTGAATTAAGTTTTGGAACTTTGTTTTGGTACAGCTCTGTATGATTTGAATGTTGAGATTGGTGACCCAGTGGATCTTGTCATTAAGTGTCAGTCGAGGGTGTTGCTTCAGTTCTCCTGACTGACTTTTTGGATATTACCAGAGACCTTCAAGAATACATTTCACATGAGGGGATAAAAAGACAATGTTGTAGTAATATATGGACAGCTGCTTCTTTTGAGCAATATTGATTCGTAGACGTAAGTAATATAGAGTAGTAGCTAAAGTGTCATTATATTCGGAAACATTAGCACTATCCAGTGCACAGCTCATCAGCACTATCCAATGCACAGCTCATCAGCACTATCCAATGCACAGCTCATCAGCACTATCCAATGCACAGCTCATCAGCACTATCCAATGCACAGCTCATCAGTACTATCCAGTGCACAGCTCATCAGCACTATCCAGTGCACAGCTCATCAGCACTATCCAATGCACAGCTCATCAGCACTATCCAATGCACAGCTCATCAGCACTATCCAGTGCACAGCTCATCAGTACTATCCAGTGCACAGCTCATCAGCACTATCCAGTGCACAGATCATCAGTACTATCCAGTGCACAGCTCATCAGCACTATCCAGTGCACAGCTCATCAGCACTATCCAATGCACAGCTCATCAGCACTATCCAATGCACAGCTCATCAGTACTATCCAGTGCACAGCTCATCAGCACTATCCAGTGCACAGCTCATCAGCACTATCCAGTGCATGCCTCATCAGCACTATCCAGTGCATGCCTCATCAGCACTATCCAGTGCATTCCTCATCAGCACTATCCAGTGCAAAGCTCATCAGTACTATCCAGTGCATGCCTCATCATCACTATCCAGTGCACAGCTCATCACCACTATCCAGTGCACAGCTCATCAGCACTATCCAGTGCATGCCTCATCAGCACTATCCAGTGCACAGCTCATCAGCACTATCCAGTGCATGCCTCATCAGCACTATCCAGTGCACAGCTCATCAGCACTATCCAGTGCATGCCTCATCAGCACTATCCAGTGCACAGCTCATCAGCACTATCCAGTGCATGCCTCATCATCACTATCCAGTGCACAGCTCATCAGCACTATGCAGTGCATGCCTCATCATCACTATCCAGTGCACAGCTCATCAGCACTATCCAGTGCACAGCTCATCAGCACTATCCAGTGCATGCCTCATCATCACTATCCAGTGCACAGCTCATCAGCACTATCCAGTGCATGCCTCATCATCACTATCCAGTGCGCAGCTCATCAGCACTATCCAGTGCACAGCTCTCTATTGTCGGCAATAAAACTTGATCCAAAGTAACTGATCACTAGATAGTGCTCACTGGAGAACACTTTAGCTGATCTAGCCTAGGTTACATATGTCTTTGGCAGGAAACTACAGCTAAGACCAAAACTTTTGCATCACCTAGAATGTTAGGATTGAGGCATCATTGAATAATAATAATAATAATAATAATAATAATAATAATAATAATAATAATAATAATAATAATAATAATAATAATAATAAACTTTATTTGTTGAACACCTTTCTTACCAAGAGGTTCAAGGCACTTCACACAGACTTACAAAAAGCAGTAATTACAAAAAATATTGTAAAAAGAAAAAGAAAATAATAGTCAATCTAATATAAAAAGACAGGTATATATATATATATATATATATATATATATATATATATATATATACAGACGTGCTCAAATTTGTTGGTACCCTTACAGCTCATTGAAATAATGCTTCATTCCTCCTGAGAAGTGATGAAATTAGAAGCTATTTTATCATGTATACTTGCATGCCTTTGGTATGTCATAGAATAAAGCAAAGAAGCTGTGAAAAGAGATGAATTATTGCTTATTCTACAAAGATATTCTAAAATGGCCTGGACACATTTGTTGGTACCCCTTAGAAAAGATAATAAATATTTGGATTATAGTGATATTTCAAACTAATTAGTTTCTATAATTAGTATCAAACATGTCTCCAATCTTGTAATCAATCATTCAGCCTATTTAAATGGAGAAAAGTAGTCACTGTGCTGTTTGGTATCATTGTGTGCACCACACTGAACATGGACCAGAGAAAGCAAAGGAGAGAGTTGTCTGAGGAGATCAGAAAGAAAATAATAGACAAGCATGGTAAAGGTAAAGGCTACAAGACCATCTCCAAGCAGCTTGATGTTCCTGTGACAACAGTTGCAAATATTATTAAGAAGTTTAAGGTCCATGGAACTGTAGCCAACCTCCCTGGGCACGGCCGCAAGAGGAAAATTGACCCCAGATTGAACAGAAGGATAGTGCGAATGGTAGAAAAAGAACCAAGGATAACTGCCAAAGAGATACAAGCTGAACTCCAAGGTGAAGATACGTCAGTTTCTGATCGCACCATCCGTCGCTTTTTGAGCGAAAGTGGGCTCCATGGAAGAAGACCCAGGAGGACTCCGCTTTTGAAAGAAAAACAGAAAAAGCCAGACTGGAATTTGCTAGAATTTGCTAGAAAATTGTGCATTCTTCGTTTTTTGTGGAGGGGTACCAACAAATTTGAGCATGTCTGTATATATATATATATATATATATATATATATATATATATATATATATATATATATACAGTATATATATATGTATATACTGTAACAAAGCTTCACTCTCTGCGGTTTGTTGCCCCTTTAAAATCAGACCCAACAGACAGGAATGGAGGTTTTAAAGTGCTTTTGCGCTATTTTTTAATAATAACAAAAACAAAATAAACAAAACAAACATCTAGCTCTGTTCTTGAGCACTAACTAAAACACAGAACAGGAACCTAAACTATCTTGCAGGACAGCTAAGCCATTTACCTGCCAATCAAACAAAACAAACCACACAGGTTTAACAAAGATCAAAAAGGTATTCACTACCTTTTCCTTTTTATACACTTATGCACACAGTCACACAGGCTCTCCACACAGCAGCAGCAAACATGCTATCTGCTTTCTTTAAATACCCTGCACCTGGCTCTGATTTACAATGATAGCCAGGTGCAGAGGATAATTACTAATAACCCAATTACCAAATGTAATTAAACAACTAAAGAAATGAAGGCTTTTCAGCCTGTGACCTTCTGGGAGATGTAGTCATTTGCTCCCCAGGACTACACTTTCTCACAATACATAAATTCAGTAGGCTAAATTATAAATATAGGTATGTGGCGGAGTGTCCCGCCCCTATATATTTATTTATTATTATTTATATTATTGTTTGCGGCACGGATAACAGCGCCACGTATTTCTTATTGTTTTTGTATTTTTAAAAACCTTGTGAGGATGCGTGGCAGATCAGCTACTGATTATTTAACTAGCTGACAGTCACGCATCCTTACTAAACGCGTGCAGACTGTGGCCGAGGGGTAATAAGATAATTAACAGCTAGTTAACCCCTCGGCCAGAGTATAAGAACCTGCAGCAGTCCGTGCTGTGAGGTTGAGTGTACAGAGGAGAGTACTGGGAGCAAAGAGAGCGAGGCGAGAGAAAACAGTTAAGAACAATTGCTATATGTAAATATACTTGTTTCTGTTTATTTGTTTGGCCAACGCGCCTATTTGTTTTGTGTTTTGTTTGTTTAAATTATATCAATCCCTGGTCCACTTTGATCACAGGCAGTTTTATTCCCCAGTTTCGGCGGCCAATTCCAATATTCTGTCTCTCGAAAGCATCTTAAATCGTGGAAAGCGCTCTTTGTTTAAAATTACACAGAAGACTTCTTTTGTTCGACCAGGCTTACAATTAGATATTTTCTTCTTTTCAAATAGATTTTTTGAAGCGCATATGGGGCGCTATAGAAAATATATATGATTAATTGATTGAATGTTGGCCTGCGTTCGGTCTGGCAGGGTTAATTCTTAAAAAGACAACGCCGAAGGGTCTGATAAATGATTGCAATTATTTGAGATGCTGCATGTAGACAATAATGTAGGAGCACCACCACTGTTTCGACAAGGTTCCATAGTGTAGTGGTTATCACGTCTGCTTTACACGCAGAAGGCCCTGGGTTCGATCCCCAGTGGAACCACTGCAGTTTGTTTTTAAATTATATCAATCCCTGGTCAAGACAAAGTCTCTCTGGGGTTGGCCTGTCATTAGATTGCCGATGTAAGATCCCTGGTCCCATCGTAGAAGCAGGATAGTTTATTCACAAATAAATACATACACGTTTGTTTATGTTTCTTTTGTTGGTAAATTAACCCAATACATGATTGCATTCTGCCACGTAATTAGACGATCAAAGCCCATTTGTGCCAGTGCGCATTCAAAGGAGACGCGCTGAGAGAATCCTAGTTAAATACTAGTTTTACTGATTTAAACTAGTTGTTTAATGTTTTCTTTACTTTTAAAGCTGAGAATTAAACACACTTGCGACAACTTCATAGCCCTGCTGGCTACGAACACGTATCGAGTCGGCTGTTTCCTATAACCCTGGTGATAGCGAGTGTTTTCCAAGTATCAGCATCGGCATTACCATGCGTTTGGCATGCTTGCTGTGCACTCTAGCATTGCATAACAAGCATGTAGTATGCCCGGACTTCGTGGCGCAACGGTAGCGCGTCTGACTCCAGATCAGAAGGTTGCGTGTTCAAATCACGTCGAGGTCAAAGCCTTCTTTGTTTCTATTCCGCACTATTTCGTTTTTTAACGTGTTTGGATTTGAATGTTTCCGTGCATTTATTTAAACAATTTAGCCTACACAACATATCGATTGTATAGCGATCAAACAGAGATTTATTGTATTGTGATTCTTTTTTATGTTTCATTTGATACTGCACAATAAATTAAAGTGACTCCCAAATTAATGTTGGCCAGTCTTCAATGACATAGTTGGGGAATAAAGTCATATTAACACTTCCTTGCATGTTATATTGAAAACAGCTCTACAAATACTAGTTTTGAAGAAACTTAAAGTACAGCAAGTAATGATTGATGCCTTAAAGCTTAACAGACCTTTACAAATTAACAAAGAAAACATAAAAAAGGGGCACATAGTCGGCAGGATGTGAACATGAGCGGGGAAACTCCAACATCTTTTAAGTCCATCACCTTAACTACTTGGCCAAAACTACTTTGTGTAAAGTACCAAGTTCTATAAACATATCACAGACCAAGAACAAATACACACAGTTTGTTTTTAATAAAACATTGACCAAACCACAATCCCTGGTTTAGGAGGCTAGTGCCTTATCCTTTAGGTGACTGCGGCACTTTCATATGGATAGTAGTCAGCGTGACAAAATACGACCAGAGGGAAAAAAGCAGTGGTTTCCCTGTCATTCCATTGCCATATTACATTGTGCATGTTCAGAATATGCAGGAATCCTGAAAACAGCATTGTAATATGTGAACAAATCAATAACCGAATTTAATTAACGCATGGATTAAACGCTATTGAGTGTTACAGTTGTTAATTAACTTGCAAAGCAAACGTTTTAGAGCTCAATTTTTAAGAGAGTTCAAGAGCTGACATATGCAGCAGCTGGCAATATTGACGTATTCCCAAGGGCTTTATCTTTTGGTCTATCTGGGAACAATTTAAAAAGAAAAGAAAGCAATGTCATTTGTAAAGAAACGAATTTGATAGAAAACCTAACGTTTTCGAGGTTAGTTGTCGATTTAAATGTTCCAGTAATGTGCACATTTCCCTGATTGCGAATATAATACGAAGTCTTGCCTTCAGTTAATATTTTAGAAAAACTGCTTTGCAAACAGAAGAAAAACAAGCTAGCAGAGGATGGTTTCGATCCATCGACCTCTGGGTTATGGGCCCAGCACGCTTCCGCTGCGCCACTCTGCTGCTGTTGCCGCATAACTGAATTACCAAGCAGCAGAAAAAAAAAAAAAAAAAACTGAACTCATCGTTTTAACCAGCCACACGGCAGTGGCCGGGCCAAACCATGGAAATGTCGTAAATCAGAGATGATCCGTTTTCTTTTCTCCCAAATACGTTATGCAAAGTATGCAACTTTTCTGCCCACTTTGATCACAGGCAGTTTTATTCCCCAGTTTCGGCGGCCAATTCCAATATTCTGTCTCTCGAAAGCATCTTAAATCGTGGAAAGCGCTCTTTGTTTAAAATTACACAGAAGACTTCTTTTGTTCGACCAGGCTTACAATTAGATATTTTCTTCTTTTCAAATAGATTTTTTGAAGCGCATATGGGGCGCTATAGAAAATATATATGATTAATTGATTGAATGTTGGCCTGCGTTCGGCCTGGCAGGGGTAATTCTTAAAAAGACAACGCCGAAGGGTCTGATAAATGATTGCAATTATTTGACATGCTACATGTTTCGACAAGGTTCCATAGTGTAGTGGTTATCACGTCTGCTTTACACGCAGAAGGCCCTGGGTTCGATCCCCAGTGGAACCACTGCAGTTTGTTTTTAAATTATATCAATCCCTGGTCAAGACAAAGTCTCTCTGGGGTTGGCCTGTCATTAGATTGCCGATGTAAGATCCCTGGTCCCATCGTAGAAGCGGGATAGTTTATTCACAAATATATACATACACGTTTGTTTATGTTTCTTTTGTTGGTAAATTAACCCAATACATTATTACATTCTGCCACGTAATTAGACGATCAAAGCCCATTTGTGCCAGTGCGCATTCAAAGGAGACGCGCTGAGAGAATCCTAGTTAAATACTAGTTTTACTGATTTAAACTAGTTGTTTAATGTTTTCTTTACTTTTAAAGCTGAGAATTAAACACACTTGCGACAACTTCATAGCCCTGCTGGCTACGAACACGTATCGAGTCGGCTGTTTCCTATAACCCTGGTGATACCGAGTGTTTTCCAAGTATCAGCATCGGCATTACCATGCGTTTGGCATGCTTGCTGTGCACTCTAGCATTGCATAACAAGCATGTAGTATGCCCGGACTTCGTGGCGCAAAGGTAGCGCGTCTGTCTCCAGATCAGAAGGTTGCGTGTTCAAATCACGTCGAGGTCAAAGCCTTCTTTGTTTCTATTCCGCACTATTTCGTTTTTTAACGTGTTTGGATTTGAATGTTTCTGTGCATTTATTTAAACAATTTAGCCTACACAACATATCGATTGTATAGCGATCAAACAGAGATTTATTGTATTGTGATTCTTTTTTATGTTTCATTTGATACTGCACAATAAATTAAAGTGACTCCCAAATTAATGTTGGCCAGTCTTCAATGACATAGTTGGGGAATAAAGTCATATTAACACTTCCTTGCATGTTATATTGAAAACAGCTCTACAAATACTAGTTTTGAAGAAACTCAAAGTACAGCAAGTAATGATTGATGCCTTAAAGCTTAACAGACCTTTACAAATTAACAAAGAAAACATAAAAAAGGGGCACATAGTCGGCAGGATGTGAACATGAGCGGGGAAACTCCAACATCTTTTAATTCCATCACCTTAACTACTTGGCCAAAACTACTTTGTGTAAAGTACCAAGTTCTATAAACATATCACAGACCAAGAACAAATACACACAGTTTGTTTTTAATAAAACATTGACCAAACCACAATCCCTGGTTTAGGAGGCTAGTGCCTTATCCTTTAGGTGACTGCGGCACTTTCATATGGATAGTAGTCAGCGTGACAAAATACGACCAGAGGGAAAAAAGCAGTGGTTTCCCTGTCATTCCATTGCCATATTACATTGTGCATGTTCAGAATATGCGGGAATCCTGAAAACAGCATTGTAATATGTGAACAAATCAATAACCGAATTTAATTAACGCATGGATTAAACGCTATTGAGTGTTACGGTTGTTAATTAACTTGCAAAGCAAACGTTTTAGAGCTCAATTTTTAAGAGAGTTCAAGAGCTGACATATGCAGGAGCTGGCAATATTGACGTATTCCCAAGGGCTTTATCTTTTGGTCTTTCTGGGAACAATTTAAAAAGAAAAGAAAGCAATGTCATTTGTAAAGAAACGAATTTGATAGAAAACCTAACGTTTTCGAGGTTAGTTGTCGATTTAAATGTTCCAGTAATGTGCACATTTCCCTGATTGCGAATATAATACGAAGTCTTGCCTTCAGTTAATATTTTAGAAAAACTGCTTTGCAAACAGAAGAAAAACAAGCTAGCAGAGGATGGTTTCGATCCATCGACCTCTGGGTTATGGGCCCAGAACGCTTCCGCTGCGCCACTCTGCTGCTGTTGCCGCATAACTGAATTACCAAGCAGCAGAAAAAAAAAAAAAAACTGAACTCATCGTTTTAACCAGCCACACGGCAGTGGCCGGGCCAAACCATGGAAACGTCGTAAATCAGAGATGATCCGTTTTCTTTTCTCCCAAATACGTTATGCAAAGTATGCAACTTTTCTGCCCACTTTGATCACAGGCAGTTTTATTCCCCAGTTTCGGCGGCCAATTCCAATATTCTGTCTCTCGAAAGCATCTTAAATCGTGGAAAGCGCTCTTTGTTTAAAATTACACAGAAGACTTCTTTTCTTCGAAAAGGCTTACAATTAGATATTTTCTTCTTTTCAAATAGATTTTTTGAAGCGCATATGGAGCGCTATAGAAAATATATATGATTAATTGATTGAATGTTGGCCTGCGTTCGGTCTGGCAGGGTTAATTCTTATAAAGACAACGCCGAAGGGTCTGATAAATGATTGCAATTATTTGAGATGCTGCATGTAGACAATAATGTAGGAGCACCACCACTGTTTCGACAAGGTTCCATAGTGTAGTGGTTATCACGTCTGCTTTACACGCAGAAGGCCCTGGGTTCGATCCCCAGTGGAACCACTGCAGTTTGTTTTTAAATTATATCAATCCCTGGTCAAGACAAAGTCTCTCTGGGGTTGGCCTGTCATTAGATTGCCGATGTAAGATCCCTGGTCCCATCGTAGAAGCAGGATAGTTTATTCACAAATAAATACATACACGTTTGTTTATGTTTCTTTTGTTGGTAAATTAACCCAATACATTATTGCATTCTGCCACGTAATTAGACGATCAAAGCCCATTTGTGCCAGTGCGCATTCAAAGGAGACGCGCTGAGAGAATCCTAGTTAAATACTAGTTTTACTGATTTAAACTAGTTGTTTAATGTTTTCTTTACTTTTAAAGCTGAGAATTAAACACACTTGCGACAACTTCATAGCCCTGCTGGCTACGAACACGTATCGAGTCGGCTGTTTCCTATAACCCTGGTGATAGCGAGTGTTTTCCAAGTATCAGCATCGGCATTACCATGCGTTTGGCATGCTTGCTGTGCACTCTAGCATTGCATAACAAGCATGTAGTATGCCCGGACTTCGTGGCGCAACGGTAGCGCGTCTGACTCCAGATCAGAAGGTTGCGTGTTCAAATCACGTCGAGGTCAAAGCCTTCTTTGTTTCTATTCCGCACTATTTCGTTTTTTAACGTGTTTGGATTTGAATGTTTCCGTGCATTTATTTAAACAATTTAGCCTACACAACATATCGATTGTATAGCGATCAAACAGAGATTTATTGTATTGTGATTCTTTTTTATGTTTCATTTGATACTGCACAATAAATTAAAGTGACTCCCAAATTAATGTTGGCCAGTCTTCAATGACATAGTTGGGGAATAAAGTCATATTAACACTTCCTTGCATGTTATATTGAAAACAGCTCTACAAATACTAGTTTTGAAGAAACTTAAAGTACAGCAAGTAATGATTGATGCCTTAAAGCTTAACAGACCTTTACAAATTAACAAAGAAAACATAAAAAAGGGGCACATAGTCGGCAGGATGTGAACATGAGCGGGGAAACTCCAACATCTTTTAATTCCATCACCTTAACTACTTGGCCAAAACTACTTTGTGTAAAGTACCAAGTTCTATAAACATATCACAGACCAAGAACAAATACACACAGTTTGTTTTTAATAAAACATTGACCAAACCACAATCCCTGGTTTAGGAGGCTAGTGCCTTATCCTTTAGGTGACTGCGGCACTTTCATATGGATAGTAGTCAGCGTGACAAAATACGACCAGAGGGAAAAAAGCAGTGGTTTCCCTGTCATTCCATTGCCATATTACATTGTGCATGTTCAGAATATGCAGGAATCCTGAAAACAGCATTGTAATATGTGAACAAATCAATAACCGAATTTAATTAACGCATGGATTAAACGCTATTGAGTGTTACAGTTGTTAATTAACTTGCAAAGCAAACGTTTTAGAGCTCAATTTTTAAGAGAGTTCAAGAGCTGACATATGCAGCAGCTGGCAATATTGACGTATTCCCAAGGGCTTTATCTTTTGGTCTATCTGGGAACAATTTAAAAAGAAAAGAAAGCAATGTCATTTGTAAAGAAACGAATTTGATAGAAAACCTAACGTTTTCGAGGTTAGTTGTCGATTTAAATGTTCCAGTAATGTGCACATTTCCCTGATTGCGAATATAATACGAAGTCTTGCCTTCAGTTAATATTTTAGAAAAACTGCTTTGCAAACAGAAGAAAAACAAGCTAGCAGAGGATGGTTTCGATCCATCGACCTCTGGGTTATGGGCCCAGCACGCTTCCGCTGCGCCACTCTGCTGCTGTTGCCGCATAACTGAATTACCAAGCAGCAGAAAAAAAAAAAAAAAAAACTGAACTCATCGTTTTAACCAGCCACACGGCAGTGGCCGGGCCAAACCATGGAAATGTCGTAAATCAGAGATGATCCGTTTTCTTTTCTCCCAAATACGTTATGCAAAGTATGCAACTTTTCTGCCCACTTTGATCACAGGCAGTTTTATTCCCCAGTTTCGGCGGCCAATTCCAATATTCTGTCTCTCGAAAGCATCTTAAATCGTGGAAAGCGCTCTTTGTTTAAAATTACACAGAAGACTTCTTTTGTTCGACCAGGCTTACAATTAGATATTTTCTTCTTTTCAAATAGATTTTTTGAAGCGCATATGGGGCGCTATAGAAAATATATATGATTAATTGATTGAATGTTGGCCTGCGTTCGGCCTGGCAGGGGTAATTCTTAAAAAGACAACGCCGAAGGGTCTGATAAATGATTGCAATTATTTGAGATGCTGCATGTTTCGACAAGGTTCCATAGTGTAGTGGTTATCACGTCTGCTTTACACGCAGAAGGCCCTGGGTTCGATCCCCAGTGGAACCACTGCAGTTTGTTTTTAAATTATATCAATCCCTGGTCAAGACAAAGTCTCTCTGGGGTTGGCCTGTCATTAGATTGCCGATGTAAGATCCCTGGTCCCATCGTAGAAGCGGGATAGTTTATTCACAAATAAATACATACACGTTTGTTTATGTTTCTTTTGTTGGTAAATTAACCCAATACATTATTACATTCTGCCACGTAATTAGACGATCAAAGCCCATTTGTGCCAGTGCGCATTCAAAGGAGACGCGCTGAGAGAATCCTAGTTAAATACTAGTTTTACTGATTTAAACTAGTTGTTTAATGTTTTCTTTACTTTTAAAGCTGAGAATTAAACACACTTGCGACAACTTCATAGCCCTGCTGGCTACGAACACGTATCGAGTCGGCTGTTTCCTATAACCCTGGTGATAGCGAGTGTTTTCCAAGTATCAGCATCGGCATTACCATGCGTTTGGCATGCTTGCTGTGCACTCTAGCATTGCATAACAAGCATGTAGTATGCCCGGACTTCGTGGCGCAAAGGTAGCGCGTCTGTCTCCAGATCAGAAGGTTGCGTGTTCAAATCACGTCGAGGTCAAAGCCTTCTTTGTTTCTATTCCGCACTATTTCGTTTTTTAACGTGTTTGGATTTGAATGTTTCTGTGCATTTATTTAAACAATTTAGCCTACACAACATATCGATTGTATAGCGATCAAACAGAGATTTATTGTATTGTGATTCTTTTTTATGTTTCATTTGATACTGCACAATAAATTAAAGTGACTCCCAAATTAATGTTGGCCAGTCTTCAATGACATAGTTGGGGAATAAAGTCATATTAACACTTCCTTGCATGTTATATTGAAAACAGCTCTACAAATACTAGTTTTGAAGAAACTCAAAGTACAGCAAGTAATGATTGATGCCTTAAAGCTTAACAGACCTTTACAAATTAACAAAGAAAACATAAAAAAGGGGCACATAGTCGGCAGGATGTGAACATGAGCGGGGAAACACCAACATCTTTTAATTCCATCACCTTAACTACTTGGCCAAAACTACTTTGTGTAAAGTACCAAGTTCTATAAACATATCACAGACCAAGAACAAATACACACAGTTTGTTTTTAATAAAACATTGACCAAACCACAATCCCTGGTTTAGGAGGCTAGTGCCTTATCCTTTAGGTGACTGCGGCACTTTCATATGGATAGTAGTCAGCGTGACAAAATACGACCAGAGGGAAAAAAGCAGTGGTTTCCCTGTCATTCCATTGCCATATTACATTGTGCATGTTCAGAATATGCGGGAATCCTGAAAACAGCATTGTAATATGTGAACAAATCAATAACCGAATTTAATTAACGCATGGATTAAACGCTATTGAGTGTTACGGTTGTTAATTAACTTGCAAAGCAAACGTTTTAGAGCTCAATTTTTAAGAGAGTTCAAGAGCTGACATATGCAGGAGCTGGCAATATTGACGTATTCCCAAGGGCTTTATCTTTTGGTCTTTCTGGGAACAATTTAAAAAGAAAAGAAAGCAATGTCATTTGTAAAGAAACGAATTTGATAGAAAACCTAACGTTTTCGAGGTTAGTTGTCGATTTAAATGTTCCAGTAATGTGCACATTTCCCTGATTGCGAATATAATACGAAGTCTTGCCTTCAGTTAATATTTTAGAAAAACTGCTTTGCAAACAGAAGAAAAACAAGCTAGCAGAGGATGGTTTCGATCCATCGACCTCTGGGTTATGGGCCCAGCACGCTTCCGCTGCGCCACTCTGCTGCTGTTGCCGCATAACTGAATTACCTAGCAGCAGAAAAAAAAAAAAAAAACTGAACTCATCGTTTTAACCAGCCACACGGCAGTGGCCGGGCCAAACCATGGAAATGTCGTAAATCAGAGATGATCCGTTTTCTTTTCTCCCAAATACGTTATGCAAAGTATGCAACTTTTCTGCCCACTTTGATCACAGGCAGTTTTATTCCCCAGTTTCGGCGGCCAATTCCAATATTCTGTCTCTCGAAAGCATCTTAAATCGTGGAAAGCGCTCTTTGTTTAAAATTACACAGAAGACTTCTTTTGTTCGACCAGGCTTACAATTAGATATTTTCTTCTTTTCAAATAGATTTTTTGAAGCGCATATGGGGCACTATAGAAAATATATATGATTAATTGATTGAATGTTGGCCTGCGTTCGGCCTGGCAGGGGTAATTCTTAAAAAGACAACGCCGAAGGGTCTGATAAATGATTGCAATTATTTGAGATGCTGCATGTTTCGACAAGGTTCCATAGTGTAGTGGTTATCACGTCTGCTTTACACGCAGAAGGCCCTGGGTTCGATCCCCAGTGGAACCACTGTAGTTTGTTTTTAAATTATATCAATCCCTGGTCAAGACAAAGTCTCTCTGGGGTTGGCCTGTCATTAGATTGCCGATGTAAGATCCCTGGTCCCATCGTAGAAGCAGGATAGTTTATTCACAAATAAATACATACACGTTTGTTTATGTTTCTTTTGTTGGTAAATTAACCCAATACATTATTACATTCTGCCACGTAATTAGACGATCAAAGCCCATTTGTGCCAGTGCGCATTCAAAGGAGACACGCTGAGAGAATCCTAGTTAAATACTAGTTTTACTGATTTAAACTAGTTGTTTAATGTTTTCTTTACTTTTAAAGCTGAGAATTAAACACACTTGCGACAACTTCATAGCACTGCTGGCTACGAACACATATCGAGTCAGCTGTTTCCTATAACCCTTGTGATACCGAGTGTTTTCCAAGTATCAGCATCGGCATTACCATGCGTTTGGCATGCTTGCTGTGCACTCTAGCATTGCATAACAAGCATGTAGTATGCCCGGACTTCGTGGCGCAACGGTAGCGCGTCTGACTCCAAATCAGAAGGTTGCGTGTTCAAATCACGTCGAGGTCAAAGCCTTCTTTGTTTCTATTCCGCACTATTTCGTTTTTTAACGTGTTTGGATTTGAATGTTTCCGTGCATTTATTTAAACAATTTAGCCTACACAACATATCGATTGTATAGCGATCAAACAGAGATTTATTGTATTGTGATTCTTTTTTATGTTTCAGTTGATACTGCACAATAAATTAAAGTGACTCCCAAATTAATGTTGGCCAGTCTTCAATGACATAGTTGGGGAATAAAGTCATATTAACACTTCCTTGCATGTTATATTGAAAACAGCTCTACAAATACTAGTTTTGAAGAAACTTAAAGTACAGCAAGTAATGATTGATGCCTTAAAGCTTAACAGACCTTTACAAATTAACAAAGAAAACATAAAAAAGGGGCACATAGTCGGCAGGATGTGAACATGAGCGGGGAAACTCCAACATCTTTTAAGTCCATCACCTTAACTACTTGGCCAAAACTACTTTGTGTAAAGTACCAAGTTCTATAAACATATCACAGACCAAGAACAAATACACACAGTTTGTTTTTAATAAAACATTGACCAAACCACAATCCCTGGTTTAGGAGGCTAGTGCCTTATCCTTTAGGTGACTGTGGCACTTTCATATGGATAGTAGTCAGCGTGACAAAATACGACCAGAGGGAAAAAAGCAGTGGTTTCCCTGTCATTCCATTGCCATATTACATTGTGCATGTTCAGAATATGCGGGAATCCTGAAAACAGCATTGTAATATGTGAACAAATCAATAACCGAATTTAATTAACGCATGGATTAAACGCTATTGAGTGTTACGGTTGTTAATTAACTTGCAAAGCAAACGTTTTAGAGCTCAATTTTTAAGAGAGTTCAAGAGCTGACATATGCAGGAGATGGCAATATTGACGTATTCCCAAGGGCTTTATCTTTTGGTCTTTCTGGGAACAATTTAAAAAGAAAAGAAAGCAATGCCATTTGTAAAGAAACGAATTTGATAGAAAATCTAATGTTTTCGAGGTTAGTTGTCGATTTAAATGTTCCAGTAATGTGCACATTTCCCTGATTGCGAATATAATACGAAGTCTTGCCTTCAGTTAATATTTTAGAAAAACTGCTTTGCAAACAGAAGAAAAACAAGCTAGCAGAGGATGGTTTCGATCCATCGACCTCTGGGTTATGGGCCCAGCACGCTTCCGCTGCGCCACTCTGCTGCTGTTGCCGCATAACTGAATTACCAAGCAGCAGAAAAAACAAAACAAAACTGAACTCATCGTTTTAACCAGCCACACGGCAGTGGCCGGGCCAAACCATGGAAACGTCGTAAATCAGAGATGATCCGTTTTCTTTTCTCCCAAATACGTTATGCAAAGTATGCAACTTTTCTGCCCACTTTGATCACAGGCAGTTTTATTCCCCAGTTTCGGCGGCCAATTCCAATATTCTGTCTCTCGAAAGCATCTTAAATCGTGGAAAGCGCTCTTTGTTTAAAATTACACAGAAGTCTTCTTTTGTTCGACCAGGCTTACAATTAGATATTTTCTTCTTTTCAAATAGATTTTTTGAAGCGCATATGGGGCGCTATAGAAAATATATATGATTAATTGATTGAATGTTGGCCTGCGTTCGGTCTGGCAGGGTTAATTCTTAAAAAGACAACGCCGAAGGGTCTGATAAATTATTGCAATTATTTGAGATGCTGTATGTAGACAATAATGTAGGAGCACCACCACTGTTTCGACAAGGTTTCATAGTGTAGTGGTTATCACGTCTGCTTTACACGCAGAAGGCCCCTGGGTTCGATCCCCAGTGGAACCACTGCAGTTTGTTTTTAAATTATATCAATCCCTGGTCAAGACAAAGTCTCTCTGGGGTTGGCCTGTCATTAGATTGCCGATGTAAGATCCCTGGTCCCATCGTAGAAGCGGGATAGTTTATTCACAAATAAATACATACACGTTTGTTTATGTTTCTTTTGTTGGTAAATTAACCCAATACATTATTACATTCTGCCACGTAATTAGACGATCAAAGCCCATTTGTGCCAGTGCGCATTCAAAGGAGACGCGCTGAGAGAATCCTAGTTAAATACTAGTTTTACTGATTTAAACTAGTTGTTTAATGTTTTCTTTACTTTTAAAGCTGAGAATTAAACACACTTGCGACAACTTCATAGCCCTGCTGGCTACGAACACGTATCGAGTCGGCTGTTTCCTATAACCCTGGTGATAGCGAGTGTTTTCCAAGTATCAGCATCGGCATTACCATGCGTTTGGCATGCTTGCTGTGCACTCTAGCATTGCATAACAAGCATGTAGTATGCCCGGACTTCGTGGCGCAAAGGTAGCGCGTCTGTCTCCAGATCAGAAGGTTGCGTGTTCAAATCACGTCGAGGTCAAAGCCTTCTTTGTTTCTATTCCGCACTATTTCGTTTTTTAACGTGTTTGGATTTGAATGTTTCTGTGCATTTATTTAAACAATTTAGCCTACACAACATATCGATTGTATAGCGATCAAACAGAGATTTATTGTATTGTGATTCTTTTTTATGTTTCATTTGATACTGCACAATAAATTAAAGTGACTCCCAAATTAATGTTGGCCAGTCTTCAATGACATAGTTGGGGAATAAAGTCATATTAACACTTCCTTGCATGTTATATTGAAAACAGCTCTACAAATACTAGTTTTGAAGAAACTCAAAGTACAGCAAGTAATGATTGATGCCTTAAAGCTTAACAGACCTTTACAAATTAACAAAGAAAACATAAAAAAGGGGCACATAGTCGGCAGGATGTGAACATGAGCGGGGAAACTCCAACATCTTTTAATTCCATCACCTTAACTACTTGGCCAAAACTACTTTGTGTAAAGTACCAAGTTCTATAAACATATCACAGACCAAGAACAAATACACACAGTTTGTTTTTAATAAAACATTGACCAAACCACAATCCCTGGTTTAGGAGGCTAGTGCCTTATCCTTTAGGTGACTGCGGCACTTTCATATGGATAGTAGTCAGCGTGACAAAATACGACCAGAGGGAAAAAAGCAGTGGTTTCCCTGTCATTCCATTGCCATATTACATTGTGCATGTTCAGAATATGCGGGAATCCTGAAAACAGCATTGTAATATGTGAACAAATCAATAACCGAATTTAATTAACGCATGGATTAAACGCTATTGAGTGTTACGGTTGTTAATTAACTTGCAAAGCAAACGTTTTAGAGCTCAATTTTTAAGAGAGTTCAAGAGCTGACATATGCAGGAGCTGGCAATATTGACGTATTCCCAAGGGCTTTATCTTTTGGTCTTTCTGGGAACAATTTAAAAAGAAAAGAAAGCAATGTCATTTGTAAAGAAACGAATTTGATAGAAAACCTAACGTTTTCGAGGTTAGTTGTCGATTTAAATGTTCCAGTAATGTGCACATTTCCCTGATTGCGAATATAATACGAAGTCTTGCCTTCAGTTAATATTTTAGAAAAACTGCTTTGCAAACAGAAGAAAAACAAGCTAGCAGAGGATGGTTTCGATCCATCGACCTCTGGGTTATGGGCCCAGCACGCTTCCGCTGCGCCACTCTGCTGCTGTTGCCGCATAACTGAATTACCAAGCAGCAGAAAAAAAAAAAAAAAAACTGAACTCATCGTTTTAACCAGCCACACGGCAGTGGCCGGGCCAAACCATGGAAACGTCGTAAATCAGAGATGATCCGTTTTCTTTTCTCCCAAATACGTTATGCAAAGTATGCAACTTTTCTGCCCACTTTGATCACAGGCAGTTTTATTCCCCAGTTTCGGCGGCCAATTCCAATATTCTGTCTCTCGAAAGCATCTTAAATCGTGGAAAGCGCTCTTTGTTTAAAATTACACAGAAGACTTCTTTTGTTCGACCAGGCTTACAATTAGATATTTTCTTCTTTTCAAATAGATTTTTTGAAGCGCATATGGGGCGCTATAGAAAATATATATGATTAATTGATTGAATGTTGGCCTGCGTTCGGCCTGGCAGGGGTAATTCTTAAAAAGACGCCGCCGAAGGGTCTGATAAATGATTGCAATTATTTGAGATGCTGCATGTTTCGACAAGGTTCCATAGTGTAGTGGTTATCACGTCTGCTTTACACGCAGAAGGCCCTGGGTTCGATCCCCAGTGGAACCACTGCAGTTTGTTTTTAAATTATATCAATCCCTGGTCAAGACAAAGTCTCTCTGGGGTTGGCCTGTCATTAGATTGCCGATGTAAGATCCCTGGTCCCATCGTAGAAGCAGGATAGTTTATTCACAAATAAATACATACACGTTTGTTTATGTTTCTTTTGTTGGTAAATTAACCCAATACATGATTGCATTCTGCCACGTAATTAGACGATCAAAGCCCATTTGTGCCAGTGCGCATTCAAAGGAGACGCGCTGAGAGAATCCTAGTTAAATACTAGTTTTACTGATTTAAACTAGTTGTTTAATGTTTTCTTTACTTTTAAAGCTGAGAATTAAACACACTTGCGACAACTTCATAGCCCTGCTGGCTACGAACACGTATCGAGTCGGCTGTTTCCTATAACCCTGGTGATAGCGAGTGTTTTCCAAGTATCAGCATCGGCATTACCATGCGTTTGGCATGCTTGCTGTGCACTCTAGCATTGCATAACAAGCATGTAGTATGCCCGGACTTCGTGGCGCAACGGTAGCGCGTCTGACTCCAGATCAGAAGGTTGCGTGTTCAAATCACGTCGAGGTCAAAGCCTTCTTTGTTTCTATTCCGCACTATTTCGTTTTTTAACGTGTTTGGATTTGAATGTTTCCGTGCATTTATTTAAACAATTTAGCCTACACAACATATCGATTGTATAGCGATCAAACAGAGATTTATTGTATTGTGATTCTTTTTTATGTTTCATTTGATACTGCACAATAAATTAAAGTGACTCCCAAATTAATGTTGGCCAGTCTTCAATGACATAGTTGGGGAATAAAGTCATATTAACACTTCCTTGCATGTTATATTGAAAACAGCTCTACAAATACTAGTTTTGAAGAAACTTAAAGTACAGCAAGTAATGATTGATGCCTTAAAGCTTAACAGACCTTTACAAATTAACAAAGAAAACATAAAAAAGGGGCACATAGTCGGCAGGATGTGAACATGAGCGGGGAAACTCCAACATCTTTTAAGTCCATCACCTTAACTACTTGGCCAAAACTACTTTGTGTAAAGTACCAAGTTCTATAAACATATCACAGACCAAGAACAAATACACACAGTTTGTTTTTAATAAAACATTGACCAAACCACAATCCCTGGTTTAGGAGGCTAGTGCCTTATCCTTTAGGTGACTGCGGCACTTTCATATGGATAGTAGTCAGCGTGACAAAATACGACCAGAGGGAAAAAAGCAGTGGTTTCCCTGTCATTCCATTGCCATATTACATTGTGCATGTTCAGAATATGCAGGAATCCTGAAAACAGCATTGTAATATGTGAACAAATCAATAACCGAATTTAATTAACGCATGGATTAAACGCTATTGAGTGTTACAGTTGTTAATTAACTTGCAAAGCAAACGTTTTAGAGCTCAATTTTTAAGAGAGTTCAAGAGCTGACATATGCAGCAGCTGGCAATATTGACGTATTCCCAAGGGCTTTATCTTTTGGTCTATCTGGGAACAATTTAAAAAGAAAAGAAAGCAATGTCATTTGTAAAGAAACGAATTTGATAGAAAACCTAACGTTTTCGAGGTTAGTTGTCGATTTAAATGTTCCAGTAATGTGCACATTTCCCTGATTGCGAATATAATACGAAGTCTTGCCTTCAGTTAATATTTTAGAAAAACTGCTTTGCAAACAGAAGAAAAACAAGCTAGCAGAGGATGGTTTCGATCCATCGACCTCTGGGTTATGGGCCCAGCACGCTTCCGCTGCGCCACTCTGCTGCTGTTGCCGCATAACTGAATTACCAAGCAGCAGAAAAAAAAAAAAAAAAAACTGAACTCATCGTTTTAACCAGCCACACGGCAGTGGCCGGGCCAAACCATGGAAATGTCGTAAATCAGAGATGATCCGTTTTCTTTTCTCCCAAATACGTTATGCAAAGTATGCAACTTTTCTGCCCACTTTGATCACAGGCAGTTTTATTCCCCAGTTTCGGCGGCCAATTCCAATATTCTGTCTCTCGAAAGCATCTTAAATCGTGGAAAGCGCTCTTTGTTTAAAATTACACAGAAGACTTCTTTTGTTCGACCAGGCTTACAATTAGATATTTTCTTCTTTTCAAATAGATTTTTTGAAGCGCATATGGGGCGCTATAGAAAATATATATGATTAATTGATTGAATGTTGGCCTGCGTTCGGCCTGGCAGGGGTAATTCTTAAAAAGACAACGCCGAAGGGTCTGATAAATGATTGCAATTATTTGAGATGCTGCATGTTTCGACAAGGTTCCATAGTGTAGTGGTTATCACGTCTGCTTTACACGCAGAAGGCCCTGGGTTCGATCCCCAGTGGAACCACTGCAGTTTGTTTTTAAATTATATCAATCCCTGGTCAAGACAAAGTCTCTCTGGGGTTGGCCTGTCATTAGATTGCCGATGTAAGATCCCTGGTCCCATCGTAGAAGCGGGATAGTTTATTCACAAATATATACATACACGTTTGTTTATGTTTCTTTTGTTGGTAAATTAACCCAATACATTATTACATTCTGCCACGTAATTAGACGATCAAAGCCCATTTGTGCCAGTGCGCATTCAAAGGAGACGCGCTGAGAGAATCCTAGTTAAATACTAGTTTTACTGATTTAAACTAGTTGTTTAATGTTTTCTTTACTTTTAAAGCTGAGAATTAAACACACTTGCGACAACTTCATAGCCCTGCTGGCTACGAACACGTATCGAGTCGGCTGTTTCCTATAACCCTGGTGATACCGAGTGTTTTCCAAGTATCAGCATCGGCATTACCATGCGTTTGGCATGCTTGCTGTGCACTCTAGCATTGCATAACAAGCATGTAGTATGCCCGGACTTCGTGGCGCAACGGTAGCGCGTCTGACTCCAGATCAGAAGGTTGCGTGTTCAAATCACGTCGAGGTCAAAGCCTTCTTTGTTTCTATTCCGCACTATTTCGTTTTTTAACGTGTTTGGATTTGAATGTTTCTGTGCATTTATTTAAACAATTTAGCCTACACAACATATCGATTGTATAGCGATCAAACAGAGATTTATTGTATTGTGATTCTTTTTTATGTTTCATTTGATACTGCACAATAAATTAAAGTGACTCCCAAATTAATGTTGGCCAGTCTTCAATGACATAGTTGGGGAATAAAGTCATATTAACACTTCCTTGCATGTTATATTGAAAACAGCTCTACAAATACTAGTTTTGAAGAAACTCAAAGTACAGCAAGTAATGATTGATGCCTTAAAGCTTAACAGACCTTTACAAATTAACAAAGAAAACATAAAAAAGGGGCACATAGTCGGCAGGATGTGAACATGAGCGGGGAAACTCCAACATCTTTTAAGTCCATCACCTTAACTACTTGGCCAAAACTACTTTGTGTAAAGTACCAAGTTCTATAAACATATCACAGACCAAGAACAAATACACACAGTTTGTTTTTAATAAAACATTGACCAAACCACAATCCCTGGTTTAGGAGGCTAGTGCCTTATCCTTTAGGTGACTGCGGCACTTTCATATGGATAGTAGTCAGCGTGACAAAATACGACCAGAGGGAAAAAAGCAGTGGTTTCCCTGTCATTCCATTGCCATATTACATTGTGCATGTTCAGAATATGCAGGAATCCTGAAAACAGCATTGTAATATGTGAACAAATCAATAACCGAATTTAATTAACGCATGGATTAAACGCTATTGAGTGTTACAGTTGTTAATTAACTTGCAAAGCAAACGTTTTAGAGCTCAATTTTTAAGAGAGTTCAAGAGCTGACATATGCAGCAGCTGGCAATATTGACGTATTCCCAAGGGCTTTATCTTTTGGTCTATCTGGGAACAATTTAAAAAGAAAAGAAAGCAATGTCATTTGTAAAGAAACGAATTTGATAGAAAACCTAACGTTTTCGAGGTTAGTTGTCGATTTAAATGTTCCAGTAATGTGCACATTTCCCTGATTGCGAATATAATACGAAGTCTTGCCTTCAGTTAATATTTTAGAAAAACTGCTTTGCAAACAGAAGAAAAACAAGCTAGCAGAGGATGGTTTCGATCCATCGACCTCTGGGTTATGGGCCCAGCACGCTTCCGCTGCGCCACTCTGCTGCTGTTGCCGCATAACTGAATTACCAAGCAGCAGAAAAAAAAAAAAAAAAAACTGAACTCATCGTTTTAACCAGCCACACGGCAGTGGCCGGGCCAAACCATGGAAATGTCGTAAATCAGAGATGATCCGTTTTCTTTTCTCCCAAATACGTTATGCAAAGTATGCAACTTTTCTGCCCACTTTGATCACAGGCAGTTTTATTCCCCAGTTTCGGCGGCCAATTCCAATATTCTGTCTCTCGAAAGCATCTTAAATCGTGGAAAGCGCTCTTTGTTTAAAATTACACAGAAGTCTTCTTTTGTTCGACCAGGCTTACAATTAGATATTTTCTTCTTTTCAAATAGATTTTTTGAAGCGCATATGGGGCGCTATAGAAAATATATATGATTAATTGATTGAATGTTGGCCTGCGTTCGGTCTGGCAGGGTTAATTCTTAAAAAGACAACGCCGAAGGGTCTGATAAATTATTGCAATTATTTGAGATGCTGTATGTAGACAATAATGTAGGAGCACCACCACTGTTTCGACAAGGTTTCATAGTGTAGTGGTTATCACGTCTGCTTTACACGCAGAAGGCCCCTGGGTTCGATCCCCAGTGGAACCACTGCAGTTTGTTTTTAAATTATATCAATCCCTGGTCAAGACAAAGTCTCTCTGGGGTTGGCCTGTCATTAGATTGCCGATGTAAGATCCCTGGTCCCATCGTAGAAGCAGGATAGTTTATTCACAAATAAATACATACACGTTTGTTTATGTTTCTTTTGTTGGTAAATTAACCCAATACATTATTGCATTCTGCCACGTAATTAGACGATCAAAGCCCATTTGTGCCAGTGCGCATTCAAAGGAGACGCGCTGAGAGAATCCTAGTTAAATACTAGTTTTACTGATTTAAACTAGTTGTTTAATGTTTTCTTTACTTTTAAAGCTGAGAATTAAACACACTTGCGACAACTTCATAGCCCTGCTGGCTACGAACACGTATCGAGTCGGCTGTTTCCTATAACCCTGGTGATACCGAGTGTTTTCCAAGTATCAGCATCGGCATTACCATGCGTTTGGCATGCTTGCTGTGCACTCTAGCATTGCATAACAAGCATATAGTATGCCCGGACTTCGTGGCGCAACGGTAGCGCGTCTGTCTCCAGATCAGAAGGTTGCGTGTTCAAATCACGTCGAGGTCAAAGCCTTCTTTGTTTCTATTCCGCACTATTTCGTTTTTTAACGTGTTTGGATTTGAATGTTTCTGTGCATTTATTTAAACAATTTAGCCTACACAACATATCGATTGTATAGCGATCAAACAGAGATTTATTGTATTGTGATTCTTTTTTATGTTTCATTTGATACTGCACAATAAATTAAAGTGACTCCCAAATTAATGTTGGCCAGTCTTCAATGACATAGTTGGGGAATAAAGTCATATTAACACTTCCTTGCATGTTATATTGAAAACAGCTCTACAAATACTAGTTTTGAAGAAACTCAAAGTACAGCAAGTAATGATTGATGCCTTAAAGCTTAACAGACCTTTACAAATTAACAAAGAAAACATAAAAAAGGGGCACATAGTCGGCAGGATGTGAACATGAGCGGGGAAACTCCAACATCTTTTAATTCCATCACCTTAACTACTTGGCCAAAACTACTTTGTGTAAAGTACCAAGTTCTATAAACATATCACAGACCAAGAACAAATACACACAGTTTGTTTTTAATAAAACATTGACCAAACCACAATCCCTGGTTTAGGAGGCTAGTGCCTTATCCTTTAGGTGACTGCGGCACTTTCATATGGATAGTAGTCAGCGTGACAAAATACGACCAGAGGGAAAAAAGCAGTGGTTTCCCTGTCATTCCATTGCCATATTACATTGTGCATGTTCAGAATATGCGGGAATCCTGAAAACAGCATTGTAATATGTGAACAAATCAATAACCGAATTTAATTAACGCATGGATTAAACGCTATTGAGTGTTACGGTTGTTAATTAACTTGCAAAGCAAACGTTTTAGAGCTCAATTTTTAAGAGAGTTCAAGAGCTGACATATGCAGGAGCTGGCAATATTGACGTATTCCCAAGGGCTTTATCTTTTGGTCTTTCTGGGAACAATTTAAAAAGAAAAGAAAGCAATGTCATTTGTAAAGAAACGAATTTGATAGAAAACCTAACGTTTTCGAGGTTAGTTGTCGATTTAAATGTTCCAGTAATGTGCACATTTCCCTGATTGCGAATATAATACGAAGTCTTGCCTTCAGTTAATATTTTAGAAAAACTGCTTTGCAAACAGAAGAAAAACAAGCTAGCAGAGGATGGTTTCGATCCATCGACCTCTGGGTTATGGGCCCAGCACGCTTCCGCTGCGCCACTCTGCTGCTGTTGCCGCATAACTGAATTACCAAGCAGCAGAAAAAAAAAAAAAAAAACTGAACTCATCGTTTTAACCAGCCACACGGCAGTGGCCGGGCCAAACCATGGAAACGTCGTAAATCAGAGATGATCCGTTTTCTTTTCTCCCAAATACGTTATGCAAAGTATGCAACTTTTCTGCCCACTTTGATCACAGGCAGTTTTATTCCCCAGTTTCGGCGGCCAATTCCAATATTCTGTCTCTCGAAAGCATCTTAAATCGTGGAAAGCGCTCTTTGTTTAAAATTACACAGAAGACTTCTTTTGTTCGACCAGGCTTACAATTAGATATTTTCTTCTTTTCAAATAGATTTTTTGAAGCGCATATGGGGCGCTATAGAAAATATATATGATTAATTGATTGAATGTTGGCCTGCGTTCGGCCTGGCAGGGGTAATTCTTAAAAAGACGCCGCCGAAGGGTCTGATAAATGATTGCAATTATTTGAGATGCTGCATGTTTCGACAAGGTTCCATAGTGTAGTGGTTATCACGTCTGCTTTACACGCAGAAGGCCCTGGGTTCGATCCCCAGTGGAACCACTGCAGTTTGTTTTTAAATTATATCAATCCCTGGTCAAGACAAAGTCTCTCTGGGGTTGGCCTGTCATTAGATTGCCGATGTAAGATCCCTGGTCCCATCGTAGAAGCAGGATAGTTTATTCACAAATAAATACATACACGTTTGTTTATGTTTCTTTTGTTGGTAAATTAACCCAATACATTATTACATTCTGCCACGTAATTAGACGATCAAAGCCCATTTGTGCCAGTGCGCATTCAAAGGAGACGCGCTGAGAGAATCCTAGTTAAATACTAGTTTTACTGATTTAAACTAGTTGTTTAATGTTTTCTTTACTTTTAAAGCTGAGAATTAAACACACTTGCGACAACTTCATAGCCCTGCTGGCTACGAACACGTATCGAGTCGGCTGTTTCCTATAACCCTGGTGATACCGAGTGTTTTCCAAGTATCAGCATCGGCATTACCATGCGTTTGGCATGCTTGATGTGCACTCTAGCATTGCATAACAAGCATGTAGTATGCCCGGACTTCGTGGCGCAACGGTAGCGCGTCTGACTCCAGATCAGAAGGTTGCGTGTTCAAATCACGTCGAGGTCAAAGCCTTCTTTGTTTCTATTCCGCACTATTTCGTTTTTTAACGTGTTTGGATTTGAATGTTTCCGTGCATTTATTTAAACAATTTAGCCTACACAACATATCGATTGTATAGCGATCAAACAGTGATTTATTGTATTGTGATTCTTTTTTATGTTTCATTTGATACTGCACAATAAATTAAAGTGACTCCCAAATTAATGTTGGCCAGTCTTCAATGACTTAGTTGGGGAATAAAGTCATATTAACACTTCCTTGCATGTTATATTGAAAACAGCTCTACAAATACTAGTTTTGAAGAAACTTAAAGTACAGCAAGTAATGATTGATGCCTTAAAGCTTAACAGACCTTTACAAATTAACAAAGAAAACATAAAAAAGGGGCACATAGTCGGCAGGATGTGAACATGAGCGGGGAAACTCCAACATCTTTTAAGTCCATCACCTTAACTACTTGGCCAAAACTACTTTGTGTAAAGTACCAAGTTCTATAAACATATCACAGACCAAGAACAAATACACACAGTTTGTTTTTAATAAAACATTGACCAAACCACAATCCCTGGTTTAGGAGGCTAGTGCCTTATCCTTTAGGTGACTGCGGCACTTTCATATGGATAGTAGTCAGCGTGACAAAATACGACCAGAGGGAAAAAAGCAGTGGTTTCCCTGTCATTCCATTGCCATATTACATTGTGCATGTTCAGAATATGCGGGAGTCCTGAAAACAGCATTGTAATATGTGAACAAATCAATAACCAAATTTAATTAACGCATGGATTAAACGCTATTGAGTGTTACGGTTGTTAATTAACTTGCAAAGCAAACGTTTTAGAGCTCAATTTTTAAGAGAGTTCAAGAGCTGACATATGCAGGAGCTGGCAATATTGACGTATTCCCAATGGCTTTATCTTTTGGTCTTTCTGGGAACAATTTAAAAAGAAAAGAAAGCAATGTCATTTGTAAAGAAACGAATTTGATAGAAAACCTAACGTTTTCGAGGTTAGTTGTCGATTTAAATGTTCCAGTAATGTGCACATTTCCCTGATTGCGAATATAATACGAAGTCTTGCCTCCAGTTAATATTTTAGAAAAACTGCTTTGCAAACAGAAGAAAAACAAGCTAGCAGAGGATGGTTTCGATTGATCGACCTCTGGGTTATGGGCCCAGCACGCTTCCGCTGCGCCACTCTGCTGCTGTTGCCGCATAACTGAATTACCAAGCAGCAGAAAAAAAACTGAACTCATCGTTTTAACCAGCCACACGGCAGTGGCCGGGCCAAACCATGGAAACGTCGTAAATCAGAGATGATCCGTTTTCTTTTCTCCCAAATATGTTATGCAAAGTATGCAACTTTTCTGCCCACTTTGATCACAGGCAGTTTTATTCCCCAGTTTCGGCGGCCAATTCCAATATTCTGTCTCTCGAAAGCATCTTAAATCGTGGAAAGCGCTCTTTGTTTAAAATTACACAGAAGACTTCTTTTCTTCGAAAAGGCTTACAATTAGATATTTTCTTCTTTTCAAATAGATTTTTTGAAGCGCATATGGAGCGCTATAGAAAATATATATGATTAATTGATTGAATGTTGGCCTGCGTTCGGTCTGGCAGGGTTAATTCTTATAAAGACAACGCCGAAGGGTCTGATAAATGATTGCAATTATTTGAGATGCTGCATGTAGACAATAATGTAGGAGCACCACCACTGTTTCGACAAGGTTCCATAGTGTAGTGGTTATCACGTCTGCTTTACACGCAGAAGGCCCTGGGTTCGATCCCCAGTGGAACCACTGCAGTTTGTTTTTAAATTATATCAATCCCTGGTCAAGACAAAGTCTCTCTGGGGTTGGCCTGTCATTAGATTGCCGATGTAAGATCCCTGGTCCCATCGTAGAAGCAGGATAGTTTATTCACAAATAAATACATACACGTTTGTTTATGTTTCTTTTGTTGGTAAATTAACCCAATACATTATTGCATTCTGCCACGTAATTAGACGATCAAAGCCCATTTGTGCCAGTGCGCATTCAAAGGAGACGCGCTGAGAGAATCCTAGTTAAATACTAGTTTTACTGATTTAAACTAGTTGTTTAATGTTTTCTTTACTTTTAAAGCTGAGAATTAAACACACTTGCGACAACTTCATAGCCCTGCTGGCTACGAACACGTATCGAGTCGGCTGTTTCCTATAACCCTGGTGATAGCGAGTGTTTTCCAAGTATCAGCATCGGCATTACCATGCGTTTGGCATGCTTGCTGTGCACTCTAGCATTGCATAACAAGCATGTAGTATGCCCGGACTTCGTGGCGCAACGGTAGCGCGTCTGACTCCAGATCAGAAGGTTGCGTGTTCAAATCACGTCGAGGTCAAAGCCTTCTTTGTTTCTATTCCGCACTATTTCGTTTTTTAACGTGTTTGGATTTGAATGTTTCCGTGCATTTATTTAAACAATTTAGCCTACACAACATATCGATTGTATAGCGATCAAACAGAGATTTATTGTATTGTGATTCATTTTTATGTTTCATTTGATACTGCACAATAAATTAAAGTGACTCCCAAATTAATGTTGGCCAGTCTTCAATGACATAGTTGGGGAATAAAGTCATATTAACACTTCCTTGCATGTTATATTGAAAACAGCTCTACAAATACTAGTTTTGAAGAAACTTAAAGTACAGCAAGTAATGATTGATGCCTTAAAGCTTAACAAACCTTTACAAATTAACAAAGAAAACATAAAAAGGGGCACATAGTCGGCAGGATGTGAACATGAGCGGGGAAACTCCAACATCTTTTAAGTCCATCACCTTAACTACTTGGCCAAAACTACTTTGTGTAAAGTACCAAGTTCTATAAACATATCACAGACCAAGAACAAATACACACAGTTTGTTTTTAATAAAATATTGACCAAACCACAATCCCTGGTTTAGGAGGCTAGTTCCTTATCCTTTAGGTGACTGCGGCACTTTCATATGGATAGTAGTCAGCGTGACAAAATACGACCAGAGTGAAAAAAGCAGTGGTTTCCCTGTCATTCCATTGCCATATTACATTGTGCATGTTCAGAATATGTGGGTATCCTGAAAACAGCATTGTAATATGTGAACAAATCAATAACCGAATTTAATTAACGCATGGATTAAACGCTATTGAGTGTTACGGTTGTTAATTAACTTGCAAAGCAAACGTTTTAGAGCTCAATTTTTAAGAGAGTTCAAGAGCTGATATATGCAGGAGCTGGCAATATTGACGTATTCCTAATGGCTTTATCTTTTGGTCTTTCTGGGAACAATTTAAAAAGAAAAGAAAGCAATGTCATTTGTAAAGAAACGAATTTGATAGAAAACCTAACGTTTTCGAGGTTAGTTGTCGATTTAAATGTTCCAGTAATGTGCACATTTCCCTGATTGCGAATATAATACGAAGTCTTGCCTCCAGTTAATATTTTAGAAAAACTGCTTTGCAAACAGAAGAAAAACAAGCTAGCAGAGGATGGTTTCGATCCATCGACCTCTGGATTATGGGCCCAGCACGCTTCCGCTGCGCCACTCTGCTGCTGTTGCCGCATAACTGAATTACCAAGCAGCAGAAAAAAAACTGAACTCATCGTTTTAACCAGCCACACGGCAGTGGCCGGGCCAAACCATGGAAACGTCGTAAATCAGAGATGATCCGTTTTCTTTTCTCCCAAATACGTTATGCAAAGTATGCAACTTTTCTGCCCACTTTGATCACAGGCAGTTTTATTCCCCAGTTTCGGCAGCCAATTCCAATATTCTGTCTCTCGAAAGCATCTTAAATCGTGGAAAGCGCTCTTTGTTTAAAATTACACAGAAGACTTCTTTTCTTCGACCAGGCTTACAATTAGATATTTTCTTCTTTTCAAATAGATTTTTTGAAGCGCATATAGGGCGCTATAGAAAATATATATGATTAATTGATTGAATGTTGGCCTGCGTTCGGTCTGGCAGCGTTAATTCTTAAAAAGACAAAGCCGAAGGGTCTGATAAATGATTGCAATTATTTGAGATGCTGCATGTAGACAATAATGTAGGAGCACCACCACTGTTTCGACAAGGTTCCATAGTGTAGTGGTTATCACGTCTGCTTTACACGCAGAAGGCCCTGGGTTCGATCCCCAGTGGAACCACTGCAGTTTGTTTTTAAATTATATCAATCCCTGGTCAAGACAAAGTCTCTCTGGGGTTGGCCTGTCATTAGATTGCCGATGTAAGATCCCTGGTCCCATCGTAGAAGCAGGATAGTTTATTCACAAATAAATACATACATGTTTGTTTATGTTTCTTTTGTTGGTAAATTAACCCAATACATTATTGCATTCTGCCACGTAATTAGACGATCAAAGCCCATTTGTGCCAGTGCGCATTCAAAGGAGACGCGCTGAGAGAATCCTAGTTAAATACTAGTTTTACTGATTTAAACTAGTTGTTTAATGTTTTCTTTACTTTTAAAGCTGAGAATTAAACACACTTGCGACAACTTCATAGCCCTGCTGGCTACGAACACGTATCGAGTCGGCTGTTTCCTATAACCCTGGTGATAGCGAGTGTTTTCCAAGTATCAGCATCGGCATTACCATGCGTTTGGCATGCTTGCTGTGCACTCTAGCATTGCATAACAAGCATGTAGTATGCCCGGACTTCGTGGCGCAACGGTAGCGCGTCTGACTCCAGATCAGAAGGTTGCGTGTTCAAATCACGTCGAGGTCAAAGCCTTCTTTGTTTCTATTCCGCACTATTTCGTTTTTTAACGTGTTTGGATTTGAATGTTTCCGTGCATTTATTTAAACAATTTAGCCTACACAACATATCGATTGTATAGCGATCAAACAGAGATTTATTGTATTGTGATTCATTTTTATGTTTCATTTGATACTGCACAATAAATTAAAGTGACTCCCAAATTAATGTTGGCCAGTCTTCAATGACATAGTTGGGGAATAAAGTCATATTAACACTTCCTTGCATGTTATATTGAAAACAGCTCTACAAATACTCGTTTTGAAGAAACTTAAAGTACAGCAAGTAATGATTGATGCCTTAAAGCTTAACAGACCTTTACAAATTAACAAAGAAAACATAAAAAGGGGCACATAGTCGGCAGGATGTGAACATGAGCGGGGAAACTCCAACATCTTTTAAGTCCATCACCTTAACTACTTGGCCAAAACTACTTTGTGTAAAGTACCAAGTTCTATGAACATATCACAGACCAATTACAAATACACACAGTTTGTTTTTAATAAAACATTGACCAAACCACAATCCCTGGTTTAGGAGGCTAGTGCCTTATCCTTTAGGTGACTGCGGCACTTTCATATGGATAGTAGTCAGCGTGACAAAATACGACCAGAGGGAAAAAAGCAGTGGTTTCCCTGTCATTCCATTGTCATATTACATTGTGCATGTTCAGAATATGCGGGAATCCTGAAAACAGCATTGTAATATGTGAACAAATCAATAACCGAATTTAATTAACGCATGGATTAAACGCTATTGAGTGTTACGGTTGTTAATTAACTTGCAAAGCAAACGTTTTAGAGCTCAATTTTTAAGAGAGTTCAAGAGCTGACATATGCAGGAGCTGGCAATATTGACGTATTCCCAAGGGCTTTATCTTTTGGTCTTTCTGGGAACAATTTAAAAAGAAAAGAAAGCAATGTCATTTGTAAAGAAACGAATTTGATAGAAAACCTAACGTTTTCGAGGTTAGTTGTCGATTTAAATGTTCCAGTAATGTGCACATTTCCCTGATTGCGAATATAATACGAAGTCTTGCCTTCAGTTAATATTTTAGAAAAACTGCTTTGCAAACAGAAGAAAAACAAGCTAGCAGAGAATGGTTTCGATCCATCGACCTCTGGGTTATGGGCCAAGCAAGCTTCCGCTGCGCCACTCTGCTGCTGTTGCCGCATAACTGAATTACCAAGCAGCAGAAAAAAACTGAACTCATCGTTTTAACCAGCCACACGGCAGTGGCCGGGCCAAACCATGGAAACGTCGTAAATCAGAGATGATCCGTTTTCTTTTCTCCCAAATACGTTATGCAAAGTATGCAACTTTTCTGCCCACTTTGATCACAGGCAGTTTTATTCCCCAGTTTCGGCGGCCAATTCCAATATTCTGTCTCTCGAAAGCATCTTAAATCGTGGAAAGCGCTCTTTGTTTAAAATTACACAGAAGACTTCTTTTCTTCGACCAGGCTTACAATTAGATATTTTCTTCTTTTCAAATAGATTTTTTGAAGCGCATATGGGGCGCTATAGAAAATATATATGATTAATTGATTGAATGTTGGCCTGCGTTCGGTCTGGCAGGGTTAATTCTTAAAAAGACAACGCCGAAGGGTCTGATAAATGATTGCAATTATTTGAGATGCTGCGTGTAGACAATAATGTAGGAGCACCACCACTGTTTCGACAAGGTTCCATAGTGTAGTGGTTATCACGTCTGCTTTACACGCAGAAGGCCCTGGGTTCGATCCCCAGTGGAACCACTGCAGTTTGTTTTTAAATTATATCAATCCCTGGTCAAGACAAAGTCTCTCTGGGGTTGGCCTGTCATTAGATTGCCGATGTAAGATCCCTGGTCCCATCGTAGAAGCAGGATAGTTTATTCACAAATAAATACATACACGTTTGTTTATGTTTCTTTTGTTGGTAAATTAACCCAATACATTATTGCATTCTGCCACGTAATTAGACGATCAAAGCCCATTTGTGCCAGTGCGCATTCAAAGGAGACGCGCTGAGAGAATCCTAGTTAAATACTAGTTTTACTGATTTAAACTAGTTGTTTAATGTTTTCTTTACTTTTAAAGCTGAGAATTAAACACACTTGCGACAACTTCATAGCCCTGCTGGCTACAAACACGTATCGAGTCGGCTGTTTCCTATAACCCTGGTGATAGCGAGTGTTTTCCAAGTATCAGCATCGGCATTACCATGCGTTTGGCATGCTTGCTGTGCACTCTAGCATTGCATAACAAGCATGTAGTATGCCCGGACTTCGTGGCGCAACGGTAGCGCGTCTGGCTCCAGATCAGAAGGTTGCGTGTTCAAATCACGTCGAGGTCAAAGCCTTCTTTGTTTCTATTCCGCACTATTTCGTTTTTTAACGTGTTTGGATTTGAATGTTTCCGTGCATTTATTTAAACAATTTAGCCTACACAACATATCGATTGTATAGCGATCAAACAGAGATTTATTGTATTGTGATTCTTTTTTATGTTTCAGTTGATACTGCACAATAAATTAAAGTGACTCCCAAATTAATGTTGGCCAGTCTTCAATGACATAGTTGGGGAATAAAGTCATATTAACACTTCCTTGCATGTTATATTGAAAACAGCTCTACAAATACTAGTTTTGAAGAAACTTAAAGTACAGCAAGTAATGATTGATGCCTTAAAGCTTAACAGACCTTTACAAATTAACAAAAAAAACATAAAAAAGGGGCACATAGTCAGCAGGATGTGAACATGAGCGGGGAAACTCCAACATCTTTTAAGTCCATCACCTTAACTACTTGGCCAAAACTACTTTGTGTAAAGTACCAAGTTCTATAAACATATCACAGACCAAGAACAAATACACACAGTTTGTTTTTAATAAAACATTGACCAAACCACAATCCCTGGTTTAGGAGGCTAGTGCCTTATCCTTTAGGTGACTGCGGCACTTTCATATGGATAGTAGTCAGCGTGACAAAATACGACCAGAGGGAAAAAAGCAGTGGTTTCCCTGTCATTCCATTGCCATATTACATTGTGCATGTTCAGAATATGCGGGAATCCTGAAAACAGCATTGTAATATGTGAACAAATCAATAACCGAATTTAATTAACGCATGGATTAAACGCTATTGAGTGTTACGGTTGTTAATTAACTTGCAAAGCAAACGTTTTAGAGCTCAATTTTTAAGAGAGTTCAAGAGCTGACATATGCAGGAGCTGGCAATATTGACGTATTCCCAAGGGCTTTATCTTTTGGTCTTTCTGGGAACAATTTAAAAAGAAAAGAAAGCAATGTCATTTGTAAAGAAACGAATTTGATAGAAAACCTAATGTTTTCGAGGTTAGTTGTCGATTTAAATGTTCCAGTAATGTGCACATTTCCCTGATTGCGAATATAATACGAAGTCTTGCCTTCAGTTAATATTTTAGAAAAACTGCTTTGGAAAGAGAAGAAAAACAAGCTAGCAGAGGATGGTTTCGATCCATCGACCTCTGGGTTATGGGCCCAGCACGCTTCCGCTGCGCCACTCTGCTGCTGTTGCCGCATAACTGAATTACCAAGCAGCAGAAAAAAAAAAAAAAAAAACTGAACTCATCGTTTTAACCAGCCACACGGCAGTGGCCGGGCCAAACCATGGAAACGTCGTAAATCAGAGATGATCCGTTTTCTTTTCTCCCAAATACGTTATGCAAAGTATGCAACTTTTCTGCCCACTTTGATCACAGGCAGTTTTATTCCCCAGTTTCGGCGGCCAATTCCAATATTCTGTCTCTCGAAAGCATCTTAAATCGTGGAAAGCGCTCTTTGTTTAAAATTACACAGAAGACTTCTTTTCTTCGACCAGGCTTACAATTAGATATTTTCTTCTTTTCAAATAGATTTTTTGAAGCGCATATGGGGCGCTATAGAAAATATATATGATTAATTGATTGAATGTTGGCCTGCGTTCGGCCTGGCAGGGTTAATTCTTAAAAAGACAACGCCGAAGGGTCTGATAAATGATTGCAATTATTTGAGATGCTGCATGTAGACAATAATGTAGGAGCACCACCACTGTTTCGACAAGGTTCCATAGTGTAGTGGTTATCACGTCTGCTTTACACGCAGAAGGCCCTGGGTTCGATCCCCAGTGGAACCACTGCAGTTTGTTTTTAAATTATATCAATCCCTGGTCAAGACAAAGTCTCTCTGGGGTTGGCCTGTCATTATATTGCCGATGTAAGATCCCTGGTCCCATCGTAGAAGCAGGATAGTTTATTCACAAATAAATACATACACGTTTGTTTATGTTTCTTTTGTTGGTAAATTAACCCAATACATTATTGCATTCTGCCACGTAATTAGACGATCAAAGCCCATTTGTGCCAGTGCGCATTCAAAGGAGACGCGCTGAGAGAATCCTAGTTAAATACTAGTTTTACTGATTTAAACTAGTTGTTTAATGTTTTCTTTACTTTTAAAGCTGAGAATTAAACACACTTGCGACAACTTCATAGCCCTGCTGGCTACGAACACGTATCGAGTCGGCTGTTTCCTATAACCCTGGTGATAGCGAGTGTTTTCCAAGTATCAGCATCGGCATTACCATGCGTTTGGCATGCTTGCTGTGCACTCTAGCATTGCATAACAAGCATGTAGTATGCCCGGACTTCGTGGCGCAACGGTAGCGCGTCTGGCTCCAGATCAGAAGGTTGCGTGTTCAAATCACGTCGAGGTCAAAGCCTTCTTTGTTTCTATTCCGCACTATTTCGTTTTTTAACGTGTTTGGATTTGAATGTTTCCGTGCATTTATTTAAACAATTTAGCCTACACAACATATCGATTGTATAGCGATCAAACAGAGATTTATTGTATTGTGATTCTTTTTTATGTTTCAGTTGATACTGCACAATAAATTAAAGTGACTCCCAAATTAATGTTGGCCAGTCTTCAATGACATAGTTGGGGAATAAAGTCATATTAACACTTCCTTGCATGTTATATTGAAAACAGCTCTACAAATACTAGTTTTGAAGAAACTTAAAGTACAGCAAGTAATGATTGATGCCTTAAAGCTTAACAGACCTTTACAAATTAACAAAGAAAACATAAAAAAGGGGCACATAGTCAGCAGGATGTGAACATGAGCGGGGAAACTCCAACATCTTTTAAGTCCATCACCTTAACTACTTGGCCAAAACTACTTTGTGTAAAGTACCAAGTTCTATAAACATATCACAGACCAAGAACAAATACACACAGTTTGTTTTTAATAAAACATTGACCAAACCACAATCCCTGGTTTAGGAGGCTAGTGCCTTATCCTTTAGGTGACTGCGGCACTTTCATGTGGATAGTAGTCAGCGTGACAAAATACGACCAGAGGGAAAAAAGCAGTGGTTTCCCTGTCATTCCATTGCCATATTACATTGTGCATGTTCAGAATATGCGGGAATCCTGAAAACAGCATTGTAATATGTGAACAAATCAATAACCGAATTTAATTAACGCATGGATTAAACGCTATTGAGTGTTACGGTTGTTAATTAACTTGCAAAGCAAACGTTTTAGAGCTCAATTTTTAAGAGAGTTCAAGAGCTGACATATGCAGGAGCTGGCAATATTGACGTATTCCCAAGGGCTTTATCTTTTGGTCTTTCTGGGAACAATTTAAAAAGAAAAGAAAGCAATGTCATTTGTAAAGAAACGAATTTGATAGAAAACCTAATGTTTTCGAGGTTAGTTGTCGATTTAAATGTTCCAGTAATGTGCACATTTCCCTGATTGCGAATATAATACGAAGTCTTGCCTTCAGTTAATATTTTAGAAAAACTGCTTTGCAAACAGAAGAAAAACAAGCTAGCAGAGGATGGTTTCGATCCATCGACCTCTGGGTTATGGGCCCAGCACGCTTCCGCTGCGCCACTCTGCTGCTGTTGCCGCATAACTGAATTACCAAGCAGCAGAAAAAAAAAAAAAAAAAACTGAACTCATCGTTTTAACCAGCCACACGGCAGTGGCCGGGCCAAACCATGGAAACGTCGTAAATCAGAGATGATCCGTTTTCTTTTCTCCCAAATACGTTATGCAAAGTATGCAACTTTTCTGCCCACTTTGATCACAGGCAGTTTTATTCCCCAGTTTCGGCGGCCAATTCCAATATTCTGTCTCTCGAAAGCATCTTAAATCGTGGAAAGCGCTCTTTGTTTAAAATTACACAGAAGACTTCTTTTCTTCGACCAGGCTTACAATTAGATATTTTCTTCTTTTCAAATAGATTTTTTGAAGCGCATATGGGGCGCTATAGAAAATATATATGATTAATTGATTGAATGTTGGCCTGCGTTCGGCCTGGCAGGGTTAATTCTTAAAAAGACAACGCCGAAGGGTCTGATAAATGATTGCAATTATTTGAGATGCTGCATGTAGACAATAATGTAGTAGCACCACCACTGTTTCGACAAGGTTCCATAGTGTAGTGGTTATCACGTCTGCTTTACACGCAGAAGGCCCTGGGTTCGATCCCCAGTGGAACCACTGCAGTTTGTTTTTAAATTATATCAATCCCTGGTCAAGACAAAGTCTCTCTGGGGTTGGTCTGTCATTAGATTGCCGATGTAAGATCCCTGGTCCCATCGTAGAAGCAGGATAGTTTATTCACAAATAAATACATACACGTTTGTTTATGTTTCTTTTGTTGGTAAATTAACCCAATACATTATTGCATTCTGCCACGTAATTAGACGATCAAAGCCCATTTGTGCCAGTGCGCATTCAAAGGAGACGCGCTGAGAGAATCCTAGTTAAATACTAGTTTTACTGATTTAAACTAGTTGTTTAATGTTTTCTTTACTTTTAAAGCTGAGAATTAAACACACTTGCGACAACTTCATAGCCCTGCTGGCTACGAACACGTATCGAGTCGGCTGTTTCCTATAACCCTGGTGATAGCGAGTGTTTTCCAAGTATCAGCATCGGCATTACCATGCGTTTGGCATGCTTGCTGTGCACTCTAGCATTGCATAACAAGCATGTAGTATGCCCGGACTTCGTGGCGCAACGGTAGCGCGTCTGACTCCAGATCAGAAGGTTGCGTGTTCAAATCACGTCGAGGTCAAAGCCTTCTTTGTTTCTATTCTGCACTATTTCGTTTTTTAACGTGTTTGGATTTGAATGTTTCCGTGCATTTATTTAAACAATTTAGCCTACACAACATATCGATTGTATAGCGATCAAACAGAGATTTATTGTATTGTGATTCTTTTTTATGTTTCAGTTGATACTGCACAATAAATTAAAGTGACTCCCAAATTAATGTTGGCCAGTCTTCAATGACATAGTTGGGGAATAAAGTCATATTAACACTTCCTTGCATGTTATATTGAAAACAGCTCTACAAATACTAGTTTTGAAGAAACTTAAAGTACAGCAAGTAATGATTGATGCCTTAAAGCTTAACAGACCTTTACAAATTAACAAAGAAAACATAAAAAAGGGGCACATAGTCGGCAGGATGTGAACATGAGCGGGGAAACTCCAACATCTTTTAAGTCCATCACCTTAACTACTTGGCCAAAACTACTTTGTGTAAAGTACCAAGTTCTATAAACATATCACAGACCAAGAACAAATACACACAGTTTGTTTTTAATAAAACATTGACCAAACCACAATCCCTGGTTTAGGAGGCTAGTGCCTTATCCTTTAGGTGACTGCGGCACTTTCATATCGATAGTAGTCAGCGTGACAAAATACGACCAGAGGGAAAAAAGCAGTGGTTTCCCTGTCATTCCATTGCCATATTACATTGTGCATGTTCAGAATATGCGGGAATCCTGAAAACAGCATTGTAATATGTGAACAAATCAATAACCGAATTTAATTAACGCATGGATTAAACGCTATTGAGTGTTACGGTTGTTAATTAACTTGCAAAGCAAACGTTTTAGAGCTCAATTTTTAAGAGAGTTCAAGAGCTGACATATGCAGGAGCTGGCAATATTGACGTATTCCCAAGGGCTTTATCTTTTGGTCTTTCTGGGAACAATTTAAAAAGAAAAGAAAGCAATGTCATTTGTAAAGAAACGAATTTGATAGAAAACCTAACGTTTTCGAGGTTAGTTGTCGATTTAAATGTTCCAGTAATGTGCACATTTCCCTGATTGCGAATATAATACGAAGTCTTGCCTTCAGTTAATATTTTAGAAAAACTGCTTTGCAAACAGAAGAAAAACAAGCTAGCAGAGGATGGTTTCGATCCATCGACCTCTGGGTTATGGGCCCAGCACGCTTCCGCTGCGCCACTCTGCTGCTGTTACCGCATAACTGAATTACCAAGCAGCAGAAAAAAAAACTGAACTCATCGTTTTAACCAGCCACACGGCAGTGGCCGGGCCAAACCATGGAAACGTCGTAAATCAGAGATGATCCGTTTTCTTTTCTCCCAAATACGTTATGCAAAGTATGCAACTTTTCTGCCCACTTTGATCACAGGCAGTTTTATTCCCCAGTTTCGGCGGCCAATTCCAATATTCTGTCTCTCGAAAGCATCTTAAATCGTGGAAAGCGCTCTTTGTTTAAAATTACACAGAAGACTTCTTTTCTTCGACCAGGCTTACAATTAGATATTTTCTTCTTTTCAAATAGATTTTTTGAAGCGCATATGGGGCGCTATAGAAAATATATATGATTAATTGATTGAATGTTGGCCTGCGTTCGGCCTGGCAGGGTTAATTCTTAAAAAGACAACGCCGAAGGGTCTGATAAATGTTTGCAATTATTTGAGATGCTGCATGTAGACAATAATGTAGGAGCACCACCACTGTTTTGACAAGGTTCCATAGTGTAGTGGTTATCACGTCTGCTTTACACGCAGAAGGCCCTGGGTTCGATCCCCAGTGGAACCACTGCAGTTTGTTTTTAAATTATATCAATCCCTGGTCAAGACAAAGTCTCTCTGGGGTTGGCCTGTCATTAGATTGCCGATGTAAGATCCCTGGTCCCATCGTAGAAGCAGGATAGTTTATTCACAAATAAATACATACACGTTTGTTTATGTTTCTTTTGTTGGTAAATTAACCCAATACATTATTGCATTCTGCCACGTAATTAGACGATCAAAGCCCATTTGTGCCAGTGCGCATTCAAAGGAGACGCGCTGAGAGAATCCTAGTTAAATACTAGTTTTACTGATTTAAACTAGTTGTTTAATGTTTTCTTTACTTTTAAAGCTGAGAATTAAACACACTTGCGACAACTTCATAGCCCTGCTGGCTACGAACACGTATCGAGTCGGCTGTTTCCTATAACCCTGGTGATAGCGAGTGTTTTCCAAGTATCAGCATCGGCATTACCATGCGTTTGGCATGCTTGCTGTGCACTCTAGCATTGCATAACAAGCATGTAGTATGCCCGGACTTCGTGGCGCAACGGTAGCGCGTCTGACTCCAGATCAGAAGGTTGCGTGTTCAAATCACGTCGAGGTCAAAGCCTTCTTTGTTTCTATTCCGCACTATTTCGTTTTTTAACGTGTTTGGATTTGAATGTTTCCGTGCATTTATTTAAACAATTTAGCCTACACAACATATCGATTGTATAGCGATCAAACAGAGATTTATTGTATTGTGATTCTTTTTTATGTTTCAGTTGATACTGCACAATAAATTAAAGTGACTCCCAAATTAATGTTGGCCAGTCTTCAATGACATAGTTGGGGAATAAAGTCATATTAACACTTCCTTGCATGTTATATTGAAAACAGCTCTACAAATACTAGTTTTGAAGAAACTTAAAGTACAGCAAGTAATGATTGATGCCTTAAAGCTTAACAGACCTTTACAAATTAACAAAGAAAACATAAAAAAGGGGCACATAGTCGGCAGGATGTGAACATGAGCGGGGAAACTCCAACATCTTTTAAGTCCATCACCTTAACTACTTGGCCAAAACTACTTTGTGTAAAGTACCAAGTTCTATAAACATATCACAGACCAAGAACAAATACACACAGTTTGTTTTTAATAAAACATTGACCAAACCACAATCCCTGGTTTAGGAGGCTAGTGCCTTATCCTTTAGGTGACTGCGGCACTTTCATATCGATAGTAGTCAGCGTGACAAAATACGACCAGAGGGAAAAAAGCAGTGGTTTCCCTGTCATTCCATTGCCATATTACATTGTGCATGTTCAGAATATGCGGGAATCCTGAAAACAGCATTGTAATATGTGAACAAATCAATAACCGAATTTAATTAACGCATGGATTAAACGCTATTGAGTGTTACGGTTGTTAATTAACTTGCAAAGCAAACGTTTTAGAGCTCAATTTTTAAGAGAGTTCAAGAGCTGACATATGCAGGAGCTGGCAATATTGACGTATTCCCAAGGGCTTTATCTTTTGGTCTTTCTGGGAACAATTTAAAAAGAAAAGAAAGCAATGTCATTTGTAAAGAAACGAATTTGATAGAAAACCTAACGTTTTCGAGGTTAGTTGTCGATTTAAATGTTCCAGTAATGTGCACATTTCCCTGATTGCGAATATAATACGAAGTCTTGCCTTCAGTTAATATTTTAGAAAAACTGCTTTGCAAACAGAAGAAAAACAAGCTAGCAGAGGATGGTTTCGATCCATCGACCTCTGGGTTATGGGCCCAGCACGCTTCCGCTGCGCCACTCTGCTGCTGTTACCGCATAACTGAATTACCAAGCAGCAGAAAAAAAAACTGAACTCATCGTTTTAACCAGCCACACGGCAGTGGCCGGGCCAAACCATGGAAACGTCGTAAATCAGAGATGATCCGTTTTCTTTTCTCCCAAATACGTTATGCAAAGTATGCAACTTTTCTGCCCACTTTGATCACAGGCAGTTTTATTCCCCAGTTTCGGCGGCCAATTCCAATATTCTGTCTCTCGAAAGCATCTTAAATCGTGGAAAGCGCTCTTTGTTTAAAATTACACAGAAGACTTCTTTTCTTCGACCAGGCTTACAATTAGATATTTTCTTCTTTTCAAATAGATTTTTTGAAGCGCATATGGGGCGCTATAGAAAATATATATGATTAATTGATTGAATGTTGGCCTGCGTTCGGCCTGGCAGGGTTAATTCTTAAAAAGACAACGCCGAAGGGTCTGATAAATGTTTGCAATTATTTGAGATGCTGCATGTAGACAATAATGTAGGAGCACCACCACTGTTTTGACAAGGTTCCATAGTGTAGTGGTTATCACGTCTGCTTTACACGCAGAAGGCCCTGGGTTCGATCCCCAGTGGAACCACTGCAGTTTGTTTTTAAATTATATCAATCCCTGGTCAAGACAAAGTCTCTCTGGGGTTGGCCTGTCATTAGATTGCCGATGTAAGATCCCTGGTCCCATCGTAGAAGCAGGATAGTTTATTCACAAATAAATACATACACGTTTGTTTATGTTTCTTTTGTTGGTAAATTAACCCAATACATTATTGCATTCTGCCACGTAATTAGACGATCAAAGCCCATTTGTGCCAGTGCGCATTCAAAGGAGACGCGCTGAGAGAATCCTAGTTAAATACTAGTTTTACTGATTTAAACTAGTTGTTTAATGTTTTCTTTACTTTTAAAGCTGAGAATTAAACACACTTGCGACAACTTCATAGCCCTGCTGGCTACGAACACGTATCGAGTCGGCTGTTTCCTATAACCCTGGTGATAGCGAGTGTTTTCCAAGTATCAGCATCGGCATTACCATGCGTTTGGCATGCTTGCTGTGCACTCTAGCATTGCATAACAAGCATGTAGTATGCCCGGACTTCGTGGCGCAACGGTAGCGCGTCTGACTCCAGATCAGAAGGTTGCGTGTTCAAATCACGTCGAGGTCAAAGCCTTCTTTGTTTCTATTCCGCACTATTTCGTTTTTTAACGTGTTTGGATTTGAATGTTTCCGTGCATTTATTTAAACAATTTAGCCTACACAACATATCGATTGTATAGCGATCAAACAGAGATTTATTGTATTGTGATTCTTTTTTATGTTTCAGTTGATACTGCACAATAAATTAAAGTGACTCCCAAATTAATGTTGGCCAGTCTTCAATGACATAGTTGGGGAATAAAGTCATATTAACACTTCCTTGCATGTTATATTGAAAACAGCTCTACAAATACTAGTTTTGAAGAAACTTAAAGTACAGCAAGTAATGATTGATGCCTTAAAGCTTAACAGACCTTTACAAATTAACAAAGAAAACATAAAAAAGGGGCACATAGTCGGCAGGATGTGAACATGAGCGGGGAAACTCCAACATCTTTTAAGTCCATCACCTTAACTACTTGGCCAAAACTACTTTGTGTAAAGTACCAAGTTCTATAAACATATCACAGACCAAGAACAAATACACACAGTTTGTTTTTAATAAAACATTGACCAAACCACAATCCCTGGTTTAGGAGGCTAGTGCCTTATCCTTTAGGTGACTGCGGCACTTTCATATCGATAGTAGTCAGCGTGACAAAATACGACCAGAGGGAAAAAAGCAGTGGTTTCCCTGTCATTCCATTGCCATATTACATTGTGCATGTTCAGAATATGCGGGAATCCTGAAAACAGCATTGTAATATGTGAACAAATCAATAACCGAATTTAATTAACGCATGGATTAAACGCTATTGAGTGTTACGGTTGTTAATTAACTTGCAAAGCAAACGTTTTAGAGCTCAATTTTTAAGAGAGTTCAAGAGCTGACATATGCAGGAGCTGGCAATATTGACGTATTCCCAAGGGCTTTATCTTTTGGTCTTTCTGGGAACAATTTAAAAAGAAAAGAAAGCAATGTCATTTGTAAAGAAACGAATTTGATAGAAAACCTAACGTTTTCGAGGTTAGTTGTCGATTTAAATGTTTCAGTAATGTGCACATTTCCCTGATTGCGAATATAATACGAAGTCTTGCCTTCAGTTAATATTTTAGAAAAACTGCTTTGCAAACAGAAGAAAAACAAGCTAGCAGAGGATGGTTTCGATCCATCGACCTCTGGGTTATGGGCCCAGCACGCTTCCGCTGCGCCACTCTGCTGCTGTTACCGCATAACTGAATTACCAAGCAGCAGAAAAAAAAACTGAACTCATCGTTTTAACCAGCCACACGGCAGTGGCCGGGCCAAACCATGGAAACGTCGTAAATCAGAGATGATCCGTTTTCTTTTCTCCCAAATACGTTATGCAAAGTATGCAACTTTTCTGCCCACTTTGATCACAGGCAGTTTTATTCCCCAGTTTCGGCGGCCAATTCCAATATTCTGTCTCTCGAAAGCATCTTAAATCGTGGAAAGCGCTCTTTGTTTAAAATTACACAGAAGACTTCTTTTCTTCGACCAGGCTTACAATTAGATATTTTCTTCTTTTCAAATAGATTTTTTGAAGCGCATATGGGGCGCTATAGAAAATATATATGATTAATTGATTGAATGTTGGCCTGCGTTCGGCCTGGCAGGGTTAATTCTTAAAAAGACAACGCCGAAGGGTCTGATAAATGTTTGCAATTATTTGAGATGCTGCATGTAGACAATAATGTAGGAGCACCACCACTGTTTTGACAAGGTTCCATAGTGTAGTGGTTATCACGTCTGCTTTACACGCAGAAGGCCCTGGGTTCGATCCCCAGTGGAACCACTGCAGTTTGTTTTTAAATTATATCAATCCCTGGTCAAGACAAAGTCTCTCTGGGGTTGGCCTGTCATTAGATTGCCGATGTAAGATCCCTGGTCCCATCGTAGAAGCAGGATAGTTTATTCACAAATAAATACATACACGTTTGTTTATGTTTCTTTTGTTGGTAAATTAACCCAATACATTATTGCATTCTGCCACGTAATTAGACGATCAAAGCCCATTTGTGCCAGTGCGCATTCAAAGGAGACGCGCTGAGAGAATCCTAGTTAAATACTAGTTTTACTGATTTAAACTAGTTGTTTAATGTTTTCTTTACTTTTAAAGCTGAGAATTAAACACACTTGCGACAACTTCATAGCCCTGCTGGCTACGAACACGTATCGAGTCGGCTGTTTCCTATAACCCTGGTGATAGCGAGTGTTTTCCAAGTATCAGCATCGGCATTACCATGCGTTTGGCATGCTTGCTGTGCACTCTAGCATTGCATAACAAGCATGTAGTATGCCCGGACTTCGTGGCGCAACGGTAGCGCGTCTGACTCCAGATCAGAAGGTTGCGTGTTCAAATCACGTCGAGGTCAAAGCCTTCTTTGTTTCTATTCCGCACTATTTCGTTTTTTAACGTGTTTGGATTTGAATGTTTCCGTGCATTTATTTAAACAATTTAGCCTACACAACATATCGATTGTATAGCGATCAAACAGAGATTTATTGTATTGTGATTCTTTTTTATGTTTCAGTTGATACTGCACAATAAATTAAAGTGACTCCCAAATTAATGTTGGCCAGTCTTCAATGACATAGTTGGGGAATAAAGTCATATTAACACTTCCTTGCATGTTATATTGAAAACAGCTCTACAAATACTAGTTTTGAAGAAACTTAAAGTACAGCAAGTAATGATTGATGCCTTAAAGCTTAACAGACCTTTACAAATTAACAAAGAAAACATAAAAAAGGGGCACATAGTCGGCAGGATGTGAACATGAGCGGGGAAACTCCAACATCTTTTAAGTCCATCACCTTAACTACTTGGCCAAAACTACTTTGTGTAAAGTACCAAGTTCTATAAACATATCACAGACCAAGAACAAATACACACAGTTTGTTTTTAATAAAACATTGACCAAACCACAATCCCTGGTTTAGGAGGCTAGTGCCTTATCCTTTAGGTGACTGCAGCACTTTCATATGGATAGTAGTCAGCGTGACAAAATACGACCAGAGGGAAAAAAGCAGTGGTTTCCCTGTCATTCCATTGCCATATTACATTGTGCATGTTCAGAATATGCGGGAATCCTGAAAACAGCATTGTAATATGTGAACAAATCAATAACCGAATTTAATTAACGCATGGATTAAACGCTATTGAGTGTTACGGTTGTTAATTAACTTGCAAAGCAAACGTTTTAGAGCTCAACTTTTAAGAGAGTTCAAGAGCTGACATATGCAGGAGCTGGCAATATTGACGTATTCCCAAGGGCTTTATCTTTTGGTCTTTCTGGGAACAATTTAAAAAGAAAAGAAAGCAATGTCATTTGTAAAGAAACGAATTTGATAGAAAACCTAACGTTTTCGAGGTTAGTTGTCGATTTAAATGTTCCAGTAATGTGCACATTTCCCTGATTGCGAATATAATACGAAGTCTTGCCTTCAGTTAATATTTTAGAAAAACTGCTTTGCAAACAGAAGAAAAACAAGCTAGCAGAGGATGGTTTCGATCCATCGACCTCTGGGTTATGGGCCCAGCACGCTTCCGCTGCGCCACTCTGCTGCTGTTACCGCATAACTGAATTACCAAGCAGCAGAAAAAAAAACTGAACTCATCGTTTTAACCAGCCACACGGCAGTGGCCGGGCCAAACCATGGAAACGTCGTAAATCAGAGATGATCCGTTTTCTTTTCTCCCAAATACGTTATGCAAAGTATGCAACTTTTCTGCCCACTTTGATCACAGGCAGTTTTATTCCCCAGTTTCGGCGGCCAATTCCAATATTCTGTCTCTCGAAAGCATCTTAAATCGTGGAAAGCGCTCTTTGTTTAAAATTACACAGAAGACTTCTTTTCTTCGACCAGGCTTACAATTAGATATTTTCTTCTTTTCAAATAGATTTTTTGAAGCGCATATGGGGCGCTATAGAAAATATATATGATTAATTGATTGAATGTTGGCCTGCGTTCGGCCTGGCAGGGTTAATTCTTAAAAAGACAACGCCGAAGGGTCTGATAAATGTTTGCAATTATTTGAGATGCTGCATGTAGACAATAATGTAGGAGCACCACCACTGTTTTGACAAGGTTCCATAGTGTAGTGGTTATCACGTCTGCTTTACACGCAGAAGGCCCTGGGTTCGATCCCCAGTGGAACCACTGCAGTTTGTTTTTAAATTATATCAATCCCTGGTCAAGACAAAGTCTCTCTGGGGTTGGCCTGTCATTAGATTGCCGATGTAAGATCCCTGGTCCCATCGTAGAAGCAGGATAGTTTATTCACAAATAAATACATACACGTTTGTTTATGTTTCTTTTGTTGGTAAATTAACCCAATACATTATTGCATTCTGCCACGTAATTAGACGATCAAAGCCCATTTGTGCCAGTGCGCATTCAAAGGAGACGCGCTGAGAGAATCCTAGTTAAATACTAGTTTTACTGATTTAAACTAGTTGTTTAATGTTTTCTTTACTTTTAAAGCTGAGAATTAAACACACTTGCGACAACTTCATAGCCCTGCTGGCTACGAACACGTATCGAGTCGGCTGTTTCCTATAACCCTGGTGATAGCGAGTGTTTTCCAAGTATCAGCATCGGCATTACCATGCGTTTGGCATGCTTGCTGTGCACTCTAGCATTGCATAACAAGCATGTAGTATGCCCGGACTTCGTGGCGCAACGGTAGCGCGTCTGACTCCAGATCAGAAGGTTGCGTGTTCAAATCACGTCGAGGTCAAAGCCTTCTTTGTTTCTATTCCGCACTATTTCGTTTTTTAACGTGTTTGGATTTGAATGTTTCCGTGCATTTATTTAAACAATTTAGCCTACACAACATATCGATTGTATAGCGATCAAACAGAGATTTATTGTATTGTGATTCTTTTTTATGTTTCAGTTGATACTGCACAATAAATTAAAGTGACTCCCAAATTAATGTTGGCCAGTCTTCAATGACATAGTTGGGGAATAAAGTCATATTAACACTTCCTTGCATGTTATATTGAAAACAGCTCTACAAATACTAGTTTTGAAGAAACTTAAAGTACAGCAAGTAATGATTGATGCCTTAAAGCTTAACAGACCTTTACAAATTAACAAAGAAAACATAAAAAAGGGGCACATAGTCGGCAGGATGTGAACATGAGCGGGGAAACTCCAACATCTTTTAAGTCCATCACCTTAACTACTTGGCCAAAACTACTTTGTGTAAAGTACCAAGTTCTATAAACATATCACAGACCAAGAACAAATACACACAGTTTGTTTTTAATAAAACATTGACCAAACCACAATCCCTGGTTTAGGAGGCTAGTGCCTTATCCTTTAGGTGACTGCAGCACTTTCATATGGATAGTAGTCAGCGTGACAAAATACGACCAGAGGGAAAAAAGCAGTGGTTTCCCTGTCATTCCATTGCCATATTACATTGTGCATGTTCAGAATATGCGGGAATCCTGAAAACAGCATTGTAATATGTGAACAAATCAATAACCGAATTTAATTAACGCATGGATTAAACGCTATTGAGTGTTACGGTTGTTAATTAACTTGCAAAGCAAACGTTTTAGAGCTCAACTTTTAAGAGAGTTCAAGAGCTGACATATGCAGGAGCTGGCAATATTGACGTATTCCCAAGGGCTTTATCTTTTGGTCTTTCTGGGAACAATTTAAAAAGAAAAGAAAGCAATGTCATTTGTAAAGAAACGAATTTGATAGAAAACCTAACGTTTTCGAGGTTAGTTGTCGATTTAAATGTTCCAGTAATGTGCACATTTCCCTGATTGCGAATATAATACGAAGTCTTGCCTTCAGTTAATATTTTAGAAAAACTGCTTTGCAAACAGAAGAAAAACAAGCTAGCAGAGGATGGTTTCGATCCATCGACCTCTGGGTTATGGGCCCAGCACGCTTCCGCTGCGCCACTCTGCTGCTGTTACCGCATAACTGAATTACCAAGCAGCAGAAAAAAAACTGAACTCATCGTTTTAACCAGCCACACGGCAGTGGCCGGGCCAAACCATGGAAACGTCGTAAATCAGAGATGATCCGTTTTCTTTTCTCCCAAATACGTTATGCAAAGTATGCAACTTTTCTGCCCACTTTGATCACAGGCAGTTTTATTCCCCAGTTTCGGCGGCCAATTCCAATATTCTGTCTCTCGAAAGCATCTTAAATCGTGGAAAGCGCTCTTTGTTTAAAATTACACAGAAGACTTCTTTTCTTCGACCAGGCTTACAATTAGATATTTTCTTCTTTTCAAATAGATTTTTTGAAGCGCATATGGGGCGCTATAGAAAATATATATGATTAATTGATTGAATGTTGGCCTGCGTTCGGCCTGGCAGGGTTAATTCTTAAAAAGACAACGCCGAAGGGTCTGATAAATGTTTGCAATTATTTGAGATGCTGCATGTAGACAATAATGTAGGAGCACCACCACTGTTTTGACAAGGTTCCATAGTGTAGTGGTTATCACGTCTGCTTTACACGCAGAAGGCCCTGGGTTCGATCCCCAGTGGAACCACTGCAGTTTGTTTTTAAATTATATCAATCCCTGGTCAAGACAAAGTCTCTCTGGGGTTGGCCTGTCATTAGATTGCCGATGTAAGATCCCTGGTCCCATCGTAGAAGCAGGATAGTTTATTCACAAATAAATACATACACGTTTGTTTATGTTTCTTTTGTTGGTAAATTAACCCAATACATTATTGCATTCTGCCACGTAATTAGACGATCAAAGCCCATTTGTGCCAGTGCGCATTCAAAGGAGACGCGCTGAGAGAATCCTAGTTAAATACTAGTTTTACTGATTTAAACTAGTTGTTTAATGTTTTCTTTACTTTTAAAGCTGAGAATTAAACACACTTGCGACAACTTCATAGCCCTGCTGGCTACGAACACGTATCGAGTCGGCTGTTTCCTATAACCCTGGTGATAGCGAGTGTTTTCCAAGTATCAGCATCGGCATTACCATGCGTTTGGCATGCTTGCTGTGCACTCTAGCATTGCATAACAAGCATGTAGTATGCCCGGACTTCGTGGCGCAACGGTAGCGCGTCTGACTCCAGATCAGAAGGTTGCGTGTTCAAATCACGTCGAGGTCAAAGCCTTCTTTGTTTCTATTCCGCACTATTTCGTTTTTTAACGTGTTTGGATTTGAATGTTTCCGTGCATTTATTTAAACAATTTAGCCTACACAACATATCGATTGTATAGCGATCAAACAGAGATTTATTGTATTGTGATTCTTTTTTATGTTTCAGTTGATACTGCACAATAAATTAAAGTGACTCCCAAATTAATGTTGGCCAGTCTTCAATGACATAGTTGGGGAATAAAGTCATATTAACACTTCCTTGCATGTTATATTGAAAACAGCTCTACAAATACTAGTTTTGAAGAAACTTAAAGTACAGCAAGTAATGATTGATGCCTTAAAGCTTAACAGACCTTTACAAATTAACAAAGAAAACATAAAAAAGGGGCACATAGTCGGCAGGATGTGAACATGAGCGGGGAAACTCCAACATCTTTTAAGTCCATCACCTTAACTACTTGGCCAAAACTACTTTGTGTAAAGTACCAAGTTCTATAAACATATCACAGACCAAGAACAAATACACACAGTTTGTTTTTAATAAAACATTGACCAAACCACAATCCCTGGTTTAGGAGGCTAGTGCCTTATCCTTTAGGTGACTGCAGCACTTTCATATGGATAGTAGTCAGCGTGACAAAATACGACCAGAGGGAAAAAAGCAGTGGTTTCCCTGTCATTCCATTGCCATATTACATTGTGCATGTTCAGAATATGCGGGAATCCTGAAAACAGCATTGTAATATGTGAACAAATCAATAACCGAATTTAATTAACGCATGGATTAAACGCTATTGAGTGTTACGGTTGTTAATTAACTTGCAAAGCAAACGTTTTAGAGCTCAACTTTTAAGAGAGTTCAAGAGCTGACATATGCAGGAGCTGGCAATATTGACGTATTCCCAAGGGCTTTATCTTTTGGTCTTTCTGGGAACAATTTAAAAAGAAAAGAAAGCAATGTCATTTGTAAAGAAACGAATTTGATAGAAAACCTAACGTTTTCGAGGTTAGTTGTCGATTTAAATGTTCCAGTAATGTGCACATTTCCCTGATTGCGAATATAATACGAAGTCTTGCCTTCAGTTAATATTTTAGAAAAACTGCTTTGCAAACAGAAGAAAAACAAGCTAGCAGAGGATGGTTTCGATCCATCGACCTCTGGGTTATGGGCCCAGCACGCTTCCGCTGCGCCACTCTGCTGCTGTTACCGCATAACTGAATTACCAAGCAGCAGAAAAAAAAAACTGAACTCATCGTTTTAACCAGCCACACGGCAGTGGCCGGGCCAAACCATGGAAACGTCGTAAATCAGAGATGATCCGTTTTCTTTTCTCCCAAATACGTTATGCAAAGTATGCAACTTTTCTGCCCACTTTGATCACAGGCAGTTTTATTCCCCAGTTTCGGCGGCCAATTCCAATATTCTGTCTCTCGAAAGCATCTTAAATCGTGGAAAGCGCTCTTTGTTTAAAATTACACAGAAGACTTCTTTTCTTCGACCAGGCTTACAATTAGATATTTTCTTCTTTTCAAATAGATTTTTTGAAGCGCATATGGGGCGCTATAGAAAATATATATGATTAATTGATTGAATGTTGGCCTGCGTTCGGCCTGGCAGGGTTAATTCTTAAAAAGACAACGCCGAAGGGTCTGATAAATGATTGCAATTATTTGAGATGCTGCATGTAGACAATAATGTAGGAGCACCACCACTGTTTCGACAAGGTTCCATAGTGTAGTGGTTATCACGTCTGCTTTACACGCAGAAGGCCCTGGGTTCGATCCCCAGTGGAACCACTGCAGTTTGTTTTTAAATTATATCAATCCCTGGTCAAGACAAAGTCTCTCTGGGGTTGGCCTGTCATTAGATTGCCGATGTAAGATCCCTGGTCCCATCGTAGAAGCAGGATAGTTTATTCACAAATAAATACATACACGTTTGTTTATGTTTCTTTTGTTGGTAAATTAACCCAATACATTATTACATTCTGCCACGTAATTAGACGATCAAAGCCCATTTGTGCCAGTGCGCATTCAAAGGAGACGCGCTGAGAGAATCCTAGTTAAATACTAGTTTTACTGATTTAAACTAGTTGTTTAATGTTTTCTTTACTTTTAAAGCTGAGAATTAAACACACTTGCGACAACTTCATAGCCCTGCTGGCTACGAGCACGTATCGAGTCGGCTGTTTCCTATAACCCTGGTGATAGCGAGTGTTTTCCAAGTATCAGCATCGGCATTACCATGCGTTTGGCATGCTTGCTGTGCACTCTAGCATTGCATAACAAGCATGTAGTATGCCCGGACTTCGTGGCGCAACGGTAGCGCGTCTGACTCCAGATCAGAAGGTTGCGTGTTCAAATCACGTCGAGGTCAAAGCCTTCTTTGTTTCTATTCCGCACTATTTCGTTTTTTAACGTGTTTGGATTTGAATGTTACCGTGCATTTATTTAAACAATTTAGCCTACACAACATATCGATTGTATAGCGATCAAACAGAGATTTATTGTATTGTGATTCTTTTTTATGTTTCATTTGATACTGCACAATAAATTAAAGTGACTCCCAAATTAATGTTGGCCAGTCTTCAATGACATAGTTGGGGAATAAAGTCATATTAACACTTCCTTGCATGTTATATTGAAAACAGCTCTACAAATACTAGTTTTGAAGAAACTTAAAGTACAGCAAGTAATGATTGATGCCTTAAAGCTTAACAGACCTTTACAAATTAACAAAGAAAACATAAAAAAGGGGCACATAGTCGGCAGGATGTGAACATGAGCGGGGAAACTCCAACATCTTTTAAGTCCATCACCTTAACTACTTGGCCAAAACTACTTTGTGTAAAGTACCAAGTTCTATAAACATATCACAGACCAAGAACAAATACACACAGTTTGTTTTTAATAAAACATTGACCAAACCACAATCCCTGGTTTAGGAGGCTAGTGCCTTATCCTTTAGGTGACTGCAGCACTTTCATATGGATAGTAGTCAGCGTGACAAAATACGACCAGAGGGAAAAAAGCAGTGGTTTCCCTGTCATTCCATTGCCATATTACATTGTGCATGTTCAGAATATGCGGGAATCCTGAAAACAGCATTGTAATATGTGAACAAATCAATAACCGAATTTAATTAACGCATGGATTAAACGCTATTGAGTGTTACGGTTGTTAATTAACTTGCAAAGCAAACGTTTTAGAGCTCAATTTTTAAGAGAGTTCAAGAGCTGACATATGCAGGAGCTGGCAATATTGACGTATTCCCAAGGGCTTTATCTTTTGGTCTTTCTGGGAACAATTTAAAAAGAAAAGAAAGCAATGTCATTTGTAAAGAAACGAATTTGATAGAAAACCTAACGTTTTCGAGGTTAGTTGTCGATTTAAATGTTCCAGTAATGTGCACATTTCCCTGATTGCGAATATAATACGAAGTCTTGCCTTCAGTTAATATTTTAGAAAAACTGCTTTGCAAACAGAAGAAAAACAAGCTAGCAGAGGATGGTTTCGATCCATCGACCTCTGGGTTATGGGCCCAGCACGCTTCCGCTGCGCCACTCTGCTGCTGTTGCCGCATAACTGAATTACCAAGCAGCAGAAAAAAAAAACTGAACTCATCGTTTTAACCAGCCACACGGCAGTGGCCGGGCCAAACCATGGAAACGTCGTAAATCAGAGATGATCCGTTTTCTTTTCTCCCAAATACGTTATGCAAAGTATGCAACTTTTCTGCCCACTTTGATCACAGGCAGTTTTATTCCCCAGTTTCGGCGGCCAATTCCAATATTCTGTCTCTCGAAAGCATCTTAAATCGTGGAAAGCGCTCTTTGTTTAAAATTACACAGAAGACTTCTTTTGTTCGACCAGGCTTACAATTAGATTTTTTCTTCTTTTCAAATAGATTTTTTGAAGCGCATATGGGGCGCTATAGAAAATATATATGATTAATTGATTGAATGTTGGCCTGCGTTCGGTCTGGCAGGGTTAATTCTTAAAAAGACAACGCCGAAGGGTCTGATAAATGATTGCACTTATTTGAGATGCTGCATGTAGACAATAATGTAGGAGCACCACCACTGTTTCGACAAGGTTCCATAGTGTAGTGGTTATCACGTCTGCTTTACACGCAGAAGGCCCTGGGTTCGATCCCCAGTGGAACCACTGCAGTTTGTTTTTAAATTATATCAATCCCTGGTCAAGACAAAGTCTCTCTGGGGTTGGCCTGTCATTAGATTGCCGATGTAAGATCCCTGGTCCCATCGTAGAAGCAGGATAGTTTATTCACAAATAAATACATACACGTTTGTTTATGTTTCTTTTGTTGGTAAATTAACCCAATACATTATTACATTCTGCCACGTAATTAGACGATCAAAGCCCATTTGTGCCAGTGCGCATTCAAAGGAGACGCGCTGAGAGAATCCTAGTTAAATACTAGTTTTACTGATTTAAACTAGTTGTTTAATGTTTTCTTTACTTTTAAAGCTGAGAATTAAACACACTTGCGACAACTTCATAGCCCTGCTGGCTACGAACACGTATCGAGTCGGCTGTTTCCTATAACCCTGGTGATAGTGAGTGTTTTCCAAGTATCAGCATCGGCATTACCATGCGTTTGGCATGCTTGCTGTGCACTCTAGAATTGCATAACAAGCATGTAGTATGCCCGGACTTCGTCGCGCAACGGTAGAGCGTCTGACTCCAGATCAGAAGGTTGCGTGTTCAAATCACGTCGAGGTCAAAGCCTTCTTTGTTTCTATTCCGCACTATTTCGTTTTTTAACGTGTTTGGATTTGAATGTTTCCGTGCATTTATTTAAACAATTTAGCCTACACAACATATCGATTGTATAGCGATCAAACAGAGATTTATTGTATTGTGATTCTTTTTTATGTTTCAGTTGATACTGCACAATAAATTAAAGTGACTCCCAAATTAATGTTGGCCAGTCTTCAATGACATAGTTGGGGAATAAAGTCATATTAACACTTCCTTGCATGTTATATTGAAAACAGCTCTACAAATACTAGTTTTGAAGAAACTTAAAGTACAGCAAGTAATGATTGATGCCTTAAAGCTTAACAGACCTTTACAAATTAACAAAGAAAACATAAAAAAGGGGCACATAGTCGGCAGGATGTGAACATGAGCGGGGAAACTCCAACATCTTTTAAGTCCATCACCTTAACTACTTGGCCAAAACTACTTTGTGTAAAGTACCAAGTTCTATAAACATATCACAGACCAAGAACAAATACACACAGTTTGTTTTTAATAAAACATTGACCAAACCACAATCCCTGGTTTAGGAGGCTAGTGCCTTATCCTTTAGGTGACTGCGGCACTTTCATATGGATAGTAGTCAGCGTGACAAAATACGACCAGAGGGAAAAAAGCAGTGGTTTCCCTGTCATTCCATTGCCATATTACATTGTGCATGTTCAGAATATGCGGGAATCCTGAAAACAGCATTGTAATATGTGAACAAATCAATAACCGAATTTAATTAACGCATGGATTAAACGCTATTGAGTGTTACGGTTGTTAATTAACTTGCAAAGCAAACGTTTTAGAGCTCAATTTTTAAGAGAGTTCAAGAGCTGACATATGCAGGAGCTGGCAATATTGACGTATTCCCAAGGGCTTTATCTTTTGGTCTTTCTGGGAACAATTTAAAAAGAAAAGAAAGCAATGTCATTTGTAAAGAAACGAATTTGATAGAAAACCTAACGTTTTCGAGGTTAGTTGTCGATTTAAATGTTCCAGTAATGTGCACATTTCCCTGATTGCGAATATAATACGAAGTCTTGCCTTCAGTTAATATTTTAGAAAAACTGCTTTGCAAACAGAAGAAAAACAAGCTAGCAGAGGATGGTTTCGATCCATCGACCTCTGGGTTATGGGCCCAGCACGCTTCCGCTGCGCCACTCTGCTGCTGTTGCCGCATAACTGAATTACCAAGCAGCAGAAAAAAAAACTGAACTCATCGTTTTAACCAGCCACACGGCAGTGGCCGGGCCAAACCATGGAAACGTCGTAAATCAGAGATGATCCGTTTTCTTTTCTCCCAAATACGTTATGCAAAGTATGCAACTTTTCTGCCCACTTTGATCACAGGCAGTTTTATTCCCCAGTTTCGGCGGCCAATTCCAATATTCTGTCTCTCGAAAGCATCTTAAATCGTGGAAAGCGCTCTTTGTTTAAAATTACACAGAAGACTTCTTTTGTTCGACCAGGCTTACAATTAGATATTTTCTTCTTTTCAAATAGATTTTTTGAAGCGCATATGGGGCGCTATAGAAAATATATATGATTAATTGATTGAATGTTGGCCTGCGTTCGGTCTGGCAGGGTTAATTCTTAAAAAGACAACGCCGAAGGGTCTGATAAATGATTGCAATTATTTGAGATGCTGCATGTAGACAATAATGTAGGAGCACCACCACTGTGTCGACAAGGTTCCATAGTGTAGTGGTTATCACGTCTGCTTTACACGCAGAAGGCCCTGGGTTCGATCCCCAGTGGAACCACTGCAGTTTGTTTTTAAATTATATCAATCCCTGGTCAAGACAAAGTCTCTCTGGGGTTGGCCTGTCATTAGATTGCCGATGTAAGATCCCTCGTCCCATCGTAGAAGCAGGATAGTTTATTCACAAATAAATACATACACGTTTGTTTATGTTTCTTTTGTTGGTAAATTAACCCAATACATTATTACATTCTGCCACGTAATTAGACGATCAAAGCCCATTTGTGCCAGTGCGCATTCAAAGGAGACGCGCTGAGAGAATCCTAGTTAAATACTAGTTTTACTGATTTAAACTAGTTGTTTAATGTTTTCTTTACTTTTAAAGCTGAGAATTAAACACACTTGCGACAACTTCATAGCCCTGCTGGCTACGAACACGTATCGAGTCGGCTGTTTCCTATAACCCTGGTGATAGCGAGTGTTTTCCAAGTATCAGCATCGGCATTACCATGCGTTTGGCATGCTTGATGTGCACTCTAGCATTGCATAACAAGCATGTAGTATGCCCGGACTTCGTGGCGCAACGGTAGCGCGTCTGACTCCAGATCAGAAGGTTGCGTGTTCAAATCACGTCGAAGTCAAAGCCTTCTTTGTTTCTATTCCGCACTATTTCGTTTTTTAACGTGTTTGGATTTGAATGTTTCCGTGCATTTATTTAAACAATTTAGCCTACACAACATATCGATTGTATAGCGATCAAACAGAGATGTATTGTATTGTGATTCTTTTTTATGTTTCATTTGATACTGCACAATAAATTAAAGTGACTCCCAAATTAATGTTGGCCAGTCTTCAATGACATAGTTGGGGAATAAAGTCATATTAACACTTCCTTGCATGTTATATTGAAAACAGCTCTACAAATACTAGTTTTGAAGAAACTTAAAGTACAGCAAGTAATGATTGATGCCTTAAAGCTTAACAGACCTTTACAAATTAACAAAGAAAACATAAAAAAGGGGCACATAGTCAGCAGGATGTGAACATGAGCGGGGAAACTTCAACATCTTTAAAGTCTATCACCTTAACTACTTGGCCGAAACTACTTTGTGTAAAGTACCAAGTTCTATGAACATATCACAGACCAAGAACAAATACACACAGTTTGTTTTTAATAAAACATTGACCAAACCACAATCCCTGGTTTAGGAGGCTAGTGCCTTATCCTTTAGGTGACTGCGGCACTTTCATATGGATAGTAGTCAGCGTGACAAAATACGACCAGAGGGAAAAAAGCAGTGGTTTCAATGTCATTCCATTGTCATATTACATTGTGCATGTTCAGAATATGCGGGAATCCTGAAAACAGCATTGTAATATGTGAACAAATCAATAACCGAATTTAATTAACACATGGATTAAACGCTATTGAGTGTTACGGTTGTTAATTAACTTGCAAAGCAAACGTTTTAGAGCTCAATTTTAAAGAGAGTTCAAGAGCTGACATATGCAGGAGCTGGCAATATTGACGTATTCCCAAGGGCTTTATCTTTTGGTCTTTCTGGGAACAATTTAAAAAGAAAAGAAAGCAATGTCATTTGTAAAGAAACGAATTTGATAGAAAACCTAACGTTTTCGAGGTTAGTTGTCGATTTAAATGTTCCAGTAATGTGCACATTTCCCTGATTGCGAATATAATACGAAGTCTTGCCTTCAGTTAATATTTTGGAAAAACTGCTTTGCAAACAGAAGAAAAACAAGCTAGCAGAGAATGGTTTCGATCCATCGACCTCTGGGTTATGGGCCCAGCACGCTTCCGCTGCGCCACTCTGTTGCTGTTGCCGCATAACTGAATTACCAAGCAGCAGAAAAAAAAAAAAAACTGAACTCATCGTTTTAACCAGCCACACGGCAGTGGCCGGGCCAAACCATGGAAACGTCATAAATCAGAGATGATCCGTTTTCTTTTCTCCGATATACGTTATGCAAAGTATGCAACTTTTCTGCCCACTTTGATCACAGGCAGTTTTATTCCCCAGTTTCGGCGGCCAATACCAATATTCTGTCTCTCGAAAGCATCTTAAATCGTGGAAAGCGCTCTTTGTTTAAAATTACACAGAAGACTTCTTTTGTTCGACCAGGCTTACAATTAGATATTTTCTTCTTTTCAAATAGATTTTTTGAAGCGCATATGGGGCGCTATAGAAAATATATATGATTAATTGATTGAATGTTGGCCTGCGTTCGGTCTGGCAGGGTTAATTCTTAAAAAGACAACGCCGAAGGGTCTGATAAATGATTGCAATTATTTGAGATGCTGTGTGTAGACAATAATGTAGGAGCACCACCACTGTTTCGACAAGGTTCCATAGTGTAGTGGTTATCACGTCTGCTTTCCACGCAGAAGGCCCTGGGTTCGATCCCCAGTGGAACCACTGCAGTTTGTTTTTAAATTATATCAATCCCTGGTCAAGACAAAGTCTCTCTGGGGTTGGCCTGTCATTAGATTGCCGATGTAAGATCCCTGGTCCCATCGTAGAAGCAGGATAGTTTATTCACAAATAAATACATACACGTTTGTTTATGTTTCTTTTGTTGGTAAATTAACCCAATACATTATTACATTCTGCCACGTAATTAGACGATCAAAGCCCATTTGTGCCAGTGCGCATTCAAAGGAGACGCGCTGAGAGAATCCTAGTTAAATACTAGTTTTACTGATTTAAACTAGTTGTTTAATGTTTTCTTTACTTTTAAAGCTGAGAATTAAACACACTTGCGACAACTTCATAGCCCTGCTGGCTACGAACACGTATCGAGTCGGCTGTTTCCTATAACCCTGGTGATACCGAGTGTTTTCCAAGTATCAGCATCGGCATTACCATGCGTTTGGCATGCTTGCTGTGCACTCTAGCATTGCATAACAAGCATGTAGTATGCCCGGACTTAGTCGCGCAACGGTAGAGCGTCTGACTCCAGATCAGAAGGTTGCGTGTTCAAATCACGTCGAGGTCAAAGCCTTCTTTGTTTCTATTCCGCACTATTTCGTTTTTTAACGTTTTTGGATTTGAATGTTTCCATGCATTTATTTAAACAATTTAGCCTACACAACATATCGATTGTATAGCGATCAAACAGAGATTTATTGTATTGTGATTCTTTTTTATGTTTCAGTTGATACTGCACAATAAATTAAAGTGACTCCCAAATTAATGTTGGCCAGTCTTCAATGACATAGTTGGGGAATAAAGTCATATTAACACTTCCTTGCATGTTATATTGAAAACAGCTCTACAAATACTAGTTTTGAAGAAACTTAAAGTACAGCAAGTAATGATTGATGCCTTAAAGCTTAACAGACCTTTACAAATTAACAAAGAAAACATAAAAAAGGGGCACATAGTCGGCAGGATGTGAACATGAGCGGGGAAACTCCAACATCTTTTAAGTCCATCACCTTAACTACTTGGCCAAAACTACGTTGTGTAAAGTACCAAGTTCTATAAACATATCACAGAACAAGAACAAATACACACAGTTTGTTTTTAATAAAACATTGACCAAACCACAATCCCTGGTTTAGGAGGCTAGTGCCTTATCCTTTAGGTGACTGCGGCACTTTCATATGGATAGTAGTCAGCGTGACAAAATACGACCAGAGGGAAAAAAGCAGTGGTTTCCCTGTCATTCCATTGCCATATTACATTGTGCATGTTCAGAATATGCGGGAATCCTGAAAACAGCATTGTAATATGTGAACAAATCAATAACCGAATTTAATTAACGCATGGATTAAACGCTATTGAGTGTTACGGTTGTTAATTAACTTGCAAAGCAAACGTTTTAGAGCTCAATTTTTAAGAGAGTTCAAGAGCTGACATATGCAGGAGCTGGCAATATTGACGTATTCCCAAGGGCTTTATCTTTTGGTCTTTCTGGGAACAATTTAAAAAGAAAAGAAAGCAATGTCATTTGTAAAGAAACGAATTTGATAGAAAACCTAACGTTTTCGAGGTTAGTTGTCGATTTAAATGTTCCAGTAATGTGCACATTTCCCTGATTGCGAATATAATACGAAGTCTTGCCTTCAGTTAATATTTTAGAAAAACTGCTTTGCAAACAGAAGAAAAACAAGCTAGCAGAGGATGGTTTCGATCCATCGACCTCTGGGTTATGGGCCCAGCACGCTTCCGCTGCGCCACTCTGCTGCTGTTGCCGCATAACTGAATTACCAAGCAGCAGAAAAAAAAAAAAAACTGAACTCATCGTTTTAACCAGCCACACGGCAGTGGCCGGGCCAAACCATGGAAACGTCGTAAATCAGAGATGATCCGTTTTCTTTTCTCCCAAATACGTTATGCAAAGTATGCAACTTTTCTGCCCACTTTGATCACAGGCAGTTTTATTCCCCAGTTTCGGCGGCCAATTCCAATATTCTGTCTCTCGAAAGCATCTTAAATCGTGGAAAGCGCTCTTTGTTTAAAATTACACAGAAGACTTCTTTTGTTCGACCAGGCTTACAATTAGATATTTTCTTCTTTTCAAATAGATTTTTTGAAGCGCATATGGGGCGCTATAGAAAATATATATGGTTAATTGATTGAATGTTGGCCTGCGTTCGGTCTGGCAGGGTTAATTCTTAAAAAGACAACGCCGAAGGGTCTGATAAATGATTGCAATTATTTGAGATGCTGCATGTAGACAATAATGTAGGAGCACCACCACTGTTTCGACACTGTTCCATAGTGTAGTGGTTATCACGTCTGCTTTACACGCAGAAGGCCCTGGGTTCGATCCCCAGTGGAACCACTGCAGTTTGTTTTTAAATTATATCAATCCCTGGTCAAGACAAAGCCTCTCTGGGGTTGGCCTGTCATTAGATTGTCGATGTAAGATCCCTGGTCCCATCGTAGAAGCAGGATAGTTTATTCACAAATAAATACATACACGTTTGTTTATGTTTCTTTTGTTGGTAAATTAACCCAATACATTATTACATTCTGCCACGTAATTAAACGATCAAAGCCCATTTGTGCCAGTGCACATTCAAAGGAGACGCGCTGAGAGAATCCTAGTTAAATAATAGTTTTACTGATTTAAACTAGTTGTTTAATGTTTTCTTTACTTTTAAAGCTGAGAATTAAACACACTTGCGACAACTTCATAGCCCTGCTGGCTACGAACACGTATCGAGTCGGCTGTTTCCTATAACCCTGGTGATACCGAGTGTTTTCCAAGTATCAGCATCGGCATTACCATGCGTTTGGCATGCTTGCTGTGCACTCTAGCATTGCATAACAAGCATGTAGTATGCCCGGAGTTCGTGGCGCAACGGTAGCGCGTCTGACTCCAGATCAGAAGGTTGCGTGTTCAAATCACGTCGAGGTCAAAGCCTTCTTTGTTTCTATGCCGCACTATTTCGTTTTGTAACGTGTTTGGATTTGAATGTTTCCGTGCATTTATTTAAACAATTTAGCCTACACAACATATCGATTGTATAGCGATCAAACAGAGATTTATTGTATTGTGATTCTTGTTTATGTTTCATTTGATACTGCACAATAAATTAAAGTGACTCCCAAATTAATGTTGGCCAGTCTTCAATGACATAGTTGGGGAATAAAGTCATATTAACACTTCCTTGCATGTTATATTGAAAACAGCTCTACAAATACTAGTTTTGAAGAAACTTAAAGTACAGCAAGTAATGATTGATGTCTTAAAGCTTAACAGACCTATACAAATTAACAAAGAAAACATAAAAAAAGGGCCACATAGTCGGCAGGATGTGAACATGAGCGGGGAAACTCCAACATCTTTTAAGTCCATCACCTTAACTACTTGACCAAAACAACTTTGTGTAAAGTACCAAGTTCTATAAACATATCACAGACCAAGAACAAATACACACAGTTTGTTTTTAATAAAACATTGACCAAACCACAATCCCTGGTTTAGGAGGCTAGTGCCTTATCCTTTAGGTGACTGCGGCACTTTCATATGGATAGTAGTCAGCGTGACAAAATACGACCAGAGGGAAAAAAGCAGTGATTTCCCTGTCATTCCATTGCCATATTACATTGTGCATGTTCAGAATATGCGGGAATCCTGAAAACAGCATTGTAATATGTGAACAAATCAATAACCGAATTTAATTAACGCATGGATTAAAAGCTATTGAGTGTTACGGTTGTTAATTAACTTGCAAAGCAAACGTTTTAGAGCTCAATTTTTAAGAGAGTTCAAGAGCTGACATATGCAGGAGCTGGCAATATTGACGTATTCCCAAGGGCTTTATCTTTTGGTCTTTCTGGGAACAATTTAAAAAGAAAAGGAAGCAATGTCATTTGTAAAGAAACGAATTTGATAGAAAACCTAACGTTTTCGAGGTTAGTTGTCGATTTAAATGTGTCCAGTAATGTGCACATTTCCCTGATTGCGAATATAATACGAAGTCTTGCCTTCAGTTAATATTTTAGAAAAACTGCTTTGCAAACAGAAGAAAAACAAGCTAGCAGAGGATGGTTTCGATCCATCGACCTCTGGGTTATGGGCCCAGCACGCTTCCGCTGCGCCACTCTGCTGCTGTTCCAGCATAACTCAATTACCAAGCAGCAGAAAAAAAACTGAACTCATCGTTTTAACCAGCCACACGGCAGTGGCCGGGCCAAACCATGGAAACGTCGTAAATCAGAGATGATCCGTTGTCTTTCCTCCCAAATACGTTATGCAAAGTATGCAACTTTTCTGCCCACTTTGATCACAGGCAGTTTTATTCCCCAGTTTCAGCGGCCAATTCCAATATTCTGTCTCTCGAAAGCATCTTAAATCGTGGAAAGCGCTCTTTGTTTAAAATTACACAGAAGACTTCTTTTGTTCGACCAGGCTTACAATTAGATATTTTCTTCTTTTCAAATAGATTTTTTGAAGCGCATATGGGGCGCTATAGAAAAATATATATGATTAATTGATTGAATGTTGGCCTGTGTTCGGTCTGGCAGGGTTAATTCTTAAAAAGACAACGCCGAAGGGTCTGATAAATGATTGCAATTATTTGAGATGCTGCATGTAGACAATAATGTAGGAGCACCACCAACTCAGTTCCGACAAGGTTCCATAGTGTAGTGGTTATCACGTCTGCTTTACACGCAGAAGGCCCTGGGTTCGATCCCCAGTGGAACCACTGCAGTTTGTTTTTAAATTATATCAATCCCTGGTCAAGACAAAGTCTCTCTGGGGTTGGCCTGTCATTAGATTGCCGATGTAAGATCCCTGGTCCCATCGTAGAAGCAGGATAGTTTATTCACAAATAAATACATACACGTTTGTTTATGTTTCTTTTGTTGGTAAATTAACCCAATACATTATTACATTCTGCCACGTAATTAGACGATCAAAACCCATTTGTGCCAGTGCGCATTCAAAGGAGACGCGCTGAGAGAATCCTAGTTAAATACTAGTTTTACTGATTTAAACTAGTTGTTTAATGTTTTCTTTACTTTTAAAGCTGAGAATTAAACACACTTGCGACAACTTCATAGCCCTGCTGGCTACGAACACGTATCGAGTCGGCTGTTTCCTATAACCCTGGTGATACCGAGTGTTTTCCAAGTATCAGCATCGGCATTACCATGCGTTTGGCATGCTTGCTGTGCACTCTAGCATTGCATTACAAGCATGTAGTATGCCCGGACTTCGTGGCGCAACGGTAGCCCGTCTGACTCCAGATCAGAAGGTTGCGTGTTCAAATCACGTCGAGGTCAAAGCCTTCTTTGTTTCTATTCCGCACTATTTCGTTTTTTAACGTGTTTGGATTTGAATGTTTCCGTGCATTTATTTAAACAATTTAGCCTACACAACATATCGATTGTATAGCGATCAAACAGAGATTTATTGTATTGTGATTCTTTTTTATGTTTCATTTGATACTGCACAATAAATTAAAGTGACTCCCAATTTAATGTTGGCCAGTCTTCAATGACATAGTTGGGGAATAAAGTCATATTAACACTTCCTTGCATGTTATATTGAAAACAGCTCTACAAATACTAATTTTGAAGAAACTTAAAGTACAGCAAGTAATGATTGATGCCTTAAAGCTTAACAGACCTTTACAAATTAACAAAGAAAACATAAAAAAGGGGCACATAGTCGGCAGGATGTGAACATGAGCGGGGAAACTCCAACATCTTTTTAGTCCATCACCTTAACTACTTGGCCAAAACTACTTTGTGTAAAGTACCAAGTTCTATAAACATATCACAGACCAAGAACAAATACACACAGTTTGTTTTTAATAAAACATTGACCAAACCACAATCCCTGGTTTAGGAGGCTAGTGCCTTATCCTTTAGGTGACTGCGGCACTTTCATATGGATAATAGTCAGCGTGACAAAATACGACCAGAGGGAAAAAAGCAGTGGTTTCCCTGTCATTCCATTGCCATATTACATTGTGCATGTTCAGAATATGCGGGAATCCTGAAAACAGCATTGTAATATGTGAACAAATCAATAACCGAATTTAATTAACGCATGGGTTAAACGCTATTGATTGTTACGGTTGTTAATTAACTTGCAAAGCAAACGTTTTAGAGCTCAATTTTAAAGAGAGTTCAAGAGCTGACATATGCAGGAGCTGGCAATATTGACGTATTCCCAAGGGCTTTATCTTTTGGTCTTTCTGGGAACAATTTAAAAAGAAAAGAAAGCAATGTCTTTGTAAAGAAACGAATTTGATAGAAAACCTAACGTTTTCGAGGTTAGTTGTCGATTTAAATGTTCCAGTAATGTGCACATTTCCCTGATTGCGAATATAATACGAAGTCTTGCCTTCAGTTAATTTTTTAGAAAAACTGCTTTGCAAACAGAAGAAAAACAAGCTAGCAGAGGATGGTTTCGATCCATCGACCTCTGGGTTATGGGCCCAGCACGCTTCCGCTGCGCCACTCTGCTACTTTTGCCCAATAACTGAATTACCAAGCAGCAGAAAAAAAAACTGAACTCATCGTTTTAACCATCCACACGGTAGTGGCCGGGCCAAACCATGGAAACGTCGTAAATCAGAGATGATCCGTTTTCTTTTCTCCCAAATACGTTATGCAAAGTATGCAACTTTTCTGCCCACTTTGATCACAGGCAGTTTTATTCCCCAGTTTCGGCGGCCAATTCCAATATTCTGTCTCTCGAAAGCATCTTAAATCGTGGAAAGCGCTCTTTGTTTAAAATTACACAGAAGACTTCTTTTGTTCGACCAGGCTTACAATTAGATATTTTCTTCTTTTCAAATAGATTTTTTGAAGCGCATATGGGGCGCTATAAAAAATATATATGATTAATTGATTGAATGTTGGCCTGCGTTCGGACTGGCAGGGTTAATTCTTAAAAAGACAACGCCGAAGGTTCTGATAAATGATTGCAATTATTTGAGATGCTGCATGTAGACAATAATGTAGGAGCACCACCACTGTTTCGACAAGGTTCCATAGTGTAGTGGTTATCACGTCTGCTTTACACGCAGAAGGCCCTGGGTTCGATCCCCAGTGGAACCACTGCAGTTTGTTTTTAAATTATATCAATCCCTGGTCAAGACAATGTCTCTCTGGGGTTGGCCTGTCATTAGATTGCCGATGTAAGATCCCTGGTCCCATCGTAGAAGCAGGATAGTTTATTCACAAATAAATACATACACGTTTGTTTACGTTTCTTTTGTTGGTAAATTAACCCAATACATTATTACATTCTGCCACGTAATTAGACGATCAAAGCCCATTTGTGCCAGTGCGCATTCAAAGGAGACGCGCTGAGAGAATCCTAGTTAAATACTAGTTTTACTGATTTAAACTAGTTGTTTAATGTTTTCTTTACTTTTAAAGCTGAGAATTAAACACACTTGCGACAACTTCATAGCCCTGCTGGCTACGAACACATATCGAGTCGGCTGTTTCCTATAACCCTGGTGATACCGAGTGTTTTCCAAGCATCAGCATCGGCATTACCATGCGTTTGGCATGCTTGCTGTGCACTCTAGCATTGCATAACAAGCATGTAGTATGCCCGGACTTCGTGGCGCAACGGTAGCCCGTCTGACTCCAGATCAGAAGGTTGCGTGTTCAAATCACGTCGAGGTCAAAGCCTTCTTTGTTTCTATTCCGCACTATTTCGTTTTTTAACGTGTTTGGATTTGAATGTTTCCGTGCATTTATTTAAACAATTTAGCCTACACAACATATCGATTGTATAGCGATCAAACAGAGATTTATTGTATTGTGATTCTTTTTTATGTTTCATTTGATACTGCACAATAAATTAAAGTGACTCCCAAATTAATGTTGGCCAGTCTTCAATGACATAGTTGGGGAATAAAGTCATATTAACACTTCCTTGCATGTTATATTGAAAACAGCTCTACAAATACTAGTTTTGAAGAAACTTAAAGTACAGCAAGTAATGATTGATGCCTTAAAGCTTAACAGACCTTTACAAATTAACAAAGAAAACATAAAAAAGGGGCACATAGTCGGCAGGATGTGAACATGAGCGGGGAAACTCCAACATCTTTTAAGTCCATCACCTTAACTACTTGGCCAAAACTACTTTGTGTAAAGTACCAAGTTCTATAAACATATCACAGACCAAGAACAAATACACACAGTTTGTTTTTAATAAAACATTGACCAAACCACAATCCCTGGTTTAGGAGGCTAGTGCCTTATCATTTAGGTGACTGCGGCACTTTCATATGGATAGTAGTCAGCGTGACAAAATACGACCAGAGGGAAAAAAGCAGTGGTTTCCCTGTCATTCCATTGCCATATTACATTGTGCATGTTCAGAATATGCGGGAATCCTGAAAACAGCATTGTAATATGTGAACAAATCAATAACCAAATTTAATTAACGCATGGATTAAACGCTATTGAGTGTTACGGTTGTTAATTAACTTGCAAAGCAAACGTTTTAGAGCTCAATTTTAAAGAGAGTTCAAGAGCTGACATATGCAGGAGCTGGCAATATTGACGTATTCCCAAGGGCTTTATCTTTTGGTCTTTCTGGGAACAATTTAAAAAGAAAAGAAAGCAATGTCATTTGTAAAGAAACGAATTTGATAGAAAACCTAACATTTTCGAGGTTAGTTGTCGATTTAAATGTTCCAATAATGTGCACATTTCCCTGATTGCGAATATAATACGAAGTCTTGCCTTCAGTTAATATTTTAGAAAAACTGCTTTGCAAACAGAAGAAAAACAAGCTAGCAGAGGATGGTTTCGATCCATCGACCTCTGGGTTATGGGCCCAGCACGCTTCCGCTGCGCCACTCTGCTGCTGTTGCCGCATAACTGAATTACCAAGCAGCAGAAAAAAAACTGAACTCATCGTTTTAACCAGCCACACGGCAGTGGCCGGGCCAAACCATGGAAACGTCGTAAATCAGAGATGATCCGTTTTCTTTTCTCCCAAATACGTTATGCAAAGTATGCAACTTTTCTGCCCACTTTGATCACAGGCAGTTTTATTCCCCAGTTTCGACGGCCAATTCCAATATTGTGTCTCTCGAAAGCATCTTAAATCGTGGAAAGCGCTCTTTGTTTAAAATTACACAGAAGACTTCTTTTGTTCGACCAGGCTTACAATTAGATATTTTCTTCTTTTCAAATAGATTTTTTGAAGCGCATATGGGGCGCTATAGAAAATATATATGATTAATTGATTGAATGTTGGCCTGCGTTCGGTCTGGCAGGGTTAATTCTTAAAAAGACAACGCCGAAGGTTCTGATAAATGATTGCAATTATTTGAGATGCTGCATGTAGACAATAATGTAGGAGCACCACCACTGTTCCGACAAGGTTCCATAGTGTAGTGGTTATCACGTCTGCTTTACACGCAGAAGGCCCTGGGTTCGATCCCCAGTGGAACCACTGCAGTTTGTTTTTAAATTATATCAATCCCTGGTCAAGACAAAGTCTCTCTGGGGTTGGCCTGTCATTAGATTGCCGATGTAAGATCCCTGGTCCCATCGTAGAAGCAGGATAGTTTATTCACAAATAAATGCATACACATTTGTTTACGTTTCTTTTGTTGGTAAATTAACCCAATACATTATTACATTCTGCCACGTAATTAGACGATCAAAGCCCATTTGTGCCAGTGCGCATTCAAAGGAGACACGCTGAGAGAATCCTAGTTAAATACTAGTTTTACTGATTTAAACTAGTTGTTTAATGTTTTCTTTACTTTTAAAGCTGAGAATTAAACACACTTGCGACAACTTCATAGCCCTGCTGGCTACGAACACGTATCGAGTCGGCTGTTTCCTATAACCCTGGTGATACCGAGTGTTTTCCAAGTATCAGCATCGGCATTACCATGCGTTTGGCATGCTTGCTGTGCACTCTAGCATTGCATAACAAGCATGTAGTATGCTCCGACTTCGTGGCGCAACGGTAGCGCGTCTGACTCCAGATCAGAAGGTTGCGTGTTCAAATCACGTCGAGGTCAAAGCCTTCTTTGTTTCTATTCCGCACTATTTCGTTTTTTAATGTGTTTGGTTTTCAATGTTTCCGTGCCTTTATTTAAACAATTTAGCCTACACAACATATCGATTGTATAGCGATCAAACAGAGATTTATTGTATTGTGATTCTTTTTTATGTTTCATTTGATACTGCACAATAAATTAAAGTGACTCCCAAATTAATGTTGGCCAGTCTTCAATGACATAGTTGGGGAATAAAGTCATATTAACACTTCCTTGCATGTTATATTGAAAACAGCTCTACAAATACTAGTTTTGAAGAAACTTAAAGTACAGCAAGTAATGATTGATGCCTTGAAGCTTAACAGACCTTTACAAATTAACAAAGAAAACATAAAAAAGGGGCACATAGTCGGCAGGATGTGAACATGAGCGGGGAAACTCCAACATCTTTTAAGTCCATCACCTTAACTACTTGGCCAAAACTACTTTGTGTAAAATACCAAATTCTTTAAAAATATAACAGACCTAGAACAAATACACACAGTTTGTTTTTAATAAAACATTGACCAAACCACAATCCCTGATTTAGGAGGCTAGTGCCTTATCATTTAGGTGACTGCGGCACTTTCATATGGATAGTAGTCAGCGTGACAAAATACGACCAGAGGGAAAAAAGCAGTGGTTTCCCTGTCATTCCATTGCCATATTACATTGTGCATGTTCAGAATATGCGGGAATCCTGAAAACAGCATTGTAATATGTGAACAAATCAATAACCGAATTTAATTAACGCATGGATTAAACGCTATTGAGTGTTACGGTTGTTAATTAACTTGCAAAGCAAACGTTTTAGAGCTCAATTTTAAAGAGAGTTCAAGAGCTGACATATGCAGGAGCTGGCAATATTGACGTATTCCCGAGGGCTTTATCTTTTGGTCTTTCTGGGAACAATTTAAAAAGAAAAGAAAGCAATGTCATTTGTAAAGAAACGAATTTGATAGAAAACCTAACGTTTTCGAGGTTAGTTGTCGATTTAAATGTTCCAGTAATGTGCACATTTCCCTGATTGCGAATATAATACGAAGTCTTGCCTTCAGTTAATATTTTAGAAAAACTGCTTTGCAAACAGAAGAAAAACAAGCTAGCAGAGGATGGTTTCGATCCATCGACCTCTGGGTTATGGGCCCAGCACGCTTCTGCTGCGCCACTCTGCTGCTGTTGCCTCATAACTGAATTACCAAGAAGCAGAAAAAAAACTGAACTCATCGTTTTAACCAGCCACACGGCAGTGGCCGGGCCAAACCATGGAAACGTCGTAAATCAGAGATGATCCGTTTTCTTTTCTCCCAAATACGTTATGCAAAGTATGCAACTTTTCTGCCCACTTTGATCACAGGCAGTTTTATTCCCCAGTTTCGGCGGCCAATTCCAATATTCTGTCTCTCGAAAGCATCTTAAATCGTGGAAAGCGCTCTTTGTTTAAAATTACACAGAAGACTTCTTTTGTTCGACCAGGCTTACAATTAGATATTTTCTTCTTTTCAAATAGATTTTTTGAAGCGCATATGGGGCGCTATAGAAAAATATATATGATTAATTGATTGAATGTTGGCCTGTGTTCGGTCTGGCAGGGTTAATTCTTAAAAAGACAACGCCGAAGGGTCTGATAAATGATTGCAATTATTTGAGATGCTGCATGTAGACAATAATGTAGGAGCACCACCACTGTTTTGACAATGTTCCATAGTGTAGTGGTTATCACGTCTGCTTTACACGCAGAAGGCCCTGGGTTCGATCCCCAGTGGAACCACTGCAGTTTGTTTTTAAATTATATCAATCCCTGGTCAAGACAAAGTCTCTCTGGGGTTGGCCTGTCATTAGATTGCCGATGTAAGATCCCTCGTCCCATCGTAGAAGCAGGATAGTTTATTCACAAATAAATACATACACGTTTGTTTATGTTTCTTTTGTTGGTAAATTAACCCAATACATTATTACATTCTGCCACGTAATTAGACGATCAAAGCCCATTTGTGCCAGTGCGCATTCAAAGGAGACGCGCTGAGAGAATCCTAGTTAAATACTAGTTTTACTGATTTAAACTAGTTGTTTAATGTTTTCTTTACTTTTAAAGCTGAGAATTAAATACACTTGCGACAACTTCATAGCCCTGCTGGCTACGAACACGTATCGAGTCGGCTGTTTCCTATAACCCTGGTGATACCGAGTGTTTTCCAAGTATCAGCATCGGCATTACCATGCGTTTGGCATGCTTGCTGTGCACTCTAGCATTGCATAACAAGCATGTAGTATGCCGGAACTTCGTGGCGCAACGGTAGCGCGTCTGACTCCAGATCAGAAGGTTGCGTGTTCAAATCACGTCGAGGTCAAAGCCTTCTTTGTTTCTATTCCGCACTATTTCGTTTTTTAACGTGTTTGGATTTTAATGTTTCCGTGCATTTATTTAAACAATTTAGCCTACACAACATATCGATTGTATAGCGATCAAACAGAGATTTATTGTATTGTGATTCTTTTTTATGTTTCATTTGATACTGCACAATAAATTAAAGTGACTCCCAAATTAATGTTGGCCAGTCTTCAATGACATAGTTGGGTAATAAAGTCATATTAACACTTCCTTGCATGTTATATTGAAAACAGCTCTACAAATACTAGTTTTGAAGAAACTTAAAGTACAGCAAGTAATGATTGATGCCTTAAAGCTTAACAGACCTTTACAAATTAACAAAGAAAACATAAAAAGGGGCACATAGTCGGCAGGATGTGAACATGAGCGGGGAAACTCCAACATCTTTTAAGTCCATCACCTTAACTACTTGGCCAAAACTACTTTGTGTAAAGTACCAAGTTCTATAAACATATCACAGACCAAGAACAAATACACACAGTTTGTTTTTAATAAAACATTGACCAAACCACAATCCCTGGTTTAGGAGGCTAGTGCCTTATCCTTTAGGTGACTGCGGCACTTTCATATGGATAGTAGTCAGCGTGACAAAATACGACCAGAGGGAATAAAGCAGTGGTTTCCCTGTCATTCCATTGCCATATTACTTTGTGCATGTTCAGAATATGCGGGAATCCTGAAAACATCATTGTAATATGTGAACAAATCAATAACCAAATTTAATTAACGCATGGATTAAACGCTATTGAGTGTTACGGTTGTTAATTAACTTGCAAAGCAAACGTTTTAGAGCTCCATTTTTAAGAGAGTTCAAGAGCTGACATATGCAGGAGCTGGCAATATTGACGTATTCCCAAGGGCTTTATCTTTTGGTCTTTCTGGGAACAATTTAAAAAGAAAAGAAAGCAATGTCATTTGTAAAGAAACGAATTTGATAGAAAACCTAACATTTTCGAGGTCAGTTGTCGATTTAAATGTGTCCAGTAATGTGCACATTTCCCTGATTGCGAATATAATACGAAGTCTTGCCTTCAGTTAATATTTTAGAAAAACTGCTTTGCAAACAGAAGAAAAACAAGCTAGCAGAGGATGGTTTCGATCCATCGACCTCTGGGTTATGGGCCCAGCACGCTTCCGCTGCGCCACTCTGCTGCTGTTGCCGCATAACTGAATTACCAAGCAGCAGAAAAAAAACTGAACTCATCGTTTTAACAAGCCACACGGCAGTGGCCGGGCCAAACCATGGAAACGTCGTAAATCAGAGATGATCCGTTTTCTTTCCTCCCAAATACGTTATGCAAAGTATGCAACTTTTCTGCCCACTTTGATCACAGGCAGTTTTATTCCCCAGTTTCGGCGGCCAATTCCAATATTCTGTCTCTCGAAAGCATCTTAAATCGTGGAAAGAGCTCTTTGTTTAAAATTACACAGAAGACTTCTTTTGTTCGACCAGGCTTACAATTAGATATTTTCTTCTTTTCAAATAGATTTTTTGAAGTGCATATGGGGCGCTATAGAAAATATATATGATTAACTGATTGAATGTTGGCCTGCTTTTGCTCTGGCAGGGTTAACAGGTGCAGAAGTCTCATTGAAAGCTACAGAAAACGTTTGATTGCAGTGATTGCCTCTAAAGGTTGTGCAACAACATATTAGGTTAGCGGTCCCATCATTTTTGTCCATGCCATTTTCATTTGCTTTCTTATTTACAATATTATGTTGAATAAAAAATCAAAAGCAAAGTCTGATTTCTATTAAATATGGAATAAACAATGGTGGATGCCAATTACCTTTGTCAGTTTCAAGTTATTTCAGAGAAAATTGTGTTCTTTGTTTTATATATATATATATATATATATATATATATATATATATATATATATATATATATATATATATATATATATATATATATATATATATATATATATATATATATATATATATAATAGATGGACTTCAGTGAGTTACAGGAAAATAATTTCATCCAGGGTTTCTGTGACATCATAAATTACGAGACTGTTCTGCAACTTAACTGATAAGACAGAAATGTTGATAGTGGGTGCTCAGCAACAACTTGACTTGTCAAAAAAAAATTTGGGTTAACTAACTCCAAATTTGAAATCTGAAGTGAGAAATTTGGGTATTATTTTTGACTCTACCTTAAACTTTGAGTCACACATCAAAAAGATTATAAACGTTTTTTTCTACCATCTCAGAAATATTGCCAAAATTAGATATTTTCTGTCTATATCCGATGCAGAGAAAGTAGTCCATGCCTTTATTTCTTCGAGACTGGACAACTGTAATGCTCTGTTTGCTGGACTTAGATGCCAAGCCGTTTCTCGACTATGGCTTGTGCAAAATGCAGCTGCAAGGGTCCTCACCAATACAAAAAAGAGAGCTCATATAACTTCAGTTCTGGCTTCTTTGCACTGGCTCCCAGTAATATAGAATTGCTTTTAAAATCCTTTTGCTTACCTTTAAAGCACTGAATGGTTTGGTACCTGATTACTTGTCTGAGTTGTTGTCCCCCTATCAGCCTCAGCGTGTGCTGAGGTCAACTGATAGTGGCCTTCTCTCTGTTCCAAGGGTTAGGCTCAGAAGGAAAGGAGAGGTTGCTTTCTGTGTTCGGGCTCCGCAACTGTGGAGCCCAAACACTAATCAAAAATTTAGAAATTCACCCACAGTGGCCATTTTTAAATCAAGGCTTAAGACCTTGTGGCAGGATGACTTGCAGTGGTGAGGTGTGGTGACGTCATGGACCAGGAAGTAACTGAACCAAAACAGTGGATGGGCAGGTGAAACTGAATGCAGCGGCGTTCAGCTGAATTTATTAAATCAGTAAACCAAAAGATTTAAAAACAAACTGCAGTGGTTCCACTGGGGATCGAACCCAGGGCCTTCTGCGTGTAAAGCAGACGTGATAACCACTACACTATGGAACCTTGTCGGAACTGTGGTGGTGCTCCTACATTATTGTCTACATGCAGCATCTCAAATGATTGCAATCATTTATCAGACCCTTCGGCGTTGTCTTTTTAAGAATTAATGTATCAATCCAACATTACAAATACTATAGTCTACCTATTTAAATATCTTAAGAGTTATTTGAGACTGAAGCAAAATAAACACATAATAAGCAATAATGAATAAATAGATTGGGTGTTTTGGGGTGTTGAGCTGGGAGATACAATTGTATTTGCTTTTATTTAGTATGAAAACAGCTCCTTGGATAAAGGCAGCCGGTAAATAATAATAATAATAATAATAATAATAATAATAATAATAATAATAATAATAATAATAATAATAATAATAAATAATCATAATATTAATCATAGGTCATCAAGTTATCGATTGTAGTATGCAATGAGATTAATAATATGCAACTAAATTAAGGAATACTAACTTATTGTTGAATAGCTACAGTATAAAAAGATAATAAATTAATTACAAAGGATAATTTCTGAAAGACAATATTTAAACTGTTGATTATATAGAGTTGTTAACTACAAGTAGCCTACTAGGCTAGTACATGTCTAGCACCTGAACATGTCTCGTCTTAAAAAATGTTATCGTGGTAAGGTCATCAGGCAAGTTAGTACCACAGCGTCTTCATTAACACATCCCTTTTTTAAACTGCTTTAATAATACATAGATAGGTATATAACGTCTAAATTGCAATAGATTGTCTATTTGTCTAACCTGCCTTTTATACATTTAACATGTTTTTGGTCACATGACAACAGAAAGACATACAACAATAAAGTGTTATGATCGATAGTAAAAACATCTCACATGTTGTCCCTAAATGAAAATGTTTAATTGCTTTATTCACCATATGCTTTTACTAATAATTATTGTAAGACAATCCATATTAGAACTATTACTTGTAGGGAAAAAGACAAAATAATTCTACTTACAAAGACAGGGGGCCCAGCTGAGAGGAGATATTTTCCCTTGACCTATTTAGAGGTCTGGTTGAATGTGTTAAATTGTTTATATTTCAGGTTAATAGAATGATTGTATTGGGAAGTGAAACTGTTGATGGAATATGTTTTCGGTGCAAAATCTAAATGCAAAGATTACAGTTTTCTCAATTGCTAAAGTTAAATAAGCAGGCAGGTGACAGAAGCAGTAAAAATAAACTCACAGGTAGTTGTGGTGGTTAGGGTTCAGGCTCCCATCATCCTCCTGAAACATCTCATTGGGTTTTACATTTCACCACAACCCACTGGTCCATAGCAACACTCTTTCTATTATTATTATTATTATTATTATTATTATTATTATTATTATTATTATTATTATTATTATTATTATTATTATTTATTTATTTATTTATTTATTTATTTATTTATTTATTTATTTTAACACAAGGGTACGTTTTGATCAAAACCTAATGTTAATGAGACAATATGGATGGCAAGGCTGCAAATCTAAACACCATCATGCAGATAATTCTTTCTATTTTATTTATTTATTTATTTGGGTTGTATTATTTGTCATCCTTAAAAATCCTTTGGTATATTGATAATTTACCCCTAATCCTTGCACTGTGTCTAAGAATAGTTTTTTGCTGCTGTGCTTAAGACCAAGCATTCAACTCTCAAGTGGTTCTAAGAATTCCAACTACTTGCTAAATTCGGTGTAAATGGATCTCAATAAAGAGGGTGAATAAAGGAGACTCAGTGACAAGCTGTTCCAGCCCCGGTCCCAGACAAGACGTCTGCTAATGTGGTAGATCTTAAAGTTGCTATCCAAAAGGTTTTACACCTAGCAAACGATTTTCTGGGTCAACTTCCTCTAACAAATGCTATCTGCGTTTTTTAGACCCCCAGTTGTTCCACTCTGCTCATAAGGTGTAAATTCATATATATATATATATATATATATATATATATATATATATATATATATATATATATATATATATATATATATATAAAGCAACTCAGACTTTAGGTAAGAGACTCAAAATGCACATTTACATAATTAAAATAGCCTGTAACACAATGATCCAAATATCCTCAGGATGAGGGTGCTTAGAGTTGTATAAATCTGTGTTTGTCAATTTGGCAAACAATGAATCAAGTATATTTACAAACTAACTATTCCAAAGAATGTTACTGTTCTTTAAAAATCCAATCTAAATTATTATTATTTATTTCTATAAAGTACCTTGCTCAAGGGTACAGCAGCAGTGTCCCCTACCAGGATTGAACCCACGACCTTCCGGTCCAGAGCCCTAACCACTACTCCACACTGCTGCCCTGCTACCATGTAAAAGATAACCGCTCCGTCTTTCAAATGTTTTGCCCCATTTACCCCCAGTCCAGAGCTCTAACCACTACTCCACACTGCTGCCCTAGCATTGTGGTTTTTTTATTTTATTTTTTATTTTTATTTTTATTTTTTACCTTAACGTCTAAAAGTGTCAAAATATTTTCTTCAAAATGTAAGCTTATAAATCTGCGGGATAACTTTGGGGTTTAAAAGTGGTTGTCTTACCATATATCATCTGTTAAGATGCATAGCTTTCTTAACATGGAGGTAAACAATTCAAATAATGAATGCTTACAGAATGATTCTTTTTACTTCCAGGGAGGGAGGTGTGACCGTGTTCGGAACAGCCTGTCACTGAGTCTCCTTTATTCACCCTCTTTATTGAGATCCATTTACACCGAATTTAGCAAGTAGTTGGAATTCTTAGAACCACTTGAAAGTTGAATGCTTGGTCTTAAGCACAGCAGCAAAAAACTATTTTTAGACACAGTGCAAGGATTAGGGGTAAATTATCAATATACCAAAGGATTTTTAAGGATGACAAATAATACAACCCAATTAAATAAATAAATAAATAAATAAAATAGAAAGAATTATCTGCATGATGGTGTTTAGATTTGCAGCCTTGCCATCCATATTGTCTCATTAACATTAGGTTTTGATCAAAACGTACCCTTGTGTTAAAAAATAAAAATAATAATAATAATAATAATAATAATAATAATAATAATAATAATAATAATAATAATAATCAATTGAATAGAAAGAGTGTTGCTATGGACCAGTGGGTTGTGGTGAAATGTAAAACCCAATGAGATGTTTCAGGAGGATGATGGGAGCCTGAACCCTAACCACCACAGCTACCTGTGAGTTTATTTTTACTGCTTCTGTCACCTGCCTGCTTAATGAAATTTATAATTAAAGTTCGGGAGGAGGGTCAGACACCAATCTCCGCATCACCAAATTGAATCATTCCAATTTACACATTAGCTAATTTAAATTGTTAGCACTATAAATACCCTCTTCACTTATCTCTCAGTTGCGTTTTGATTTCATCGTACATGCACGCATCATGGGCTGCATTCTGGATTATTCCGTTTCGACGAATGATGATCTGTTTGCTGTTTCCCCGGAGCCGAGATCCACGCAACCAGTTCAACCAGCCCTTCCCGGGCCAACTCCACAACAACTTCGGTCGGCGGTATTACCACTCCAAACTTCTCTGCCCAGATGTCTGCTTCTCCTGTCTGCTGTAGCTCCCGCCTGGGCACTCGTTCCTCCGCAACTCCTGAAATCAGAGACTGGACGATCTCCCGGCTCCAGCTTTATCTTCGTAGCAACAACATCCCATTCAAATCTACAGCACGTAAGGAGAATTTGTTTACTTTATTTCATCCGTCCCGTCGCAGGCGCTATGACGTCAGCACTGATCGTTGCTTTACCCAGTGTTGCCAAGTCTCACGACAAAACAAGCCCAACCCATGTCAGTATGGGTGTTTTTTTACAAATTCCAACCCGCGACTCAAGAAACTAGCCCTATTTCCGCGTATTATAAGCGGACTTGAAACACCTCGCCCGCACCGACTGCATCTCCACGAAGCGCGTCTACTACCGGAAAAATCCGAAAGCAGGACCATCGCACCTGTCAATCAAAGGCTCATTTACCAGTTCCTGAGCATTCTGGCTCCAACTATAACCCTTCAGGTTACCTCCCCTCACTGCAGGCGACCAGCAGGCCCCTGCAGTGACCTCTTTGGCCACTATGGGCGTCCAGCAGGCCCCCATAGTGCTCCCTTCACCTCCAACTATAACCTTTCTGGTTCCCTTCCCTCAGTGCAGGCGTCCAGCAGGCCCCTGCAATAACCTCTTTGGCCACTATGGACGTCCAGCAGGCCCCCATAGTGCTCCCTTCACCTCCAACTATAACCTTTCTGGTTCCCTTCCCTCAGTGCAGGCGTCCAGCAGGCCCCTGCAATAACCTCTTTGGCCACTATGGGCGTCCAGCAGGCCCTCATAGTGATTCTTTCTCTGTGAAATGCTTTTCTTTCTGCTCATCGGCAGTTTTGAGCATTTGTATCCAGAGATTGTTTTGCCAGATTTGTAATAACTTCATTGAAGGAACCTGTGCTATTCCGCTTGTAACTTCCTTCATTTCCGCTCACCGTAACTCCATCACACCCAGCATCAACAGTCCCTCACGAAGATTGCTCCCTGCAATATGCAAATCGACCACGCCATATTCTTAATCAAAATTGCTGGGAAAAACGCATGACTGGCTAAAGCCAATATATCAAACACATTTAAAATCATGCCCATTGAGCCTGTCCTCAGGGGATTGTATTTTTTATATTTCCACTTTTCTGTCCAGTCCCCCTCCTACTAAACGCAATCTTCTGTCCCTCCTAGGCCATTTAAACTACATGGGAGCATGGGAGGATTTGCAAACAAGAGGATGCCATTCAGCCCATCTTGCTCGTTTGGTTGTTAGTAGCTTATTGATCTCAGAGTATCAAGAAGCTTCTTGAAGGATCCCAGGGTGTCGGCTTCAACATTACTAAGTTGGTTCCAGACCTTCACAATTCTCTGTGTAAAAAAAAAAAAAAAAAAAAAAAAAAGTGCCTCCTATTTTCGGTTCTGAATGCCCCTTTGTCTAATTTCCATTTGTGACCCCTGGTCCTGGTTCAAAAAGTCTCCTGGGTTGACTTTGTCAATAACTTTTAGGATTTTGAATGCTTGAATCAGATCACCGCGTAGTCTTTGTTCAAGTCTGAATAGCTTCTTTTCTTTTGGCCTGTCTGCATACGACATGTCTTTTAAATCCGGGACAATTCTGGTCGCTCTTCTTTGCACTCTTTCTGGAGCAGCAATATCCTTTTTTTTTTAATGAAGTGTCCAGAACTGAACACAGTATTCTAGGTGAGGTCTTACTAATGCATTGTACATTTTTAACATTACTTCACTTGATTTTAAATTCAAAACTTTTCACAATATATCCGAGCATCTTGTTGGCTTTTTTACAGCTTCCCAACATTGTCTAGATGAAGACATATCTGAGTCGACATAAACTCCTAGGTTTTTTTTTTTTCAAAGATTCCTTCAATTTCAGTATCTTCCATATGATATTTATAATGCACATTTTTTGCCTGTGTGCAGTACTTTACACTTCTCTATTAAATGTCATTTGCCATGTGCTTGCCCAGTTCTGAATGCTGTTTAGATCATTTTGAATGACCTTCGCTACTGCGACAGTGTTTGCCACTCCACCTATTTTTGTGTTGTGTGCAAATTTAACAAGTCTGCTTACTATGCCATAATCTAAATCATTATGTAGATTAGGAATAGCAGAGGACCTAATACTGATCCCTGTAGTACACCACTGGTTACCTTGCTCCATTTTGATGTCTCCTCTAATCAGTAATTACAGTTGGGAGCGGCTGCTCCCGCGTTCCCCACCCCCCATCACTGCAGGCCCCTGCAGTGACCTCGCTGGCCACTATGGGCGTCCAGCAGGCCCCCATAGTGCTCCCTTCATCTACAACTGTAACCTTTCTGGTTACCTCCCCTCTCTGCAGGCGTCCAGCAGGCCCCTGCAGTGACCTCGCTGGCCACTATGGGCGTCCAGCAGGCCCCCATAGTGCTCCCTTCTCTGTCAAACGGTTTTCTTCCAGCTGCGCGCTTCAACAGGGCCCAACAGCCCCCTTCTATTCCTTACCTCCGCGGTCTTCCAAATGTAACCTTTTAGGTTACCCTCCCCTCACTGCAGGCATACAGCAGGCCCCTGCAGTGACCTCCCTGGCCACCATGGGCGTCCAGCACGACCCCATAGTGGTCTCTTCTCTGTGAGGTGCTTTTCTTTCAGCTTATCAGCAGTTTATTGAAACACTTTCAAAACCGTTCCCATTTCTTTGAATATCAGTCAGGGCCACAATACTGCATACTCTGGAGGCCTTCTGTTTTCTACATGTTAACTACTCCCTAATCCATGTGCATGCATTTCCTCGAATCCCTACTGCGTTCAGTTTGAGAAATTAATCTTTTATGTGGGACTTTGTCAAAAGCTTTCTGGAAATTTAAATAAACCATGTCATATGCGTTGCAATATGGATAAATCCTCGAGGCAGAGCTTTTATCTCCTACCTTCTCTCTATTTGATCCTTTCTGTCGATTCCCTCAATGATGTCATACTCATGGTTTGGTTTTTTTTTTTTCGCAAGGAACTCCGCCTGTGGGAGCTCCTACTAAAAGAAAGGAATGGCAGTACTTTCTTTTACGACAACTGTCTCCTGCTGCACAAAGACATTCAGCTGTTCAAAGATGCAGCTCCCTCTCTTTGCTTTGGAGGATACTACAAGGGAAAATTGGTTTTCTGCTCCATGGCCCAACGAATTCAGCATTATTCCTATAACCGATCACTCCTTGTCATTGCGCAAAATGTGTCCATTTGCTGTAGCCGCACTCCTTTTGGGGGTCTTCCTGGGCTCAAAATCCATTCTTCTCCACTCACAATTCACCTACAGTCTAAATCTTTAACAAGATCGTTCATTCTCCCACCATATAATGAGAATATTCAGAAGGATTACCTGTTTATCTGTTACTCATCAGTTCATTTTCAGAGCTCAACACATTCTCGGCCACCTGAATATAATCGATTCTCTTTCTTGTTTCCAAACGCAGAGATTCAGAGCATTGGCTTCCGAAGACGACCTCCTGCAAACTCAGATTCCTCATTTTTCAGACCTGACATTCATGTGAGCCACCTGTTGCATTCCCTGATTTCTGCAGGCTCAAGAAACAACTCTTCTCAGCATCACTCCCCGCTCACTGCAAATGTACTGGTCATCCTGGAATTGCTTTAAAATTTCACTTTGCATTCAACATTCCTTTCCATCATTTTCAGTGCCCGTAGCGTCATCCTATTTTATGTCCCTTAAGAACAGAGCATAAGATTTGAATTTCCGGCATCAAGTTTTTCTACAAACTCAACTTAATTTCAGTGTCCCAGCTCTACACTCTGCAACTCACAAATTTCACTAATCCTGAAAGGGCTTCAACTATCAGAATCTCTTTCTCCTCCTGCTTGCCTACCTATTGCCATCAACGTACTCTCTTGGTACCTCTCATCTGCTCCAGCTACTCCTACCTGTTTTAGATAAAACCTTTAAAGCTCTTTCTCTTAGCCTTCTTGGGTTCCCATAGGTGCTGGGAGTCTACATCGCTCTCAAATTCAACCCCCAGATTCACCCCTTAATCTCTGACCTAGCAATCCCCTCATCTGATACCCTTTCCCGAACTACTGAAATGAAATTTATAATTAAGGTTCGGGAGGAGGGTCAGACACCAATCTCCGCATCACCAAATTGAATCATTCCAATTTACACATTAGCTAATTTAAATTGTTAGCACTATAAATACCCTCTTCACTTATCTCTCAGTTGCGTTTTGATTTCATCGTAACCCACCACCTCCCCATCTCCACCTTTCTTAATAACAGTTTTTATGTTTTATCAAATGGGGGTCTCAGCCTCGTCCAGTTGGCCAGGCAGCGAACCCTCAAACCAAGTTAGGTTTGATGCCAAATGAATGTGTATATACAGCATACTTTTCTGTTAAATCGCATACTCCGCATTCTCTACAATAAATATTTGTACTAAAACATTTTGTGATTGGTGTTTGTCCCGAACTACTGAATTTAACTTTAGCAATTGAGAAAACTGTAATCTTTGCATTTAGATTTTGCACCGAAAACATATTCCATCAACAGTTTCACTTCCCAATACAATCATTCTATTAACCTGAAATATAAACAATTTAACACATTCAACCAGACCTCTAAATAGGTCAAGGGAAAATATCTCCTCTCAGCTGGGCCCCCTGTCTTTGTAAGTAGAATTATTTTGTCTTTTTCCCTACAAGTAATAGTTCTAATATGGATTGTCTTACAATAATTATTAGTAAAAGCATATGGTGAATAAAGCAATTAAACATTTTCATTTAGGGACAACATGTGAGATGTTTTTACTATCGATCATAACACTTTATTGTTGTATGTCTTTCTGTTGTCATGTGACCAAAAACATGTTAAATGTATAAAAGGCAGGTTAGACAAATAGACAATCTATTGCCATTTAGACGTTATATACCTATCTATGTATTATTAAAGCAGTTTAAAAAAGGGATGTGTTAATGAAGACGCTGTGGTACTAACTTGCCTGATGACCTTACCACGATAACATTTTTTAAGACGAGACATGTTCAGGTGCTAGACATGTACTAGCCTAGTAGGCTACTTGTAGTTAACAACTCTATATAATCAACAGTTTAAATATTGTCTTTCAGAAATTATCCTTTGTAATTAATTTATTATCTTTTTATACTGTAGCTATTCAACAATAAGTTAGTATTCCTTAATTTAGTTGCATATTATTACTCTCATTGCATACTACAATCGATAACTTGATGACCTATGATTAATATTATGATTAATTATTATTATTATTATTATTATTATTATTATTATTATTATTATTATTATTATTATTATTATTTACCGGCTGCCTTTATCCAAGGAGCTGTTTTCATACTAAATAAAAGCAAATACAATTGTATCTCCCAGCTCAACACCTCAAAACACCCAATCTATTTATTCATTATTGCTTATTATGTGTTTATTTTGCTTCAGTCTCAAATAACTCTTAAGATATTTAAATAGGTAGACTACAGTATTTGTAATGTTGGATTGATACATTAAGGTTTAGGCTTTTATTTGAATATTAACAGAAAGAAACAATATGAATAATGTATAAAGACAGCAGATATCTGAACCTGCTTCTGAACAAGATAAATCTATACCTTATTTTTAACAGTAAAACATAAGCAAATAGTAGTTCTGTAGTCCTATACTGTACATGTTTGATATGCATCAAATAAAAATAACCACGTCCCCAACGTTACATAAGATTCTTTGGTACCGACTGGTGTCAAGAAACCTTTTCTTTCATAATAATACATCACAAAGTACCATTTGTAACACTTTGGGAAGTTTAAACAGACAGTAGACTACAATCTACTAAGATTATTCAAATATACACATAACTCTTCTCCTTGTTTCCCTCTATTTTTGTGGCTCTGGCATAGGACCAGTAAGTGGTATATAATCAGAATATGGTATGTGTACCGCAACTTGACCTGTGTAGCGTCAGAAAATGGGACGCTGTCCTTGCTTTGATTGACTACTGCATAGGTCACTAAGAACAAGCCAAATTATAGTTCATCTCCCAAATCCTAGATGTTTACAATGTAACCCTATTTGTTGCTCATCAGTTAAACTCACATACATTTGATGAATAGTGAAATATTATATAAAAATTACTTTAAGGGACCAACTCAGTACATCGTACCCCTTTCAGGTGGACATTTGCTTGTTTTCTGAGCTAAAATCATTTACACATACCCAGGTCAAGCGCAGTACATGGTGGACCATTTCTAAACACCAACCCCCCAAAATAACACCGACCCGGTGTTACAAACCTACCAACATAACAATTTTGGGAGAATATGAAGTTAAACAAATCTACGCATCAATCCATTATTAAAAAATTAAAGTATGTATAAATTAAAGTATGGATATTTTTAACACAACCTTTGGGGGCGACCTGTCATATTCTGACATTCACAATACCGGGGAGCATTTAATTATTTTGTATATAAATAAATTCAATTTAATGAGAGCTCAACAATAAAGAGTGTATACAATAATTTAAAGAAATAAGGCATTCTGGGCGTATAGATATCTGCGTTTATCATGTAAATAAGGATGTATTTATTTATGTAATTATTGACACCTAAGGTTCAAACCTGTATATCCACATGCATTAAAAAAATAAAACATAACACCTGGAACACATTGTAAAAGCATATTGTAATTATGTTCAGTAAAATAACACATTGAAAACGTATCTATAAAGGAGGAGTTTCTAATTTAAGGTACATGATGTCTGCACCTATCATCTCACAAATACCAGGGTTTGTTCATGATTCTTAAATACACAAAGTAAAAATAATGCACTTGTGTTTTTTGGGTGTATATAGAGCGTTCCAAATATTGTAAAACATGTACCTCAAGAAAATAAATCCACAATAAAGTATTGGAGACTGACCCCATTTCTTTGGAAAGATATAGGCAGGTTCACCAGACCACTCCCCTGAAGAAAGGGATGTCCCTCATTTCAGAAAAGATCTTTGGTTAGAGCTGGGGTCTCTCTCTCTCTAAAAAAACTGTTCCGTGCCTTTTTCAGGGAATCTAAATACATTACAAAAACCGTAGGCCTTATTCTTTAGTGGAATGCTATACTTTACATGTTAAACTCTGTTCTGTTTTATTCAGTTCTATTCAATTCAATAAGCTTTTATTGGTATGACAAGAATAAACAAGAATTGCAAAAGCAAATACATATACCTGTTTGTTTGTTTATAGTTAAATGTCGGCTTAGTTATTTCTATTTTCTTTACGCGGTATTACATGAAAAAAATATGCTCGCATTTTGTTAATGTTCATGCGTTATATTTTTAAAATGTCTTTCATTTTAGCATTTTTAATTTTATTTGCTTCAGGATAAAAATGTTCTCTCATTTTTAGCTTTTTTAAAAAAAGAAAAAACATGATTAAACAGTTTTTGTTTATAGAATTGTTTCCAGGTTTTAATCTTAACGAAAATAAACAATCTCCTTAATGATAATGTTTATTTCCTCCAAATAACCCCTTCAGTTGTATTTTTTTAATTTAACCCAAAACTCTAATATACCTGTTTGGAAGGCTCTGCATCTCTTAGGCTCTGAAACAGCCCCGCACACATACCGGTCATTTTGGCTCAATGACCTTTGCGCCTTCTGCCTTTCTGGCTAATTTAGACCAGATGTATTCTCCAGTAGCCTGTAAAATGGGCTGGAGACCCTTCTGGTCAAATGCTGTGTTAACTCATTAGAGTGAATCCTCCGTGTCTCCCTTCACTCCTTTGGGTCCCGACAGGATAGCCTTATCTGATAAAGCCATGCATTCTAAAAACCTCCTTTGATTTCCCCTCAACCATGTGTTGTTCTACCTTGCCTCCATGCTGGGCCTGTGAGCTAGGGCCCTGGGCCATCCCTATGATGGGAATACATGAGGACAAAATAAGACCAAGTTTTTGTGCAGTACTTCAAATAAACATTCCATTAAAATGTAAGGATGTAGTTAATGCATACCCTATAAGGAACCTTTCAAATATTTATTGGAAGTATACATGACTTCAAGGCAATGTTGCATTTTTTATTCAACCAAAATACAGAAATGCACATAGGTTAATATGCATTAAAACATACAAACACTTGCACACACCCTTTATTTAGGGTATATATATATATATATATATATATATATATATATATATATATATATATATATATATATATATATATATATAGTGTTGGTTTAAGAAAACAAAAATGTGAAAGGGCTATATAATCCAACTGGATGGTGAACAAAGTACTCAAATAATGGAAAGTGTCTGGGATTTAAACTAAAGAGGGGTTAATGAATACATTTGTAAATGATCATGGGGTGTAAATTAAGGTATAGTAAAAAATAAAAAGTTTGGTTTAAAATAATTATTATTATAGGACATATACAATACATTTGGGGCATTAGGACCCTGCAGTCACGGGTGAAAACATTTCTGTCTATTCTTTTGAAGGCCGCGGTATTTTCAAGTGAGATAACCACTGTTTTCCAAACAACAAAACTAGACTACACGACTCCAGGATTGATGATTTTGCAAAAGTAACTTCCTATCTAATTATTATCGGCTTTCAGCACATATATACCCCCCAGTCTGTTCATTACGTGTAAAATCGAATGGCACATATTCTCACTGGTTGTGTGTTTTGTGCGCATGTGCGGTGTAAAGGAACCGCACCCCATTTTAAGTCACAGAACGAGTTTTTGGAGTCATTTAGCGGCTGAATCTTGAAGCGGGCGGATGTTTGAGAGGGAGAGAATTCGGGCTGTACTTGTGCAGGGCAGGTGGTTTTTTTTTTTTTTGAAAAACGGAGAGAGAGAGAGAGAGAGAGAGAGAGAGAGAGAGAGAGAGAGAGAGAGAGAGAGAGAGAGAGAGAGAGAGAGAGAGAGAGAGAGAGAGAGAGAGAGAGAGAGAGAGAGAGAGAGAGAGAGAGTTTTTCAGAAATTGTACTCTGGTAGAATTCGTTTTGTTTTTGTTCTTTTTTATAAATATTTAATTTAATATCTGTTTTATTTTGTGATACGCTGTTTTAAACTTTCTTTTTCATTAAGTATGTGTGTGTGTGTATATATATATATATATATATATATATATATATATATATATATAATGAGATAACAGTGACAATATCTAAAAAATATAAATTATAAAAGGGGTTATTACATCAGGATATGCAATGTGATTACTGTGTGTAATGTTAGTTTAAATGCTTTCAGGGAATTCTGACTGTAAAGCGTTTTGTCCGGGGAGTTTCACCGTTTTTCCAAAAAAAAAAAAAAAAAAAAAAAAAGAGGGAGAGAGAGAGAGAGAGAGCACTTTTTCAGAAATTGTATTCTGGTAGAATTTGTTTTGTTTTGTTCTTTTTTATAAATATTTAATTTAATATCTGTTTTATTTTGTGATACGGTGTTTTAAACTTTCTTTTTCATTAAGTGTCAATATATATATATATATATATATATATATATATAGTAAAAGGATTGCACTCACTTGCGTTCATTGCCCCTTTAAGAATCTGACCCAGCACACAGAAATTGGATTTTCAGCGCTGACGCGCAATTTTTTTAATAACACACAATAAAACAAAATACAAAATAAACACCTAGCTCTTTCTGTGCACTACCTACACACGCAGGAACCTAACTACCACAGGACGACTAAGCCGTTTCCCTGTCCCAAAACTTAACCACACAGTTTTGCACTATACCTTTTTACCTCGTGACTGCCAGGAAGCAGAGCACTCCTTTCTGCCTCCTTCTCCTTAGCAGCCCCGAGCAGACTGCGTGCTCTCCTTTTAAACACCGCACCTGGGCCTAATTTCCAATAACGCCCAGGTGCGGATGATAATTAATAATAAAACAATTAAACAATTAAACTAAACAATAATACAATTAAGAAAATAAAATGAAACAATAAAGCAACACAAATCAAAACGGTGCGTCTCTCTCGCAGGGAGGTTTTAACCCCCTCCCTGCTGTCTCTCACAACCCGCTACGTTACAATATATATATATATATATATATATATATATATATATATATATATATATATATATATATATATATATATATATATATAATGAGATAACAGTGGCAATATCTAAAAATATATAAATTATAAAGGGGTTATTACATCAGGATATGCAATGTGATTACTGTGTGTAATGTTTGTTTAAATGCTTTTAAATGGTGAATACGGCGTTTTCTTTTTTTGGTTTTTCTTTTTGCTTTTAATAACTTCTTTTTAAACTTTCTCCTTTTTCATTAAGTGTCTTATGTAAAAAAAAGACTTTAATGTTGTCTGCACAAAGCATAAGTTAACATAAGCATTTATAAAAACTTGGGTAGCCCACTATCCCCTGATTACATAAATAACATATTAAATACAGATTTGTTGTCCATATCTTATAAAAGACGTGCCATAAGTTTATAGGGATATATATATATAATATATACCTATATTCAATAAGCATATATGTCTTGTAACCATAATAAAATCCACTGCCCCTCATTATATATTCATAAATTCATAAATCCACGCCCCCTCATTATATATTCATAAATTCATACCTATAAGGTCAAAAAAAGGTCAAAAGGGTCATAAATTAGACTTTTGACATAAGCTATAGTAATATTACTACTAAGCTTGTCTATTATTTTCTTTCTGATCTCCTCAGACAACTCTCTCCTTTGCTTTCTCTGGTCCATGTTCAGTGTGGTGCACACAATGATACCAAACAGCACAGTGACTACTTTTTTCCATTTAAATAGGCTGAATGACTGATTACAAGATTTGAGACATGTATGATACTAATTAAAGAAACTAATTAGTTTGAAATATCACTATAATCCAATTATTTATTATCTTTTCTAAGGGGTACCAACAAATGTGTCCAGGCCATTTTAGAATATCTTTGTAGATTAAGCAATAATTCATCTCTTTTCACAGTTTCTTTGCTTTATTCTATGACATACCAAAGGCATGCAAGTATACATGATAAAATAGCTTTTAATTGCATCACTTTTCAGGAGGAATGAAGCATTATTTCAATGAGCTGTAAGGGTACCAACAAATTTGAGCACGTCTGTGTATATATATATATATATATATATATATATATATATATATATATATATATATATATATATATATATATATATATATATAGAACAAAGCAAATATGAACTTTCAAACATTACAAATTCAGTTACTACCAGCAAAAGGAAACAACGTGTAGATTAACATTGCTGACCATGTCAACGCGCAAAACCTCAGAACAAAACGCACCCCAGAAAAGGTAAAAAAAAAGAACTTTGCATTTTGAAAAGATATTATGAGATACATGATGTCTCCATGTTTGTGGGCGATGGTGTGGAAATGTCATTGGATTGCCAGGATAGTTAATCAGCCTTCATCGTGACCTTCTGGTTCACACATGTAGGTGTTGCTGGAACAGCATCCTCTCATTATTCCAGGCTCTGCAGAAATGCCAGAGTAAATCACTAAATAATCAACTGGCACTTCATATTATTCTTTAGGGAGAACTCCCCTCTGATCTTGGTAGATTCACATACGATAGCAGTAAAAAAAAAGTTACGAGACCAAATCGCTCCTCGTTTTTCAGACCATTTCACTCACATGACCCTCACAAGCTCTTAACCCTTAAATTAAAATTAAAGTTTTTTTTTTTTAGTTTTGCAATGAGGAGTACGAAACAGGGTTTAAAATGTACTGACATGTTCGAAATGTCCGTTTCCTCCTCGTGATGCTCGAGTCGCTCTCAAATGTATTTTAAGAAGAAACGCGTTTGAACAGGCACTGATTCCTTGTGTATCTTAAGAATGTGTTTAATTTTGTTTTATAACATTGTTTCCTGATTAAAACCTAGAATCAGAAACCCTAGTTTTAAAATCTCAACTGCCAAAGACTTCCAATCGCCCCGGAGCCTTTTAAGATTTGATGAAAAGAAGCATGGTTTGGAGCTGATCAGCCATAGCAGGGGCTGTCTGGGTCAGAAAGTGTGGAGATGAGAGGCCACGTTAATGCCAGTGGAATTCTATATCTCACTTTGTTGCTGCTTTCCATGAGTTTGGGAACGAGTTCTGCGCTGAATTCAATGTTCAAAGCATGAATCACACAGTACATATCGAGCAGGAGTTCCACTTTCCACTTCTTGGGTGAGATGAACTGGTTTCATTTGAGTCAGTAAATGAAGTATTGAGCGTCAGACAGGCTAGCTTCCAGGGTGATGTATATCTAATCAGGGGAATGCAGAGAGGGACAATGCTTGACAACGGGACTCTGTGGAAATGCACACTTCTAAAAGACTTTACTTTTTTGTTGGTTCTCTAGCAATTAATAATGTGTATATCTCATTTACTATTCTGTGTCTTATAACCATCCAATTTGAGGTATGGAGACTGAACTGCTCACCCCCTAAGAGAAAGGGTGCTCCCTCCAGTTCTGGGCAGGCTTGAAACTATGACCCAGTACACACTACTGTGCCCCTCCCCAAATGTAAACCAAAAAAATCTCTGACATCATAGAAATCTGTGTTTTTCCTTGTTATTCCGCAGCAAACAGATTCCTAGGATCCCTGCTACTGAGCTATAAAATTGAATTGGTCATGTGATACGAAAATGCGGTCCTAAGTCTGCTTTGAGTCCATATATATGTAAAGGCCGGCCCTGGGCCGCATCAAAACGGGGGTCTAAATCTAGGCCGTCCCTGGGCTGCCTTTTCTTTTTTGGAGCGTTGTCTGCTTCCTTTGGCTTGTGTGGGGGTGGGAATGGCGAACTGGGGTTACAAACCCTAACACCACATTTCCTTGCTTTTATGGCAATGAGTTCAACCCTAACTGCTGCATTAATGTAGTTTTTTGCAATGATATATATACAGTGCCGTGAAAAAGTATTTGCCCCCTGTCTGATTTTCTGCATTTTTGCATATTTTTGACACTGAATGTTATCAGATCTTCAACCAAAACCTAATATTAGATAAAAGGGACCCTGAGTGAACAAATAACACAAAAATGTGATACATATTTCATTTATTTATTAAAGAAAGTTATGCAACACCCAATGCCCCCGTGTGAAAAAGTAATTGCCCCCTTAGACTCAATAACTGGTTACGCCACCTTTAGCAGCAATAACTGCAACCAAACGCTTCCTGTAGTTATTGATTAGTCTCTCACAGCGCCGTGGAGGAAATTTGACCCACTCCTCCATGCAGAACTGCTTCAACTCAGTGACATTTGTGGGTTTTCGAGCATGAACTGCTCGTTTCAGGTCCTGCCACAACATCTCAATGGGGTTTAGGTCTGGACTTTGACTAGGCCATTCCAAAACTTTAAATTTCTTGTTCTTCAACCATTCTGATGTAGACTTGCTTGTGTGTTTCGGATCATTGTCTTGCTGCATGACCCAGCTGTGCTTCAACTTCAGCTCACAGATAGATGGCCTGACATTCTCCTGTAGAATTCTCTGATACAGAGCAGAATTCATGGTTCCTTCAATGATGGCAAGGCGTCCAGGTCCTGGTGCAGCAAAGCATCCCCAAACCATGACACTACCACCACCAGGCTTGACCGTTGGTATGAGGTTCTTATTGTGGAATGCAGTGATTGGTTTTTGCCAGACATAACGGGGCCCATGTCCATCAAAAAGTTCCACTTTTGACTCATCTGTCCATAGAACATTGTTCCAGAACTCTTGAGGATCATCCAGGTGCTTTTTGGCAAACACGAGATGAGCATTCATGTTCTTCTTAGTGAGCAATGGTTTCCGCCTTGCTACTCTCCCATCAATGCCATTTTTGCCCAGTGTCTTTTTGATGGTGGAGTCATGAACACTGACCTTAGCTGAGGTGAGAGAGGCCTGCAGATCCCTGGATGTTGTTCTAGGGTTCTTTGTGACTTCCTGGACGATTTTACGCCTTGCACTTGGAGAGATTTTGCAGGACGGCCACTCCTGTGAAGATTCACTACTGTCCCAAACTTTCTCCATTTGGACAATATGGCTCTGACTGTGGTCGGTGGAGCCCCAGAGCCTTAGAAATGGCTTTGTAACCCTTTCCAGACTGATAGGCATCAACAACTTTTTTTCCGGAGGTCTTCAGGAATTTCTTTTGTTTGTGGCATGATGTGCCTCTAGAACCTGTGTGCTGACAACTTCACTCTGATGGTAAGGGCCAAAGTTAGTCAGATTTATATTGGGCAGGGCAGGCCCAAATCAGGCATGGTTGTTAACCAAAGTACTCAAACAGCTGACCCTAATTATCCCTTTAATTCTGTTGAGTTAACTCTTATTTTCATTTTTTTGTAATAAGTTGAAAAAAAAACATAACATAATAAGTGCTTTAATATTCAACACTTGGTGTTATTGCCATGGTGTTATTCGAGTAAGCTTGTTGGTTACCATGATTGCCATGGTGTTATTCGAGTAAGCTTGTTGGTTACCATGATTGCCATGGTGTTATTCGAGTAAGCTTGTTGGTTGGCAATGAATTTTTTTTTTAGTCATCAACAAAAGTGTTCAGGAACAGTTTTTTTTAATCCAGGGTGCCTTGTCCTGGGATACAGATAAATAGAAGTCTCCTCCACTGAGAAATCCCATTGAAGGAGAAATTTAGACAGCAACTCCCGTTTCAATTAAGTCCAAAGCTCCAAGGAATTCTAAATAAAAGCAATAGTCTTTATTTAAACATATTTAAAACCACAGTAAACATAATATTGGCTTACGCGTTTTGAGCCATAAGCCTTCCTCAGAGCACAATAGAGATTCTGAACAAGGAAGGACCCACTTCCCTTAAATAGCATGAATAACAGTCATTAGTAGTGAAAGTAGCACACTACAAACTACTGTGTTCATAAAATTAACTGATTGTAACTCTTTATTACTTGCTAAAAGGCAACACCCCCGCCGCCTGATTAAAAACATACCAACAGGACAGTTCTTACACGTAGAAGGAACTGCAGCACAGAATCTCAATTTGATTCAAAATCAGAAGAAATGCTTCACAAATTTAAAGTTAGCAATTCAAGAAGATAAAGATACAGAATGGAATTATATTCTTAGAAAGAAAACAAAGATTAAAGTGACCAAACAATTTGCTTTTCTATTGAGTTTAATTATCTATCGAATTATGTTAGGGGGATAATTTTAAAACACTGGCACATTTTGAAGAGCGATATTTCCCTTAAGGAGATTATACAGGATAGTCCACCACGTATTGCATTCAAACGTGCCACGAATATTAGAGATATGTTAGTTTATTTGTTTAGCCCTAAAATTGATCAAATTAAATTGTGGTTGCCAACCCCTGCTGATGGTAATTTTAAGTGCGGACATTGTATACATTGTTCCAATATAACTAACACTAAGTATTTTGTTCACCCCAGATCTGGCAGAAAAATAAAAATTAAATGTTTTATTAATTGCAATACCACTGGCGTAATTCACATGCTGACATGCCTGTGTGGACAGGTTTATGTGGGCCAAACAAAAAGAGCTTAAAAATGACATATTGCTGAACATAAAGCAACAATTAGAAATAATAACCAAGATTATTCTATTGTGAAACATTATAGGAAAGCTGGAGATGGATCTTCTCCACATTCACTAAGATTTGTGGGTGTGGAGAAGATCACTGTCCCTACTCTGGGTGGCAATCTAGTGGACCTCCTTCTGCGACGAGAGGCACAGTGGATACTTGCATTACAAGTGCTAGAACCATTTGGACTTCATGAGGAGTTGAATTTGTGTCCCCTAATTTTAATCGCAATGACTGTGTTTTATGTTATGTCATATTTGATGGATCAAACTAACTGAATGACATCGGAAAGTAACAATTCTACTGTGTGTCATCTGGGTAATGTGCTAAATGATTGTTGTTCCTTATTAAGAAATGCGTACTAGGTGTTTGAACGATAAATATTAGAACTAGTATTGTATTTCTTTTATATAATACCAACCCAGAGCTACAGCGTCAGAGGACAATGCAGCTCTGGGAAGCTTACAGGTAAGCCTGCAGGCGCCTGGCCAGACTACAGGGGTCACTGATGCGCGGTGAGCCAAGGACACACCAGCCAAACCAAGCCCTCCCCCCCAGCCATGCTCAGCCTTTGCTGTGACACCCCTAAATAAGCTCTGGTGCAACCAATTGCCTTCAGAAGTCACATAATTAGTTGAATGGAGTAAACCTGTGTGCAATTAAAGTGTCACATGATCTCAGATTAAATACACCTGTTTCTGGAAGGCCCCAGAGTTTGTTAGAGAGCATATCTAAACAAACAGCATCATGAAGAACAAGGAGCTATCAAAACAAGTCCGGGATAAAGTTCTGGAGAAGCACCAATCAGGGTTGGGTTATAAAAAATATCCCAAACTTTGAACATCCCCTGGAGCACCGTTAAATCCATTATTAAAAAATGGAAAGAATATGGCACAACCGTGACTCTGCCTAGAGAAGGCCGTCCATCAAAACTCAGTGACCAGGTAAGGAGGGCATTAGTCAGAGAAGCAACCAAGAGGCCAATGGTAACTCTGAAGGAGCTGGAGAGATCCACAGCTGAGATGGGAGAAACCATCCATGGGACAACTATAACCCGGATGCTCCACAAAGCTGGGCTTTAAACCATTGCTGAAAAAAACCCATATCAAATCCCGTTTGGATTTTGCCAAAAGGCATGTGGGAGACACAGCAAACATGTGGAAAAAGGTTATCTGGTCTGATGAGACCAAAATTGAACTTTGTGGCCGTAGCGCAAAATGCTATGTGTGGCGCAAAGCCAACACTGCTTATCACCCTGAGAACACCATCCCCATGGTGAAGCATGGTGGTGGCAGCATCATGTTATGGGGATTCTTTTCATCGGCAGGGACTGGGAAACTGGTCAGGATTGAGGGCAAGATGGATGGAGCCAAATACAGGGAAATTCTAGAGGAAAACCTGTTTCAGTCTGCAAGAGACCTGGGACTGGGGCGGAGGTTCACCTTCCAGCAGGACAATGACCCTAAACACACAGCCAAAGCCACACTGGAGTGGTTTAAAAACAAGAAACTGAATGTCTTAGAATGGCCCAGTCAAAGACCAGACCTCAATCCGATTGAGAATCTGTGGCAAGACTTGAAAATTGCTGTTCACCAACGGTCTCCATCCAACTTGACAGAGCTTGAGCCATTTTGCCAAGAAGAATGGGCAAAAATTGCAGGATCCAGATGTGCAAAGCTGGTAGAGACTTACCTAAAAAGACTCACAGCTGTAATTGCTGCCAAAGGTGCTTCTACCAAGTATTGACTCAGGGGGGTGAATACTTATGCAACCAACAAATGTCTTTTTTTTGTTTAATTAACTTTTGTGTCACAATAAAAAAAATATTTTGCACCTTCAAAGTGTTAAGTATGTTGTGTAAGTCAAATGGTAAAAATCCCAATGAAATCCATTTTAATTCCAGGTTGTAACACTACAAAATGTAGAAAAGTCGAAGGTGGGTGAATACTTATGCAAGGCACTGTACCTGTATTCACATCTACAGCACGCTAGTGGATCAGGCTGGATTTACCTGTATTCACGTCTACAGCATGCTAGTGGTTATATACAATATAATATAAAACATATATTAGGTGTTTCTTTAGTCTCTGAGATGCGTCAAATCAGATGCCAACTTTAGCCAGGCTAAGCTTTTCCTATGCTTTGCCACCTTATAGAGACAGCTACAGTGGTAACACCTTGATATTTTGACACAGCAATGGTACCACAAAAATATATTAAACCTAAAAGTATCCAATTATTTCACAAATGTGAAGACTTTCACCCCAATTTAGAATGTCCAATTACATCCCTGCACAGTAGCAACTCCCCACTGCAGCTCAGGAGAACTGAAGGTCGGCAGGACGTCCTCTGATCCCCAAGCCAATCACCTCTTTACACCCAGGAACTCCACAGCGGATGTGAGCTACCGCCTCCTAGTGGACAAACTCCAGACCTGCAGGACTCAGTGTGTGCCTGGCCAATAGGGCCCACTGCAGTGCAGTGAGGAGAAACAGTCCCTGACAATTTTTCCTCTCTAGCCTAGTGCCAGAGCCAGTGCTCATGGAGTCCGCAGAAAAGATCGACAGATTGGTACAGCCAGGAAGTGAACCTGCACTCCTCTGGTTGTGTGACTCACCCTGCACACCACACGGCTGTACCTTTACCAGGTGAGACCCTTGGGGACCCCTGCACTCCCCTGACTGTACGACTCACCCTGTACACCACATGGTAGTGCCTTTACCAGGGGATACTCTCGGGGACCAAATGTTTTTCTGTATGTTAAAAGGAGTTCACGTTCTTAGACCAACATTTATGCATTTATTGAAATCATTTATTTATTTGTACCTAATAAATTATTCCTTTTATTTACTTAATTAGATAAGGAAGCTACATGCAACTCTCGTGTACAATTCCATTCTATGGTATCTACCAAACAAACAGGAAACTGGATATTTTCAAACAGGAAATAGAACATTTCTAGAATCGAACAGAATCTTCAAGTTTTCAGCAATAGCTGGTCAGGCATGAATGTAAGCTTAAAAAATGAATGTATTTCAACAACTGTGCAGTGGCACAGTGGGCAGGTCGGGTGCTCTTCAAGGACCTCATATTGCAAGTTCAAACAACTTTATTTGTATTAATTTTTTTGTGCGATATGTGCTGTTTTAAAACATAAAGAAATTGTTTAATATAAATGGTGTGGATATCAAACTGCTTGCGTTCCCTGGTTTATTTTGTTGTGGGCAAACATGTGAAATCACATGATTGGTAAATGTCCAGTTATTTAGCTTTTCTGTTGCTACACACTAATAAAAAGTAAGAAACAGAAGAAGAACAAGGAGGAAAATAACAATTTTACCTTTGTTTGATGACTTATAGCACATTTGATGTAAGAAAGTTTCAAACTTTTGGTACATAAGAACATAAGAACATAAGAAAGTTTACAAACGAGAGGAGGCCATTCAGCCCATCTTGCTTGTTTGGTTATTAGTAGCTTATTTATCCCAGAATCTCATCAAGCATCTTCTTGAAGGATCCCAGGGTGTCAGCTTCAACAACATTACTGGGGAGTTGGTTCCAGACAATCACAATTCTCTGTGTAATAAAGTGCCTCCTATTTTCTGTTCTGGATGCCCCTTTATCTAATCTCCATTTGTGACCCTTGGTCCTTGTTTCTTTTTTCAGGTCAAAGAAGTCCCCTGGGTCGACACTCTATACCTTTTAGGATGTTGAATGTTTGAATCAGATCACCGCGTAGTCTTCTTTGTTCAAGACTGAATAGATTCAATTCTTTTAGCCTGTCTGCATACGACATGCCTTTTAGATGCGGGATAATTCTGGTTGCTCTTCTTTGCACTCTTTCTAGAGCAACAATATCCTTTTTGTAACGAGGTGACCAGAACTGAACACAATATTCTAGGTGAGGTCTTACTAATGCATTGTAAAGTTTTAACATTACTTCCCTTGATTTAAATTCAACACTTCTCACAATATATCCAAGCATCTTGTTGGCCTTTTTTATAGCTTCGCTACATTGTCTAGATGAAGACATTTCTGAGTCAACATAAACTCCTAGGTCTTTTTCATAGTCCTTCTTCAATTTCAGTATCTCCCATATGATATTTATAATGCACATTTTTATTTCCTGCATGCAATACTTTACACTTTTCTCTATTAAATGTCATTTGCCATGTATTGCCCAGTTCTGAATGCTGTCTAGATCATTTTGAATGATCTAAATCATTAATGTAGATTAGGAATAGCAGAGGACCTAATACTGATCCCTGTGGTACACCACTGGTTACCTCGCTCCATTTTGAGGTTTCTCCTCTAATCAGTACTTTCTGTTTTCTACATGTTAACCACTCCCTAATCCATGTGCATGCATTTCCTTGAATCCCTTCTGCATTCAGTTTGAGAATCAATCTTTTATGTGGGACTTTGTCAAAAGCTTTCTGGAAATCTAAATAAACCATGTTGTATGCTTTGCAATTATCCATTGTCAATGTTGCATCCTCAAAAAATTCAAGCAGGTTAGTTAGACACGATCTCCCTTTCCTAAAACAATGCTGACTGTCTCCCAGCATATTGTTACCATATAGGTAATTTTCCATTTTGGATCTTATTATAGTTTCCATAAGTTTACATATAATAGAAGTCAGGCTTATTGGTCTGTAGTTACCTGGTTCGGTTTTGTCTCCCTTTTTGTGGATTGGTATCTCGTTTGCTATTTTCCAGTCTGTCGGTACAACCCCTGTGTCAAGAGACTGTTGCATGATCTTGGTTAGCGGTTTGTAAATAACTTCTTTCATTTCTTTGAGTACTATTGGGAGGATCTCATCCGGCCCAGGGGATTTGTTTATTTTAAGAGCTCCTAGTCCCTTTAACACTTCTGCCTCTGTTATGCTAAAGTTATTTAAAATTGGATAGGAACAGGTCGACATGTGGGGCATGTTGTCCGTGTCCTCCTTTGTAAAAACCTGTGAAAAGTAATCATTTAATATATTTGCTATTTTTTTTCTTCATCTATGATTTTGCCATTTGTGTCTTTTAGACATTTAACCTCATTTTTGAATGTTCTCGTACTGTTATAATATTGGAAAAACATTTTGGAATTGGTTTTAGCTCCCTTAGCAATATTGATTTCTATCTCTCTCTTGGCATTTCTAATTTCCTTTTTGACTTGTATTTGCAGTTCCAAGTACTCTTTCTGTGTACTTTGTTTTTGGTCCCTTTTAAACACCCTGTAAAGTGCCTTTTTTTGCTGAATATTTTTTTAATTGATCTATTACCATTTTGGCCATTTTGTTTTGGATTTAGATTTCTCTACTTTTGAGATGTAATTATTTTGCGCATCTAGTACTACATTTTTTAAAAAACAGCCATCCTTTTTCTGTGGATGTTTTCTTTATTTTACTCCAATCTACTTCTGTTAGTCTCTGTTTCATACCTTTATAGTTTGCTTTTCTAAAATTGTAAACCTTAGCTTTAGTCATTACTTTTGGGGTTTTAAAAAATACTTCAAATGAGACCATGTTGTGGTCTGAGTTTGCCAATGGCTCTCTGACCTCTGTTTTAGTTATTCTGTCTTCATTATTTGAAAAGACTAAATCAAGGCATGCCTCCCCTCTAGTCGGTGCCTTGACAAATTGTACTGGTACAGATGGTAATTCTAAGTGATTTAGTTTTGCCGCTGCAATATGGTGAAAACAGCAAAACTCTTGGAGCATGTGGCAGGATGGCAGGATGAAACCAAAACAGTGGATGGGCGGGTGAAGCTGAATGCTACTGCACTCAGTGTTTTTAATGAATAAATAAACAAAACAAAAGATTTAAACAAACAACAAAACACAAAACAAAAAGGCACAAGGGCCAAACGAATAAACAAATACTGTTTAGCAGTCGTTTTTTTAAATGCTGTTATTTCTTCTCTCTCTCTCTCTCTCTCTCTCTCTCTCTCTCTCTCTCTCTCTCTCTCTCTCTCTCTCTCTCTCTCTCTCTCTCTCCGCTCCCCGTACTCTCCTCTGTACACTCCACCCTGCAGTACGGACAGCTGCAGGTTCTTATACTCTGGCCGAGGGGTTAACTAGCTGTTAATTATCTTATTACACCTCGGCCACAGTCTGCACGCGTTTGGTAAGGATGCATGACTGTCAGCTAGTTAAATAATCAGTAGCTGATCAGTCATGCATCCTCACTGTTTTTTTTTAATATAAATATAAAAAACAATAACAAAAGACGCGGCGCTTTTATCCGCGCCACAAACAAATACAAATAATAATAAATAAATACATAGGGGCGGGACACTCCGCCACAGAGCTGTATAGAGAGTCTCAGTAGTTTCCAACAAGCTTTTTCTAACTTGCACGAGGAACTACCGTTCCTCTCACTCTCATTAGGCTATTTGGCCATTTCATTATTATAGGCACCTGTATGTTTAGTAGGGGTCATATTTTGTGAAGAGCGGAGAGAGAAGAGTGTGTGTTAGAAAAAGTATATTCTAATCTACCTCTGTAAAAAAAACTCAGGAAAGAAATTTAATCAATTCAGTTTTGCTAGAAACTTTAGCTGAGTTTATATTCACCACAGCGAATTCATTTAGAAATATTCAAGTCTGTTATAATCAGTCTTTGGATACCTGGCTACCATCTCGCCAATCAGTTCTTGTTCTTCCCTGGAATTTGAAAGAAAACTTACTTTACAAACTACATTACAATTGGGGAAATTGTTTGTTGTAAGTTTTCCATAGCCAGGGAGTTACTGCCATTACGATTCCTGCACTGGGTGAGATCAAGCCATTTTATTCACTTATTGTGCTGGATCCATTTTTGCCGTTCAAATAAGTATTGTTTATTTATTGGGGTTAAACGAGCATCTCAGAACAGAAGGCTCAGTTTGATTTTTAGTGTTCTCTTTTCTTTATTATGCCCAGTTAAGTTCACTGGACACTTGTTGGACATTTTTTTTCTTATTCTGTTTGTTTTTTTTAAGGACTCTGCCTATTTGGGCAAACGAGGACTCAAAGTTGCCCGATAAGTTAATTTTGTGGAATCAACTGTCTCAAACATGTTGTAAATATGTTGTAAATATTGTGTCTTATAAGACAGGTCCTATTGGGACTCAATAATTTATTTGTTCTAATTGTTTCTTATTCCCCTTGTCTTCCTCATTGATTACTTTTACTCTTGTTCTCTAGTATTTCTATTCTATCTTGGTGTTTTTTTTTAACTTCCATAATATATTATTATTGTAATGAAGCCTGACTTACCCAGTGTGTATTTTCTTGGATCTCGTACTCAACTCTTCCTCTAATATATGCTTTATTGCCTGTGGTTCTCTTATCGTCAATTATTTAAAACTATTTGACTTTCCCACTAGAGTTGAGATTGTTACAGTGTGAGTGGAAGTTGTGCAAAACTTTTGGCTATAGCTGTAGACTGTAGAGAATTTAGAAATATATTTTTTTCAATGTCATCTAAAACTCTGCTGCTATAACTTGCTTGTTGGTGGCTCCTGCATAAATCAAATGTTACTTTAATATAACTTAATAACCAGAAACACATTAATCATGTTTAGCATAAAATTGAAAATGATCGTGGGACATACCGCAACTCACAAATGTGGATAAACTTGAATGCACTTTGTTTTTATTAAGGAAACATTTAAAGGTGATTCATCATTAATGTATACTGTGTAAAATATACCAAGGTACAATACACACCTTATCAATCCATTCTTTTTAAATAATCAATTTATAGGGCTTAGTTAAAATCACATATACATATTCAAAACAAAACAAAAAAGAAAACAGAATACATTGAGCAGCACAATCTATTTTAAAACAAGAGTTAAGATGGCGGGGTTTCCGTTCTGGCAGGAAGTCTCCCCGGTGGTCGGCGCGTGGTTTAGTAGCACCTCAGGAGGAAGGTGTTGCACGCGGCACCCCGGAGACAGTCGCATAGTTTGCCGATCCTGGGCCCGTATTTAAGGGCACATCGCTCGCCAACATCACACTGTTATGGAACAAAAACAAGGCAATAGACAAATAGCATATTATTATAACTCTACATGTTTCACTCAGGTCCCTTCCCTTATTCTCCGGAAGCACTTCCGCTGTGGTCGCTGTAACCACGAATTGTATGCATTACTAATGTATGTTGGAAGTCGTACCAGTCAAATCCTACTAATTGGTGTTGTGTTGAATTTCGTCTGCTTTATTTGTGTACTAGTTTTATGACGTCAAAATGAAAAGAGCACCACAAACTAGGAGCAAATAAAATATAAGTTAATTTATTTATTTATTTTTGGCGTGCCAAAGAAGTCTAAGATTTGAACACTTGAGAGACGATTTCGACAGTTTGTACAACACAAAAACATCAGACCTACACAAAATCGGCACCAAGCCCGAACTAAATCAACAAACTTGTCATCAGCCAGGATTTTCAATATTTGCACAAGAACGAAAAAAAAAACATCCGCAAGTTGCATTCTGTTGATTACCCTGATTGTTGAATAAACAACACTATCTGGAATACAAAGATAACTATAAATAGTGAAATCCCGTTTGGAAGAACCCCAAAACTTCAACAGCAGTATATATATATATATATATATATATATATATATATATATATATATATATATATATAATTTATATGGACGTTTTTGTGATGCGTAATCTAAAAGCAATTGCCATGTTTTCGTCCTATAACATTTAATTTATTTTTTTTTAACCAGCACGTTTTTCAAATCACTGACACTGGAGACGTGTAGTTTATAGTAGTACTGTAGTTAAAGACAGCTACACATTTTGTGGAGTAATTAATCCATGTTAGCATTCACATCCCATACCCTGTATATAATACTAAAATATTTGTTGTAGCATTCTTTGAAATGCGTTTTGACTGGGACTCGATCTCACTTAACATACATTTACCGGTCTGTAGACCAGTGTAGCAGATTAACCCATTCATAAACTAATAAAATACTAAAAAGCAACATTATGTAATGTGGAAGCACAGTTAGTAAACCAAAACAATTGATCACAGCGTTTTAGAAGCAGTACTAACGGGTCGGTACAATTGAAACACCTTGCATTCCAAATCCGTCGGCAAGCGGAACTTGCCCCTGATTTTTGTAGATTTTCACTCAGTGTAAAGCAGGAGACAGACATGACTCTCTCCGCCGTCTACAGTAATACTGCACCCTGTTGATGGCTGTATGGCATGTGTATGGAGCGGCTGCATTGGGCCTCTCCCCCTTGCGTGTTACTGCGCTGATGGCGGGGAGACAAAAGGAGCCCTTACCCGCGGGATCTGACTGGCCTTCTTCTCCACTGCAATTGTGTCGCTGTTGTTCTCCAGCAGCCCTTCCAACGCGTCTACCTGTGAAAACAAACGCAACAGTAACAGACACGCTACAGGGTCTGCTTGTACAGTATCCCAATCAGTCATCTTCTAAAGATGGGGATCACCTTGATGTTTATGGGACAAAATTGTTTTTACACATATACCGTCACATATAATGATGAATTATTAGTGGTCTATTATAGCGTACCACTCTAGTCTGGCCAGGCATTCTAAATAGTTACTCTGAAAAATAAAAAGTGTTATTTTTTTATTATTAATGGCTTCTGTTGGGTTAGGAAGGCATTTCTCCTTAACGAAGTTTTGGGGATCCGCCTTTCAAAGATCCTCGATCTGTTTTGCTTTATGTTCAGGGGTGGCTCCAGAAATAATTCCTAGGGGGGAGGGGGGGGGGAGCCTCTGGGGAGTGGAGCCAAGGAGAACATTTTGGTTTTAATGAGCTCTGACAACCCAGAGCAACCTCATTTTTGCTTCTGTAGCAGTTGTTATCCTTGAAGTCATTATCATGACTGAGCAATAATATAAATACACACATTGCTAATGTAGCTAATCCTTTATATTTTGCTGTGGCTCCCGATCACCGCTCGCATCCAGTTCAAGACTCTGGTACTAGCCTACAGATGCCTTGACCAGACTGCACCCAGCTACCTCCAGACCCTCATCTCTCCCTACACCCCACTCGACCTCTCCGCTCCGCCTGCACTAGAAGACTGGCTCTACCTCCTCTACGCTCCCCTGCCTCCAGAGCCCGCTCCTTCTCAACCCTCGCTCCGCAGTGGTGGAATGACCTTCCTACAGATGTCAGGACTGCCCAGTCCCTGACCACATTCCGGCGCCTCCTTAAGACTCACCTCTTCACACAGCACCTATAGAACTCTGTTTTTCCCCTGAGACACTTATCACCCTTCCTTAAATGCGCTTTATTTGCTCTTATCTACCCCCTATTTTACTGCATTTAATCCTGTACTTCAGAGTACTATAATATGCCAAGTGTTTAATCTGTAGTATTTTGTATTTAATCATATCCTGATGTAACTATCACTGACACTGTTATCTGCTGTATTTTTTAATTGTATTTTGTCACACTTGTACTTGCTTGAACCAAAGTCATTGTATTTATCTTGCTCTTAATTGTATTAATACTTGAAATGTATTTTTGTTTACGACTGTAAGTCGCCCTGGATAAGGGTGTCTGCTAAGAAATAAATAATAATAATAATAATAATAATAATAATAATAATAATAATAATAATAATAATAATAATATGGGAAATAACTTTAACCAACACATGCTAAGTAATGCCACATAAGGTAGAAACGAGAAATAAAAAGACAGCATTTGTTTTACAAGTAAATGCATATAATAATAATAATAATAATAATAATAATAATAATAATAATAATAATAATAATAATAATGTGTAAAATATAATGTAATTGTATGTAAAAATAATGTGACATCTTGTAACAATTGTAAGTCGCCCTGGATAAGGGCGGAAATAAATAATAATAATAATAATTATATTGCCTTATTAAACTAAAATTAAATTAACAAAACACATTTGTTGTGTTTAAATGTTCTATAAGATTTTTCAATGTGCAAAATTGCATATAAACTTTTGTTCAACTTACCAGGTAAAAAAAGTATGTGTTGGGTTGTTTAAAAAACAAACAAAAAAACAAAACAAAACAAAAGAATATCCCTGATGCCTGATTTTAAGAGTGTTGTGATAAAGCTTAATTAAAAAAAAGGCTATGTAGAACAATAAAACATACGCATAAGATTTGGGTAAAACTGATGTACAGCGCATCCATTCTTATAATCAGTTTTCAGAACATTTCTGCAGTAAATGTCCACTAATACCGCCAAAATCTTAAGGTACAATGTCATTAAGTCTTTCAGCACTAAGGAGTTACACTACCCTATAGGACAATTAAATAAACAGAATCCATACTGGAAAAAAATAAAAATAAAACAGCCACAGATATACACATCGTATATGAGATCGGTTTACTGCTATGTTATTTCCCTAGACTTGTATACAGGTCTGCAGTGTCGAAATAATAGTTAAAACATGAAATACCTTTACATGATTTGCCTACATCGCTAAACGGTAAAATCTAACGGTAAAATGCACTACACACATATTGTTTACAAATCTGATTAGCTACTTAGTTAAACAAAATGTAAATTAATATATAAAAGGCAACAAGAACACGAACCTGATAAAATCAAACTCATGAAATTAAACTGATATACAGCATATGATCTCTTACCGTTGTGTCTGGTTCATTTATTTATCTACATTCCGAAGACGTAACTCTCTGGACCCCGCGCGTTGAGTTAATCCTGTACTTTAGAGTACTGTAATCTGTCACAAGTGTTATTTAATCTGTAGTATTTTGTATTTAATCATATCCTGATCACTGACACTGTTATCTGCTCCGTTATTGAATCGTATTTTGATATACTTGTACTTGCTAGAACCAAAGTCATTGTATTTTTATCTTGCTCTTATGTATTATTACTTGTACTGTGATTCTTGAAATGTATTTTTGTTTACGACTGTAAATCTGCTAAGAAATACATAATAAAATAATAATAAATTACAGGCAATACAAATGCAAAAACAAACATAGCCTATATATAAAATAAAGGAAAATACATAGGAATTTACAAAGAAAGATTGAATAAGTGGTTTTTGAGAAGACGGCAGAAAGCAGTAAAAGACTGAACAGTCCTGAGGTTAACCGATTGCTGGGTCCACCACAGGGGGGACACGGGAAAAGAACAAGTCGGCCAGGGGAGGGTGATGGAGAAGGCGAGAGGGTATATAAGGAGACATGAGAGATTGAAGATAGAAAGGGGCAGTATGACAAATTTTAGCCCAGGTTAATTCTCACCCCTAGGCTAATTACCACGACGGGGATGGGAATTAGCCCAAACTAAAATTCGCGGGGGTGAGAATTAGCCTAGGTTAGCCGGGGGTGAGCATTAGGCTGTGACACCTGGCAGAACCGCTTCTGTTATGTTGCAATGTAAACATACTAATTAAGCAGCGTTGCTCTCTCACGTGTGTGCATGAATTCAAGGAAAAAGAAACCTTCGCTGTAATAACGCCATTATGGGGATTACAGTTTGTCTGTTGGGTTTATTCTACCTCGCAGAGGATTAATGGGCAGCTTTGCCGACTTCCTACTGGTGAGATCAAACCGATTATTAGATGTTATTTTGGCTGTGTGGGTTTATGTTGCACTTATTATTTAGATTGTTTTTATTTTTCGTGCTGTTCCATTTGATGAAGTATTTACAACAGGCAATTAATTAAGTTGTTTATTCAATATTTGTGCCTCCAGGAATAAATTTCGTTGTCTATTTACGAACCTAGCGTTTCCTTATTCGCTGTCAAGCAGCCTTTCCTTTCTGACCACAAGCAACGCTATTTAATTGTTGTGATTTGGTTAGTAACTCATTCTAATTCTGGGAATATAAGGGTTGGCACTTTGTTAAAGGTTGTTTGGTACAAGACCAACACAAAGTTGTTCTGATATACAATTCCCCCATGCTTTTAATACGTATTGTCCCCATTGAAACTAGCCTTTGCCGCTTACCAGTTCTCGGGCTGCATATCTCTGCTGAGGATACTGCTCCTCCTGTGATTGTGTTCCGTCCTCGAGTCCCGTCTGTCCCTGGCAGGCAATGACGAGAATAGATAGGCAGATGCCCAGACAGAGAGCCGTCCTCACTGTGAAGCTGTCCATGATTCTGAGCTCTGCAGCGCTGGAGTAGAATGCTGTTGAGCTCTGTCTTGATTTTGAAATTTAAAGGCTAATTCTTACAATTACGTGGTCTCTTCCCCTTTTCAAAGTGCTCTAGCTAACAATCTAGTCCTGCCACTCAGCCCTTTGCCTGGATATTCCTGTTGCTTGGAAACTTTCTCTATTTATAAGCTAGTCGTTCCGCTCGTTTCTCTGAGAATAACGTCATTACACTTCTCACATATAGACAGTATCCCCAGAGCCACACACCTGGGATTAAGAGGTTTGTTTTTTAATCAATGGGTTTTAACTACTGACCTCTTACAAGCTACTCAGACAGTTTAAGTTGACGTGATATGTTTTACTTATTAAAACAATATTAATACAACTTTTAATAAATCATTGTGTTTTTACATCACTAAAAATTAACCACTAAACGTAGATCCGTCAAGTAGACTAGGTAAATATACTGTATATAGCGGGTCAAAACGTTATATGTGTAATATCATTGCCTATGGAAAAAAAACATATAGGTATTTCAATATGTGATAATGTAATGTATTTTTCGATATATTTTAATATACTTGATTGTCCGTAGAGTAAAGTTGTTATTTTATACATTTCTGATCGTTTTTATTATATTATAAAACGATTATATAGGGAAACATATTCATGAATAAATTATGACATTATTGTATTGAGCCTGTGAAACTGAGATTAGAAAGTCTCTCACTGCATATATGAACGGGTACAAAGTAGAGATTCTGATATTGTTTTCCCATTCTTTTAAAGTTAATGTATGTGAACGCGTTACATAAACTGTGTTTTATTTATTTATTTGTTTGTTTATTTATTTATTTATTTTAACATAAATGTTGTGTGCATTTCTTCTTCTTCTTCTTCTTCTTCTTCTTCTTCTTCTTCTTCTTCTTCTTCTTCTTCTTCTTCTTCTTCTTTAAGTTCATCTTGATGATACCTAACAACTAAATAATTGACTATTGCCATTTGTCTCATTGGATTCTTGGATATTAATAGTATATGCATTCCCCCAGAATCCAATATTGACGATATTATCCACAATAGTCCCTAGCGGTTTTGACAAGGGGTTTAAACATAAGTATAACTGCGTACAGAATAAGTCCTGTAACACAATGGTGTGCAGATACGTTGACAATCTGAAACAATCATGGGGTTTCCATGCGGGTCAATTCACACGTGAAATGGCGATGTGCGTGCACGTTTGGGAGAATTACTCGGATAAATCAGGTTTTTTGTCAAAAAAAAAACGGCCAAAGAGAGCGATAGGATAAATCTCATTTACTCGTGTAAATGACGAAACACACAACCACGCCGCTTCGCATGGAAACCGGCACGCGTAAATGTTAATGAGCGTGTTTATTATTAACTATAAATATTGCAAGGGATCAGGTCTGTTGTTATTGTGAATTCCAAGACTGCAGAAAGTAGTGGCTGATGGGCGATTTTATGGTTAACAGTAGAGTAGTTCACCTTAATGGTAATGCTAATGCAGGCAGTCTTTTTTTATTGTTTTTTGCTGTGTCTTGTCAGTCATGTTGTATATATGTTGTGGGTTTACAGTTCTGTATAAAACCACTTACCACGAACTGCGTTATGCAGTTATAGTATTAAAGCAGCTGTAAAAACTACGCTAAAGTTAAACACGAAGAGCAAGTGAGCTGCTTAACTGAATTAATTCCCGTCCTTTTTTGATCCCAGCTATATCCAAAGACAACGCGCGTCTGCCCTCCACGTTAATAAATATAGTTTGTGAACTGGATATCATAAGCCAGCTGGATCGCCCAAAACAGCGCAACATCCAAGTTGTTGATGCCCTCTCAGAACTGTGTTTTATTTGTTTGCATCATTAATATTTAACACAACAGTAAACAGCAGTGTGGAGTAGTGGTTAGGGTTCTGGACTCTTGACCGGAGGGTCGTGGGTTCAATCCCAGGTGGGGGACACTGCTGCTGTATCCTTGGGCAAGGTACTTTACCTAGATTGCGCCAGTAAAAACCCAGCTGTGTAAATGGGTAATTGTATGTAAAAATAATGTGATATCTTGTAACAATTGTAAGTCGCCCTGGATAAGGGCGTCTGCTTAGAAAATAATAATAATAACACAACTTAAAAGAAAGGAGAGCATCTCTGACAGCAAGAGCCACCTCAAATTGAAAAACAATTTGGTCAAGAGCAGTAAAGCACATTATTAACCAAGCAGGCACGGGGTATTTTGTTTTATTACAGCAGCTTAGATTCATTCGTGTATTAGTTCTCTTTGCATGGAAACCAAATTTTCACAAAATGTCCCTAGTAATCTTCAAAAACAGCACGAGTACTTTACGCATAGTTAATTTACATATCAACCCCCACCTTTCCCATTCATTTGCATGACGTCGGGTGAAAAGCCCGGTTTACTCGAGTAAAATAAACTGACCGAATGGAAACCCAAAAAAGCATTTTACACGAGACGTTTTTCTCTTGTAAATGTCTCGAGTTAAAAAAAAAACTGCATGGAAACCCCATGATTGCTGCATGAGCTACTAAAATGCAAATGATTAATATCGCCATATGTGAAATATATGTGTTCTGTGTTGAATTAAAAGTTTCACTTCATGACTATGTTAAAAATGTATACATTTGCATCTAATTGCTACCGTTGGTTAAGAATCATTCAAAAAAGGAACGCCTATTTCATTTCCTGATGGGTTTATAGAAACTAGCAGTCAAGCAGTTTAAACATCCACGTGCACCAAGTTATCTGTTAATCTGTCCATCGCTGTTCCAACAGAAATAATAGATCATCAAATTTCCTGACTAATCCTTTAAAGTAGCAGGGAGGTTGCTAGTGCAAAGTAAATGAATATTGGGAGTCCCTTCACAATCAGAGAACCTGCTTATTGAGTAGTATTCTCCTGCATTAATGCTTCATCGTTAATTAGTATTGTGACTAGCATATCATTCAATAACATTTCCAACAGAGTATAAGCGGCAAAGCGATATACAGCTATGGCCAAAAGTTTTGCATCATCTAGAATTTTAGCATTGAGACATAATTTTAAAAATATGATATTTTATTTATCATGTAATCAAAGAAACTCTAAAATGATATTGCAAAAGTCTACCGGAAGCTATTATGTAGTACAGTATTACGTTATATTTCGAAAAGTCAAATCTTTCAATTTTGGCAGTTTTTCATTAAATATATACAAACCGGTATGTAATTCAATATGTTAACATAACATTATTTATTTAATTATATAGTGATGCAAAACGTTTGGCAATAGCTGTTCAGCCACCATTGTATTAAACGACTTCTTAAGAATGGCTATATCTCCAGCACTGTAGAAGACTTCTATATAGAGGTGCAATTAGCAAATCAATTTCTTAAATCAATCATCAATGCATTAAGAACCATTTATTATTCAACAGCAATGTATAGATTCTTCTACGAGCCTTCCAATGCCACTGACATGTACAAGTAATGTGATGCATAGTGAGACCCCAGACTGATTAATCGATGAATGAATGTTCAATTAAGGCTAGCAAAACGAAAGCCATGGTGATTAAAAATCGATTAACTGATTACCGGCAGTTGCTGCCCCTCTACTGATAATATTTATTGTTTCATATGTGAGCATTACAGTTAGATACATTTCTCAATAAGTATAGGAAAGACATTGAATATCTATCTATCTATCTATCTATCTATCTATCTATCTATCTATCTATCTATATATATATATATATATATATATATATATATATATATATATATATATATATATATATATATAAAAAATGATTTCCATTACATGAGAGTAGGTGTTAAAACTTCATGCTGGTATTGGACTCAGCTCTTGCCAAGATAAGCACTTTCTTGGAAGCTGCTGCCCTGGACGTAGGAATGTTGTTCTTTGTGTGTCATACACTGGTGGCAACCTGTTGGTCATGCTGCACTTGTCTTCCAATGCTAAAGCCAAATATCACAGCAACTGGTCATGACGCCAAGTAAACTGTCCTTGGTTAAGACCCACCTTACATCCTATCAAAATGTGTCTTAATGTAGCTGGCGATGAACACAAAGGACACAATGGATCCTCTCCTACCTATAGATTAAGGTTCTGTGGTGATGGGAGAACATCATATGTTGACCTGATAAGGAAACTGATCCTGCTCTGTTCCATTGTCCATAGATCTCGGCAGTCGATCTTGCGTTGTTCCACACCCTCCCATCTCGTCCATTCTCCCTGCATGGCCTGGGAAACTGCCTTTACACACCTCATTCTCTCCTGCTTTTGCACCTCGTTGACTTCCAGCTTCCTCTGTGGAGCTGGGGCTGACCATTTAGGAGGAACTCAACTGAGACCAAGGCCTCCTCTTCATTGCTGTATTTGCCCCATGATATCACTGCTATGAAGGGCAGCCTTTGCATCTTCCACAGCTTCCTTTGCCACCCACTGTCTTCCAGTTTTCAACACAGGTGCTGCCTCCCTCATACATTCGTTGTGAGACTCTATCAATGTCATTTCCAATTGACCTTGGCACATTTAAACTCCTAGGTTAGAGCTGAGATTTGCAGCTGCAGTATCCCTTTACCATACAGTCCCACTCTGCTGAGGCAGCATGGAACTCCTAACCATTTCCTGACGTATGAACTGATTAGCACTTCCAGCTTCTCTACTGTTGTCAAGGAAACCTCATACACAGTGAGTGGCCACAGAAGTCTTGGCAGTAGACCAAACTGAAAGCACCAGAGTTTAAGTTTGCCCAGTAAAGCGCTGTTGTCTGTGCTCTTCAACCCTTGCACTGCTTATTGTCTCACTTCTCCCACATGAACTGTGCCCTTTAGGTTTCCATCATACCATCTCCAAAGACTTTTTACAGGATTCTCAGACACTGTTGATATTGCCTCACAGTTAATGTAGAACCTCTTATCCACTACTTTACCTTTTAATTATAGAAATGCTCCTTGACTTAGTGGGCTTGAATTGCATTTGTGCCCATTCAATGTTATTGATTAGTTTGTCTAATAACCGATTAGTGCTGGCTACTGTTATAGTCATGATTGTCATGTTATCAGTGTATGCTCCAACTGGTGGAAGTTGCATTCCAGAAGCCATGCGTTCTCCTCACACTACCCATTTTGATGCCCTAATAATTACTTCCATTGGAGAAATGGTACATACTGCCATGTAGTGGTGAATTCTAATTTTGATTTTGTAAAACTAAATTGCAAATCTCCGAAGTAGGCTTTCACTAAGTTTGTTATTGTTCTCAGTACACTGAAAAAATCAAATGCTGCTGAAAGAAGCTCATGTGGTGCTGAACTGTATGCATTAGCTAAATCCAGAAATGTCATTGGAGCTCCTTCCTTTCCTTTTTAGCTGTTTGAATTTGCTGCCAGATCACAATGATTTGCTCTAAGTATCCTGGGAAATCTGGAATACCGACTTTCGGTATTGAAGTGTCAATGAAGCAGTTCTTTAATAGGTAAGCTGACAACCTCTGAGCAACAATGCTGAAGAAAATCCTGCCTTCCACCTTTAACAGGAAAACTGACCTGACCGGTACTCGTAGAATCTTTTTCTTTGAGTATAAAGACCCCACCTGCTTGGCGCCATGCTATTGATACAACCTGTTTTCCAATGCTACTTTCATCAATTTTCACAGGATACATAGAGCACCAGGGGCACTCTTGTACAATCTTTACGTTAGGCCCTGGAGATGAGGTGCCCTTTCCTTTTTCACAGCTTGTTCTTATTTCCACTTAGGTGCACAGTCCTCCATTTGGTATTCTGGTAGATTGATAGGTGGGATGTTTGAAGGAATCGACATAGGCTCCTGCCTTTTTGAATCTGTGTGTGTTTCCTTGACATCTCTCCAGCTCAGATTTAGTTGCTTTTAGTGTGCCATTTTTCTCCCTGTGAATAACTTCTTTGCAAATTGGAATGGGTCTTTATAAAAGTTAGTTTTCACACGCTCTGTTTTGCAACGTTTCCGTAGGCGCTCAGCTCTGCACAACGTTGCAAGCTTATCTTTTATAACCCTTTGTAATAGATTGAGTGCCTCCTTCCGACTTTGTTCTGCTCTCCTCCATTGCTTCCTCAGCTGCCTCCTTTCTCTAACTAAGCTCTCAATCTTCTGCTGCCATCTAGACTTTTCAGCAATAGTTTGTACTTTCTCCTGTCTTTTTCAACTCCAAATCTCTCGCTTCCATACGCATCAATGGTAGCCCCAAATTTATCCAGCTTATTTGACTTTTCCACCTAACTTCAAAACAGAGATCTGTGTTTACTGTGCCCCACATTGTTTTCTCAGAAGCATTTGGCCATTTAACTCCAGGCTTGTGCCCATGGAGGTTCTTTTCTCTATTATGCTGGTTCATCTGACCGGGTTCACAAGGATCATTGATTTCATCACTATTTGTGTTTATGCAAGTCCTCCTCTCATCTATGACAGGGCTGCTGATATCCTGCAAACTGTGGTTTGCTTCCTGTTGCTGGATTTCATTTGACTGACTTCGTAAAAAGTACTGATCAATGCAAGGCCCTTGTCCCTTCTCCCTAAGCATTCATTCTCCCCTGATGAATCTTCAACCCCCTAACCACAGACACAAACCTGGAGCTCCATGTCTTTGCTAACTGCAGATCTTGAGCTAGTCCTTTGCAAAGTACTTTCCATTCTCCTATCCATTTCCTTTCCTAAGTCATTAACTGTGTTGTCAGACCTTGATTCATCTTCTACCCCCACTCTCGCAGACTCTAGGGGTATTTTTTCTTATTAATTTCTTAGAAGCCTTGGGCGAGTGTCTCCAGCATTCTGTTCCATTTGAAAACAGAGCTGGATACTGCCAGCTAGGGTGGCTAACCCTTGCTAGCCCCAATGGGGTCTATTTCCTCCTGTCAGTTGTCTCCCCAGGCTGTCACAAGGTCTTTCCCTCGTCGCCAGCTGCACTATTCACAGTAGTCACTGGACGTATCCACATCTTTATGATTTCCATTACATGAGATTAGGTGTTAAAACTTCATGCTGATATTGGACTCAGCTCTCTCCAAGATAAGCACCAACTAAGACATAGCTTCTTTTATTATAAACTAATGTGATCCATCTGTGTTTCCTTCCATCTGATGATGTAGATATCCTTCTGCCTGATATTAATGGCTGAAGTGTAATGCTAACTCCAGGGATCAGCCTATTTTGCCTCCCCAGCGCATCAGCACACACAATGGCTGCAGCGCTGGCTCCAGGGATCAACCACATTGTGGCCTCCCTAGTGCATCACCATGACAACCGTCTGGACTGAGGCGAGTAGGGTATATATATATATATATATATATATATATATATATATATATATATATATATATATATATATATATATATATATATATATACATACAGTTGTAGTCAAAAGTTTAAATATCCCAATGGAAATTTTTCATTTCTAGACATTTCTCAAACAAAGAATTTTAACTAAAATCTTTTGTAGCAAAAGTTTTGCTTTTGTGGATGAGGAAAATGTTACAATAAATAGATAGCTACATTTATTTCAGCCACTTCTTTTTTTTGCAAAACTCAAAAAATGCTAATTCAAAAGTATTTATGAGATATGATAATATTATCTACAAGGTGCTAGAAATTTCAATATGATAATGCAGAACCTGATTCTAGAAAAGTCTAAAAAAATACTGAATTGTAGGTGAACATCCGTAGAGAGTATAAAAGGGTTAAGCATAGGATGATTGCTATGAGAAAAAGTAAAGAGCTATCTGAAGACCTTAGGCAGAATATTATTTATTGGCATAAAGCTGGAGAAGGATACAAGAAGATTTCCAAGCATTTGAGTATCCCAATTTCAGCTATTGTTTCTATTATCAAGAAGTACAAGACTCATGGTACTTTCACAACGCTCCCTTGGTCTGGAAGAAAGAAGGTTTTTTCACCAAGAACAAGTAGAAGTATTGTGAGGAAGGTTAATAACAATCTGAGATTGACTGCCAACAATATTCAAAGATAATTGGCTGCAAGTGGGACTGGGGTTTCCATTTCAACCATAGGTTGAGTATTGCATGGTGAAGGTCTTAATGGTTGCAAGCCAAGGAAAAAGCCACTCTTAGGAAAACGGCACAAGGACAATTGCTTAAAGTTTGCAAAACGGCATTTGAATGATGGATATGAGTTCTGGTCAAAGGTTTTGTGGAGTGATGAAACAAAAATCGAATTATTTGGTCACGCTGATAGTCGTTGCGTTTGGAGAACATCTGGTGAGGTGTACAAAGAAAAGAACACCATACCTACTGTCAAGCATGGAGGTGGTAATATCCTTCTATTATATTTAAACTTATGGAAACTATAATAAGATCTAAAATGGAAAATTACTTATATGGTAACAATATCCTGGGAGACAGTAAGCATGGTTTTAGGAAAGGGAGATCGTGTCTAACTAACCTGCTTGACTTTTTTGATGATGCAACATTGACAATGGATAATTGCAAAGCATACGACATGGTTTATTTAGATTTCCAGAAAGCCTTTGACAAAGTCCCACATAAAAGATTAATTCTCAAACTGAACGCAGTAGGGATTCAAGGAAATACATGCACATGGATTAGGGAGTGGTTAACATGTAGAAAACAGAAAGTACTGATTAGAGGAGAGTGCAAAGAAGAGCAACCAGAATTATCCTGAGTTTAAAAGAAAAGGCATTTCATATGGAGACAAGCTAAAAGAATTGAATCTATTCAGTCTTGAAAAGAAGACTATGCAGTGATCTGATTCAAGCATTCAAAATTCAACCAAACGAGCAAGATGGGCTGAATGGCCTCCTCTCATTAGTAAACTTTCTTATGTTCTTATGTTCTTATGAGACAGGACGATAGTTCTGGGCAGAGGAAGAGTCAGGATAAGATTTCTTAAAAAATTGGAGGATGACGCGAGCAGTTTTGAAGGCTAAGGGAAAGGAGCCAGAGAGCAGAGAGGTGTTAATGAGGGAGAAGATAAAAGGAAGAAGAGCTGGGTCAAATGATTAGAAGAACTAAATAGGAAGGGGATCCATCACGCAAGTAGTTGGCCTGGGGCCATATTACAAAAGCATCCTAAGTGACATTCTTATCTTATCTTCAGAGACAGAATGTCCTAACTACAAGTTTAAGAGAGTTGATATTACAGAAGATGCTCTCCTACTATAACAAGCGGCTCATATGTGAAATGAAATACACAATTATATTACACACTTTCTTTCACACCAGAAGCACGAACATCACTTTTCTTATTTTTAGCTCTACTGTAGCCAGTGAGATATTTTTTGTGTGTTGGCATACCTATTTATAAATAAAATGGTGCAATCTGCAGATTGAAGGTGGACATGTGTGTACCTCCTCAATCCAAGCTCTGCTTGTCTTGGTGCTGGTTGTGAGGATTTTCCACTCAATCAGATTGTTATACTTGCAGGTATATTTAGAGCTTGCATAACATTACATTATTTAGCACCATACCAGAAATGTTATTCTGCTATTATATGTATGGTGATGCTTTTCATCAATAATAATAATAAAGCCTTATTTTTCCAGATCTTCATAAGTTGCAATTCTCATGTTCTTCAGCCTGATCATAATTGTGTTTAGTAATATTGCATTAATACATGATTAACTGTGTGTAATAAGAACATAAGAACATAAGAAAGTTTACAAACGAGAGGAGGCCATTCAGCCCATCTTGCTCGTTTGGTTGTTAGTAGTTTATTGATCCCAGAATCTCATCAAGCAGCTTCTTGAAGGATCCCAGGGTGTCAGCTTCAACAACATTACTGTCAGCTTCAGCAACATTACAGGGCATTATTAAACCTGTAAATCTGAATCTGTTTGACTTTATAAGTTTGGGCTTCATTAAGCTGTCAGTATTAGTTTGATTTCTAATTATTCTTTTCTGATCCTCATAAAAAAAAAAAAAAAAAACTTTTAATCTAGCTTTATTGCTTACTGGCATCTACATTACCTAAAGAAACTGGTCGGTAATGTTCAGTCTTATTAACCATTTTTCAAAGGCAAAAAACTGCTGCATACCATTCTTACAATGACTTTGGTTGTTGCTCCATAACAATCTATTACTTGTTCATCATACAATAGAACTCATTCGTCAAGGTAAAAAATAAAAAAGTTTATGTATTTGTTTTAAAATGTATTTAACTATTCTATTTTTGATCATCTTACTGAAGGTAGGTAAGACAGATTTTGTTGTTTGTTTCTTTAAAGAATATGTCTTTATGAATTCCTGTAAATATATTGGCTTAAAAAAAACACTTGTCCCAGTTTCTATGGCAACCACAATGTCACTTAGACCTACCTGATAAAAAAAATTCTTCTGCCCTTTTGTCTCAGCGCTGTGTTTGTAAATCCAGGAGTTAATGATTTAATAAAAAATGGACTACCGTGGTAATACAAATGACAACCAATAAAGCTGCTTTATTCCTCAGAGCAGTTGTACTAATAAATTTTGAGTTCACAAAAAGGCTATGGGTCCACCTTTGTAGCCTCGACAAAGCTATAAATAATTCAGATCAAGCTTCCGAATCTCTTTCCTAGTAATGTCTATTTCAATCAGTTTCAATGGGCATCTTGGTACCACCATAGTTAAACACAGAAATCCTTTTCTTAACCACTTATGGTATGAGACATGTCAAATATCTAACCTCTTACCTTATTCAAGGTCTGACATGATGTCAACTGTCTAATATACAGTCCTGTTTGATGTGACACATGTTAATGTCACCCACTCCTTATTATTAAAACATTAAATATCCTACCATTTTTTGCTGTCGTTTTTAAAGATGTATTCCCCAATGTTTTACAAATCCTTTTACCTACCAATTCATGATGTTAGCAAGTAGCTTCACGTGTCATTTTCATTCTTTTATTGTCCCTGTAGCTTTGTATGATATATGTAATCATGTCTGGTTCTTTATGCAGTTAGTGAAATGCTGTGTTTTTTTTGTTAGGTCTTGTGGCGAGGCAGAAGCACTGCAGGGTTAATTCCATCCCTGCCAGAATCCACATGGGCAATGTGGCTGGGGTATTGATTGAATAATTGATGGTCAATCAAGCCCCAGCAACACCCATATATAAACGAAACCAGAGGAGTTTTGGAAGAGTGTGGAAACCTTTAGGGAAGGTTACTGCCCGGCCTAAAGGTATCTAATGTTTCTGACACGTGTTTTGTTTGAACCTTTTATTTTGGCCCCTGCGCCTTTATTTGTTCTTGTGTCTTTTGTTCAAATTCATATTTGTGACAAACTTGAACGATCGCCATCGCGATCCTCTATGTGAAAAAGTTATGACTGAATGTAATCCTCGAGGCACCCTCCAGCACCTTGTGGAGTCTGTGCCGTATCAGGGCTGGAATCGGGGGCACACCGTCGCCCAACCTGATATTAGGTACCAGTTCTAATAAAGTTGCCAGGCAGGATATATATATACAGCTCTGGAAAAAATTAAGAGACCACTGCAAAATTATCATTTTCTCTGGTTTTACTATTTATAGGTATGTGTTTGGGTAAAAGGAACATTTTTGTTTTATTCTATAAACTACTGACAACATTTCTCCCAAATTCCAAATAAAAATATTGTCATTTAGAGCATTTATTTGCAGAAAATGACAACTGGTCAAAATAACAAAAAAGATGCAGTGTTGTCAGACCTCGAATAATGCAAAGAAAATAAGTTCATATTCATTCTTAAACAACACAATACTAATGTTTTAACTTAGGAAGAGTTCAGAAATCAAAATTTGGTGGAATAACCCTGATTTTCAAGCACAGCTTTCATGCATCTTGGCATGCTCTCCACCAGTCTTTCACATTGATGTTGGGTGACTTTATGCCACTCCTGGAGCAAAAATTCAAGCAGCTCGGCTTTGTTTGATGGCTTGTGACCATCCATCTTCCTCTTGATCACATTCCAGAGGTTTTCAATGGGGTTCAGGTCTGGAGATTGGGCTGGCCATGACAGGGTCTTGATCTGGTGGTCCTCCATCCACACCTTGATTGACCTGGCTGTGTGGCATGGAGCATTGTCCTGCTGGAAAAACCAATCCTCAGAGTTGGGGAACATTGTCAGAGCAGAAGGAAGCAAGTTTTCTTCCAGGACAACCTTGTACTTGGCTTGATTCATGCGTCCTTCACAAAGACAAATCTGCCCGATTCCAGCCTTGCTGAAGCACCCCCAGATGAGTCCAATTTTCAGCTTTGCCCAACAACTGGTCGTCTAATGGTTAGATGGAGACCTGGAGAGGCCTACAAGCCACAGTGTCTCGTACCCACTGTGAAATGTGGTGAAGGATCGGTGATGATCTGGGGGTGCTTCAGCAAGGCTGGAATCGGGCAGCTTTGGCATGAATCAAGCCAAGTGTGGCTTGTAGGCCTCTCCAGGTCTCCATCTAACCATTAGACGACCAGTTGTTGGGCAAAGCTGAAAATTGGACTCATCTGGGGGTGCTTCAGCAAGGCTGGAATCGGGCAGATTTGTCTTTGTGAAGGACGCATGAATCAAGCCAAGTACAAGGTTGTCCTGGAAGAAAACTTGCTTCCTTCTGCTCTGACAATGTTCCCCAACTCTGAGGATTGGTTTTTCCAGCAGGACAATGCTCCATGCCACACAGCCAGGTCAATCAAGGTGTGGATGGAGGACCACCAGATCAAGACCCTGTCATGGCCAGCCCAATCTCCAGACCTGAACCCCATTGAAAACCTCTGGAATGTGATCAAGAGGAAGATGGATGGTCACAAGCCATCAAACAAAGCCGAGCTGCTTGAACTTTTGCGCCAGGAGTGGCATAAAGTCACCCAACATCAATGTGAAAGACTGGTGGAGAGCATGCCAAGATGCATGAAAGCTGTGCTTGAAAATCAGGGTTATTCCACCAAATATTGATTTCTGAACTCTTCCTAAGTTAAAACATTAGTATTGTGTTGTTTAAAAATGAATATGAACTTATTTTCTTTGCATTATTCGAGGTCTGACAACACTGCATCTTTTTTGTTATTTTGACCAGTTGTCATTTTCTGCAAATAAATGCTCTAAATGACAATATTTTTATTTGGAATTTGGGAGAAATGTTGTCAGTAGTTTATAGAATAAAACAAAAATGTTCATTTTACCCAAACACATACCTATAAATAGTAAAACCAGAGAAACTGATAATTTTGCAGTGGTCTCTTAATTTTTTCCAGAGCTGTATATATTGTAACACAGCAGGGAGGGGGTTAACATCCTCCCTGCATAAAACATGTGCATATGCACGTTTTGTTTAATTGTTTAATTTATTTTATTGTTAATTATCCCCTGCACCTGGAAGTAATTGTAAATTAGAACCAGGTGCAGGGTATTTAAGAGGTGCAGTTAGTCTGCACTGAGCTGCTGAGTAGAAGGAAGCAGAAGAGGTGTGCTCTGTTTCTGAACAGTCATGATTGTGAATACTGTGTGTATTCTTAAAAACTGTGTTTTTTTTTGTTTTATGTCAGGTAAACGGCTTAGCCGTCCTGCGAGCTAGTCAGGGACCTGCATAAATGTGTATTTAGAGCTCCGAAGGAGCTAGGTGTTTATTTTAGTTTTTGTTTATTTTTGTGTATTATTAAATATAGCACATCAGTGCTTTAAACTCAATTTCTGTGTTCTGGGTCTCTGTATTATAGGGGCAAATGAACGACTGTGAGTGGGGCCGGGCACTAATTATATATATATATATATATATATATATATATATATACACACACACAGACGTGCTCAAATTTGTTGGTACCCTTAGCTCATTGAAATAATGCTTCATTCCTCCCGAAAAGTGATGAAATTAAAAGCTAATTTATCATGTATACTTGCATGCCTTTGGTATGTCATAGAATAAAGCAAAGAAGCTGTGAAAAGAGATGAATTATTGCTTATTCTACAAAGATATTCTAAAATGGCCTGGACACATTTGTTGGTACCCCTTAGAAAAGATAATAAATAATTGGATTATAGTGATATTTCAAACGAATTAGTTTCTTTAATTAGTATCACACATGTCTCCAATCTTGTAATCAATCATTCAGCCTATTTAAATGGAGAAAAGTAGTCACTGTGCTGTTTGGTATCATTGTGTGCACCACACTGAACATGGACCAGAGAAAGCAAAGGAGAGAGTTGTCTGAGGAGATCAGAAAGAAAATAACAGACGAGCATGGTAAAGGTAAAGGCTACAAGACCATCTCCAAGCAGCTTGATGTTCCTGTGACAATAGTTGCAAATATTATTAAGAAGTTTAAGGTCCATGGAACTGTAGCCAACCTCCCTGGGCGCGGCCGCAAGAGGAAAATCGACCCCAGATTGAACAGAAGGATAGTGCGAATGGTAGAAAAAGAACCAAGGATAACTGCCAAAGAGATACAAGATGAACTCCAAGGTGAAGGTACGTCAGTTTCTGATCGCACCATCCGTCGCTTTTTGAGCGAAAGTGGGCTCCATGGAAGAAGACCCAGGAGGACTCCACTTTTGAAAGAAAAACATAAAAAAGCCAGACTGGAATTTGCTAAAATGCATATTGACAAGCCACAATCCTTCTGGGAGAATGTCCTTTGGACAGATGAGTCAAAACTGGAGCTTTTTGGCAAGTCACATCAGCTCTATGTTCACAGACGAAAAAATGAAGCTTTCAAAGAAAAGAACACCATACCTACAGTGAAACATGGAGGAGGCTTGGTTATGTTTTGGGGCTGCTTTGCTGCGCCTGGCACAGGGTGCCTTGAATCTGTGCAGGGCACAATGAAATCTCAAGACTATCAAGGCATTCTGGAGCGAAACGTACTGCCCAGTGTCAGAAAGCTCTGTCTCAGTCAGAGGTCATGGGTCCTCCAACAGGATAATGACCCAAAACACACAGCTAAAAGCACCCAAGAATGGATAAGAACAAAACATTGGACTATTCTGAAGTGGCCTTCTATGAGTCTTGATCTGAATTCTATCGCACATCTATGGAAAGAGCTGAAACTTGCAGTCTGGAGAAGGCACCCATCAAACCTGAGACAGCTGGAGCAGTTTGCTCAGGAAGAGTGGGCCTAACTACCTGTTAACAGGTGCAGAAGTCTCATTGAGAGCTACAGAAAACGTTTGATTGCAGTGATTGCCTCTAAAGGTTGTGCAACAAAATATTAGGTTAGCGGTCCCATCATTTTTGTCCATGCCATTTTCCTTTGTTTTATTATTTACAATATTATGTTGAATAAAAAATCAAAAGCAAAGTCTGATTTCTATTAAATATGGAATAAACAATGGTGGATGCCAATTTCTTTTGTCAGTTTCAAGTTATTTCAGAGAAAATTGTGCATTCTTCGTTTTTTGTGGAGGGGTGTCAACAAATTTGAGCATGTCTGTGTATATATATATATATATATATATATATATATATATATATATATATATATATCCCAGTAGTGATGACAGTTATTCAGGAACTTCTTTAATACTAGTTATTGAAATGTGGAAATGCACAGGGGATAAAAATACTGCTGCTTGGCGAGTGGATTTCACATCACTACTCCAGTCAGCTTGAAGGATGTGTAAACAACACCAGACAGCATCTCCAGCACTGCTCCTTCCTAGCAATGCAAAGAGAAAGCTGGTCATGAAGATCTTTTGACGTGTAGATATAAGGTCAGTGCTGACATTTTCATTATCACTCCATGTCTAATTTAATGAGAGAGGGCGCACTCCACCACCCAACACTGTCAGTGCCTCTCATCACTAGACACTTTCTTACAATTAAACAGGAGACTGGCACAATCATGAGCTGCCTTTCGGAGCGTGTTCTACTGAGCTGAAAAGGTTACTGAAGAATAAGTAGCCTCACATATGTCTCCTTGCTTTGTTATGCTGTTTGCAATCATTCTGATATTCAAATACTGTGTTTTTTTTATTTGTGATAGGTCTGTGTTAAGGTGCTTTGAGTTCAGGAGCTGCTTCTGTTTGCCAGCCATAAGCTTGTGTAACATAGGCTAGACTAGTTTTTATATTTGTAAGCAGCAGTCAATTCTATAGCACTGTAGTGTATTGCCAGGAAAGCAACATTTGAGCCAAAGTGGTGCTGACTCTATAAACATACTGATCTAGTCTGTGTTTACATACATGTCAACAGCAGGCAACTAAAACTGAAGAGCAGTCTCTGAACTCAAGGGAAAGCACCTCAACACAGACTTTTAAATAAAAAGAATATTTGATTACGTGGAGTAAAAAGCACTCAATGAATGCAAACATAGCAAACTAAGGCGAGAGTAAAAAAAAAAAAAATGAGAATGAACTTTGTGGCTAGTTACTTATACATATATATATATATATATATATTGTGAAAGAATCGCACTCACCGCGGTTCGTTGCCCCTTTAAAAACACTGACCCAACACACAGAAATGGATTTTTAAGCGCGGTTGCGCTATTTTTAATGAAAACACAAAAACAAAAATAAACAAAACAAACACCTAGCTCTCTTTGAGCACTAACTAAAACAAAACAGGAACCTAAACTAAACAACAGGACAGCTAAGCTGTTTACCTGTAACAAAACAAAACAAACAAAACAGCACACACAACAAAAAGGCTTCACTCTACCTTTTCCATTTAATTACGGCTGTACCCACACACCAGCACAGTCGGGCCTCTGCCCTCTTCAGCAGCCGCCCAGAGCAGACTGACTGCTCTCCTTTTAAACCCTGCACCTTGTTCCAATTTTCAATAGTAGCCAGGTGCAGGTAATGTTCAATCAATAAAACAATTAAACAATTAACACAAACAATTAAACAAAACAAATGTGCATTCTGCACATGTTTTTTCTGCAGAGAGGTTTTAACCCCCTCTCTGCCATCTCACACATCCCCCCCCATGTCTTTTCAAGACACCGGCCATACAACGGCCACCTCCCTCCACCCTTAAAAGACCACCCACCCTCAAGTCCACAAATGTCTATTTTCGCCCTCTTCCACGGGCGGGCTTGAGGGTGGGTTGGACCCAGACGGCTTGTCCAGGGCGACCATAGCGCGGACCGGTGACCGGGAGCCAGGACTGACAGGCAGAGGCGTGCGCCTGTGGACCTGCGCAGCGACCTCTGGAATTCCAGGTGGAGCGCAGCACGATGCAAGGGGAGCGGAGCAATCAGCAGGGGGAACGCTAGTGACCTCTGCCCCTTGCGTAGCGACGTCTGCCTCTTGCGCAGCGACGTCTGGGATTCCAGGGGGAGTGGAGTAAGGGACCAGGTAAGCGACTGTGCCTGGCAGTGCTGCGACCTGGGAGCAAGGTCCAGCGCAGGGAGGTCTGGGCATTCCGGCCAGGTGTCCACGATGACGGGACTGGGGACCTCCCTCGGCAACACCGGACTCACTTGCATGGATGATGGTTCTGGGAGAGGCGACTCCTCCTCTCTGGGCTCTGGTAACAGCAGCTCCACCCCCTCTGGCTTTCGGGACGGTAGCTCCACCCCCTCTGGCTCTCGGGACGGCAGCTCCACCCCCTCTGGCTCTCGGGACGGCAGCTCCACCCCCTCTGGCTCTCGGGACGGCAGCTCCACCCCCTCTGGCTCTCGGGACGGCAGCTCCCACTTTTGCAGTAGCAGCTCCAGTTCCGTTGGCTCCCGCTCTTGTATTATCAATGGGGCCACGCCCAGCTCCTGTCTCTGCCTCTCCATCTTCCTTGTCTGCTCCTCCTGAGCAGCGGTGTTCTTATTAAACCTCTCAATTAAATCTCTAAAATCCATTCTTGGGTCTCTAGGGGCGCCCACACTCGCTGCCACCATATGTGAAAGAATCGCACTCACCACGGTTCGTTGCCCCTTTAAAAACACTGACACAACACACAGAAATGGATTTTTAAGTGCGGTTGCGCTATTATTAATGAAAACACAAAAACAAAAATAAACAAAACAAACACCTAGCTCTCTTTGAGCACTAACTAAAACAAAACAGGAACCTAAACTAAACAACAGGACAGCTAAGCTGTTTACCTGTAACAAAACAAAACAAACAAAACAGCACACACAACAAAAAGGCTTCACTTTACCTTTTTCATTTAATTACGGCTGTACCCACACACCAGCACAGTTGGGCCTCTGCCCTCTTCAGCAGCCGCCCAGAGCAGACTGACTGCTCTCCTTTTAAACCCTGCACCTGGCTCCAATTTTCAATAGTAGCCAGGTGCAGGTAATGTTCAATCAATAAAACAATTAAACAATTAACACAAACAATTAAACAAAACAAATGTGCATTCCGCACATGTTTTTTCTGCAGAGAGGTTTTAACCCCCTCTCTGCCATCTCACAATATATATATATATATATATATATATATATATATATATATATACAGAGTGTACAAAACATTAGGAACACCTTCCTAATATTGAGTTGCACCCCCTTTTGCCCTCAGAACAGCCTCAATTCGTCGGGGCATGGACTCTACAAGGTGTCGAAAGTGTTCCACAGGGATGCTGGCCCATGTTGACTCCAATGCTTCCCACAGTTGTGTCAAGTTGGCCGGTAGTGGATCTCTACTCTGAATAGCTTGTTCCATCTCATCCCACAGATGCTCAATTGGATTGAGATCTGGTGACTGGGCAGGCCACTGCAGTAAGCTGAATTCACTGTTATGTTCGTGGAACCATTCCTGGACAATCCTAGCCTTGGGGCATTATCCTGCTGAAAAAAATCCATTAGCAGATGGATACACTGCTGCCATGAAGGGATGAACCTGAATGCAATGATGTTCAGCTATCCTGTGGCATTCAAACGTTGCTCCACTTTTATCAAGGGGCCCAATGTGTGCCATGAAAACACACCCCACACCATCACACCACCACCACCAGCCTGCAATGTTGACACGCGACATGATGGATGCATGTACTCATGTGGTTTTCTCCATACCCTAGTCCTCCCATCAGCGTGAAACAGCAGGAACTGGGATTTATCAGACCAGCCAATGTTTTTCCAATCCTCCAGTGTCCAGTGTTTTCGTTCCTTAGCCCACTGCAACCGCAGTTTCTTGTGTTTTGCTGAAAGAAGTGGAACTCTGTTGTCGGCTGCCATACCCCATTCGTGTCAAGGTACAACGAGTTGTGCATTCTTTTATGGGTCTTTCGGCACCAATGTTGTACTGGACTGTCAGTTGACTAACTGTAGCCCGTCTGTTGCTCTGCACAATTCGTGTCAGCCTCCTTTGGCCTCTTTCAACAATGAGCCGTTTTCGACCACTGGCCTGCCGTTGGCTGGATGTCCTTTGGGTGGTGGACCATCCTTGATACACACGGGAAACTGTTGAGCGTGAAAAACCCAGCAGCGTTGCAGTTCAAGGCACCTGGCACCTACTACCATACGCCGTTCTAAGGCACTTAAATCTTTTGTCTTGCCCATTTACCCTCTGAATGGCACACATACAGTAAGCAATCCATGTCTCAATTGTGCCAAGGCTTAAAATCCTTCTTTAACCTGTCTCCCCTTCACCTACACTGATTGTTGAAGTGGATTTAACAGGTTACATCAATAAGGGATCATAGCTTTCATTCGGATTCACCTCGTCAGTCTATTTCATGGAAAGAGCAGGTGTTCCTAATATTTTGTACACTCATTGTATATATATATATATATATATATATATATATATATATATATATATATATATATATATATATTAGATTTGAAATGGTGTAACTGGAATCATTAGATTCCAGTTACACCATTAGAGCTGTCAGCATCGTTGTCGTATAATGCGTATGAATATTTGAATGAATAAATGCGTATGAATATTTGCGGGAGGTTGTGACAGTCTGGCTGAGTGGTGACGTCAGAACCAGACAGGACAGATGAAATGGTAAATGTGCTTGCTTGCGCCAGTTTATTGTAAATACTTTGGGTCAAAATAAATAGACGAACAAGACAGACAGTGGAAGAACACTAAACAAGTACGGTGCTGGTGCTTCCAGCACTCGGAGCAATTATTTATTTTCTTACTTTTTTATTCTCCTCTCCACACTTGTTCTCCACTCACGAACACATAGCCCCTAGTGAGTGCTCTGTGCATCTATATATACTGTTGTGCCAGGATTCAATTACTAATTCATTATTGACTTGTGAACTCGTGAACTAAGTGCAATCCCCGTGCCTAAATACAATTATACATTTTAAACATTTGTGCTCATAACCCATATTATATCCTGTGTACCAACTACAATACAGCAACATTAACACACGCAACATAAAACACAAAAATACACACAGGGGTGGGGCACATTGCCACATATACCCCCCTTGTGCGCAGCACACATAGCCTCAACGGCCACCTCCCCCTAAAAAGCCCAAAAGTCCAGCACAAGTATATAAAATATTAAAAATACGTCCCATCAGGATGTCTGTTTATCATCCACAGACGGACTGTTTGGTGGAATGTTTTAATCAGACCTTGAAGTCGATGCTGAGACGGTTTGTAACGCAAGAGGAAAAACATTGGGCATCGCTCCTTCCCTACCTCCTTTTTACAGTGAGAAAGGTGCCGCAGAGTTGACAGGGTTCTCCCCCTTCGAGCTCTTGTACGGCCAACAGCCTCGTGGCATCCTCGATCTGTTGAGAGAGGGGTGGGAAGAGCACAAAGGCTCATCCAAAAATGTAGTGAAGCATGTGCTCCTACTAAGAGATCGCCTAGATTTGGCCAAGGACAACCTCAGATCGGCTCAGCACTGACAACAGCAGCATTACAACAAAAATGCACTAATTCGAACTAAGGAGACAAGGTAATGCTGCTACTTCCCTCATCACAATCCAAGTTATGTGCTAAATGGCAGGGGCCTTATGAAGTGATTCGGGCTATAGGAAAGGTGAATTATGAGATTAGACAGCCCGATCGCCGTAATAAACATGACATTTATCATGTCAATTTATTAAAGCCCTGGCAGGCAAGGGAGGTCTTGTTTATAGCCCTAAGCAACATGGAGGGTGATTTAGGCCCCTGTCCAGAGACTCCTAGCACAAAAATCATTCCAATGGGGGAACAATTGGTTCAAGACCAGCAACGGGAGCTGCCTAAGCTTATTGAGGAATTCAGCGATGTTTTTTTCTGACTTGCCCGGCAGAACTAATTTGGTTGAATATGACATTATCTCTCCACCAGGGGTCATCGTGCAGAAGAGACCTTACCGGATCCCAGAAAGTCGACGAAGTGGCGTTCGCAAAGAGGTATGGGACATGCTCGAGCTTGGGGTGATTGAACCTTCCAGGAGCGAGTGGTGCAGTCCTATTTTCATAGTGGCTAAGAAAGATGGCACCAACCGCTTCTGCGTGGATTTCAGGAAGGTAAACGCTATTGCCAAGTTCAAACTTTTAGACAAACTGGGTAAGGCGATCTCCACTTTGGACTTGACAAAGGCAAAGCGTATATTGATAACATGGTCATTTACAGTTCCACCTGGCGAGAGCATTTGGCTAGGATTGCAGCCATCCTTCAGTCTCTAAAGGTAGCCCAGCTGAGAAAATGTGCGTTTGCCAAGACAGACTCAATATTTGGGATTCTTAATGGGGAATGGAAGGGTGAGACCTGTAGTCACTAAAATCCAGGCTTTGGTTGATGCAGCGATCCCCAAAACCAAGACTCAGGTGAGGTCACTACTGAGATTATTACTGCTGCTTTATCCCCAAGTATGTCACAGTGGTTAACCCTTTAGTTGACTTCACCAAAAAGAGTGCTCCAAATTTAATTAAGAGGTCAGCTGAGTGTCAGGGGGGTGTTTGATACTATTAAGTGTAGACTTTGCCAGACCCCCACTCTTATCACACCAGATTTCACCAAAAGATTCATCCTCCACACCGACGCTTTGGGATGGAGTAGAATGGAGTAGAACACCCGATACTGTACATCAGTAAAAAAAATGCTACCTCGGGAACGCAACTACTCCGTAGTTGAAAAGGGGTGTTTGGCCATTAAATGGGTTACTCACTCTTTACGATACTAACTGCTGGGACACTCATTTGATCTTGTCACAGACCACGCCCCACTCAAGTGGTTAAGTACAATGAAGGACAGCAATGCCCGGATAACTCGGTGGTATCTGGCGTTGCAGCCCTTCATGTACCATATGGTACACCGTGCAGGGAGTTCTGGTTGTAAATCTCCCTCTCGACCTGTGAGGGTACTAAGTAGCGAAAGGGAAAGGCTTTGGACAGGTTGTCCTGACAGTTCATTCCCTGGGTCGGGAATTCAGTCAGCCTGGAAAAGACGAGACTCCAGTGCGATAATGTATTGACCTGGAAGGTAAACAAGGTAGCAGCTGCAGGCAATAGAGTCAGCTGTAATCGTTTACCAAGGGGTCATGCATAATCGTATAAAAGGGGCCGGAGAATTGTAAATCTTTTCCTTCGCTTGGGTTTCAGAGATACGAGGAGACTGGAAGGACCGGAAGATATCCCCAAAATAAAAATAAAGAGTTTGTGAGTGTTTTGTTGGTATTTTCTGTTTAGTAACTGCCTGTGTTTTTTTTTGTTAAATAGCACTAGACGGCTAAACACAATTCTGGAGCTTTCGCCAGCACAAAGCCGGATCAACACAGCACTTGTTTTTCACCAATAGCACGTAATATATTGTACTTCACCACACGCACTGAGAGCACTCACTTTGGAACAGTGATCGTATGTGTCTAATTGTGTGTGTTTTGTACCGTGTTTATTGTTTGTGGGACTGCAACCCTTTTTCATTACTGTGCAATACACATTGCTGTGTATTGCCAGCTCATTATTGTTTTCTGGCTGGTCATCAGACAATTGGATTTATAATCATTAAAACCCTCATTTCACCAGTACTTTGTTCTCTGTTTGCTATTGGAATTACTGCATCAGCACTGCACCTGATATACACCTGCTACCAATCTACCATTTTGCCACAGTTTAATAAGCAAAAATAAATTGGACCATACATGCAGTCTATATATCCAGCATTTAAATGAAAAATGTGCACTTTTGCTGGCTTTAAAAATGACACAAAAAAGGTCCTGCATTCACACAACTTGAACATGCGACCTAATTTTAAGCTATGGCTTTTTTTTGGTTTGTTTGTTTGCTTTTATGATAAATAATGTTTTGTTCACTAAATTGTTCTGTGGCACAAATATGTGACCAGAAGAATGCCTTTACATAGGCATAGAGATTTACCAAACAAACAAATATTATCAAGGTCCTACTATTCTATACATTGTAAAACAAAGCCTGCAACATGTCTGTATTCTATGTGACACATCCCAACATTACCAAGCTCATGGTTTTGAAGATTATGAGCCATGTCTGTTCACTGGACTGTTTTAAAGGAAAAATTAAATTAAAGTCTTGCGTCTTGCCACGGCACACGACCTTGTTCTGTGTATAATTATTCATAAGTAAATTAAGTTTGACACTCACCCATGATCTGATGCGTCACAGTCTTCAATAGAGTTTACGATAAAGTAGAAAAATAGATTTGCAGAACGGCATCGATAGTAATACAAGGCAATGGTGACTTGCACATGATAACACGGATACTACTACTACTACTACTACTACTACTACTACTACTACTACTACTACTACTAATAATAATAATAATAATAATAATAATAATAATGATGTTGCACTTTAAAATACTTAAAGAAGTTAATAAAATGGCTCAATGAATGAACTTGTAAAGAAACACAATTGAGGTCAGGGTGATAACCTTTTATCTCTATCTCTTGCGTGTCCAATAGGAATGCAGGGGTGGGGTCATGTATTTATTTCCAGTCTTGTTGATCGTTTTCAAGTCGTGTCTGGTGTGGATTGACATTCGGCGATGTCTCTCGCGTCCAGTGTGGATGCAGCTTAAGACTACAAATGGACTAATTTCAACTGTTGAACCCATGATACAAAATCATATTATAGCTGCCATAGAATGTGAGGACAAGCATAAAATTAACACAGCATACACGTCGACATAAAATGATGTCTGTACAGCTATGGCCAAAAGTGTTGCATCACCCTATAGAATGAACTAATTTTGCTTAATAAAGTCTAATGAAACCTGCTGAATAACTTCACGTTAACATATTGAATTACTTACCGCTTTGTAGTTTTCCATATACTTCACAAAAAACTGACAAAACTAACATGAAATACTATAGTAATATTATGGCTTCCGGTAGACTTTTGTCATATCATTTTGTAGTTTCTTTGATCACACAATGTAAATAAAAGACCTAAATTATGTCCATGCATTTTTTTAAATATATAAATTGTCTCAATCCTAAAATTCTAGGTGATTGCAAAACTTTTGGCCATAGCTGTACATGTGTATGGGCTATAGTTGGGCCGGTTGTCACATGTGACCACTGACCCCAAACATTATGTGACAACCTGCCCCCACCAGACATTACACAATCATTTATTTCTTGCAGTGCCATGTCTTATCCTGCTGGTTTTGCTCTTACACCATAGATAGCTCATATATGGCTCAATTCAATGTGATAATCACTTCAAACAAAACTCAGTACTACTAAGTGCTTTAACATGAATATTTCAAAATGTTACTTAAAGTATGAGAAAATGTGCTAACTCTTATATGTGATGGCATAGAGATGAAACTCTAAGATTGCGGACTTCAGGACAACTAAACACACATCTTACTGTTGTATTATGCGCTTGCGCCATTTAGTTAATTTGACAGCGACGAATAGTTGAGAAAAAAGTAGTCAAGAAGTTTGACTAGTTGCAGTTAAAGAATATTCATAAATCGTGTGCTTGATAATATCTGGGGCTCTTAGTGTGAACATACTGTTTTGAAAAACTTTGCTTTGTGTGCACTGCATTATACAACTGCCGAGCATGTTCTAAAAGTATTTATTCATGTTCTAAGATGTAATTTACATGTTAGTGGATTGGAAGTGCAACTGCACTTGACATCTGAAACTGCGCTTCACAGTCACGTCACGTGTGCACACAGTATCACATTGTGTGTGTAGGAATGTTGTTTTCCTGACGAGGTAAGAACATGTCTTTTAAAGCATTGGTTATTAAGCGGGGAGTGGGAATGTGTTGCACAGACACTTACCCTGAGTGCTTTCTCTTTAACAGACACATTTTCTACTTTTGAATTATTCAACAACTTCCTAAAGATTACCTGAGCAGTTCATTCTGTACAGAGGGGAAGCCATTCCCCTTTAGGTTAATTATTAATAATGATGCACTGTTCTCCATCTCTTATGTACAGCCATTAAAGATACCAGAAATGTAGCCTTTGCAGGGCCAAATCAAGTCTCCCTGCCTCAAGCCTGCTGCCCTGGATAAGGGATCACCCTTTCTCTTAGGGGATGAGGGAGGGAGCAGTTCAGTCTCCATGCCTTTATCCTGCCCTGGACTGGCGGGAGCACCATTTCTCTTAGGGGGTGAGGGAGCAGTTCAATCTCTATGCATCAAGCCTGTCCTCTCTACTGCCATATTGGGGAGCTCAGTAACTGGCTTACATTAACAATTGCTAAGTCTTTTTTTATCACAGATTTAACAAGTCCATCACTTATCAGTAATAAAACAAATATCTTACATTATCTTCTGCAGGATCCATTATAATTCATTTTGCTGCCTGTTGGAGGTGGCACAGTGATAACAGCTGCTATTTACTGCTCTATAACCTCCACCTGCCTGGATCACAGTGTTCTCTGATTGGGGCACTTTGATATTTCTATCACTTATCAGAAAGAATGACTGGACTTGGTCACCTAACAGTATTGTTTCAGCAACTAGGCTCAGCTGTAACCCAAGGATCCAAACGTTGGTTACAAAACCTTTTATACAAAACTTTGCTATTCAGGCCGTCAGGTCACAAAAATGGATTCTTAATACAGGGATGGACTTACTGCATAAGGGACATAGAATAAATCAAATCAATACAAAATCTTTTGCATATATATAACGAGAAAATGATTAGCTTTGCAGGGATACCAATATATTTAGTAAGGGGTCTGAGTGGGATAAAAGGGGCAATAAATACCCTGCCCCCCCCCCCCCCCGTCTGTTTTCAAGCCTGGTGACATCATCTTTCTGGCTGCCAGTGTGTATATTGTACCTATTCAATATGTATTCTTTATTATTTTCCATAGACATAATACATGTTGAACACATAGAGAGGCATATTTGACCCAAACAGAATACTTCCACTGCTTGTAGTGTTATGAGATAACAATCCAAGGCGTGGGGCCTGTAATCAAATGAGCTTCATAATTGCTTTTCTTTTTGTTTTAAGAGGATTTTGTATCGTTTTTGGTTCATGTGCTTGATCCTAAATGAGAATATTTCTATAAATGTCAATGTATTCAACAAAGAACTAATTAGAGGGATGAATATGTTATGGGTGCTCATTATTATTATTATTTATTTCTTAGCAGACGCCCTTATCCAGGGCGACTTACAATTGTTACAAAATATCACATTATTTTTACATACAATTACCCATTTATACAGTTGGGTTTTTACTGGAGCAATCTAGGTAAAGTACCTTGCTCAGGGGTACAACAGCAGTGTCCTCTACTGGGGATTGAACCCACGACCCTCCGGTCAAGAGTCCAGAGCCCTAATCACTACTCCACACTGCTCATCCCTCTAGCTTGCTGTCTTCTTTTTTCTGCTGGTATTAAAGACCTGGCAACAACCACAAAACTGGATTCAATCTGCATTTGATTATGTTGGGAGTTTGCATTCAAAGCACTTATTAGAGTGAAATAGATACTTTGATCTTGGGATTATAATGCAGAGGGCATAGTCACACACTAAGGAATGATTCGGTTAAACAGTGCTTTGAAAAATGAGAATACACTTGAACCCTCTGAAGCAGGTGGAAAAGGTGTTTTTCCATGATTTTTGTTCTGGTTGCCTGCCATTAAGATACAGCCCTTACAAAAGCCATCCCCCCAGTAAAAGAGAAGTGTAATAAAGCACAGTTAAAGCATGGTAAAGCACAGAGAGGTCTGGTAAAGCATAGGGAAGCATTGTAAAGCACAGAGAGGTGTGGTAAAGCATAGGGAAGCATTGCAAAGCACAGAGAGGTGTGGTAAAGCATAGGGAAGCATTGTAAAGCACAGAGAGGTATGGTAAAGCATAGGCAAGCATTGTAAAGAGGTGTGGTAAAGCATAGGGAAGCATTGCAAAGCACAGAGAGGTGTGGTAAAGCATAGGGAAGCATTGTAAAGCACAGAGAGCTGTGGTAAAGCATAGGGAAGCATTGTAAAGCACAGAGAGGTCTGGTAAAGCATAGGGAAGCATTGTAAAGCATAGAGAGGTTTGGTAAAACAAATTAAACATGGGAAACCATAGTAAACTATGGCAAATGCAGAGTATAACCATGGGGGGAAAAAAGCAGAATTACTGTGTAAAATGACTGTGGTAAAAATTTGTAAAGGAAGGTTAGATCAGTTCAAAATTAAACATCTGCACTCCTGATTAGTCTCATCACAGGTGCGTAGGAGACCGCATGTCAGAATTAAAAAATAGAACACTCCCGCACACTGTATTTTGCCAAATCTTCGGTCTGAAACATTAGCTTCTATTTTCTTTTAAAGAATAAAAAAAGTGAGATTTGGCAAAATACAGTGTGTGGGAGTGTTCTATTTTTTCAAGGTTAGATGAGTTAAAATGTCTTTATAGATGTAAAGTGTATACCAGGTAAGAAATGAAATATTAGAAAAAAAACAGACGATGCTACAATAAATAGCCCTTTAATGCATTACCAGATTCAACTTGCTGAATATCACCCTGCTGAACATCATTTGATACCAACACCTATCAAGTTTAATTTCTCTCCAGTGAATTCTAGTTCCACTATAGTATTGCAGCGGACACCTGTCTTTTAATTACACTGGCTGGCAAATGGGAAAAAAAAGAATGATCTTGAGTACCCATGCGTGCTGCAGGAATAGACTGCTAAATAGGCTACAATAATGAGATGAATTTTATTATAATCACAAAGTCACAGGGAGATACTTGAGGCAGGTCGTTTCATTGTGCCTCTAGTATTAAGAAACAAGACACTTTTCCTAATCCCTGAATCACGATTCTTATAATCCACTTCTTTCTCAGCAGGTGTCCTTCCCCTCCCACAGTGGGGTTTTCTTATTCACTGTGGTCTCTCCAGCAGGGCCCAGTTTGTGCTGTCAGGCAATTACACTTGCCACTTGGACATTGGCCACAAGGGGCAGCTTATCCAATACAAAATAGGAGGATAGGGGGTTGCTCATTGGAGATATTGTCTAATCCCTTTGCAGAAATGATGAATTCCTTTTTGTTTTGCTTTTGGCTTTGTTTCTGTGTGATCTACAGCACATGAACCAGGATGCACTAGTTTACCTATAGTGTTGTATTTGAAAAATCCTGAATTCACTAAATAGCACAGGAAAAGGAGAACCAGAAATAATGTTAATAAGCCAAACGCCTGCAACAATCATAAAACTTTGCACAGTAAATCATGTTAAACTTTGGTAAATACATAGTGCAACCATGGTAAACGCATGGGAAAGCTGCTAAATTACCATGCAGATTTACTGTGGTGAACTTTTGAGGGTAGTTTAACAATGGTTATGCAATCCCAAGTGTGCCAAATACATTCTGTAAGGGACCATATAAAAAAAGGACTGAGTCAAAGCAATAGAAAACAAAGCCTCTATTTCTCTCCTCTTTGAGTGAAATTAAGTTGCAAATCTTAATTGTGTAAATGCAGTTTGTGCACTCACAGGACTCTGGGGTTTGCTTGAAGGGTTTTGTTTGTGCTGGCGGGATGCCTCCTGGGTAATGTGCAGTATCCATTAACCATCCCTGTTTTACAAACCCTGGATCACCCCAGGAGCAGCTGTCTCCCTTGGGGATCCTGCAGCAGGTATCTTTATTGAGCAGCTATTAAGAAGGGCATTGGGTTTGAATAGAGGGAATAGAGGTATGATAGTTAGGACCCCCTTTAAAGGGACATGGGTCTGCCGCGACTCCCCTAAACACCCCCTTCCGCATTATATCACAGATACACACTGAACTGAGCGAGGTTTTGCTGCACTGCTTTCAAGATGATAATGCACCCATCCACCGTGGCAGAATTGTGCACAGATATACATATGTAAATTGTTTACCACAGTACATTTGCAGTACTCCCATGCTTTTGGTTATACTATGTGTTATGTCCTGTTAGTTGACATTGTACATACTGTTCTGACTTTGCAATGCTGTTGTGGTTGCTGGGTTACATGTTGTGTCGTGCTTGCTGTTGCTAGGATACGTGATGCTGTAAGTGAGCAAGTGTATATGTACGACAGAGATGCCATCTTAGGTATTCTAGTACACAGCAATAAATAAACGAGCTCCGTGGTTAATCTACAACAACACTGTTTCGTGTCAGCTTGTACAATACAACATTGGCGACAAGGATGGCGGAATTTGTTTACCCCACCGCCTTCTTTTTTTGGCTCTGCCTGGCAAACAGCCCGTCCCATGGGCTTGCTGGTTGGACTAGTTTCATACATATCTGCTTGAAATGGGCTTGGATAATGTGTCCGATCCATGTAAATGCGCTATGCTGATACACTGTCTGAGCACAGAGGGACAACGCGTTTTCGTGACACTTATGATGAGGCCATCAGTGTACTCACTCCACATTTGAGCCTCTCATCCGATGGTTCAAATTCAGACAACGGGGTCAATGGCCTGGAGAGACCAGCTTATTGAGAAGACGTCTAGTACACAAGTGAGGGAGTGATTATTACTTGAATCTGACGATTTAACACTGACTCTAGCCATAAAGATAGCCAGCCAAGTGGCTTTTCATAGTGCTAAAAAGCTTACTGCGATGCTCTCACATGCTACAGCCACAGACTCTGCAGTTGAGAACATGCAGCAACCTTTAACCTCATGAGACAGACTCTGACCTCGCTGTACAAGAAGTGCAGCAGCACCCTGCACATTATAGGCCATGTTGTAGGAACTGTGGGTCCACCAGGCATGAGTCCAGAGCCCCTGCCTGCCCTGCCTGTGGACAACAATGCAGGAATTGCAGCAAATTGAACCACTTTGTCATGTGGTGTCACTCCACCCCAGCACAAGACCCTGCTCAGCCCCAGACCCCGCACTCAGCACCAGCCACAATCCATACTGTGTTCTCGACCCCATCAAGTTTTAAAACATGTGTTCTACATCTTAATGACATGTGTATTCCTCTGCTCCTGGACACTGTTGCCAAGGTGTCACTCCTGAACTTTGCCTTGTGGGACCAGGTGTTAACGGAGCTGAAACTCCTGCTAGAAGCTGGAGTTGCACAGCCCATTAATGCATCCCCCTAGATTTCCAACTTGGTTATCGCGAAGAAAAAGTCTGGGACTCCGAGTTCCAAGTTCCCCTTGATCCAGCCAGCAGGACCTCACCAGCATTTGTTACTGGAGTTTTTCGCTACACCCACATGCCATTTGATTGAGCTCTGCACCCAGCTGTTAAAAAAATCATGTCATCCCGGGAGTATCCTTGTATTTGGATGACATCATGGTGCATGGTCGCAACACCTCAGTAGATGACTTAACGCTGAATGGTTACAAATGTCTTTCCACAGTGCCATAAATAGAGTTTGTGGGCTTTAAACTCTCGGCCCAAGGGATTCCCCTCTCCCGTCCAATATGGAAGCAATTCACCGCATTCCTGAGCCTAAATCTGCCTCTCCGCTCTCCTTCTTCTTGGGTACGATAGCCTACTATCTTCGGTTCTTCCCACAGTACCTGCCACCACTTCACCGTTACGTTGGCTTCTTAAGAAGGTGGCCTCTGGGACTGGACAATGGCTTACCAAGTGGCTGTACACACACTTAAAATGCAATTCACCACAGCACCTCTTCTGGCTCATTTTGACCTCAACAGCGCCACCTTGGTCACCTGTGATGCATCAGTCATGGCGTTGGGGGCTGTTCTGTCCCAGATGCAGGATGGTGTGGAGAAGCCAATAGCTTTTGCTTCCTGTACTTTGAGCCCCATGGAGCAGAAATACTGTGGGAGAGAGAGATGCTGGCATGCATCTGGGCATGCGAACGCTGGCACATGTACCTGCACTCACAGCTTTGATGTCCACATCAGGCACTGGGCACAGACCACTGACTGTACAGATGGTCGAACCAGCTACAGCAGTACAATTTCCAGCTTCAGTTCACCCCTGGGTGTGACAATACTGTTGCAGACCTTTAATCCAGATCAGTTATAGCTCCAGAACCCGGACTTCAGTCAGAGGACACCGAGCAAGATCTGATCCAGCTGTTACATGGACCCCTCCAGGACGTGGTGTCCCGCCTAGTGCTCCCGGCAGGTATCAAAGGAGGACTCCCTTCTCTGCACCCTGCGCTCCTATATCAGAGAAGGCTAGCCATCCCAGGTGGTGGACGAACTGGCACAGTTTTTCAGGATCAAAGAAGAGCTGTCCTGCTGGAATGATTTCTGTGTGGCCTGGGGTCACTGTACAGTGGTGCCAAGCGTGCTGCAAGCATGGGTTCTGAATATGGCACACAAGGGTCATCTGGGAACTGTTATGCTCAAGCAACGTTGGCAGGACCTGGTGTAGTGGCCTGGCATTGACCAACATTTTTACTGGTCATGGACTGTACAGCTTGTTTGGTCAGTGTCAAATCTGGACAGACTGTCCCACCACCATTGCAGACAGTTACCTGGCCATCTCAACCCTGGGAACACCTACAACTGGACATTTGTGGGGAAATTCATGGTGTTCTCCATCATCAGCGCTATCTGGTGGTTGTGTATTATCTGCACTCTAAATAGCCTGAGGTCGTTCCCATTGGGTCAGTCATCTGTCAGACCATAAACCACATACTGGACACACTGATCGCCTGCTAGGGGTTGCCACGGGTTATTACCACAGATAACGGCCCACAGTTCATTTCGGCCTCAGTGACAATGGATTAACCCTTAGCGGTCCATTTATTCAGCATGTCTCAGGCGCGTCAGGTCCAATTTATTTTCACATGCGCAGTTTATTTTAGACGTGCTGTTTAAAAGTATTTTTTTCACAGTAAAACAGGTTTAAAAGGCACTGCATATCAACAGGACACTCAGTACTGCATCTCCAGCCCCGCCCCACCCCTTGTTCGCTGTATTTTTCACATACCTCTACATAGTAGTGCATACTGATAAATCATCTCTTGATCACTCGTTTTATCATCAAACTCCTCAATAATGTGATCCAAGTCGTTATTTTATTACTATCTGCAAGTGTCTGTGATATTCTTTGAGCGCTGGATGCAGAAGCAGCTATCTTGTTTGTTTATGTCTGTGTTATCTATGTGGTGTTGGGGCTATCAGTATTCATGAGATACGCCCCTTTTTTTCGACTTCTCTCGGCTCCTATCGGTCTCACTCAGCCATTGAATCGTTTTCTCGACTTTTTCCAGGCAACAGGGCAACCCCGCACACTACCACAGGGGTCTCACCAGCACTGTTAACCACTTCAGCTCCAGGATGTAGGCATGTATGTCAAATGAAAGAGCAATTGCAGTACCATTCTGTACCTGCGTACTTTAAGGTTTGCCATCTATTCTGTTTGTATGTTCTACTCTTTGTATACATGCCTGTTGGGTGGTGAGGTGGTGTAGGGTGACAAAGTTAATGTCTGAACAGTCTTATAATTACTAAAATAGTCCATTTTTAATTAATAATAATCGCTGTACTGTGTTATTATTTTGTGAAACATTTTTGTTTGGGACTGAAACCCTGTTGTTTTACCCCCATACACAACAACTTTTGTTTAAGTAATATGCATTATACAAATCAAAATATTGAATTTTTGCATGTGAGTGACATGTAATGTGTGATTTATAGTATTCACACATTGTCAAACGATTTCTGTTAACAGAACCCCCCCAACCCCCTCCAAAAAAAAAAAAAAAAACAGTGTGTGACTGGCATCAAATGAACCTTCTAATACAACCCTATTGAATTACATACAATCAGTCAATCAATATTTATTTTATATAGTGCCTTTCATAGTGGACCACCATCACAAAGCGCTTTACAAGATAGTGAGGAACATAAGAAGAACATAAAGTTTACAGACCAAAGGAGGCCATTTGGCCCATCTTGCTCATTTGATTGTTAGTAGCTTATTGATCCCAGAATCTCATTAAGCAGCTTCTTGAAGGATCCCAGGGTGTCAGCTTCAACAACATTACTGGGGAGTTGGTTCCACACCCTCACAATTATCTGTGTCAAAACGTGCCTCATATTTTCTGTTCTGAATGCCCCTTTATCTAATCTCCATTTGTGACCCCAGGTCCTTGTTTCTTTTTTCAGGTCGAAAAAGTCCCCTGGGTCGACATTGTCAATACCTTGTAGAATTTTGAATGCTTGAATCAGATCACCCTGTAGAATTCTTTGTTCAAGACTGAGTAGATTCAATTCTTTGAGTCTGTCTGCATATGACATGCCTTTTTAACCCAGGATAATTCTGGTTGCTCTTCTTTGCACTCTTTCTAGAGCAGCAATATCCTTTTTGTAACGTGGTGACCAGAACTGAACACAATATTCTAGGTGAGATCTTACTAATGCATTGTAAAGTTTTAACATTACTTCCCTTGATTTAAATTCAACACTTTTCACAACATATTCGAGCATTTTGTTGGCCTTTTTATAGCTTCCCCACATTGTCTAGATGAAGACATTTCTGAGTCAATATAAAATATTGTTCATAGATTCCTTCTTCAATTTCAGTATCTCCCATATGATATTTATAATGCACATTTTTATTGCCTGCATGCAGTACCTTACACTTTTCTCTATTAAATGTCATTTGCCATGTGTCTGCCCAGTTCTGAATGCTGTCTAGATCGTTTTGAATGACCTTTGCTGCTGCAACAGTGTTTGCCACTCCTCCTATTTTTGTGTCGTCTGCAAATTCAACAAGTTTGCTTACTATACCAGAATCTAAATCATTAATGTAGATTAGGAATAGCAGAGGACCTAATACTGATCCCTGTGGTACACCACTGGTTACCTCGCTCCATTTTGAGGTTTCTCCTCTAATCAGTACTTTCTGTTTTGGTAACAGTGTTTGCCACAAAGTCCCATATAAAAGATTAAGTCTCAAACTGAATGCAGTAGGGATTCAAGGAAATGCATGCACATGGATTAGGGAGTGGTTAACATGTAGAAAACAGAAAGTACTGATTAGAGGAGAAACCTCAAAATGGAGCGAGGTAACCAGTGGTGTACCACGGGGATCAGTATTAGGTCCTCTGCTATTCCTAATCTATATTAATGATTTAGATTCTGGTATAGTAAGCAAACTTGTTAAATTTGCAGACAACACAAAAATAGGAGGAGTGGCAAAAACTGTTGCAGCAGCAAATGTCATTCAAAATGATCTAGACAGCATTATTATTATTATTATTTATTTCTTAGCAGACGCCCTTATCCAGGGCAACTTACAATCGTAAGCAAATACATTTCAAGTGTTACAGTACAAGTAATAATACAATAAGAGCAAGATAAATACATTTGCCATGTGGGCAGACACATGGCAAATGACATTTAATTGAGAAAAGTGTAAAGTACTGTACGCAGGCAATACAAATGTGCATTATAAATATCATATGGGAGATACTGAAATTGAAGAAGGGGACTATGAAAAAGACCTAGGAGTTTATGTTGACTCAGAAATTTGTTCATCTAGACAATGTGGGGAAGCTATGAAAAAAGGCCAACAAGATGCTTGGATATATTGTGAAAAGTGTTTAATTTAAATCAAGGGAAGTAATGTTAAAAGTTTACAATGCATTAGTAAGACCTCACCTAGAATATTGTTTTCAGTTCTGTTTGTATTATTGGGTAAATTGTTATTTTGATAAAGATTATTGTGGCCATTCATTGCAATAAAAATTGCAAAAAGCTAAAAAGCTTACTTATCTGTGTTGTGGTCCTTGGACGTTTGTACACGTTTGGTTAACGTTTGTACACATAGCTAACAGTGTTTGGTTAATTGTCACCTGGTCCGCTCTCTACTACATTACAAGCACACAAACCAAACACGTTTCCACATATAAGTTACACCAACACTAATTGTTCACCTGTGCAGGGCAATAGCCCTGCTACATGTATGTCTAAAAGAAAATGGTAAACAAATGAAAAAGTAAAGAATGTACACTTGCATGCTGAATACACTAAACACGTGTCCTTTATCTTGAAAAAACTATCCAGCGTAGATTGCTCCTCACGCCCGTTGCCTGGCTGCAGTTTGTGTGAAGATGACAGACAGGCAACGATTGCATTCGTCATGCATGATTCGTACTGCAATAGGTCATCTTTGAATTAGCGTTATCTTTGAATTAGTCAACCACTGTCTTTGTTTTCACGGAGAGAATAACACGCTTGACACTGGAGAAAGTTCAGTGTCAGTCAGTACTGAGACCGTTGTATCCGGGTCAATCTTGTACGTGATCGTTCTAATAGGGCTAATTTGCATTGAGAAAGTCGGTTCTTGCTTTTGGGATCGTTAAACGGGTGTTCGTTGTAAGAAGGGTTCGTTATAGTGAAGTTAGCATATATATATAATGGTCAAATGCAAAACTTGCTTATAGCTTCTTACAGACTGCAGATATGGTAATGGTTACTATGGAACACATATAGCAACAGATATGGTACAATATACTACAGATCAGTAAAGGCTAATAGGCTACTATGCCACATGTGAAATACGGTCACAGGACGCATGGTGTGGCGCTTGGACCCTGGTCATTGCTGCTTGCAGCTATATTTATTATTATTAAGACAGTAGTTTACAGCATGTTGGTTTTATTACAGAGGTAATTGATATGTTTAGCACTGCTGATGACCCCTTATGAAAGTTTACCATGGTAATTTGGCAAAATAGTTTAGTTTTCACCCATGCTTTTGCATTGTTATGCATTAGTTTACCATGCTTTGCCATGGTTTTTAATATGCGTTTACCATCCCTCTCTTGGATTTACAATGCTTACCTACAGCTTTGGCCAAAAGTTTTGCATCACCTAGAATTTTAGGATTGAGATATAAAAATAAACTATATGAGCATCTTATGTTTAACATCCTGTAATCAAAGAAACTATAAAATTATATTGCAAAAATCTACCAGAAGCCATAATAGTATAGTGTCTGTCAGTTTTTTGTGAAGTATATGGAAATCTATAAAGCAGTATCTGATTCAATATGTTAACGTAACATTCAGCAGTTTCATTTTTTTTTTTTTTACTCAGTAGCTCACTCAGTCATTATATACTATAGCCTGATCACATGATAAGGGTGACAAATTTAGGTACTAAAACAGAGTTTATTTCATAACAATAACCTAAACCTAAGGTTCGTGGGGTATTATGGTCACGTGGTAGGGGTGTTTAGGGTCTGAAGCACTGCGTAAATTACGAGTTGCGCACACAGCACTACCCTGCGCGAGCCTTCGTTCTGCTGTGCTATACTCTTGACCCATCCACAGAACTGCGTACAACGTAAAAGGTTATGCAGTTTAACAAAAGATTAGAATAAAACAACAACAGTTTCCAGAATTAAAACAGTATCCAGAGTCAGTGTTCAAAAATGTTGAATATAGTGCTATATAAGGCCCTAATGTCAGAGTTCACTTGCAAATGAAAATGCACAAAAGCAAATAAAGATAACAGATTAAAAAAATACATCTCAGTATCTAAAACTGTTAATGATTAACTGTTACATTATCGTAGCTTCTCTCTCCGTTTTATTTTGGCTGCATTTCCGTCCGGTGAAACTGGAAGAAGCGCTGTGTAACTGCACAATAAAAACAGTCTGATTTGGCATGCAGAGAAAAAAAGAGATGGGCATTGTATCAGAAAACGGTGAACGAGTCAAAAATCGTATGTGACGGGTAAGTGCATTCATTTGTTATAATGGGGATTGATTTTATTCTTAATACAAGGGCGGTAAAATGCGACTGATGTGTATCTGGGTAACAGATATCCAAGTGCTTACTATATATATATATATATATATATATATATATATATATATATATATATATATATATATATATATATATATATATAAAATCAATCCTACAATTCTAGGTGATGCAAAACTTTTGGCCATAGCTGAACAGTAGCCTAGAACAAAGAAAAATTAGAGGAGATTTTAATAACTGAAGTCTTTAAAATCTTAAAAGTAAACTCTAACCACTAATTTTTAAGTACAGCACAAAACCTAGGACCAGAGAACAGTTGGAAATTAAGTGGGTTACCTAGTCATATTTTTGAGGCAGAATCACTGGGGTCCTTTAAGACCTGACTTGACAATGTTATGAGATCAACCAGCTACTAGGAACCGAACGAACAGACCTGTAGATTGCTATTCAATACACATGGAAACAAATAAGAATATGGCAAAAGATAAGTTCTGCAAATATAGCTTTGTGGCAAAATGGCTGCTGAGTGAGAACAGGTGCAGAGGTGATGCAGTGCAGGAATAATCACAACCAGAATCTGGAATCCGTTTGGAAAAAAGGGGTCTTTTATTTGTAATCCCGGTCTGGCAACCAAACAATAAACCTCCGGCAATACACACCAATGTGTAAAACACGGAGGTAACAATGATAATGGGTTGCAGCCCAAATAATATAAACACATGTTATCCACCCCACAATAATACTGTACACGGTCACCAGTCCGGGTGCGTGCATTAGTGCTCGTGGTGGGTCATAACAATTTATAAAGTGACTGTAGTGTAGTGTTGTTCCGGGTAGTGATTGCTCAAGGCGACAGCTCCGGATACGTGTTAGCCGCTTAGTGATTCACAAACGAAAGACAATTACTAACAGCAACAAACAAACAAAAAACACTCACAAATCCTTTTTTTATTCTTTCTGGGTTTCTCCCGGTCCTTCCAGTTTCACTCTCTCTCAAAACCAAGCGAAAGAGTAGATTGTGATTCTCCGTCCCCTTTTATGCTATCACGCATGACCCCTTGGTAAACGAGTATAGCTGTCTCTACAATCAGCAGCTGCTATGTCGTTTCCCTTCCAGGTCAATACATTCCTGCAACAGAGTCTCGCCTTCTTTCAGACTGACCTACTTCCCGGCGCTGGGAAAGAACTGTCAGGCCAGCCCGTCCAAAGAACTCTACTTTCACTGCTTAGCGCCCTCACAGTTCGGGAGGGAGATTTACAACCAAGATTCATTATATCTCTGTCACAAGCCCCTATGGTAATTTTAATAGATATTTAATTTAAGGCCGTCACTTGTAGGCAAAGTTTCCATCATACAGAAACTTGTCCTTTGAAGCTACCGAAAGGCGATGCTTGTTTATCATGTTGTGAAATGAATGCAAGCAAATAAACTTGCAGCACTGATTACAAACGGAATAATAAGGGCAGCTCACCAAAGGGGCATTGATGATGAGGGTAAATCTCATTATAAACTCACATGAAGAGTGCAGGGGACAAACAGAGTTCCTCTTATGTATTCTTTCATTCATTCATTAACTCACTGCAGCCCAAATCCTTTTTGGATACAGCCAACAAGATGCTCGGATATATTGTGAGAAGTGTTGAATTTAAATCAAGGGAAGTAATGTTAAAACTTTACAATGCATTAGTAAGACCTCACCTAGAATATTGTGTTCAGTTCTGGTCACCTCGTTACAAAAAGGATATTGCTGCTCCAGAAAGAGTGCAAAGAAGAGCAACCAGAATTATCCTGGGTTTAAAAGGCATGTTGTATGCAGACAGGCTAAAAGAATTGAATCTATTCAGTCTTGAACAAAGAAGACTATGTGGTGATCTGATTCAAGCATTCAAAATCCTAAAAGGTATAGACAATGTCGACTCAGGGGACTTTTCTAACCTGAAAAAATAAACAAGGACCAGGGACACAAATGGAGATTAGATAAAGGGGCATTCAGAACAGAAAGTAGGAGGCACTTTTTTACACAGAGAATTGTGAGGGTCTGGAACCAACTCCCCAGTAATGTTGTTGAAGCTGACACCCTGGGATCATTCAAGAAACTGCTTGGAGATTCTGGGATCAATAAGCTACTAACAACCAAACGAGCAAGATGGGCTGAATGGCCTCCTCTCGTTTGTAAACTTTTTTATGTTCTTATGTTCTTATTTACTTTTTGCTTGTTTTTCGCTACTTGGACAAACTGAAATGGACAGTCCTCAAACTAGCATCGCAAACCCTGTTTATTTATTTATCAACATGTTTCTCCCCAATGGACTCCCCTCACCCCAGCAACCCTACCACAGCTCAGGAGAACTAAAGGGCAGCGGGCAGCCTCCTAACCCAAAGCAATCCCCTCTACACCCAGGAGCGTCAAGGCAGATGTGATCTACCGCCCCTAGAGGACAAAGGTTAGCACTGTAAGTGTCAGTTTTGAACTCACTGGGGCCTGGGAATTAAAGTCCACTGTAGTGTGGTGAGGAGAAACAGTCCCTGCTGATTTTGACTCCCTACCCCACAGGAACATCAGAGCCAATGCTCCCTGTGGAATCCCATGCAAAGTAAGAGCCATCTCGCGGTTTTCCTTTTGCTTACTGGTAAAATGATCAATGGCGTGTCTGTTTAATTTCTCTCTTGATGTAATATCCGACGACTTTTGTGTTGTACTCGGGGAATAGTATCATTTGCAGGCTGTCTTTGCCAGTTTTATTATAATGTATTTATGTATTTATTTTGTGCTAGATTTTGGTGCAGACTTGGCAGCACTACTGGAGAATTAGATGGAATATTTATCAGCTGATCTGGCAAAACACAAGCGGTGGGCCTGCTCTGGACTATAGGGAACCCCTTTCTCTTAAGGAAGGAGGGAACAGTTAAGTCTAATGCCTCAAGCCTGCCCTGGGGGCCGTTTCCCAAAAGCTCCTTGAACCAAACCAACAGCGTTTTGAAACAGCATCGTAACTCCAGTAGTTTTTGAACCTCTATGTCAGTTCACAAGAGGTCTGAGGTTGTCCTAAAATGTTCATGGAGGTGTTTAATGAACACTTTAATACAAAATAATTTATTATATATAAGTATGCTTATCAGGGCTTGAAGGGGGGGGGGGGGGGGTGTCTCTATTTAGGAGCTGCCTGCGAGCAGCTCGGGGCTGTGTTGTGGTGTCCTGACGTTGAGTAAATAAACATCTGAATGAGGTTTTGTTACGGTGGTCTGTCTCGTTTGTTCCCCGGAAATGCTACACTACCAAATGAAAAGACACCAAATTTCCTTTTATGTTATCTAAGTTGCAACAGGATCAGGCATATCCAACGCCATTTGTGGAGCGCACTTAGTACTGAATACATTGCGGCGATGCTGTAATATAAAGTGACTGACTGTTATTTATGTGAATTAATGCTTGATTATGTCAATAAACATTTTGTCAGGGCAAGCGTGAACACGTTAAAATCATTGCGAGTGCGCTGTTAAAGTGCTCTACGGGCTCCAGAAATGTCTCCACTGTTTAGTAACTCCGTCCACTTGGGACATCATTTTACTGTCGTTTTTTTTTTTTTATATCGTCCTATCTCAAAACGAAACCTAAGCTGTGAACTCTGTCACATGATGAGAGGCGTAACTTGAGGCAATCGTAGTTCCGTAGTATCCTACACCACATACATACGTCTTTGGAAAGACCCGAATCTGCTTTTTAAACAAGCCATGAACCAGGTAGGTGGCTTTTATGGTGCCTGAGTAATATGTGCGTAACCTAAATGAATGGGGCTGAGTTTCAAGAGTTAAAGCGAAAGTCACCGCTTGCAAAACAACACTTAGACTTAATATCGTTTTTTTTTGTTTTCAAAACCGTTTACTTATACTGCAGTGTACTGAGTTTCTATAATGTTTAAGAAAGCGGCCGAGAATCACGTACGAGAGAATAAAGTCTCGCGGCACTTAAAATATCCAGCACTACTTTTAATTATTTATTTTCGGCTCATAGTGCTTTTGTTACTGACAGCCACTTCTTTAGAGATTGTTGAAGCGTTACAGGCATTCTACATTGGATGAAAAATACAGTAGTTTGGTGTCTAAAATAACTGCAGAATTATTTTGCCCCCATCTTCAAACACTTTTTTTCTTTGGGCTTTGTTCCCAAAAGCAAACAATCGTTTATACCACGTATATGTGTTGCAAACGTGCCTATGCCTTTAAGTGCGAAGCAGACCCCACCAGAAGCTGCACTTCCAAGATTGCTAGTTAAGCTGTAGTTTCACGTGGGGCTTTGGGAAACACTGGAAGATCGATCAAAAGCAGCTGCAGTGGATCATAATTAGCATCTTCAAACCCCTAGTACTACTGTTATTGGGAAACTGCTCCCTGGACTGGAGGGAGCACCCTTTCTCTTAGGGGGTGAGGGAGCAGTTTAGACTCCATGCCTCAAGCCTGCCCTGGGCTGAAGGCAGCAGTTCAGTCTCCCTGCCTCAAGCCTGCCCTGGGCTGAAGGGAGCAGTTCAGTCTCCCTGCCTCAAGCCTGCCCTGGGCTGAAGGGAGCAGTTCAGTCTCCCTGCCTCAAGCCTGCCCTGGGCTGAAGGGAGCAGTTCAGTCTCCCTGCCTCAAGCCTGCCCTGGGCTGAAGGGAGCAGTTCAGTCTCCCTGCCTCAAGCCTGCCCTGGGCTGAAGGGAGCAGTTCAGTCTCCCTGCCTCAAGCCTGCCCTGGGCTGAAGGGAGCAGTTCAGACTCCATGCCTCAAGCCTGCCCTGGGCTGAAGGGAGCAGTTCAGTCTCCCTGCCTCAAGCCTGCCCTGGGCTGAAGGCAGCAGTTCAGTCTCCATGCCTCAAGCCTGCCCTGGACTGAAGGGAGCAGTTCAGTCTCCACCCAATTTAGGAACAGAGATGGAACAGACACTTCTACCTAGATCTTTTTCCCCTTTAATATATAAATACAAGAAAATAAAAATAAGAAAACATCAAATCAGATCATACTGCTTTGCAGTGTTCATTATTAATACGCTTATAGTGAAAATCTGCCTGCAAAAGAAAACTGTGGTCAGCTCAATACTGGATCTGCAAGTATTCTTTTTATGCATTAAAGCCATGTCCTACAAACATGTAGCTGTGCAGCCTGTGTTGAGAGTCCAGCTTGTTTAAATGAAGGTAGTTTTAACTCTTTCTTTTGAAATCTGCTTTCCACTAATGCCATGTTTCCATCTGCACCAGGAAACCAGTCTGTGAAACTCCTCTTGTTCCCAGTATCAAACTGACGCTGCAGCCGTTTCTATCTGCAGTCGACAATTCAATTACACCAACGTATGTAGAATTGCTATTTATACTGACAGTATAATATTATCACGCCAGCATGTTCTGTCTACTTTTTTTCTTTTTCATAAACCCCCTCTGACATGTTTTGTGTTGAACGTTCATTGGGTAACTTCCACCATCAGTGTGGAGTGATCGAGTTCTGGCAGCCTGCAATCCTAACCGGGGCTGACAGACAGGCAGACAGACAGACAGACGGAGTCCTGATTGAAATGGATTTGATCTGCTGCTGATGGAAACAAACAAATCTGAATTCAAACCACTTTCAAGTCAGTCCCAGTGGCAGGTGGAAACATGACTTTAGTCAGTCTGTGAGCCTGACATGCATACACCCCCCTGCAGCAGTTGGATAGGGGTTATAAATGAAAGCTTCATGTTCTGCAGTAGATCCTAAAGCAAAACTAAGCAGATAACTATGTTTTAGCTATTCTAAGATGATATTTCCAACAGGAATTAAGTGCAACAACCTTCGCTAAACTTGTAGACAACGTGTCCAACAGACGGGTTTGGTGTGCAGTGACACCTTGCCAAAATAGACCAGCAATATGTGGTTTTAATGGGGGGGGGGGCTTCCTAGTGAAGGGACATATAATTCAGTTTGATGTATTTTATTTCTTATTTGTAGACTGTTTTAAATTTACTGAAATAACTTTTTTTTTTTTTTTTTTAAATCAAGTGTATTCTTTTTTACACCACAGTGTAACCATAAACCTACCCGCCTGCAACACTGCCCCCACTGAATGTAAGAAATACCACATTTGTTCTACCGTTGTAGTATTTGTTACATCCACTGGGGGGGCAGTGTGTTGCAGGGGGAACATCTTAATAGTTACACTCTGGTGGACTGGCTGTAGAGATAAGACATGATTGAGAGCTCTATATAGGCAACGGGTGCTGTAAACTTAATAAAAAAGTTCTCTGGGAAGTGACATCAGAAACAGAAAATAACAGAGTAAATCTGAACAAGAATATGTCTGTTAAGATATTTCAGAGCCTTATCAGGTTACCTTTTAAACCACTAATCAGTATGTACACCAACTCCAGCTGGTGGACAAGTAACACATTACAGCTCCCTCCTAATACCCAATATGAATGCTGGAAAGCAGACCGTAAAGGACCTACAGAACAGCTTGAATGTTTGCAACAGACACACCAGCAGGGACTAAAAGAATAAGGTTTTCTAGACAATTCTTAAGAATGTGGTTACATTTCGTCTGCGTGGACTGGCTTGGCAGAATCAAGGCTTCTGTCACCGTGTCCTTTCACTGGCATCACATCCAGCGCCGGCTGGCTTTCTGGGTCCACAGAATCGACTGGCTCACTCGGCAAGGACACGTTTTTCATCTTGACCTCCTGAAGGACATTGGCTTGGATAAGGCCCTCTTCTTTCTTATTATTTGCATCCTCTTCACTGCTGATTGGCTTTTGAAAGGTGATGCTGGAAGGATCCGTGTTTTCCGACTGGCCAGTGTCTGAGTTGGAGGGCGGGAGTTCTTGAAGGGATGGAATCTTGTTATCGGTGATGACATCATCTGCTGTGTCCGACATTCTAAAAGATTCTGTCTCTGTTAGAATGTTTCTCGATATCACTGGAATGAGATAACAGAAGTCAGATTAAGTATCTCCCAGTATCTCTAACTACTAGATCCACACTGCCTCCCTCCCAGTATCTCAGCTCTAACCACTATCCACACTGCCTCCCTCTCTGCCAGTATCTCACCTCTAACCACTATCCACACTGCCTCTCTCCCCCCCAGTATTTCACCTCTAACCACTATCCACACTGCCTCCCTCTCTGCCAGTATCTCACCTCTAACCACTATCCACACTGCCTCTCCCCCCCCAGTATTTCACCTCTAACCACTATCCACACTGCCTCCCTCTCTGCCAGTATCTCACCTCTAACCACTATCCACACTGCCTCCCTCTCTGCCAGTATCTCACCTCTAACAACTATCCACACTGCCTCCCTCTCTGCCAGTATCTCACCTCTAACCACTATCCACACTGCCTCCCTCTCTGCCAGTATCTCACCTCTAACCACTATCCACACTGCCTCCCTCTCTGCCAGTATCTCACCTCTAACAACTATCCACACTGCCTCCCTCTCTGCCAGTATCTCACCTCTAACAACTATCCACACTGCCTCCCTCTCTGCCAGTATCTCACCTCTAACAACTATCCACACTGCCTCCCTCCCTCCCAGTATCTCACCTCTAACCACTATCCACACTGCCTCCCTGTCTTCCACACCAGTCACTGTTCTCTTGGTGGACTAGCTCAGCACTCAGTTCACAACAGTAATTGTTCAATTTTGCTGTGCTTTTCCCATTGGATATACTGTGCATTGATATGCTTTACCATACCTCTCTGGGCTTTACAATGCTTTCACTGTGCTTTATTACATGTTTACTATGGGAAACATGTATTTGGTTTAATTTACCGTTGTATGTTTTTTAATATGCTTTACCATGCTTTCAACTGTGCTTTACTACACTTGACTGTGCTTTTACAATGGGAATCTCCTATAAGGCAATGCCTGGATCGGTGTGTCGGTCGTGTTGCTCACCCCCTGCGGGTCTGTACCCCTCCTCACTGACCACAGGCTCCGAGCTGAAAGGGCTGTAACTGGGGAAGATGATCAGAGCCAGAGAGAAGATGAAGATCTGGAAAACACACCACGCATTACTATTACTACCAGTATCGATTCAGCTACTATCTGGGATTGTTAACACTGCATACAGGGATGGCAATAACACTCCTATTGCATAGCAGTTTGATCCATTCCTGCTCTTTACTACGAGTTTAAAAAGACACACCTGAGCTTGTTACTTATAGACACTGTGGCTGATCAAGCTTGTAGTAAAACCTGGAGTGGGTGAAGCTGCTCTGCAACAGGAGTCGTATTTTCATCCCTGTGTATGTGTGTCTCACCAGGATACAAGTGCCAGTCTGCGCTGCCTTGGTTGAGGTCAGCTTGATGAGGGACTGCAGCCTCCTCAGCTGGGCTATGAGGGACCTGGTAATGGAAGGAAGGTACAGAGAGAAAAACAATCAGAGGGGTGCAAAAGCTCCACTTTACTGCTTCCAGTAAAAGCTGCAGCCGAGTGTAATCAGGATGACGCCCGTCCTATTTCTGATCACCTGGGGCTGGTTTTTCAAAACTTGAAATCTGCATAACAGTGATCCGGATTTTGTAATACTATATTTTGTGACAGAAATTACTTGTAATCGTAATTATTTGGATAAATGTGATCCAGCAGCAGTGAAAAAACAGATCAAAACAATCCAGATAAAAGTAATCTCGATCACAAAATACAGGATTACAAAATCTGGATCACTGTTTTGAAATAAAAAATAAAAAAAACGGTTCCTGGGGTCATCTGAGTTTAAAACAGAGATGCTGTGGATGCTTTGTCAGCTGTCTGCCTTAGAAAGCACCGATGCCAGTAAGAATGCAGGGTGCATACAGGGTGTTCTAGGGGTCACAGGCACCGTGGTTAATACTGGTTTTGTCTCTAATCAAAACATAAGAGGAACAGATTCATATTTCTGTGCGGGGTGTGGCCGACCGATCCAACAAAGCATCCTGATGGGCAAAATATACAATATTGTCTCTTATAATGTCAGATTCATCGTGAAAACTGGAGGGTGTGTGGAGGACGACATGCAAAGGAAAGTGTCTGTGACACAGAGCCTCTGTGACACACTGCTTGGCCACCAGAGGGCTGTTCAATAATGTCAGCATTTAAATAGAATTGAAAACAGTGCAAAACAACAACGATGAGTGAATTAGGAGCCACCCTGTATAAAACCCATTTTCAGAAAGTATAATTTTTTACATAATAAAATATGTGTCACAAGGGTTGTTGATTTTGTTTTTGGTCCACTGATTCCTGCAGTGTTTCCAGCCTGTGTCTCTGTGACACTGTGACAGAAATACAGTGATTCTTGGTAGTAAATCTCCCTCCCGACCTGTGAGGGTGCTAAGCAGTGAGAACAGAGTTCCTTGGACAGGCTGGCCCGACAGTTCTTTCCCAGGGGTCAAGGGAAGTCGGCCAGCTAGAAAGGGGATGGAACTCCATTGCATTAACGCATTGACCCGGAAGGAAAACAAAGTGCAGTCGCAGATTGGAGGGGCGGATGCACTCGTTTACCAAGGGGTCATGTGTGACGACACGAAAGGGACGGAGAGACGCAATCTGTTCCTTCGGTTTGGTTTGTGTTGTTGAACCTGAAAGGACCCGTGAGAGACCCAGTGAATATACGTATCACGAGTGTCTTGTTTGTTATTATTAGACGACTAACACGTTCTGGAGCTGTCGCCAAGGGCCAGCACAAAACCCGAAACAGCACTGCACTACTGTCACTGATAAACCTGTATCACCCACCACGAGCACTACTGCACGCACCCAGGACTGGTGACCGTGTTTGTATATTGTGGGACAGATATTTGTGTTTATTATTTGGGACTGCAGCCCTGTTGTTATTTACTCTGTGCTCTACACATTGTTGTGTATTGCCGGGGATTATTATTTGGTCACCAGACCTGGATATAAAACAGTATAACCCTTTCCGAACTGGCTTATAATCCTCTCTGTCTGCTTCATTATGCACTGCTCCTGTACCCACTCAACCACTTTGCCACAGGCACCTACATGTTGTGTTTCTCCAGCTGGTGCACCGTCTTCTGCAGCTCCTGGTTCTGCACTGAACAAGCAGACACTCTGCAACACAGACAGCACACACCATCATGTCAAACCAGCCAGACCTGCTATTGGCAATGGTAATATGAACAAGCACCTGTACAGCTATGGCCAAACGTTTTGCATCACTCTCAAATCTTAGGATTGAGACATAATAAAAAATTTAAAACTGTATGAACATGATTCAGATCTTTTATTTAACATCATATAATCAAAGAAACTAGAAAATCATATTGCAAGTGTCTAGTGGATACCATAACAGTAGTACAATATTTTATGTTAGATTTCAAAATATCACATATTTCAATTCTTGTCATTTGTTTTGTTAAGTATATAGAAAACTACAAAGTGGTATGTAATTCAATATGTTAACTTTAAATTATTAAGTAGGTTTCATTCAACTTTAGGAAGCAAAATTAGTTCATTTTAAAGGGTGATGCAAAACATGGCTATATCTGTATATCTGCAGGGTGACAGATGAAAGTAACAGGGCCTTTGCACTACGTCGTGTTCTGTGAAAGTCAGCCATGTGTTTGTCACCATGCTCTGAGCTCCCACATAGAAGAACCCGTGTGTGTGAAAGATCACTTTTTAAGAATGCGTGTTTGTGTGGCACAGTGTGTTGTGAAATGTTGTGAGCATGTGTCTGCTTTGCTGGCATAGTGTGTTGTGAAGTGGTGTGTGCGCATGTGTCTGTCTTGCTGGGTAGGGCACAGTGTGTTGTGAAATTGTGTGTGTGCATGTCTCTGCCTTGCTGGCACAGTGTGTTGTGAAGTGGTGGCTGCTCCTAACCTGCTCTCCAGCCCGTCGATGTAATCCTTCTTCCTCCGCCGACTGTCCTGAGCAGACTGCTTGTTTCTGATCTTCCGACGCACTTTCTTCAGAATGCGCTCCTCCGCCTTCGGCAAACGACATAACCATCATCATCATCATCACTAAAATCAAGCCGCTTAATACAGACGCTTAGGGGACTAGCGCAAACTGACTTGATCGTCAAACTACTTCACGAGGGAGACGTGAGTTCCACAGCCCTTCCTCGGCACACAGCGCCTGCCCTAGTAATGTTGTTGAAGCTGACAACCTGGGATCCTTCAAGAAGCTGCTTGATGAGATTCTGGGATCAATAAGCTACTAACAACCAAACGAGCAAGAGGGGCTGAATGGCCTCCTATCGTTTGTAAACTTTCTTATTTTCTTATTCCCTCACTCACGTGTGCTTTAATGCATCATTATCATCACCAACCATCAATGCAGGACACACCTCCTCAGAATTCGGGCCACTTGAACTTGATTAAGAAAGTTTTTAGTTGCCTGCCATAGACGTGTGTAACACAGGCTAGCTCAGTCTAAGTGCCTTTATATATCAGGAGGAGCTGGCGCCAGCGAGGGAGCTGCCCCTTTGCTATCAAGCTTCCTGTAGTTTTGCTGGAGACACACAGAGCATTAGAAAAAAGTCAAACATCGCCATCCAGTGTTAGAGGGTAGAACAACAACCAGTGACAAAAGTCACTTTCTGATTAAGCACAGAAGTCTAAGATATGGATGAAAGCAGTAAGCATTACCCTATTATAAAGTTTTTTTGTATATGTGAATTCAGTATGCAGTACCTAAGCAAAAGAGGTGCATTAGTTTATGTTGATGTCTCTAGGTTATATCACTCAAAGACACCTACATCTGTACCAACAACATACTCCGCTTCTGTTTCATATTCTATTATGTGGGTAGAATTGTCTATTGTTGTAATCTTATTCTTATAAAACAACTTTGGCTGACATAACGTAACCTGTGTCTATGGCAGGCCATGACAGCTATGAACAAAAGTTTTGCATCATCCTATAGAATGAACTAATTTGGCTTCATAAAGTCGAATGAAACCTGCTGAATAATGTTACGTTAACACATTGAATTACACACCGCTTTGTAGTTTTCATTGCAAAATATCATTGCACCTGGATTATTGTTGTCTGTCTGTTCATTGATCACTGCTGCATTCCTGCACCTGCACACTGTTAACCACTTTGCCACATATGTCTACATGTTTTCTGCAGAGGATATGGCTTTCCAATGCCTTGTACACTGCTGATCCATAAGCAGGGGTTCACATAACTGGTCGCATGCAGACCAGTTAAAAAATGCAGACTTAGTAATTGTTGTATAAGATGCAAGAGTACCGTCAGTATATTTTTAACAGGAAAGCATTAATAAAGGCAGAGACGGTGCTCACGGTTTAAAGGTGAGCTATACATGCCTAATTTATGGATTAGTCCAGAAGAGTGGGGCTCTTTGTCAACAATCTCTGTGATCAAGCCCCCCCACCCCACGTCGCTCGCCCGCTCGCTGCACAAGTGAAACAAAAATAAATATATTTGTATCTTAATTTTTCGCCAGCACCTTCCTTTCGTTCCATTATTTTCTGCAATGTGTACTTGTTTGTGGACCAATGAAATAGCAACTTGTCAATACAGCCGTCTGCAAACACTAATGGGGTACGTAATGTAAAAACAACTGCTTTAATGAAACCGGGCCTTATTTTTTCAGTTTTTTTTATTTAAAAAAAATATATATATATATAAACCTCACCAACTATCACAAATGTGTTGATAGCTTAAAAAAAATGAAAGATTAAAAAACAAAACAAACAAAAAAAAAAAACATTGGGAACATTTTCTTCCTCCCGTATCTGCACTGATCACATCAATACCCCCGGGGGACTGAGTAAAAGCGGAACACCGCCAATCAGCTGAGACTTTTCATCTCTCTGAGTGTTGCGCACGGCACTAACACCCATAGGTGAAGCATCGTGCAACACTGATAACCTTCCCCAGACAGATGGATTGTGACCACATACCAAGTGTCTTTCTAAAGCAGACCATGTTAGGTGTACCTTGGTGAGAGGCAGGTTGTTGGGTAATGCAATCCCTTCTTGGTTCAACAATCTCTGCTCCTCTTCTGTCAGCATCAGATCAGGGTACAGCTGGAGAGAGAGAGAGCTAGATATTACTTTACACTGTGGCACACTGTAACGTGAATGGAACTCATTACTGTGCAGCCAGCCAAGCAAATGCACAGAAATACACACCTGGAATGGTTTGTATTCCAATTACTCAAACACTGCGTTTACTTTTTTGTGTGTTCAGGTGCTGTCACCTGTGGTTACACATGTCTATGAGAGGCAACTAGAACTGAACAGCAGCTCTTGAACTCACATAAGACTTACAAAAAATAAAAAAAAAACACAATATTTCAGTCACAGCAATAAGAACCAATTTGAAAATAAAAAAAATAAAAAAGGGACAGTAACCGAGGAATGAAACCTGAAGCTTCCTACACAGTCTGTACTGGGGGGTTTGTAACCAGAGAAATGAAACCTGAAGCTTCCTACACAGTCTGTACAGGGGGGGTTTGTAACCAGAGAAATTAAACCTGAAGCTTCCTACACAGTCTGTACAGGGGGGGTTTGTAACCAGAGAAATGAAACTTGAAGCTTCCTACACAGTCTGTACAGGGGGGTTTGAAACCAGAGAAATGAAACTTGAAGCTTCCTACACAGTCTGTACAGGGGGGTTTGAAACCAGAGAAATGAAACTTGAAGCTTCCTACACAGTCTGTACAGGGGGGTTTGAAACCAGAGAAATGAAACTTGAAGCTTCCTACACAGTCTGTACAGGGGGGTTTGAAACCAGAGAAATGAAACTTGAAGCTTCCTACACAGTCTGTACAGGGGGGTTTGAAACCAGAGAAATGAAACTTGAAGCTTCCTACACAGTCTGTACAGGGGGGTTTGAAACCAGAGAAATGAAACTTGAAGCTTCCTACACAGTCTGTACAGGAGGATTTGAAACCAGAGAAATGAAACTTGAAGCGTCTTACACAGTCTGTACAGAAGGTGTAATAATTCCTGAGTGGCATCAACGCACATGTACAGGAGTGTGACTCTGGCAGGGTTTGGTTCCCTACGTACCGGTAGCGAGCCCAGACTGCAGGGGTCGTTGGCGGTCAGTGGGCTGGTTCTCCCCGCTGCGCACACAGGGAGGGAGGGCAGCTCACTCATGATACAGCCCTGGGGAATGAGCATCTGGGAGCTCCACTCATCTGGAACACACAGCAGGGAGCGAGAGGGGCAACCGGGGGGCATTATTAGAGTTTGAGAGCATCACAGTCTTGCTAACTCCAAACTTTACCTTAACATTTAAAAAAATAAAATAAAATAAAATACCCTATGAAACTCAAAGTTCTGCAACAGCACATTTACTAGAACTATAAACTGGGCACTTGAGAGCTACAGCAGTGCGCAAGTTTATTAGAACACACCTCATTGCTTCTGTGGTTTTGCTTTGTTGTACATATGAAATCAAACCACTGGAATGGAAAACTTTCAAATAAGCATATATACACACACACTGCAGTTCAATATAACCCTGATACAGACACTGCAGTTCAATATAACCCTGATACAGACACTGCAGTTCAATATAACCCTGATAAAGACACTGCAGTTCAATATAACCCTGATACAGACACTGCAGTTCAATATAACCCTGATACAGACACTGCAGTTCAATATAACCCTGATACAGACACTGCAGTTCAATATAACCCTGATACAGACACTGCAGTTCAATATAACCCTGATAAAGACACTGCAGTTCAATATAACCCTGATACACACACTGCAGTTCAATATAACCCTGATACAGACACTGCAGTTAAAGACAGTTAAAGACACTCTCACTGACCCAGCTCTATGGATATCACATCCACGCTGCTGGATCCAGGCTCAGTCTTCACCCCATCCAGCCCGCTGATGTCATAGACAACCTGATAGAGTGTGGGTGTCGCGGTGACGACGGAAGGCACCTCTGATTGGCTAGCCCCATTGTGGGGTGGGCTGTCAGAGCGGGGGTCCTCGGAGATTCCACTGTCACTCTCTGAGGGTGACTCGAGTGCCTGATTAGAACTGTACACCTCATTTGGGTTAATGATGGAGTGCAAGACATCTTCCGATTCACTGTCGTTCAAACCCTGTGAAGAGAAAGCAGAGATAGTAACCCAGGCATTACAATCTATTAGCTCCTATCAGCACTGTCCTTACAGCACAGCAAAGTGGTATAAAGCACAGGTAAGCACAGTAACACAGTAGCAAAACATGGTAAATGATTGGTATAGCCATGGGAAAACTGCAAAATGACTGTGCAAATGTACTGTGGTGAACTTTTAAAATGGAGGTAGCATGATCACAAGAGATCCAAAAAGGAATAAATCGTTTATTAAATCAGCAAAGCTTTTATTTTATGAGCCTCAATCCTTTCCTGGCGCGTTGCCAGAGTGATGTGAAATGGCAGAACCTAATGAAACAAAACCAGTCGTCATCTTGTTTTTATACCGATAAGGTTTTCTCAATCCATGATATCACTGTGTATGATAATATGCATGTGCACGTTTTTAATTGTACAGGAATGCTTTTGAATAATAAAGTATTCTCCATTAGTGTCCATTATTACCTGTCCGATTGCTAATTGCACCTTTACAATATAGGATAAAAAAAAAATCAAAACCTTGCATGCACAACATGAACAAATACTTGGCATGTGACTGATGAGCAGTGAGGTCAGTGGGTCAGTGGTACTCACACAGTGCTGATTCATAGCCCACTCTTCCATGCCTGTCTCAGGACCCCCGTACAGGGGATCGGAGCAGACGAAGGGTCCCTCAACCCCCTCCTCCTCCTCTTCCCGTTGTCCGAAGAACACTCCCTGATTCTCTTCGTCCATCTCCTGGAGAAACAAAACAAGCAAGCTCAGCCTCCCCACAGCCATGGAACTCACACTGAACACTGCCCTTCCTGTCAGTGCAGCAGCCTGCTTATCTGTATGGGACTCACACTGAACACTGCCCCCCCCCCTGGTCAGTGCAGGTCAGTGCAGGTCAGTGCAGCAGCCTTCTTATCTGTATGGGACTCACACTGAACACTGCCCCCCTGGTCAGTGCAGGTCAGTGCAGCAGCCTGCTTATCTGTATGGGACTCACACTGAACACTGCCCCCCCTGGTCAGTGCAGCAGCCTGCTTATCTGTATGGGCCTCACACTGAACACTGCCCCCCCTCCCCTGGTCAGTGCAGGTCAGTGCAGCAGCCTGCTTATCTGTATGGGACTCACACTGAACACTGCCCCCCCCTGGTCAGTGCAGGTCAGTGCAGCAGCCTGCTTATCTGTATGGGACTCACACTGAACACTGCCCCCCCTCGTCAGTGCAGGTCAGTGCAGCAGCCTGCTTATCTGTGGAGACTGAGGCCATGTTTCCACCTGCCATGTGGAATGAATTTAAAGCGGTTTGAAATCAGACTTGTTTGTTTCCATCAGCAGCAGCAGATCAAACCCATTTCAATCAGGACTCTGTCTGTCTGTCTGTCTGTCTGTGTCAGCCCCAGTTAGGATTACAGGCTGGCAGAACCCGATCTCCTCACACTGATAGTGGAAGTTACCTAATGAACATCCAACATGAAAAGGTTTTTAATCTCTTGCTTAAAATATGTAGACAGAACATGAGTGAATATATCACACCGTCAGAGAAATGGTGAATTAATTTATAAATAGCAATTAACGGTTATTTTCCCTTGTTCCAGGTCTCAATTATCTTATCTCATTTAGTTTAACACTTTAAAGCTCTGTGTCCTTGATGTCTTACAGCCACTCGAGTGTTGTAAGTACCGTACCTAACATGAATCTTAAAAAAATAAATAAATAAATAACACATTGAACCAGTAATGAAGACAATATGAATAAACAATTAGGTAAAATGCACGCGTCTTTAAGAATTGGTAACTATGTTGTGATAGATCCTACGGTGTATGCTGTACTGTACATAAGAACCAGCTCTTTATAAGGCACATATTAGGGGTATCCACTCAAAGGGTGTAACAAATTAAACAACAATGAGAATATTATTCACCAGAATTGCTTTTCAGTTCTTCATGTATGCCCTAAAAGTCTCACAGACACATTATTCCTGAACATATAGTAACACAGGCCCTGTCTGTTTATACAGGGTGTGCACACTGGAGTTATGAAGCTCAGTAGTACTTTAAGCTTCCTGTGTGCTGATAAAGACAGGATCTTTACATCCTGGTTTAAGCAAAGCAAACAGATTAAAAGGTTTGTACAACCTTCGTCTTCACTATTTCTATCAACAGGGCTGTTGAATATTATTCTGACACATACTAGAAATAAGACCCTACATTAGGCAATACTCAGTGAAATGGTTCACGGGTCACTGTAATCTATGAAGCACAGGTGGTAGAATACTACCTCAGAACAAATGCCTGGTTACATCAAAACTGGACAAGTGCTAATAAGAACAGAAGAAAGGTTTGGGAATGAGAAAAGGCCATTTGGCCCATAAGTGCTTGTACCTTCTTATCACACCATTCTCCCCTACCAGGTGCAACTCATTTAAAAGCACACAATATAGTCTTTTTTTTTTTTTTTTTTAATGTTCCCAGTATTTTAAATACTACTACCAGGTATGCTATTCCATGCATGTTAACTCTCTGTGTAAAAAAGTGCTTCTTACCTTCTGTTCTAAACTCACTTTCACTCAGCTTCCATTCATGCCCTCTTGCTCTCTCTGTGCTCAATCTGAAGTAGTGTCTGGTTTAGCTTTATCTAGACCGTTTAATATCTAAGATATTATGAACATGTGTAAATAATCATACAGTGACATTCAGTGCAGCGCACATTGGAGTAAAAGGCATCTTGAAAGCACTTTTGTTTTAGTGACATGGGATGGCAATAAGACTCCCACTGCAAAGCAATTTGACTCATTCCTGATTTTACTACGATTTTAATAAGACACACCTGAGCTTGTTATCTATACACACTGTGGCTAATTAGGCTTGTATTAAAACCTGGAATGTGTGAAACTGCAATCAGTCTTATTTCCATCCCAGCACAGTGACACGCTGTAGGTTTGAAGGGAAGGAAGCAAGCTTTTGCCCCTACACCTGCCATGGAGGAACGCAAACCAACTGGAATATCAACAATTACTATTATTTGTTTATTTAGCAGACGTTTTTATTCAAGGTGACTTACAAGGACTAGGGTGTGTGAACTATGCATCAGCTGCAGAGTCACTTACAACAACATCTCACCCGAAAGACGGAGCACAAGGAGGTTAAGTGACTTGCTCAGGGTCAGACAGTGAGTGAGCCAGGATCTGAATTAGGGACCTCCTGATTACAAGCCCTTTTCTTTAACCACTGGACCACACAGCCTCCAACAATACATGCTTGTTAATACAGAAACGTTCACAGGAGACTAAACAATGGAAAACGTAGTAGACATTCCCTTAGAATTACTTTTTAGTGTAAAATTAAAACTTACACTTAATTTCCTTATGTGCTTTACCATACCTCTCTGGTTCCACTGTGGGAAACTTAAAGAGCTGGTACATCGTGGAAGAAAAAAAAGCCAGTCCCGTCCCTTCCCCCCCCAACTACAATAAATAATTTCAACCAAAGATAACTGGTAAACACGGTACCTTGGTTTGTTGCTTTGAGTTACTGCAAAACCGTCAGAGCTGAGGAGAGGTAATGTTTTTGTGTCCAAAGTTCTCCGAAACTGAAAACAAAATACAGTCCTCCTAGTAGCAATCCTGCCTCGTCGAAGGGCCGTGCTGAAGTTCACGGTTGTTACTGTCTTGTTGCTTTACCGATTACTGCAAAACGACTCGCTGTGTACATCACCCAAAGCTTAAAATGTTAACATATGGAACGGCGCCCCTCACTAAATACGCAATGAAGTAGGTAGGGCGTTTAGTTGCAGAGCCAGACAAACAAGAACGGCATTGTCCTGGAGGCTGGGGTAACCATTCCTCCTATTCAAACCCTCAGGGATACACCATAGGAATATGTGATTCATGTGTGTGATTTTTTGAGGCTCATTAAAAATGCAAACTGGTGATTTACTATAGTATTAGTAGCTATCTGTCATAACTTCCAAATAATATAGCCTATCACACATTACTGCGTATACCCAAATTGCACGGATTGGAAGATCCACTCACCCTACGTCTCTGCCTTCCAGGCTGGCAGTTCTTACGTCAACCACTTTGCAACCCAACAGGGTATACCGGCGTGAAAGAGACCCCCTGCGTCTGATTGGTCACTGGCAGGCAGCTCTGAACAATCGACGCGAGGCAGGCGGGACTGCAGCGCGGAGTTCGGAGGCGGTTTTGTTGTGAAGGTGGAGGGAGGGATTGCCCTTTACGCGATTGGTTAGTCACTCAGATTGAAAACATCCTGACCGAAGTTTGTGACGTACCGTTTTTATTGTGGTGGTGTGCTCTGCGGCACAAAGACAGTTATTCCTCGTGGAATATAAAGTGTAATTTGTGCAAAGAAGCATCTGCCAACCGAGCGATCTTGTTTATGTTTTTCTTGTTTTTTGAAGCACGGTGTGTAAACAACGCCATTGTGGCTCCAACAGAGGCAGCTTGAATTGAACTATAGATAAGACGGAATCAAAATGGCGGAACACAGATGCAGTTTCTTATGCTCATTGGGCTGTGAAGTTCCGTAGTGTAATTGGTCATTTGGAATGTCAATTACCCCTAAATCCCGCCTACTTCCCCGACTTGTGTTCTGTGGTTCGTCGGCTGAGGAGACTGAGTGTCGGTGAAAATCGTGACAAGAGTGTGGCTGGAAAAAAACCTGTAAGTAGCTATTTCAGATTCCATAATACAGTCTGTTATTGTATTTATTTTGTATTAAAAAAAAGGTTGTGTTTCTTAGGCTAGTCAAATACATATTTCTAACTAAACAGAATGTGGTTTTCGTTACGCCAGCTAATGTTGCGTGCGCGGGTCATTGTCACTGTAAAATGTGACTTGACTAAAACTGATTATTTTGCAACGGAAGTCTATTTTTGCATACCATATATAACCACACGTCATGTGTTGTAGTGTGAAGGTTGCTAAAGAGGTGTCGTTTGGCGATTTGCACGTCTCAAATGAGTCCAGATAGTTTATATTGCATGTACTGTACTTCTCAAACTTTGTTTTTGTTTGTTTGTTTTTTCAAGGGTCTCATTTCTGTAAGCGTGTGTCGAGGGAAATGCGGTACTGCTTTTGTTGTCAACATCTGTGTAGTTTATCCATCTCAGCTGATGAAAATAAAACATAGTAAAACTTTAAGGTTATGCCCGAAGCGAGGGCGCGTCCGAAAAACTAACAAGCCTGCCCCTTTCCAGACAGAGAGTCCATTCCGGGAATTAAACACTCACTGCACACGACGCGTTGCTTGTTGTGAGTGGTAGAGTGACACGGGAACGTCAGTTCTGTCCCATCCTCTCCTGTCGAAAACGTTCCTGTCCCATCCCATGAAAGTGTCATCCTTAACAATTCTGTACCATCCTGTAATGTCCACACTTTCCCCGTCACGTAACTTTTTTTTTTTTTAATTCCTGTCCCACCCTGTCCTGTCAAAAAATCCCGTCCCGTGATGTACAGAGACAAACTATTATTTGGAGGTACAGATATTTTTGTATTCATGTATAAAATTAGGGTTTATAAGGTTTTGCATTAAACACTACCGGCATACTGCTAGTAATTTGTTTTTAGTTTTAGTTTTTTTCAGAAAAAAAAATACAGTGCAAGCACAATGTCTTTATAAGCACCATGTGCAATAAAGATGTAATATATAAATACGGTAATATAAAAACAACTGTAGAGTTTTGTGCGGCAGTTTCAGTTTCTAAACCGGTTACTAAGCAACTCGGCTCAGAGATTTTAGTATGTATTACGAACCATTAATTCATAAAAAAAAAAAAAAAAAAAAAAAAAAGGTATTGAAATAATATTTCATAAACGTTCAGGGAGTATCCATCATTTATTTATTTATTTATTTATTTATTTATTTATTTATTTATTTATTTTATTAAAAAGCATAGTATTATACATACCCCTTCAAGGTAGTGCCCTAACAGAACCTCCAAAATAGTAGCTGCTATGGCCAAATCGAAGCCGTTGGCATCTCTGCATTGTGATTAGGGGTAATATTCACAAAAACCGAAAATGTGCACATCCTTAATATACTGTGCATATAGAGAGAGATATGTTAAATACATGCCAGTAGCAATCCACAGCGTTTGGTTATTCTGCTAGTATCAGTAATTCATGTATCAATATTGTTAACTAAAGGACTGACATAACTATACAATTATGGGTAATTATGAAATATTTTAAGTATCAATGTTAAACCTAAGGGTTTTTATTAAACATTCCGTTTTGCCAAGACGCTGTTTCCCGCGTACATCTTTTGTCCCTCCGGGTTGATGTCGGTCTCTCTCCGAGTTTGACCCTTCTGATTCGGAGGCATACTCCTCGAATTGATACGGGAGACAATCTCTGTTTTCTCTCTCTAGGTCAGGTCTATCACTACATGATTCACATTCATAAGAGGTGTCTTAAACTGATAAAATGAGGCCACTCTCACTTTCACTGCTGCTGTCAGCCATACTGGCAGATGCAAGCAGCCTGCGGGTATCTCCCTCTGATGTCACAGTCTCCTGGCTCCACACCAGGAAATGGAAATCGCCCTCTGTGTATTTCCGGGTATTATTTGATTAATTGTAGTGCGATTCAACATAATTTGGTAAAATGAATGTAATTATATGTTCAAGTGGGACCTGTTATTATGTTTTATGTTTATGGTAACAGTCAAATTCCACGTCATAGGCTCTGCTGGTGGCAGAGTAGTCCTGTTCCTTCCCATTCCCTGAAGCTTAAATCCCGTTCTTACCCGTCCTGAGAGCTTTATTTTTTTTATTTCCTGTTCCCGTGAACTTCACTCCTGTACCATTCCATCCCGTAAAATTTAACACAATTTTTTCCCGTACCACAGGAATCCTGTGAGTCCTGTAGGTCCCGCAGGAGTCCTGTCTTCATGTCACTCTCTAGTGAGTGGTAATGATCGGGCTCACCAGCACACTCACAGCTCATTCTTTCTGTGTGATAAATTTCTTCCATTAATAATACTGTGTTCCTCTTCACTCAGCCTGCATATAGACCTGCTTCCATAAGCTATTCACCTTGTCTCGCTGACCCACAATGGGCTCCAAAATTTTAATCCAACTCATACCATTTGTTGTGAAAGATAAAAATAATATATCAAACAATAATCAGATTAAAACTATTTTGTTTTCTTTCTTTATTCATTTGTTATACTATCTCTTGCGCTTTTGTGATGTGTGCATTCACTCTGAGCGATTCCTATTGAAATCACTCTCATACAGTACTGCGTGTGTGTGTGAGCGATTCCTATTGAAATCACTCTCATACAGTACTGTGTGTGTGTGAGCGATTCCTATTGAAATCACTCTCATACAGTACTGTGTGTGTGTGTGAGCGATTCCTATTGAAATCACTCTCATACAGTACTGTGTGTGTGTGTGAGCGATTCCTATTGAAATCACTCTCATACAGTACTGTGTGTGTGAGCGATTCCTATTGAAATCACTCTCATACAGTACTGCGTGTGTGTGTGAGCGATTCCTATTGAAATCACTCTCATACAGTACTGTGTGTGTGAGCGATTCCTATTGAAATCACTCTCATACAGTACTGTGTGTGTGAGCGATTCCTATTGAAATCACTCTCATACAGTACTGTGTGTGTGAGCGATTCCTATTGAAATCACTCTCATACAGTACTGTGTGTGTGTGAGCGATTCCTATTGAAATCACTCTCATACAGTACTGCGTGTGTGTGTGAGCGATTCCTATTGAAATCACTCTCATACGGTACTGTGTGTGTGTGAGCGATTCCTATTGAAATCACTCTCATACAGTACTGTGTGTGTGAGCGATTCCTATTGAAATCACTCTCATACAGTACTGTGTGTGTGTGTGAGCGATTCCTATTGAAATCACTCTCATACAGTACTGTGTGTGTGTGAGCGATTCCTATTGAAATCACTCTCATACAGTACTGTGTGTGTGAGCGATTCCTATTGAAATCACTCTCATACAGTACTGTGTGTGTGTGAGCGATTCCTATTGAAATCACTCTCATACAGTACTGCGTGTGTGTGTGAGCGATTCCTATTGAAATCACTCTCATACGGTACTGTGTGTGTGTGAGCGATTCCTATTGAAATCACTCTCATACAGTACTGTGTGTGTGAGCGATTCCTATTGAAATCACTCTCATACAGTACTGTGTGTGTGTGAGCGATTCCTATTGAAATCACTCTCATACAGTACTGTGTGTGTGAGCGATTCCTATTGAAATCACTCTCATACAGTACTGTGTGTGTGTGAGCGATTCCTATTGAAATCACTCTTATACGGTACTGTGTGTGAGCGATTCCTATTGAAATCACTCTCATACGGTACTGTGTGTGTGTGTGAGCGATTCCTATTGAAATCACTCTCATACAGTACTGTGTGTGTGTGTGAGCGATTCCTATTGAAATCACTCTCATACAGTACTGTGTGTGTGTGAGCGATTCCTATTGAAATCACTCTTATACAGTACTGCGTGTGTGTGTGAGCGATTCCTATTGAAATCACTCTCATACAGTACTGTGTGTGTGTGAGCGATTCCTATTGAAATCACTCTCATACAGTACTGTGTGTGTGTGTGAGCGATTCCTATTGAAATCACTCTCATACAGTACTGTGTGTGTGTGAGCGATTCCTATTGAAATCACTCTCATACAGTACTGTGTGTGTGAGCGATTCCTATTGAAATCACTCTTATACAGTACTGTGTGTGTGAGCGATTCCTATTGAAATCACTCTCATACAGTACTGTGTGTGTGTGAGCGATTCCTATTGAAATCACTCTCATACAGTACTGTGTGTGTGAGCGATTCCTATTGAAATCACTCTCATACAGTACTGTGTGTGTGAGCGATTCCTATTGAAATCACTCTCATACAGTACTGTGTGTGTGTGAGCGATTCCTATTGAAATCACTCTCATACAGTACTGTGTGTGTGAGCGATTCCTATTGAAATCACTCTCATACAGTACTGTGTGTGTGTGTGAGCGATTCCTATTGAAATCACTCTCATACAGTACCGTGTGTGTGAGCGATTCCTATTGAAATCACTCTCATACAGTACTGCGTGTGTGTGTGAGCGATTCCTATTGAAATCACTCTCATACAGTACTGTGTGTGTGAGCGATTCCTATTGAAATCACTCTCATACAGTACTGTGTGTGTGAGCGATTCCTATTGAAATCACTCTCATACAGTACTGTGTGTGTGAGCGATTCCTATTGAAATCACTCTCATACAGTACTGTGTGTATGAGCGATTCCTATTGAAATCACTCTTATACGGTACTGTGTGTGTGTGTGAGCGATTCCTATTGAAATCACTCTCATACAGTACTGTGTGTGTGTGTGAGCGATTCCTATTGAAATCACTCTCATACAGTACTGTGTGTGTGTGTGAGCGATTCCTATTGAAATCACTCTCATACAGTACTGTGTGTGTGAGCGATTCCTATTGAAATCACTCTCATACAGTACTGTGTGTGTGTGAGCGATTCCTATTGAAATCACTCTTATACAGTACTGCGTGTGTGTGTGAGCGATTCCTATTGAAATCACTCTCATACAGTACTGCGTGTGTGTGTGAGCGATTCCTATTGAAATCACTCTCATACAGTACTGTGTGTGTGTGTGAGCGATTCCTATTGAAATCACTCTCATACAGTACTGTGTGTGTGAGCGATTCCTATTGAAATCACTCTCATACAGTACTGTGTGTGTGAGCGATTCCTATTGAAATCACTCTCATAAAGTACTGCGTGTGTGAGCGATTCCTATTGAAATCACTCTCATACAGTACTGCGTGTGTGTGTGAGCGATTCCTATTGAAATCACTCTCATACAGTACTGTGTGTGTGAGCGATTCCTATTGAAATCACTCTCATACAGTACTGTGTGTGTGTGAGCGATTCCTATTGAAATCACTCTCATACAGTACTGTGTGTGTGAGCGATTCCTATTGAAATCACTCTCATACAGTACCGTGTGTGTGAGCGATTCCTATTGAAATCACTCTTATACAGTACTGTGTGTGTGTGTGAGCGATTCCTATTGAAATCACTCTCATACAGTACTGTGTGTGTGAGCGATTCCTATTGAAATCACTCTCATACAGTACTGTGTGTGTGTGTGAGCGATTCCTATTGAAATCACTCTCATACAGTACTGTGTGTGTGAGCGATTCCTATTGAAATCACTCTCATACAGTACTGTGTGTGTGTGAGCGATTCCTATTGAAATCACTCTCATACAGTACTGTGTGTGTGAGCGATTCCTATTGAAATCACTCTCATACAGTACTGTGTGTGAGCGATTCCTATTGAAATCACTCTCATACAGTACTGTGTGTGTGAGCGATTCCTATTGAAATCACTCTCATACAGTACTGTGTGTGTGAGCGATTCCTATTGAAATCACTCTCATACAGTACTGTGTGTGTGAGCGATTCCTATTGAAATCACTCTCATACAGTACTGTGTGTGTGAGCGATTCCTATTGAAATCACTCTCATAAAGTACTGCGTGTGTGTGTGAGCGATTCCTATTGAAATCACTCTCATACAGTACTGTGTGTGTGAGCGATTCCTATTGAAATCACTCTCATACAGTACTGCGTGTGTGTGTGAGCAATTCCTATTGAAATCCCTCTCATAAAGTACTGCGTGTGTGTGTGAGCGATTCCTATTGAAATCACTCTTATACAGTACTGTGTTTGTGAGCGATTCCTATTGAAATCACTCTTATACAGTACTGTGTTTGTGAGCGATTCCTATTGAAATCACTCTCATACGGTACTGTGTGTGAGCGATTCCTATTGAAATCACTCTCATACAGTACTGTGTGTTTGTTTTGTTGTTTTTTAATTTATTTTTTGGTAAGTCTGATTTGCTTGGGACATTAGTTCAGGAGAACAGATCAAAAGAGCAGATCATTAAATGACAGTGGCGCTGTCTTCAATAAACACACTGATCTAGCCTGTGTTACATATATCAAAGGCAGGAAACTAGAACAGAAGAGCACCATACACAGGCACAGTAACACATCTACAGTATGTTAACCCCTTCAGTGCTAGGGGACATATGATGTACGTGCTAAAAATACACTCCTAAAGTGCTCATGGACGTACGGTGTACTTCCTCCCATATATCACACTGTCCCGCAGGCTGTGAGTAACCGATCGCTTCAAAAATGTCACTGTGTGGGAGGGTTTAATCTCTAGAAATATGTGAATGGTGTATCGATCACATCATTTAAACAGTGCATTTTTCTTTTTTTTGTGATCAGATTTATATTTTGTTTAAAACAAAAGCACATTCTCATTCCCAAAGTATGGACACCCAGCTGCATCCATCTGTTTAAATCACCCTCAACCTGCCTGAAAATCGTATTAAAGTTGGTGAGTACAGTCGAGTGTAAAGATGGATGACTACCTGTATGTTTGCAGGCAATACTATATCAGTCATTGCAGTATTCAGAGGCAACAGGGCAGACTTAGACCAGTTGATATATATATACTGTGTATATATATACTGTGTATATATATATATATAATATATATATATATATATATATATATATATATATGCGCCAAATTCAGGAAAAACCTCTAGCACTGAGGGTTCCAAAAGCCCTAGCAGCGAAAGGGTTAATAATAATAGTTTGAACCTACTAACTTTAAATATGTCCTTGTTCACTGCTGTAAGCAGGTAGGTTTGAAGCACTGATACACGTACTATAAACCAACCCAGACCTGTTTCTTTAACCTGTGTGCTTATTCACAGCTGTAACGCATCGAGCCACAAGCACATCCAAAACAGGGATCTTTTACATTGTAATTGTGACGTGCCTCCCTGGGATGCCGTTGACATGAAGACTGCTTGCTGTACAAGAGTACATTTGTATCAGACCTGGGGTCAATTACTATTGGAATTTGTCATTAATTGCAATTACAATGTAATTGTAGTTGAATCTTTGCACACCTGTGTAATTGTAATTACCATATAATTGAACAATTACAATTCAGTTGCACACAAAGTTGTTTTTTTATATTGACCGAACATTCTTCTCATATTTTCAACCACTTTCTGTAGTTAGTTTGTGTATTTGTATCTGTGATTACTGCTTGGTAGAATAAACAGAGTAAACATGTTAATGTGTGGAGCTATTTATGTTTTTTTCATGTAATTCTAATTATAATTGCAATTACTGCAGCATCATTTTAACTAATTGAACAGCATTGGATTTGCGATTTCAGCAAAGGATTATGCAGTAATTGTAATTATAATTGACCTCAGGTCTGATATGGATTGGATTGGATTAGATTGTAGCTTCTCAAGTATTGCATCAATGACAATAATAAACAAGCTTTTCCTTCTTTATCGTCCAGGACCTCACCCATGATTGATCTGTTTGGATCGAGTGTGTGCTTGACGTGAGTGGCCAGTGTATGTGTGTGAAGCAGAGCTGCAGCGAGAGAGATGGGCTCGCGGACCGGTTGGGTCCCCGGGGCTCCCATGGTGTGGAAGGCTGGGGACGCCCCTCTCCCCTCGCTCACAGGGCTGGAGGTAAAGCTGGGCTCCCTGGCTGTGCTGCTGGTCATGACCCTACTGTGTGGCGTCATACCCCTCTGTGTACTGCGGGGCTCGGGGAGAATCAACGTGGCCACCGGTGAGTCTGGAGGGGGAGCAGGGATGGGAATGAGACTCATGTGCACGTTTCGGGATTATAAAGCTTGCATTGTTGATATTCCAGTTGGTTTGCATTCCTCCATGGCAGTTATAGCTGTAGGGACGCACACTTGTTTCCTCCCTTTGAAATCTGCAGCATGTCACTGTGCAAGGATAGAAATAAGACTCATATTGTAGAGCAGTTTCACCCATTCCAGGTTTTACTACAAACTTGATTAGCCCCAGTGTGTGTAGGTAACAAGCTCAGGTGTGTCTTATTAAACTTATAGTAAAAGCAGGATTGGATCCAACTGCTATGCAACGGGAGTCATATTTCCACCCCTGTAGCTAGTCATTGGCAGAGAGAGGTTTTTAGCTGAATTTATCGAGAAGATAGCTAACGTTATACTGGTGGTAACAGTGGGAGATAGAGAGATCAGGGATGGAAATAAGACTCCTATTGCACAGCAGTTTCACCCATTCCAGGTTTTACTACGAGCTTGGTTAGCCACAGTGTATAGCTAACAAGCTCTGGTGTGTCTTAATAAACTCATAGTAAAAACATGAATGGATCAAACTGCTATGCAATGGGAGTCTTATGTGTATAATTTAAAATGTGTATAAGACTAGATGTGTACAACACTTAATGCTGAATATAAAAATACTGAAAGAAACTTAAATTTAATGACAAACGTTTGAAATGCTTGTCATTGAATTTAAGTTTCTGTGTAGTCTAAATTCATCACTATTGAGTGTTTAATAGTTATGGATTACACAACATTGATGCATATATAGAATAGACTATGAAGAAGCCTTGGAACCTTACCCTGTGTTTTACTACTGCAAGAGGCCAGCATCTATATTTCATATCATGACATATTCCTGATAACAGTGAAGCATTTAGATAGAATTATTATTATTTATTTCTTAGCAGACGCCCTTATCCAGGGCGACTTACAGTCGTAAACAAAAATACATTTCAAGAATCACAGTACAAGTAATAATACAATTACGAGCACGAATGTGTGGTTGCTGGTGATACGTAAACCACATATAAGGGCTCCAATGACTGAACTGGAGGTGGAAAACATGCCCATTTTCATGGCCCATTGTTTCCCCCAAGCAGAGGATTGACTAGACGTTGGTGTCAATAACGTTGGTGTCAATAAGCTTGTTTCAAGAGCTTTTCAACTAAAAAAATATATAAGTGACCAGGGGTGAAACACCCCAGCCCACTTGAGCTGCAGTGAGCCATAAGGAATGTTTTATACCACACTGTGTGTGTGTGGACTCTTAAAGTCATCAATTAAATGTCATATGCACAACAAATGAAAACTACAGAAGTAAAGGCGTGTTCTAATAAACGTGCACACTGCTGTATGTATTGATGCCTGCACTATATCCCAGGCCCAGGGAACTAATATTTAGGATGTATACTGCCGTAGGCAAGCATGTATCGATCCATAACTATTAAACACTGAATAGCGCTGAATTTAGAAACACGAAAAGAAACTTAAATTCTAAAGTTTCGACTGCAACTCTTTTCCAGTGTCTTGAGAGACTGTGGCAAAGTGGGTGATTGTGAACAGGTGCAGAGGTGATGCAGTGCAGGAATAACACAGAGATTGTAATCCGATATGGAAAAGGGTTTGTTTATTTTTTATAATCCAGGTCTGGTGACCAAAACAATGATCCCCGGCAATACACAGCAACGTGTAATGCACGGGGTTAAATAATAACGGGTTGCAGTCCCAAACAATAAACACAGGTATCTCTCCCACAATATACAAACACGGTCACCAGTCCTGGGTGCATGCTGTAGTGCTCGTGGCGGATGATACAGTTTAATGAGTGACAATAGTGCAGTGCTGTACCGGGTTTTATGCTGGCCCTCAACGACAGCTCCGAAACATGTTAGCCATCTATAAAACACAATTAACAATGATAGACAAGACAAAAACACAGTCACAATATTGTAAAAATGCTGCACGGGTCCTTCCGAGTTATGTTTCGTAACAAAAGCAAAGGAACCGATTACGATTCTCCGTCCCCCTTATATGCTGTCATGCATGACCCCTTGGTAAACGAATGCAGCTGCCTTTTCTATCTGCAGCTGCTAAATTGTTTCCCTTCTGGGTCAATACGTTCTTGCAACAGAGTCTCGCCTTCTTCCAGACTGACCGACTTCCCGACCCGGGGAAAGAACTGTCAGGCCAGCCCATCCAAAGAACTCTGTCCTCGCTGCTGAGCGCCCTCACAGGTCAGGAGGGAGATTCGTTATATTCCTATCAGAGACTTCCAGTTGTAACGTTTGTCCTTGAATTTCAAGTTTCTTGTACAGCTTTGGTCAAAGGATTTGCATCACCTAGAATTTTATGATTGAGAGAGAGAGAGAGAGAGAGAGAGAGAGAGAGAGAGAGAGAGAGAGAGAGAGAGAGAGAGAGAGAGAGAGAGAGAGAGAGAGAGAGAGAGAGAGAGAGAGAGAGAGAGAGAGAGAGAGAGAGAGAGAGAGAGAGAGAGAGAGAGAGAGAGAGAGAGAGAGAGAGACTTTCTGACTTTTCAATTTCCTTACAATATGTCATTAACACACCACAGTTCTTCACATTTTTCTATATTATTCATTAATTTATAGTACCCATACTCAATCTTTAGTCTACATTTCACTAACATTTTAAAAATAGTGATCACATCCTCACTCCCCTCCCCCTTCACTCTATTTGTTCTACTCTTGGCTGTGGTGTGTTTTAAAGTGAAACATGTGTTGACCCTGTGTGTGTGTGTCCCATGGTGCTGGTCCTGTGTGTTGTCCAATGGTGTTGACCCTGTGTGTATGTCCCATGGTGATGATCCTGTGTGTGTGTCCCCTGTTGTGCAGCCACGCGCAGGACCGTGCTCAGTCTGGTGAGCTGCTTTGCAGGCGGTGTGTTCCTGGCTACCTGCCTGCTGGACCTGGTCCCTGACTACCTGGCCGGGATCACAGAGGTGTTCGACAGCCTCCAGGTCACTGTGAGTACATGAGAACAGAAGGAAAGCCTGGGAACGAGAACAGGCCGTTAGGCCCATCAAGGCTCATGTTAGCACACCATTCTCCCCTACTGAGGGGAACTCATTTAAAAGCACACAATCTAGTCTTTTTTTAAGTGTTCCCAGTGTTTTAGATCCTACTACGTCACCTGGTATGCTGTTTCATGCATTTATAACTCTCAGTGTAAAAAAGTGCTTCCTACCTTCTGTTCTAAACTTTCTTCCACTCAGCTCCAATGCATGCTCCCTTGTTCTTCTCTCTGTGCTAAACTCATGTATCCAAATTCCCCGCAGTGACACTGATATTTCCTGTGGATTTAAACGCCTCTATTATTTTGCTTTTAATCTTTTTTTTTTTTTTTTTTTTTTTTTTTACTTCCTTTGCTTGCCTGTGCAGCTCCAGTTCCCCCTGCCTGAGTTTATCATGGCTATGGGCTTCTTCCTAGTCCTTGTGATGGAACAAATGGTGCTGGCCTACAAGGACCAATCAGCCAGCTCCCTGGAGGAGAGACGGGCCCTCCTGGGGGACTCCAGCATCCAATCGGGGAGCTGGGATCATCAGGAGCCTGTCCACAGGCACCATGTTCCCAGTAGGGGGGAGGGGGACAGGGATGAGGGGGGGATCCATCTGCACGTCGACTTCAACTCCCACTCCGCCACCCGGAGCTTGATCCTGGTGGTGTCGCTGTCGCTGCACTCTGTATTTGAGGGCCTGGCCGTGGGGCTGCAGGCGCAGCGGGAGAAGGTGCTGGAGATCTGTGCTGCCCTGCTGATCCACAAGTGCGTCATCGCCTTCAGCCTCACCCTGAAGTTGGTGCAGAACCGGCTGCGGAAGGGTGTCGTGGCGGCCTGCCTGCTCCTCTTCTCTGCCATGTCTCCCCTGGGCATCGGGCTGGGCATCACCCTGACGGAGAGCGCCAGTGCCGTGCACCAACTCCCCCGCTCGGTCCTCGAGGGCATAGCGGCCGGGACCTTCCTCTACATCACCTTCCTCGAGATCCTGCCCCACGAGCTGGGCTCCCCGGAGAAGCGCGGCCCCAAGCTGCTGCTGCTGCTCATGGGCTTCGCTGTGGTGACCGGGCTCCTCTTCATCAAGATCTAGAGAGGCTGGCTGTGCACTGGACATGGAAACGTGTGTACCCAGACTCCACCATCACTGAGGAATGTCCTCGCCAGGTTTCATCACAGTTGTTAAAACGGTTTCTGAGATATACGAAAAAATGTGACAGACCTACAGGCGCTGGGGATTCTGCGGGTTACGGGGGCAAAACTATCAGGGACTGGGTCACCTCACCACATAGAGCTCCTGGGTGTAGAGAGGTGATTGGTTTGTGGATCGGAGGACGCCCGCTGCCCTTTCGTTCTCCTGAGCCGTTGTGGGCAGTTGCTGAGTTGAGGGAGCGTAGTTGGACATTCCAAATAGGGGAGTAAAATAATCGAATAAACTGTTCTAAAGCTGTGATACTTAATTTCCATATCTATGTAAGTGATGTAATTGTGATAAAGCTTGTTATACTATGAGGATGTCGAGTGGCTCCCCTGTAAAAGCACCATGAATCCTGCCAGCACAGCCCGATCACACTCTTCACCTGGGGACATACAGGGCTGCTGCACTGTCATGGGGCTCCAATGCGGTTGGGAATCAAGTCGTTTAAGCATGGAGGGTAAAGAGGAGATTGGCTTGACCGTGTGATCAGAGGTGGCTCGTTGACCTTTAGTCCTCTTGATCATTAAGTGTTCTGCAGCCGATTTTGAAAAGAAAAAACAAATACAAAAAATACAATCAGATTTGAATGCAGTATTAGACTTGCTTAGAGCAAGTATGAATCCTGCCTGTTGAAGGCTGCTGTGTGTCTTCAGAAACAATAAAACAACTTTTTGCATGTTTTAACAGAGGGGGGAGGGGGGTTGCAATAAGACACCTGGCCGCCAGTGTATAGAGACGGGGGTCTGTGTAGCTCCACTATTTCCACAGTGGCTTGCATCCTTGGGATGTTGACGTAATCCACAGGGGGAAGCAGAACACGGGGATTGAAAGCACTTTGTGGTGAATGACAGCGTGAGTATATGCTTGCTGGCTGTTTTGATGCCATGACAGACCCCACCTGCCACGGTTACTGCCTGTTCATTTTCAATTCCACGCTGCACACATATATCAGTGTACTAATGAACCACGTCACATATCCATGTCTAAACAGGGTGGCGGAGGTGCTTAGAAACTGATACATATAATTAGCGGGGCCAACATAAAAGTTGTAGTATAAAATGACTTGCAGTATATATTTATAACAATATTATAACTTTTTATTTTGAAGTACTTTCATTGTTTGGCTTGTTTCCTAGATATGCTGTTATTTGTTCTTACATGGGTATGTATAAAGAACACGTACCTGGTTTTCATTGATTGATATTTTACCTGCATTTCAATTACAGTGGGAACTACATTTGAATACACAGTGTAATAATGTTGCTATACCATGGGATCCAGATAGCTCATGTTAATAGTTTTACCTTGGTCCTGTATTTTATCCATCTGTATTGATATACATTATTCACATCAGAATAATTTAAATAGTACTGGAAATAATGTAGTTTAATATAGTCCTTGTTGTAGCACCACACAATTTGGTACACTAAACCATGGGTACGTCAAAGAGAGAGGGCAAGGGTTAAATGGGCATTTAGAGAAAGGGTGCTTCCTCCAGTCCAGGGCAGTCTTGAGGTATTGAGACCCCTCCCTCACCCCCTAAGAGAAAGGGGGCTCCCTCCAGTTTATAAGTTAAATGAAATAGATATATTTCATAAAATATTTTGATTGATTCCGTAGTATATTACATATGTATGCACAGTGTTATTTCAGTATGCATTACAAAGTGCATCGAAGGAAACAAAATAGCACTAAGATGTAACTAATTGTAAGACATTTTATCTTTAGGTTTTTTTAAGGAGAATTATGTATGGGGTTATACAGAACTGACACAAATAATATTAATGGATATTTTAGTTTTCACTTATTCTGTACATGATTTATTTGTGCTTGTGTGGAGAAAGGCCCATCGATAAAGACACAGTTGTTCTTAATTTGTTGCATTAGTACAGCGTGCAGTTTGGATTTGAATCACTTGGGCACAAAACAGCAAGGAGAAGAGGGCTTTGTCACAATAAGAACGCAATTTCCACTATGACCCAATTGAGTGGGACACAGTGGAAGCTAAAGAGGATCTTTGATCTACATGTTCATTTTAATACAGTAGTTAATTGCTTACCTCTTTAATGTCATGTGTGTCCTCCGTCATTCTCTTAGAATATTTAGTAAACCGGGTAATGAACATTCAAGCAAAGATGTAAGTCTCCAACTACTGTGTCTTCTGAAAAGACTCCCGCATGGTGTATTTGATATTAAACAGGTAAGAGGTGTAGATGGGGTCACTTTAATGTGCAGCACACCAATTTAAGTCCATTCTAAGTGTTTTGTGATCACAGTATCAGCTTGAGTGTATCGGTTCATAGTTTTGCACCAAAAGCGAGCAGAGGCGAAAAAAAGAACTATATACCCTATTCTTTAAAATATCACTTTGCAGTGCAAATTTGAAGAACGCAACCACTTAGCAACTTGCAAATTGGTACTGCAATTTAAAGGCCTGTAGTGTCAGACTGGTAGTCCCTAACTGATTCAAGTGTTTTTGGAATGATTCTAGCAAAGACTGATTTATAAGAAAAAAGAGAGATTGACAAACAGCATTTTGTTTTATATGCAGAAACGGGCAACTACAAGAGGGTGTCAAACAAGCTGTGAATGTCTTAGGAGGCTACAGAGTACCTCTGGGTATGAATCCACATGCTCGCAGTACCTGTTCTTAGATGTCCGAAACCACTGTATCGCTGTATATCTGTATACCCTATAAATATCACTTTTTATTGTGTATTTGAGGAACACAACCAATTACAAACTTCTTTTGAATTGCTGTGCTATCAGAATATCAGTGTATAACTTTGCTAGGTATTGCAGTGTATGCTGGGTATCAAAAGGCTTTCACTTTTACAAAAGGCTGTCAAAATTTAAAAAAGGCCCTCAAAGTTACAAAAAATGGGTGTGCTCCTAACCCAACATTTGTCTTTTTAATTCTGTGCATCCAAATACTTGTAGTTAAAAGTTTTAAGAATTAAGCCTATTGTTAGTTGTTCTGTCCTAAACCAGCAGTTTGTCACCCAGATTTATTAAATAAACGGGGGGGGGGTCATCAGATAATTCTCCATTTTATTGTAAGTGAGGTACCGTTCAGTTGAGCGGAAATTGTAAAGGGGTACTCGAGCTGAAACCTCCAGATAGAAGAGGTACAGTTTGAAAAAAAGGTTGAAAACCCCTGACCTACAGTATAAACTATCAGGAATAGATAAGGGAAATGCTGACTAATACAATACAATAGGATTTATTTGAAGTTGTTGAATGGCACTGGTCTCTTAAACCCAGAAGTTCTGATAAACCCCTACGCCTCACTATATACTGATGGACATTACATAAGCAAATGCGATGTCCTTTTTTTTTTTTTTTAGTATACCATGTTCCTAAATCTTTTCTGGGAGAGTAAAAAATACATTAACTTTAATTCATGTACTAAGGGTTACTCTTAAATGAATTAATGGTCCAGTTTATGGTAAACTGTGCATGCATGACTTAGAAACTCGGCTGTCAGCTAAGCAGAATATCTCAAAAACTGGCCTGAATTCGAAAATGCAGAATTTGGGACGTTATCTAAAAACCAGAGCAGCCCAGAAATTGGGATGTTGTCAGAGCGGCCCAGAATTTGGGACGTTATCTAAAAACTAAGCGGACCAGAATTTGGGACGTGAATGAAAACATGGGCAGTCTATATGTAAAACTGTGATTACATTAGAGGTAAAATAATGTATCCTCTAACAAAACTGCAATAGTGTATACATTTTATATTAAAATACATCACAAAAACGATTATAGATATATGCTACTTGAAAGAAAAAACTACACCACCACAGAAAGCCAATTCTTACATTCGTGCATAACATGATAATTCATATAAAGTAATCACCCATAGTTTGTTATATCAGTACAGCGTAATACCACATTATATTTTAATGGAAAGGTTGTGGAAAGCAGATCACTCCCTCTCTGATCACAATGTTAAAAATGCCTGCACGCTTTTCAACCCGTGTGACGAGAATTCATGTGACAGACATGGACCAATCAAAATGCTAGACTGTTATGCGTTTCCATCCCCAAAAACGGCCCGTGTCATACCTCCTCTGGGTAATACACAAAATGGATGCATTTGAGAACTTAACACTTTCAATGCCAACGCGTGGCTACTACTTTGTGAACATACAATTTCGCAAGAATCTAATGGCACTTTTAACGCTGTTATATACACACACACGGGCCCGCACATGTGGAGCCCAGAGCTGCTTAAATGTTAACGTTTGTGACAAATTCGAGATCTGGAAATCCCTCCCCCAACCTGTCATTGCATGAATGATATTAACTTAATACTATGAAAGAGATCAACCAAGAGAGTCGTTCGCTTACGGCCATACCACCTTGAGAACGCCCGATCTCGTCTGATCTCGGAAGCTAAGCAAGGTCGGGCCTGGTTAGTACTTGGATGGGAGACCGCCTGGGAATACCAGGTGCTGTAAGCTTTTCTTTCTGCAGCTTGACAGGGGGCGCTGTTTCCCCTGTTATTTATGTTATTAACCTGGAAGCTGTAAAGATAAACATCGTTTTCATTTTTTGTTTTTTTTTTATTGTCCCATTCCACACGAACAAGTAAGTATTGTATCGGCCTTTACTGGTTTTGAAAACTGAGTTAGGACAGAAAGGGTGATCGTATTATATTCAAAACCGAAACTACCAGTAGCGGTCTGATACAAAAAAATGTGAACAGGGTTAAGACAAAAGTACTGACGAGTTTTGCTAGTTATAGTTAGTTTAATTAATTTAAAAAAAGAAAAAAAAGTTGATAATATACTTTTTATAGTAACAGAACGAGACATGTTTTAAAGCCACAAACTGCGTGTTTAGATTATTGTGCCAAACAAGAGAACAAAACGAGCATATATCAACCAAGAACGGATTTAGTGACGCGTTCATTCATTCGAGTTTATTTATATTATGTGTGACCTTAACAAATGTTTGACCAATGTTTTGCTTTCTTTCTTTTTGAAAGTCGTACATTTGTTCCATTTTTTTATTTCGTTTACGCAGACGTGTATACAGTCCCATCCCTTCTTTCGCGGAACATCTCACATGCTGCTGCACGACTGACGTCGTCCTGTGTAAATGCTGGCATCTTGTCCTCCAATGATAAAGGCGCATGCAAATATATACCGAGAGGCATTACGGGAATGCAATTTATAAATACTTATACTGAAAAATGAAGGAACCCATTACATCCAACAGACTGGAAAGTGCGATATAATAACAATGAAAGTGTTATATTAGGAAAACAATGTTTCTTTAAATTGCAGATGTAGGCACCGTTTCTTTGAAAAGTGTCTCTTGTGGACGGGTGACGAGTCGAAATGTGTACAACTCATACTTACCTGGCAGGGGAGATACCATGATCATGAAGGTGGTTCACCCAGGGCGAGGCTCGGCCATTGCACTCCGGCTGTGCTGACCCCTGCGAATTCCCCAAATGCGGGAATCTCGACTGCATAATTTCTGGTAGTGGGGGACTGCGTTCGCGCTCTCCCCTGAAACTATGGTCAAAGACAGAAACAAACACGAGCCTGTGGAAGGAAGGACATGAGCAGTTATTCAACAAGTGTCCAGCAGGTGGATTCGGCAGACAGAGAGGCAGGTTTTCTTTAAGTAGCTAAATCTTTTGATCTTTCTCACTGTCGAATAAATAGCTACGTGGTTCCTGCACATCTATTTCCATGTTTCCTTATTTTTTACTGAGAACACTAAAAGTAAAGAGTCAGCAGTGCCTGTATCAAAGGTTTTATTTTTTATTTTAAATAACTGGAAATCATTTTCAAGGTTATCAGTTTTATTTATTTATTTAGTAGATGTTTTTATTCAAAGCAACTTACAGATAAACTGTGCATCACAACTGCTGCTGCAGAGTCACTTACAATAGGACCTGGGTTTTACATCTCATTTGAAGGAAGGAGCACAAGGAGGTTAAGTGACTTGCTCAGGGACAGGGTCACACACAATGAGCCAGTGGCTGAGCTGGGATTGAACCAGGAACCTCCTGGTAACAAGAGCTTTTCTTTAACCACCTGACCACTAAGCCCCTTAAAACATATCTTGGCAGACAAACACTTTAATTAGACAACATAAAACCACATACAAGCAGATTTCCATTACATGAGAGTAGATGTTAAAACTTCATGCTGATTTGAACTCAGCTCTCACCAAGATAAGCACCAACTAAGACGTAGCTTTGCAGTAAACTAATGTGATCCATCTGTGTCTCCATCCATTTGCGTTTCCTTCCATATGATGATGCAGATATCCTTCTGGCTGGTGTTGATGGCTGACGTGTAATGCTGGCTCCAAGGATCAGCTTATTTTACCTCCATAGCGCATCAGCACGCACAACGGCTGCGATGCTGGCTTCGGGGATCAACCACAATGCGGTCTCCCCAGCGCATCAGCATGAAAACCGTCTGGATTGAGCTAAGTAGGGTACATCTCTGGGGTCTTCAAGTGGGCACCTTCCATCCTCAGTGTTTTGTCGACTAGTCCACTGTCGACATCTCAAGAGGGCTCGACAGTGATTCTGGCTTCCCAACATCACCCCTCTCCATCCCCCACTCAACTCAGCCCAGCTTACTTACCCGTCCATCAGCGTATCTTTCTTTCTTTCTATTGTACTTGAGATCCCCAACGAGAATCTTTCCGTCTCAACCACAGCCAATTGCTGCTCCTCTCTGCTGCTTCAGATAAGTTCTTCACTGTGCGATGCAACTCTTGGCCACTGAATCCGACGTCTCTGAGAAACCGGGTTGTAGAGTGTGCCACAAATCCTCGACAACCCACCTCCACTGGATAAACCCGGACCCTCCATCCTCGCTGTTCCGCTTCAGCGGCTAGTTGAGCATACCGCAGTTTCTTCCTCTCATACGCCTCATCTACAGCATCCCCCCATGGCACTGTTAACTCTACCAGGTGAACAAGGCGTGCTGATCCAGACCACAAGACAATATCTGGTCGAAGGTTAGTGGTGGCAATCTCAGGTGGAAAAATAAGCCGTTGACCAACAGCTTCCAGTTGTCCTGGGCGAGGCTTTGTTTTAACGCCTTTTCTTGGCGGTTGCTCTCCTGGGTGGAGGAATGTTGTCTTTTGTGTGTAATGTTTTGATGGAACTGGTGGCAACTTATTGGTCATGTTACGCTTGTCTTCCAATGCTAAGGCCTGTCAAAATGTGCCTTAATGTTGCAGGTGATGAACACAAAGGACATAAGGGATCCTCTTCTACCTAGAGGTTTAGGTTCTGTGGTGATGGGAGAACATCATATGTTGACCTGATGAGGAAACTGATCCTGCTCTGTTCCATTGTCCATAGGTCTTGCCAGCCAATCTTGCGTTGTTCCACACTCTCCCATCTCATCCATTCTCCCTGCTTGGCCTGGGAAACGGCCTTTACGCACCTCATCCTCTCCTCCTGTTTTTGCACCTCGTTGACCACCAGCTTCCTCTGTTGAGCTGAGGCTGCCTTGTGCCATGTAGGAGGAGCTGAACTGAGACCAAGAACCCCTCTTCTATGCTGAACTTGCCCCATGATATCACCGATTCGAAGGGCAGCCTTTGCATAATAAGCAGAAAACATCTGTTTATTAGACTGGTTAAGATTTACAGATGTAGCTTAGTACTGCATTATTCGTTTGTCCCTTAATTAGCCTGTCTGTTTCCTAGACAGAACAAGATTAGGCACATCCAACAGGACCACACACACAGCTACTACTACCGTTGTGCACAGCATCATTACTGTAATAACTTCAGTATTCCAAAAGATCATTAAATACAACTATAAAACAAAACATAAAACTCGAAATTAAACCTAACACACGTGATCCATGCAGAAACCCTTACTCTTTAAGAAATGTGAGCCATGAAGTAAAATACAGGTAAACAACACCTCCCTGCACAGGTTATGTAAATGTCCGGTTTCAATCCAGCGAGGGGCGAGAGTTTTCAAGCAGCACTACACTCATGCACAGCACAACAAATTGACAGCACTAAGATGTAACTAATTGTAAGACATTTTATCTTTAGGTTTTTTTAAGGAGAATTATGTATGGGGTTATACAGAACTGACACAAATAATATTAATGGATATTTTAGTTTTCACTTATTCTGTACATGATTTATTTGTGCTTGTGTGGAGAAAGGCCCATCGATAAAGACACAGTTGTTCTTAGTTTGTTGCATTAGTACAGCGTGCAGTTTGGATTTGAATCACTTGGGCACAAAACAGCAAGGAGAAGAGGGCTTTGTCACAATAAGAACGCAATTTCCACTATGACCCAATTGAGTGGGACACAGTGGAAGCTAAAGAGGATCTTTGATCTACATGTTCATTTTAATACAGTAGTTAATTGCTTACCTCTTTAATGTCATGTGTGTCCTCCGTCATTCTCTTAGAATATTTAGTAAACCGGGTAATGAACATTCAAGCAAAGATGTAAGTCTCCAACTACTGTGTCTTCTGAAAAGACTCCCGCATGGTGTATTTGATATTAAACAGGTAAGAGGTGTAGATGGGGTCACTTTAATGTGCAGCACACCAATTTAAGTCCATTCTAAGTGTTTTGTGATCACAGTATCAGCTTGAGTGTATCGGTTCATAGTTTTGCACCAAAAGCGAGCAGAGGCGAAAAAAAGAACTATATACCCTATTCTTTAAAATATCACTTTGCAGTGCAAATTTGAAGAACGCAACCACTTAGCAACTTGCAAATTGGTACTGCAATTTAAAGGCCTGTAGTGTCAGACTGGTAGTCCCTAACTGATTCAAGTGTTTTTGGAATGATTCTAGCAAAGACTGATTTATAAGAAAAAAGAGAGATTGACAAACAGCATTTTGTTTTATATGCAGAAACAGGCAACTACAAGAGGGTGTCAAACAAGCTGTGAATGTCTTAGGAGGCTACAGAGTACCTCTGGGTATGAATCCACATGCTCGCAGTACCTGTTCTTAGATGTCCGAAACCACTGTATCGCTGTATATCTGTATACCCTATAAATATCACTTTTTATTGTGTATTTGAGGAACACAACCAATTACAAACTTCTTTTGAATTGCTGTGCTATCAGAATATCAGTGTATAACTTTGCTAGGTATTGCAGTGTATGCTGGGTATCAAAAGGCTTTCCCTTTTACAAAAGGCTGTCAAAATTTAAAAAAGGCCCTCAAAGTTACAAAAAATGGGTGTGCTCCTAACCCAACATTTGTCTTTTTAATTCTGTGCATCCAAATACTTGTAGTTAAAAGTTTTAAGAATTAAGCCTATTGTTAGTTGTTCTGTCCTAAACCAGCAGTTTGTCACCCAGATTTATTAAATAAACGGGGGGGGGGTCATCAGATAATTCTCCATTTTATTGTAAGTGAGGTACCGTTCAGTTGAGCGGAAATTGTAAAGGGGTACTCGAGCTGAAACCTCCAGATAGAAGAGGTACAGTTTGAAAAAAAGGTTGAAAACCCCTGACCTACAGTATAAACTATCAGGAATAGATAAGGGAAATGCTGACTAATACAATACAATAGGATTTATTTGAAGTTGTTGAATGGCACTGGTCTCTTAAACCCAGAAGTTCTGATAAACCCCTACGCCTCACTATATACTGATGGACATTACATAAGCAAATGCGATGTCCTTTTTTTTTTTTTTTAGTATACCATGTTCCTAAATCTTTTCTGGGAGAGTAAAAAATACATTAACTTTAATTCATGTACTAAGGGTTACTCTTAAATGAATTAATGGTCCAGTTTATGGTAAACTGTGCATGCATGACTTAGAAACTCGGCTGTCAGCTAAGCAGAATATCTCAAAAACTGGCCTGAATTCGAAAATGCAGAATTTGGGACGTTATCTAAAAACCAGAGCAGCCCAGAAATTGGGATGTTGTCAGAGCGGCCCAGAATTTGGGACGTTATCTAAAAACTAAGCGGACCAGAATTTGGGACGTGAATGAAAACATGGGCAGTCTATATGTAAAACTGTGATTACATTAGAGGTAAAATAATGTATCCTCTAACAAAACTGCAATAGTGTATACATTTTATATTAAAATACATCACAAAAACGATTATAGATATATGCTACTTGAAAGAAAAAACTACACCACCACAGAAAGCCAATTCTTACATTCGTGCATAACATGATAATTCATATAAAGTAATCACCCATAGTTTGTTATATCAGTACAGCGTAATACCACATTATATTTTAATGGAAAGGTTGTGGAAAGCAGATCACTCCCTCTCTGATCACAATGTTAAAAATGCCTGCACGCTTTTCAACCCGTGTGACGAGAATTCATGTGACAGACATGGACCAATCAAAATGCTAGACTGTTATGCGTTTCCATCCCCAAAAACGGCCCGTGTCATACCTCCTCTGGGTAATACACAAAATGGATGCATTTGAGAACTTAACACTTTCAATGCCAACGCGTGGCTACTACTTTGTGAACATACAATTTCGCAAGAATCTAATGGCACTTTTAACGCTGTTATATACACACACACGGGCCCGCACATGTGGAGCCCAGAGCTGCTTAAATGTTAACGTTTGTGACAAATTCGAGATCTGGAAATCCCTCCCCCAACCTGTCATTGCATGAATGATATTAACTTAATACTATGAAAGAGATCAACCAAGAGAGTCGTTCGCTTACGGCCATACCACCTTGAGAACGCCCGATCTCGTCTGATCTCGGAAGCTAAGCAAGGTCGGGCCTGGTTAGTACTTGGATGGGAGACCGCCTGGGAATACCAGGTGCTGTAAGCTTTTCTTTCTGCAGCTTGACAGGGGGCGCTGTTTCCCCTGTTATTTATGTTATTAACCTGGAAGCTGTAAAGATAAACATCGTTTTCATTTTTTGTTTTTTTTTTATTGTCCCATTCCACACGAACAAGTAAGTATTGTATCGGCCTTTACTGGTTTTGAAAACTGAGTTAGGACAGAAAGGGTGATCGTATTATATTCAAAACCGAAACTACCAGTAGCGGTCTGATACAAAAAAATGTGAACAGGGTTAAGACAAAAGTACTGACGAGTTTTGCTAGTTATAGTTAGTTTAATTAATTTAAAAAAAGAAAAAAAAGTTGATAATATACTTTTTATAGTAACAGAACGAGACATGTTTTAAAGCCACAAACTGCGTGTTTAGATTATTGTGCCAAACAAGAGAACAAAACGAGCATATATCAACCAAGAACGGATTTAGTGACGCGTTCATTCATTCGAGTTTATTTATATTATGTGTGACCTTAACAAATGTTTGACCAATGTTTTGCTTTCTTTCTTTTTGAAAGTCGTACATTTGTTCCATTTTTTTATTTCGTTTACGCAGACGTGTATACAGTCCCATCCCTTCTTTCGCGGAACATCTCACATGCTGCTGCACGACTGACGTCGTCCTGTGTAAATGCTGGCATCTTGTCCTCCAATGATAAAGGCGCATGCAAATATATACCGAGAGGCATTACGGGAATGCAATTTATAAATACTTATACTGAAAAATGAAGGAACCCATTACATCCAACAGACTGGAAAGTGCGATATAATAACAATGAAAGTGTTATATTAGGAAAACAATGTTTCTTTAAATTGCAGATGTAGGCACCGTTTCTTTGAAAAGTGTCTCTTGTGGACGGGTGACGAGTCGAAATGTGTACAACTCATACTTACCTGGCAGGGGAGATACCATGATCATGAAGGTGGTTCACCCAGGGCGAGGCTCGGCCATTGCACTCCGGCTGTGCTGACCCCTGCGAATTCCCCAAATGCGGGAATCTCGACTGCATAATTTCTGGTAGTGGGGGACTGCGTTCGCGCTCTCCCCTGAAACTATGGTCAAAGACAGAAACAAACACGAGCCTGTGGAAGGAAGGACATGAGCAGTTATTCAACAAGTGTCCAGCAGGTGGATTCGGCAGACAGAGAGGCAGGTTTTCTTTAAGTAGCTAAATCTTTTGATCTTTCTCACTGTCGAATAAATAGCTACGTGGTTCCTGCACATCTATTTCCATGTTTCCTTATTTTTTACTGAGAACACTAAAAGTAAAGAGTCAGCAGTGCCTGTATCAAAGGTTTTATTTTTTATTTTAAATAACTGGAAATCATTTTCAAGGTTATCAGTTTTATTTATTTATTTAGTAGATGTTTTTATTCAAAGCAACTTACAGATAAACTGTGCATCACAACTGCTGCTGCAGAGTCACTTACAATAGGACCTGGGTTTTACATCTCATTTGAAGGAAGGAGCACAAGGAGGTTAAGTGACTTGCTCAGGGACAGGGTCACACACAATGAGCCAGTGGCTGAGCTGGGATTGAACCAGGAACCTCCTGGTAACAAGAGCTTTTCTTTAACCACCTGACCACTAAGCCCCTTAAAACATATCTTGGCAGACAAACACTTTAATTAGACAACATAAAACCACATACAAGCAGATTTCCATTACATGAGAGTAGATGTTAAAACTTCATGCTGATTTGAACTCAGCTCTCACCAAGATAAGCACCAACTAAGACGTAGCTTTGCAGTAAACTAATGTGATCCATCTGTGTCTCCATCCATTTGCGTTTCCTTCCATATGATGATGCAGATATCCTTCTGGCTGGTGTTGATGGCTGACGTGTAATGCTGGCTCCAAGGATCAGCTTATTTTACCTCCATAGCGCATCAGCACGCACAACGGCTGCGATGCTGGCTTCGGGGATCAACCACAATGCGGTCTCCCCAGCGCATCAGCATGAAAACCGTCTGGATTGAGCTAAGTAGGGTACATCTCTGGGGTCTTCAAGTGGGCACCTTCCATCCTCAGTGTTTTGTCGACTAGTCCACTGTCGACATCTCAAGAGGGCTCGACAGTGATTCTGGCTTCCCAACATCACCCCTCTCCATCCCCCACTCAACTCAGCCCAGCTTACTTACCCGTCCATCAGCGTATCTTTCTTTCTTTCTATTGTACTTGAGATCCCCAACGAGAATCTTTCCGTCTCAACCACAGCCAATTGCTGCTCCTCTCTGCTGCTTCAGATAAGTTCTTCACTGTGCGATGCAACTCTTGGCCACTGAATCCGACGTCTCTGAGAAACCGGGTTGTAGAGTGTGCCACAAATCCTCGACAACCCACCTCCACTGGATAAACCCGGACCCTCCATCCTCGCTGTTCCGCTTCAGCGGCTAGTTGAGCATACCGCAGTTTCTTCCTCTCATACGCCTCATCTACAGCATCCCCCCATGGCACTGTTAACTCTACCAGGTGAACAAGGCGTGCTGATCCAGACCACAAGACAATATCTGGTCGAAGGTTAGTGGTGGCAATCTCAGGTGGAAAAATAAGCCGTTGACCAACAGCTTCCAGTTGTCCTGGGCGAGGCTTTGTTTTAACGCCTTTTCTTGGCGGTTGCTCTCCTGGGTGGAGGAATGTTGTCTTTTGTGTGTAATGTTTTGATGGAACTGGTGGCAACTTATTGGTCATGTTACGCTTGTCTTCCAATGCTAAGGCCTGTCAAAATGTGCCTTAATGTTGCAGGTGATGAACACAAAGGACATAAGGGATCCTCTTCTACCTAGAGGTTTAGGTTCTGTGGTGATGGGAGAACATCATATGTTGACCTGATGAGGAAACTGATCCTGCTCTGTTCCATTGTCCATAGGTCTTGCCAGCCAATCTTGCGTTGTTCCACACTCTCCCATCTCATCCATTCTCCCTGCTTGGCCTGGGAAACGGCCTTTACGCACCTCATCCTCTCCTCCTGTTTTTGCACCTCGTTGACCACCAGCTTCCTCTGTTGAGCTGAGGCTGCCTTGTGCCATGTAGGAGGAGCTGAACTGAGACCAAGAACCCCTCTTCTATGCTGAACTTGCCCCATGATATCACCGATTCGAAGGGCAGCCTTTGCATAATAAGCAGAAAACATCTGTTTATTAGACTGGTTAAGATTTACAGATGTAGCTTAGTACTGCATTATTCGTTTGTCCCTTAATTAGCCTGTCTGTTTCCTAGACAGAACAAGATTAGGCACATCCAACAGGACCACACACACAGCTACTACTACCGTTGTGCACAGCATCATTACTGTAATAACTTCAGTATTCCAAAAGATCATTAAATACAACTATAAAACAAAACATAAAACTCGAAATTAAACCTAACACACGTGATCCATGCAGAAACCCTTACTCTTTAAGAAATGTGAGCCATGAAGTAAAATACAGGTAAACAACACCTCCCTGCACAGGTTATGTAAATGTCCGGTTTCAATCCAGCGAGGGGCGAGAGTTTTCAAGCAGCACTACACTCATGCACAGCACAACAAATTGACAGCACTAAGATGTAACTAATTGTAAGACATTTTATCTTTAGGTTTTTTTAAGGAGAATTATGTATGGGGTTATACAGAACTGACACAAATAATATTAATGGATATTTTAGTTTTCACTTATTCTGTACATGATTTATTTGTGCTTGTGTGGAGAAAGGCCCATCGATAAAGACACAGTTGTTCTTAGTTTGTTGCATTAGTACAGCGTGCAGTTTGGATTTGAATCACTTGGGCACAAAACAGCAAGGAGAAGAGGGCTTTGTCACAATAAGAACGCAATTTCCACTATGACCCAATTGAGTGGGACACAGTGGAAGCTAAAGAGGATCTTTGATCTACATGTTCATTTTAATACAGTAGTTAATTGCTTACCTCTTTAATGTCATGTGTGTCCTCCGTCATTCTCTTAGAATATTTAGTAAACCGGGTAATGAACATTCAAGCAAAGATGTAAGTCTCCAACTACTGTGTCTTCTGAAAAGACTCCCGCATGGTGTATTTGATATTAAACAGGTAAGAGGTGTAGATGGGGTCACTTTAATGTGCAGCACACCAATTTAAGTCCATTCTAAGTGTTTTGTGATCACAGTATCAGCTTGAGTGTATCGGTTCATAGTTTTGCACCAAAAGCGAGCAGAGGCGAAAAAAAGAACTATATACCCTATTCTTTAAAATATCACTTTGCAGTGCAAATTTGAAGAACGCAACCACTTAGCAACTTGCAAATTGGTACTGCAATTTAAAGGCCTGTAGTGTCAGACTGGTAGTCCCTAACTGATTCAAGTGTTTTTGGAATGATTCTAGCAAAGACTGATTTATAAGAAAAAAGAGAGATTGACAAACAGCATTTTGTTTTATATGCAGAAACAGGCAACTACAAGAGGGTGTCAAACAAGCTGTGAATGTCTTAGGAGGCTACAGAGTACCTCTGGGTATGAATCCACATGCTCGCAGTACCTGTTCTTAGATGTCCGAAACCACTGTATCGCTGTATATCTGTATACCCTATAAATATCACTTTTTATTGTGTATTTGAGGAACACAACCAATTACAAACTTCTTTTGAATTGCTGTGCTATCAGAATATCAGTGTATAACTTTGCTAGGTATTGCAGTGTATGCTGGGTATCAAAAGGCTTTCCCTTTTACAAAAGGCTGTCAAAATTTAAAAAAGGCCCTCAAAGTTACAAAAAATGGGTGTGCTCCTAACCCAACATTTGTCTTTTTAATTCTGTGCATCCAAATACTTGTAGTTAAAAGTTTTAAGAATTAAGCCTATTGTTAGTTGTTCTGTCCTAAACCAGCAGTTTGTCACCCAGATTTATTAAATAAACGGGGGGGGGGTCATCAGATAATTCTCCATTTTATTGTAAGTGAGGTACCGTTCAGTTGAGCGGAAATTGTAAAGGGGTACTCGAGCTGAAACCTCCAGATAGAAGAGGTACAGTTTGAAAAAAAGGTTGAAAACCCCTGACCTACAGTATAAACTATCAGGAATAGATAAGGGAAATGCTGACTAATACAATACAATAGGATTTATTTGAAGTTGTTGAATGGCACTGGTCTCTTAAACCCAGAAGTTCTGATAAACCCCTACGCCTCACTATATACTGATGGACATTACATAAGCAAATGCGATGTCCTTTTTTTTTTTTTTTAGTATACCATGTTCCTAAATCTTTTCTGGGAGAGTAAAAAATACATTAACTTTAATTCATGTACTAAGGGTTACTCTTAAATGAATTAATGGTCCAGTTTATGGTAAACTGTGCATGCATGACTTAGAAACTCGGCTGTCAGCTAAGCAGAATATCTCAAAAACTGGCCTGAATTCGAAAATGCAGAATTTGGGACGTTATCTAAAAACCAGAGCAGCCCAGAAATTGGGATGTTGTCAGAGCGGCCCAGAATTTGGGACGTTATCTAAAAACTAAGCGGACCAGAATTTGGGACGTGAATGAAAACATGGGCAGTCTATATGTAAAACTGTGATTACATTAGAGGTAAAATAATGTATCCTCTAACAAAACTGCAATAGTGTATACATTTTATATTAAAATACATCACAAAAACGATTATAGATATATGCTACTTGAAAGAAAAAACTACACCACCACAGAAAGCCAATTCTTACATTCGTGCATAACATGATAATTCATATAAAGTAATCACCCATAGTTTGTTATATCAGTACAGCGTAATACCACATTATATTTTAATGGAAAGGTTGTGGAAAGCAGATCACTCCCTCTCTCTGATCACAATGTTAAAAATGCCTGCACGCTTTTCAACCCGTGTGACGAGAAATTCATGTGACAGACATGGACCAATCAAAATGCTAGACTGTTATGCGTTTCCATCCCCAAAAACGGCCCGTGTCATACCTCCTCTGGGTAATACACAAAATGGATGCATTTGAGAACTTAACACTTTCAATGCCAACGCGTGGCTACTACTTTGTGAACATACAATTTCGCAAGAATCTAATGGCACTTTTAACGCTGTTATATACACACACACGGGCCCGCACATGTGGAGCCCAGAGCTGTTTAAATGTTAACGTTTGTGACAAATTCGAGATCTGGAAATCCCTCCCCCAACCTGTCATTGCATGAATGATATTAACTTAATACTATGAAAGAGATCAACCAAGAGAGTCGTTCGCTTACGGCCATACCACCTTGAGAACGCCCGATCTCGTCTGATCTCGGAAGCTAAGCAAGGTCGGGCCTGGTTAGTACTTGGATGGGAGACCGCCTGGGAATACCAGGTGCTGTAAGCTTTTCTTTCTGCAGCTTGACAGGGGGCGCTGTTTCCCCTGTTATTTATGTTATTAACCTGGAAGCTGTAAAGATAAACATCGTTTTCATTTTTTGTTTTTTTTTATTGTCCCATTCCACACACGAACAAGTAAGTATTGTATCGGCCTTTACTGGTTTTGAAAACTGAGTTAGGACAGAAAGGGTGATCGTATTATATTCAAAACCGAAACTACCAGTAGCGGTCTGATACAAAAAAATGTGAACAGGGTTAAGACAAAAGTACTGACGAGTTTTGCTAGTTATAGTTAGTTTAATTAATTTAAAAAAAGAAAAAAAAGTTGATAATATACTTTTTATAGTAACAGAACGAGACATGTTTTAAAGCCACAAACTGCGTGTTTAGATTATTGTGCCAAACAAGAGAACAAAACGAGCATACATCAACCAAGAACAGATTTAGTGACGCGTTCATTCATTCGAGTTTATTTATATTATGTGTGACCTTAACAAATGTTTGACCAATGTTTTGCTTTCTTTCTTTTTGAAAGTCGTACATTTGTTCCATTTTTTTATTTCGTTTACGCAGACGTGTATACAGTCCCATCCCTTCTTTCGCGGAACATCTCACATGCTGCTGCACGACTGACGTCGTCCTGTGTAAATGCTGGCATCTTGTCCTCCAATGATAAAGGCGCATGCAAATATATACCGAGAGGCATTACGGGAATGCAATTTATAAATACTTATACTGAAAAATGAAGGAACCCATTACATCCAACAGACTGGAAAGTGTGATATAATAACAATGAAAGTGTTATATTAGGAAAACAATGTTTCTTTAAATTGCAGATGTAGGCACCGTTTCTTTGAAAAGTGTCTCTTGTGGACGGGTGACGAGTCGAAATGTGTACAACTCATACTTACCTGGCAGGGGAGATACCATGATCATGAAGGTGGTTCACCCAGGGCGAGGCTCGGCCATTGCACTCCGGCTGTGCTGACCCCTGCGAATTCCCCAAATGCGGGAATCTCGACTGCATAATTTCTGGTAGTGGGGGACTGCGTTCGCGCTCTCCCCTGAAACTATGGTCAAAGACAGAAACAAACACGAGCCTGTGGAAGGAAGGACATGAGCAGTTATTCAACAAGTGTCCAGCAGGTGGATTCGGCAGACAGAGAGGCAGGTTTTCTTTAAGTAGCTAAATCTTTTGATCTTTCTCACTGTCGAATAAATAGCTACGTGGTTCCTGCACATCTATTTCCATGTTTCCTTATTTTTTACTGAGAACACTAAAAGTAAAGAGTCAGCAGTGCCTGTATCAAAGGTTTTATTTTTTATTTTAAATAACTGGAAATCATTTTCAAGGTTATCAGTTTTATTTATTTATTTAGTAGATGTTTTTATTCAAAGCAACTTACAGATAAACTGTGCATCACAACTGCTGCTGCAGAGTCACTTACAATAGGACCTGGGTTTTACATCTCATTTGAAGGAAGGAGCACAAGGAGGTTAAGTGACTTGCTCAGGGACAGGGTCACACACAATGAGCCAGTGGCTGAGCTGGGATTGAACCAGGAACCTCCTGGTAACAAGAGCTTTTCTTTAACCACCTGACCACTAAGCCCCTTAAAACATATCTTGGCAGACAAACACTTTAATTAGACAACATAAAACCACATACAAGCAGATTTCCATTACATGAGAGTAGATGTTAAAACTTCATGCTGATTTGAACTCAGCTCTCACCAAGATAAGCACCAACTAAGACGTAGCTTTGCAGTAAACTAATGTGATCCATCTGTGTCTCCATCCATTTGCGTTTCCTTCCATATGATGATGCAGATATCCTTCTGGCTGGTGTTGATGGCTGACGTGTAATGCTGGCTCCAAGGATCAGCTTATTTTACCTCCATAGCGCATCAGCACGCACAACGGCTGCGATGCTGGCTTCGGGGATCAACCACAATGCGGTCTCCCCAGCGCATCAGCATGAAAACCGTCTGGATTGAGCTAAGTAGGGTACATCTCTGGGGTCTTCAAGTGGGCACCTTCCATCCTCAGTGTTTTGTCGACTAGTCCACTGTCGACATCTCAAGAGGGCTCGACAGTGATTCTGGCTTCCCAACATCACCCCTCTCCATCCCCCACTCAACTCAGCCCAGCTTACTTACCCGTCCATCAGCGTATCTTTCTTTCTTTCTATTGTACTTGAGATCCCCAACGAGAATCTTTCCGTCTCAACCACAGCCAATTGCTGCTCCTCTCTGCTGCTTCAGATAAGTTCTTCACTGTGCGATGCAACTCTTGGCCACTGAATCCGACGTCTCTGAGAAACCGGGTTGTAGAGTGTGCCACAAATCCTCGACAACCCACCTCCACTGGATAAACCCGGACCCTCCATCCTCGCTGTTCCGCTTCAGCGGCTAGTTGAGCATACCGCAGTTTCTTCCTCTCATACGCCTCATCTACAGCATCCCCCCATGGCACTGTTAACTCTACCAGGTGAACAAGGCGTGCTGATCCAGACCACAAGACAATATCTGGTCGAAGGTTAGTGGTGGCAATCTCAGGTGGAAAAATAAGCCGTTGACCAACAGCTTCCAGTTGTCCTGGGCGAGGCTTTGTTTTAACGCCTTTTCTTGGCGGTTGCTCTCCTGGGTGGAGGAATGTTGTCTTTTGTGTGTAATGTTTTGATGGAACTGGTGGCAACTTATTGGTCATGTTACGCTTGTCTTCCAATGCTAAGGCCTGTCAAAATGTGCCTTAATGTTGCAGGTGATGAACACAAAGGACATAAGGGATCCTCTTCTACCTAGAGGTTTAGGTTCTGTGGTGATGGGAGAACATCATATGTTGACCTGATGAGGAAACTGATCCTGCTCTGTTCCATGTCCATAGGTCTTGCCAGCCAATCTTGCGTTGTTCCACACTCTCCCATCTCATCCATTCTCCCTGCTTGGCCTGGGAAACGGCCTTTACGCACCTCATCCTCTCCTCCTGTTTTTGCACCTCGTTGACCACCAGCTTCCTCTGTTGAGCTGAGGCTGCCTTGTGCCATGTAGGAGGAGCTGAACTGAGACCAAGAACCCCTCTTCTATGCTGAACTTGCCCCATGATATCACCGATTCGAAGGGCAGCCTTTGCATAATAAGCAGAAAACATCTGTTTATTAGACTGGTTAAGATTTACAGATGTAGCTTAGTACTGCATTATTCGTTTGTCCCTTAATTAGCCTGTCTGTTTCCTAGACAGAACAAGATTAGGCACATCCAACAGGACCACACACACAGCTACTACTACCGTTGTGCACAGCATCATTACTGTAATAACTTCAGTATTCCAAAAGATCATTAAATACAACTATAAAACAAAACATAAAACTCGAAATTAAACCTAACACACGTGATCCATGCAGAAACCCTTACTCTTTAAGAAATGTGAGCCATGAAGTAAAATACAGGTAAACAACACCTCCCTGCACAGGTTATGTAAATGTCCGGTTTCAATCCAGCGAGGGGCGAGAGTTTTCAAGCAGCACTACACTCATGCACAGGACAACAAATTGACAGCTCTCCCAGAAGCTTCCAGCAGGGGGCATGTTCAATACTGTATTATTATTATTATTATTATTATTATTATTATTATTAATAATAATAATAATAATAATAATAATAATATCTCTGTATGCATGTCTGTGTCCCTATACATATTTTTTATTCTATTTTATTTTATGTACTGTTTTTAACTTTCTGGGTCACATTTCGTCACGAATTGAGGAATTAAGAATGGTGTGTGCAACATATTAAACTATCATATTTGTTCCTGTGTGGGATGGGACAATAAAAAAATAAAAAATGAAAACGATGTTTATCTTTACAGCTTCCAGGTTAATAACATAAATAACAGGGGAAACAGCGCCCCCTGTCAAGCTGCAGAAAAAAAGCTCACAGCACCTGGTATTCCCAGGTGATCTCCCATCCAAGTACTAACCAGGCCCGACCTTGCTTAGCTTCCGAGATCAGACGAGATCGGGCGTTCTCAAGGTGGTATGGCCGTAAGCGAACGACTCTCTTGGTTGATCTCTTTCATAGTATTAAGTTAATATCATTCATGCAATGACAGGTTGGGGGAGGGATTTCCAGATCTCGAATTTGTCACAAACGTTAACATTTAAGCAGCTCTGGGCTCCACATGTGCGGGCCCGTGTGTGTGTGTGTATATAACAGCGTTAAAAGTGCCATTAGATTCTTGCGAAATTGTATGTTCACAAAGTAGTAGCCACGCGTTGGCATTGAAAGTGTTAAGTTCTCAAAGGCATCCATTTCGTATATTACCCTCTTTTAGGTTGAATCTGCAGCAGTGTTGTAATGGATATCAGCTGTACTGAGCTGTGTTGCCGCTGGAGGACTGTATGCCCTGAAACCAATTTGATGTTTATTCTACAAAATAAATCCCCCTTTCAAACAACTCGTGTGGTTCTTTAGGCTGAGCAGTACTGCAAGGGTCCCTCTTCTCCAGTTAGAGACAGCATACATGTGGTTACATGATACATGGATGAAGGCTTATTGTGACCTATTCGACTCCTCGAGACCATCGCTTTCAATTCAAACACAGAATGTCTCGTTTTCAATCGCTCGACAACACCCACAGTACAGAAATGTGCATTAATGATCAACAAAATGAGAATACGTTAAAAAAAAAATGATGTAAAGCTGGTAGATTCGTATCTCAGAGGAACGGGAAATTAAAACAAGGTAAAGGCAATCATCTAAATAAAGCTGAATCAATAACGGATGCGGGAATCTCCTTCCTTCCACAGGCTCGTGTTTGTTTCTGTCTTTGACCATAGTTTCAGGGGAGAGCGCGAACGCAGTCCCCCACTACCAGAAATTATGCAGTCGAGATTCCCGCATTTGGGGAATTCGCAGGGGTCAGCACAGCCGGAGTGCAATGGCCGAGCCTCGCCCTGGGTGAATCACCTTCATGATCATGGTATCTCCCCTGCCAGGTAAGTATGAGTTGTACACATTTCGACTCGTCACCCGTCCACAAGAGACACTTTTCAAAGAAACGGTGCCTACATCTGCAATTTAAAGAAACATTGTTTTCCTAATATAACACTGTCATTGTTATTATATCGCACTTTCCAGTCTGTTGGGTGTAATGGGTTCCTTCATTTTTCAGTATAAGTATTTATAAATTGCATTCCCGTAATGCCTCTCGGTATATATTTGCATGCGCCTTTATCATTGGAGGACAAGATGCCAGCATTTACACAGGACGACGTCAGTCGTGCAGCAGCATGTGAGATGTTCCGCGAAAGAAGGGATGGGACTGTATACACGTCTGCGTAAACGAAATAAAAAAAATGGAACAAATGTACGACTTTCAAAAAGAAAGAAAGCAAAACATTGGTCAAACATTTGTTAAGGTCACACATAATATAAATAAACTCGAATGAATGAACGCGTCACTAAATCCGTTCTTGGTTGATATATGCTCGTTTTGTTCTCTTGTTTGGCACAATAATCTAAACACGCAGTTTGTGGCTTTAAAACATGTCTCGTTCTGTTACTATAAAAAGTATATCATCAACTTTTTTTTTCTTTTTTTAAATTAATTAAACTAACTATAACTAGCAAAACTCGTCAGTACTTTTGTCTTAACCCTGTTCACATTTGCTTGTATTGGACCGCTACTGGTAGTTTCGGTTTAGAATATAATACGATCACCCTTTCTGTCCTAACTCAGTTTTCAAAACCAGTAAAGGCCGATACAATACTTACTTGTTCGTGTGTGGAATGGGATAATAAAAAAACAAAAAATGAAAACGATGTTTATCTTTACAGCTTCCAGGTTAATAATATAAATAACAGCGCCCCCTGTCACGCTGCAGAAAAAAAGCTCACAGCACCTGGTATTCCCAGGTGATCTCCCATCCAAGTACTAACCAGGCCCGACCTTGCTTAGCTTCCGAGATCAAACGAGATCAGGCGTTCTCAAGGAGGTATGGCCGTAAGTGGACGCGCTTGATTTATCTCTTTCATAGTATTAAGTTAATATCATTCATGCAATGACAGGTTGGGGCAGGGATTTCCAGATCTCTCATTTGTCACAAACAGTAACACTTAAGCAGCTCTGGGCTGCACATGTGCCGGCCAATAGCAAGGCTCATGGATGGTAATACGTTTTACTAGAAGGGAGAGCTAGCCTTGAGCTTTGCAGCATAAAACAATACATTTTAATGGTCTTTATGCAAAAGAGCTATTCGTCCAACATTGTGCCCCCCACACACCTTTTTATACTTGATGGCACCTCTGATTTGAAGCAGAGAATGTACAAAAGACACATTGGGCAAACATTTGTTTACATTTTTTAATTTCATTCACGCAGACGTGTAGGCTTTTCTACACACCCATCCCTTTTGTGGAACAACTCACTTGTTGCAAATGCGGGAATCTCGACTGTATCATTTCTGGGAGTGAAGGGCTGCGTTCGCGCTCTCCCCTGATGTTATAGTCAAAGTTAAAAACACAGGTATTGAAAGCAATTAGCGATTATTCTATATATCTCCAGCAGGTGGCCCTGTCAGACTGGGAATGAGATTTTGTTTTTTCTTTCGGAGCGTACAATGCTCTAGAAAGTACCTAAGTGTTTTATGTACATGTATTGTGAAGTGTTTCATATTGAGAAGACAAAGTAACGAGTCAGCGGCACGTGTATCAAAGTTACAAAGTTGCTAATATTAAAGAAGACGAGGTTCAGCGGTACAGTTGTTTTTTTTTAAACATAGTGTTTCACTGCTGTACAGACGTTCTATGTCGTTATCCGTTATTGATTCAGCTTTATTTAAATGATTGCCTTTACCTTGTTTTAATTTCCCGTTCCTCTGAGATACGAATCTACCAGCTTTACATCATTTTTTTTAACGTATTCTCATTTTGTTGATCATTAATGCACATTTCTGTACTGTGGGTGTTGTCGAGCGATTGAAAACGAGACATTTTGTGTTTGAATTGAAAGCGATGGTCTCGAGGAGTCGAATAGGTCACAATAAGCCTTCATCCATGTATCATGTAACCACATGTATGCTGTCTCTAACTGGAGAAGAGGGACCCTTGCAGTACTTAAATGTTAACATTTGTGACAAATTCGAGATCTGGAAATCCCTCCCCTATCGTGTTATTGCATGAATGATATTAATTTAATACTATGAAAGAGATCAACCAAGAGAGTCGTTCGCTTACGGCCATACCACCTTGAGAACGCCCGATCTTGTCTGATCTCGGAAGCTAAGCAAGGTTGGGCCTGGTTAGTGCTTGGATGGGAGACCGCCTGGGAATACCAGGTGCTGTAAGCTTTTCTTTCTGCAGCTTGACAGGGGGCGCTGTTTTCCCTGTTATTTATGTTATTAACCTGGAAGCTGTAAAGATAAACATCGTTTTCATTTTTTGTTTTTTTATTGTCCCATTCCACACACGAACAAGTAAGTATTGTATCGGCCTTTACTGGTTTTGAAAACTGAATTAGGACAGAAAGGGTGATCGTATTATATTCTAAACCGAAACTACCAGTAGCGGTCGGATACAAACAAATGTGAACAGGGTTAAGACAAAAGTACTGACGAGTTTTGCTATTTATAGTTAGTTTAATTAATTTAAAAAAAGAAAAAAAGTTGATGATATACTTTTTTATAGTAACAGAACGAGACATGTTTTAAAGCCACAAACTGCGTGTTTAGATTATTGTGCCAAACAAGAGAACAAAACGAGCATATATCAACCAAGAACGGATTTAGTGACCCGTTCATTCATTCGAGTTTATTTATATTATGTGTGACCTTAACAAATGTTTGACCAATGTTTTGCTTTCTTTCTTTTTGAAAGTCGTACATTTGTTCCACTTTTTATTTCGTTTACGCAGACGTGTATACAGTCCCATCCCTTCTTTTGCGGAACATCTCACATGCTGCTGCACGACTGACGTCGTCCTGTGTAAATGCTGGCATCTTGTCCTCCAATGATAAAGGCGCATGCAAATATATACCGAGAGGCATTACGGGAATGCAATTTATAAATACTTATACTGAAAAATGAAGGAACCCATTACACCCAACAGACTGGAAAGTGCGATATAATAACAATGAAAGTGTTACACTAGGAAAACAATGTTTCTTTAAATTGCAGATGTAGGCACCGTTTCTTTGAAAAGTGTCTCTTGTGGACGGGTGACGAGTCGAAATGTATACAACTCATACTTACCTGGCAGGGGAGATACCATGATCATGAAGGTGGTTCACCCAGGGCGAGGCTCGGCCATTGCACTCCGGCTGTGCTGACCCCTGCGAATTCCCCAAATGCGGGAATCTCGACTGCATAATTTCTGGTAGTGGGGGACTGCGTTCGCGCTCTCCCCTGAAACTATGGTCAAAGACAGAAACAAACACGAGCCTGTGGAAGGAAGGACATGAGCAGTTATTCAACAAGTGTCCAGCAGGTGGATTCGGCAGACAGAGAGGCAGGTTTTCTTTAAGTAGCTAAATCTTTTGATCTTTCTCACTGTCGAATAAATAGCTACGTGGTTCCTGCACATCTATTTCCATGTTTCCTTATTTTTTACTGAGAACACTAAAAGTAAAGAGTCAGCAGTGCCTGTATCAAAGGTTTTATTTTTTATTTTAAATAACTGGAAATCATTTTCAAGGTTATCAGTTTTATTTATTTATTTAGTAGATGTTTTTATTCAAAGCAACTTACAGATAAACTGTGCATCACAACTGCTGCTGCAGAGTCACTTACAATAGGACCTGGGTTTTACATCTCATTTGAAGGAAGGAGCACAAGGAGGTTAAGTGACTTGCTCAGGGACAGGGTCACACACAATGAGCCAGTGGCTGAGCTGGGATTGAACCAGGAACCTCCTGGTAACAAGAGCTTTTCTTTAACCACCTGACCACTAAGCCCCTTAAAACATATCTTGGCAGACAAACACTTTAATTAGACAACATAAAACCACATACAAGCAGATTTCCATTACATGAGAGTAGATGTTAAAACTTCATGCTGATTTGAACTCAGCTCTCACCAAGATAAGCACCAACTAAGACGTAGCTTTGCAGTAAACTAATGTGATCCATCTGTGTCTCCATCCATTTGCGTTTCCTTCCATATGATGATGCAGATATCCTTCTGGCTGGTGTTGATGGCTGACGTGTAATGCTGGCTCCAAGGATCAGCTTATTTTACCTCCATAGCGCATCAGCACGCACAACGGCTGCGATGCTGGCTTCGGGGATCAACCACAATGCGGTCTCCCCAGCGCATCAGCATGAAAACCGTCTGGATTGAGCTAAGTAGGGTACATCTCTGGGGTCTTCAAGTGGGCACCTTCCATCCTCAGTGTTTTGTCGACTAGTCCACTGTCGACATCTCAAGAGGGCTCGACAGTGATTCTGGCTTCCCAACATCACCCCTCTCCATCCCCCACTCAACTCAGCCCAGCTTACTTACCCGTCCATCAGCGTATCTTTCTTTCTTTCTATTGTACTTGAGATCCCCAACGAGAATCTTTCCGTCTCAACCACAGCCAATTGCTGCTCCTCTCTGCTGCTTCAGATAAGTTCTTCACTGTGCGATGCAACTCTTGGCCACTGAATCCGACGTCTCTGAGAAACCGGGTTGTAGAGTGTGCCACAAATCCTCGACAACCCACCTCCACTGGATAAACCCGGACCCTCCATCCTCGCTGTTCCGCTTCAGCGGCTAGTTGAGCATACCGCAGTTTCTTCCTCTCATACGCCTCATCTACAGCATCCCCCCATGGCACTGTTAACTCTACCAGGTGAACAAGGCGTGCTGATCCAGACCACAAGACAATATCTGGTCGAAGGTTAGTGGTGGCAATCTCAGGTGGAAAAATAAGCCGTTGACCAACAGCTTCCAGTTGTCCTGGGCGAGGCTTTGTTTTAACACCTTTTCTTGGCGGTTGCTCTCCTGGGTGGAGGAATGTTGTCTTTTGTGTGTAATGTTTTGATGGAACTGGTGGCAACTTATTGGTCATGTTACGCTTGTCTTCCAATGCTAAGGCCTGTCAAAATGTGCCTTAATGTTGCAGGTGATGAACACAAAGGACATAAGGGATCCTCTTCTACCTAGAGGTTTAGGTTCTGTGGTGATGGGAGAACATCATATGTTGACCTGATGAGGAAACTGATCCTGCTCTGTTCCATTGTCCATAGGTCTTGCCAGCCAATCTTGCGTTGTTCCACACTCTCCCATCTCATCCATTCTCCCTGCTTGGCCTGGGAAACGGCCTTTACGCACCTCATCCTCTCCTCCTGTTTTTGCACCTCGTTGACCACCAGCTTCCTCTGTTGAGCTGAGGCTGCCTTGTGCCATGTAGGAGGAGCTGAACTGAGACCAAGAACCCCTCTTCTATGCTGAACTTGCCCCATGATATCACCGATTCGAAGGGCAGCCTTTGCATAATAAGCAGAAAACATCTGTTTATTAGACTGGTTAAGATTTACAGATGTAGCTTAGTACTGCATTATTCGTTTGTCCCTTAATTAGCCTGTCTGTTTCCTAGACAGAACAAGATTAGGCACATCCAACAGGACCACACACACAGCTACTACTACCGTTGTGCACAGCATCATTACTGTAATAACTTCAGTATTCCAAAAGATCATTAAATACAACTATAAAACAAAACATAAAACTCGAAATTAAACCTAACACACGTGATCCATGCAGAAACCCTTACTCTTTAAGAAATGTGAGCCATGAAGTAAAATACAGGTAAACAACACCTCCCTGCACAGGTTATGTAAATGTCCGGTTTCAATCCAGCGAGGGGCGAGAGTTTTCAAGCAGCACTACACTCATGCACAGCACAACAAATTGACAGCACTAAGATGTAACTAATTGTAAGACATTTTATCTTTAGGTTTTTTTAAGGAGAATTATGTATGGGGTTATACAGAACTGACACAAATAATATTAATGGATATTTTAGTTTTCACTTATTCTGTACATGATTTATTTGTGCTTGTGTGGAGAAAGGCCCATCGATAAAGACACAGTTGTTCTTAGTTTGTTGCATTAGTACAGCGTGCAGTTTGGATTTGAATCACTTGGGCACAAAACAGCAAGGAGAAGAGGGCTTTGTCACAATAAGAACGCAATTTCCACTATGACCCAATTGAGTGGGACACAGTGGAAGCTAAAGAGGATCTTTGATCTACATGTTCATTTTAATACAGTAGTTAATTGCTTACCTCTTTAATGTCATGTGTGTCCTCCGTCATTCTCTTAGAATATTTAGTAAACCGGGTAATGAACATTCAAGCAAAGATGTAAGTCTCCAACTACTGTGTCTTCTGAAAAGACTCCCGCATGGTGTATTTGATATTAAACAGGTAAGAGGTGTAGATGGGGTCACTTTAATGTGCAGCACACCAATTTAAGTCCATTCTAAGTGTTTTGTGATCACAGTATCAGCTTGAGTGTATCGGTTCATAGTTTTGCACCAAAAGCGAGCAGAGGCGAAAAAAAGAACTATATACCCTATTCTTTAAAATATCACTTTGCAGTGCAAATTTGAAGAACGCAACCACTTAGCAACTTGCAAATTGGTACTGCAATTTAAAGGCCTGTAGTGTCAGACTGGTAGTCCCTAACTGATTCAAGTGTTTTTGGAATGATTCTAGCAAAGACTGATTTATAAGAAAAAAGAGAGATTGACAAACAGCATTTTGTTTTATATGCAGAAACAGGCAACTACAAGAGGGTGTCAAACAAGCTGTGAATGTCTTAGGAGGCTACAGAGTACCTCTGGGTATGAATCCACATGCTCGCAGTACCTGTTCTTAGATGTCCGAAACCACTGTATCGCTGTATATCTGTATACCCTATAAATATCACTTTTTATTGTGTATTTGAGGAACACAACCAATTACAAACTTCTTTTGAATTGCTGTGCTATCAGAATATCAGTGTATAACTTTGCTAGGTATTGCAGTGTATGCTGGGTATCAAAAGGCTTTCCCTTTTACAAAAGGCTGTCAAAATTTAAAAAAGGCCCTCAAAGTTACAAAAAATGGGTGTGCTCCTAACCCAACATTTGTCTTTTTAATTCTGTGCATCCAAATACTTGTAGTTAAAAGTTTTAAGAATTAAGCCTATTGTTAGTTGTTCTGTCCTAAACCAGCAGTTTGTCACCCAGATTTATTAAATAAACGGGGGGGGGGTCATCAGATAATTCTCCATTTTATTGTAAGTGAGGTACCGTTCAGTTGAGCGGAAATTGTAAAGGGGTACTCGAGCTGAAACCTCCAGATAGAAGAGGTACAGTTTGAAAAAAAGGTTGAAAACCCCTGACCTACAGTATAAACTATCAGGAATAGATAAGGGAAATGCTGACTAATACAATACAATAGGATTTATTTGAAGTTGTTGAATGGCACTGGTCTCTTAAACCCAGAAGTTCTGATAAACCCCTACGCCTCACTATATACTGATGGACATTACATAAGCAAATGCGATGTCCTTTTTTTTTTTTTTTAGTATACCATGTTCCTAAATCTTTTCTGGGAGAGTAAAAAATACATTAACTTTAATTCATGTACTAAGGGTTACTCTTAAATGAATTAATGGTCCAGTTTATGGTAAACTGTGCATGCATGACTTAGAAACTCGGCTGTCAGCTAAGCAGAATATCTCAAAAACTGGCCTGAATTCGAAAATGCAGAATTTGGGACGTTATCTAAAAACCAGAGCAGCCCAGAAATTGGGATGTTGTCAGAGCGGCCCAGAATTTGGGACGTTATCTAAAAACTAAGCGGACCAGAATTTGGGACGTGAATGAAAACATGGGCAGTCTATATGTAAAACTGTGATTACATTAGAGGTAAAATAATGTATCCTCTAACAAAACTGCAATAGTGTATACATTTTATATTAAAATACATCACAAAAACGATTATAGATATATGCTACTTGAAAGAAAAAACTACACCACCACAGAAAGCCAATTCTTACATTCGTGCATAACATGATAATTCATATAAAGTAATCACCCATAGTTTGTTATATCAGTACAGCGTAATACCACATTATATTTTAATGGAAAGGTTGTGGAAAGCAGATCACTCCCTCTCTCTGATCACAATGTTAAAAATGCCTGCACGCTTTTCAACCCGTGTGACGAGAAATTCATGTGACAGACATGGACCAATCAAAATGCTAGACTGTTATGCGTTTCCATCCCCAAAAACGGCCCGTGTCATACCTCCTCTGGGTAATACACAAAATGGATGCATTTGAGAACTTAACACTTTCAATGCCAACGCGTGGCTACTACTTTGTGAACATACAATTTCGCAAGAATCTAATGGCACTTTTAACGCTGTTATATACACACACACGGGCCCGCACATGTGGAGCCCAGAGCTGTTTAAATGTTAACGTTTGTGACAAATTCGAGATCTGGAAATCCCTCCCCCAACCTGTCATTGCATGAATGATATTAACTTAATACTATGAAAGAGATCAACCAAGAGAGTCGTTCGCTTACGGCCATACCACCTTGAGAACGCCCGATCTCGTCTGATCTCGGAAGCTAAGCAAGGTCGGGCCTGGTTAGTACTTGGATGGGAGACCGCCTGGGAATACCAGGTGCTGTAAGCTTTTCTTTCTGCAGCTTGACAGGGGGCGCTGTTTCCCCTGTTATTTATGTTATTAACCTGGAAGCTGTAAAGATAAACATCGTTTTCATTTTTTGTTTTTTTTTATTGTCCCATTCCACACACGAACAAGTAAGTATTGTATCGGCCTTTACTGGTTTTGAAAACTGAGTTAGGACAGAAAGGGTGATCGTATTATATTCAAAACCGAAACTACCAGTAGCGGTCTGATACAAAAAAATGTGAACAGGGTTAAGACAAAAGTACTGACGAGTTTTGCTAGTTATAGTTAGTTTAATTAATTTAAAAAAAGAAAAAAAAGTTGATAATATACTTTTTATAGTAACAGAACGAGACATGTTTTAAAGCCACAAACTGCGTGTTTAGATTATTGTGCCAAACAAGAGAACAAAACGAGCATACATCAACCAAGAACAGATTTAGTGACGCGTTCATTCATTCGAGTTTATTTATATTATGTGTGACCTTAACAAATGTTTGACCAATGTTTTGCTTTCTTTCTTTTTGAAAGTCGTACATTTGTTCCATTTTTTTATTTCGTTTACGCAGACGTGTATACAGTCCCATCCCTTCTTTCGCGGAACATCTCACATGCTGCTGCACGACTGACGTCGTCCTGTGTAAATGCTGGCATCTTGTCCTCCAATGATAAAGGCGCATGCAAATATATACCGAGAGGCATTACGGGAATGCAATTTATAAATACTTATACTGAAAAATGAAGGAACCCATTACATCCAACAGACTGGAAAGTGTGATATAATAACAATGAAAGTGTTATATTAGGAAAACAATGTTTCTTTAAATTGCAGATGTAGGCACCGTTTCTTTGAAAAGTGTCTCTTGTGGACGGGTGACGAGTCGAAATGTGTACAACTCATACTTACCTGGCAGGGGAGATACCATGATCATGAAGGTGGTTCACCCAGGGCGAGGCTCGGCCATTGCACTCCGGCTGTGCTGACCCCTGCGAATTCCCCAAATGCGGGAATCTCGACTGCATAATTTCTGGTAGTGGGGGACTGCGTTCGCGCTCTCCCCTGAAACTATGGTCAAAGACAGAAACAAACACGAGCCTGTGGAAGGAAGGACATGAGCAGTTATTCAACAAGTGTCCAGCAGGTGGATTCGGCAGACAGAGAGGCAGGTTTTCTTTAAGTAGCTAAATCTTTTGATCTTTCTCACTGTCGAATAAATAGCTACGTGGTTCCTGCACATCTATTTCCATGTTTCCTTATTTTTTACTGAGAACACTAAAAGTAAAGAGTCAGCAGTGCCTGTATCAAAGGTTTTATTTTTTATTTTAAATAACTGGAAATCATTTTCAAGGTTATCAGTTTTATTTATTTATTTAGTAGATGTTTTTATTCAAAGCAACTTACAGATAAACTGTGCATCACAACTGCTGCTGCAGAGTCACTTACAATAGGACCTGGGTTTTACATCTCATTTGAAGGAAGGAGCACAAGGAGGTTAAGTGACTTGCTCAGGGACAGGGTCACACACAATGAGCCAGTGGCTGAGCTGGGATTGAACCAGGAACCTCCTGGTAACAAGAGCTTTTCTTTAACCACCTGACCACTAAGCCCCTTAAAACATATCTTGGCAGACAAACACTTTAATTAGACAACATAAAACCACATACAAGCAGATTTCCATTACATGAGAGTAGATGTTAAAACTTCATGCTGATTTGAACTCAGCTCTCACCAAGATAAGCACCAACTAAGACGTAGCTTTGCAGTAAACTAATGTGATCCATCTGTGTCTCCATCCATTTGCGTTTCCTTCCATATGATGATGCAGATATCCTTCTGGCTGGTGTTGATGGCTGACGTGTAATGCTGGCTCCAAGGATCAGCTTATTTTACCTCCATAGCGCATCAGCACGCACAACGGCTGCGATGCTGGCTTCGGGGATCAACCACAATGCGGTCTCCCCAGCGCATCAGCATGAAAACCGTCTGGATTGAGCTAAGTAGGGTACATCTCTGGGGTCTTCAAGTGGGCACCTTCCATCCTCAGTGTTTTGTCGACTAGTCCACTGTCGACATCTCAAGAGGGCTCGACAGTGATTCTGGCTTCCCAACATCACCCCTCTCCATCCCCCACTCAACTCAGCCCAGCTTACTTACCCGTCCATCAGCGTATCTTTCTTTCTTTCTATTGTACTTGAGATCCCCAACGAGAATCTTTCCGTCTCAACCACAGCCAATTGCTGCTCCTCTCTGCTGCTTCAGATAAGTTCTTCACTGTGCGATGCAACTCTTGGCCACTGAATCCGACGTCTCTGAGAAACCGGGTTGTAGAGTGTGCCACAAATCCTCGACAACCCACCTCCACTGGATAAACCCGGACCCTCCATCCTCGCTGTTCCGCTTCAGCGGCTAGTTGAGCATACCGCAGTTTCTTCCTCTCATACGCCTCATCTACAGCATCCCCCCATGGCACTGTTAACTCTACCAGGTGAACAAGGCGTGCTGATCCAGACCACAAGACAATATCTGGTCGAAGGTTAGTGGTGGCAATCTCAGGTGGAAAAATAAGCCGTTGACCAACAGCTTCCAGTTGTCCTGGGCGAGGCTTTGTTTTAACGCCTTTTCTTGGCGGTTGCTCTCCTGGGTGGAGGAATGTTGTCTTTTGTGTGTAATGTTTTGATGGAACTGGTGGCAACTTATTGGTCATGTTACGCTTGTCTTCCAATGCTAAGGCCTGTCAAAATGTGCCTTAATGTTGCAGGTGATGAACACAAAGGACATAAGGGATCCTCTTCTACCTAGAGGTTTAGGTTCTGTGGTGATGGGAGAACATCATATGTTGACCTGATGAGGAAACTGATCCTGCTCTGTTCCATGTCCATAGGTCTTGCCAGCCAATCTTGCGTTGTTCCACACTCTCCCATCTCATCCATTCTCCCTGCTTGGCCTGGGAAACGGCCTTTACGCACCTCATCCTCTCCTCCTGTTTTTGCACCTCGTTGACCACCAGCTTCCTCTGTTGAGCTGAGGCTGCCTTGTGCCATGTAGGAGGAGCTGAACTGAGACCAAGAACCCCTCTTCTATGCTGAACTTGCCCCATGATATCACCGATTCGAAGGGCAGCCTTTGCATAATAAGCAGAAAACATCTGTTTATTAGACTGGTTAAGATTTACAGATGTAGCTTAGTACTGCATTATTCGTTTGTCCCTTAATTAGCCTGTCTGTTTCCTAGACAGAACAAGATTAGGCACATCCAACAGGACCACACACACAGCTACTACTACCGTTGTGCACAGCATCATTACTGTAATAACTTCAGTATTCCAAAAGATCATTAAATACAACTATAAAACAAAACATAAAACTCGAAATTAAACCTAACACACGTGATCCATGCAGAAACCCTTACTCTTTAAGAAATGTGAGCCATGAAGTAAAATACAGGTAAACAACACCTCCCTGCACAGGTTATGTAAATGTCCGGTTTCAATCCAGCGAGGGGCGAGAGTTTTCAAGCAGCACTACACTCATGCACAGGACAACAAATTGACAGCTCTCCCAGAAGCTTCCAGCAGGGGGCATGTTCAATACTGTATTATTATTATTATTATTATTATTATTATTATTATTATTAATAATAATAATAATAATAATAATAATAATATCTCTGTATGCATGTCTGTGTCCCTATACATATTTTTTATTCTATTTTATTTTATGTACTGTTTTTAACTTTCTGGGTCACATTTCGTCACGAATTGAGGAATTAAGAATGGTGTGTGCAACATATTAAACTATCATATTTGTTCCTGTGTGGGATGGGACAATAAAAAAATAAAAAATGAAAACGATGTTTATCTTTACAGCTTCCAGGTTAATAACATAAATAACAGGGGAAACAGCGCCCCCTGTCAAGCTGCAGAAAAAAAGCTCACAGCACCTGGTATTCCCAGGTGATCTCCCATCCAAGTACTAACCAGGCCCGACCTTGCTTAGCTTCCGAGATCAGACGAGATCGGGCGTTCTCAAGGTGGTATGGCCGTAAGCGAACGACTCTCTTGGTTGATCTCTTTCATAGTATTAAGTTAATATCATTCATGCAATGACAGGTTGGGGGAGGGATTTCCAGATCTCGAATTTGTCACAAACGTTAACATTTAAGCAGCTCTGGGCTCCACATGTGCGGGCCCGTGTGTGTGTGTGTATATAACAGCGTTAAAAGTGCCATTAGATTCTTGCGAAATTGTATGTTCACAAAGTAGTAGCCACGCGTTGGCATTGAAAGTGTTAAGTTCTCAAAGGCATCCATTTCGTATATTACCCTCTTTTAGGTTGAATCTGCAGCAGTGTTGTAATGGATATCAGCTGTACTGAGCTGTGTTGCCGCTGGAGGACTGTATGCCCTGAAACCAATTTGATGTTTATTCTACAAAATAAATCCCCCTTTCAAACAACTCGTGTGGTTCTTTAGGCTGAGCAGTACTGCAAGGGTCCCTCTTCTCCAGTTAGAGACAGCATACATGTGGTTACATGATACATGGATGAAGGCTTATTGTGACCTATTCGACTCCTCGAGACCATCGCTTTCAATTCAAACACAGAATGTCTCGTTTTCAATCGCTCGACAACACCCACAGTACAGAAATGTGCATTAATGATCAACAAAATGAGAATACGTTAAAAAAAAAATGATGTAAAGCTGGTAGATTCGTATCTCAGAGGAACGGGAAATTAAAACAAGGTAAAGGCAATCATCTAAATAAAGCTGAATCAATAACGGATGCGGGAATCTCCTTCCTTCCACAGGCTCGTGTTTGTTTCTGTCTTTGACCATAGTTTCAGGGGAGAGCGCGAACGCAGTCCCCCACTACCAGAAATTATGCAGTCGAGATTCCCGCATTTGGGGAATTCGCAGGGGTCAGCACAGCCGGAGTGCAATGGCCGAGCCTCGCCCTGGGTGAACCACCTTCATGATCATGGTATCTCCCCTGCCAGGTAAGTATGAGTTGTACACATTTCGACTCGTCACCCGTCCACAAGAGACACTTTTCAAAGAAACGGTGCCTACATCTGCAATTTAAAGAAACATTGTTTTCCTAATATAACACTGTCATTGTTATTATATCGCACTTTCCAGTCTGTTGGGTGTAATGGGTTCCTTCATTTTTCAGTATAAGTATTTATAAATTGCATTCCCGTAATGCCTCTCGGTATATATTTGCATGCGCCTTTATCATTGGAGGACAAGATGCCAGCATTTACACAGGACGACGTCAGTCGTGCAGCAGCATGTGAGATGTTCCGCGAAAGAAGGGATGGGACTGTATACACGTCTGCGTAAACGAAATAAAAAAAATGGAACAAATGTACGACTTTCAAAAAGAAAGAAAGCAAAACATTGGTCAAACATTTGTTAAGGTCACACATAATATAAATAAACTCGAATGAATGAACGGGTCACTAAATCCGTTCTTGGTTGATATATGCTCGTTTTGTTCTCTTGTTTGGCACAATAATCTAAACACGCAGTTTGTGGCTTTAAAACATGTCTCGTTCTGTTACTATAAAAAGTATATCATCAACTTTTTTTTTCTTTTTTTAAATTAATTAAACTAACTATAACTAGCAAAACTCGTCAGTACTTTTGTCTTAACCCTGTTCACATTTGCTTGTATTGGACCGCTACTGGTAGTTTCGGTTTAGAATATAATACGATCACCCTTTCTGTCCTAACTCAGTTTTCAAAACCAGTAAAGGCCGATACAATACTTACTTGTTCGTGTGTGGAATGGGATAATAAAAAAACAAAAAATGAAAACGATGTTTATCTTTACAGCTTCCAGGTTAATAATATAAATATCAGCGCCCCCTGTCACGCTGCAGAAAAAAAGCTCACAGCACCTGGTATTCCCAGGTGATCTCCCATCCAAGTACTAACCAGGCCCGACCTTGCTTAGCTTCCGAGATCAAACGAGATCAGGCGTTCTCAAGGAGGTATGGCCGTAAGTGGACGCGCTTGATTTATCTCTTTCATAGTATTAAGTTAATATCATTCATGCAATGACAGGTTGGGGCAGGGATTTCCAGATCTCTCATTTGTCACAAACAGTAACACTTAAGCAGCTCTGGGCTGCACATGTGCCGGCCAATAGCAAGGCTCATGGATGGTAATACGTTTTACTAGAAGGGAGAGCTAGCCTTGAGCTTTGCAGCATAAAACAATACATTTTAATGGTCTTTATGCAAAAGAGCTATTCGTCCAACATTGTGCCCCCCACACACCTTTTTATACTTGATGGCACCTCTGATTTGAAGCAGAGAATGTACAAAAGACACATTGGGCAAACATTTGTTTACATTTTTTAATTTCATTCACGCAGACGTGTAGGCTTTTCTACACACCCATCCCTTTTGTGGAACAACTCACTTGTTGCAAATGCGGGAATCTCGACTGTATCATTTCTGGGAGTGAAGGGCTGCGTTCGCGCTCTCCCCTGATGTTATAGTCAAAGTTAAAAACACAGGTATTGAAAGCAATTAGCGATTATTCTATATATCTCCAGCAGGTGGCCCTGTCAGACTGGGAATGAGATTTTGTTTTTTCTTTCGGAGCGTACAATGCTCTAGAAAGTACCTAAGTGTTTTATGTACATGTATTGTGAAGTGTTTCATATTGAGAAGACAAAGTAACGAGTCAGCGGCACGTGTATCAAAGTTACAAAGTTGCTAATATTAAAGAAGACGAGGTTCAGCGGTACAGTTGTTTTTTTTTAAACATAGTGTTTCACTGCTGTACAGACGTTCTATGTCGTTATCCGTTATTGATTCAGCTTTATTTAAATGATTGCCTTTACCTTGTTTTAATTTCCCGTTCCTCTGAGATACGAATCTACCAGCTTTACATCATTTTTTTTAACGTATTCTCATTTTGTTGATCATTAATGCACATTTCTGTACTGTGGGTGTTGTCGAGCGATTGAAAACGAGACATTTTGTGTTTGAATTGAAAGCGATGGTCTCGAGGAGTCGAATAGGTCACAATAAGCCTTCATCCATGTATCATGTAACCACATGTATGCTGTCTCTAACTGGAGAAGAGGGACCCTTGCAGTACTTAAATGTTAACATTTGTGACAAATTCGAGATCTGGAAATCCCTCCCCTATCGTGTTATTGCATGAATGATATTAATTTAATACTATGAAAGAGATCAACCAAGAGAGTCGTTCGCTTACGGCCATACCACCTTGAGAACGCCCGATCTTGTCTGATCTCGGAAGCTAAGCAAGGTTGGGCCTGGTTAGTACTTGGATGGGAGACCGCCTGGGAATACCAGGTGCTGTAAGCTTTTCTTTCTGCAGCTTGACAGGGGGCGCTGTTTTCCCTGTTATTTATGTTATTAACCTGGAAGCTGTAAAGATAAACATCGTTTTCATTTTTTGTTTTTTTATTGTCCCATTCCACACACGAACAAGTAAGTATTGTATCGGCCTTTACTGGTTTTGAAAACTGAATTAGGACAGAAAGGGTGATCGTATTATATTCTAAACCGAAACTACCAGTAGCGGTCGGATACAAACAAATGTGAACAGGGTTAAGACAAAAGTACTGACGAGTTTTGCTATTTATAGTTAGTTTAATTAATTTAAAAAAAGAAAAAAAGTTGATGATATACTTTTTTATAGTAACAGAACGAGACATGTTTTAAAGCCACAAACTGCGTGTTTAGATTATTGTGCCAAACAAGAGAACAAAACGAGCATATATCAACCAAGAACGGATTTAGTGACCCGTTCATTCATTCGAGTTTATTTATATTATGTGTGACCTTAACAAATGTTTGACCAATGTTTTGCTTTCTTTCTTTTTGAAAGTCGTACATTTGTTCCACTTTTTATTTCGTTTACGCAGACGTGTATACAGTCCCATCCCTTCTTTTGCGGAACATCTCACATGCTGCTGCACGACTGACGTCGTCCTGTGTAAATGCTGGCATCTTGTCCTCCAATGATAAAGGCGCATGCAAATATATACCGAGAGGCATTACGGGAATGCAATTTATAAATACTTATACTGAAAAATGAAGGAACCCATTACACCCAACAGACTGGAAAGTGCGATATAATAACAATGAAAGTGTTACACTAGGAAAACAATGTTTCTTTAAATTGCAGATGTAGGCACCGTTTCTTTGAAAAGTGTCTCTTGTGGACGGGTGACGAGTCGAAATGTATACAACTCATACTTACCTGGCAGGGGAGATACCATGATCATGAAGGAACGTTGGATTTTTCATTCTGTATCGTTGGATGGATTTTGAGGAATTCTTTTTTTGTTCCTTTGTTTTGGAGTACCTGCTGTTTGAAGATGTCGGCTTTTGGAGTGCGACGGAATGCTATTCGTTTTGAGCTTTTGAATGACTTGGTTATGGACCGATTGGAGTTTAGTAGGAATGTCTTGCAAAAAGGACTGGGTTTTCACCCTAGAAATCTGGATTTCATCTTTGCCTTTCCTGGTAAGAAAACTTTTGAAGTTATCTTTTCAACTTTTGCCATGCTTGAAGTTTGTTTAGAAAAATTTAAAAAATTTGGAGACCGGTTTAAGAATATTGCTATTGTTCCATTGACAAGGGAGTTAAAAGTAATCCACGTGGTAATGTTTTCTGAACTGGTACAATATGAGGATATTTTAACCTGGCTGTCACAATACTGCGATGTGATTGTTGGATCGACGGTAAAAGACGATGATGGCGTGAAAACCGGGGAAAGGAAGTTTCAAGCTAAACTTCGTAGAGACATTGTAAGTGGAGACTACAAGCACTTACCTAACACCATTCAAATAGGTTCTTGTAGAGGATATGTGTTCTATATGGGTCAGCCCAAAGTATGTAGATCTTGTGGACAAACTGGGCATTTTTCAGCCAATTGTGACCAGAAGTTTTGCAGGAATTGTGGTGCTTTTGGCCATTTTTCCAATGAATGTGAACTCCCCTTGAAGTGTAACCTATGTGGGGATTCAAATCACGTTTTCAGAGACTGTCCGTTTGCCTATGCTAATCGACTTAAGAAACAGGGAGCTGCTAATTTGTCAGAGAAGCCAACAGAATCCCCCGCTGAGGTGGATCCAGAACCAACTTCAGTGTCGAAACTATCCGTGGAGGGTCTGGGATTAGAGGATCTATTCCAGGAGCCAGAATCAGAGCCAGGGCCAAAGCTAGAGCCAGAGCCAGAGTCAGCACCAGTCTCGGAGTCTACTGAAGATCGTATTTTAGCGACGGAAATCAATGCTCAACAACCAAATGAACTTAAGGTTTTGGAAGAAGTTAACCTTTTGGTGGAAGCACTTGGGTCCGTTGACACTGAACAGGATCTGGGCGAAACTGGTTTTCTACCGGAGACATCAGATTTACCAGGGCAGGAGCTTTCTGAGCAGAGTGGTGAGGAGGAAGGAGAAATGGATTTATCTGCCTCCGAGAGCAGAAAAAGGAAGATGAAGGACAAAGAATGGGCAGACAATTCAGAGTCAGAAGCAGGTTCGGACTCTGCTTCGGTTTCAGGGCAATCGTTTTTGGACTCTGATAATGTAAGTACTTTTGCATCTGCTACTCACATGAGAATAGAGACTGGTGAAGGGATGGAGAGTACAAAAGGGAAGAAAAAGAAAAAAAGGGAAAAGTGGGAGAAAACAGACTTGATATCCATCCGGTATTGCTTTCCTTTCCTTGTAGTAATGGTACTTTCATTAGTCTCTGTTAATGTGAGAAGCATCAAGGACCCCGTCAAACATCTTTCAGTCTTTGATTTTTTGAAAAATAGGAAAGATGATATTTTCCTGTTACAAGAATGTTGGATCCCTTATCAGGATAATTATTGTAAATATGAAGAAATGTGGGATTCTGGGTTGTCAGTCTGGTCGGGTGACAATGGTAACAGAGCAGCGGGTGTGGCAATTTTGTTTAAAGGGAAGGGTTTTGACATAAGAGCAATAAGAAGGGTGGTTGATGGGAGGTTATTGGTGGTGGATGTAGATTGGTGGGCGGTAAAGGTACGTTTAATTCATGTTTATTGTCCCGTGGATTTGCAGGAACAGTTGGATTTGTTGAATAGGCTATCGCCACTTTTAGTTTGCAATTTCAATATTATAATTGGTGGTGACTTTAATTGTTTAATTTCGAAAAAAGATAGAAAATCCAAAACTGAGTTTTATCTAGATGGCAGCTCGAGAGTACTTCAGACCATCATTGAGGACTTTCATTTAAAAGATGTATTTGGAGTCAGAGTTTCAGATTCTGATTTTTTTACATGGTCAAGCAGTAATTTTTCAGTTAGATCTCGCATCGATTATTGTTTAGTTTCCAAAGACATTAAGGTTGATGATTTTAGTCTTCATCCAGTCTTTTATTCAGACCATTCTTTATTATACACAGAGTTGGATATTCAAGGTAAAACTAATTTTGGGAAAGGTGTTTGGAAATTAAATGTACTTTTATTAAAAGAGGAGAAGATTGTGCAGAGATTTAGAGGAAGATATAGGAACTGGCAGACCCTAAAATTTTTGTATAATTCTGTGGGAGAATGGTGGGAGGATGTTAAAAAGAGAGTGAAAGTATTTTTTATTAACGAGGGAAGGAAAATTGCAAAAGGGGAAAGATATAAGTTAGGGAAATTAACTAACTTGCAGAGGCTGTATATTATGTTGAGATGGTTTTGATGTGGCTAATGATATAGCTATTACTAAAATGAAGATGTCCAAACTTTATAGTTCTTTTAGTAGGAGTATTATTTTTCGTAGTAGGGTCCGTTTTTGTGAGGAAAATGAAAAGTGCACTCACTTCTTTTTTAAGAAGATGAATCAAGGGAAAAAAGCAATTCATAGTTTATTTGATACAAATGAGGTAGAACAATCCTCTAGTGAGGCTGTTCTGGGTTGTGCTAAGGCCTTTTATGAAGAGTTATATGATGTTAAGGAAATAGAAGGTTCCTGGTTAGAATTTTATTTAAGTAAAATTGATTTAAAATTAAGTGATACTGAGAGACAGAATTTAGAGAAAGAGATCAGTTTAGAAGAACTGGGGAGGGCTGTAAAAAGCTTTTAAAAAAATAAGGTGCCAGGGATAGATGGTTTACCAATCGAATTTTATGACATATTTTGGGATTTAGTGGGTAAGGATCTTTTGGACGTGTATAATGAATCTTGGGGTAAAGGTATATTGATATCAACCATGAGAGAAGGTTGTATATCCTTATTATATAAAAAAGGGGACAAGAAAGAAATAAAGAATTGGAGGCCAGTCACTTTACTCTGTGTAGACCTGAAGATCCTATCAAAGGTAATATTTTTAAGACTGCAATCTGTAATTTCGTCTGTTGTAAATAGTGATCAAACTTGTGGGATACCAGGACGGTTACTAAATGATAGTTTGGCTCTAGTTAGAGATATAATAGAATATGTGAAGGACAGGAATGTGCCTCTTTGTCTTTTAAGTCTAGATCAGGAGAAAGCTTTTGATCATCTCAACCACAGCTTCATTATGTCAATATTAGTAAAAATGAACTTTGGGCCTGCTTTCTGCTCCTGGATACATTTGTTGTATAAGGATTGTTTTAGTAGGATAATAATAAATGGGGTTTTGTCTGAACCTTTTAAGGTACTATCTGGGGTAAGGCAGGGGTGTCCGCTGTCCCCATTACTTTTTGTGTTGGGGATGGATCCCTTGGCATGTGCTATTAGACAGGACTGTGGTATTACAGGAATAATTGCACCTGGGAGTGGGAAGCAGGATATTAAAGTTACCCTGTACATGGATGACATAACAGTTTTCTGTTCTGACAATGCATCAGTCGCCAAGGTCTTTTGGCATTGTGATAAATTTGCTTCAGCATCTTCATCCAAAATTAATGTGGGGAAGAGTGAATGTTGGAAAGAAGCAAAGATTGATTTTGGTTTAGTGGAGAAGTATGATTTCATAAAGATTTTAGGGGTATTATTTGGGCCAAATTGAGTAGTAAAAATTGGGAGGGCAGAATTGCAAGAATAAAACAGGAACTTGGTATGTGGGTGTGACGAAGTGCCCGCCCCTGTGTGTATTTTGTGTGTTATATGTTGTATGTTGCGTGCATGTGTTAATGTTGGTGTATAGTCATTGGTACACAGGATATAAACGGGTCTGTGTTTCACGTGTGATTTAAAAAGTGTAGATTTGTATTTAGGCACGAGGAGGGCACAAATCACTTCACGTGCCAGTTAAATGTAATATGTAAGCACGGGTTGCACAGAATTAATTCACGTGCTGGGATTCAAGTGAATAATTAAGTAGTAATTGAATCCCAGCACAACAGTGTATATATAGAGACACGTAGCATTCACTCGAAGTTGGGTGTTCGAGAGTGGAGAACGGGTGAGGAGAAGGAGGAAAGTAGTAAAGTGAAATCTAGAAGTGTTTGTACTCACCGTGTTTGTTTGTCTCTCCGTGCACCGTTTGTTAAGTGTTTAGTACGTTTTGTTTGTCTATTTATTTTGGCGCAAGTGCCGTGTCCTGTTTTGTGTTTAAAACCTTTTATTTTCTGTTCTGTCTATTAATTATTAAATGCTGAGCGAAAGCATTCGCTCAGCTTCACCAAACCCCAAATCCCTGTCTGTTTATTTCCTGCATCTGGCCTGACGCCACCCACTCCGGCCGTCTTTGTGACACGTGGTGTCCTGCGTGGGATCTACAGCGCCTCCAGGACTCAGGCCAGAGCAGGAACTGCATATTTGGATTAAAAAAAAAAAAAAAGAGGAAATATGGCAGAAGACGCCATCAAACTGCGGGACTGGATCCGGGAAAATGCTGGGCTGGAGGCCAAGTCGATACCAGTAGCCGTCCGGTTCCTGCGGTTGATGGACAGTGAGCGATGGGAGGCGTATGCAAGGGAACACACCGTAAGCACCTGGGAGGAAGGGGTGGAGTTGGTCCTCAGCTACCTGGACGGAGTTATAAGTGGAACAACAGCCCAGGTAGCAGGTCCACCAGCAGAGGAAGAATGCCTGCTGTCCCCGTCTCCACCAGCAGAGGAAGAATGCCTGCTGGTTTTGCCTCCACAGCCCAAGCGGGAGGAGTCTGAGCGTCCTACGCCTGAGTGGGAGGAGCCCGAGCGTCCTACGCCTGAGTGGGAGGAGCCCGAGCGTCCTACGTCTGAGTGGGGGGAGCCCGAACGTTCACAGCCCAAGAGGGGGGAGTCGGTGCGTCCACAGCCCAAAAGGGAGGAGTCGGTGCGTCCACAGCCCAAAAGGGAGGAGTCGGTGCGTCCACAGCCCAAAAGGGAGGAGTCGGTGCGTCCACAGCCCGAAGAGAGGGAAGTCGGGGCTTCCACAGCCCTAGGACCCAAGCTGCCAGCAGAGGGAGAATACCTGTTGGTTCACCTGCTGCTGCCATCCCGAGAGCTAAAGGGGGAGGAGCCATTGCTGCTGTCCCAAGAGCCAGAAGGGGAGGAGTTACAGGCGCAACCCCCTGAATTTTTCTGGGGGGGAGAAGGGCAGGATGCTGGTGTCCCCCAGCAGCCTCTATTTATGCTGCTGAAGGGAGCACGGCGCACACCAGCCCAGCCACCACAGCCTCCCTCTGAGTGGCCAGCATCAGCCCCATGGCCTCTGCCTCCACCGCAAGGAGCAGAGCAGCAGGAGCTGCCTCTGCCTCCGCCACCTCCACCGCTTCCTCCACTAGGAGCAGCTGGAGCTGCCTCTGCCTCCACCATCTTCACCGGCAGGAGCAGAGCAGCAGGAGCTGCCTCTGCCACTTCCAGGAGCAGAGGAGCAGGAGCTGCCTCTGCCTCCGCCACTGCCAGAAGCAGAACAGCAGGAGCTGTCTCTGCTTCCCGTACTTCCACCACAGGGAGTACGGTGGCCGCAGCCCCAAAAAGGGGAGCTGTCGGCCACGAAGAAAGGGGAGGAGGTCTGGAGACCTGCTCCCACTGCAGCAGTTTCGCTGCCGGAGATCGTGGGGGAGGTCAGGAGACCTGCTCCCACAGCAGCTTCTTCGCTGCCGGAAGTACTGTGGTCGGAGCCCCACCAAAGGGAGCTACCGGCTACAAAGACAGGGGGAGAGGTCAGGACATCACTTTCCCCAGCAGCAGTTTCACTGCAGGAGTGGACCAGCATGCTGTCAGCCGTGCCACTACCGGCAGGGGTGCTGACAGCATTGCCAGCCATGGGCCCACTGAAGCCTCCCTTCCCAGCCCGAGACTTTGTTCTGGACTGCTGGATTTTTAAGGGGGGAGGTGGCCATTGAGGCCATGTGTGCTTTGCACAGGGGAGGGTATATGTGACGAAGTGCCCGCCCCTGTGTGTATTTTGTGTGTTATGTGTTGTATGTTGCGTGCGTGTGTTAATGTTGGTGTATAGTCATTGGTACACGGGATAAACGGGTCTGTGTTTCACGTGTGATTTAAAGTGTAGATTTGTATTTAGGCACGAGGAGGGCACAAATCACTTCACGTGCCGGTTAAATGTAATATGTAAGCACGGGGTTGCACAGAATTAATTCACGTGCTGGGATTCAAGTGAATAATTAATTAGTAATTGAATCCCAGCACAACAGTGTATATATAGAGACACGTAGCATTCACTCGAAGTTGGGTGTTCGAGAGTGGAGAACGGGTGAGGAGAAGGAGGAAAGTAGTAAAGTGAAATCTAGAAGTGTTTGTACTCACCGTGTTTGTTTGTCTCTCCGTGCACCGTTTGTTAAGTGTTTAGTACGTTTTGTTTGTCTATTTATTTTGGCACAAGTGCCGTGTCCTGTTTTGTGTTTAAAACCTTTTATTTTCTGTTCTGTGTTAATTATTAAATGCTGAGCGAATGCTTACCAAACCCCAAATCCCTGTCTGTTTATTTCCTGCATCTGGTCTGACGCCACCCACTCCGGCCGTCTTTGTGACAGTGGGGTATGAGGGAACTAACTTTGTCTGGTAGGATTTTAGTTATTAAGACAGAGGTGTTGTCTTCCCTGGTTTTTTTAGAGTTTATATTCCCAATACCTCGCCAATGTCTTTTTGTTATACAAAGAGCAATGTTTCAGTTTTTATGGGGCAGTAAAAGCGAGAAGGTTAAAAAACAGATAATGTATAAAACCTTAAATTGTGGTGGGAAAAATGTCCCTGACTTGGGGGAAAAACTGCATTGCATTTTTGTGACTTGTGTGGTTAAAGGGTGTGTTTGTACAAACCAGAGTCTTAGGAAATGGACTTTCTTTGCAGGGTTTTGGTTAAAAGGGATTATTTGTCAGCTATGGAAAATGCGGCTGAGTTTAAAGGTGCCATATGCAGAACAACGGCCTTTTATTTATAATTTTGTAAAAACATTTATTGTTAAATATAAAGTAAATAGTCTTGCCCTAGAGGAGATATCTTGTGCTCGCCTAGAACAGCTAGTTTGCACAGAAGGGTTAGCTTTGCTCCCAGTTGGGACATTAGTGGAGGAGGACTGTAGGACAGTGTGGAGAAATGTATCTGCCTCCTATCTCTTGAATGCCCATAGGGATTTGGCTTGGAGTGTGGTCCATCAGTGTCTTCCTCTAAGAAGCTTTTTATATCGACGTGGTGGAACAGCTAGTCCTGTTTGCATAAGGCCAAGATGTTTGGGGGAAGAGACGGTACATCATTTGATGTGGTCCTGCTCCTTTGCACAGGAAGTGTGGCGGAAGATGTATATTTGGTTGGAGAAAATAGAGAGAAAGATAGTCTTGACAGAGCATGGCATTCTTTATGGATTGTCAAGTATAAAGATAAGTAAAGAGAAGTTTGGCAAGATCTGGTCGATCATTAATTGCACAAAATATGCTTTGTGGAAAGCAAGGAACATACTGCTGTGGAAGAAATGTGCATTGTCCGCAGAAGCAGTGTATGCTCTAGCACTTTCGATAGCAAGGGATTATGTGGCACGAGACTTGGTGCACAGATCAGGAGATGAAGTGAGTAAAATCTGGGGGCTGGAGAGGGAGCAGATGGTTTCCCAAATTGTCCTTAAGTGTTAGTTTAATTAGAGGATCCAGTTTTTATTTTGTTCTGAGTGAGTAGAAGATATCGGATTAAGGCACAAGGGTGAGGGGAAGTGTGACAGAAATACAATGAGTTCTGGTGATAAATCTTCCTCCCGACCTGTGAGGGCGCTAAAGAACGGGAGGAGAAGTATCTGGAAGGGCTGGCCTGACAGTTCGTTTCCGGGACCGGGAAGTGGGTCAGCCTGGAAGAAAGCGAGACTCTGTTGTAAGACCGTATTGATTTGACAGGTAAAAGAGGGGCAGCTGCAAGTAAAAAGACAGCTGCAACCGTTTACCTAGATATCATGCGGGATTACATATAGGGGCCAGGGTAATGCTGTTCTTTTCCTTCGTTTGGGTTAAGCCAAGGACCGAGAAGGACGAGACAGTAAAGTACTGTAACTGTATCACTCTATAGAGAGTTGCGTGTGTGTGTTTGTGTTTGTTTGTAGCTGTAAAATAACTGTGTGTTTTTGGAATCACCAGACAGCTAAAGCACATCCGGAGCTGTCGCCGTGGGCCAGCACAAGCCGGATCACCACATCACGAACCGTCACAAAATAAAGTGTATTCACTCACCACCCGCACGACTGCACGCACCCGAGACCGTGTTTTTGTTTTCTTTTGCCAGGACTGTAAACCTGTGTTTTCATCCCTGCGCTCTACACATCGTTGTGTATTGCTGGGGCTTATTATTTATGGTCACTAGGCCAGGAATTAAAATAAAATAAAGTTTTCCCACTGGATTATCGTTGTCTGCCTGTCACTCCTGCACCGCATCACCGCTACACCTGTTCCCCTTACTAACCACTTTGCCACACGTGGTGTCAGAGCACGGGACTATGGACCGCAACGCACTGGCGGAGCTGCTGCAGGCGCTGGAGAGCAGGCGCGACGCAGAGGAGAGAAGGAGGGAGTAGCGCTACACGGTGCTCATTAAACGGGTAGGGTTGGCCGTTGCTGCAGCGACGACCCCTACCACAACACCGCTGATGTCGCCCCCGAAGGCACGGGCAATGAAGATGTTGGCGGAGGATGACCCGGAGGCGTATTTGGTGGCGTTCGAGCGGCTGGCTACCGCGGCGGCTTGGCCGCGGGAGTTCTGGGCCAGCCAGTTGGGACCCTGCCTGATTGGGGAGGCTCAGGCAGCCTACCAAGCCATGAGCGACCATCACGCCACCGATTATGACCTGGTCAAGCAGGCTATCCTCCGCCGTCTGAACATCACCACGGAGACCCACCGGGCGCGGTTTAGGGAGTACCAGAGAGCCCCGGAGACACGCCCCAGGGTGGTTGCAGAGCGGTTGTGCGACCACATGGTGCACTGGCTGACCCCCGGGAAGAAGACTGCCCAGCAGATGGGGGAAGCCATTGTGGTAGAGCAGTTCTGCCATGTGGTCGGCGCCGAGACCCAGGCGTGGATACGGCGCCACAACCCCGACACCCTGGAGGAGGCGGTCAAACTGGCTGAAGATTTCGAGGACTCCCTGACCTCTGCCCGGATCGGGATCCTGTCGGCCCCTGCCCTTCGGAGCAGCCGACCTCTCCCTCCCTCTACTCCAACACCACCACCACCACCCCCCACATTCCAGGGACCCAGACCTCCTAGAGCACCGACCCCATTGGGCCCCCTTGCCTCCCCCCCATGGAGACCAAGGTTGGCCCCCAACTGGGGTAGAGGTGCTGCCCCTGCCCCGTTGCCATAATAGCAGCGGGACAGATTTCTAACCTATGCCCCCTCTGTCCCTCCTATCTGTTTTAGGTGCCACCAGCCGGGACATCTGGCCAGGTCATGCCCCGCTGCCATGGAGTGTGACGTGGCCGCGTGCAATTGGGCACCTGAAACTGGTAAGCGGGGGGAAAATGGTCGGGAGGGGCCTTGTTTGATTAATGTTGTGTTAGGGAATGTGAAAACCCACGCATTAGTGGACACAGGGTGTGAGCAGACTTTGATTAGGACAGCTCTCCTGGGCGGTGTGTCGTGGCGGCCACGAGGTCAGGTGGCCATCTCCTGTATCCATGGAGACACGGCGGCATACCCCACATTAAAAGTATATTTATCGGTAGGACCGATAAAACGTCACCTTGTAGTCGGGGTGGCGGAAAGGTTGCCACACCCAGTTATTCTGGGCCGAGACTGGCCAGAATTCAAAGAATTGATGCAAATAATGGCAGTCTCAGCCACACACGTAAACGTGGCAGAAAAAAAGGAACGAATTGGTGATGTGTTTCCTTTTCACACTGAAATGTTTTCCCCTCTTTTCCGTCCTAGAAAAACAAATAAGGAGAGACGGACCGCGAAATGGGAGGGAGCATTTGTGAGACAAGGCTGGGGTCTGGTGGGAGAGTGCTGCAATGGTAACAAACGCCAGTCGAAGGGAGTGGGAACGCAGTGTGACCGAGAGAGCGAGGTTACTGGACCAACTAGAGCAGAAGTTATTCCAGCCCCTCTCAATGTACCGGACCCGTGGTACTCAAGCGCGGACCTAGTGTGGGGCCAACATAATGACCCGTCACTGGTGCACGCTTGGGGGCAGGTCCGGTCCATTGAAGGTAAGGATGTTGACGGCGCTGGGGCGCTAGTATATCCACATTTCAGTATCAAGGGGCAATTACTGTATAGGGTAAACCTAGCCGCGGGCACAGGACAGCCTGTAACACAATTGTTGGTTCCCCCATCTTGTCGGACCGAGGTCATGAGGCTGGCGCATGATATCCCTTTTGCGGGGCACCTCGGAGCCGAGAAGACGAGGGAACGGATATTGGCTAGATTCTATTGGGTAGGTCTTCATACTGATGTGTCGAGATATGTAGCCACATGCCCAGACTGCCAGCGAGTAGCGCCGGGTCGAGTGCGCCCCGCCCCTTTGGTCCCACTGCCGATTATTTCCACTCCTTTCGAGCGCATTGCAATGGACATAGTGGGCCCTTTGCTACCTTCTGACTCCGGGTATACGCATATATTAGTGGTGGTGGATTACGCAACGCGATACCCGGAGGCAGTTCCATTGAGGTCCACTAGTGCCGCTGCAATAGCCACCGAGTTAGCGCAGATTATGGCTAGAGTAGGGATCCCCAAGGAGATTTTGACCGATCACAGGACCAATTTTCTGTCCAATACGTTACAGCAGGTGTACAAAATATTGAAAATACGTCCCATCAGGACGTCCGTTTATCATCCACAATCGGACGGTCTGGTTGAACGTCTTAATCAGACCTTAAAGTCGATGCTGAGGCGATTTGTAACACAAGAGCTGAAACATTGGGCATCGCGTCTTTCCTACCTCCTGTTTGCGGTGAGAGAAGTGCCCCAGAGTTCAACGGGGTTCTCCCCTTTTGAGCTCCTGTACGGCCGGCAGCCTCGCGGCATTCTCGACCTGCTGAGAGAGGGGTGGGAGGAGCACAAAGGCTCGTCTAAAAATGTAGTGAAGTATGTGCTCCTACTAAGAGATCGCCTGGATTTGGTCAGTCGTTTGGCCCAAGACAACCTCAGATCGGCTCAGCACCGACAGCAGCAGCATTACAACAAAAATGCACGGATTCGTACCTTTCGACCAGGGGACAAGGTAATGCTGCTACTTCCCTCATCAGAATCAAAACTGTGTGCCAAATGGCAGGGGCCGTATGAGGTGATTCGGGCTATAGGGAAAGTAAATTATGAAATTAGACAGCCCGATTGCCGGAATGAACGTGAAATTTACCATGTTAATTTGTTAAAGCCCTGGCAGGCAAGGGAGGTCTTATTTATAGCCCCAGGCAATATGGAGGATGATTTAGGCCCCTGTCCAGAGACCCCGAGCACAAGAGCGATTTCAATGGGGGAACAGTTGGTTCCGGATCAGCAAAGAGAGCTGCGTAAGCTTATTGAGGAGTTCAGTGATGTTTTTTCTGATGTGCCCGGCAGGACAAACTTAGTTGAATATGACATTATCTCTCCACCAGGTGTCACAGTGCGAGAGAGACCGTACCGGATCCCGGAAAGTCGACGAAGTGGCGTGCGCAAAGAGGTATGGGATATGCTCGAGCTTGGGGTGATTGAACCTTCCAGGAGCGAGTGGTGCAGCCCCATTGTTATAGTGGCTAAGAAGGACGGCACGAACCGCTTCTGCGTGGATTTCAGAAAGGTAAACGCTATTGCTAAGTTCGATGCGTATCCCATGCCTCGGGTCGACGAGCTTTTAGACAGACTGGGAAAAGCGAGGTTTATTTCCACTCTGGACCTGACGAAGGGATACTGGCAAATCCCTTTAACCCGCAGCTCCAGAGAGAAAACCGCATTTTCAACACCAGAAGGGCTGTTCCACTTTAAAACCATGCCATTTGGGCTACATGGTGCACCCGCTGCCTTTCAGAGACTGATGGACCAGGTTTTACGCCCACATCATGAATATGCAGCAGCGTATATTGATGACGTGGTGATTTACAGCTCCACCTGGCGAGAGCATTTGGCTAGGCTTGCAGCCGTTCTTCAGTCTCTAAGAGCAGCCCGGCTGACAGCTAACTTGAGAAAATGTGCGTTTGCCAAAACAGAGACTCAATATTTGGGATTTTTAATGGGAAATGGAAGGGTGAGACCTGTGGTCACCAAAATCCAGGCTTTGGTTGATGCAGCGATCCCCAAAACCAAGACTCAGGTGAGGTCACTACTGGGCTTAGCCGGTTATTACCGCCGCTTCATCCCCGAGTATGCCACAGTGGTTAACCCGTTAGTCGACCTCACCAAAAAGAGTGCGCCAAATTTAATTAAATGGTCAGCTGAGTGTCAGGGGGCGTTTGATACGATCAAGCGTAAACTTTGCCAGGCCCCCACTCTTATTACCCCAGATTTCACCAAGAGATTCATCCTCCACACCGACGCCTCGGATGGAGGTTTGGGTGCAGTCTTGTCCCAAAAAGTAGCTGGAGTAGAACACCCGATATTGTACGTAAGCAAAAAAATGTTACCTCGGGAACGTAACTACTCCGTAGTCGAAAAAGAGTGTTTGGCCATTAAATGGGCTACTCACTCTTTACGATACTACCTGCTGGGACACTCATTTGATCTTGTCACAGACCACGCCCCACTCAAGTGGTTAAGCACAATGAAGAACAGCAATGCCCTGATAACTCGGTGGTATCTGGCATTGCAGCCCTTCATGTACCATATGGTACACCGTGCAGGGAAAGACACCAAAATGCAGATTATTTTTCCCGGGAGGGGGGAGCAATGGGAAAGGTAGAGTTAGCCGAGTGTTCCTTCGGCTCCACTCTGACCGGTGGGATATGTGACAGAAATACAATGAGTTCTGGTGATAAATCTTCCTCCCGACCTGTGAGGGCGCTAAAGAATGGGAGGAGAAGTATCTGGAAGGGCTGGCCTGACAGTTCGTTTCCGGGACCGGGAAGTGGGTCAGCCTGGAAGGAAGCGAGACTCTGTTGTAAGACCGTATTGATTTGACAGGTAAACTAGGGGCAGCTGCAAGTAAAAAGACAGCTGCAACCGTTTACCTAGATATCATGCGGGATTACATATAGGGGCCAGGGTAATGCTGTTCTTTTCCTTCGTTTGGGTTAAGCCAAGGACCGAGAAGGACGAGACAGTAAAGTACTGTAACTGTATCACTCTATAGAGAGTTGCGTGTGTGTGTTTGTGTTTGTTTGTAGCTGTAAAATAACTGTGTGTTTTTGGAATCACCAGACAGCTAAAGCACATCCGGAGCTGTCGCCGTGGGCCAGCACAAGCCGGATCACCACATCACGAACCGTCACAAAATAAAGTGTATTCACTCACCACCCGCACGACTGCACGCACCCGAGACGGGTGAACGTGTTTTTGTTTTCTTTTGCCAGGACTGTAAACCTGTGTTTTCATCCCTGCGCTCTACACATCGTTGTGTATTGCTGGGGCTTATTATTTATGGTCACTAGACCAGGAATTAAAATAAAATAAAGTTTTCCCACTGGATTATCGTTGTCTGCCTGTCACTCCTGCACCGCATCACCGCTACACCTGTTCCCCTTACTAACCACTTTGCCACAGGAAGGTATTTAGGTAAGTTAATTTTTGCAAATATGTTTTGTAATATGTAACAATATGATGTTTTTTTTGTATAATATATATGTGTCACAAAGACGGCCGGAGTGGGTGGCGTCAGACCAGAGCCAGGAAGTAACAGAGACTTGGAGTTTTGGTTAAGCTTAATAAACAGAACAGAAAATAAAAGGTTGGAACACAAAAACAGGACACAGCACTATACGCCAAAATAAAAAGACAAACAAAAACGGACCAAACACGGTGAGCTTCTTTTAACGATTATTTTAACAATTACTTTTCTCCTTCTCTCTCTCCCGTTCTCCACTCACCGAACACCCAACCCTGACTGAATGAAATGTGCGTCTATATATACTATTGTGCTGGGATTCAATTACTAATTAATTATTCACTTGAATCCCAGCACGTGAATTAATTCTGTGCAACCCCATGCTCACATATTACATTTAACCAGCATGTGAAGTGATTTGTGCCCTCCTCGTGCCTAAATACAAATCTACATTTTTAAATACACGTGAAACACAGACCCGTTTATATCCCATGTACCAATGACTATACACCAACATTTACACACGCACGCAACACACAAATGCACACAGGGATGGGGCACATTGCCACATATACCCCCCCTTGTGCACAGCACACATGGCCTCAACGGCCACCTCCCCCCTTAAAAATCCAGCAGTCCAGGACAAAGTCTCGGGCTGGGAAGGGAGGCTTCAGTGGGCCCATGGCTGGCCATGCTGTCAGCACCCCTGCCGGTAGTGGCACGGCTGACAGCATGCTGGTCCATTCCTGCAGCGAAACTGCTGCTGGGGAAAGTGGTCTCCTGACCTCTCCCCCTGTCTTTGTAGCCGGTAGCTCACTTTGGTGGGGCTCCGACAGCAGCAAAGAAGCTGCAGTGGGAGCAGGTCTCCTGACCTCCCCCACGATCTCCGGCAGCGAAACTGCTGCTGGGGTTGGTGGTCTCCAGACCTCCTCCCCCTTCTTCGTGGCCGACAGCTCCCCTTTCTGGGGCTCCGGCCCCCGTACTCCCTGCGGTGGAGGTACGGGAAGCAGAGACAGCTCCTGCTGTTCTGCTTCTGGCAGTGGTGGAGGCAGAGGCAGCTCCTGCTCCTCTGCTCCTGGAAGTGGCAGAGGCAGCTCCTGCTCCTCTGCTCCTGGCGGTGGTGGAGGCAGAGGCAGCTCCTGCTCCTCTGCTCCTGGAGGTGGTAGAGGCAGAGGCAGCTCCTGCTCCTCTGCTCTGCTCCTAGTGGAGGAAGCGGTGGAGGTGGAGGAGGCAGAGGCAGCTCCTGCTGCTCTGCTCCTTGCGGTGGAGGCAGAGGCCATGGGGCTGATGCTGGCCACTCAGAGGGAGGCTGTGGCGGTGCTGGCTCCCTCTGCTGTGGCGGCTGGGTTGGTGTGCGCCGTGCTTCCTTCAGCAGCATAAATAGAGGCTGCTGGGGGACACCAGCATCCTGCCCTTCTCCCCCCCAGAAAAATTCAGGGGGTTGCACCTGTAACTCCTCCCCTTCTGGCTCTTGGGATGGCAGCGATGGCTCCTCCCCCTTTAGCTCTCGGGATGGCAGCAGCAGGTGAACCAACAGGTATTCTCCCTCTGCTGGCAGCTTGGGTCCTAGGGCTGTGGAAGCCCCGACTTCCCTCTCTTCGGGCTGTGGACGCACCGACTCCTCCCTTTTGGGCTGTGGACGCACCGACTCCTCCCTTTTGGGCTGTGGACGCACCGACTCCTCCCTTTTGGGCTGTGGACGCACCGACTCCCCCCTCTTGGGCTGTGGACGTTCGGGCTCCCCCCACTCAGGCGTAGGACGTTCGGGCTCCTCCCACTCAGGCGTAGGACGTTCAGGCTCCTCCCGCTCGGGCTGTGGACGCTCTGGCTCCTCCCGCTTGGGCTGTGGAGGCAAAACCAGCAGGCATTCTTTCTCTGCTGGTGGAGACGGGGACAGCAGGCATTCTTCCTCTGCTGGTGGACCTGCTACCTGGGCTGTTGTAGTTATAACTCCCTCCAGGTAGCTGAGGACCAACTCCACACCTTCCTCCCAGGTGCTTACGGTGTGTTCCCTTGCATACGCCTCCCATCGCTCACTGTCCATCAACCGCAGGAACCGGGCGGCTACTGGTATCGACTGAGCCTCCAGCCCAGCATTTTCCCGGATCCAGTCCCGCAGTTTGATGGCGTCTTCTGCCATATTTCCTCTTTTTTTTTTTTTTTTTTTTTTTTTTTTAATCCAAATATGCGGTTCCTGCTCTGGCCTGAGTCCTGGAGGCGCTGTAAATCCCACGCAGGACACCACGTGTCACAAAGACGGCTGGAGTGGGTGGCGTCAGACCAGAAGCAGGAAATAAACAGAGACTTGGGGTTTTGATGAATCTGAGCGCGTGATCGCGCTCAGCATTTAATAACCAAACAGAACAGAAAATAAAGGGTTTTAAACACAAAAACAGGACACGGCACTATACCCCAAAATAAAAAGACAAACAAAAACGGACCAAACAGACAAAACACGGTGAGCTTCTTTTAATTATTATTTTAACAATTACTTTTCTCCTTCTCTCTCTCCCGTTCTCCACTCACCGAACACCCAACCCTTACTGAATTAAATGAGCGTCTATATATACTATTGTGCTGGGATTCAATTACTAATTAATTATTCACTTGAATCCCAGCACGTGAATTAATTCTGTGCAACCCCATGCTCACATATTACATTTAACCAGCATGTGAAGTGATTTGTGCCCTCCTCGTGCTAAATACAAATCTACATTTTTAAATACACGTGAAACACAGACCAGTTTATATCCCATGTACCAATGACTATACACCAACATTTACACACGCACGCAACACACAAATGCACACAGGGATGGGGCACATTGCCACAATATGCCATTATTATTTGGATTTGTAAATTTGTTTCAGAACTTAATAAAACTTAAAAAAAGAAAAAGGTTCACCCAGGGCGAGGCTTGGCCATTGAACTCCGGCTGTGCTGACCCCTGCGAATTCCCCAAATGCGGGAATCTCGACTGCATAATTTCTGGTAGTGGGGGACTGCGTTCGCGCTCTCCCCTGAAACTATGGTCAAAGACAGAAACAAACACGAGCCTGTGGAAGGAAGGACATGAGCAGTTATTCAACAAGTGTCCAGCAGGTGGATTCGGCAGACAGAGAGGCAGGTTTTCTTTAAGTAGCTAAATCTTTTGATCTTTCTCACTGTCGAATAAATAGCTACGTGGTTCCTGCACATCTATTTCCATGTTTCCTTATTTTTTACTGAGAACACTAAAAGTAAAGAGTCAGCAGTGCCTGTAGCAAAGGTTTTATTTTTTATTTTAAATAACTGGAAATCATTTTTAAGGTTATCAGTTTTATTTATTTATTTAGTAGATGTTTTTATTCAAAGCAACTTACAGATAAACTGTGCATCACCACTGTTGCTTAGAGTCACTTACAATAGGACCTGGGTTTTACATCTCATTTGAAGGAAGGAGCACAAGGAGGTTAAGTGACTTGCTCAGGGACAGGGTCACACACAATGAGCCAGTGGCTGAGCAGGGATTGAACCAGGAACCCCCTGGTAACAAGAGCTTTTCTTTAACCACCTGACCACTAAGCCCCTTAAAACATATCTTGGCAGACAAACACTTTAATTAGACAACATAAAACCACATACACGCAGATTTCCATTACATGAGATTAGATGTTAAAACTTCATGCTGATTTGAACTCGGCTCTCACCAAGATAAGCACCAACTAAGACATAGCTTTGCAGTAAACTAATGTGATCCATCTGCATCTGTGTCTCCTTCCATTTGCGTTTCCTTCCATATGATGATGCAGATATCCTTCTGGCTGGTGTTGATGGCTGACGTGTAATGCTGGCTCCAAGGATCAGCTTATTTTACCTCCATAGCGCATCAGCACGCACAACGGCTGCGATGCTGGCTTCGGGGATCAACCACAATGCGGTCTCCCCAGCGCATCAGCATGAAAACCATCTGGATTGAGCTAAGTAGGGTACACCTTTGGGGTCTTCAAGTGGGCACCTTCCATCCTCAGTGTTTTGTCGACTAGTCCACGACACCTCAAGAGGGCTCAACAGTGATTCTGGCTTCCCAACATCACCCCTCTCTATCCCCCACTCAACTCAGCCCAGCTTACTTACCCGTCCATCAGCGTATCTTTCTGTCTATCTTTCTGAATCTTTCCGTCTCAACCACAGCCAATTGCTGCTCCTCTCTGCTGCTTCAGATAAGTTCTTCACTGTGCGATGCAACTCTTGGCCACTGAATCTGACATCTCTGAGAAACTGGGTTGTAGAGTGTGCCACAAATCCTCGACAACCCACCTCCACTGGATAAACCCGGACCCTCCATCCTCGCTGTTCTGCTTCAGCGGCTAGTTGAGCATACCGCAGTTTCTTCCTCTCATACGCCTCATCTACAGCATCCCCCCATGGCACTGTTAACTCTACCAGGTGAACAAGGCGTGCTGATCCAGACCACAAGACAATATCTGGTCGAAGGTTAGTGGTGGCAATCTCAGGTGGAAAAATAAGCGATTGACCAACATCTGCCAGCATTTTCCAGTCTCTAGCAGCTTCCAGTTGTCCTGGGCGAGGATTGGTTTTAACACCTTTTCTTGGTGGTTGCTCTCCTCGAAGGAGGAATGTTGTCTTTTGTGTGTAATGTTTTGATGGAACAGGTGACAACTTCTTTGATATGTATCCAGATAAAGCGGGTTTTAAGACAACCTTTGCTTTTTGCCAATTTTAGGGTTGATTAATATGAAATACTATCGTAAGCATTTTCTAATACTCATTATTTCAAACCAATATCTAACCTAATCAATTATCGCGTACTACACTTTCTGTTCACATCTCTTCCTGCCAGGTTCTAATTAATTTCTGTTCTATATAGAAAATGATTATTGTAAGATAAACGCGTATCTTCTGTTATCCAAAAGGTATTTCTGTTCGTTAATATTAACGAGATCGCTCATTATACAGACGATCTTGGCTTTTAAATCGCTGCCCATCAAAAATCCCCGCTTCATCAGCCAACACCAATGAGTCATCTTCAACACTGCCTGTACCACAAGCAGGTGAGAACGAGGTTACAACATTAGTTGTATTCCTTCAGTAAGTTTACTGTTAGAGTTACAGTTCATAGTATAAATGATTTTATAATATGTAGTTCTAATTCAGATATGTCAATGTAGCAATCTCTTATAAACTACAATTCTGTTTTACTTCATTGATATACACAGAAGGCAAGAGGTTAATTTTTTATTATTAATATTAATTGGACTGCTCATACATTTACTTAATGTTATTATATTGGGTTTCTTATTTATTTAAATATTTTTGCTTTTTCTTACTATAATCAAACCTAGTTCGATTGCTTCTCGCATATTAACTGTTTCATAGATTCTACCATTCTGCTCTCTTTGGATAAGAATGTTTTGTGACTGAGTCTAATTAAAAAAGATGCTTTTGTCTGATAAGGGAGGTTTGGAACTTTCAGCAGGTCAGCCTGACCTTCAATGCAATGAACTCCTTCTCACAGGCCTTCCACAGATCTGCTAATAATATTTTCTAATATTTGTATATTCTTTAAAATACATTACAGTCATTACAAGATTTGTTGCACTTTCACAAATGTTCAATTTGTTTCCCAAAGATCAGCCTGCTTCCAGTAGCTGTGACAGTTTTGGGACAGTTTCTGCTCTCAGTGAGTCAGTTTCTGCTCACAGGTGTGGGTGACAGTCTTTAAAAGCCTGATACCTGCAAAACTTAAATCTTGTTAGCTGGGCTCCCATCTCTACATTCTCCTTCCCGTCGTCAGTGGGCAAACACATTTTAACTGAATCTGAGTCCATCAAAGAACCGCACACCCTTGCAACCAAGGCCTTCCTTGCAAAAGGATCTAATGACTTATAGGACAAAAGGGACATGCTAGAACCGTCTGTGACACTGTTCGGGTCTCAGTTATTATTGTACTGTTGTAGTTGTGACGGAATATCTTGGAGACGGGAGTGAAAGGTGTGGGTGTGTCAGTAAATCACTCGCAGCAGACCACCTGCTAGGCTGCCCGAGTGAAATCACTCATCTGTGCTAATTCAATCATGAGACAGCTGTAGCAGAGTGGCGCAGGGGAAGCGTGCTGGGCCCATAACCCTGAGGTCGATGGATCGAAACCATCCTCTGCTAGCTTGATTTTCTTCTGTTTGCAAAGCAGTTTTTCTAAAATATTAACTGAAGGTAAGACTTCGTATTATATTCGCAATCAGGGAAATGTGCACATTACTGGACACATTTAAATCGACAACTGACCTCGAAAACGTTAGGTTTTCTATCAAATTCGTTTCTTTACAAATGACATTGCTTTCTTTTCTTTTTAAATTGTTGCCAGTAAGACCAAAAGATAAAGCCCTTGGGAATACATCAATATTGCCAGCTCCTGCATATGTCAGCTCTTGAACTCTCTTAAAAATTGAGCTCTAAAACGTTTGCTTTGCAAGTTAATTAACAACCGTAACACTCAATAGCGTTTAATCCATGCGTTAATTAAATTCGGTTATTGATTTGTTCACATATTACAATGCTGTTTTCAGGATTCCCGCATATTCTGAACATGCGCAATGTAATATGGCAATGGAATGACAGGGAAACCACTGCTTTTTTCCCTCTGGTCGTATTTTGTCACGCTGACTACTATCCATATGAAAGTGCCGCAGTCACCTAAAGGATAAGGCACTAGCATCCTAAACCAGGGATTGTGGTTTCGTCAATGTTTTATTAAAAACAAACTGTGTGTATTTGTTCTTGGTCTGTGATATGTTTATAGAACTTGGTACTTTACACAAAGTAGTTTTGGCCAAGTAGTTAAGGTGATGGACTTAAAAGATGTTAGAGTTTCCCCGCTCATGTTCACATCCTGACGACTATGTGCCCCTTTTTTATGTTTTCTTTGTTAATTTTTAAAGGTCTGTTAAGCTTTAAGGCATCAATCATTACTTGCTGTACTTTAACTTTCTTCAAAACTAGTATTTGTAGAGCTGTTTTCAATATAACATGCAAGGAAGTGTTAATATGACTTTATTCCCCAACTATGTCATTGAAGACTGGCCAACATTAATTTGGGAGTCACTTTAATTTATTGTGCAGTATCAAATGAAACATAAAAAAAATCACAATACAATAAATCTCTGTTTGATCGCTATACAATCGATATGTTGTGTAGGCTAAATTGTTTAAATAAATGCACGGAAACATTCAAATCCAAACATGTTAAAAAACAAAATAGTGCGGAATAGAAACAAAGAAGGCTTTGACCTCGACGTGATTTGAACATGCAACCTTCTGATCTGGAGTCAGACGCGCTACCGTTGCGCCACGAAGTCCCGGCATACTACATGCTTGTTATGCAATGCTAGAGTGCACAGCAAGCATGCCAAACGCATGGTAATGCCGATGCTGATACTTGGAAAACACTCGGTATCACCAGGGTTATAGGAAACAGCCGACTCGATACGTGTTCGTAGCCAGCAGGGCTATGAAGTTGTCGCAAGTGTGTTTGATTCTCAGCTTTAAAAGTAAAGAAAACATTAAACAACTAGTTTAAATCAGTAAAACTAGTATTTAACTAGGATTCTCTCAGCGCGTCTCCTTTGAATGCGCACTGGCACAAATGGGCTTTGATCGTCTAATTACGTGGCAGCATGCAATAATGTATTGGGTTAATTTACCAACAAAAGAAACATAAACAAACGTGTATGTATTTATTTGTGAATAAACTATCCTGCTTCTACGATGGGACCAGGGATCTTACATCAGCAATCTAATGACAGGCCAACCCCAGAGAGACTTTGTCTTGACCAGGGATTGATATAATTTAAAAACAAACTGCAGTGGTTCCACTGGGGATCGAACCCAGGGCCTTCTGCGTGTAACCACTACACTATGGAACCTTGTCGGAACTGTGGTGGTGCTCCTACATTATTGTCTACATGCAGCATCTCAAATAATTGCAATCATTTATCAGAACCTTCGGCGTTGTCTTTTTAAGAATTAACCCTGCCAGACCGAACGCAGGCCAACATTCAATCAATGAATCATATATATTTTCTATAGTGCCCCATATGCGCTTCAAAAAATCTATTTGAAAACAAGAAAATATCTAATTGTAAGCCTGGTCGAACAAAATAAGTCTTCTGTGTAATTTTAAACAAAGAGCGCTTTCCACGATTTAAGATGCTTTCGAGAGACAGAATATTGGAATTGGCCGCCGAAACTGGGGAATAAAACTGCCTGTGATCAAAGTGGGCAGAAAAGTTGCATACTTTGCATAACGTATTTGGGAGAAAAGAAAACGGATCATCTCTGATTTACGACGTTTCCATGGTTTGGCCCGGCCACTGCCGTGTGGCTGGTTAACACGATGAGTTCAGTTTTTTTTCTGCTGCTTGGTAATTGAGTTATGCGGCAACAGCAGCAGAGTGGCGCAGCGGAAGTGTGCTGGGCCCATAACCCAGAGGTCGATGGATCGAAACCATCCTCTGCTAGATTGTTTTTCTTCTGTTTGCAAAGCAGTTTTTCTAAAATATTAACTGAAGGTAAGACTTCGTATTATATTCGCAATCAGGGAAATGTGCACATTACTGGACACATTTAAATCGACAAATGACCTCGAAAACGTTAGGTTTTCTATCAAATTCGTTTCTTTACAAATGACATTGCTTTCTTTTCTTTTTAAATTGTTCCCAGAAAGACCAAAAGATAAAGCCCTTGGGAATACGTCAATATTGCCAGCTCCTGCATATGTCAGCTCTTGAACTCTCTTAAAAATTGAGCTCTAAAACGTTTGCTTTGCAAGTTAATTAACAACCGTAACACTCAATAGCGTTTAATCCATGCGTTAATTAAATTCAGTTATTGATTTGTTCACATATTACAATGCTGTTTTCAGGATTCCCACATATTCTGAACATGCACAATGTAATATGGCAATGGAATGACACGGAAACCACTGCTTTTTTCCCTCTGGTCGTATTTTGTCACGCTGACTACTATCCATATGAAAGTGCCGCAGTCACCTAAAGGATAAGGCACTAGCCTCCTAAACCAGGGATTGTGGTTTCGTCAATGTTTTATTAAAAACAAACTGTGTGTATTTGTTCTTGGTCTGTGATATGTTTATAGAACTTGGTACTTTACACAAAGTAGTTTTGGCCAAGTAGTTAAGGTGATGGACTTAAAAGATGTTAGAGTTTCCCCGCTCATGTTCACATCCTGCCGACTATGTGCCCCTTTTTTATGTTTTCTTTGTTAATTTGTAAAGGTCTGTTAAGCTTTAAGGCATCAATCATTACTTGCTGTACTTTAAGTTTCTTCAAAACTAGTATTTGTAGAGCTGTTTTCAATATAACATGCAAGGAAGTGTTAATATGACTTTATTACCCAACTATGTCATTGAAGACTGGCCAACATTAATTTGGGAGTCACTTTAATTTATTGTGCAGTATCAAATGAAACATAAAAAAAAAATCACAATACAATAAATCTCTGTTTGATCGCTATACAATCGATATGTTGTGTAGGCTAAATTGTTTAAATAAATGCACGGAAACATTCAAATCCAAACACGTTAAACAACGAAATAGTGCGGAATAGAAACAAAGAAGGCTTTGACCTCGACGTGATTTGAACACGCAACCTCCTGATCTGGAGTCAGACGCGCTACCATTGCGCCACGAAGTCCCGGCATCCTACATGCTTGTTATGCAATGCTAGAGTGCACAGCAAGCATGCCAAACGCATGGTAATGCCGAATGCTGATACTTGGAAAACACTCGGTATCACCAGGGTTATAGGAAACAGCCGACTCGATACGTGTTCGTAGCCAGCAGGGCTATGAAGTTGTCGCAAGTGTGTTTGATTCTCAGCTTTAAAAGTAAAGAAAACATTAAACAACTAGTTTAAATCAGTAAAACTAGTATTTAACTAGGATTCTCTCAGCGCGTCTCCTTTGAATGCGCACTGGCACAAATGGGCTTTGATCGTCTAATTACGTGGCAGAATGCAATAATGTATTGGGTTAATTTACCAACAAAAGAAACATAAACAAACGTGTATGTATTTATTTGTGAATAAACTATCCTGCTTCTACGATGGGACCAGGGATTTTAAATCGGCAATCTAATGACAGGCCAACACCAGAGAGACATTGTCTTCTGTTAGCAAAATAGATTTTCTAAAATATTAACTGAAGGCAAGACTTTGTGTTATTACTTTTCAATTTAGTGTGTGTATTTTGTAAATGTTAAGGTGTAGAAACGGCAGGTATGCAGTTTACCTGACTCTACCCATAGAGGACAAATACATTTATTAAAACAAAAAAAAAAAATCTGAACACAAGGTGTGTTTATTTAATCTGATACCTTACATCTAGATTTAACTGTTACGGTTAACAAAATTAGAGTAAGTTATCATAACAATAGAGTTAAAAGAAAATTCAAATAACATGCCAATTAAAAATGCGCCAAAAATGACAAAGTAGTCTCAGATTAGGACAATGGCACTTAACGGGTAAGAAACACATTTGCAGCAAAACCCTTGAAATCACCAGAGCCTTCCTCCTCCTGAATACTATGTAGGTGGGCGGGGACTGAAACCTCCCCCGGCTAGAAAGATTGGTCTCATACTGGTAGAAACTCAGAAAAAAAGATAACATCAAGCCTACAATTGCTCAGTTGTTAAAATCAATAAGCAAATTTCAAATTGGTCATTGCTAATGCTAAAGCAATTTAAGAACACTTTAAATACGGCTTGACTAATATAAAAATATAGTAATGTGATTTGCACTACGCAGGACAATATTGAGCTTAAATAAAAACATTACATCTGAAAATAACTTTGTTCTTACCCCCACTTACAAGCAAGCTGTCAACCTTTGTATTCGACCTCATAACGTGTTAGAAAATGTAAACAGCAGTTGGAGAATACCGAAGTCGATCATCCTAGCATGTTAAACGAGTACATTTCTCATGTAAGCTACTTCCACTAATAGATCGTTTATACTGTTCTCAATGGTCCGCATCCCAGCCTGAGACCACGATCCAGTGGCAGTCGGCGATGTTTTTCAAAGTAATATGTTATTTGAAATATTAAAACAATCTTTAGTTAAATAACACATGTTTCTACACAAAATATTTTTCAGTGACTTCGACAAGTAGCCAGTTTACAACAAAAATGCAATCTGTGTTAGGAACGCTTTTTTAGTCCGATTTAAAATGGAAATGAAAATGGTATTGAGTGCTGACAAGAGTTTGGTATCAGCTGTTGATTTCCTTGAAACAATCTTTTTTAGTAAAATGAACAAATTGATTCATTTAAAAATAAGTAAAAGTGAACTGTCAGAGTGGGATTTGAACCCACGCCTCCATTCGGAGACCAGAACACACAATTCTTTGGAAAGACAGCGTCCTTGAGTCTGGCGCCTTAGACCACTCGGCCATTCTGACAAGCTGCGTTTGCTTTAGTAGAAAACCGCATTATTTCATTTCAGCACAGACTATGGTTGTCTATTGTATCAAGGCCCAATTGGGTTTATTACGCACATACTAACTTGCTCCATGAATGATGTAATGACAAGTGTAAAAAAAGAAACAGATTGAAGCCAACCCACGAAAGTAGGATTCTTTATTTCAATATCGGTATAGCTTTAAAGGATGCACGCATTTTACAATAGCAATTGCTATATGACAATGACCAATAAGTAATTGTGTTGCAATACTTTATACAATGTGAACAGAATCAGACATTGCTCCTTTGCCTCGAAGAAACATTTACAATTTGTATTTAAAAAGGACGCCCAACGTGGGGCTCGAACCCACGACCCTGAGATTAAGAGTCTCATGCTCTACCGACTGAGCTAGCCGGGCTGTCGGGAGAAAGTTTCTTTCTTTGAGGCGGGGTGAGAGAGGAAGTACCGACAGGTGCGTGGGACCTGAGATTCGGTGTGCTGCTGCTGTAGATGAGTGTTCTGGAGACGCGCTGTGTCTGTGTCTGCGGTGTTACAGCCGTGTGAGTATATTCCAAAAGTAAAGTGTTGGATAATTCGAGAGCTAGTCTGTTGAATAAAGCTCTGAGACGTGTGGTTAAATCCCGGTCTCATCAATTTTGTTTTGTTAGATTAAAAGTGTTCCAGCAGCAGGTCAATGTCCCCACACCTTTTGGTTCTGTTTACTTATGCTACACCGCTGCTAAACCTGAACGTTGCTGCTAATTATCTTAACTAAACTTGTATTGTTGTTGAATTGCTCTAATATAGTTAAACCTGTAATGTTGCAGCTAACGTTCCCTAATACTGTTAAAACTTGTGTGTATTAACAATCTGGCTTTTGTTGTTGTACCCTTGCTGCGAAGAGCTGTTTCCAATCACCTAGCACTCTTAAAGAGAAGTGTAATCGCTGCTATATGTTGGTCTAATACCCCATGCTTTTAAAATGTGGCTATTGGCTGGCTTTATTCAATTTCCCCTCCTTGTTTTTAGTACAACTTTAATACATTTTATTGTTAGTTATTTATACTGATTTATGTGAATCATGGATCATTGTAATAAAGCTTTGTGAATTGTTATTCTGCCTTTGTCATTCTGTTGTCATTCCTATTCCAAACCTTTTAATTAATTTTTAGTAGTGTCGGTATTAGGACTCTCACTGGGTGTCACTGGGTGTGGCTGCTACAATCCCATATAGAATGCGACAAAACAGGTCGCCCTCCTTCATATAAACAGAAAAAGAATAAGTACACGCACACACGAGTTGATTTACTGCAGCGTCAGACATCGGAGGTTCAGCAGTGTACTGCAATGTTGTAAAAAGACGTGTCTAATTCAGGATGGTTGAGCGAGCTATGGCGCTGCGTTCAGATCACAGTTACCCTGGAAGCGTGGGTTCGAATTCCATATCTGACAGCTCTGTTTGTTCATTAACCACTCAGCCACGGCTACATGCTCTCACGGTTTTCCGTGAAAACAGCCGTATTATTGTCAAAAGAAGCAAACGACACCCGCAGTAATGCTGTAGATGCAGTACAGGCTAAATAATGAACCCAAGTCAAATGCCTTTGTTGAAACTCTGTCAGATTTGTACAAGTCAAGCACACGTGGGAAATAATAATACAATATCCTTTCTGCCAACGTTCATAATAATGAATACATCCTTATTTCAAAATACGTAGCTATTTAACTGATCTTTTCAAAACACCCATACACAAAAGCCTTATTTCTTCTGAAAAACTAACTTGCTTCATGGCTGCTGCTACAGCACTCGGGCACGTTGTGCCTAGCGTTAGCGGACATAGGAGATAAGAAGACCTACAAAATATCACGCGCTGCAGTTTTTCAGTCCGGGGATTATTACAAATTAGCAGACTGTGCATTAAAATACACATGCATGGTGGGCGTCTCTGTTACAAAGAATTGTCACACTTTGTATTTATCTCCATAATGCGCCGGGACAAAATACGCAGATACTTTAAAATTATTTGGAGAATGCGGGCATCGATCCCGCTACTTCTCGCATGCTAAGCGAGCGCTCTACCATTTGAGCTAATTCCCCTTTAATGGTGCCAGGGATTCTCATAGGCTTCATCGCAGCTTGATACGAGCAAATCAGATTGTCAGTTGTTTTTTATTTTTATTTTGGCAATGTAGTCTGTGATTGCAAATTTAAAAAAAATAATTTAATTAACTAAATAGCAAATATTTCGACTAGAGGTATGTTTTCAATTTCTTTAAAAAGTAGTCTCAGCTCGTTTATTCAGTCGCTTAGAAATCCACAATCTGTGTCCCGATGCAGCAGCGCTGTGTGCTGTGGCTCGAGCTTGTTTGACGAGGCAGACAATGCAAAAATGCCAATACTTGCTTTTGTATCACGCGACAAACTTAAGGTATGCTTTAACGGCTTGGCTGTCTCGAGTTAGTTTGTATTGTTAATGTAACACCTCGATGTTGCCCAGTCATTGTTTCATATGAAGTAGAGCTTGTCAGTTGGGGGCGACGGTCTGCTAATAAAAGTTAAGACTATATTTGCAAGGATCATTTCTAGAATGAAACACGTTTTGAAGGGATTGGTCTCGGTATCCACCAGGAGGAGTGGCAGTGTTTTCTTCTGAGCACCGAGCTGACAATGAGTGTTGTTATCGGGAACCTACTCGCTGCAAGGAATGACCACTTCAATCTTCAGTCGGGGGTTGCTGAAGGAAGGGGACACATTTTGAGTGTGTATCTCTTTCCGGTAGAAACGTAGAAAAAAGAAACCATCAAGCCCACAATTGTTCAGTTGTTTAAATCAATAACCACATTTAAATTGATCATTGCTAATGTCAAAACAATTTAAGAACACTTTAAATAGGGCTTGACTAATATAAAAATATAGCAATGTCTTTTGCACTACGCAGGACTAGATTGAGTTTAAAATAGACATTACATCTGAAAATAACTTGTGCTTACCCCCACTTACAAGGAAGCTGTCAACCTTGTATTTGTCCTCATAACGTGTTAGAAAATGTAAACAGCAGTTGGAGAATACCGAAGTCGATCATCCTAGCATGTTAAACGAGGGCATTTCTCATGTAAGCTTCTTCCACTAATAGATCGTTTATACTGTTCTCAATGGTCCGCATCCCAGCCTGAGACCACGATCCAGTGGCAGTCGGAGATGTTTTTCAAAGTAATATGTTATTTGAAATATTAAAACAATCTTTAGTTAAATAACACATGTTTCTACACAAAATATTTTTCAGTGACTTCGACAAGTAGCCAGTTTACAACAAAAATGCAATCTGTGTTAGGAACGCTATTTTAGTCCGATTTAAAATGGAAATTAAAATGGTATTGAGTGCTGACAAGAGTTTGGTATCAGCTGTTGATTTCCTTGAAACAATCTTTTATAGTAAAATGAACAAATTGATTCATTTAAAAAATAAGTAAAAGTGAACTGTCAGAAGTGGGATTTGAACCCACGCCTCCATTCGGAGACCAGAACACACAATTCTTTGGAAAGACAGCGTCCTTGAGTCTGGCGCCTTTGACCACTCGGCCATTCTGACAAGCTGCGTTTACTTTAGTAGAAAACCGCATTATTTCATTTCAGCACAGACTAGGGTTGTCTATTGTATCAAGGCCCGATTGTGTTATTACGCACATACTAACTTGCTCCATGAATGATGTAATGACAAGTGTAAAAAAAGAATCAGATTGAAGCCAACCCACGAAAGTAAGATTCTTTATTTCAATATCTGTATAGCTTTAAAGGATGCACGCATTTTACAATAGCAATTGCTATATGACAATGACCAATATGTAATTGTGTTGCAATACTTTATACAATGTGAACAGAATCAGACATTGCTCCGTTGCCTCGAAGAAACATCTACAATTTGTATTTAAAAAGGACGCACAACGTGGGGCTCGAACCCACGACCTTGAGATTAAGAGTATCATGCTCTACCGACTGAGCTAGCCGGGCTGTCGGGAGAAAGTTTATTTCTTTGAGGCGGGGTGAGAGAGGAAGTACCGACAGGTGCGTGGGACCTGAGATTCGGTGTGCTGCTGCTGTAGATGAGTGTTCTGGAGACGCGCTGTGTCTGTGTCTGCGGTGTTACAGCCGTGTGAGTATATTCCAAAAGTAAAGTGTTGGAAAATTCGAGAGCTAGTCTGTTGAATAAAGCTCTGAGACGTGTGGTTAAATCCCGGTCTCATCAATTTTGTTTTGTTAGATTAAAAGTGTTCCAGCAGCAGGTAAATGTCCCCACACCTTTTGGTTCTGTTTACTTATGCTACACCGCTGCTAAACCTGAACGTTGCTGCTAATTATCTTAACTAAACTTGTATTGTTGTTGAATTGCTCTAATATAGTTAAACCTGTAATGTTGCAGCTAACGTTCCCTAATACTGTTAAAACTTGTGTGTATTAACAATCTGGCTTTTGTTGTTGTACCCTTGCTGCGAAGAGCTGTTTCCAATCACCTAGCACTCTTAAAGAGAAGTGTAATCGCTGCTATATGTTGGTCTAATACCCCATGCTTTTAAAATGTGGCTATTGACTGGCTTTATTCAATTTCCCCTCCTTGTTTTTAGTACAACTTTAATACATTGTATTGTTAGTTATTTGAACTGATTTATGTGACTCATGGATCATTGTAATAAAGCTTTGTGAATTGTTATTCTGCCTTTGTCATTCTGTTGTCATTCCTATTCCAAACCTTTTAATTAATTTTTAGTAGTGTCGGTATTAGGACTCTCACTGGGTGTCACTGGGTGTGGCTGCTACAATCCCATATAGAATGCGACAAAACAGGTCGCCCTCCTTCATATAAACAGAAAAAGAATAAGTACACACACACACACGAGTTGATTTACTGCAGCGTCAGACATCGGAGGTTCAGCAGTGTACTGCAATGTTGTGAAAAGACGTGTCTAATTCAGGATGGTTGAGCGAGCTATGGCGCTGCGTTCAGATCACAGTTACCCTGGAAGCGTGGGTTCGAATTCCATTTCTGACAGCTCTGTTTGTTCATTAACCACTCAGCCACGGCTACATGCTCTCACGGTTTTCCGTGAAAACAGCCGTATTATTGTCAAAAGAAGCAAACGACACCCGCAGTAATGCTGCAGATGGCAGTATAGGCTAAATAATGAACCCAAGTCAAATGCCTTTGTTGAAACTCTATCAGATTTGTACAAGTCAAGCACACGTGGGAAATAATAATACCATATCCTTTCTGCCAACGTTCATAATAATGAATACATCCTTATTTCAAAATACGTAGCTATTTAACTGATCTTTTCAAAACACCCATACACAAAAGCCTTATTTCTACTGAAAAACTAACTTGCTTCATGGCTGCTGCTACAGCACTCGGGCACGTTGTGCCTAGCGTTAGCGGACATAGGAGATAAGAAGACCTACAAAATATCACGCGCTGCAGTTTTTCAGTCCGGGGATTATTACAAATGAGCAGACTGTGCATTAAAATACACATGCATGGTGGGCGTCTCTGTTACAAAGAATTGTCACACTTTGTATTTATCTCCATAATGCGCCGGGACAAAATACGCAGATACTTTAAAATTATTTGGAGAATGCGGGCATCGATCCCGCTACTTCTCGCATGCTAAGCGAGCGCTCTACCATTTGAGCTAATTCCCCTTTAATGGTGCCAGGTATTCTCATAGGCTTCATCGCAGCTTGATACGAGCAAATCAGATTGTCAGTTGTTTTTTATTTTTATTTTGGCAATGTAGTCTGTGATTGCAAATTTAAAAAAATAATTTAATTAACTAAATAGCAAGTATTTCGACTAGAGGTATGTTTTCAATTTCTTTAAAAAGTAGTCTCAGCTCGTTTATTCAGTCGCTTAGAAATCCACAATCTGTGTCCCGATGCAGCAGCGCTGTGTGCTGTGGCTCGAGCTTGTTTGACGAGGCAGACGATGCAAAAATGCCAATACTTGCTTTTGTATCACACGACAAACTTAAGGTATGCTTTAACGGCCTGGCTGTCTCGGGTTAGTTTGTATTGTTAATGTAACACCTCGTTGTTGCCCAGTCATTGTTTCATATGAAGTAGAGCTTGCCAGTTGGGGGCGACGGTCTGCTAATAAAAGTTAAGACTATATTTGCAAGGATCATTTCTAGAATGAAACACGTTTTGAAGGGATTGGTCTCGGTATCCACCAGGAGGAGTGGCAGTGTTTTCTTCTGAGCACCGAGCTGACAATGAGTGTTGTTATCGGGAACCTACTCGCTGCAAGGAATGACCACTTCAATCTTCAGTCGGGGGTTGCTGAAGGAAGGGGACACATTTTGAGTGTGTATCTCATTCCGGTAGAAACGTAGAAAAAAGAAACCATCAAGCACACAATTGTTCAGTTGTTTAAATCAATAACCACATTTAAATTGATCATTGCTAATGTCAAAACAATTTAAGAACACTTTAAATAGGGCTTGACTAATATAAAAATATAGCAATGTCTTTTGCACTACGCAGGACTAGATTGAGTTTAAAATAGACATTACATCTGAAAATAACTTGTGCTTACCCCCACTTACAAGGAAGCTGTCAACCTTTGTATTCGTCCTCATAAGGTGTTAGAAAATGTAAACAGCAGTTGGAGAATACCGAAGTCGATCATCCTAGCATGTTAAACGAGGGCATTTCTCATGTAAGCTACTTCCACTAATAGATCGTTTATACTGTTCTCAATGGTCCGCATCCCAGCCTGAGACCACGATCCAGTGGCAGTCGGAGATGTTTTTCAAAGTAATATGTTATTTGAAATATTAAAACAATCTTTAGTTAAATAACACATGTTTCTACACAAAATATTTTTCAGTGACTTCGACAAGTAGCCAGTTTACAACAAAAATGCAATCTGTGTTAGGAACGCTATTTTAGTCCGATTTAAAATGGAAATGAAAATGGTATTGAGTGCTGACAAGAGTTTGGTATCAGCTGTTGATTTCCTTGAAACAATCTTTTATAGTAAAATGAACAAATTGATTCATTTAAAAAATAAGTAAAAGTGAACTGTCAGAAGTGGGATTTGAACCCACGCCTCCATTCGGAGACTGGAACACACAATTCTTTGGAAAGACAGCGTCCTTGAGTCTGGCGCCTTAGACCACTCGGCCATTCTGAGAAGCTGCGTTTGCTTTAGTAGAAAACCGCATTTTTTCATTTCAGCACAGACTAGGGTTGTCTATTGTATCAAGGCCCGATTGGGTTTATTACGCACATACTAACTTGCTCCATGAATGATGTAATGACAAGTGTAAAAAAAGAATCAGATTGAAGCCAACCCACGAAAGTAAGATTCTTTATTTCAATATCGGTATAGCTTTAAAGGATGCACGCATTTTACAATAGCAATTGCTATATGACAATGACCAATAAGTAATTGTGTTGCAATACTTTATACAATGTGAACAGAATCAGACATTGCTCCGTTGCCTCGAAGAAACATCTACAATTTGTATTTAAAAAGGACGCCCAACGTGGGGCTCGAATCCACGACCCTGAGATTAAGAGTCTCATGCTCTACCGACTGAGCTAGCCGGGCTGTCGGTAGAAAGTTTCTTTCTTTGAGGCGGGGTGAGAGAGGAAGTACCGACAGGTGCGTGGGACCTGAGATTCGGTGTGCTGCTGCTGTAGATGAGTGTTCTGGAGACGCGCTGTGTCTGTGTCTGCGGTGTTACAGCCGTGTGAGTATATTCCAAAAGTAAAGTGTTGGATAATTCGAGAGCTAGTCTGTTGAATAAAGCTCTGAGACGTGTGGTTAAATCCCGGTCTCATCAATTTTGTTTTGTTAGATTAAAAGTGTTCCAGCAGCAGGTAAATGTCCCCACACCTTTTGGTTCTGTTTACTTATGCTACACCGCTGCTAAACCTGAACGTTGCTGCTAATTATCTTAACTAAACTTGTATTGTTGTTGAATTGCTCTAATATAGTTAAACCTGTAATGTTGCAGCTAACGTTCCCTAATACTGTTAAAACTTGTGTGTATTAACAATCTGGCTTTTGTTGTTGTACCATTGCTGCGAAGAGCTGTTTCCAATCACCTAGCACTCTTAAAGAGAAGTGTAATCGCTGCTATATGTTGGTCTAATACCCCATGCTTTTAAAATGTGGCTATTGGCTGGCTTTATTCAATTTCCCCTCCTTGTTTTTAGTACAACTTTAATACATTTTATTGTTAGTTATTTGAACTGATTTATGTGAATCATGGACCATTGTAATAAAGCTTTGTGAATTGTTATTCTGCCTTTGTCATTCTGTTGTCATTCCTATTCCAAACCTTTTAATTAATTTTTAGTAGTGTCGGTATTAGGACTCTCACTGGGTGTCACTGGGTGTGGCTGCTACAATCCCATATAGAATGCGACAAAACAGGTCGCCCTCCTTCATATAAACAGAAAAAGAATAAGTACACACACACACACGAGTTGATTTACTGCAGCGTCAGACATCGGAGGTTCAGCAGTGTACTGCAATGTTGTGAAAAGACGTGTCTAATTCAGGATGGTTGAGCGAGCTATGGCGCTGCGTTCAGATCACAGTTACCCTGGAAGCGTGGGTTCGAATTCCATTTCTGACAGCTCTGTTTGTTCATTAACCACTCAGCCACGGCTACATGCTCTCACGGTTTTCCGTGAAAACAGCCGTATTATTGTCAAAAGAAGCAAACGACACCCGCAGTAATGCTGCAGATGGCAGTATAGGCTAAATAATGAACCCAAGTCAAATGCCTTTGTTGAAACTCTATCAGATTTGTACAAGTCAAGCACACGTGGGAAATAATAATACCATATCCTTTCTGCCAACGTTCATAATAAGGAATACATCCTTATTTCAAAATACGTAGCTATTTAACTGATCTTTTCAAAACACCCATACACAAAAGCCTTATTTCTACTGAAAAACTAACTTGCTTCATGGCTGCTGCTACAGCACTCGGGCACGTTGTGCCTAGCGTTAGCGGACATAGGAGATAAGAAGACCTACAAAATATCACGCGCTGCAGTTTTTCAGTCCGGGGATTATTACAAATTAGCAGACTGTGCATTAAAATACACATGCATGGCGGGCGTCTCTGTTACAAAGAATTGTCACACTTTGTATTTATCTCCATAATGCGCCGGGACAAAATACGCAGATACTTTAAAATTATTTGGAGAATGCGGGCATCGATCCCACTACTTCTCGCATGCTAAGCGAGCGCTCTACCATTTGAGCTAATTCCCCTTTAATGGTGCCAGGGATTCTCATAGGCTTCATCGCAGCTTGATACGAGCAAATCAGATTGTCAGTTGTTTTTTATTTTTATTTTGGCAATGTAGTCTGTGATTGCAAATTTAAAAAAATAATTTAATTAACTAAATAGCAAGTATTTTGACTAGAGGTATGTTTTCAATTTATTTAAAAAGTAGTCTCAGCTCGTTTATTCAGTCGCTTAGAAATCCACAATTTGTGTCCCGATGCAGCAGCGCTGTGTGCTGTGGCCCGAGCTTGTTTGACGAGGCAGACAATGCAAAAATGCCAATACTTGCTTTTGTATCACGCGACAAACTTAAGGTATGCTTTAACGGCTTGGCTGTCTCGAGTTAGTTTGTATTGTTAATGTAACACCTCGTTGTTGCCCAGTCATTGTTTCATATGAAGTAGAGCTTGCCAGTTGGGGGCGACGGTCTGCTAATAAAAGTTAAGACTATATTTGCAAGGATCATTTCTAGAATGAAACACGTTTTGAAGGGATTGGTCTCGGTATCCACCAGGAGGAGTGGCAGTGTTTTCTTCTGAGCACCGAGCTGACAATGAGTGTTGTTATCGGGAACCTACTCGCTGCAAGGAATGACCACTTCAATCTTCAGTCGGGGGTTGCTGAAGGAAGGGGACACATTTTGAGTGTGTATCTCATTCCGGTAGAAACGTAGAAAAAAGAAACCATCAAGCCCACAATTGTTCAGTTGTTTAAATCAATAACCACATTTAAATTGATCATTGCTAATGTCAAAACAATTTAAGAACACTTTAAATAGGGCTTGACTAATATAAAAATATAGCAATGTCTTTTGCACTACGCAGGACTAGATTGAGTTTAAAATAGACATTACATCTGAAAATAACTTGTGCTTACCCCCACTTACAAGGAAGCTGTCAACCTTTGTATTCGTCCTCATAAGGTGTTAGAAAATGTAAACAGCAGTTGGAGAATACCGAAGTCGATCATCCTAGCATGTTAAACGAGGGCATTTCTCATGTAAGCTACTTCCACTAATAGATCGTTTATACTGTTCTCAATGGTCCGCATCCCAGCCTGAGACCACGATCCAGTGGCAGTCGGAGATGTTTTTCAAAGTAATATGTTATTTGAAATATTAAAACAATCTTTAGTTAAATAACACATGTTTCTACACAAAATATTTTTCAGTGACTTCGACAAGTAGCCAGTTTACAACAAAAATGCAATCTGTGTTAGGAACGCTATTTTAGTCCGATTTAAAATGGAAATGAAAATGGTATTGAGTGCTGACAAGAGTTTGGTATCAGCTGTTGATTTCCTTGAAACAATCTTTTATAGTAAAATGAACAAATTGATTCATTTAAAAAATAAGTAAAAGTGAACTGTCAGAAGTGGGATTTGAACCCACGCCTCCATTCGGAGACCGGAACACACAATTCTTTGGAAAGACAGCGTCCTTGAGTCTGGCTCCTTAGACCACTCGGCCATTCTGACAAGCTGCGTTTGCTTTAGTAGAAAACCGCATTATTTCATTTCAGCACAGACTAGGGTTGTCTATTGTATCAAGGCCCGATTGGGTTTATTACGTACATACTAACTTGCTCCATGAATGATGTAATGACAAGTGTAAAAAAAGAATCAGATTGAAACCAAGCCACAAAAGTAAGATTCTTTATTTCAATATCGGTATAGCTTTAAAGGATGCACGCATTTTACAATAGCAATTGCTATATGACAATGACCAATAAGTAATTGTGTTGCAATACTTTATACAATGTGAACAGAATCAGACATTGCTCCGTTGCCTCGAAGAAACATCTAGAATTTGTATTTAAAAAGGACGCCCAACGTGGGGCTCGAACCCACGACCCTGAGATTAAGAGTCTCATGCTCTACGAACTGAGCTAGCCGGGCTGTCGGGAGAAAGTTTATTTCTTTGAGGCGGGGTGAGAGAGGAAGTACCGACAGGTGGTTGGACCTGAGATTCGGTGTGCTGCTGCTGTAGACGAGTGTTCTGGAGACGCGCTGTGTCTGTGTCTGCGGTGTTACAGCCGTGTGAGTATATTCCAAAAGTAAAGTGTTGGATTATTCTAGAGCTAGTCTGTTGAATAAAGCTCTGAGACGTGTGGTTAAATCCAGGACTCATCAATTTTGTTTTGTTAGATTAAAAGTGTTCCAGCAGCAGGTAAATGTCCCCACACCTTTTGGTTCTGTTTACTTATGCTACACCGCTGCTAAACCTGAACGTTGCTGCTAATTATCTTAACTAAACTTGTATTGTTGTTGAATTGCTCTAATATAGTTAAACCTGTAATGTTGCAGCTAACGTTCCCTAATACTGTTAAAACTTGTGTGTATTAACAATCTGGCTTTTGTTGTTGTACCCTTGCTGCGAAGAACTGTTTCCAATCACCTAGCACTCTTAAAGAGAAGTGTAATCGCTGCTATATGTTGGTTTAAAATGTGGCTATTGACTGGCTTTATTCAATTTCCCCTCCTTGTTTTTAGTACAACTTTAATACATTGTATTGTTAGTTATTTGAACTGATTTATGTGACTCATGGATCATTGTAATAAAGCTTTGTGAATTGTTATTCTGCCTTTGTCATTCTGTTGTCATTCCTATTCCAAACCTTTTAATTAATTTTTAGTAGTGTCGGTATTAGGACTCTCACTGGGTGTCACTGGGTGTGGCTGCTACAATCCCATATAGAATGCGACAAAACAGGTCGCCCTCCTTCATATAAACAGAAAAAGAATAAGTACACACACACACACGAGTTGATTTACTGCAGCGTCAGACATCGGAGGTTCAGCAGTGTACTGCAATGTTGTGAAAAGACGTGTCTAATTCAGGATGGTTGAGCGAGCTATGGCGCTGCGTTCAGATCACAGTTACCCTGGAAGCGTGGGTTCGAATTCCATTTCTGACAGCTCTGTTTGTTCATTAACCACTCAGCCACGGCTACATGATCTCACGGTTTTCCGTGAAAACAGCCGTATTATTGTCAAAAGAAGCAAACGACACCCGCAGTAATGCTGCAGATGGCAGTATAGGCTAAATAATGAACCCAAGTCAAATGCCTTTGTTGAAACTCTATCAGATTTGTACAAGTCAAGCACACGTGGGAAATAATAATACCATATCCTTTCTGCCAACGTTCATAATAATGAATACATCCTTATTTCAAAATACGTAGCTATTTAACTGATCTTTTCAAAACACCCATACACAAAAGCCTTATTTCTACTGAAAAACTAACTTGCTCATGGCTGCTGCTACAGCACTCGGGCACGTTGTGCCTAGCGTTAGCGGACATAGGAGATAAGAAGACCTACAAAATATCACGCGCTGCAGTTTTTCAGTCGAGGGATTATTACAAATTAGCAGACTGTGCATTAATATACACATGCATGGTGGGCGTCTCTGTTACAAAGAATTGTCACACTTTGTATTTATCTCCATAATGCGCCGGGACAAAATACGCAGATACTTTAAAATTATTTGGAGAATGCGGGCATCGATCCCGCTACTTCTCGCATGCTAAGCGAGCGCTCTACCATTTGAGCTAATTCCCCTTTAATGGTGCCAGGGATTCTCATAGGCTTCATCGCAGCTTGATACGAGCAAATCAGATTGTCAGTTGTTTTTTATTTTTATTTTGGCAATGTAGTCTGTGATTGCAAATTTAGAAAAATAATTTAATTAACTAAATAGCAAGTATATCGACTAGAGGTATGTTTTCAATTTCTTTAAAAAGTAGTCTCAGCTCGTTTATTCAGTCGCTTAGAAATCCACAATCTGTGTCCCGATGCAGCAGCGCTGTGTGCTGTGGCTCGAGCTTGTTTGACGAGGCAGACGATGCAAAAATGCCAATACTTGCTTTTGTATCACGCGACAAACTTAAGGTATGCTTTAACGGCTTGGCTGTCTCGAGTTAGTTTGTATTGTTAATGTAACACCTCGTTGTTGCCCAGTCATTGTTTCATATGAAGTAGAGCTTGCCAGTTGGGGGCGACGGTCTGCTAATAAAAGTTAAGACTATATTTGCAAGGATCATTTCTAGAATGAAACACGTTTTGAAGGGATTGGTCTCGGTATCCACCAGGAGGAGTGGCAGTGTTTTCTTCTGAGCACCGAGCTGACAATGAGTGTTGTTATCGGGAACCTACTCGCTGCAAGGAATGACCACTTCAATCTTCAGTCGGGGGATGCTGAAGGAAGGGGACACATTTTGAGTGTGTATCTCATTCCGGTAGAAACGTAGAAAAAAGAAACCATCAAGCCCACAATTGTTCAGTTGTTTAAATCAATAACCACATTTAAATTGATCATTGCTAATGTCAAAACAATTTAAGAACACTTTAAATAGGGCTTGACTAATATAAAAATATAGCAATGTCTTTTGCACTACGCAGGACTAGATTGAGTTTAAAATAGACATTACATCTGAAAATAACTTGTGCTTACCCCCACTTACAAGGAAGCTGTCAACCTTTGTATTCGTCCTCATAAGGTGTTAGAAAATGTAAACAGCAGTTGGAGAATACCGAAGTCGATCATCCTAGCATGTTAAACGAGGGCATTTCTCATGTAAGCTACTTCCACTAATAGATCGTTTATACTGTTCTCAATGGTCAGCATCCCAGCCTGAGACCACGATCCAGTGGCAGTCGGAGATGTTTTTCAAAGTAATATGTTATTTGAAATATTAAAACAATCTTTAGTTAAATAACACATGTTTCTACACAAAATATTTTTCAGTGACTTCGACAAGTAGCCAGTTTACAACAAAAATGCAATCTGTGTTAGGAACGCTATTTTAGTCCGATTTAAAATGGAAATGAAAATGGTATTGAGTGCTGACAAGAGTTTGGTATCAGCTGTTGATTTCCTTGAAACAATCTTTTATAGTAAAATGAACAAATTGATTCTTTTATAAAATAAGTAAAAGTGAACTGTCAGAAGTGGGATTTGAACCCACGCCTCCATTCGGAGACCAGAACACACAATTCTTTGGAAAGACAGCGTCCTTGAGTCTGGCGCCTTAGACCACTCGGCCATTCTGACAAGCTGCATTTGCTTTAGTAGAAAACCGCATTATTTCATTTCAGCACAGACTAGGGTTGTCTATTGTATCAAGGCCCGATTGGGTTTATTACGCACATACTAACTTGCTCCATGAATGATGTAATGACAAGTGTAAAAAAAGAATCAGATTGAAGCCAACCCACGAAAGTAAGATTCTTTATTTCAATATCGGTATAGCTTTAAAGGATGCACGCATTTTACAATAGCAATTGCTATATGACAATGACCAATAAGTAATTGTGTTGCAATACTTTATACAATGTGAACAGAATCAGACATTGCTCCGTTGCCTCGTAGAAACATCTACAATTTGTATTTAAAAAGGACGCCCAACGTGGGGCTCGAACCCACGACCCTGAGATTAAGAGTCTCATGCTCTACCGACTGAGCTAGCCGGGCTGTCGGAAGAAAGTCTCTTTCTTTGAGGCGGGGTGAGAGAGGAAGTACCGACAGGTGCGTGGGACCTGAGATTCGGTGTGCTGCTGCTGTAGATGAGTGTTCTGGAGACGCGCTGTGTCTGTGTCTGCGGTGTTACAGCCGTGTGAGTATATTCCAAAAGTAAAGTGTTGGATAATTCGAGAGCTAGTCTGTTGAATAAAGCTCTGAGACGTGTGGTTAAATCCCGGTCTCATCAATTTTGTTTTGTTAGATTAAAAGTGTTCCAGCAGCAGGTAAATGTCCCCACACCTTTTGGTTCTGTTTACTTATGCTACAGCGCTGCTAAACCTGAACGTTGCTGCTAATTATCTTAACTAAACTTGTATTGTTGTTGAATTGCTCTAATATAGTTAAACCTGTAATGTTGCAGCTAACGTTCCCTAATACTGTTAAAACTTGTGTGTATTAACAATCTGGCTTTTGTTGTTGTACCCTTGCTGCGAAGAGCTGTTTCCAATCACCTAGCACTCTTAAAGAGAAGTGTAATCGCTGCTATATGTTGGTCTAATACCCCATGCTTTTAAAATGTGGCTATTGGCTGGCTTTATTCAATTTCCCCTCCTTGTTTTTAGTACAACTTTAATACATTGTATTGTTAGTTATTTGAACTGATTTATGTGACTCATGGATCATTGTAATAAAGCTTTGTGAATTGTTATTCTGCCTTTGTCATTCTGTTGTCATTCCTATTCCAAACCTTTTAATTAATTTTTAGTAGTGTCGGTATTAGGACTCTCACTGGGTGTCACTGGGTGTGGCTGCTACAATCCCATATAGAATGCGACAAAACAGGTCGCCCTCCTTCATATAAACAGAAAAAGAATAAGTACACACACACACACGAGTTGATTTACTGCAGCGTCAGACATTGGAGGTTCAGCAGTGTACTGCAATGTTGTGAATAGACGTGTCTAATTCAGGATGGTTGAGCGAGCTATGGCGCTGCGTTCAGATCACAGTTACCCTGGAAGCGTGGATTCGAATTCCATTTCTGACAGCTCTGTTTGTTCATTAACCACTCAGCCACGGCTACATGATCTCACGGTTTTCCGTGAAAACAGCCGTATTATTGTCAAAAGAAGCAAACGACACCCGCAGTAATGCTGCAGGTGGCAGTATAGGCTAAATAATGAACCCAAGTCAAATGCCTTTGTTGAAACTCTATCAGATTTGTACAAGTCAAGCACACGTGGGAAATAATAATACCATATCCTTTCTGCCAATGTTCATAATAATGAATACATCCTTATTTCAAAATATGTAGCTATTTAACTGATCTTTTCAAAACACCCATACACAAAAGCCTTATTTCTACTGAAAAACTAACTTGCTTCATGGCTGCTGCTACAGCACTCGGGCACGTTGTGCCTAGCGTTAGCGGACATAGGAGATAAGAAGACCTACAAAATATCACGCGCTGCAGTTTTTCAGTCCGGGGATTATTACAAATGAGCAGACTGTGCATTAAAATACACATGCATGGTGGGCCTCTCTGTTACAAAGAATTGTCACACTTTGTATTTATCTCCATAATGCGCCGGGACAAAATACGCAGATACTTTAAAATTATTTGGAGAATGCGGGCATCGATCCCGCTACTTCTCGCATGCTAAGCGAGCGCTCTACCATTTGAGCTAATTCCCCTTTAATGGTGCCAGGGATTCTCATAGGCTTCATCGCAGCTTGATACGAGCAAATCAGATTGTCAGTTGTTTTTTATTTTTATTTTGGCAATGTAGTCTGTGATTGCAAATTTAAAAAAATAATTTAATTAACTAAATAGCAAGTATTTCGACTAGAGGTATGTTTTCAATTTCTTTAAAAAGTAGTCTCAGCTCGTTTATTCAGTCGCTTAGAAACCCACAATCTGTGTCCCGATGCAGCAGCGCTGTGTGCTGTGGCTCGAGCTTGTTTGACGAGGCAGACGATGCAAAAATGCCAATACTTGCTTTTGTATCACACGACAAACTTAAGGTATGCTTTAACGGCCTGGCTGTCTCGGGTTAGTTTGTATTGTTAATGTAACACCTCGTTGTTGCCCAGTCATTGTTTCATATGAAGTAGAGCTTGCCAGTTGGGGGCGACGGTCTGCTAATAAAAGTTAAGACTATATTTGCAAGGATCATTTCTAGAATGAAACACGTTTTGAAGGGATTGGTCTCGGTATCCACCAGGAGGAGTGGCAGTGTTTTCTTCTGAGCACCGAGCTGACAATGAGTGTTGTTATCGGGAACCTACTCGCTGCAAGGAATGACCACTTCAATCTTCAGTCGGGGGTTGCTGAAGGAAGGGGACACATTTTGAGTGTGTATCTCATTCCGGTAGAAACGTAGAAAAAAGAAACCATCAAGCCCACAATTGTTCAGTTGTTTAAATCAATAACCACATTTAAATTGATCATTGCTAATGTCAAAACAATTTAAGAACACTTTAAATAGGGCTTGACTAATATAAAAATATAGCAATGTCTTTTGCACTACGCAGGACTAGATTGAGTTTAAAATAGACATTACATCTGAAAATAACTTGTGCTTACCCCCACTTACAAGGAAGCTGTCAACCTTTGTATTCGTCCTCATAACGTGTTAGAAAATGTAAACAGCAGTTGGAGAATACCGAGGTCGATCATCCTAGCATGTTAAACGAGGGCATTTCTCATGTAAGCTACTTCCACTAATAGATCGTTTACAACAAAAATGCAATCTGTGTTAGGAACGCTATTTTAGTCCGATTTAAAATGGAAATTAAAATGGTATTGAGTGCTGACAAGAGTTTGGTATCAGCTGTTGATTTCCTTGAAACAATCTTTTATAGTAAAATGAACAAATTGATTCATTTAAAAAATAAGTAAAAGAGAACTGTCAGAAGTGGGATTTGAACCCACGCCTCCATTCGGAGACCAGAACACACAATTCTTTGGAAAGATAGCGTCCTTGAGTCTGGCGCCTTAGACCACTCGGCCTTTCTGACAAGCTGCGTTTGCTTTAGTAGAAAACCGCATTATTTCATTTCAGCACAGACTAGGGTTGTCTATTGTATCAAGGCCCGATTGGGTTTATTACGCACATACTAACTTGCTCCATGAATGATGTAATGACAAGTGTAAAAAAAGAATCAGATTGAAGCCAACCCACGAAAGTAAGATTCTTTATTTCAATATCGGTATAGCTTTAAAGGATGCACGCATTTTACAATAGCAATTGCTATATGACAATGACCAATAAGTAATTGTGTTGCAATACTTTATACAATGTGAACAGAATCAGACATTGCTCCGTTGCCTCGAAGAAACATCTACAATTTGTATTTAAAAAGGACGCCCAACGTGGGGCTCGAACCCACGACCCTGAGATTAAGAGTCTCATGCTCTACCGACTGAGCTAGCCGGGCTGTCGGGAGAAAGTTTCTTTCTTTGAGGCGGGGTGAGAGAGGAAGTACCGACACGTGCGTGGGACCTGAGATTCGGTGTGCTGCTGCTGTAGATGAGTGTTCTGGAGACGCGCTGTGTCTGTGTCTGTGGTGTTACAGCCGTGTGGGTATATTCCAAAAGTAAAGTGTTGGATAATTCGAGAGCTAGTCTGTTGAATAAAGCTCTGAGACGTGTGGTTAAATCCCGGTCTCATCAATTTTGTTTTGTTAGATTAAAAGTGTTCCAGCAGCAGGTAAATGTCCCCACACCTGTTGGTTCTGTTTACTTATGCTACACCGCTGCTAAACCTGAACGTTGCTGCTAATTATCTTAACTAAACTTGTATTGTTGTTGAATTGGTCTAATATAGTTAAACCTGTAATGTTGCAGCTAACGTTCCCTAATAATGTTAAAACTTGTGTGTATTAACAATCTGGCTTTTGTTGTTGTACCCTTGCTGCGAAGAGCTGTTTCCAATCACTTAGCACTCTTAAAAAGAAGTGTAATCGCTGCTATATGTTGGTCTAATACCCCATGCTTTTAAAATGTGGCTATTGGCTGGCTTTATTCAATTTCCCCTCCTTGTTTTTAGTACAACTTTAATACATTGTATTGTTAGTTATTTGAACTGATTTATGTGACTCATGGATCATTGTAATAAAGCTTTGTGAATTGTTATTCTGCCTTTGTCATTCTGTTGTCATTCCTATTCCAAACCTTTTAATTAATTTTTAGTAGTGTCGGTATTAGGACTCTCACTGGGTGTCACTGGGTGTGGCTGCTACAATCCCATATAGAATGCGACAAAACAGGTCGCCCTCCTTCATATAAACAGAAAAAGAATAAGTACACACACACACACGATTTGATTTACTGCAGCGTCAGACATCGGAGGTTCAGCAGTGTACTGCAATATTGTGAAAAGACGTGTCTAATTCAGGATGGTTGAGCGAGCTATGGCGCTGCGTTCAGATCACAGTTACCCTGGAAGCGTGGCTTCGAATTCCATTTCTGACAGCTCTGTTTGTTCATTAACCACTCAGCCACGGCTACATGATCTCACGGTTTTCCGTGAAAACAGCCGTATTATTGTCAAAAGAAGCAAACGACACCCGCAGTAATGCTGCAGATGGCAGTATAGGCTAAATAATGAACCCAAGTCAAATGCCTTTGTTGAAACTCTATCAGATTTGTACAAGTCAAGCACACGTGGGAAATAATAATACCATATCCTTTCTGCCAACGTTCATAATAATGAATACATCCTTATTTCAAAATACGTAGCTATTTAACTGATCTTTTCAAAACACCCATACACAAAAGCCTTATTTCTACTGAAAAACTAACTTGCTTCATGGCTGCTGCTACAGCACTCGGGCACGTTGTGCCTAGCGTTAGCGGACATAGGAGATAAGAAGACCTACAAAATATCACGCGCTGCAGTTTTTCAGTCCGGGGATTATTACAAATGAGCAGACTGTGCATTAAAATACACATGCATGGTGGGCCTCTCTGTTACAAAGAATTGTCACACTTTGTATTTATCTCCATAATGCGCCGGGACAAAATACGCAGATACTTTAAAATTATTTGGAGAATGCGGGCATCGATCCCGCTACTTCTCGCATGCTAAGAGAGCGCTCTACCATTTGAGCTAATTCCCCTTTAATGGTGCCAGGGATTCTCATAGGCTTCATCGCAGCTTGATACGAGCAAATCAGATTGTCAGTTGTTTTTTATTTTTATTTTGGCAATGTAGTCTGTGATTGCAAATTTAAAAAAATAATTTAATTAACTAAATAGCAAGTATTTCGACTAGAGGTATGTTTTCAATTTCTTTAAAAAGTAGTCTCAGCTCGTTTATTCAGTCGCTTAGAAATCCACAATCTGTGTCCCGATGCAGCAGCGCTGTGTGCTGTGGCTCGAGCTTGTTTGACGAGGCAGACGATGCAAAAATGCCAATACTTGCTTTTGTATCACACGACAAACTTAAGGTATGCTTTAACGGCCTGGCTGTCTCGGGTTAGTTTGTATTGTTAATGTAACACCTCGTTGTTGCCCAGTCATTGTTTCATATGAAGTAGAGCTTGCCAGTTGGGGGCGACTGTCTGCTAATAAAAGTTAAGACTATATTTGCAAGGATCATTTCTAGAATGAAACACGTTTTGAAGGGATTGGTCTCGGTATCCACCAGGAGGAGTGGCAGTGTTTTCTTCTGAGCACCGAGCTGACAATGAGTGTTGTTATCGGGAACCTACTCGCTGCAAGGAATGACCACTTCAATCTTCAGTCGGGGGTTGCTGAAGGAAGGGGACACATTTTGAGTGTGTATCTCATTCCGGTAGAAACGTAGAAAAAAGAAACCATCAAGCCCACAATTGTTCAGTTGTTTAAATCAATAACCACATTTAAATTGATCATTGCTAATGTCAAAACAATTTAAGAACACTTTAAATAGGGCTTGACTAATATAAAAATATAGCAATGTCTTTTGCACTACGCAGGACTAGATTGAGTTTAAAATAGACATTACATCTGAAAATAACTTGTGCTTACTCCCACTTACAAGGAAGCTGTCAACCTTTGTATTCGTCCTCATAACGTGTTAGAAAATGTAAACAGCAGTTGGAGAATACCGAAGTCGATCATCCTAGCATGTTAAACGAGGGCATTTCTCATGTAAGCTACTTCCACTAATAGATCGTTTATACTGTTCTCAATGGTCCGCATCCCAGCCTGAGACCACGATCCAGTGGCAGTCGGAGATGTTTTTCAAAGTAATATGTTATTTGAAATATTAAAACAATCTTTAGTTAAATAACACATGTTTCTACACAAAATATTTTTCAGTGACTTCGACAAGTAGCCAGTTTACAACAAAAATGCAATCTGTGTTAGGAACGCTATTTTAGTCCGATTTAAAATGGAAATGAAAATGGGATTGAGTGCTGACAAGAGTTTGGTATCAGCTGATGATTTCCTTGAAACAATCTTTTTTAGTAAAATGAACAAATTGATTCATTTAAAAAATAAGTAAAAGTGAACTGTCAGAAGTGGGATTTGAACCCACGCCTCCATTCGGAGACTGGAACACACAATTCTTTGGAAAGACAGCGTCCTTGAGTCTGGCGCCTTAGACCACTCAGCCATTCTGACAAGCTGCGTTTGCTTTAGTAGAAAACCGCATTATTTCATTTCAGCACAGACTAGGGTTGTCTATTGTATCAAGGCCCGATTGGGTTTATTACGCACATACTAACTTGCTCCATGAATGATGTAATGACAAGTGTAAAAAAAGAAACAGATTGAAGCCAACCCACGAAAGTAAGATTCTTTATTTCAATATCGGTATAGCTTTAATGGATGCACGCATTTTACAATAGCAATTGCTATATGACAATGACCAATAAGTAATTGTGTTGCAATACTTTATACAATGTGAACAGAATCAGACATTGCTCCGTTGCCTCGAAGAAACATCTACAATTTGTATTTAAAAAGGACGCCCAACGTGGGGCTCGAACCCACGACCCTGAGATTAAGAGTCTCATGCTCTACCGACTGAGCTAGCCGGGCTGTCGGGAGAAAGTTTATTTCTTTGAGGCGGGGTGAGAGAGGAAGTACCGACAGGTGGTTGGACCTGAGATTCGGTGTGCTGCTGCTGTAGACGAGTGTTCTGGAGACGCGCTGTGTCTGTGTCTGCGGTGTTACAGCCGTGTGAGTATATTCCAAAAGTAAAGTGTTGGATAATTCTAGAGCTAGTCTGTTGAATAAAGCTCTGAGACGTGTGGTTAAATCCAGGTCTCATCAATTTTGTTTTGTTAGATTAAAAGTGTTCCAGCAGCAGGTAAATGTCCCCACACCTTTTGGTTCTGTTTACTTATGCTACACCGCTGCTAAACCTGAACGTTGCTGCTAATTATCTTAACTAAACTTGTATTGTTGTTGAATTGCTCTAATATAGTTAAACCTGTAATGTTGCAGCTAACGTTCCCTAATACTGTTAAAACTTGTGTGTATTAACAATCTGGCTTTTGTTGTTGTACCCTTGCTGCGAAGAGCTGTTTCCAATCACCTAGCACTCTTAAAGAGAAGTGTAATCGCTGCTATATGTTGGTCTAATACCCCATGCTTTTAAAATGTGGCTATTGACTGGCTTTATTCAATTTCCCCTCCTTGTTTTTAGTACAACTTTAATACATTGTATTGTTAGTTATTTGAACTGATTTATGTGACTCATGGATCATTGTAATAAAGCTTTGTGAATTGTTATTCTGCCTTTGTCATTCTGTTGTCATTCCTATTCCAAACCTTTTAATTAATTTTTAGTAGTGTCGGTATTAGGACTCTCACTGGATGTCACTGGGTGTGGCTGCTACAATCCCATATAGAATGCGACAAAACAGGTCGCCCTCCTTCATATAAACAGAAAAAGAATAAGTACACACACACACGAGTTGATTTACTGCAGCGTCAGACATCGGAGGTTCAGCAGTGTACTGCAATGTTGTGAAAAGACGTGTCTAATTCAGGATGGTTGAGCGAGCTATGGCGCTGCGTTCAGATCACAGTTACCCTGGAAGCGTGGGTTCGAATTCCATTTCTGACAGCTCTGTTTGTTCATTAACCACTCAGCCACGGCTACATGATCTCACGGTTTTCCGTGAAAACAGCCGTATTATTGTCAAAAGAAGCAAACGACACCCGCAGTAATGCTGCAGATGGCAGTATAGGCTAAATAATGAACCCAAGTCAAATGCCTTTGTTGAAACTCTATCAGATTTGTACAAGTCAAGCACACGTGGGAAATAATAATACCATATCCTTTCTGCCAACGTTCATAATAATGAATACATCCTTATTTCAAAATACGTAGCTATTTAACTGATCTTTTCAAAACACCCATACACAAAAGCCTTATTTCTACTGAAAAACTAACTTGCTTCATGGCTGATGCTACAGCACTCGGGCACGTTGTGCCTAGCGTTAGCGGACATAGGAGATAAGAAGACCTACAAAATATCACGCGCTGCAGTTTTTCAGTCCGGGGATTATTACAAATTAGCAGACTGTGCATTAAAATACACATGCATGGCGGGCGTCTCTGTTACAAAGAATTGTCACACTTTGTATTTATCTCCATAATGCGCCGGGACAAAATACGCAGATACTTTAAAATTATTTGGAGAATGCGGGCATCGATCCCGCTACTTCTCGCATGCTAAGCGAGCGCTCTACCATTTGAGCTAATTCCCCTTTAATGGTGCCAGGGATTCTCATAGGCTTCATCGCAGCTTGATACGAGCAAATCAGATTGTCAGTTGTTTTTTATTTTTATTTTGGCAATGTAGTCTGTGATTGCAAATTTAAAAAAATAATTTAATTAACTAAATAGCAAGTATTTCGACTAGAGGTATGTTTTCAATTTCTTTAAAAAGTAGTCTCAGCTCGTTTATTCAGTCGCTTAGAAATCCACAATCTGTGTCCCGATGCAGCAGCGCTGTGTGCTGTGGCTCGAGCTTGTTTGACGAGGCAGACGATGCAAAAATGCCAATACTTGCTTTTGTATCACACGACAAACTTAAGGTATGCTTTAACGGCCTGGCTGTCTCGGGTTAGTTTGTATTGTTAATGTAACACCTCGTTGTTGCTCAGTCATTGTTTCATATGAAGTAGAGCTTGCCAGTTGGGGGCGACGGTCTGCTAATAAAAGTTAAGACTATATTTGCAAGGATCATTTCTAGAATGAAACACGTTTTGAAGGGATTGGTCTCGGTATCCACCAGGAGGAGTGGCAGTGTTTTCTTCTGAGCACCGAGCTGACAATGAGTGTTGTTATCGGGAACCTACTCGCTGCAAGGAATGACCACTTCAATCTTCAGTCGGGGGTTGCTGAAGGAAGGGGACACATTTTGAGTGTGTATCTCATTCCGGTAGAAACGTAGAAAAAAGAAACCATCAAGCCCACAATTGTTCAGTTGTTTAAATCAATAACCACATTTAAATTGATCATTGCTAATGTCAAAACAATTTAAGAACACTTTAAATAGGGCTTGACTAATATAAAAATATAGCAATGTCTTTTGCACTACGCAGGACTAGATTGAGTTTAAAATAGACATTACATCTGAAAATAACTTGTGCTTACCCCCACTTACAAGGAAGCTGTCAACCTTTGTATTCGTCCTCATAACGTGTTAGAAAATGTAAACAGCAGTTGGAGAATACCGAGGTCGATCATCCTAGCATGTTAAACGAGGGCATTTCTCATGTAAGCTACTTCCACTAATAGATCGTTTATACTGTTCTCAATGGTCCGCATCCCAGCCTGAGACCACGATCCAGTGGCAGTCGGAGATGTTTTTCAAAGTAATATGTTATTTGAAATATTAAAACAATCTTTAGTTAAATAACACATGTTTCTACACAAAATATTTTTCAGTGACTTCGACAAGTAGCCAGTTTACAACAAAAATGCAATCTGTGTTAGGAACGCTATTTTAGTCCGATTTAAAATGGAAATGAAAATGGTATTGAGTGCTGACAAGAGTTTGGTATCAGCTGTTGATTTCCTTGAAACAATCTTTTTTAGTAAAATGAACAAATTGATTCATTTAAAAAATATGTAAAAGAGAACTGTCAGAAGTGGGATTTGAACCCACGCCTCCATTCGGAGACCAGAACACACAATTCTTTGGAAAGACAGCGTCCTTGAGTCTGGCGCCTTAGACCACTCGGCCATTCTGACAAGCTGCGTATGCTTTAGTAGAAAACCGCATTATTTCATTTCAGCACAGTCTAGGGTTGTCTATTGTATCAAGGCCCGATTGGGTTTATTACGCACATACTAACTTGCTCCATGAATGATGTAATGACAAGTGTAAAAAAAGAAACAGATTGAAGCCAACCCACGAAAGTAAGATTCTTTATTTCAATATCGGTATAGCTTTAAAGGATGCACGCATTTTACAATAGCAATTGCTATATGACAATGACCAATAAGTAATTGTGTTGCAATACTTTATACAATGTGAAAAGAATCAGACATTGCTCCTCCGTTGCCTCGAAGAAACATCTACAATTTGTATTTAAAAAGGACGCCCAACGTGGGGCTCGAACCCACGACCCTGAGATTAAGAGTCTCATGCTCTACCGACTGAGCTAGCCGGGCTGTCGGGAGAAAGTTTCTTTCTTTGAGGCGGGGTGAGAGAGGAAGTACCGACAGGTGCGTGGGACCTGAGATTCGGTGTGCTGCTGCTGTAGATGAGTGTTCTGGAGACGCGCTGTGTCTGTCTCTGCGGTGTTACAGCCGTGTGAGTATATTCCAAAAGTAAAGTGTTGGATAATTCGAGAGCTAGTCTGTTGAATAAAGCTCTGAGACGTGTGGTTAAATCCCGGTCTCATCAATTTTGTTTTGTTAGATTAAAAGTGTTCCAGCAGCAGGTAAATGTCCCCACACCTTTTGGTTCTGTTTACTTATGCTACACCGCTGCTAAACCTGAACGTTGCTGCTAATTATCTTAACTAAACTTGTATTGTTGTTGAATTGGTCTAATATAGTTAAACCTGTAATGTTGCAGCTAACGTTCCCTAATACTGTTAAAACTTGTGTGTATTAACAATCTGGCTTTTGTTGTTGTACCCTTGCTGCGAAGAGCTGTTTCCAATCACCTAGCACTCTTAAAGAGAAGTGTAATCGCTGCTATATGTTGGTCTAATACCCCATGCTTTTAAAATGTGGCTATTGGCTGGCTTTATTCAATTTCCCCTCCTTGTTTTTAGTACAACTTTAATACATTGTATTTTTAGTTATTTGAACTGATTTATGTGACTCATGGATCATTGTAATAAAGCTTTGTGAATTGTTATTCTGCCTTTGTCATTCTGTTGTCATTCCTATTCCAAACCTTTTAATTAATTTTTAGTAGTGTCGGTATTAGGACTCTCACTGGGTGTCACTGGGTGTGGCTGCTACAATCCCATATAGAATGCGACAAAACAGGTCGCCCTCCTTCATATAAACAGAAAAAGAATAAGTACACACACACACGAGTTGATTTACTGCAGCATCAGACATCGGAGGTTCAGCAGTGTACTGCAATGTTGTAAAAAGACGTGTCTAATTCAGGATGGTTGAGCGAGCTATGGCGCTGCGTTCAGATCACAGTTACCCTGGAAACGTGGGTTCGAATTCCATTTCTGACAGCTCTGTTTGTTCATTAACCACTCAGCCACGGCTACATGCTCTCACGGTTTTCCGTGAAAACAGCCGTATTATTGTCAAAAGAAGCAAACGACACCCGCAGTAATGCTGCAGATGGCAGTATAGGCTAAATAATGAACCCAAGTCAAATGCCTTTGTTGAAACTCTATCAGATTTGTACAAGTCAAGCACACGTGGGAAATAATAATACCATATCCTTTCTGCCAACGTTCATAATAATGAATACATCCTTATTTCAAAATACGTAGCTATTTAACTGATCTTTTCAAAACACCCATACACAAAAGCCTTATTTCTACTGAAAAACTAACTTGCTTCATGGCTGCTGCTACAGCACTCGGGCACGTTGTGCCTAGCGTTAGCGGACATAGGAGATAAGAAGACCTACAAAATATCACGCGCTGCAGTTTTTCAGTCCGGGGATTATTACAAATTAGCAGACTGTGCATTAAAATACACATGCATGGCGGGCGTCTCTGTTACAAAGAATTGTCACACTTTGTATTTATCTCCATAATGCGCCGGGACAAAATACGCAGATACTTTAAAATTATTTGGAGAATGCGGGCATCGATCCCGCTACTTCTCGCATGCTAAGCGAACGCTCTACCATTTGAGCTCATTCCCCTTTAATGGTGCCAGGGATTCTCATAGGCTTCATCGCAGCTTGATACGAGCAAATCAGATTGTCAGTTGTTTTTTATTTTTATTTTGGCAATGTAGTCTGTGATTGCAAATTTAAAAAAATAATTTAATTAACTAAATAGCAAGTATTTCGACTAGAGGTATGTTTTCAATTTCTTTAAAAAGTAGTCTCAGCTCGTTTATTCAGTCGCTTAGAAACCCACAATCTGTGTCCCGATGCAGCAGCGCTGTGTGCTGTGGCTCGAGCTTGTTTGACGAGGCAGACGATGCAAAAATGCCAATACTTGCTTTTGTATCACACGACAAACTTAAGGTATGCTTTAACGGCCTGGCTGTCTCGGATTAGTTTGTATTGTTAATGTAACACCTCGTTGTTGCCCAGTCATTGTTTCATATGAAGTAGAGCTTGCCAGTTGGGGGCGACGGTCTGCTAATAAAAGTTAAGACTATATTTGCAAGGATCATTTCTAGAATGAAACACGTTTTGAAGGGATTGGTCTCGGTATCCACCAGGAGGAGTGGCAGTGTTTTCTTCTGAGCACCGAGCTGACAATGAGTGTTGTTATCGGGAACCTACTCGCTGCAAGGAATGACCACTTCAATCTTCAGTCGGGGGTTGCTGAAGGAAGGGGACACATTTTGAGTGTGTATCTCATTCCGGTAGAAACGTAGAAAAAAGAAACCATCAAGCCCACAATTGTTCAGTTGTTTAAATCAATAACCACATTTAAATTGATCATTGCTAATGTCAAAACAATTTAAGAACACTTTTAATAGGGCTTGACTAATATAAAAATATAGCAATGTCTTTTGCACTACGCAGGACTAGATTGAGTTTAAAATAGACATTACATCTGAAAATAACTTGTGCTTACCCCCACTTACAAGGAAGCTGTCAACCTTTGTATTCGTCCTCATAACGTGTTAGAAAATGTAAACAGCAGTTGGAGAATACCGAGGTCGAGTTAAACGAGGGCATTTCTCATGTAAGCTACTTCCACTAATAGATCGTTTATACTGTTCTCAATGGTCCGCATCCCAGCCTGAGACCACGATCCAGTGGCAGTCGGAGATGTTTTTCAAAGTAATATGTTATTTGAAATATTAAAACAATCTTTAGTTAAATAACACATGTTTCTACACAAAATATTTTTCAGTGACTTCGACAAGTAGCCAGTTTACAACAAAAATGCAATCTGTGTTAGGAACGCTATTTTAGTCCGATTTAAAATGGAAATGAAAATGGTATTGAGTGCTGACAAGAGTTTGGTATCAGCTGTTGATTTCCTTGAAACATTCTTTTATAGTAAAATGAACAAATTGATTCATTTAAAAAATAAGTAAAAGTGAACTGTCAGAAGTGGGATTTGAACCCAAGCCTCCATTCGGAGACCAGAACACACAATTCTTTGGAAAGACAGCGTCCTTGAGTCTGGCGCCTTAGACCACTCGGCCATTCTGACAAGCTGCGTTTGCTTTAGTAGAAAACCGCATTATTTCATTTCAGCACAGACTAGGGTTGTCTCGTATCAAGGCCCGATTGGGTTTATTACGCACATACTAACTTGCTCCATGAATGATGTAATGACAAGTGTAAAAAAAAGAATCAGATTGAAGCCAACCCACGAAAGTAAGATTCTTTATTTCAATATCGGTATAGCTTTAAAGGATGCACGCATTTTACAATAGCAATTGCTATATGACAATGACCAATAAGTAATTGTGTTGCAATACTTTATACAATGTGAACAGAATCAGACATTGCTCCGTTGCCTCGAAGAAACATCTACAATTTGTATTTAAAAAGGACGCACAACGTGGGGCTCGAACCCACGACCCTGAGATTAAGAGTCTCATGCTCTACCGACTGAGCTAGCCGGGCTGTCGGGAGAAAGTTTCTTTCTTTGAGGCGGGGTGAGAGAGGAAGTACCGACAGGTGCGTGGGACCTGAGATTCGGGGTGTGGCTGCTGTAGATGAGTGTTCTGGAGACGCGCTGTGTCTGTGTCTGCGGTGTTACAGCCGTGTGAGTATATTCCAAAAGTAAAGTGTTGGATAATTCGAGAGCTAGTCTGTTGAATAAAGCTCTGAGACGTGTGGTTAAATCCCGGTCTCATCAATTTTGTTTTGTTAGATTAAAAGTGTTCCAGCAGCAGGTAAATGTCCCCACACCTTTTGGTTCTGTTTACTTATGCTACAGCGCTGCTAAACCTGAACGTTGCTGCTAATTATCTTAACTAAACTTGTATTGTTGTTGAATTGCTCTAATATAGTTAAACCTGTAATGTTGCAGCTAACGTTCCCTAATACTGTTAAAACTTGTGTGTATTAACAATCTGGCTTTTGTTGTTGTACCCTTGCTGCGAAGAGCTGTTTCCAATCACCTAGCACTCTTAAAAAGAAGTGTAATCGCTGTTATATGTTGGTCTAATACCCCATGCTTTTAAAATGTGGCTATTGGCTGGCTTTATTCAATTTCCCCTCCTTGTTTTTAGTACAACTTTAATACATTGTATTGTTAGTTATTTGAACTGATTTAGGTGACTCATGGATCATTGTAATAAAGCTTTGTGAATTGTTATTCTGCCTTTGTCATTCTGTTGTCATTCCTATTCCAAACCTTTTAATTAATTTTTAGTAGTGTCGGTATTAGGACTCTCACTGGGTGTCACTGGGTGTGGCTGCTACAATCCCATATAGAATGCGACAAAACAGGTCGCCCTCCTTCATATAAACAGAAAAAGAATAAGTACACACACACACGAGTTGATTTACTGCAGCATCAGACATCGGAGGTTCAGCAGTGTACTGCAATGTTGTAAAAAGACGTGTCTAATTCAGGATGGTTGAGCGAGCTATGGCGCTGCGTTCAGATCACAGTTACCCTGGAAGCGTGGGTTCGAATTCCATTTCTGACAGCTCTGTTTGTTCATTAACCACTCAGCCACGGCTACATGCTCTCACGGTTTTCCGTGAAAACAGCCGTATTATTGTCAAAAGAAGCAAACGACACCCGCAGTAATGCTGCAGATGGCAGTATAGGCTAAATAATGAACCCAAGTCAAATGCCTTTGTTGAAACTCTATCAGATTTGTACAAGTCAAGCACACGTGGGAAATAATAATACCATATCCTTTCTGCCAACGTTCATAATAATGAATACATCCTTATTTCAAAATACGTAGCTATTTAACTGATCTTTTCAAAACACCCATACACAAAAGCCTTATTTCTACTGAAAAACTAACTTGCTTCATGGCTGCTGCTACAGCACTCGGGCACGTTGTGCCTAGCGTTAGCGGACATAGGAGATAAGAAGACCTACAAAATATCACGCGCTGCAGTTTTTCAGTCCGGGGATTATTACAAATTAGCAGACTGTGCATTAAAATACACATGCATGGCGGGCGTCTCTGTTACAAAGAATTGTCACACTTTGTATTTATCTCCATAATGCGCCGGGACAAAATACGCAGATACTTTAAAATTATTTGGAGAATGCGGGCATCGATCCCGCTACTTCTCGCATGCTAAGCGAACGCTCTACCATTTGAGCTAATTCCCCTTTAATGGTGCCAGGGATTCTCATAGGCTTCATCGCAGCTTGATACGAGCAAATCAGATTGTCAGTTGTTTTTTATTTTTATTTTGGCAATGTAGTCTGTGATTGCAAATTTAAAAAAATAATTTAATTAACTAAATAGCAAGTATTTCGACTAGAGGTATGTTTTCAATTTCTTTAAAAAGTAGTCTCAGCTCGTTTATTCAGTCGCTTAGAAACCCACAATCTGTGTCCCGATGCAGCAGCGCTGTGTGCTGTGGCTCGAGCTTGTTTGACGAGGCAGACGATGCAAAAATGCCAATACTTGCTTTTGTATCACACGACAAACTTAAGGTATGCTTTAACGGCCTGGCTGTCTCGGATTAGTTTGTATTGTTAATGTAACACCTCGTTGTTGCCCAGTCATTGTTTCATATGAAGTAGAGCTTGCCAGTTGGGGGCGACGGTCTGCTAATAAAAGTTAAGACTATATTTGCAAGGATCATTTCTAGAATGAAACACGTTTTGAAGGGATTGGTCTCGGTATCCACCAGGAGGAGTGGCAGTGTTTTCTTCTGAGCACCGAGCTGACAATGAGTGTTGTTATCGGGAACCTACTCGCTGCAAGGAATGACCACTTCAATCTTCAGTCGGGGGTTGCTGAAGGAAGGGGACACATTTTGAGTGTGTATCTCATTCCGGTAGAAACGTAGAAAAAAGAAACCATCAAGCCCACAATTGTTCAGTTGTTTAAATCAATAACCACATTTAAATTGATCATTGCTAATGTCAAAACAATTTAAGAACACTTTTAATAGGGCTTGACTAATATAAAAATATAGCAATGTCTTTTGCACTACGCAGGACTAGATTGAGTTTAAAATAGACATTACATCTGAAAATAACTTGTGCTTACCCCCACTTACAAGGAAGCTGTCAACCTTTGTATTCGTCCTCATAACGTGTTAGAAAATGTAAACAGCAGTTGGAGAATACCGAGGTCGAGTTAAACGAGGGCATTTCTCATGTAAGCTACTTCCACTAATAGATCGTTTATACTGTTCTCAATGGTCCGCATCCCAGCCTGAGACCACGATCCAGTGGCAGTCGGAGATGTTTTTCAAAGTAATATGTTATTTGAAATATTAAAACAATCTTTAGTTAAATAACACATGTTTCTACACAAAATATTTTTCAGTGACTTCGACAAGTAGCCAGTTTACAACAAAAATGCAATCTGTGTTAGGAACGCTATTTTAGTCCGATTTAAAATGGAAATGAAAATGGTATTGAGTGCTGACAAGAGTTTGGTATCAGCTGTTGATTTCCTTGAAACATTCTTTTATAGTAAAATGAACAAATTGATTCATTTAAAAAATAAGTAAAAGTGAACTGTCAGAAGTGGGATTTGAACCCAAGCCTCCATTCGGAGACCAGAACACACAATTCTTTGGAAAGACAGCGTCCTTGAGTCTGGCGCCTTAGACCACTCGGCCATTCTGACAAGCTGCGTTTGCTTTAGTAGAAAACCGCATTATTTCATTTCAGCACAGACTAGGGTTGTCTCGTATCAAGGCCCGATTGGGTTTATTACGCACATACTAACTTGCTCCATGAATGATGTAATGACAAGTGTAAAAAAAAGAATCAGATTGAAGCCAACCCACGAAAGTAAGATTCTTTATTTCAATATCGGTATAGCTTTAAAGGATGCACGCATTTTACAATAGCAATTGCTATATGACAATGACCAATAAGTAATTGTGTTGCAATATTTTATACAATGTGAACAGAATCAGACATTGCTCCGTTGCCTCGAAGAAACATCTACAATTTGTATTTAAAAAGGACGCCCAACGTGGGGCTCGAACCCACGACCCTGAGATTAAGAGTCTCATGCTCTACCGACTGAGCTAGCCGGGCTGTCGGGAGAAAGTTTATTTCTTTGAGGCGGGGTGAGAGAGGAAGTACCGACAGGTGGTTGGACCTGAGATTCGGTGTGCTGCTGCTGTAGACGAGTGTTCTGGAGACGCGCTGTGTCTGTGTCTGCGGTGTTACAGCCGTGTGAGTATATTCCAAAAGTAAAGTGTTGGATTATTCTAGAGCTAGTCTGTTGAATAAAGCTCTGAGACGTGTGGTTAAATCCAGGACTCATCAATTTTGTTTTGTTAGATTAAAAGTGTTCCAGCAGCAGGTAAATGTCCCCACACCTTTTGGTTCTGTTTACTTATGCTACACCGCTGCTAAACCTGAACGTTGCTGCTAATTATCTTAACTAAACTTGTATTGTTGTTGAATTGCTCTAATATAGTTAAACCTGTAATGTTGCAGCTAACGTTCCCTAATACTGTTAAAACTTGTGTGTATTAAAAATCTGGCTTTTGTTGTTGTACCCTTGCTGCGAAGAACTGTTTCCAATCACCTAGCACTCTTAAAGAGAAGTGTAATCGCTGCTATATGTTGGTTTAAAATGTGGCTATTGACTGGCTTTATTCAATTTCCCCTCCTTGTTTTTAGTACAACTTTAATACATTGTATTGTTAGTTATTTGAACTGATTTATGTGACTCATGGATCATTGTAATAAAGCTTTGTGAATTGTTATTCTGCCTTTGTCATTCTGTTGTCATTCCTATTCCAAACCTTTTAATTAATTTTTAGTAGTGTCGGTATTAGGACTCTCACTGGGTGTCACTGGGTGTGGCTGCTACAATCCCATATAGAATGCGACAAAACAGGTCGCCCTCCTTCATATAAACAGAAAAAGAATAAGTACACACACACACACGAGTTGATTTACTGCAGCGTCAGACATCGGAGGTTCAGCAGTGTACTGCAATGTTGTGAAAAGACGTGTCTAATTCAGGATGGTTGAGCGAGCTATGGCGCTGCGTTCAGATCACAGTTACCCTGGAAGCGTGGGTTCGAATTCCATTTCTGACAGCTCTGTTTGTTCATTAACCACTCAGCCACGGCTACATGATCTCACGGTTTTCCGTGAAAACAGCCGTATTATTGTCAAAAGAAGCAAACGACACCCGCAGTAATGCTGCAGATGGCAGTATAGGCTAAATAATGAACCCAAGTCAAATGCCTTTGTTGAAACTCTATCAGATTTGTACAAGTCAAGCACACGTGGGAAATAATAATACCATATCCTTTCTGCCAACGTTCATAATAATGAATACATCCTTATTTCAAAATACGTAGCTATTTAACTGATCTTTTCAAAACACCCATACACAAAAGCCTTATTTCTACTGAAAAACTAACTTGCTCATGGCTGCTGCTACAGCACTCGGGCACGTTGTGCCTAGCGTTAGCGGACATAGGAGATAAGAAGACCTACAAAATATCACGCGCTGCAGTTTTTCAGTCCAGGGATTATTTCAAATTAGCAGACTGTGCATTAATATACACATGCATGGTGGGCGTCTCTGTTACAAAGAATTGTCACACTTTGTATTTATCTCCATAATGCGCCGGGACAAAATACGCAGATACTTTAAAATTATTTGGAGAATGCGGGCATCGATCCCGCTACTTCTCGCATGCTAAGCGAGCGCTCTACCATTTGAGCTAATTCCCCTTTAATGGTGCCAGGGATTCTCATAGGCTTCATCGCAGCTTGATACGAGCAAATCAGATTGTCAGTTGTTTTTTATTTTTATTTTGGCAATGTAGTCTGTGATTGCAAATTTAGAAAAATAATTTAATTAACTAAATAGCAAGTATATCGACTAGAGGTATGTTTTCAATTTCTTTAAAAAGTAGTCTCAGCTCGTTTATTCAGTCGCTTAGAAATCCACAATCTGTGTCCCGATGCAGCAGCGCTGTGTGCTGTGGCTCGAGCTTGTTTGACGAGGCAGACGATGCAAAAATGCCAATACTTGCTTTTGTATCACGCGACAAACTTAAGGTATGCTTTAACGGCTTGGCTGTCTCGAGTTAGTTTGTATTGTTAATGTAACACCTCGTTGTTGCCCAGTCATTGTTTCATATGAAGTAGAGCTTGCCAGTTGGGGGCGACGGTCTGCTAATAAAAGTTAAGACTATATTTGCAAGGATCATTTCTAGAATGAAACACGTTTTGAAGGGATTGGTCTCGGTATCCACCAGGAGGAGTGGCAGTGTTTTCTTCTGAGCACCGAGCTGACAATGAGTGTTGTTATCGGGAACCTACTCGCTGCAAGGAATGACCACTTCAATCTTCAGTCGGGGGATGCTGAAGGAAGGGGACACATTTTGAGTGTGTATCTCATTCCGGTAAAAACGTAGAAAAAAGAAACCATCAAGCCCACAATTGTTCAGTTGTTTAAATCAATAACCACATTTAAATTGATCATTGCTAATGTCAAAACAATTTAAGAACACTTTAAATAGGGCTTGACTAATATAAAAATATAGCAATGTCTTTTGCACTACGCAGGACTAGATTGAGTTTAAAATAGACATTACATCTGAAAATAACTTGTGCTTACCCCCACTTACAAGGAAGCTGTCAACCTTTGTATTCGTCCTCATAAGGTGTTAGAAAATGTAAACAGCAGTTGGAGAATACCGAAGTCGATCATCCTAGCATGTTAAACGAGGGCATTTCTCATGTAAGCTACTTCCACTAATAGATCGTTTATACTGTTCTCAATGGTCAGCATCCCAGCCTGAGACCACGATCCAGTGGCAGTCGGAGATGTTTTTCAAAGTAATATGTTATTTGAAATATTAAAACAATCTTTAGTTAAATAACACATGTTTCTACACAAAATATTTTTCAGTGACTTCGACAAGTAGCCAGTTTACAACAAAAATGCAATCTGTGTTAGGAACGCTATTTTAGTCCGATTTAAAATGGAAATGAAAATGGTATTGAGTGCTGACAAGAGTTTGGTATCAGCTGTTGATTTCCTTGAAACAATCTTTTTTAGTAAAATGAACAAATTGATTCATTTAAAAAATAAGTAAAAGTGAACTGTCAGAAGTGGGATTTGAACCCACGCCTCCATTCGGAGACCAGAACACACAATTCTTTGGAAAGACAGCGTCCTTGAGTCTGGCGCCTTAGACCACTCGGCCATTCTGACAAGCTGCATTTGCTTTAGTAGAAAACCGCATTATTTCATTTCAGCACAGACTAGGGTTGTCTATTGTATCAAGGCCCGATTGGGTTTATTACGCACATACTAACTTGCTCCATGAATGATGTAATGACAAGTGTAAAAAAAGAATCAGATTGAAGCCAACCCACAAAAGTAAGATTCTTTATTTCAATATCGGTATAGCTTTAAAGGATGCACGCATTTTACAATAGCAATTGCTATATGACAATGACCAATAAGTAATTGTGTTGCAATACTTTATACAATGTGAACAGAATCAGACATTGCTCCGTTGCCTCGAAGAAACATCTACAATTTGTATTTAAAAAGGACGCCCAACGTGGGGCTCGAACCCACGACCCTGAGATTAAGAGTCTCATGCTCTACCGACTGAGCTAGCCGGGCTGTCGGAAGAAAGTCTCTTTCTTTGAGGCGGGGTGAGAGAGGAAGTACCGACAGGTGCGTGGGACCTGAGATTCGGTGTGCTGCTGCTGTAGATGAGTGTTCTGGAGACGCGCTGTGTCTGTGTCTGCGGTGTTACAGCCGTGTGAGTATATTCCAAAAGTAAAGTGTTGGATAATTCGAGAGCTAGTCTGTTGAATAAAGCTCTGAGACGTGTGGTTAAATCCCGGTCTCATCAATTTTGTTTTGTTAGATTAAAAGTGTTCCAGCAGCAGGTAAATGTCCCCACACCTTTTGGTTCTGTTTACTTATGCTACAGCGCTGCTAAACCTGAACGTTGCTGCTAATTATCTTAACTAAACTTGTATTGTTGTTGAATTGCTCTAATATAGTTAAACCTGTAATGTTGCAGCTAACGTTCCCTAATACTGTTAAAACTTGTGTGTATTAACAATCTGGCTTTTGTTGTTGTACCCTTGCTGCGAAGAGCTGTTTCCAATCACCTAGCACTCTTAAAGAGAAGTGTAATCGCTGCTATATGTTGGTCTAATACCCCATGCTTTTAAAATGTGGCTATTGGCTGGCTTTATTCAATTTCCCCTCCTTGTTTTTAGTACAACTTTAATACATTGTATTGTTAGTTATTTGAACTGATTTATGTGACTCATGGATCATTGTAATAAAGCTTTGTGAATTGTTATTCTGCCTTTGTCATTCTGTTGTCATTCCTATTCCAAACCTTTTAATTAATTTTTAGTAGTGTCGGTATTAGGACTCTCACTGGGTGTCACTGGGTGTGGCTGCTACAATCCCATATAGAATGCGACAAAACAGGTCGCCCTCCTTCATATAAACAGAAAAAGAATAAGTACACACACACACACGAGTTGATTTACTGCAGCGTCAGACATTGGAGGTTCAGCAGTGTACTGCAATGTTGTGAATAGACGTGTCTAATTCAGGATGGTTGAGCGAGCTATGGCGCTGCGTTCAGATCACAGTTACCCTGGAAGCGTGGATTCGAATTCCATTTCTGACAGCTCTGTTTGTTCATTAACCACTCAGCCACGGCTACATGCTCTCACGGTTTTCCGTGAAAACAGCCGTATTATTGTCAAAAGAAGCAAACGACACCCGCAGTAATGCTGCAGGTGGCAGTATAGGCTAAATAATGAACCCAAGTCAAATGCCTTTGTTGAAACTCTATCAGATTTGTACAAGTCAAGCACACGTGGGAAATAATAATACCATATCCTTTCTGCCAATGTTCATAATAATGAATACATCCTTATTTCAAAATATGTAGCTATTTAACTGATCTTTTCAAAACACCCATACACAAAAGCCTTATTTCTACTGAAAAACTAACTTGCTTCATGGCTGCTGCTACAGCACTCGGGCACGTTGTGCCTAGCGTTAGCGGACATAGGAGATAAGAAGACCTACAAAATATCACGCGCTGCAGTTTTTCAGTCCGGGGATTATTACAAATTAGCAGACTGTGCATTAAAATACACATGCATGGTGGGCCTCTCTGTTACAAAGAATTGTCACACTTTGTATTTATCTCCATAATGCGCCGGGACAAAATACGCAGATACTTTAAAATTATTTGGAGAATGCGGGCATCGATCCCGCTACTTCTCGCATGCTAAGCGAGCGCTCTACCATTTGAGCTAATTCCCCTTTAATGGTGCCAGGGATTCTCATAGGCTTCATCGCAGCTTGATACGAGCAAATCAGATTGTCAGTTGTTTTTTATTTTTATTTTGGCAATGTAGTCTGTGATTGCAAATTTAAAAAAATAATTTAATTAACTAAATAGCAAGTATTTCGACTAGAGGTATGTTTTCAATTTCTTTAAAAAGTAGTCTCAGCTCGTTTATTCAGTCGCTTAGAAACCCACAATCTGTGTCCCGATGCAGCAGCGCTGTGTGCTGTGGCTCGAGCTTGTTTGACGAGGCAGACGATGCAAAAATGCCAATACTTGCTTTTGTATCACACGACAAACTTAAGGTATGCTTTAACGGCCTGGCTGTCTCGGGTTAGTTTGTATTGTTAATGTAACACCTCGTTGTTGCCCAGTCATTGTTTCATATGAAGTAGAGCTTGCCAGTTGGGGGCGACGGTCTGCTAATAAAAGTTAAGACTATATTTGCAAGGATCATTTCTAGAATGAAACACGTTTTGAAGGGATTGGTCTCGGTATCCACCAGGAGGAGTGGCAGTGTTTTCTTCTGAGCACCGAGCTGACAATGAGTGTTGTTATCGGGAACCTACTCGCTGCAAGGAATGACCACTTCAATCTTCAGTCGGGGGTTGCTGAAGGAAGGGGACACATTTTGAGTGTGTATCTCATTCCGGTAGAAACGTAGAAAAAAGAAACCATCAAGCCCACAATTGTTCAGTTGTTTAAATCAATAACCACATTTAAATTGATCATTGCTAATGTCAAAACAATTTAAGAACACTTTAAATAGGGCTTGACTAATATAAAAATATAGCAATGTCTTTTGCACTACGCAGGACTAGATTGAGTTTAAAATAGACATTACATCTGAAAATAACTTGTGCTTACCCCCACTTACAAGGAAGCTGTCAACCTTTGTATTCGTCCTCATAACGTGTTAGAAAATGTAAACAGCAGTTGGAGAATACCGAGGTCGATCATCCTAGCATGTTAAACGAGGGCATTTCTCATGTAAGCTACTTCCACTAATAGATCGTTTACAACAAAAATGCAATCTGTGTTAGGAACGCTATTTTAGTCCGATTTAAAATGGAAATTAAAATGGTATTGAGTGCTGACAAGAGTTTGGTATCAGCTGTTGATTTCCTTGAAACAATCTTTTATAGTAAAATGAACAAATTGATTCATTTAAAAAATAAGTAAAAGAGAACTGTCAGAAGTGGGATTTGAACCCACGCCTCCATTCGGAGATCAGAACACACAATTCTTTGGAAAGATAGCGTCCTTGAGTCTGGCGCCTTAGACCACTCGGCCATTCTGACAAGCTGCGTTTGCTTTAGTAGAAAACCGCATTATTTCATTTCAGCACAGACTAGGGTTGTCTATTGTATCAAGGCCCGATTGGGTTTATTACGCACATACTAACTTGCTCCATGAATGATGTAATGACAAGTGTAAAAAAAGAATCAGATTGAAGCCAACCCACGAAAGTAAGATTCTTTATTTCAATATCGGTATAGCTTTAAAGGATGCACGCATTTTACAATAGCAATTGCTATATGACAATGACCAATAAGTAATTGTGTTGCAATACTTTATACAATGTGAACAGAATCAGACATTGCTCCGTTGCCTCGAAGAAACATCTACAATTTGTATTTAAAAAGGACGCCCAACGTGGGGCTCGAACCCACGACCCTGAGATTAAGAGTCTCATGCTCTACCGACTGAGCTAGCCGGGCTGTCGGGAGAAAGTTTCTTTCTTTGAGGCGGGGTGAGAGAGGAAGTACCGACACGTGCGTGGGACCTGAGATTCGGTGTGCTGCTGCTGTAGATGAGTGTTCTGGAGACGCGCTGTGTCTGTGTCTGTGGTGTTACAGCCGTGTGGGTATATTCCAAAAGTAAAGTGTTGGATAATTCGAGAGCTAGTCTGTTGAATAAAGCTCTGAGACGTGTGGTTAAATCCCGGTCTCATCAATTTTGTTTTGTTAGATTAAAAGTGTTCCAGCAGCAGGTAAATGTCCCCACACCTGTTGGTTCTGTTTACTTATGCTACACCGCTGCTAAACCTGAACGTTGCTGCTAATTATCTTAACTAAACTTGTATTGTTGTTGAATTGGTCTAATATAGTTAAACCTGTAATGTTGCAGCTAACGTTCCCTAATAATGTTAAAACTTGTGTGTATTAACAATCTGGCTTTTGTTGTTGTACCCTTGCTGCGAAGAGCTGTTTCCAATCACTTAGCACTCTTAAAAAGAAGTGTAATCGCTGCTATATGTTGGTCTAATACCCCATGCTTTTAAAATGTGGCTATTGGCTGGCTTTATTCAATTTCCCCTCCTTGTTTTTAGTACAACTTTAATACATTGTATTGTTAGTTATTTGAACTGATTTATGTGACTCATGGATCATTGTAATAAAGCTTTGTGAATTGTTATTCTGCCTTTGTCATTCTGTTGTCATTCCTATTCCAAACCTTTTAATTAATTTTTAGTAGTGTCGGTATTAGGACTCTCACTGGGTGTCACTGGGTGTGGCTGCTACAATCCCATATAGAATGCGACAAAACAGGTCGCCCTCCTTCATATAAACAGAAAAAGAATAAGTACACACACACACACGATTTGATTTACTGCAGCGTCAGACATCGGAGGTTCAGCAGTGTACTGCAATATTGTGAAAAGACGTGTCTAATTCAGGATGGTTGAGCGAGCTATGGCGCTGCGTTCAGATCACAGTTACCCTGGAAGCGTGGCTTCGAATTCCATTTCTGACAGCTCTGTTTGTTCATTAACCACTCAGCCACGGCTACATGATCTCACGGTTTTCCGTGAAAACAGCCGTATTATTGTCAAAAGAAGCAAACGACACCCGCAGTAATGCTGCAGATGGCAGTATAGGCTAAATAATGAACCCAAGTCAAATGCCTTTGTTGAAACTCTATCAGATTTGTACAAGTCAAGCACACGTGGGAAATAATAATACCATATCCTTTCTGCCAACGTTCATAATAATGAATACATCCTTATTTCAAAATACGTAGCTATTTAACTGATCTTTTCAAAACACCCATACACAAAAGCCTTATTTCTACTGAAAAACTAACTTGCTTCATGGCTGCTGCTACAGCACTCGGGCACGTTGTGCCTAGCGTTAGCGGACATAGGAGATAAGAAGACCTACAAAATATCACGCGCTGCAGTTTTTCAGTCCGGGGATTATTACAAATGAGCAGACTGTGCATTAAAATACACATGCATGGTGGGCCTCTCTGTTACAAAGAATTGTCACACTTTGTATTTATCTCCATAATGCGCCGGGACAAAATACGCAGATACTTTAAAATTATTTGGAGAATGCGGGCATCGATCCCGCTACTTCTCGCATGCTAAGAGAGCGCTCTACCATTTGAGCTAATTCCCCTTTAATGGTGCCAGGGATTCTCATAGGCTTCATCGCAGCTTGATACGAGCAAATCAGATTGTCAGTTGTTTTTTATTTTTATTTTGGCAATGTAGTCTGTGATTGCAAATTTAAAAAAATAATTTAATTAACTAAATAGCAAGTATTTCGACTAGAGGTATGTTTTCAATTTCTTTAAAAAGTAGTCTCAGCTCGTTTATTCAGTCGCTTAGAAATCCACAATCTGTGTCCCGATGCAGCAGCGCTGTGTGCTGTGGCTCGAGCTTGTTTGACGAGGCAGACGATGCAAAAATGCCAATACTTGCTTTTGTATCACACGACAAACTTAAGGTATGCTTTAACGGCCTGGCTGTCTCGGGTTAGTTTGTATTGTTAATGTAACACCTCGTTGTTGCCCAGTCATTGTTTCATATGAAGTAGAGCTTGCCAGTTGGGGGCGACGGTCTGCTAATAAAAGTTAAGACTATATTTGCAAGGATCATTTCTAGAATGAAACACGTTTTGAAGGGATTGGTCTCGGTATCCACCAGGAGGAGTGGCAGTGTTTTCTTCTGAGCACCGAGCTGACAATGAGTGTTGTTATCGGGAACCTACTCGCTGCAAGGAATGACCACTTCAATCTTCAGTCGGGGGTTGCTGAAGGAAGGGGACACATTTTGAGTGTGTATCTCATTCCGGTAGAAACGTAGAAAAAAGAAACCATCAAGCCCACAATTGTTCAGTTGTTTAAATCAATAACCACATTTAAATTGATCATTGCTAATGTCAAAACAATTTAAGAACACTTTAAATAGGGCTTGACTAATATAAAAATATAGCAATGTCTTTTGCACTACGCAGGACTAGATTGAGTTTAAAATAGACATTACATCTGAAAATAACTTGTGCTTACTCCCACTTACAAGGAAGCTGTCAACCTTTGTATTCGTCCTCATAACGTGTTAGAAAATGTAAACAGCAGTTGGAGAATACCGAAGTCGATCATCCTAGCATGTTAAACGAGGGCATTTCTCATGTAAGCTACTTCCACTAATAGATCGTTTATACTGTTCTCAATGGTCCGCATCCCAGCCTGAGACCACGATCCAGTGGCAGTCGGAGATGTTTTTCAAAGTAATATGTTATTTGAAATATTAAAACAATCTTTAGTTAAATAACACATGTTTCTACACAAAATATTTTTCAGTGACTTCGACAAGTAGCCAGTTTACAACAAAAATGCAATCTGTGTTAGGAACGCTATTTTAGTCCGATTTAAAATGGAAATGAAAATGGTATTGAGTGCTGACAAGAGTTTGGTATCAGCTGTTGATTTCCTTGAAACAATCTTTTTTAGTAAAATGAACAAATTGATTCATTTAAAAAATAAGTAAAAGTGAACTGTCAGAAGTGGGATTTGAACCCACGCCTCCATTCGGAGACCAGAACACACAATTCTTTGGAAAGACAGCGTCCTTGAGTCTGGCGCCTTAGACCACTCGGCCATTCTGACAAGCTGCGTATGCTTTAGTAGAAAACCGCATTATTTCATTTCAGCACAGTCTAGGGTTGTCTATTGTATCAAGGCCCGATTGGGTTTATTACGCACATACTAACTTGCTCCATGAATGATGTAATGACAAGTGTAAAAAAAGAAACAGATTGAAGCCAACCCACGAAAGTAAGATTCTTTATTTCAATATCGGTATAGCTTTAAAGGATGCACGCATTTTACAATAGCAATTGCTATATGACAATGACCAATAAGTAATTGTGTTGCAATACTTTATACAATGTGAACAGAATCAGACATTGCTCCGTTGCCTCGAAGAAACATCTACAATTTGTATTTAAAAAGGACGCCCAACGTGGGGCTCGAACCCACGACCCTGAGATTAAGAGTCTCATGCTCTACCGACTGAGCTAGCCGGGCTGTCGGGAGAAAGTTTCTTTCTTTGAGGCGGGGTGAGAGAGGAAGTACCGACAGGTGCGTGGGACCTGAGATTCGGTGTGCTGCTGCTGTAGATGAGTGTTCTGGAGACGCGCTGTGTCTGTCTCTGCGGTGTTACAGCCGTGTGAGTATATTCCAAAAGTAAAGTGTTGGATAATTCGAGAGCTAGTCTGTTGAATAAAGCTCTGAGACGTGTGGTTAAATCCCGGTCTCATCAATTTTGTTTTGTTAGATTAAAAGTGTTCCAGCAGCAGGTAAATGTCCCCACACCTTTTGGTTCTGTTTACTTATGCTACACCGCTGCTAAACCTGAACGTTGCTGCTAATTATCTTAACTAAACTTGTATTGTTGTTGAATTGGTCTAATATAGTTAAACCTGTAATGTTGCAGCTAACGTTCCCTAATACTGTTAAAACTTGTGTGTATTAACAATCTGGCTTTTGTTGTTGTACCCTTGCTGCGAAGAGCTGTTTCCAATCACCTAGCACTCTTAAAGAGAAGTGTAATCGCTGCTATATGTTGGTCTAATACCCCATGCTTTTAAAATGTGGCTATTGGCTGGCTTTATTCAATTTCCCCTCCTTGTTTTTAGTACAACTTTAATACATTGTATTTTTAGTTATTTGAACTGATTTATGTGACTCATGGATCATTGTAATAAAGCTTTGTGAATTGTTATTCTGCCTTTGTCATTCTGTTGTCATTCCTATTCCAAACCTTTTAATTAATTTTTAGTAGTGTCGGTATTAGGACTCTCACTGGGTGTCACTGGGTGTGGCTGCTACAATCCCATATAGAATGCGACAAAACAGGTCGCCCTCCTTCATATAAACAGAAAAAGAATAAGTACACACACACACGAGTTGATTTACTGCAGCGTCAGACATCGGAGGTTCAGCAGTGTACTGCAATGTTGTAAAAAGACGTGTCTAATTCAGGATGGTTGAGCTAGCTTTGGCGCTGCGTTCAGATCACAGTTACCCTGGAAGCGTGGGTTCGAATGCCATTTCTGACAGCTCTGTTTGTTCATTAACCACTCAGCCACGGCTACATGCTCTCACGGTTTTCCGTGAAAACAGCCGTATTATTGTCAAAAGAAGCAAACGACACCCGCAGTAATGCTGCAGATGGCAGTATAGGCTAAATAATGAACCCAAGTCAAATGCCTTTGTTGAAACTCTATCAGATTTGTACAAGTCAAGCACACGTGGGAAATAATAATACCATATCCTTTCTGCCAACGTTCATAATAATGAATACATCCTTATTTCAAAATACGTAGCTATTTAACTGATCTTTTCAAAACACCCATACACAAAAGCCTTATTTCTACTGAAAAACTAACTTGCTTCATGGCTGCTGCTACAGCACTCGGGCACGTTGTGCCTAGCGTTAGCGGACATAGGAGATAAGAAGACCTACAAAATATCACGCGCTGCAGTTTTTCAGTCCGGGGATTATTACAAATGAGCAGACTGTGCATTAAAATACACATGCATGGTGGGCCTCTCTGTTACAAAGAATTGTCACACTTTGTATTTATCTCCATAATGCGCCGGGACAAAATACGCAGATACTTTAAAATTATTTGGAGAATGCGGGCATCGATCCCGCTACTTCTCGCATGCTAAGCGAGCGCTCTACCATTTGAGCTAATTCCCCTTTAATGGTGCCAGGGATTCTCATAGGCTTCATCGCAGCTTGATACGAGCAAATCAGATTGTCAGTTGTTTTTTATTTTTATTTTGGCAATGTAGTCTGTGATTGCAAATTTAAAAAAATAATTTAATTAACTAAATAGCAAGTATTTCGACTAGAGGTATGTTTTCAATTTCTTTAAAAAGTAGTCTCAGCTCGTTTATTCAGTCGCTTAGAAATCCACAATCTGTGTCCCGATGCAGCAGCGCTGTGTTCTGTGGCTCGAGCTTGTTTGACGAGGCAGACGATGCAAAAATGCCAATACTTGCTTTTGTATCACACGACAAACTTAAGGTATGCTTTAACGGCCTGGCTGTCTCGGGTTAGTTTGTATTGTTAATGTAACACCTCGTGTTGCCCAGTCATTGTTTCATATGAAGTAGAGCTTGCCAGTTGGGGGCGACGGTCTGCTAATAAAAGTTAAGACTATATTTGCAAGGATCATTTCTAGAATGAAACACGTTTTGAAGGGATTGGTCTCGGTATCTACCAGGAGGAGTGGCAGTGTTTTCTTCTGAGCACCGAGCTGACAATGAGTGTTGTTATCGGGAACCTACTCGCTGCAAGGAATGACCACTTCAATCTTCAGTCGGGGGTTGCTGAAGGAAGGGGACACATTTTGAGTGTGTATCTCATTCCGGTAGAAACGTAGAAAAAAGAAACCATCAAGCCCACAATTGTTCAGTTGTTTAAATCAATAACCACATTTAAATTGATCATTGCTAATGTCAAAACAATTTAAGAACACTTTTAATAGGGCTTGACTAATATAAAAATATAGCAATGTCTTTTGCACTACGCAGGACTAGATTGAGTTTAAAATAGACATTACATCTGAAAATAACTTGTGCTTACCCCCACTTACAAGGAAGCTGTCAACCTTTGTATTCGTCCTCATAACGTGTTAGAAAATGTAAACAGCAGTTGGAGAATACCGAGGTCGATCATCCTAGCATGTTAAACGAGGGCATTTCTCATGTAAGCTACTTCCACTAATAGATCGTTTATACTGTTCTCAATGGTCCGCATCCCAGCCTGAGACCACGATCCAGTGGCAGTCGGAGATGTTTTTCAAAGTAATATGTTATTTGAAATATTAAAACAATCTTTAGTTAAATAACACATGTTTCTACACAAAATATTTTTCAGTGACTTCGACAAGTAGCCAGTTTACAACAAAAATGCAATCTGTGTTAGGAACGCTATTTTAGTCCAATTTAAAATGGAAATGAAAATGGTATTGAGTGCTGACAAGAGTTTGGTATCAGCTGATGATTTCCTTGAAACAATCTTTTTTAGTAAAATGAACAAATTGATTCATTTAAAAAATAAGTAAAAGTGAACTGTCAGAAGTGGGATTTGAACCCACGCCTCCATTCGGAGACTGGAACACACAATTCTTTGGAAAGACAGCGTCCTTGAGTCTGGCGCCTTAGACCACTCAGCCATTCTGACAAGCTGCGTTTGCTTTAGTAGAAAACCGCATTATTTCATTTCAGCACAGACTAGGGTTGTCTATTGTATCAAGGCCCGATTGGGTTTATTACGCACATACTAACTTGCTCCATGAATGATGTAATGACAAGTGTAAAAAAAGAAACAGATTGAAGCCAACCCACGAAAGTAAGATTCTTTATTTCAATATCGGTATAGCTTTAAAGGATGCACGCATTTTACAATAGCAATTGCTATATGACAATGACCAATAAGTAATTGTGTTGCAATACTTTATACAATGTGAACAGAATCAGACATTGCTCCGTTGCCTCGAAGAAACATCTACAATTTGTATTTAAAAAGGACGCCCAACGTGGGGCTCGAACCCACGACCCTGAGATTAAGAGTCTCATGCTCTACCGACTGAGCTAGCCGGGCTGTCGGGAGAAAGTTTATTTCTTTGAGGCGGGGTGAGAGAGGAAGTACCGACAGGTGGTTGGACCTGAGATTCGGTGTGCTGCTGCTGTAGACGAGTGTTCTGGAGACGCGCTGTGTCTGTGTCTGCGGTGTTACAGCCGTGTGAGTATATTCCAAAAGTAAAGTGTTGGATAATTCTAGAGCTAGTCTGTTGAATAAAGCTCTGAGACGTGTGGTTAAATCCAGGTCTCATCAATTTTGTTTTGTTAGATTAAAAGTGTTCCAGCAGCAGGTAAATGTCCCCACACCTTTTGGTTCTGTTTACTTATGCTACACCGCTGCTAAACCTGAACGTTGCTGCTAATTATCTTAACTAAACTTGTATTGTTGTTGAATTGCTCTAATATAGTTAAACCTGTAATGTTGCAGCTAACGTTCCCTAATACTGTTAAAACTTGTGTGTATTAACAATCTGGCTTTTGTTGTTGTACCCTTGCTGCGAAGAGCTGTTTCCAATCACCTAGCACTCTTAAAGAGAAGTGTAATCGCTGCTATATGTTGGTCTAATACCCCATGCTTTTAAAATGTGGCTATTGACTGGCTTTATTCAATTTCCCCTCCTTGTTTTTAGTACAACTTTAATACATTGTATTGTTAGTTATTTGAACTGATTTATGTGACTCATGGATCATTGTAATAAAGCTTTGTGAATTGTTATTCTGCCTTTGTCATTCTGTTGTCATTCCTATTCCAAACCTTTTAATTAATTTTTAGTAGTGTCGGTATTAGGACTCTCACTGGGTGTCACTGGGTGTGGCTGCTACAATCCCATATAGAATGCGACAAAACAGGTCGCCCTCCTTCATATAAACAGAAAAAGAATAAGTACACACACACACGAGTTGATTTACTGCAGCGTCAGACATCGGAGGTTCAGCAGTGTACTGCAATGTTGTGAAAAGACGTGTCTAATTCAGGATGGTTGAGCGAGCTATGGCGCTGCGTTCAGATCACAGTTACCCTGGAAGCGTGGGTTCGAATTCCATTTCTGACAGCTCTGTTTGTTCATTAACCACTCAGCCACGGCTACATGATCTCACGGTTTTCCGTGAAAACAGCCGTATTATTGTCAAAAGAAGCAAACGACACCCGCAGTAATGCTGCAGATGGCAGTATAGGCTAAATAATGAACCCAAGTCAAATGCCTTTGTTGAAACTCTATCAGATTTGTACAAGTCAAGCACACGTGGGAAATAATAATACCATATCCTTTCTGCCAACGTTCATAATAATGAATACATCCTTATTTCAAAATACATAGCTATTTAACTGATCTTTTCAAAACACCCATACACAAAAGCCTTATTTCTACTGAAAAACTAACTTGCTTCATGGCTGATGCTACAGCACTCGGGCACGTTGTGCCTAGCGTTAGCGGACATAGGAGATAAGAAGACCTACAAAATATCACGCGCTGCAGTTTTTCAGTCCGGGGATTATTACAAATTAGCAGACTGTGCATTAAAATACACATGCATGGCGGGCGTCTCTGTTACAAAGAATTGTCACACTTTGTATTTATCTCCATAATGCGCCGGGACAAAATACGCAGATACTTTAAAATTATTTGGAGAATGCGGGCATCGATCCCGCTACTTCTCGCATGCTAAGCGAGCGCTCTACCATTTGAGCTAATTCCCCTTTAATGGTGCCAGGGATTCTCATAGGCTTCATCGCAGCTTGATACGAGCAAATCAGATTGTCAGTTGTTTTTTATTTTTATTTTGGCAATGTAGTCTGTGATTGCAAATTTAAAAAAATAATTTAATTAACTAAATAGCAAGTATTTCGACTAGAGGTATGTTTTCAATTTCTTTAAAAAGTAGTCTCAGCTCGTTTATTCAGTCGCTTAGAAATCCACAATCTGTGTCCCGATGCAGCAGCGCTGTGTGCTGTGGCTCGAGCTTGTTTGACGAGGCAGACGATGCAAAAATGCCAATACTTGCTTTTGTATCACACGACAAACTTAAGGTATGCTTTAACGGCCTGGCTGTCTCGGGTTAGTTTGTATTGTTAATGTAACACCTCGTTGTTGCTCAGTCATTGTTTCATATGAAGTAGAGCTTGCCAGTTGGGGGCGACGGTCTGCTAATAAAAGTTAAGACTATATTTGCAAGGATCATTTCTAGAATGAAACACGTTTTGAAGGGATTGGTCTCGGTATCCACCAGGAGGAGTGGCAGTGTTTTCTTCTGAGCACCGAGCTGACAATGAGTGTTGTTATCGGGAACCTACTCGCTGCAAGGAATGACCACTTCAATCTTCAGTCGGGGGTTGCTGAAGGAAGGGGACACATTTTGAGTGTGTATCTCATTCCGGTAGAAACGTAGAAAAAAGAAACCATCAAGCCCACAATTGTTCAGTTGTTTAAATCAATAACCACATTTAAATTGATCATTGCTAATGTCAAAACAATTTAAGAACACTTTAAATAGGGCTTGACTAATATAAAAATATAGCAATGTCTTTTGCACTACGCAGGACTAGATTGAGTTTAAAATAGACATTACATCTGAAAATAACTTGTGCTTACCCCCACTTACAAGGAAGCTGTCAACCTTTGTATTCGTCCTCATAACGTGTTAGAAAATGTAAACAGCAGTTGGAGAATACCGAGGTCGATCATCCTAGCATGTTAAACGAGGGCATTTCTCATGTAAGCTACTTCCACTAATAGATCGTTTATACTGTTCTCAATGGTCCGCATCCCAGCCTGAGACCACGATCCAGTGGCAGTCGGAGATGTTTTTCAAAGTAATATGTTATTTGAAATATTAAAACAATCTTTAGTTAAATAACACATGTTTCTACACAAAATATTTTTCAGTGACTTCGACAAGTAGCCAGTTTACAACAAAAATGCAATCTGTGTTAGGAACGCTATTTTAGTCCGATTTAAAATGGAAATGAAAATGGTATTGAGTGCTGACAAGAGTTTGGTATCAGCTGTTGATTTCCTTGAAACAATCTTTTTTAGTAAAATGAACAAATTGATTCATTTAAAAAATAAGTAAAAGAGAACTGTCAGAAGTGGGATTTGAACCCACGCCTCCATTCGGAGACCAGAACACACAATTCTTTGGAAAGACAGCGTCCTTGAGTCTGGCGCCTTAGACCACTCGGCCATTCTGACAAGCTGCGTATGCTTTAGTAGAAAACCGCATTATTTCATTTCAGCACAGTCTAGGGTTGTCTATTGTATCAAGGCCCGATTGGGTTTATTACGCACATACTAACTTGCTCCATGAATGATGTAATGACAAGTGTAAAAAAAGAAACAGATTGAAGCCAACCCACGAAAGTAAGATTCTTTATTTCAATATCGGTATAGCTTTAAAGGATGCACGCATTTTACAATAGCAATTGCTATATGACAATGACCAATAAGTAATTGTGTTGCAATACTTTATACAATGTGAACAGAATCAGACATTGCTCCGTTGCCTCGAAGAAACATCTACAATTTGTATTTAAAAAGGACGCCCAACGTGGGGCTCGAACCCACGACCCTGAGATTAAGAGTCTCATGCTCTACCGACTGAGCTAGCCGGGCTGTCGGGAGAAAGTTTCTTTCTTTGAGGCGGGGTGAGAGAGGAAGTACCGACAGGTGCGTGGGACCTGAGATTCGGTGTGCTGCTGCTGTAGATGAGTGTTCTGGAGACGCGCTGTGTCTGTCTCTGCGGTGTTACAGCCGTGTGAGTATATTCCAAAAGTAAAGTGTTGGATAATTCGAGAGCTAGTCTGTTGAATAAAGCTCTGAGACGTGTGGTTAAATCCCGGTCTCATCAATTTTGTTTTGTTAGATTAAAAGTGTTCCAGCAGCAGGTAAATGTCCCCACACCTTTTGGTTCTGTTTACTTATGCTACAGCGCTGCTAAACCTGAACGTTGCTGCTAATTATCTTAACTAAACTTGTATTGTTGTTGAATTGGTCTAATATAGTTAAACCTGTAATGTTGCAGCTAACGTTCCCTAATACTGTTAAAACTTGTGTGTATTAACAATCTGGCTTTTGTTGTTGTACCCTTGCTGCGAAGAGCTGTTTCCAATCACCTAGCACTCTTAAAGAGAAGTGTAATCGCTGCTATATGTTGGTCTAATACCCCATGCTTTTAAAATGTGGCTATTGGCTGGCTTTATTCAATTTCCCCTCCTTGTTTTTAGTACAACTTTAATACATTGTATTTTTAGTTATTTGAACTGATTTATGTGACTCATGGATCATTGTAATAAAGCTTTGTGAATTGTTATTCTGCCTTTGTCATTCTGTTGTCATTCCTATTCCAAACCTTTTAATTAATTTTTAGTAGTGTCGGTATTAGGACTCTCACTGGGTGTCACTGGGTGTGGCTGCTACAATCCCATATAGAATGCGACAAAACAGGTCGCCCTCCTTCATATAAACAGAAAAAGAATAAGTACACACACACACGAGTTGATTTACTGCAGCGTCAGACATCGGAGGTTCAGCAGTGTACTGCAATGTTGTAAAAAGACGTGTCTAATTCAGGATGGTTGAGCTAGCTTTGGCGCTGCGTTCAGATCACAGTTACCCTGGAAGCGTGGGTTCGAATGCCATTTCTGACAGCTCTGTTTGTTCATTAACCACTCAGCCACGGCTACATGCTCTCACGGTTTTCCGTGAAAACAGCCGTATTATTGTCAAAAGAAGCAAACGACACCCGCAGTAATGCTGCAGATGGCAGTATAGGCTAAATAATGAACCCAAGTCAAATGCCTTTGTTGAAACTCTATCAGATTTGTACAAGTCAAGCACACGTGGGAAATAATAATACCATATCCTTTCTGCCAACGTTCATAATAATGAATACATCCTTATTTCAAAATACGTAGCTATTTAACTGATCTTTTCAAAACACCCATACACAAAAGCCTTATTTCTACTGAAAAACTAACTTGCTTCATGGCTGCTGCTACAGCACTCGGGCACGTTGTGCCTAGCGTTAGCGGACATAGGAGATAAGAAGACCTACAAAATATCACGCGCTGCAGTTTTTCAGTCCGGGGATTATTACAAATGAGCAGACTGTGCATTAAAATACACATGCATGGTGGGCCTCTCTGTTACAAAGAATTGTCACACTTTGTATTTATCTCCATAATGCGCCGGGACAAAATACGCAGATACTTTAAAATTATTTGGAGAATGCGGGCATCGATCCCGCTACTTCTCGCATGCTAAGCGAGCGCTCTACCATTTGAGCTAATTCCCCTTTAATGGTGCCAGGGATTCTCATAGGCTTCATCGCAGCTTGATACGAGCAAATCAGATTGTCAGTTGTTTTTTATTTTTATTTTGGCAATGTAGTCTGTGATTGCAAATTTAAAAAAATAATTTAATTAACTAAATAGCAAGTATTTCGACTAGAGGTATGTTTTCAATTTCTTTAAAAAGTAGTCTCAGCTCGTTTATTCAGTCGCTTAGAAATCCACAATCTGTGTCCCGATGCAGCAGCGCTGTGTTCTGTGGCTCGAGCTTGTTTGACGAGGCAGACGATGCAAAAATGCCAATACTTGCTTTTGTATCACACGACAAACTTAAGGTATGCTTTAACGGCCTGGCTGTCTCGGGTTAGTTTGTATTGTTAATGTAACACCTCGTGTTGCCCACTCATTGTTTCATATGAAGTAGAGCTTGCCAGTTGGGGGCGACGGTCTGCTAATAAAAGTTAAGACTATATTTGCAAGGATCATTTCTAGAATGAAACACGTTTTGAAGGGATTGGTCTCGGTATCTACCAGGAGGAGTGGCAGTGTTTTCTTCTGAGCACCGAGCTGACAATGAGTGTTGTTATCGGGAACCTACTCGCTGCAAGGAATGACCACTTCAATCTTCAGTCGGGGGTTGCTGAAGGAAGGGGACACATTTTGAGTGTGTATCTCATTCCGGTAGAAACGTAGAAAAAAGAAACCATCAAGCCCACAATTGTTCAGTTGTTTAAATCAATAACCACATTTAAATTGATCATTGCTAATGTCAAAACAATTTAAGAACACTTTTAATAGGGCTTGACTAATATAAAAATATAGCAATGTCTTTTGCACTACGCAGGACTAGATTGAGTTTAAAATAGACATTACATCTGAAAATAACTTGTGCTTACCCCCACTTACAAGGAAGCTGTCAACCTTTGTATTCGTCCTCATAACGTGTTAGAAAATGTAAACAGCAGTTGGAGAATACCGAGGTCGATCATCCTAGCATGTTAAACGAGGGCATTTCTCATGTAAGCTACTTCCACTAATAGATCGTTTATACTGTTCTCAATGGTCCGCATCCCAGCCTGAGACCACGATCCAGTGGCAGTCGGAGATGTTTTTCAAAGTAATATGTTATTTGAAATATTAAAACAATCTTTAGTTAAATAACACATGTTTCTACACAAAATATTTTTCAGTGACTTCGACAAGTAGCCAGTTTACAACAAAAATGCAATCTGTGTTAGGAACGCTATTTTAGTCCGATTTAAAATGGAAATGAAAATGGTATTGAGTGCTGACAAGAGTTTGGTATCAGCTGATGATTTCCTTGAAACAATCTTTTTTAGTAAAATGAACAAATTGATTCATTTAAAAAATAAGTAAAAGTGAACTGTCAGAAGTGGGATTTAAACCCACGCCTCCATTCGGAGACCAGAACACACAATTCTTTGGAAAGACAGTGTCCTTGAGTCTGGCGCCTTAGACCACTCAGCCATTCTGACAAGCTGCGTTTGCTTTAGTAGAAAACCGCATTATTTCATTTCAGCACAGACTAGGGTTGTCTATTGTATCAAGGCCCGATTGGGTTTATTACGCACATACTAACTTGCTCCATGAATGATGTAATGACAAGTGTAAAAAAAGAAACAGATTGAAGCCAACCCACGAAAGTAAGATTCTTTATTTCAATATCGGTATAGCTTTAAAGGATGCACGCATTTTACAATAGCAATTGCTATATGACAATGACCAATAAGTAATTGTGTTGCAATACTTTATACAATGTGAACAGAATCAGACATTGCTCCGTTGCCTCGAAGAAACATCTACAATTTGTATTTAAAAAGGACGCCCAACGTGGGGCTCGAACCCACGACCCTGAGATTAAGAGTCTCATGCTCTACCGACTGAGCTAGCCGGGCTGTCGGGAGAAAGTTTATTTCTTTGAGGCGGGGTGAGAGAGGAAGTACCGACAGGTGGTTGGACCTGAGATTCGGGGTGTGGCTGCTGTAGACGAGTGTTCTGGAGACGCGCTGTGTCTGTGTCTGCGGTGTTACAGCCGTGTGAGTATATTCCAAAAGTAAAGTGTTGGATAATTCTAGAGCTAGTCTGTTGAATAAAGCTCTGAGACGTGTGGTTAAATCCAGGTCTCATCAATTTTGTTTTGTTAGATTAAAAGTGTTCCAGCAGCAGGTAAATGTCCCCACACCTTTTGGTTCTGTTTACTTATGCTACACCGCTGCTAAACCTGAACGTTGCTGCTAATTATCTTAACTAAACTTGTATTGTTGTTGAATTGCTCTAATATAGTTAAACCTGTAATGTTGCAGCTAACGTTCCCTAATACTGTTAAAACTTGTGTGTATTAACAATCTGGCTTTTGTTGTTGTACCCTTGCTGCGAAGAGCTGTTTCCAATCACCTAGCACTCTTAAAGAGAAGTGTAATCGCTGCTATATGTTGGTCTAATACCCCATGCTTTTAAAATGTGGCTATTGGCTGGCTTTATTCAATTTCTCCTCCTTGTTTTTAGTACAACTTTAATACATTGTATTGTTAGTTATTTGAACTGATTTATGTGACTCATGGATCATTGTAATAAAGCTTTGTGAATTGTTATTCTGCCTTTGTCATTCTGTTGTCATTCCTATTCCAAACCTTTTAATTAATTTTTAGTAGTGTCGGTATTAGGACTCTCACTGGGTGTCACTGGGTGTGGCTGCTACAATCCCATATAGAATGCGACAAAACAGGTCGCCCTCCTTCATATAAACAGAAAAAGAATAAGTACACACGATTTGATTTACTGCAGCGTCAGACATCGGAGGTTCAGCAGTGTACTGCAATATTGTGAAAAGACGTGTCTAATTCAGGATGGTTGAGCGAGCTATGGCGCTGTGTTCAGATCACAGTTACCCTGGAAGCGTGGCTTCGAATTCCATTTCTGACAGCTCTGTTTGTTCATTAACCACTCAGCCACGGCTACATGATCTCACGGTTTTCCGTGAAAACAGCCGTATTATTGTCAAAAGAAGCAAACGACACCCGCAGTAATGCTGCAGATGGCAGTATAGGCTAAATAATGAACCCAAGTCAAATGCCTTTGTTGAAACTCTATCAGATTTGTACAAGTCAAGCACACGTGGGAAATAATAATACCATATCCTTTCTGCCAACGTTCATAATAATGAATACATCCTTATTTCAAAATACGTAGCTATTTAACTGATCTTTTCAAAACACCCATACACAAAAGCCTTATTTCTACTGAAAAACTAACTTGCTTCATGGCTGCTGCTACAGCACTCGGGCACGTTGTGCCTAGCGTTAGCGGACATAGGAGATAAGAAGACCTACAAAATATCACGCGCTGCAGTTTTTCAGTCCGGGGATTATTACAAATGAGCAGACTGTGCATTAAAATACACATGCATGGTGGGCCTCTCTGTTACAAAGAATTGTCACACTTTGTATTTATCTCCATAATGCGCCGGGACAAAATACGCAGATACTTTAAAATTATTTGGAGAATGCGGGCATCGATCCCGCTACTTCTCGCATGCTAAGCGAGCGCTCTACCATTTGAGCTAATTCCCCTTTAATAGTGCCAGGGATTCTCATAGGCTTCATCGCAGCTTGATACGAGCAAATCAGATTGTCAGTTGTTTTTTATTTTTATTTTGGCAATGTAGTCTGTGATTGCAAATTTAAAAAAATAATTTAATTAACTAAATAGCAAGTATTTCGACTAGAGGTATGTTTTCAATTTCTTTAAAAAGTAGTCTCAGCTCGTTTATTCAGTCGCTTAGAAATCCACAATCTGTGTCCCGATGCAGCAGCGCTGTGTGCTGTGGCTCGAGCTTGTTTGACGAGGCAGACGATGCAAAAATGCCAATACTTGCTTTTGTATCACACGACAAACTTAAGGTATGCTTTAACGGCCTGGCTGTCTCGGGTTAGATTGTATTGTTAATGTAACACCTCGTTGTTGCCCAGTCATTGTTTCATATGAAGTAGAGCTTGCCAGTTGGGGGCGACGGTCTGCTAATAAAAGTTAAGACTATATTTGCAAGGATCATTTCTAGAATGAAACACGTTTTGAAGGGATTGGTCTCGGTATCCACCAGGAGGAGTGGCAGTGTTTTCTTCTGAGCACCGAGCTGACAATGAGTGTTGTTATCGGGAACCTACTCGCTGCAAGGAATGACCACTTCAATCTTCAGTCGGGGGTTGCTGAAGGAAGGGGACACATTTTGAGTGTGTATCTCATTCCGGTAGAAACGTAGAAAAAAGAAACCATCAAGCCCACAATTGTTCAGTTGTTTAAATCAATAACCACATTTAAATTGATCATTGCTAATGTCAAAACAATTTAAGAACACTTTAAATAGGGCTTGACTAATATAAAAATATAGCAATGTCTTTTGCACTACGCAGGACTAGATTGAGTTTAAAATAGACATTACATCTGAAAATAACTTGTGCTTACCCCCACTTACAAGGAAGCTGTCAACCTTTGTATTCGTCCTCATAACGTGTTAGAAAATGTAAACAGCAGTTGGAGAATACCGAGGTCGATCATCCTAGCATGTTAAACGAGGGCATTTCTCATGTAAGCTACTTCCACTAATAGATCGTTTATACTGTTCTCAATGGTCCGCATCCCAGCCTGAGACCACGATCCAGTGGCAGTCGGAGATGTTTTTCAAAGTAATATGTTATTTGAAATATTAAAACAATCTTTAGTTAAATAACACATGTTTCTACACAAAATATTTTTCAGTGACTTCGACAAGTAGCCAGTTTACAACAAAAATGCAATCTGTGTTAGGAACGCTATTTTAGTCTGATTTAAAATGGAAATGAAAATGGTATTGAGAGCTGACAAGAGTTTGGTATCAGCTGTTGATTTCCTTGAAATAATCTTTTATAGTAAAATGAACAAATTGATTCATTTAAAAAATAAGTAAAAGTGAACTGTCAGAAGTGGGATTTGAACCCACGCCTCCATTCGGAGACCAGAACACACAATTCTTTGGAAAGACAGCGTCTTTGAGTCTGGCGCCTTAGACCACTCGGCCATTCTGACAAGCTGCGTTTGCTTTAGTAGAAAACTGCATTATTTCATTTCAACAGAGACTAGGGTTGTCTATTGTATCAAGGCCCGATTGGGTTTATTACGCACATACTAACTTGCTCCATGAATGATGTAATGACAAGTGTAAAAAAAGAATCAGATTGAAGCCAACCCACGAAAGTAAGATTCTTTATTTCAATATCGGTATAGCTTTAAAGGATGCACGCATTTTACAATAGCAATTGCTATATGACAATGACCAATAAGTAATTGTGTTGCAATACTTTATACAATGTGAACAGAATCAGACATTGCTCCGTTGCCTCGAAGAAACATCTACAATTTGTATTTAAAAAGGACGCCCAACGTGGGGCTCGAACCCACGACCCTGAGATTAAGAGTCTCATGCTCTACCGACTGAGCTAGCCGGGCTGTCGGGAGAAAGTTTCTTTCTTTGAGGCGGGGTGAGAGAGGAAGTACCGACAGGTGCGTGGGACCTGAGATTCGGTGTGCTGCTGCTGTAGATGAGTGTTCTGGAGACGCGCTGTGTCTGTGTCTGCGGTGTTACAGCCGTGTGAGTATATTCCAAAAGTAAAGTGTTGGATAATTCGAGAGCTAGTCTGTTGAATAAAGCTCTGAGACGTGTGGTTAAATCCCGGTCTCATCAATTTTGTTTTGTTAGATTAAAAGTGTTCCAGCAGCAGGTAAATGTCCCCACACCTTTTGGTTCTGTTTACTTATGCTACAGCGCTGCTAAACCTGAACGTTGCTGCTAATTATCTTAACTAAACTTGTATTGTTGTTGAATTGCTCTAATATAGTTAAACCTGTAATGTTGCAGCTAACGTTCCCTAATACTGTTAAAACTTGTGTGTATTAACAATCTGGCTTTTGTTGTTGTACCCTTGCTGCGAAGAGCTGTTTCCAATCACCTAGCACTCTTAAAGAGAAGTGTAATCGCTGCTATATGTTGGTCTAATACCCCATGCTTTTAAAATGTGGCTATTGGCTGGCTTTATTCAATTTCCCCTCCTTGTTTTTAGTACAACTTTAATACATTGTATTGTTAGTTATTTGAACTGATTTATGTGACTCATGGATCATTGTAATAAAGCTTTGTGAATTGTTATTCTGCCTTTGTCATTCTGTTGTCATTCCTATTCCAAACCTTTTAATTAATTTTTAGTAGTGTCGGTATTAGGACTCTCACTGGGTGTCACTGGGTGTGGCTGCTACAATCCCATATAGAATGCGACAAAACAGGTCGCCCTCCTTCATATAAACAGAAAAAGAATAAGTACACACACACACGAGTTGATTTACTGCAGCGTCAGACATCGGAGGTTCAGCAGTGTACTGCAATGTTGTGAAAAGACGTGTCTAATTCAGGATGGTTGAGCGAGCTATGGCGCTGCGTTCAGATCACAGTTACCCTGGAAGCGTGGGTTCGAATTCCATTTCTGACAGCTCTGTTTGTTCATTAACCACTCAGCCACGGCTACATGCTCTCACGGTTTTCCGTGAAAACAGCCGTATTATTGTCAAAAGAAGCAAACGACACCCGCAGTAATGCTGCAGGTGGCAGTATAGGCTAAATAATGAACCCAAGTCAAATGCCTTTGTTGAAACTCTATCAGATTTGTACAAGTCAAACACACGTGGGAAATAATAATACCATATCCTTTCTGCCAACGTTCATAATAATGAATACATCCTTATTTCAAAATACGTAGCTATTTAACTGATCTTTTCAAAACACCCATACACAAAAGCCTTATTTCTACTGAAAAACTAACTTGCTTCATGGCTGCTGCTACAGCACTCGGGCACGTTGTGCCTAGCGTTAGCGGACATAGGAGATAAGAAGACCTACAAAATATCACGCGCTGCAGTTTTTCAGTCCGGGGATTATTACAAATTAGCAGACTGTGCATTAAAATACACATGCATGGTGGGCGTCTCTGTTACAAAGAATTGTCACACTTTGTATTTATCTCCATAATGCGCCGGGACAAAATACGCAGATACTTTAAAATTATTTGGAGAATGCGGGCATCGATCCCGCTACTTCTCGCATGCTAAGCGAGCGCTCTACCATTTGAGCTAATTCCCCTTTAATGGTGCCAGGGATTCTCATAGGCTTCATCGCAGCTTGATACGAGCAAATCAGATTGTCAGTTGTTTTTTATTTTTATTTTGGCAATGTAGTCTGTGATTGCAAATTTAAAAAAATAATTTAATTAACTAAATAGCAAGTACTTCGACTAGAGGTATGTTTTCAATTTCTTTAAAAAGTAGTCTCAGCTCGTTTATTCAGTCGCTTAGAAATCCACAATCTGTGTCCCGATGCAGCAGCGCTGTGTGCTGTGGCTCGAGCTTGTTTGACGAGGCAGACGATGCAAAAATGCCAATACTTGCTTTTGTATCACACGACAAACTTAAGGTATGCTTTAACGGCCTGGCTGTCTCGGATTAGTTTGTATTGTTAATGTAACACCTCGTTGTTGCCCAGTCATTGTTTCATATGAAGTAGAGCTTGCCAGTTGGGGGCGACGGTCTGCTAATAAAAGTTAAGACTATATTTGCAAGGATCATTTCTAGAATGAAACACGTTTTGAAGGGATTGGTCTCGGTATCCACCAGGAGGAGTGGCAGTGTTTTCTTCTGAGCACCGAGCTGACAATGAGTGTTGTTATCGGGAACCTACTCGCTGCAAGGAATGACCACTTCAATCTTCAGTCGGGGGTTGCTGAAGGAAGGGGACACATTTTGAGTGTGTATCTCATTCCGGTAGAAACGTAGAAAAAAGAAACCATCAAGCCCACAATTGTTCAGTTGTTTAAATCAATAACCACATTTAAATTGATCATTGCTAATGTCAAAACAATTTAAGAACACTTTAAATAGGGCTTGACTAATATAAAAATATAGCAATGTCTTTTGCACTACGCAGGACTAGATTGAGTTTAAAATAGACATTACATCTGAAAATAACTTGTGCTTACCCCCACTTACAAGGAAGCTGTCAACCTTTGTATTCGTCCTCATAACGTGTTAGAAAATGTAAACAGCAGTTGGAGAATACCGAAGTCGATCATCCTAGCATGTTAAACGAGGGCATTTCTCATGTAAGCTACTTCCACTAATAGATCGTTTATACTGTTCTCAATGGTCCGCATCCCAGCCTGAGACCATGATCCAGTGGCAGTCGGAGATGTTTTTCAAAGTAATATGTTATTTGAAATATTAAAACAATCTTTAGTTAAATAACACATGTTTCTACACAAAATATTTTTCAGTGACTTCGACAAGTAGCCAGTTTACAACAAAAATGCAATCTGTGTTAGGAACGCTATTTTAGTCCGATTTAAAATGGAAATGAAAATGGTATTGAGTGCTGACAAGAGTTTGGTATCAGCTGTTGATTTCCTTGAAACAATCTTTTATAGTAAAATGAACAAATTGATTCATTTAAAAAATAAGTAAAAGTGAACTGTCAGAAGTGGGATTTGAACCCACGCCTCCATTCGGAGACCAGAACACACAATTCTTTGGAAAGACAGCGTCCTTGAGTCTGGCGCCTTAGACCACTCGGCCATTCTGACAAACTGCCTTTGCTTTAGTAGAAAACTGCATTATTTCATTTCAGCACAGACTAGGGTTGTCTATTGTATCAAGGCCCGATTGGGTTTATTACGCACATACTAACTTGCTCCATGAATGATGTAATGACAAGTGTAAAAAAAGAATCAGATTGAAGCCAACCCACGAAAGTAAGATTCTTTATTTCAATATCGGTATAGCTTTAAAGGATGCATGCATTTTACAATAGCAATTGCTATATGACAATGACCAATAAGTAATTGTGTTGCAATACTTTATACAATGTGAACAGAATCAGACATTGCTCCGTTGCCTCGAAGAAACATCTACAATTTGTATTTAAAAAGGACGCCCAACGTGGGGCTCGAACCCACGACCCTGAGATTAAGAGTCTCATGCTCTACCGACTGAGCTAGCCGGGCTGTCGGGAGAAAGTTTCTTTCTTTGAGGCGGGGTGAGAGAGGAAGTACCGACAGGTGCGTGGGACCTGAGATTCGGTGTGCTGCTGCTGTAGATGAGTGTTCTGCAGACGCGCTGTGTCTGTGTCTGCGGTGTTACAGCCGTGTGAGTATATTCCAAAAGTAAAGTGTTGGATAATTCGAGAGCTAGTCTGTTGAATAAAGCTCTGAGACGTGTGGTTAAATCCCGGTCTCATCAATTTTGTTTTGTTAGATTAAAAGTGTTCCAGCAGCAGGTAAATGTCCCCACACCTTTTGGTTCTGTTTACTTATGCTACACCGCTGCTAAACCTAAACGTTGCTGCTAATTATCTTAACTAAACTTGTATTGTTGTTGAATTGGTCTAATATAGTTAAACCTGTAATGTTGCAGCTAACGTTCCCTAATACTGTTAAAACTTGTGTGTATTAACAATCTGGCTTTTGTTGTTGTACCCTTGCTGCGAAGAGCTGTTTCCAATCACCTAGCACTCTTAAAAAGAAGTGTAATCGCTGCTATATGTTGGTCTAATACCCCATGCTTTTAAAATGTGGCTATTGGCTGGCTTTATTCAATTTCCCCTCCTTGTTTTTAGTACAACTTTAATACATTGTATTGTTAGTTATTTGAACTGATTTATGTGACTCATGGATCATTGTAATAAAGCTTTGTGAATTGTTATTCTGCCTTTGTCATTCTGTTGTCATTCCTATTCCAAACCTTTTAATTAATTTTTAGTAGTGTCGGTATTAGGACTCTCACTGGGTGTCACTGGGTGTGGCTGCTACAATCCCATATAGAATGCGACAAAACAGGTCGCCCTCCTTCATATAAACAGAAAAAGAATAAGTACACACACACACACGAGTTGATTTACTGCAGCGTCAGACATCGGAGGTTCAGCAGTGTACTGCAATGTTGTGAAAAGACGTGTCTAATTCAGGATGGTTGAGCGAGCTATGGCGCTGCGTTCAGATCACAGTTACCCTGGAAGCGTGGGTTCGAATTCCATTTCTGACAGCTCTGTTTGTTCATTAACCACTCAGCCACGGCTACATGCTCTCACGGTTTTCCGTGAAAACAGCCGTATTATTGTCAAAAGAAGCAAACGACACCCGCAGTAATGCTGCAGGTGGCAGTATAGGCTAAATAATGAACCCAAGTCAAATGCCTTTGTTGAAACTCTATCAGATTTGTACAAGTCAAGCACACGTGGGAAATAATAATACCATATCCTTTCTGCCAACGTTCATAATAATGAATACATCCTTATTTCAAAATACGTAGCTATTTAACTGATCTTTTCAAAACACCCATACACAAAAGCCTTATTTCTACTGAAAAACTAACTTGCTTCATGGCTGCTGCTACAGCACTCGGGCACGTTGTGCCTAGCGTTAGCGGACATAGGAGATAAGAAGACCTACAAAATATCACGCGCTGCAGTTTTTCAGTCCGGGGATTATTACAAATGAGCAGACTGTGCATTAAAATACACATGCATGGTGGGCCTCTCTGTTACAAAGAATTGTCACACTTTGTATTTATCTCCATAATGCGCCGGGACAAAATACGCAGATACTTTAAAATTATTTGGAGAATGCGGGCATCGATCCCGCTACTTCTCGCATGCTAAGCGAGCGCTCTACCATTTGAGCTAATTCCCCTTTAATGGTGCCAGGGATTCTCATAGGCTTCATCGCAGCTTGATACGAGCAAATCAGATTGTCAGTTGTTTTTTATTTTTATTTTGGCAATGTAGTCTGTGATTGCAAATTTAAAAAAATAATTTAATTAACTAAATAGCAAGTATTTCGACTAGAGGTATGTTTTCAATTTCTTTAAAAAGTAGTCTCAGCTCGTTTATTCAGTCGCTTAGAAATCCACAATCTGTGTCCCGATGCAGCAGCGCTGTGTGCTGTGGCTCGAGCTTGTTTGACGAGGCAGACGATGCAAAAATGCCAATACTTGCTTTTGTATCACACGACAAACTTAAGGTATGCTTTAACGGCCTGGCTGTCTCGGGTTAGTTTGTATTGTTAATGTAACACCTCGTTGTTGCCCAGTCATTGTTTCATATGAAGTAGAGCTTGCCAGTTGGGGGCGACGGTCTGCTAATAAAAGTTAAGACTATATTTGCAAGGATCATTTCTAGAATGAAACACGTTTTGAAGGGATTGGTCTCGGTATCCACCAGGAGGAGTGGCAGTGTTTTCTTCTGAGCACCGAGCTGACAATGAGTGTTGTTATAGGGAACCTACTCGCTGCAAGGAATGACCACTTCAATCTTCAGTCGGGGGTTGCTGAAGGAAGGGGACACATTTTGAGTGTGTATCTCATTCCGGTAGAAACGTAGAAAAAAGAAACCATCAAGCCCACAATTGTTCAGTTGTTTAAATCAATAACCACATTTAAATTGATCATTGCTAATGTCAAAACAATTTAAGAACACTTTAAATAGGGCTTGACTAATATAAAAATATAGCAATGTCTTTTGCACTACGCAGGACTAGATTGAGTTTAAAATAGACATTACATCTGAAAATAACTTGTGCTTACCCCCACTTACAAGGAAGCTGTCAACCTTTGTATTCGTCCTCATAACGTGTTAGAAAATGTAAACAGCAGTTGGAGAATACCAAAGTCGATCATCCTAGCATGTTAAACGAGGGCATTTCTCATGTAAGCTACTTCCACTAATAGATCGTTTATACTGTTCTCAATGGTCCGCATCCCAGCCTGAGACCACGATCCAGTGGCAGTCGGAGATGTTTTTCAAAGTAATATGTTATTTGAAATATTAAAACAATCTTTAGTTAAATAACACATGTTTCTACACAAAATATTTTTCAGTGACTTCGACAAGTAGCCAGTTTACAACAAAAATGCAATCTGTGTTAGGAACGCTATTTTAGTCCGATTTAAAATGGAAATGAAAATGGTATTGAGTGCTGACAAGAGTTTGGTATCAGCTGTTGATTTCCTTGAAACAATCTTTTTTAGTAAAATGAACAAATTGATTCATTTAAAAAATAAGTAAAAGTGAACTGTCAGAAGTGGGATTTGAACCCACGCCTCCATTCGGAGACCAGAACACACAATTCTTTGGAAAGACAGCGTTCTTGAGTCTGGCGCCTTAGACCACTCGGCCATTCTGACAAGCTGCGTTTGCTTTAGTAGAAAACTGCATTATTTCATTTCAACACAGACTAGGGTTGTCTATTGTATCAAGGCCCGATTGGGTTTATTACGCACATACTAACTTGCTCCATGAATGATGTAATGACAAGTGTAAAAAAAGAATCAGATTGAAGCCAACCCACGAAAGTAAGATTCTTTATTTCAATATCGGTATAGCTTTAAAGGATGCACGCATTTTACAATAGCAATTGCTATATGACAATGACCAATAAGTAATTGTGTTGCAATACTTTATACAATGTGAACAGAATCAGACATTGCTCCGTTGCCTCGAAGAAACATCTACAATTTGTATTTAAAAAGGACGCCCAACGTGGGGCTCGAACCCACGACCCTGAGATTAAGAGTTTCATGCTCTACCGACTGAGCTAGCCGGGCTGTCGGGAGAAAGTTTCTTTCTTTGAGGCGGGGTGAGAGAGGAAGTACCGACAGGTGCGTGGGACCTGAGATTCGGTGTGCTGCTGCTGTAGATGAGTGTTCTGGAGACGCGCTGTGTCTGTGTCTGCGGTGTTACAGCCGTGTGAGTATATTCCAAAAGTAAAGTGTTGGATAATTCGAGAGCTAGTCTGTTGAATAAAGCTCTGAGACGTGTGGTTAAATCCCGGTCTCATCAATTTTGTTTTGTTAGATTAAAAGTGTTCCAGCAGCAGGTAAATGTCCCCACACCTTTTGGTTCTGTTTACTTATGCTACAGCGCTGCTAAACCTGAACGTTGCTGCTAATTATCTTAACTAAACTTGTATTGTTGTTGAATTGCTCTAATATAGTTAAACCTGTAATGTTGCAGCTAACGTTCCCTAATACTGTTAAAACTTGTGTGTATTAACAATCTGGCTTTTGTTGTTGTACCCTTGCTGCGAAGAGCTGTTTCCAATCACCTAGCACTCTTAAAGAGAAGTGTAATCGCTGCTATATGTTGGTCTAATACCCCATGCTTTTAAAATGTGGCTATTGGCTGGCTTTATTCAATTTCCCCTCCTTGTTTTTAGTACAACTTTAATACATTGTATTGTTAGTTATTTGAACTGATTTATGTGACTCATGGATCATTGTAATAAAGCTTTGTGAATTGTTATTCTGCCTTTGTCATTCTGTTGTCATTCCTATTCCAAACCTTTTAATTAATTTTTAGTAGTGTCGGTATTAGGACTCTCACTGGGTGTCACTGGGTGTGGCTGCTACAATCCCATATAGAATGCGACAAAACAGGTCGCCCTCCTTCATATAAACAGAAAAAGAATAAGTACACACACACACACGAGTTGATTTACTGCAGCGTCAGACATCGGAGGTTCAGCAGTGTACTGCAATGTTGTGAAAAGACGTGTCTAATTCAGGATGGTTGAGCGAGCTATGGCGCTGCGTTCAGATCACAGTTACCCTGGAAGCGTGGCTTCGAATTCCATTTCTGACAGCTCTGTTTGTTCATTAACCACTCAGCCACGGCTACATGCTCTCACGGTTTTCCGTGAAAACAGCCGTATTATTGTCAAAAGAAGCAAACGACACCCGCAGTAATGCTGCAGGTGGCAGTATAGGCTAAATAATGAACCCAAGTCAAATGCCTTTGTTGAAACTCTATCAGATTTGTACAAGTCAAACACACGTGGGAAATAATAATACCATATCCTTTCTGCCAACGTTCATAATAATGAATACATCCTTATTTCAAAATACGTAGCTATTTAACTGATCTTTTCAAAACACCCATACACAAAAGCCTTATTTCTACTGAAAAACTAACTTGCTTCATGGCTGCTGCTACAGCACTCGGGCACGTTGTGCCTAGCGTTAGCGGACATAGGAGATAAGAAGACCTACAAAATATCACGCGCTGCAGTTTTTCAGTCCGGGGATTATTACAAATTAGCAGACTGTGCATTAAAATACACATGCATGGTGGGCGTCTCTGTTACAAAGAATTGTCACACTTTGTATTTATCTCCATAATGCGCCGGGACAAAATACGCAGATACTTTAAAATTATTTGGAGAATGCGGGCATCGATCCCGCTACTTCTCGCATGCTAAGCGAGCGCTCTACCATTTGAGCTAATTCCCCTTTAATGGTGCCAGGGATTCTCATAGGCTTCATCGCAGCTTGATACGAGCAAATCAGATTGTCAGTTGTTTTTTATTTTTATTTTGGCAATGTAGTCTGTGATTGCAAATTTAAAAAAATAATTTAATTAACTAAATAGCAAGTATTTCGACTAGAGGTATGTTTTCAATTTCTTTAAAAAGTAGTCTCAGCTCGTTTATTCAGTCGCTTAGAAATCCACAATCTGTGTCCCGATGCAGCAGCGCTGTGTGCTGTGGCTCGAGCTTGTTTGACGAGGCAGACGATGCAAAAATGCCAATACTTGCTTTTGTATCACACGACAAACTTAAGGTATGCTTTAACGGCCTGGCTGTCTCGGATTAGTTTGTATTGTTAATGTAACACCTCGTTGTTGCCCAGTCATTGTTTCATATGAAGTAGAGCTTGCCAGTTGGGGGCGACGGTCTGCTAATAAAAGTTAAGACTATATTTGCAAGGATCATTTCTAGAATGAAACACGTTTTGAAGGGATTGGTCTCGGTATCCACCAGGAGGAGTGGCAGTGTTTTCTTCTGAGCACCGAGCTGACAATGAGTGTTGTTATCGGGAACCTACTCGCTGCAAGGAATGACCACTTCAATCTTCAGTCGGGGGTTGCTGAAGGAAGGGGACACATTTTGAGTGTGTATCTCATTCCGGTAGAAACGTAGAAAAAAGAAACCATCAAGCCCACAATTGTTCAGTTGTTTAAATCAATAACCACATTTAAATTGATCATTGCTAATGTCAAAACAATTTAAGAACACTTTAAATAGGGCTTGACTAATATAAAAATATAGCAATGTCTTTTGCACTACGCAGGACTAGATTGAGTTTAAAATAGACATTACATCTGAAAATAACTTGTGCTTACCCCCACTTACAAGGAAGCTGTCAACCTTTGTATTCGTCCTCATAACGTGTTAGAAAATGTAAACAGCAGTTGGAGAATACCGAAGTCGATCATCCTAGCATGTTAAACGAGGGCATTTCTCATGTAAGCTACTTCCACTAATAGATCGTTTATACTGTTCTCAATGGTCCGCATCCCAGCCTGAGACCATGATCCAGTGGCAGTCGGAGATGTTTTTCAAAGTAATATGTTATTTGAAATATTAAAACAATCTTTAGTTAAATAACACATGTTTCTACACAAAATATTTTTCAGTGACTTCGACAAGTAGCCAGTTTACAACAAAAATGCAATCTGTGTTAGGAACGCTATTTTAGTCCGATTTAAAATGGAAATGAAAATGGTATTGAGTGCTGACAAGAGTTTGGTATCAGCTGTTGATTTCCTTGAAACAATCTTTTATAGTAAAATGAACAAATTGATTCATTTAAAAAATAAGTAAAAGTGAACTGTCAGAAGTGGGATTTGAACCCACGCCTCCATTCGGAGACCAGAACACACAATTCTTTGGAAAGACAGCGTCCTTGAGTCTGGCGCCTTAGACCACTCGGCCATTCTGACAAGCTGCCTTTGCTTTAGTAGAAAACTGCATTATTTCATTTCAGCACAGACTAGGGTTGTCTATTGTATCAAGGCCCGATTGGGTTTATTACGCACATACTAACTTGCTCCATGAATGATGTAATGACAAGTGTAAAAAAAGAATCAGATTGAAGCCAACCCACGAAAGTAAGATTCTTTATTTCAATATCGGTATAGCTTTAAAGGATGCACGCATTTTACAATAGCAATTGCTATATGACAATGACCAATAAGTAATTGTGTTGCAATACTTTATACAATGTGAACAGAATCAGACATTGCTCCGTTGCCTCGAAGAAACATCTACAATTTGTATTTAAAAAGGACGCCCAACGTGGGGCTCGAACCCACGACCCTGAGATTAAGAGTCTCATGCTCTACCGACTGAGCTAGCCGGGCTGTCGGGAGAAAGTTTCTTTCTTTGAGGCGGGGTGAGAGAGGAAGTACCGACAGGTGCGTGGGACCTGAGATTCGGTGTGCTGCTGCTGTAGATGAGTGTTCTGCAGACGCGCTGTGTCTGTGTCTGCGGTGTTACAGCCGTGTGAGTATATTCCAAAAGTAAAGTGTTGGATAATTCGAGAGCTAGTCTGTTGAATAAAGCTCTGAGACGTGTGGTTAAATCCCGGTCTCATCAATTTTGTTTTGTTAGATTAAAAGTGTTCCAGCAGCAGGTAAATGTCCCCACACCTTTTGGTTCTGTTTACTTATGCTACACCGCTGCTAAACCTAAACGTTGCTGCTAATTATCTTAACTAAACTTGTATTGTTGTTGAATTGGTCTAATATAGTTAAACCTGTAATGTTGCAGCTAACGTTCCCTAATACTGTTAAAACTTGTGTGTATTAACAATCTGGCTTTTGTTGTTGTACCCTTGCTGCGAAGAGCTGTTTCCAATCACCTAGCACTCTTAAAGAGAAGTGTAATCGCTGCTATATGTTGGTCTAATACCCCATGCTTTTAAAATGTGGCTATTGGCTGGCTTTATTCAATTTCCCCTCCTTGTTTTTAGTACAACTTTAATACATTGTATTGTTAGTTATTTGAACTGATTTATGTGACTCATGGATCATTGTAATAAAGCTTTGTGAATTGTTATTCTGCCTTTGTCATTCTGTTGTCATTCCTATTCCAAACCTTTTAATTAATTTTTAGTAGTGTCGGTATTAGGACTCTCACTGGGTGTCACTGGGTGTGGCTGCTACAATCCCATATAGAATGCGACAAAACAGGTCGCCCTCCTTCATATAAACAGAAAAAGAATAAGTACACACACACACACACACGAGTTGATTTACTGCAGCGTCAGACATCGGAGGTTCAGCAGTGTACTGCAATGTTGTGAAAAGACGTGTCTAATTCAGGATGGTTGAGCGAGCTATGGCGCTGCGTTCAGATCACAGTTACCCTGGAAGCGTGGGTTCGAATTCCATTTCTGACAGCTCTGTTTGTTCATTAACCACTCAGCCACGGCTACATGATCTCACGGTTTTCCGTGAAAACAGCCGTATTATTGTCAAAAGAAGCAAACGACACCCGCAGTAATGCTGCAGATGGCAGTATAGGCTAAATAATGAACCCAAGTCAAATGCCTTTGTTGAAACTCTATCAGATTTGTACAAGTCAAGCACACGTGGGAAATAATAATACCATATCCTTTCTGCCAACGTTCATAATAATGAATACATCCTTATTTCAAAATACGTAGCTATTTAACTGATCTTTTCAAAACACCCATACACAAAAGCCTTATTTCTACTGAAAAACTAACTTGCTCATGGCTGCTGCTACAGCACTCGGGCACGTTGTGCCTAGCGTTAGCGGACATAGGAGATAAGAAGACCTACAAAATATCACGCGCTGCAGTTTTTCAGTCCAGGGATTATTACAAATTAGCAGACTGTGCATTAAAATACACATGCATGGTGGGCGTCTCTGTTACAAAGAATTGTCACACTTTGTATTTATCTCCATAATGCGCCGGGACAAAATACGCAGATACTTTAAAATTATTTGGAGAATGCGGGCATCGATCCCGCTACTTCTCGCATGCTAATCGAGGGCTCTACCATTTGAGCTAATTCCCCTTTAATGGTGCCAGGGATTCTCATAGGCTTCATATCAGCTTGATACGAGCAAATCAGATTGTCAGTTGTTTTTTATTTTTATTTTGGCAATGTAGTCTGTGATTGCAAATTTAAAAAAATAATTTAATTAACTAAATAGCAAGTATTTCGACTAGAGGTATGTTTTCAATTTCTTTAAAAAGTAGTCTCAGCTCGTTTATTCAGTCGCTTAGAAACCCACAATCTGTGTCCCGATGCAGCAGCGCTGTGTGCTGTGGCTCGAGCTTGTTTGACGAGGCAGACGATGCAAAAATGCCAATAGTTGCTTTTGTATCACACGACAAACTTAAGGTATGCTTTAACGGCCTGGCTGTCTCGGGTTAGTTTGTATTGTTAATGTAACACCTCGTTGTTGCCCAGTCATTGTTTCATATGAAGTAGAGCTTGCCAGTTGGGGGCGACGGTCTGCTAATAAAAGTTAAGACTATATTTGCAAGGATCATTTCTAGAATGAAACACGTTTTGAAGGGATTGGTCTCGGTATCCACCAGGAGGAGTGGCAGTATTTTCTTCTGAGCACCGAGCTGACAATGAGTGTTGTTATCGGGAACCTACTCGCTGCAAGGAATGACCACTTCAATCTTCAGTCGGGGGTTGCTGAAGGAAGGGGACACATTTTGAGTGTGTATCTCATTCCGGTAGAAACGTAGAAAAAAGAAACCATCAAGCCCACAATTGTTCAGTTGTTTAAATCAATAACCACATTTAAATTGATCATTGCTAATGTCAAAACAATTTAAGAACACTTTAAATAGGGCTTGACTAATATAAAAATATAGCAATGTCTTTTGCACTACGCAGGACTAGATTGAGTTTAAAATAGACATTACATCTGAAAATAACTTGTGCTTACCCCCACTTACAAGGAAGCTGTCAACCTTTGTATTCGTCCTCATAACGTGTTAGAAAATGTAAACAGCAGTTGGAGAATACCGAGGTCGATCATCCTAGCATGTTAAACGAGGGCATTTCTCATGTAAGCTACTTCCACTAATAGATCGTTTATACTGTTCTCAATGGTCCGCATCCCAGCCTGAGACCACGATCCAGTGGCAGTCGGAGATGTTTTTCAAAGTAATATGTTATTTGAAATATTAAAACAATCTTTAGTTAAATAACACATGTTTCTACACAAAATATTTTTCAGTGACTTCGACAAGTAGCCATTTTACAACAAAAATGCAATCTGTGTTAGGAACGCTATTTTAGTCCGATTTAAAATGGAAATTAAAATGGTATTGAGTGCTGACAAGAGTTTGGTATCAGCTGTTGATTTCCTTGAAACAATCTTTTATAGTAAAATGAACAAATTGATTCATTTAAAAAACAAGTAAAAGTGAACTGTCAGAAGTGGGATTTGAACCCACGCCTCCATTCGGAGACCAGAACACACAATTCTTTGGAAAGACAGCGTCCTTGAGTCTGGCGCCTTAGACCACTCGGCCATTCTGACAAGCTGCGTTTGCTTTAGTTGAAAACCGCATTATTTCATTTCAGCACAGACTAGGGTTGTCTCGTATCAAGGCCCGATTGGGTTTATTACGCACATACTAACTTGCTCCATGAATGATGTAATGACAAGTGTAAAAAAAGAATCAGATTGAAGCCAACCCACGAAAGTAAGATTCTTTATTTCAATATCGGTATAGCTTTAAAGGATGCACGCATTTTACAATAGCAATTGCTATATGACAATGACCAATAAGTAATTGTGTTGCAATACTTTATACAATGTGAACAGAATCAGACATTGCTCCGTTGCCTCGAAGAAACATCTACAATTTGTATTTAAAAAGGACGCCCAACGTGGGGCTCGAACCCACGACCCTGAGATTAAGAGTCTCATTCTCTACCGACTGAGCTAGCCGGGCTGTCGGGAGAAAGTTTCTTTCTTTGAGGCGGGGTGAGAGAGGAAGTACCGACAGGTGCGTGGGACCTGAGATTCGGTGTGCTGCTGCTGTAGATGAGTGTTCTGGAGACGTGCTGTGTCTGTGTCTGCGGTGTTACAGCCGTGTGGGTATATTCCAAAAGTAAAGTGTTGGATAATTCGAGAGCTAGTCTGTTGAATAAAGCTCTGAGACGTGTGGTTAAATCCCGGTCTCATCAATTTTGTTTTGTTAGATCAAAAGTGTTCCAGCAGCAGGTAAATGTCCCCACACCTGTTGGTTCTGTTTACTTATGCTACACCGCTGCTAAACCTGAACGTTGCTGCTAATTATCTTAACTAAACTTGTATTGTTGTTGAATTGGTCTAATATAGTTAAACCTGTAATGTTGCAGCTAACGTTCCCTAATACTGTTAAAACTTGTGTGTATTAACAATCTGGCTTTTGTTGTTGTACCCTTGCTGCGAAGAGCTGTTTCCAATCACCTAGCACTCTTAAAGAGAAGTGTAATCGCTGCTATATGTTGGTCTAATACCCCATGCTTTTAAAATGTGGCTATTGGCTGGCTTTATTCAATTTCCCCTCCTTGTTTTTAGTACAACTTTAATACATTGTATTTTTAGTTATTTGAACTGATTTATGTGACTCATGGATCATTGTAATAAAGCTTTGTGAATTGTTATTCTGCCTTTGTCATTCTGTTGTCATTCCTATTCCAAACCTTTTAATTAATTTTTAGTAGTGTCGGTATTAGGACTCTCACTGGGTGTCACTGGGTGTGGCTGCTACAATCCCATATAGAATGCGACAAAACAGGTCGCCCTCCTTCATATAAACAGAAAAAGAATAAGTACACACACACACACGAGTTGATTTACTGCAGCGTCAGACATCGGAGGTTCAGCAGTGTACTGCAATGTTGTAAAAAGACGTGTCTAATTCAGGATGGTTGAGCTAGCTTTGGCGCTGCGTTCAGATCACAGTTACCCTGGAAGCGTGGGTTCGAATTCCATTTCTGACAGCTCTGTTTGTTCATTAACCACTCAGCCACGGCTACATGCTCTCACGGTTTTCCGTGAAAACAGCCGTATTATTGTCAAAAGAAGCAAACGACACCCGCAGTAATGCTGCAGATGGCAGTATAGGCTAAATAATGAACCCAAGTCAAATGCCTTTGTTGAAACTCTATCAGATTTGTACAAGTCAAGCACACGTGGGAAATAATAATACCATATCCTTTCTGCCAACGTTCATAATAATGAATACATCCTTATTTCAAAATACGTAGCTATTTAAATGATCTTTTCAAAACACCCATACACAAAAGCCTTATTTCTACTGAAAAACTAACTTGCTTCATGGCTGCTGCTACAGCACTCGGGCACGTTGTGCCTAGCGTTAGCGGACATAGGAGATAAGAAGACCTACAAAATATCACGCGCTGCAGTTTTTCAGTCCGGGGATTATTACAAATTAGCAGACTGTGCATTAAAATACACATGCATGGTGGGCGCCTCTGTTAAAAAGAATTGTCACACTTTGTATTTATCTCCATAATGCGCCGGGACAAAATACGCAGATACTTTAAAATTATTTGGAGAATGCGGGCATCGATCCCGCTACTTCTCGCATGCTAAGCGAGCGCTCTACCATTTGAGCTAATTCCCCTTTAATGGTGCCAGGGATTCTCATAGGCTTCATCGCAGCTTGATACGAGCAAATCAGATTGTCAGTTGTTTTTAATTTTTATTTTGGCAATGTAGTCTGTGATTGCAAATTTAAAAAAATAATTTAATTAACTAAATAGCAAGTATTTCGACTAGAGGTATGTTTTCAATTTCTTTAAAAAGTAGTCTCAGCTCGTTTATTCAGTCGCTTAGAAATCCACAATCTGTGTCCCGATGCAGCAGCGCTGTGTGCTGTGGCTCGAGCTTGTTTGACGAGGCAGACGATGCAAAAATGCCAATACTTGCTTTTGTATCACACGACAAACTTAAGGTATGCTTTAACGGCCTGGCTGTCTCGGGTTAGTTTGTATTGTTAATGTAACACCTCGTTGTTGCCCAGTCATTGTTTCATATGAAGTAGAGCTTGCCAGTTGGGGGCGACGGTCTGCTAATAAAAGTTAAGACTATATTTGCAAGGATCATTTCTAGAATGAAACACGTTTTGAAGGGATTGGTCTCGGTATCTACCAGGAGGAGTGGCAGTGTTTTCTTCTGAGCTCCGATCTGACAATGAGTGTTGTTATCGGGAACCTACTCGCTGCAAGGAATGACCACTTCAATCTTCAGTCGGGGGTTGCTGAAGGAAGGGGACACATTTTGAGTGTGTATCTCATTCCGGTAGAAACGTAGAAAAAAGAAACCATCAAGCCCACAATTGTTCAGTTGTTTAAATCAATAACCACATTTAAATTGATCATTGCTAATGTCAAAACAATTTAAGAACACTTTAAATAGGGCTTGACTAATATAAAAATATAGCAATGTCTTTTGCACTACGCAGGACTAGATTGAGTTTAAAATAGACATTACATCTGAAAATAACTTGTGCTTACCCCCACTTACAAGGAAGCTGTCAACCTTTGTATTCGTCCTCATAACGTGTTAGAAAATGTAAACAGCAGTTGGAGAATACCGAGGTCGATCATCCTAGCATGTTAAACGAGGGCATTTCTCATGTAAGCTACTTCCACTAATAGATCGTTTACAACAAAAATGCAATCTGTGTTAGGAACGCTATTTTAGTCCGATTTAAAATGGAAATTAAAATGGTATTGAGTGCTGACAAGAGTTTGGTATCAGCTGTTGATTTCCTTGAAATAATCTTTTATAGTAAAATGAACAAATTGATTCATTTAAAAAATAAGTAAAACTGAACTGTCAGAAGTGGGATTTGATCCCACGCCTCCATTCGGAGACCAGAACACACAATTCTTTGGAAAGACAGCGTCCTTGAGTCTGGCGCCTTAGACCACTCGGCCATTCTGACAAGCTGCGTTTGCTTTAGTAGAAAACCGCATTATTTCATTTCAGCACAGACTAGGGTTGTCTATTGTATCAAGGCCCGATTGGGTTTATTACGCACATACTAACTTGCTCCATGAATGATGTAATGACAAGTGTAAAAAAAGAATCAGATTGAAGCCAACCCACGAAAGTAAGATTCTTTATTTCAATATCGGTATAGCTTTAAAGGATGCACGCATTTTACAATAGCAATTGCTATATGACAATGACCAATAAGTAATTGTGTTGCAATACTTTATACAATGTGAACAGAATCAGACATTGCTCCGTTGCCTCGAAGAAACATCTACAATTTGTATTTAAAAAGGACGCCCAACGTGGGGCTCGAACCCACGAGCCTGAGATTAAGAGTCTCATGCTCTACTGACTGAGCTAGCCGGGCTGTCGGGAGAAAGTTTCTTTCTTTGAGGCGGGGTGAGAGAGGAAGTACCGACAGGTGCGTGGGACCTGAGATTCGGTGTGCTGCTGCTGTAGATGAGTGTTCTGGAGACGCGCTGTGTCTGTGTCTGCGGTGTTACAGCCGTGTGAGTATATTCCAAAAGTAAAGTGTTGGATAATTCGAGAGCTAGTCTGTTGAATAAAGCTCTGAGACATGTGGTTAAATCCCGGTCTCATCAATTTTGTTTTGTTAGATTAAAAGTGTTCCAGCAGCAGGTAAATGTCCCCACACCTTTTGGTTCTGTTTACTTATGCTACACCGCTGCTAAACCTGAACGTTGCTGCTAATTATCTTAACTAAACTTGTATTGTTGTTGAATTGGTCTAATATAGTTAAACCTGTAATGTTGCAGCTAACGTTCCCTAATAATGTTAAAACTTGTGTGTATTAACAATCTGGCTTTTGTTGTTGTACCCTTGCTGCGAAGAGCTGTTTCCAATCACTTAGCACTCTTAAAAAGAAGTGTAATCGCTGCTATATGTTGGTCTAATACCCCATGCTTTTAAAATGTGGCTATTGGCTGGCTTTATTCAATTTCCCCTCCTTGTTTTTAGTACAACTTTAATACATTGTATTGTTAGTTATTTGAACTGATTTATGTGACTCATGGATCATTGTAATAAAGCTTTGTGAATTGTTATTCTGCCTTTGTCATTCTGTTGTCATTCCTATTCCAAACCTTTTAATTAATTTTTAGTAGTGTCGGTATTAGGACTCTCACTGGGTGTCACTGGGTGTGGCTGCTACAATCCCATATAGAATGCGACAAAACAGGTCGCCCTCCTTCATATAAACAGAAAAAGAATAAGTACACACACACACGAGTTGATTTACTGCAGCGTCAGACATCGGAGGTTCAGCAGTGTACTGCAATGTTGTAAAAAGACGTGTCTAATTCAGGATGGTTGAGCGAGCTATGGCGCTGCGTTCAGATCACAGTTACCCTGGAAGCGTGGCTTCGAATTCCATTTCTGACAGCTCTGTTTGTTCATTAACCACTCAGCCACGGCTACATGCTCTCACGGTTTTCCGTGAAAACAGCCGTATTATTGTCAAAAGAAGCAAACGACACCCGCAGTAATGCTGCAGATGGCAGTATAGGCTAAATAATGAACCCAAGTCAAATGCCTTTGTTGAAACTCTATCAGATTTGTACAAGTCAAGCACACGTGGGAAATAATAATACCATATCCTTTCTGCCAACGTTCATAATAATGAATACATCCTTATTTCAAAATACGTAGCTATTTAACTGATCTTTTCAAAACACCCATACACAAAAGCCTTATTTCTACTGAAAAACTAACTTGCTTCATGGCTGATGCTACAGCACTCGGGCACGTTGTGCCTAGCGTTAGCGGACATAGGAGATAAGAAGACCTACAAAATATCACGCGCTGCAGTTTTTCAGTCCGGGGATTATTACAAATTAGCAGACTGTGCATTAAAATACACATGCATGGCGGGCGTCTCTGTTACAAAGAATTGTCACACTTTGTATTTATCTCCATAATGCGCCGGGACAAAATACGCAGATACTTTAAAATTATTTGGAGAATGCGGGCATCGATCCCGCTACTTCTCGCATGCTAAGCGAGCGCTCTACCATTTGAGCTAATTCCCCTTTAATGGTGCCAGGGATTCTCATAGGCTTCATCACAGCTTGATACGAGCAAATCAGATTGTCAGTTTTTTTTTATTTTTATTTTGGCAATGTAGTCTGTGATTGCAAATTTAAAAAAATAATTAAATTAACTAAATAGCAAGTATTTCGACTAGAATTATGTTTTCAATTTCTTTAAAAAGTAGTCTCAGCTCGTTTATTCAGTCGCTTAGAAATCCACAATCTGTGTCCCGATGCAGCAGCGCTGTGTGCTGTGGCTCGAGCTTGTTTGACGAGGCAGACGATGCAAAAATGCCAATACTTGCTTTTGTATCACACGACAAACTTAAGGTATGCTTTAACGGCCTGGCTGTCTCGGGTTAGTTTGTATTGTTAATGTAACACCTCGTTGTTGCCCAGTCATTGTTTCATATGAAGTAGAGCTTGCCAGTTGGGGGCGACGGTCTGCTAATAAAAGTTAAGACTATATTTGCAAGGATCATTTCTAGAATGAAACACGTTTTGAAGGGATTGGTCTCGGTATCCACCAGGAGGAGTGGCAGTGTTTTCTTCTGAGCACCGAGCTGACAATGAGTGTTGTTATCGGGAACCTACTCGCTGCAAGGAATGACCACTTCAATCTTCAGTCGGGGGTTGCTGAAGGAAGGGGACACATTTTGAGTGTGTATCTCATTCCGGTAGAAACGTAGAAAAAAGAAACCATCAAGCCCACAATTGTTCAGTTGTTTAAATCAATAACCACATTTAAATTGATCATTGCTAATGTCAAAACAATTTAAGAACACTTTAAATAGGGCTTGACTAATATAAAAATATAGCAATGTCTTTTGCACTACGCAGGACTAGATTGAGTTTAAAATAGACATTACATCTGAAAATAACTTGTGCTTACCCCCACTTACAAGGAAGCTGTCAACCTTTGTATTCGTCCTCATAACGTGTTAGAAAATGTAAACAGCAGTTGGAGAATACCGAAGTCGATCATCCTAGCATGTTAAACGAGGGCATTTCTCATGTAAGCTACTTCCACTAATAGATCGTTTATACTGTTCTCAATGGTCCGCATCCCAGCCTGAGACCACGATCCAGTGGCAGTCGGAGATGTTTTTCAAAGTAATATGTTATTTGAAATATTAAAACAATCTTTAGTTAAATAACACATGTTTCTACACAAAATATTTTTCAGTGACTTCGACAAGTAGCCAGTTTACAACAAAAATGCAATCTGTGTTAGGAACGCTATTTTAGTCCGATTTAAAATGGAAATGAAAATGGTATTGAGTGCTGACAAGAGTTTGGTATCAGCTGTTGATTTCCTTGAAACAATCTTTTATAGTAAAATGAACAAATTGATTCATTTAAAAAATAAGTAAAAGTGAACTGTCAGAAGTGGGATTTGAACCCACGCCTCCATTCGGAGACCAGAACACACAATTCTTTGGAAAGACAGCGTCCTTGAGTCTGGCGCCTTAGACCACTCGGCCATTCTGACAAGCTGCGTTTGCTTTAGTAGAAAACTGCATTATTTCATTTCAGCACAGACTAGGGTTGTCTATTGTATCAAGGCCCGATTGGGTTTATTACGCACATACTAACTTGCTCCATGAATGATGTAATGACAAGTGTAAAAAAAGAATCAGATTGAAGCCAACCCACGAAAGTAAGATTCTTTATTTCAATATCGGTATAGCTTTAAAGGATGCACGCATTTTACAATAGCAATTGCTATATGACAATGACCAATAAGTAATTGTGTTGCAATACTTTATACAATGTGAACAGAATCAGACATTGCTCCGTTGCCTCGAAGAAACATCTACAATTTGTATTTAAAAAGGACGCCCAACGTGGGGCTCGAACCCACGACCCTGAGATTAAGAGTCTCATGCTCCACCGACTGAGCTAGCCGGGCTGTCGGGAGAAAGTTTCTTTCTTTGAGGTGGGGTGAGAGAGGAAGTACCGACAGGTGCGTGGGACCTGAGATTCAGTGTGCTGCTGCTGTAGATGAGTGTTCTGGAGACGCGCTGTGTCTGTGTCTGCGGTGTTACAGCCGTGTGAGTATATTCCAAAAGTAAAGTGTTGGATAATTCGAGAGCTAGTCTGTTGAATAAAGCTCTGAGACGTGTGGTTAAATCCCGGTCTCATCAATTTTGTTTTGTTAGGTTAAAAGTGTTCCAGCAGCAGGTAAATGTCCCCACACCTTTTGGTTCTGTTTACTTATGCTACACCGCTGCTAAACCTGAACGTTGCTGCTAATTATCTTAACTAAACTTGTATTGTTGTTGAATTGGTCTAATATAGTTAAACCTGTAATGTTGCAGCTAACGTTCCCTAATACTGTTAATACTTGTGTGTATTAACAATCTGGCTTTTGTTGTTGTACCCTTGCTGCGAAGAGCTGTTTCCAATCACCTAGCACTCTTAAAAAGAAGTGTAATCGCTGCTATATGTTGGTCTAATACCCCATGCTTTTAAAATGTGGCTATTGGCTGGCTTTATTCAATTTCCCCTCCTTGTTTTTAGTACAACTTTAATACATTGTATTGTTAGTTATTTGAACTGATTTATGTGACTCATGGATCATTGTAATAAAGCTTTGTGAATTGTTATTCTGCCTTTGTCATTCTGTTGTCATTCCTATTCCAAACCTTTTAATTAATTTTTAGTAGTGTCGGTATTAGGACTCTCACTGGGTGTCACTGGGTGTGGCTGCTACAATCCCATATAGAATGCGACAAAACAGGTCGCCCTCCTTCATATAAACAGAAAAAGAATAAGTACACACACACACGAGTTGATTTACTGCAGCGTCAGACATCGGAGGTTCAGCAGTGTACTGCAATGTTGTAAAAAGACGTGTCTAATTCAGGATGGTTGAGCGAGCTATGGCGCTGCGTTCAGATCACAGTTACCCTGGAAGCGTGGGTTCGAATTCCATTTCTGACAGCTCTGTTTGTTCATTAACCACTCAGCCACGGCTACATGCTCTCACGGTTTTCCGTGAAAACAGCCGTATTATTGTCAAAAGAAGCAAACGACACCCGCAGTAATGCTGCAGATGGCAGTATAGGCTAAATAATGAACCCAAGTCAAATGCCTTTGTTGAAACTCTATCAGATTTGTACAAGTCAAGCACACGTGGGAAATAATAATACCATATCCTTTCTGCCAACGTTCATAATAATGAATACATCCTTATTTCAAAATACGTAGCTATTTAACTGATCTTTTCAAAACACCCATACACAAAAGCCTTATTTCTACTGGAAAACTAACTTGCTTCATGGCTGCTGCTACAGCACTCGGGCACGTTGTGCCTAGCGTTAGCGGACATAGGAGATAAGAAGACCTACAAAATATCACGCGCTGCAGTTTTTCAGTCCGTGGATTATTACAAATTAGCAGACTGTGCATTAAAATACACATGCATGGTGGGCGTCTCTGTTACAAAGAATTGTTACACTTTGTATTTATCTCCATAATGCGCCGGGACAAAATACGCAGATACTTTAAAATTATTTGGAGAATGCGGGCATCGATCCCACTACTTCTCGCATGCTAAGCGAGCGCTCTACCATTTGAGCTAATTCCCCTTTAATGGTGCCAGGGATTCTCATAGGCTTCATCGCAGCTTGATACGAGCAAATCAGATTGTCAGTTGTTTTTTATTTTTATTTTGGCAATGTAGTCTGTGATTGCAAATTTAAAAAAATAATTTAATTAACTAAATAGCAAGTATTTCGACTAGAGGTATGTTTTCAATTTCTTTAAAAAGTAGTCTCAGCTCGTTTATTCAGTCGCTTAGAAATCCACAATCTGTGTCCCGATGCAGCAGCGCTGTGTGCTGTGGCTCGAGCTTGTTTGACGAGGCAGACGATGCAAAAATGCCAATACTTGCTTTTGTATCACACGACAAACTTAAGGTATGCTTTAACGGCTTGGCTGTCTCGAGTTAGTTTGTATTGTTAATGTAACACCTCGTTGTTGCCCATTCATTGTTTCATATGAAGTAGAGCTTGCCAGTTGGGGGCGACGGTCTGCTAATAAAAGTTAAGACTATATTTGCAAGGATCATTTCTAGAATGAAACACGTTTTGAAGGGATTGGTCTCGGTATCCACCAGGAGGAGTGGCAGTGTTTTCTTCTGAGCACCAAGCTGACAATGAGTGTTGTTATCGGGAACCTACTCGCTGCAAGGAATGACCAGTTCAATCTTAAGTCGGGGGTTGCTGAAGGAAGGGGACACATTTTGAGTGTGTATCTCATTCCGGTAGAAACGTAGAAAAAAGAAACCATCAAGCCCACAATTGTTCAGTTTTTTAAATCAATAACCACATTTAAATTGATCATTGCTAATGTCAAAACAATTTAAGAACACTTTAAATAGGGCTTGACTAATATAAAAATATAGCAATGTCTTTTGCACTACGCAGGACTAGATTGAGTTTAAAATAGACATTACATCTGAAAATAACTTGTGCTTACCCCCACTTACAAGGAAGCTGTCAACCTTTGTATTCGTCCTCATAACGTGTTAGAAAATGTAAACAGCAGTTGGAGAATACCGAAGTCGATCATCCTAGCATGTTAAACAAGGGCATTTCTCATGTAAGCTACTTCCACTAATAGATCGTTTATACTGTTCTCAATGGTCCGCATCCCAGCCTGAGACCACGATCCAGTGGCAGTCGGAGATGTTTTTCAAAGTAATATGTTATTTGAAATATTAAAACAATCTTTAGTTAAATAACACATGTTTCTACACAAAATATTTTTCAGTGACTTCGACAAGTAGCCAGTTTACAACAAAAATGCAATCTGTGTTAGGAACGCTATTTTAGTCCGATTTAAAATGGAAATGAAAATGGTATTGAGTGCTGACAAGAGTTTGGTATCAGCTGTTGATTTCCTTGAAACAATCTTTTATAGTAAAATGAACAAATTGATTCATTTAAAAAATAAGTAAAAGTGAACTGTCAGAAGTGGGATTTGAACCCACGCCTCCATTCGGAGACCAGAACACACAATTCTTTGGAAAGACAGCGTCCTTGAGTCTGGCGTCTTAGACCACTCGGCCATTCTGACAAGCTGCGTTTGCTTTAGTAGAAAACCGCATTATTTCATTTCAGAACAGACTAGGGTTGTCTATTGTATCAAGGCCCGATTGGGTTTATTACGCACATACTAACTTGCTCCATGAATGATGTAATGACAAGTGTAAAAAAGAATCAGATTGAAGCCAACCCACGAACGTAAGATTCTTTATTTCAATATCGGTATAGCTTTAAAGGATGCACGCATTTTACAATAGCAATTGCTATATGACAATGACCAATAAGTAATTGTGTTGCAATATTTATACAATGTGAACAGAATCAGACATTGCTCCGTTGCCTCGAAGAAACATCTACAATTTGTATTTAAAAAGGACGCCCAACGTGGGGCTCGAACCCACGACCCTGAGATTAAGAGTCTCATGCTCTACCGACTGAGCTAGCCGGGCTGTCGGGAGAAAGTTTCTTTCTTTGAGGCGGGGTGAGAGAGGAAGTACCGACAGGTGCGTGGGACCTGAGATTCGGTGTGCTGCTGCTGTAGATGAGTGTTCTGGAGACGCGCTGTGTCTGTGTCTGCGGTGTTACAGCCGTGTGAGTATATTCCAAAAGTAAATTGTTGGATAATTCGAGAGCTAGTCTGTTGAATAAAGCTCTGAGACGTGTGGTCCCGGTCTCATCAATTTTGTTTTGTTAGATTAAAAGTGTTCCAGCAGCAGGTAAATGTCCCCACACCTTTTGGTTCTGTTTACTTATGCTACAGCGCTGCTAAACCTGAACGTTGCTGCTAATTATCTTAACTAAACTTGTATTGTTGTTGAATTGCTCTAATATAGTTAAACCTGTAATGTTGCAGCTAACGTTCCCTAATACTGTTAAAACTTGTGTGTATTAACAATCTGGCTTTTGTTGTTGTACCCTTGCTGCGAAGAGCTGTTTCCAATCACCTAGCACTCTTAAAGAGAAGTGTAATCGCTGCTATATGTTGGTCTAATACCCCCTGCTTTTAAAATGTGGCTATTGGCTGGCTTTATTCAATTTCCCCTCCTTGTTTTTAGTACAACTTTAATACATTGTATTGTTAGTTATTTGAACTGATTTATGTGAATCATGGATCATTGTAATAAAGCTTTGTGAATTGTTATTCTGCCTTTGTCATTCTGTTGTCATTCCTATTCCAAACCTTTTAATTAATTTTTAGTAGTGTCGGTATTAGGACTCTCACTGGGTGTCACTGGGTGTGGCTGCTACAATCCCATATAGAATGCTACAAAACAGGTCGCCCTCCTTCATATAAACAGAAAAAGAATAAGTACACACACACACACGAGTTGATTTACTGCAGCGTCAGACATCGGAGGTTCAGCAGTGTACTGCAATGTTGTGAAAAGACGTGTCTAATTCAGGATGGTTGAGCGAGCTATGGCGCTGCGTTCAGATCACAGTTACCCTGGAAGCGTGGCTTCGAATTCCATTTCTGACAGCTCTGTTTGTTCATTAACCACTCAGCCACGGCTACATGCTCTCACGGTTTTCCGTGAAAACAGCCGTATTATTGTCAAAAGAAGCAAACGACAACCGCAGTAATGCTGCAATGCAATAATGGCAGGATGCACCATTTCTCCACTGGCTTTTACCATGGCAATGGAAGTAATCATTAGGGCATCAAAATGGGTAGTAGGAGGAGAGCGCTTGGCTTCTGGAATGCGACTACCACCAATTCGAGCATACATGGATGACATGACAACCATGACTACAACAGTAGCCTGCACTAATCGATTATTGGGCAAATTAACCAATAACATTGAATGGGCACGAATGCAATTCAAGCCCACTAAATCAAGGAGCATCTCTATAATTAAAGGCAAAGTAGTAGATAAAACATTCTTCATTAATGGTGAGGCAATACCAACAGTGTCTGAGAAGCCAGTGAAGAGTCTTGGGAGATGGTACGACGGGGATCTAAAGGACACAGTTCGTGTGGGAGAAGTTAGACAACAAGCAGTGGAAGGGTTGAAGAGCATAGACAGCTGGGCTCTACCAGGTAAACTAAAACTCTGGTGCTTTCAGTTTGGTCTACTGCCGAGGTTGCTGTGGCCACTGACTGTGTACGAGGTTTCTTTGACAACAGTAGAGAAGTTGGAAGCTTTAATCAGTTCATACATCAGGAAATGGTTGGGAGTTCCACGCTGCCTCAGCAGAGTGGGACTTTATGGTAAAGGAATACTGCAGCTACCAGTCTCTGCTCTAACCGAGGAGTTTAAGTGCGCCAAGGTCAGACTGGAAATGACTTTAGTAGAGTCACGCGATAAATGCGTAAGGGAGGCAGCACCTGTGTTGAAAACTGGAAGAAAGTGGGCGGCAAAGAAAGCTGTGGAAGATGCAAAGGCTGCCCTTCGAATTGGTGATATCATGGGGCAAGTTCAGCATGGAAGAGGGGGTCTTGGTTTCAGTTCAACTCCTCCTACATGGCACAAGGCGGCCCCAGCTCAAAGGAGGAAGCTGGTAGTCAACGAGGTGCAAAAGCAGGAGGAGAGGATGAGGTGTATAAAGGCCATTTCCCAGGCCAAGCAGGGAGAATGGATGAGATGGGAGAGTGTGGAACAACGCAAGATTGGCTGGAAAGACCTATGGTCAATGGAACAGAGCAGGATCAGTTTCCTCATCAGGTCAACATATGATGTTCTCCCATCACCACAGAACCTAAACCTCTGGGTAGGAGAGGATCCCTCATGTCCTTTGTGTTCATCACCTGCAACATTAAGGCACATTTTGACAGGATGTAAGGTGGCTCTTAGCCAAGGACGGTTTACTTGGCGCCATGACCAGGTGCTGCAATGTTTGGCCTTAGCATTGGAAGACAAGCGTAACATGACCAATAAGTTGTCACCTGTTCCATCAAAACATTACTGTGGCGGAGTGTCCCGCCCCTATTTATTATTATTTGTATTTTTGTTTGCGGCGCGGGTAAAAGCGCCGCGTCTTTTATTATTATTTAAAAACCCCGTGAGGATGCATGGCTGATCAGCTACTGATTACTTAAATAGCTGACAGTCATGCATCCTTACCAAACGCGTGCAGACTCTGGCCGGGGGATAATAAGATAATTACCAACTAGTTAATCCCTCGGCCAGAGTATATAAACCTGCAGCTCTCTGCATTTGGGGTTGAGAGTGTAGAGGAGAGTACGGGAGAGCGGAGAGAGGAGAGAGAAAGCCACATTTGGAAAACAATTGCTAAAACGTGCTGGATTACCCAGCACATCACTTACTTGTTTGTTTGTTCATTCGTTTGGCCCTCGTGCCCTTTTGTTTTGTGTTTTGTTGGTTTGTTTAATATTTTGTTTGTTAATAAATACGCTGAGTGCTACTGCACTCAGCTTCACCCGCCCATCCACTGTTTGTGATTCAGTTACTTCCTGGTCCGTGACGTCATCACCCTCACCACTGCGAGCCAGACTGTCACAATTACACACAAAAGACAACATTCCTCCGCCCAGGAGAGCAACCACCAAGAAAAGGTGTTAAAACCAATTCTCGCCCAGGACAACTGGAAGCTGCTAGAGACTGGAAAATGCTGGCAGATGTTGGTCAGCGGCTTATTTTTCCACCTGAGATTGCCACCACTAACCTTCGACCAGATATTGTCTTGTGGTCTGGATCAGCACGCCTTGTTCACCTGGTAGAGTTAACAGTGCCATGGGAGGATGTTGTAGATGAGGCGTATGAGAGGAAGAAACTGCGGTATGCTCAACTAGCCACTGAAGCGGAACAGCGAGGATGGAGAGTTCGGGTTTACCCAGTGGAAGTGGGTTGTCGAGGATTTGTGGCACACTCTACAACCCGGTTTCTCAGAGACGTCGGATTCAGTGGCCAAGAGTTGCGTCGCACAGTGAAGAACTTATCTGAAGCAGCAGAAAGGAGCAGCAACTGGCTGTGGTTGAGACGGAAAGATTCTGGCTGGGGACAGGTAAGTAAGCTGGGCTGAGTTGAGTGGGGGACGGAGGGGGGTGATGCTGGGACGCCAGAATCACCGTCGAGCCCTCTTGAGGTGTCGTGGGCTAGTCGACGAAACACTGAGGATGGAAGGTGCCCACTTGAAAACCCCAGAGATGTACCCTACTTAGCTCAATCCAGACGGTTGTCATGCTGATGCGCTGGGGAGGCCGCACTTTGGTTGATCCCCGGAGCCAGCATCGCAGCCGTTGTGTGTGCTGATGCGCCAGGGAGGCAAAATAAGCTGATCCCTGGAGCCAGCATTACACTTCAGCCATTAACACCAGACAGAAGGATATCTACATCATCATATGGAAGGAAACGTAAATGGATGGAGACACATATGGATCACATTAGTTTACTGTAAAGCTACGTCTTAGTTGGTGCTTATCTTAACGAGAGCCGAGTTCAAATCAGCATGAAGTTTTAACATCTACTCTCGTGTAATGGAAATCAGATGGCAGTATAGGCTAAATAATGAACCCAAGTCAAATGCCTTTGTTGAAACTCTATCAGATTTGTACAAGTCAAGCACACGTGGGAAATAATAATACCATATCCTTTCTGCCAACGTTCATAATAATGAATACATCCTTATTTCAAAATACGTAGCTATTTAACTGATCTTTTCAAAACACCCATACACAAAAGCCTTATTTCTACTGAAAAACTAACTTGCTTCATGGCTGCTGCTACAGCACTCGGGCACGTTGTGCCTAGCGTTAGCGGACATAGGAGATAAGAAGACCTACAAAATATCACGCGCTGCAGTTTTTCAGTCCGGGGATTATTACAAATTAGCAGACTGTGCATTAAAATGCACATGCATGGTGGACGTCTCTGTTACAAAGAATTGTCACACTTTGTATTTATCTCCATAATGCGCCGGGACAAAATACGCAGATACTTTAAAATTATTTGGAGAATGCGGGCATCGATCCCGCTACTTCTCGCATGCTAAGCGAGCGCTCTACCATTTGAGCTAATTCCCCTTTAATGGTGCCAGGGATTCTCATAGGCTTCATCGCAGCATGATACGAGCAAATCAGATTGTCAGTTGTTTTTTATTTTTATTTTGGCAATGTAGTCTGTGATTGCAAATTTAAAAAAATAATTTAATTAACTAAATAGCAAGTATTTCGACTAGAGGTATGTTTTCAATTTCTTTAAAAAGTAGTCTCAGCTCGTTTATTCAGTCGCTTAGAAATCCACAATCTGTGTCCCGATGCAGCAGCGCTGTGTGCTGTGGCTCGAGCTTGTTTGACGAGGCAGACGATGCAAAAATGCCAATACTTGCTTTTGTATCACACGACAAACTTAAGGTATGCTTTAACGGCTTGGCTGTCTCGAGTTAGTTTGTATTGTTAATGTAACACCTCGTTGTTGCCCAGTCATTGTTTCATATGAAGTAGAGCTTGCCAGTTGGGGGCGACGGTCTGCTAATAAAAGTTAAGACTATATTTGCAAGGATCATTTCTAGAATGAAACACGTTTTGAAGGGATTGGTCTCGGTATCCACCAGGAGGAGTGGCAGTGTTTTCTTCTGAGCACCGAGCTGACAATGAGTGTTGTTATCGGGAACCTACTCGCTGCAAGGAATGACCACTTCAATCTTCAGTCGGGGGTTGCTGAAGGAAGGGGACACATTTTGAGTGTGTATCTCATTCCGGTAGAAACGTAGAAAAAAGAAACCATCAAGCCCACAATTGTTCAGTTGTTTAAATCAATAACCACATTTAAATTGATCATTGCTAATGTCAAAACAATTTAAGAACACTTTAAATAGGGCTTGACTAATATAAAAAATATAGCAATGTCTTTTGCACTACGCAGGACTAGATTGAGTTTAAAATAGACATTACATCTGAAAATAACTTGTGCTTACCCCCACTTACAAGGAAGCTGTCAACCTTTGTATTCGTCCTCATAACGTGTTAGAAAATGTAAACAGCAGTTGGAGAATACCGAAGTCGATCATCCTAGCATGTTAAACGAGGGCATTTCTCATGTAAGCTACTTCCACTAATAGATCGTTTATACTGTTCTCAATGGTCCGCATCCCAGCCTGAGACCACGATCCAGTGGCAGTCGGAGATGTTTTTCAAAGTAATATGTTATTTGAAATATTAAAACAATCTTTAGTTAAATAACATGTTTCTACACAAAATATTTTTCAGTGACTTCGACAAGTAGCCAGTTTACAACAAAAATGCAATCTGTGTTAGGAACGCTATTTTAGTCCGATTTAAAATGGAAATGAAAATGGTATTGAGTGCTGACAAGAGTTTGGTATCAGCTGTTGATTTCCTTGAAACAATCTTTTATAGTAAAATGAACAAATTGATTCATTTAAAAAATAATTAAAAGTGAACTGTCAGAAGTGGGATTTGAACCCACGCCTCCACATGGAGAACGGAACACACAAATCTTTGGAAAGACAGCGTCCTTGAGTCTGGCGCCTTAGACCACTCGGCCATTCTGACAAGCTGCGTTTGCTTTAGTAGAAAACCGCATTATTTCATTTCAGCACAGACTAGGGTTGTCTATTGTATCAAGGCCCGATTGGGTTTATTACGCACATACTATCTTGCTCCATGAATGATGTAATGACAAGTGTAAAAAAAGAATCAGATTGAAGCCAACCCACAAAAGTAAGATTCTTTATTTCAATATCGGTATAGCATTAAAGGATGCACGCATTTTACAATAGCAATTGCTATATGACAATGACCAATAAGTAATTGTGTTGCAATACTTTATACAATGTGAACAGAATCAGACATTGCTCCGATGCCTCGAAGAAACATCTACAATTTGTATTTAAAAAGGACGCCCAACGTGGGGCTCGAACCCACGACCCTGAGATTAAGAGTCTCATGCTCTACCGACTGAGCTAGCCGGGCTGTCGGGAGAAAGTTTCTTTCTTTGAGGCGGGGTGAGAGAGGAAGTACCGACAGGTGCGTGGGACCTGAGATTCGGTGTGCTGCTGCTGTAGATGAGTGTTCTGGAGACGCGCTGTGTCTGTGTCTGCGGTGTTACAGCCGTGTGAGTATATTCCAAAAGTAAAGTGTTGGATAATTCGAGAGCTAGTCTGTTGAATAAAGCTCTGAGACGTGTGGTTAAATCCCGGTCTCATCAATTTTGTTTTGTTAGATTAAAAGTGTTCCAGCAGCAGGTAAATGTCCCCACACCTTTTGGTTCTGTTTACTTATGCTACAGCGCTGCTAAACCTGAACGTTGCTGCTAATTATCTTAACTAAACTTGTATTGTTGTTGAATTGCTCTAATATAGTTAAACCTGTAATGTTGCAGCTAACGTTCCCTAATACTGTTAAAACTTGTGTGTATTAACAATCTGGCTTTTGTTGTTGTACCCTTGCTGCGAAGAGCTGTTTCCAATCACCTAGCACTCTTAAAGAGAAGTGTAATCGCTGCTATATGTTGGTCTAATACCCCATGCTTTTAAAATGTGGCTATTGGCTGGCTTTATTCAATTTCCCCTCCTTGTTTTTAGTACAACTTTAATACATTGTATTGTTAGTTATTTGAACTAATTTATGTGACTCATGGATCATTGTAATAAAGCTTTGTGAATTGTTATTCTGCCTTTGTCATTCTGTTGTCATTCCTATTCCAAACCTTTTAATTAATTTTTAGTAGTGTCGGTATTAGGACTCTCACTGGGTGTCACTGGGTGTGGCTGCTACAATCCCATATAGAATGCGACAAAACAGGTCGCCCTCCTTCATATAAACAGAAAAAGAATAAGTACACACACGAGTTGATTTACTGCAGCGTCAGACATCGGAGGTTCAGCAGTGTACTGCAATGTTGTGAAAAGACGTGTCTAATTCAGGATGGTTGAGCGAGCTATGGCGCTGCGTTCAGATCACAGTTACCCTGGAAGCGTGGGTTCGAATTCCATTTCTGACAGCTCTGTTTGTTCATTAACCACTCAGCCACGGCTACATGCTCTCACGGTTTTCCGTGAAAACAGCCGTATTATTGTCAAAAGAAGCAAACGACACCCGCAGTAATGCTGCAGATGGCAGTATAGGCTAAATAATGAACCCAAGTCAAATGCCTTTGTTGAAACTCTATCAGATTTGTACAAGTCAAGCACACGTGGGAAATAATAATACAATATCCTTTCTGCCAACGTTCATAATAATGAATACATCCTTATTTCAAAATACGTAGCTATTTAACTGATCTTTTCAAAACACCCATACACAAAAGCCTTATTTCTACTGAAAAACTAACTTGCTTCATGGCTGCTGCTACAGCACTCGGGCACGTTGTGCCTAGCGTTAGCGGACATAGGAGATAAGAAGAACTACAAAATATCACGCGCTGCAGTTTTTCAGTCCGGGGATTATTACAAATTAGCAGACTGTGCATTAAAATACACATGCAGGGTGGGCGTCTCTGTTACAAAGAATTGTCACACTTTGTATTTATCTCCATAATGCGCCGGGACAAAATACGCAGATACTTTAAAATTATTTGGAGAATGCAGGCATCGATCCCGCTACTTCTCGCATGCTAAGCGAGCGCTCTACCATTTGAGCTAATTCCCCTTTAATGGTGCCAGGGATTCTCATAGGCTTCATCGCAGCTTGATACGAGCAAATCAGATTGTCAGTTGTTTTTTATTTTGGCAATGTAGTCTGTGATTGCAAATTTAAAAAAAATAATTTAATTAACTAAATAGCAAGTATTTCGACTAGAGGTATGTTTTCAATTTCTTTAAAAAGTAGTCTCAGCTCGTTTATTCAGTCGCTTGCAGCGCTGTGTGCTGTGGCTCGAGCTTGTTTGACGAGGCAGACGATGCAAAAATGCCAATACTTGCTTTTGTATCACATGACTAACTTAAGGTATGCTTTAACGGCTTGGCTGTCTCGAGTTAGTTTGTATTGTTAATGTAACACCTCGTTGTTGCCCAGTCATTGTTTCATATGAAGTAGAGCTTGCCAGTTGGGGGCGACGGTCTGCTAATAAAAGTTAAGACTATATTTGCAAGGATCATTTCTAGAATGAAACACGTTTTGAAGGGATTGGTCTCGGTATCCACCAGGAGGAGTGGCAGTGTTTTCTTCTGAGCACCGAGCTGACAATGAGTGTTGTTATCGGGAACCTACTCGCTGCAAGGAATGACCACTTCAATCTTCAGTCGGGGGTTGCTGAAGGAAGGGGACACATTTTGAGTGTGTATCTCATTCCGGTAGAAACGTAGAAAAAAGAAACCATCAAGCCCACAATTGTTCAGTTGTTTAAATCAATAACCACATTTAAATTGATCATTGCTAATGTCAAAACAATTTAAGAACACTTTAAATAGGGCTTGACTAATATAAAAATATAGCAATGTCTTTTGCACTACGCAGGACTAGATTGAGTTTAAAATAGACATTACATCTGAAAATAACTTGTGCTTACCCCCACTTACAAGGAAGCTGTCAACCTTTGTATTCGTCCTCATAACGTGTTAGAAAATGTAAACAGCAGTTGGAGAATACCAAAGTCGATCATCCTAGCATGTTAAACGAGGGCATTTCTCATGTAAGCTACTTCCACTAATAGATTGTTTATACTGTTCTCAATGGTCCGCATCCCAGCCTGAGACCACGATCCAGTGGCAGTCGGAGATGTTTTTCAAAGTAATATGTTATTTGAAATATTAAAACAATCTTTAGTTAAATAACACATGTTTCTACACAAAATATTTTTCAGTGACTTCGACAAGTAGCCAGTTTACAACAAAAATGCAATCTGTGTTAGGAACGCTATTTTAGTCCGATTTAAAATGGAAATGAAAATGGTATTGAGTGCTGACAAGAGTTTGGTATCAGCTGTTGATTTCCTTGAAACAATCTTTTATAGTAAAATGAACAAATTGATTCATTTAAAAAATAAGTCAAAGTGAACTGTCAGAAGTGGGATTTGAACCCACGCCTCCATTCGGAGACCAGAACACACAATTCTTTGGAAAGACAGCGTCCTTGAGTCTGGCACCGTAGACCACTCGACCATTCTGACAAGCTGCGTTTGCTTTAGTAGAAAACCGCATTATTTCATTTCAGCACAGACTAGGGTTGTCTCGTATCAAGGCCCGATTGGGTTTATTATGCACATACTAACTTGCTCCATGAATGATGTAATGACAAGTGTAAAAAAAGAATCAGATTGAAGCCAACCCACGAAAGTAAGATTCTTTATTTCAATATCGGTATAGCTTTAAAGGATGCACGCATTTTACAATAGCAATTGCTATATGACAATGACCAATAAGTAATTGTGTTGCAATACTTTATACAATGTGAACAGAATCAGACATTGCTCCGTTGCCTCGAAGAAACATCTACAATTTGTATTTAAAAAGGACGCCCAACGTGGGGCTCGAACCCACGACCCTGAGATTAAGAGTCTCATGCTCTACCGACTGAGCTAGCCGGGCTGTCGGGAGAAAGTTTCTTTCTTTGAGGCGGGGTGAGAGAGGAAGTACCGACAGGTGCGTGGGACCTGAGATTCGGTGTGCTGCTGCTGTAGATGAGTGTTCTGGAGACGCGCTGTGTCTGTGTCTGCGGTGTTACAGCCGTGTGAGTATATTCCAAAAGTAAAGTGTTGGATAATTCGAGAGCTAGTCTGTTGAATAAAGCTCTGAGACGTGTGGTTAAATCCCGGTCTCATCAATTTTGTTTTGTTAGATTAAAAGTGTTCCAGCAGCAGGTAAATGTCCCCACACCTTTTGGTTCTGTTTACTTATGCTACACCGCTGCTAAAGCTGAACGTTGCTGCTAATTATCTTAACTAAACTTGTATTGTTGTTGAATTGCTCTAATATAGTTAAACCTGTAATGTTGCAGCTAACGTTCCCTAATACTGTTAAAACTTGTGTGTATTAACAATCTGGCTTTTGTTGTTGAACCCTTGCTGGGAAGAGCTGTTTCCAATCACCTAGCACTCTTAAAGAGAAGTGTAATCGCTGCTATATGTTGGTCTAATACCCCATGCTTTTAAAATGTGGCTATCGGCTGGCTTTATTCAATTTCCCCTCCTTGTTTTTAGTACAACTTTAATACATTTTATTGTTAGTTATTTGAACTGATTTGTGTGAATCATGGATCATTGTAATAAAGCTTTGTGAATTGTTATTCTGCCTTTGTCATTCTGTTGTCATTCCTATTCCAAACCTTTTAATTAATTTTTAGTAGTGTCGGTATTAGGACTCTCGATGGGTGTCACTGGGTGTGGCTGCTACAATCCCATATAGAATGCGACGAAACAGGTCGCCCACCTTAATATAAACTGAAAAAGAATAAGTTTACGCACACACCAGGTGATTTACTGCAGCGTCAGACATTGGAGGTTCAGCAGTGTATTGCAGTGTTGGGCAAAGTCGTCGGTGTCAGTCAGGATGGCCGAGCGGTCTAAGGCGCTGCGTTCAGGTCGCAGTCTCAATGGAGGCTTGCTTCGAATCCCACTTCTGACAAATCTTTTTGTTCATTTATTTCTTAAAACGTCCACTGAATGCTTGGTAATTTGATTTGTTTTTCTTGTTAGTATTCAAATCACAAGGTCGTTAAATGAGAGAAAGTCACCGCAAACCTGCACCTCACCACATCCTTCACACTGTTAAACTGCCTCATTATGACGAGGCCTCTAATTATGCCTTTCCGATACTTTGAATGTGTTATTGTTCAGTTTAACATGAGAACATCTTGGTAGAACAATCATAATGTCCGCAGGACTTATTTTCCTCGGGTTCTAGTAGCAAGTTTTGAGTGTGTGGCCGGTTAGCTCAGTTGGTTAGAGCGTGGTGCTAATAACGCCAAGGTCGCGGGTTCGATCCCCGTACGGGCCACGGCTTTTCTTCTTTAAAGAAACCACAGCATTTGTAATTGTGCCAAAATGAACATTCTTTAACAAAATGAACCGAAGCGATATGAAGTACAACCAGTAATATTTCAGACTTCCTGAGCTTTAAACATGTATTAACAATGAACACATACAATCAATTAAAAACAAAGCTTACTTAGTCGGCAGGATTCGAACCTGCGCGGGGAAACCCCAATGGATTTCAAGTCCATCGCCTTAACCACTCGGCCACGACTACATGCTCGCCCGGTTAGTTGTGAAAATATCCAAAAGAAGTAACGTCTCCCGCAGTAATGCTGTAGATGGCAGTATAGGCTAATGAACCAAAGTCAAATGCCTTTGTTGAAACTCTGTCAGATTTGTACAAGGCAAGCACACGTGGGATAAGTAAATACAATATACTTTCTGTTAACGTTCATAATAATGAATACATCTTTATTTCAAAATACGTAGCTATTTAACTGATCTTTTCAAAACACCCCCATCCACAAAAACAAAGTAGATATTTATTTCAACTGAAAAACTGACTTGCTTCATGGCTGCTGCCAGAGCACTCGAGCACGTTCTGGCTAGCGTGAGCGGACTAAGCAGATAACAAGATCTACAAAATATCACATGCCAATAAAACTTACCATAATTATGTTCATTTTATTATTATTTATTTAGCAGACGCCTTTATCCGTGGCGACTTACAGAGACTAGGGTGTGTGAACTATGCATCAGCTGCAGAGTCACTTACAGTTACATCTCACCCGAAAACAGAGCACAAGAAAGTTAAGTGACTTGCTCAGGGGCACACAATGAGTCAGTGGCTGAGGTGGGATTTGTACCGGGGGACCTCCTGGTTACAAGCCCTTTATCTTTAACCACTGGACCACACAGCCTCCTACAACAAAATCACACCCCAGAGGGACTCGAAACAACAATCCCTGGCTTAGAAAGACAGTGCCTTATCCATTAGGCCGCAAGGGCTGACACGAAAAGCACATTTGGTAGTACTAAAGAAAGTGGGAACAATAGTATCGTGGTTTAATACATCATATCCAAGCCATCGTTGGTGTTCAAACACAACAGAGTGTTACATTGGGAAAGGGACGTACTTGTCAGTACGTATTTGACATTCATGTGGGAAGATTTAAGATTGTGAAGAAGTTTAAATATGCTACGTATTTGCGCATTGGGAACCTTACATAAATTAGGTTTTTGATTAATGCCACTTTCTTACGGACAGTAATCAAGGTGACGATACAAGACCAGAGCCAATAAAGCAGTTATTTTCCTGTCCTTTCATTACGATATTCTAGTGTGCTTGTTCAGAATATGCGTGAATCATGAAAACGTCTTGCTAATATGTGAACAAAGCCAGCATTCACTTTATTGATCACCATGTGGATTAACCGCTATTGGAACACACATGATTGTTTTAAAGATGTTAATAGACTTTTAATGTACACGTTTTAGAGCTAAACGTTTGTTGAGACAGGTCAAGCGCTGTAGCAGTGTTTAACTATTTCCTGGATGTTTGCCTTTTGGTCTTACTCTGGAAAAAGTAATAATAATAATAAAAAGTAGGCAAAACCATTTTTTGAGAAACCGCATTTGGGAGAAAAACTAACAGTTTGGAAACACATTTGATAGACTTCACAGTGCAAAGGAGGAAGGCAGACAATGCAAATGAGGCAACTGGCTCCTACTTTTTAAATCATACGAGAAACTTGAACCCAATTTAGCTTTTAACCGCCTGCAGTCTGGAATGAGTTTGAAATGTTGTTGTAACACCTCACTGGGCAACAGCAATTGCATTATATGAAAGCTCCTGTTTATTTGTCAGCGGCACAGCTACCAGTGCCACTCAGAGTTGGAGGGAGACGGTCAGCCACTTGCCCATAAAACAATACTTTCAGGGATCATTTCTATAGTGGCTGCACTCAGCGTTTATTAACAAATAAAAAGGTTTTAAACGGTACACAAAACAGGACACGGCACTTGCGCCAAAATAAACAGACATACAAAACGACTAAACACTAAACAGACGGTGCAGGACAGACGAACAAACACGGTGAGCAGATTTAACTATTACTTTTACTATTATTACTTTACTTCACCTCCGTCTCCAATCCCGTTCTCCACTCACTGAACACCTAACCACGAGTGACTAAACGTGCATCTATTTATACTGTTGTGCTGGGATTCAATTACTAATTAATAATTCACTTGAATCCCAGCACGTGAATTAATTCTGTGCAACCCCGTGCTCACATATTATATTTTAAATGCACGTGCGTGATGTGCAATCCCGTGCCTAAATATAATTATACACTTTTTAAATACACGTGAAACACAGACCCGTTTATATCCCGTGTACCAATGACTATACACCAACATTTACACACGCACGCAACATACAACACATAAATGCACACAGGGGCGGGGCGCATTGCCACATATACCCACTTTTTATAATTCTTAATTGAACAAGTTTGTGACCACTTTGAGATAATTACATGTCGGATTAAGGTGTCTGGCCAGACTAACTGCAATCAATTAAGTTGCAGATGGGGAGTTTCTTACCGCATTATATGTGGTTGGTGTCACATATCCCCCCCCCAAACAAGAGGCACAACTGGGTTTAAAACCAAAGTAGGGTTTTAAGTTAACTACATTTAAGGTGTCACACTTGTGATCACCAAACTGCACTCGATAATTAACCGGTCCAAGTCGCTTCATTACTGTAAATGGACCAGTCCATTTGGGCGCAAGCTTAGCTGAAAACTTAGAAGCAGCTTCAGATAAAGGGTGTGACCTAACCCAGACCAAATCACCCTCCTCAAATGTTACATATTTATGTTTGGAGTTGTAATACTTGGCCTGCCTAGTCTGAGCCTTATCTACATTACTAACCACCTGATGAACTAACTGCTGTTGCCTTTCAAGTAAGTTTTGTCTTAACGACTCTTGCTGGGGAGCTACATTACAAAGCCGATCCAATGGCCCTTTTAATCTTCGCCCCAATGCCCGTTAAGTGGGACTAAATCCTGTGGATTCCTGGCGAGCAGAATTGATGGTGAATCGGAATCAGCAAATCCACTTATCCCATTCTTCATTGTTATTCCCCACATAAGAGGCGATCATTGTCTTCACCGTGCAGTTTATAAGTTCTGTGAGGTTGATTTGCAGGTGGTATGCTGTAGTGAGCTTGTTCACAACTCCCCAGGTCTTACAGATACCTTTCAGGAGTTGACTGGTGAACTGGCTCCCTCTGTCAGACACCAAATAGCGTAGTGTGCCCCATCGAGTAAAGATGTCCCTAATCAGGATGTTAATAATCCGGGGAGTCTTGCCATCTCATAATGGAAAAAAACTCAACCCATTTTGAGTAATAATCAACAACTACCACAAGTATGGTGTTACCGCTCTTACTGCGGGGAAATGGGCCCATCAGGTCGATTCTAAGCATTTCTCTCTGTTCGGGAACAGTGGTGGATTGTAAAATTCCTGCAGGTTTTGTGTTCGATGCCTTATACTGCTGACAGGTCTGGCATTCCTTAGTATGTCTCCAAGTTTCCTTGCGAATCTCTGGCCACCAGGCCACCTCCAGCATTCTGAGAAGTGTCTTTAGCCTGCCCAGATGTCCCCCTAGTGGATTGTTGTGGAAGTACTGTAAGAAAGTTGATGTTAACTCAGAGGGGACCACAAGCTGAAACTTGAATGCATCGCCTTTGATTGGTACCCGCCTATATACAACTCCCTGGTGTTCCACATAGGTGATGCGGTCAGGTTTGGTGGTGGTGTTGGAAGATGTTAATGAAGCGAGGATCTCATGGATGTTCTTATCCCTTGACTGAGAGGCCGCAATTTCGTCAAACAAAACAGGCAAATCCAAGCTGAAGCTCTGTGAATTGCTGGAGTAGACTGCAATATTGGATGGACCAGATACTGGAACCTTCGATAAAGCATCAGGAACGGTATTGAGACTTCCTTTTCGATACAGCACAGTGAAGTCAAATTGTTGAAGTCTGAGTGTCCATCTAGTGAGCCGGGAGGATGTCTTTGGACAATTGAAGGCCCAGGCTAGAGCTGCATGGTCGGTTACAACTTCAAATTGACCAGACTGCACCCAGCTACCTCCAGACCCTCATCTCTCCCTACACCCCCACTCGACCTCTCCGCTCCTCCTGCACTAGAGGACTGGCTCTACCTCCTCTACGCTCCCCTGCCTCCAGAGCCTGCTCCTTCTCCACCCTCACTCCGCAGTGGTGGAATGACCTACCTACAGATGTCAGGACCACCCAGTCCCTGACCACATTCCGGCGCCTCCTTAAGACTCACCTCTTCAGACAGCACCTGTAGAACTCCTCTGTTTTTCCTCTGGGACACTATCATCCTCCCTTAAATGCGCTTTATTTGCTCTTATCTGCCCCCTATTTTACTGCATTTAATCCTGTACTTCAGAATACTGTAATCTGCCAAGTGTTTAATCTGTAGTATTTTGTATTTAATCATATCTTGACGTAACTATCACTGTCACTGTTATCTGCTGTATTATTGAATTGTATTTTGTCACACTTGTACTTGCTTGAACCAAAGTCATTGCATTTATCTTGCTCATATTGAATTACTTGTACTGTAACACTTGAAATGTATTTGCTTATGATTGTAAGTCGCCCTGGATAAGGGATCTGCTAAGAAATAAATAATAATAATAATTGTATTCCTTCCAAGAAATAACGCCATTTCTCCACAGCCCAAACGATTGCCAAACACTCCTTCTCTGAAGTGGAATAGTTCTTTTCAGCACTACTGAGGATTCGGGATGAGAAGGCAATAACATGCTCTCCATCAAAGTTCTGAGCCATCACTGCGCCCAACCCCACATCACTGACATCTGTGTAGACCTTAAAAGGTTTAGAAAGATCAGGATGCGTGAGGATGGGTGGAGACTGTAGTGCTGCTTTGAGTTTCATCCAGCTCTCATGACACTCTGTAGTCCAATTCCACAGCATGTCCTTCTTCTTCGGGTTATTTAAGGGTACTGCGATGTCAGCAAAACCTGGAATGAATTTATGGTACCATCCGGTCAACTCCCAAAACTGCTGGACCTCCTTCAGGTTTGTGGGCTCAGGGTAAGACTGAATGGCATCCAATTTTTTTTGGATCTGCAGAAATGCCATCTCCCGAAACCACATGACCTAAAAAAGTCAAAGTGTGATTAAACAAATGACACTTCTTTAAATTTAAGGAAAGGTGAGCTTGGTGTAATCTCTTAAACACCTCTCCAAGGTCCCTTAAGTGCTGCTCCTCCGTCCTTGAATACACATTAGTATCATCAATATAAACAAAACAAGATACTCCCTTTAATTCACCGAGGACCTGTTCCATTAGCCGCTGAAACGTGGCAGAGGCTTTCTTCAATCCAAAAGGCATAACGTGGAATTGAAACAATCCAAAAGGGGTGGTAAAGGCAGTCTTCTTCTTGCTATCCTCAGCCATCGTCACTTGCCAGTACCCTGACTGTAGGTCAAGAGAACTGAAAACACTAGCTCCTTTAACCCTTTGTGGTCCTATGTCAGATCTGGTCCGACATTGCAATTATAACTATCCGGTCCATTGTCGGACCCTGTCCGACATCAAAAAACGCAAAAAACAGCTTTCTAGTCGTTTTTTCTCAGGAAAAAGCCAAGAAAACCATTCAATAGCCGAGTGGGAGCAACAGGATCTGAGACAAGCCAATAAAAAAAGGCATATCTTTAATAGTCATACTTGCCCCTAGCATCCCATATGGGCGGTCATAAGGAAACAAGCTGGCTGTTACTGTAGCAGTGCACAGAGACTATCACGGACATTTGCCGAGCTTTTTGAGATGTTATAGTAATAAAATAATGACTTGGATTGCATTATTGAGGAGTTTGGTGATAAAACGAGTGATCAGGAGATGATTGATCGGGATGTACGACTATTATTATTATTATTATTATTTATTTCTTAGCATATGTGAAAGCGATAGCGAACGAAAGGGTGGGGAGGGGCTGGAGATGCCTAGTGAGTGCTTTGTTGATATGCAGGGCCTTTTAAACCTGTTTGACTGTGGAAAAAAAATACTTTTAAACAGCACGTCTAAAATTAACTGCACGTGTGAAAATAAATTGGACCTGACGCACCTGACGCACACTTAATAAATGGACTGCAAAGGGTTAAAAGACTAGAGGATATCATGTATCAAGGGCATGGGGTATGCATCAAAATGTGTTTTTACTTTAATCCGCCGATAATCCACACAAAAACGCCAAGATCCATCTGCCTTAGGCACCAGCACAACAGGAGAAGCCCAGGCGGAAGTCGAAGGTTCAATAACCCCATCCTCTTTCATCTGGTGCAGATAATGCTCAATGATGGCTCGCTTCTGTGGAGAGACTCTATAGGCACGTGAACGCACAGGAACTTCATCAATGGTATGTATTACATGCTTTGTAACATTGGTTCTTCCCAACTGGTTTGAACACACCCGTGTCCACTGCCTCATCACTCCCACAAGGTCAGGTCATAACAACGACAATAAATCACTCAACGCACCTGATGGTTCTGTGATAATAGTGCTAATGTGCCCCGTGATAGTTTTTGGGCTCTGAGGTGGAAGCGCATAATGCAAACAGATTCTGGGCAACAAGTCTCTGGGACGCCATGCCTGTTCCCATGCTGTCTTTTCCAGGAAGGGATGAAAGATATATCTCCCTCCATTCCAAACTCCATACTTTCTATTTGCCACGTCAATTCTTGTCTTGGTCTTGTCGAGAAAATCCAGCCCGAGGACGATAGGAAACGCCAGGTCTTTATCTGCCAGGATGAAAACAGGAATTGACCAGAACGTGTCATGAAAGCTGAAAGTAACGTGAGCTTTACCCATTGCTGTGTGAGAGGTTCCATTTGCCAAGGAAAACTGCTGCTCCGCACAAGGTGTCAGTTCTTCTTCTGGACGGCAAAGCCCCTTCCATAGCTTCCAGCAGATTAGAGAGTATGTGCTACCTGTGTCCAGTAAAGCTTGTCCGCAAACCCCTCTTGCTTCTATCTGCACTGCTAAAAGTGATAAAACATCCAGGCCAGGTTTCATTAAACGTTTTTTTAGGCCTGCTGTGGATAACACTCACCTCTGCCAGTTTCTTTGGCTTCTTTTGTGGGCGTGACTATGGAAGGTTCTTGTTATTCACCTTCGCCCAATATTCCTTTTGATTAGCCCAGTCTCTCTCAATCATCGTGCCCACCTGCACGAGCTCAGACACAGACTTAATTGCCCCACGCAGCCCACTAGCAAGTTTGGGATTGGCATTATTGAGGATTCGGTGCACCACGTCTGCTTCTTCAATCTTCAGGTCTCCACTTAATGCACAAGGCACGATAGTCATAGGCAGAATCTCAAATGCACTCCTGGGGGGACTGCACTCTGTTCCTCAGTCGATCTTCTATTTCGGTTTGGAAATCGGAGGGTAAAAAAAGCCTAAAAAAAAGAGATTTTAAAAGCATACCATGAATGTAAATTGTGGCGTTCCGCAATCCACCAACTTTTTGTTGATCCTTTCAGAACAGACGACAAGGTAGCCATCAATCCAGGGTCAGACATAGGGCGCAAGGCTAAAAACTCCTCACACAGCTCCACATATATCATTGCGTCAGATGTTTGTTCATCTGTACCAAATTCTGGAAAATTAATTCTAATAGGCAACTTTGACCCTCTTCCTTCACTAGGTAATGCTTCTCAGCCTGGTTCACAGCTGGAACCGAAGACAATAAAGGGATACTAGCCTTTCTGGCTAATTTGTTAAGTTTATGCTCCCAAGCTTTATCTCGCTTGCCTAAACAATCAATAATAGCCTTTTCCAATTTTAACACAGGCTGTACTACAAATTCTTCAGTTTGCCCAAAACGTGTTCGCACCTGCTCTCTGAATATCTCCTCCCGATTAAAGCTACTCTTTGAGCTTGACGTACATCCTGCTCTACATTCCTTATACGGTCATTTATGGCTTGTATATCCTGTTTCACTTGTTCCAACTCCTGTACACTATTAACCAAGTCTCCTTCATCTTCACTCTCTGGCTCACTCAGATATAAGAGACTAAGAGAAGAAGCTAAATGATCTGTTTGATCCCTCCTAGTCACCACAGGTGCATTTATGTCAGTAAAAGCAACAGGGTCTGAACAACCAGTGTCAGTAACAGCAATGGGCGAGAGTGTGGTAGAATCTGAAGCCATGATAGACAAAATTGCACAGATGCACAAAGGGAAAGGTGTATACCCACTTTTTTATAATTCTTAATTGAACAAGTATGTGACCACTTTGAGATAATTACATTTTGGATTAAGGTGTCCTGCCAGACTAACTGCAAACAATTAAGTTGCAGATGGGAGTTTCTTACCCCATTATATGTGGTCGGTGTCACAAACTCATGTCATTTATTTGATTTCTTGTCCTTGCCATTTACAGCATGTTGGTAAAAGTACTAGACAGTTACGATTGCACATTAATGAGCGAGCATAAAAGTTCAATTAGGAGAAAAGATATCCACTCACCACTAGCTAGACATTTTATAGATGCCAAACATTCCGTTTCAGATCTTAAATACCGTGGCATACAAAAAAATATTTCAAGCTCGAGGAGGTGATAATCTCGATCAAAAACTATTACAATGTGAATCCAAATGGATTTCTATTTCCATACGGTACAACCCGAGGGATTAAATGAAGAGCTAGGGTTATCATGTTATCTGTGATATAATGTGCAAGCATACTTGTCTTTCATAAGAGCTGAAAATAATTAAATGATAGCGCTTTGAGATAATGTCTGCTACTGGCAGATTGTTTACAAATGTACTCAATTATGTTACAACTTTTTTATCTACGAAAGATATCTGTAACATTTATGTAATGCCTGTGTGGTTTTTTCATGAAGTTCATTTGCTAACAGACTGTTCTGATTTGTTTCTAACCATGAAGCGATCACTCTGTTTGATGTATATTTTCTTTCTGTAAGAGGAGTGTCCTTGTAATCCCATATAAATGCGACGAAACAGGTCGCCCTCCTTAATATAAACAGATAAAGAATAAGTTCACGCACACACCAGGTGATTTACTGTAGCGTCAGACATTGGAGGTTCAGCAGTGTACTGCAGTGTTGTGCAAAGTTGTCGGTGTAAGTCAGGATGGCCGAACGGTCTAAGGCGCTGCGTTCAGGTCGCAGTCTCTCTGGAGGCGTGGGTTCGAATCCCACTTCTGACAAATCTGTTTGTTTATTTATTTCTTAAAACGTCCACCAAATGCTTGGTAATTTGATTTGTTTTTCTTGTTAGTATTCAAATCACAAGGTCACGAGGCCTCTAATTATGCCTTTCCAATACTTTGAATGTGTTATTGTTCAGTTTAACATGAGAACATCTTGGTAGAACAATCATAATGTCCGCAGGACTTATTTTCCTCGGGTTCTAGTATCAAGTTTTGAGTGTGTGGCCGGTTAGCTCAGTTGGTTAGAACGTGGTGCTAATAACGCCAAGGTTGCGGGTTCGATCCCCGTACGGGCCACGGCTTTTCTTATTTAAAGAAACCACAGCATTTGTAATGGTGCCAAAATGAACATTCTTTAACAAAATGAACCGAAGCGATATGAACTACAACCAGTAATATTTCAGACTTCCTGAGCTTTAAACATGTATTAACAATGAACACATACAATCAATTAAAAACAAAGCTTACGTAGTCGGCAGGATTCGAACCTGCGCGGGGAAACCCCAATGGATTTCTAGTCCATCGCCTTAACCACTCGGCCACGACTACATGCACGCGCGAGTATTTGTGAAAATATCCAAAAGAAGTAAACGAAACCAGTAGTAATGCTGTAGATGGCAGTATAGGCTAACTAATGAACCAAAGTCAAATGTCTTTGTTGAAACTGTCAGATTTGTACAAGGCAAGCACACGTGGGAAATGTAAATACAATATAATTTTTGTTAACGTTCATAATAATGAATACATCTTTATTTCAAAATACGTAGCTATTTAACTGATCTTTTCAAGAAACACCCCCATCCACAAAAACAAAGTAGTTATTTAATTGAACTGAAAAATTGACTTGCTTCATGGCTGTTGCCAGAGCACTCGAGCACGTTCTGGCTAGCGTGAGCGGACTTAGCAGATAACAAGATCTACAAAATATTTCATGCTAATAAAACATACCATAATTATGTTCGTTTTTATTATACATGGTAACTTACAGAGACTAGGGTGTGTGAACTATGCATCAGCTGTAGAGTCACTTACATTTACATCTCACCCGAAAAACGGAGCACAAGGAGGTTAAGTGACTTGCTCAGGGTCACACAATGAGTCAGTGGCTGAGGTGGGATGTGTACCGGGGGACCTCCTGTTTAAAAGCCCTTTATCTTTAACCACTGGACCACACAGCCTCCTATAACAAAATCACACCCCAGATGGGACTCGAAACCACAATCCATGGCTTAGAAAGCCAGTGCCTTATCCATTAGGCCACAAGGACTGACACGAAAAGCACATTTGGTAGTAATAAAGAAAGTGGGAACAATAGTATCGTGGTTTAATACATCATATCCAAGCCATCGTTGGTGTTCAAACACAGCAGAGTGTTACACTGGGAAAGGGCCGTACTTGTCAGTACGTATTTGACATTCATGTGGGAAGATTTAAGATTGTGAAGAAGTTTAAGTATGCTGCGTATTTGCGCATTGGGAACCTTACATAATTAGGTTTTTGATTAATGCCACTTTCTTACGGACAGTAATCAAGGTGACGATACAAGACCAGAGCCAATAAAGCAGTTATTTTCCTGTCCTTTCATTACCATATTCTAGTGTGCTTGTTCAGAATATGCGTGAATCGTGAAAACGTCTTGCGAATATGTGAACAAAGCCAGCATTTACTTTATTGATCACCATGTGGATTAACCGCTATTGGAACACAGATGATTGTTTTAAAGATGTTAATAGACTTTTAATGTACACATTTTAGAGCTAAACATTTGTTGAGACAGTTCAAGCGCTGTAGCAGTGTTTAACTATTTCCTGGATGTTTGCCTTTTGGTCTTACTCTGGAAAAAGTAATAATAATAATAAAAAGTAGGCAAAACCATTTTTTGAGAAACCGCATTTGGGAGAAAAACTAACAGTTTGGAAACACATTTGCAAAGGCATTGGATTCTATTGTGGTGTTTCCGAACTGTTGAACGTTTCTCATTACATGCAGGTTTACTGGCTTGACAAAAAGGCGATTGACGAAAAGAATGCTGTCTCGATAGCAAAATCGCGTCAAGCTGAAATAGCTCAGTTGGGAGAGCGTTAGACTGTAACGATCCCTGCTTCGATCCCGGGTTTTTGCAAACAGCACGACTAGGGCTATTTTTTCTTAATTAATTTTTGAATTAAAAAAACAGCACATAATTTCTTCAGTGTAATTGGAGGAAATAAAAACGTATTATAGTGCCATTTTCTAATACGATAAAGAAATGCAAAAAGCATCATCTCTGCGTGGGCTTGAAACACCAAAATTTCGATTAACAGCCCAACGTGCTAACCGATTATGGTGTTTTATTACATAACACCTTGGGAGTCTCAACAGAACAGTGTGTATGCATAGAGCTAAAATGGAAACCAAATATATACGATTCAAATGGGAATCGTATTCAGATTTTAAGCACAAATCTGATAGACTTCACAGTGCAAAGGAGGAAGGCAGACAATGCAAATGAGGCAACTGGCTCCTACTTTTTAAATCATACGAGAAACTTGAACCCAATTTAGCTTTTAACCGCCTGCAGTCTGGAATGAGTTTGAAATGTTGTTGTAACACCTCACTGGGCAACAGCAATTGCATTATATGAAAGCTCCTGTTAATTTGTCAGCGGCACAGCTACCGGTGCCACTCAGAGTTGGAGGGAGACGGTCGGCCACTTGCCCATAAAACAATACTTTCAGGGATCATTTCTGCAGTTTGTTTTCAACAGAATTGCTAAACTATCTAGAGAGTATAAAGCATTCCTGCTTCGGAGGAAGTCTTCTGCCGGGATTTGGAGGGGCTTTCTTCAGGAGCTGTGGGGATGCCGATGCAACCAGGTGTGCGGAGGCACAATGTAATTCGTTTTACATTGTGCGGCAAAATTGAAGAGAATTACCTAACTAGAATTGACTTCAGTAGAAAGATTATCCAGAAAATGTTGGAGACTTCAAAAGACCTGAACTGTTTAATCAAGAGACCTGGAACTGAGGCAAGCTTTGATGTAAGTTTTGTAAATTCTGAAAAAATGGAAAAGTTTTTACAAAGATATAGAATGAGAAAGAATGAACTTCCTCTGAAACATTTTTTGGTTGAACCTCTGTCTGACCGGGAGATTAAAGTTGTGACTATACAGTTTTATAATGAGTCTGTTCATGAATATGACGTGGAAACATGGCTTAAGAGATACTGCAAAGTTACTTCATCTAGCCGCAAAGTTGTGGACAGAGATGGCGTGTGGAATGGAGCACGTCAGTGGCTCATTCAACTGTTTAAGGATCCAGAGGGGATTGGTGGGGTGCGTCACCTTCCCAGTAATGTGACTTTGGGGGCAGCTCGTGGGTTTGTTGTATACAATGGGATGCCGAAGCTGTGTCGTAACTGTGGACAACTGGGACACCTGGCTGTGAGTTGTTCTTTAACTAAATGCAAGAACTGTGGAGGGCCGCATGTAACTGCTCTCTGCCATGAGGAGAAACACTGCAATCTGTGTGGGTGTCACAAAGACGGCCAGAGTGGGTGGCGTCAGACCAGAAAAGGAATACACAGACGATGGTGATGATGAGCTGAGTGCAATGGCTGCACTCAGCGTTTATTAACAAATAAAAGGTTTCAAACAGCACAAAAACACAGGACACGGCACTTGCGCCAAAATAAACAGACATACAAAACGACTAAACACTAAACAGACGGTGCAGGACAGACGAACAAACACGGTGAGTACAAACAAAACACTTTACTTTTAATGATTTTAACTCTCCTCTCTCTCTCACCCGTTCTCCTCTTCCGAACACCTAACCCTGAGTGCAAGAAATGTGCGTCTATATATACTATTGTGCTGGGATTCAATTACTAATTCATTATTCACTTGAATCCCAGCACGTGAATTAATTCTGTGCAACCCCGTGCTCGCATATTATATTTTAAATGCACGTGCGTGATGTGCAATCCCGTGCCTAAATACAAATATACAATTTAAACACACGTGAAACACAGACCTGTTTATATCCCGTGTACCAATCTATACACCAACATTAACATACGCATGCATATATACAACACAGAACACACAAATGCACACAGGGGCGGGGCACTTTGCCACATATACCCCCCCTTGTGCGCAGCACACATGACCTCAACGGCCACCTCCCCCCTTAAAAACCCAGCAGTCCAGGACAAAGTCTCGGGCTGGGAAGGGAGGCTTCAGTGGGCCCATGGCTGGAAATGCTGTCAGCTCCCCTGCCGGTAGTGGCACGGCTGACAGCATGCTGGTCCCGTCCTGCAGCGAAAAAGCTGCGGGGGCAGGTGGTCCCCCGACCTCCCCCTTCTTCGTAGCCGGCAGCTCCCTCCTGTGGGGCTCCGGCCACAAGAACTCCTGCAGCGAAACTGCTGCTGGGGAAAGTGGTCTCCAGACCTCGTCCCCCTTCTTCGTGGCCGGCAGCTCCCCTTTCTGGGGCTCCGGCCACCGTACTCCCTGTGGAGGTACGGGCAGCAGAGGCAGCTCCTGCTCCTCTGCTCCGGGCGGTGGCGGAAACAGAGGCAGCTCCAGCTCCTCTGCTCCTGGCGGTGGTGGAGGCAGAGGCAGCTCCAGCTCCTCTGCTCCTGGCGGTGGTGGAGGCAGAGGCAGCTCCAGCTCCTCTGCTCCTGGCAGTGGTGGAGGCAGAGGCAGCTCCAGCTCCTCTGCTCCTGGCGGTGGTGGAGGGAGAGGCAGCTCCAGCTCCTCTGCTCCTGGCGGTGGTGGAGGCAGAGGCAGCTCCAGCTCCTTTGCTCCTGGTGGTGGTGGAGGCAGAGACAGCTCCAGCTCCTCTGCTCCTGGTGGTGGTGGAGGCAGAGGCAGCTCCAGCTCCTCTGCTCCTGGCGGTGCTGGCTCCCTCTGCTGTGGCGGCTGGGCATGTGCGCGCCGAACAGGTGATCCTGGTCGCAGAGGAGGCACCCCGACGATGGCTTGTTACATCGCCGTGGATGCCTGGCCCTTAGGCGGCACTCCTCCTCCCTGTCCTTCACCTCTTTATCTGTCTCCCGCTTGGGCTGTGGAGGCAAAACCAGCAGGCATTCACCCTCTGCTGGTGGAGATGGGGACAGCAGGTACTCCTCTGCTGGTGGTCCTGCTACCTGGGCTGCTGTTCCGTTTATCGTTGCCTCCAGGTAGCTGAGGAGAAACTCCACACCTTCCTCCAAGGTGTTTGGGGTGTGTTCCTGCTGATAGGCCTCCCATCTCTCACTGTCCATCATCCACAGGGCCCGAACGACTATGGGCAGAGCCTGGGCCTCCAGCCCAGCATTCTCCAGGAACCAGTCCCGCCATTTTGTGGCGTCTTCTGCCATTATATATATATATATATTTTTTTTTTTTTTTTTTTTTTTTTTTAACAAAACCCCTCCTGGTCTGACGCTTGGAGGCGCGGCTATCCCACGATGACACCACGTGTCACAAAGACGGCCAGAGTGGGTGGCGTCAGACCAGAAAAGGAATACACAGACGGTGGTGATGATGAGCTGAGTGCAATGGCTGCACTCAGCGTTTATTAACAAATAAAAGGTTTCAAACAGCACAAAAACACAGGACACGGCACTTGCGTCAAAATAAACAGACATACAAAACGACTAAACACTAAACAGACGGTGCAGGACAGACGAACAAACACGGTGAGTACAAACAAAACACTTTACTTTTAATGATTTTAACTCTCCTCTCTCTCTCACCCGTTCTCCTCTTCCGAACACCTAACCCTGAGTGCAAGAAATGTGCGTCTATATATACTATTGTGCTGGGATTCAATTACTAATTCATTATTCACTTGAATCCCAGCACGTGAATTAATTCTGTGCAACCCCGTGCTCGCATATTATATTTTAAATGCACGTGCGTGATGTGCAATCCCGTGCCTAAATACAAATATACAATTTAAACACACGTGAAACACAGACCTGTTTATATCCCGTGTACCAATCTATACACCAACATTAACATACGCATGCATATATACAACACAGAGCACACAAATGCACACAGGGGTGGGGCACTTTGCCACAGTGGGGAAGAGGGCCATGTTTTCAAAACTTGCCCAGAGTTGTATACCAATATAGTTAAAGGACAGAGAGTAACACAACAGCAGGATGTTGAAAGGGAGGAGGAAGCCAGCAAAGAGAGAACAGAGGAACAGCAGGATGAAGACAGGAGTCTTAAAGAGGACCTGTATAGCTCAGAGTTTTCGGAAAATGAGCCTGATGTCTCTGCAGAGGAGGATAACAGTGATAATGAAATGGAGATAATACAGCTGACTGGTAAACGGAAGCCTGAAGAATAGGCTGTGGCTAAAACAAAAAAGAAAGTCTGGGGGGTTAATATTGCCCCTGATGTTGTGCACGATCAGGAAAGAGAGCATTTACTTGCACATATTGGGAAGCAAGAAAAGTGCCTGGCTGTGATTAGTAGTCCAGACACTCCAACTCGGGGGCTGGAAATTGAAAGAACTGATTTCCAGGGCTCTACATTTCTGGAGGAGGGAGATGTGCAGACATTCTCTGCTGTGTCTGTATTTTTGAAACCAGCAGTTGTAGCAGAGGGTGAGTCAGATAACAATGAAAAGGTGGCTACCATAGGCAAAGACAAAGACAAGATGGCTGCCACAAACAAAGACAAAGACAAGATGGCTGCCACAAACAAAGACAAAGACAAAGACAAGATGGCTGCCACAAACAAAGACAAAGACAAAGACAAAGACAAAGACAAAGACAAAGACAAGATGGCTGCCACAAACAAATACAAAGATAAAGGAGTTGATAACAATACAATCAACGACAAGGATAATATTGAGAACACAAGAGGAGACTATCAGTGGCATAACGTGGGAGAGAAAAAGAAGGGGGAAAAAAGGGACAAACAAATGATTAAGTTTGGGTTTTTTTCTGTCATTCGTGTTTATACAATGATGATATTGAATTTATGTTAGAGGTATTAAAGGGACTGATAAGAGAAAGAGTGTTTTTGGTTACCTTAAATCTATTAGTGCCGATATTATATTTTTACAAGAGTGCAGTATTTCCTTTTCAAATGATTATGCAAATTTAAAGAAGGAATGGAATGTTGGGATATCTGTGTGGGCGGGATCAAATGTAGAAAAGGCTGCAGGGTTGGGGATTCTGTTTAAAAACCCTCATATTGAAGTTAAATCTGTTTCTGATATAATTCCAGGGCGTTTGTTAGCAGTTGATATAAAGTATCATGAAACAGAAATTTGTTTAGTGAATATTTATGGGGCTGAAACGTGTGCAGAGAGGGAACATATTTTTGAACACTTAAGATTGCTTTTAGTGAGCAACAAAACTCTAATAGTGGCGGGAGATTTTAATTGTGGATTGTTACCTGCTGATAAAAGGAAGTGGAATTTAGATGAATCAGGAAAATTGTTAAAAATAATAGTGAAAGATGCTCACTTGAAGGATGCAGCAAAATGCTTTTGCCCATTAGACCCTGGTTTTACATGGTTCAATAATGCACAGTCCTCCTTTTCTAGAATAGATTTTTGTTTCGTTTCACAGTTTTTAAATGTGAAAAATGTTGAATTGGAAACTGTTTTTTTTTTCAGACCACAAGAGTTTGGTGGTATCTGTTGAACTGGTTAACAATTTTGAATATGGAAGAGGTTTTTGGAAATTTAATTGTGCATTATTACAGAATCAGGATTTGGTTCAGGCTTTTAAAAAAAGGTATACAGAGTGGAAAGAGTTGAAAGTGTGTTTTGATTCGGTGTGTGAATGGTGGGAAATGATCAAGAGTAGGACAAAAGGCTATTTTATATCACTAGGAAGGAGGAGGGCAGAGGAAAGGAAAAATAAATATGTTAAGTTACAAAAAAGATTACAAAACTTGTTTGGGTTGCAGAGTCAGGGGTTTGATTTCCAGGAGGAAATAAGAGATATTTAGGAGAAACTGTACAAGATATTTTTAGAAATGGAAAAAAAGGTTATGTTTAGGGCTAGAGTCAACTACATGGAAGAAAACGAGACTTGTAGTAGGTTTTTCTTTAAAGTAATGTTTAGGAAGAAGAGTTGTCTACAAGGCTTGAGAACTGAGAATGGGGGAGTTCTGAAAGGGAAAGATGAAATGTTAAAAATTGCAGAGGAGTTTTATAAATCTCTTTATGAAAAGAGAGAAACAATTCCTGTAATACAAGATTTGTTTCTTAAAAGTCTGGAAACCAAGGTAACATTAGAAGAGAATAATGATTTGTTGAGGGATATAAATTTGGATGAGATTAAAGAAGCATGCTTTTCTTTTAAAACAGGTTAGACTCCTGGATCAGATGGGTTGCCCATAGAATTTTATTGCACCTTTTGGGAAGTGATTAAAGAAGATTTATTAGAAGTTTTCAATGAATGTTTGAGCAGTGGACTAATGAGTGATTCTATGAGGGAAGGGCTGATAACTCTCCTATTTAAAAATAAAGGGGAAAAAGAGGAGCTGAAAAACTGGAGGCCTATTAGTCTCCTCAATTGTGACTATAAGATCTTGTCCAAGATAATAATGTTTAGGTTTCAAAATATAACGGCAAAATTAATTGATCCTGACCAAGTATGTGGTGTTCCAGGAAGAGCTATTGCTGAGAATTTAGTATTGATTAGAGATACATGTATCTATGCAAAGGAGAGAGATTCACCTTTATGTTTAATTAATCTTGACCAAGAAAAGGCCTATGATCAGGTTGATCATTGTTTTATGTTTAAAGTTTTGGAGTACATGGGTTTGGATCAAAGATTTATTAGATGGGTGAAGATGCTGTACAGAGGCATCAGTAGTAAAGTTATTGTTAATGGATTTATGTCTGCTGGTTTTGAGGTGAAGTCAGGGGTGAGACAGGGGTGTCCTTTGTCACCCCTGTTATATATTTATTGTTTAGAACCTGCACTTTTACAAATTAGAAAGAATACACAGATTGAGGGGGTGGTAATTCCTGGCTCTGATCATCAGGAGGTTAAAGCCTTAGCATACATGGATGATGTGACATTGATGTGTAAAGACTTCTACTCTATTCAGGAAGCTTTGAAAATTATGGTTTTATATGGGAAAGCTTCTGGTTCGAAAATTAATATGGAGAAAAGTGAGGCTTTTTGTATGGGGGAGTGGGAGGAGAGAGATGAAATTAAGAAAATGTTAAAATTGAAGAATGATTACATTAAAGTTTTAGGCATGATTTTTGATAAAAATGTGAGTGGGGTAAGGAATTGGGTGGAGGTGATGAGTAAAGTGAGAAAGAAAATCACTTTCTGGAATCCCAGAAAGTTGTCAATGGAAGGTAAAATTTTAATAATTAAAGTGGTGTTTATGTCAATGCTCTTATATGTAGCAAAGGTTTTTCCTCCGGACAGAGCATCTTGCAAATCGATTAATAGGGAGCTGTTTATTTTCTTTTGGGGGGGGGAGAATGGAAAAGGTGAAAAGGGAAACTGTAATGTTGGAAAAGAAAAATGGAGGGAAAGGTTTTCCTAATGTCATTTTTTATTTGTATGTAAATTTTGTCTGTTTTCTAATTAACACAATTCTTCAGATGAATAAGAAATGCAGTCCTTTGCCAGGTATTTTTTTGGACATTTTGTAAGAAAGATGGGATTAATTTATATAAATTTGACAGTGCCCTACAGTTGGATGATGCCTTTTGTATACAAGAAGGCTTCACGGTTTATTTTAGAATATGATCTGATGGATTGGCCAAAAGCAAAGTGGAAACCTAGAGATTTGCAGAAAAAGAAACTGGCAAATGTTAAATTAATCAAAGTTAATTTTCAATGTGCACACGTGTCAACAGTTGTGTGGAGAAATGTAGGATATCCTGGCTTATCTAATACTCAGAAGCATATAGCTTGGCTATCTGTACATGCACGCTTACCTTGTCGGCAGCTTATGTACAGAAGACAAATGGCAATGACAGATACATGTGTAAGAGTTGATTGTAAAGAAACTGAGTCGGTTGAACATGTCTTTTGTAACTGTAAGTTTGCTAAAGGATGTTGGGGGAGGGTAAAAGTGCTTCTGAAAAAAATTTATCAAAACAAATGAATTGACATGTAATGTGATTATGTATGGGCCAAGAGGGGCTTTAAAAACAGATAATTGGAAGAAGGCATGGCTGATCATCAACAGTGCCAAAGAAGCTTTGTGGTTGTTGAGAAACATGAATCTGTATAATAAAACAAAAAATCAAGCAACAGAAATTGATTTTTGTAAAATTGTTTTTGGTAGAGTGAAAGATTATATATGGATGGATATTAAGAACTTGGGAAGAAACAATGCAATGAAAAACTGGAAAATTAATTCAATGACAGATTTATTTTTGTAAAATGTATGTTTTGGTGATGTGATTATGTAATGATTTTTTAAGGGCTGACTCATTTTAATGTTCGAGAGATCTAGGTGTACTGGACAAATATACTGGATTTTTTCCATGTCGTAATTGTGCCGCCTGTGATAATGCGTTTGAAACTAGAGATAATGTGAGATAATGTCTGTTACTGGCGGATAGTTTACAAATGTACTCAATTATGTTACAACTTTTGTGTCTACGATACATATCTGTAACATTTATGTAATGTCTGTGTGGTTTTTTCATGAAGTTAATTTGCTAACAGACTGTTCTGATTTGTTTCTAACCGTGAAGCGATCGCTCTGTTTGCCGTATATTTTCTGTCTGTAAGAGGAGTGTCCTTGTGATCCCATATAGAATGCGACGAAAAAGGTCGCCCTCCTTAATATAAACAGATAAAGAATAAGTTCACGCACACACCAGGTGATTTACTGTAGCGTCAGACATTGGAGGTTCAGCAGTGTACTGCAGTGTTGTGCAAAGTCGTCGGTGTAAGTCAGGATGGCCGAGCGGTCTAAGGCGCTGCGTTCAGGTCGCAGTCTTACTGGAGGCGTTGGTTCGAATCCCACTTCTGACAAACCTGTTTGTTTATTTATTTCTTAAAACGTCCATCGAATGCTTGGTAATTTGATTTGTTTTTCTTGTTAGTATTCAAATCACAAGTTCGTTAAATGAGAGAAAGTCACCGCAAGCCTGCACCTCACCACATCCTTCACACTGTTAAACTGCCTCATTATGACGAGGCCTCTAATTATGCCTTTCCAATACTTTGAATGTGTTATTGTTCAGTTTAACATGAGAACATCTTGGTAGAACACATAATGTCCGCAGGACTTATTTTCCTCGGGTTCTAGTATCAAGTTTTGAGTGTGTGGCCGGTTAGCTCAGTTGGTTAGAGCGTGGTGCTAATAACGCCAAGGTTGCGGGTTCAATCCCCGTACGGGCCATGGCTTTTCTTCTTTAAAGAAACCACAGCATTTGTAATGGTGCCAAAATGAACAATCTTTAACAAAATGAACCGAAGCGATATGAAGTACAACCAGTAATATTTCAGACTTCCTGTGCTTTAAACATGCATTAACAATGAACACATACAATCAATTAAAAACAAAGCTTACGTAGTCGGCAGGATTCGAACCTGCGCGGGGAAACCCCAATGGATTTCAAGTCCATCGCCTTAACCACTCGGCCACGACTACATGCTCGCATGGTTAGTTGTGAAAATATCCAAAAGAAATAAACGGCTCCCGCAGTAATGCTGTAGATGGCAGTATAGGCTAACTAATGAACCCAAGTCAAATGCCTTTGTTGAAACTCTGTCAGATTTGTACAAGGCAAGCACACATGGGAAAAGTAAATACAATATACTTTCTGTTAACGTTCATAATAATGAATACATCTTTATTTCAAAATACGTAGCTATTTAATCCTAACAGAAACAATAGGCTTCCCAGCCATCAGCTTGGAAGCAGAATGGAGATCAAATCGGACGAATAACGAGTGCAAAATGGAATGTGGAAATCAATGTAAAGGCAGTTTAAATAAGAGCAGCTGCAATACATTAAATAGAGTTATATTTAAGAGCAAGCAGTAACTGCAGTAGAGTATTTAATTATGGATGGACCAAACTTGCAGGTCGCCACTGTCACATTTTCCAGGAAATCACGGCTAATACTGAGAAAGAAAACAGATGAGAACCTAACAGAAAACTAGTGAAAAACACTGCACTGATTAACTGAACGGGTCAAATGTAGCCTACTGAATTGCTGAATTGTTGGGGGGGAGTGGAGCATCCAGCTGAGGCGCTTCATCTGAAATGCAGGGTGTGTTCTATAGCCTGGAGATCGCTGGTTCCAATCCAGACTATGCCATCGCCGACAGGAACACCGAGGGGGCGGCGCACAATAAGCCGAATGCCACCCGGGTTGGGAGGGCTTAGGTCAGCTTGGTAATCCTTGTCTCAACAAGCTCCAGCAACTCCTGTGGCGACCGTTCGCCTGCGAGTTGTGGGCGGAACTGCGTTTCCTCCAACACCGCTACAGCCAGGTGCGGCTGGCTTTGCTTTTGCAGTGTGACAAGAGGAGGGTGGCTGACGGCGTTTGTTTCAGAGGATGCGCATGATGAGTCTTCGTTCTCCCGAGTCGATACGGGAAGTTGCAGCAGCGCCATAAAAAAACAATTGGATATTCCAAATTGGGAGATTTTTTTAAAATATTACAACAAAAAAATAAATAGTTAAGCTTCAAAAAATCTATTTTTGACTGAGCGAGTTAAGTGTGTACGGTATCCTGACAACACAACACGTTGAAAACACAGAAAAGACGCTGAGAAAAAAAAAGTTTCCTATTTCCTGTTTAATTAAGAAAATACAATAAAAAAGATTATTCTCTTACTTGTCTTCCTGCCATATCCCCTCTTTTTTGGTCAAATATTGAATATATTCGTATTCAAATTCAAACGACTGTTCTTTGTTCCCATGATACATCAGTGATGGGCTGGGTTTTAGCGATCGCGATAATTTCTGATATTTTACAGTGGCTGGACTTTATAATAATAAAAAAATGAAAAAGGGTAACGAGCGACAAATGCATTAATTTCTGTCGATTTGTTCTATTTTAATGGGTTATAATTTTACAAATTTAAAAGACATTCATTAAGAAAAGATAAAACTAATTTAATAACCTTTAAGAATTATGTTTTTATTGACAGAAATATATTTGATGTATGTGTGTTTCGCATGAAATCAAATAAAGTCCCATTGCATTTTGCTTGAAAAGAGGAAACACAAAAGGTGTTTTTTTAGTTTTTTTTTTTTTTAAATAAAGCATTTATTCAACATGTTTTTTTTTTTACAAAAATACATAAAAATACAACACAATACAACACAGAATGTTTTTTTTTTGTTAAAAGAATGACAATAGTTAAAATATTTTTTCGTTTTTTTTTTTCTGTTTGTTGTTGGGCTGCCATCTTGGTAAGAGCTTGTCAATTGTCGCATGTGAACACATTCCCTACCAAAATGTCCAGTACAGTACAGTACCGTGCTGTTAGATTAGACTGGACTGTATTGAATTAGCTGGCTCTCATATCTCCAGTACAGTACAGTGCTGTTAGATTAGACTGGACTGTATTGAATTAGCTGGCTCTCAGATCCCCAGTACAGTACAGTGCTGTTAGACTAGACTGGACTGTATTGAATTAGCTGGCTCTCAGATCCCCAGTACAGTACCGTGCTGTTAGATTAGACTGGACTGTATTGAATTAGCTGGCTCTCAGATCCCCAGTACAGTACCGTGCTGTTAGATTAGACTGGACTGTATTGAATTAGCTGGCTCCCAGATCCCCAGTACAGTACAGTGCTGTTGGATTAGACTGGACTGTATTGAATTAGCTGGCTCTCAGATCCCCAGTACAGTACAGTGCTGTTAGATTAGACTGGACTGTATTGAATTAGCTGGCTCTCATATCTCCAGTACAGTACAGTGCTGTTTTTAAAATCCATAAAATGTTGTAAATCTTAAATTCCTGAGAAATAACACTTATGAAAATGAATGAACGAAATAAACAAATAAATACATAAATGAAAAAATCAATACACAACTTTATAAACAAATTCCTAAAATTACACAAATTCAGTCAATCCAACACCTTTTTAAAAAAAAAAGTACAAAGTAACACGGAACAGTCCATTATAGTTAGTATAGGGGGTGATTGGTCTAAGGCTATTGTGCATATTATTATTATTATTATTATTATTATTATTATTATTATTATTATTATTATTATTACAATATTATTACTAGTCCAAACTCCCTCACCCCTCTCTTTGACTGCACCTAAATGGACCAGTCCCTTCAAAAAAAAAATAGTCATTTTGCACTTAAATTAAATAAAATACACGCAATTCCAAACTAAAAAGAAAACAGTTTCAAATTGTAACATCTGAAACACATTTTGTATATATATATATATATATATATATATATATATATATATATATATATATATATATATATATCATCTTTAAACATCTTAAAACAGTTGCAGAATATTTTGTAGGGATTTTCGTATCAATTAAGAAAGTCAAAGAGAGAGAGAGACATAAAACTGGGAAAGAAATGGCAAAAGACTTTAAAAGAAGTGTAATTTGTAATTCATTATGAACAGAGCTGCACAGAGCAGGTCTATAGGAAACTCAACACTGCAGAGCTGCACAGAGCAGGTCTATAGGAAACTCATCACTGCAGAGCTGCACAGAGCAGGTCTATAGGAAACTCAACACTGCAGAGCTGCACAGAGCAGGTCTATAGGAAACTCAACACTGCAGAGCTGCACAGAGCAGGTCTATAGGAAACTCAACACTGCAGAGCTGCACAGAGCAGGTCTATAGAAAATAACACTGCAGAGCTGCACAGAGCAGGTCTATAGGAAACTCATCACTGCAGAGCTGCACAGAGCAGGTCTATAGGAAACTCAACACTGCAGAGCTGCACAGAGCAGGTCTATAGGAAACTCAACACTGCAGAGCTGCACAGAGCAGGTCTATAGGAAACTCAACACTGCAGAGCTGCACAGAGCAGGTCTATAGACAATAACACTGCAGAGCTGCACAGAGCAGGTCTATAGGAAACTCAACACTGCAGAGCTGCACACAGCTGGTCTATAGGAACCAACACTGCAGAGCTGCACAGAGCAGGTCTATAGGAAACTCAACACTGCAGAGCTGCACAGAGCAGGTCTATAGGAAACTCAACACTGCAGAGCTGCACAGAGCAGGTCTATATTAAACTCAACACTGCAGAGCTGCACAGAGCAGGTCTATAGAAAATAACACTGCAGAGCTGCACAGAGCAGGTCTATAGGAAACTCAACACTGCAGAGCTGCACAGAGCAGGTCTATTGGAAACTCAACACTGCAGAGCTGCACAGAGTAGGTCTATAGGAAACTCAAGACGGCAGAGCTGCACAGAGCAGGTCTATAGGAAACTCAACACTGCAGAGCTGCACACAGCTGTTCTATAGGAACCAACACTGCAGAGCTGCACAGAGCAGGTCTATAGGAAACTGAACACTGCAGAGCTGCACAGAGCAGGTCTATAGAAAACAACACTGCAGAGCTGCACAGAGCAGGTCTGTAGGAAACTCAACACTGCAGAGCTGTACAGAACAGGTTAAAAGGAAAGAGAGATCAACACTGCAGAGCTGTACAGAGCAAGTCTATAGGAAAGACACCATTTCATTTTTTTATATAACTTTTTAGATTAGTTCCTTTTAAAACAGTGCTTTCCCTGGGTCTCTCTCAAACACTTTCAATGAGACTCCCTATCGCACAGCAGTTTCAATGAGACTCCCTATTGCACAGCAGTTTCAATAAGACTCCCTATTGCACAGCAGTTTCAATGAGACTCCCTATTGCACAGCAGTTTAAATAAGACTCCCTATTGCACAGCAGTTTCAATAAGACTCCCTATTGCACAGCAGTTTCAATAAGACTCCCTATCGCACAGCAGTTTCAATAAGACTGCCTATCGCACAGCAGTTTCAGTAAGACTCCCTATTGCACAGCAGTATCAATAAGACTCCCTATCGCACAGCAGTTTCAATAAGACTCCCTATCACACAACAGTTTCAATGAGACTCCCTATTGCACAGCAGTTTCAATGAGACTCCCTATTGCACAGCAGTTTAAATAAGACTCCCTATTGCACTGCAGTTTCAATGAGACTCATCCTATTTCACAGCAGTTTCAATGAGACTCAATATTGCACAGCAGTTTCAATGAGACTCCCTATTGCACAGCAGTTTCAATAAGACTCCCTATTGCACAGCAGTTTCAATAAGACTCCCTATTGCACAGTAGTTTCAATGAGACTCATCCTATTTCACAGAAGTTTCAATGAGACTCCCTATTGCACAGCAGTTTCAATGAGACTCCCTATCGCACAGCAGTTTCAGTAAGACTCCCTATCACACAGCAGTTTCAATGAGACTCCCTATCACACAGCAGTTTTAATAAGTCTCATTATCGCACAGCAGTTTAAATAAGACTCCCTATTGCACAGCAGTTTCAATGAGACTTATCCTATTTCACAGCAGTTTCAATGACTCCCTATCACACAGCAGTTTCAATGAGACTCCCTATTGCACAGCAGTTTCAATAAGACTCCCTATCGCACAGCAGTTTCAATGAGACTCCCTATCACACAGCAGTTTCAATGAGACTCCCTATTGCACAGCAGTTTCAATGAGACTCCCTATCACACAGCAGCTTCAATGAGACTCCCTATTGCACAGCAGTTTCAATAAGACTCCCTATTGCACAGCAGTTTCAATAAGACTCCCTATCACACAACAGTTTCAATGAGACTCCCTATTGCACAGCAGTTTCAATGAGACTCCCTATCGCACAGCAGTTTCAATAAGACTCCCTATCGCACAGCAGTTTCAATAAGACTCCCTATTGCACAGCAGTTTCAGTAAGACTCCCTATCACACAGCAGTTTCAATGAGACTCCCTATGGCACAGCAGTTTCAATAAGACTCCCTATCACACAGAAGTTTCAATGAGACTCCCTATGGCACAGCAGTTTCAATAGGACTCATTATCGCACAGCAGTTTTAATAAGACTCATTACACTATGTAACACAATTTTTGTTCCTGGGTAGTAAGTGTTATTTCCTAATTGCTTATGCCTCAGAAGTATAGAAAATGGCTATTATTCCCCACAAACTTTGCTTTTGTGACCAGGACAGTGATATTTTGAAATTTACCTATTTCCAATGAGAACGGGCGAATTTGTATCTTTTCGTTCACATAAAGTCAGAAAAAAACAACATATGAATCCAAATTAACATGTATTAATACTAAAGTAATACAAAAATGACTACAAAAGATTTAGAAATGAGTAGTTTTTCGAGATTTACGATTATACTGTAAATCACTTTCACGAATCAGCCCCCAAATGTAGTCTCCCATCATGTTCTCGTTATACTGTCCTTGGTAGCGGCGTTCAAAGTCCAGTATATCCTGGTGGAAGCGCTCGCCTTGCTCCTCCGAGTACACTCCCATGTTCTCCTTGAATTTATCAAGATGAGCCTCAAGGATATGGACTTTGAGGGACATCCTACAGCCCATTGTGCCGTAGTTCTTCACCAGAGTCTCAACCAGCTCCACATAGTTTTCGGCCTTGTGATTGCCCAGGAAGCCCCGAACCACTGCGACAAAGCTGTTCCAAGCCGCTTTCTCCTTACTAGTGAGCTTCTTGGGGAATTCATTGCACTCCAGGATCTTCTTTATCTGTGGTCCGACGAAGACACCGGCTTTGACCTTTGCCTCAGACAGCTTAGGGAAGACGTCTTGAAGGTACCTGAAGGCTGCCGACTCCTTATCTAGAGCTCTGACAAATTGTTTCATAAGGCCCAATTTGATGTGCAGTGGTGGCATCAGCACCTTCCGGGGGTCCACCAGTGGCTCCCACTTGACGTTGTTCCTTCCCACAGAGAATTCGGTCCGCTGTGGCCAGTCCCGCCTGTGGTAGTGCGCCTTGGTGTCCCTGCTGTCCCAAAGGCAAAGATAGCAGGGAAACTTGGTAAAACCGCCTTGGAGACCCATCAGGAATGCCATCATTGCAGCCTCTTGATGCCATCTCAGAAAAATGCAGATATGTATCCACTTAGGCAGGTGGAACTAAACTGAACTGGTGGGCTTAAGGCCCCTGTATTTATACTACTATTTATATTACTGGAAAGTTCTAGAAGTTACTCCAAGTTTACTCAGCACTGAATCTATCTGGAATGTTCTGGAAAATAGGTAAATTTCAAAATATCACTGTCCTGGTCACAAAAGCAAAGTTTGTGGGGAATAATAGCCATTTTCTATACTTTTGAGGCATAAGCAATTAGGAAATAACACTTACTACCCAGGAACCAAAAAAAAATAAAAAATTGTTACACGGTGTTATCGCACAGCAGTTTCAGAGCAGAGCTGGTCTATAGGAAACTCAACACTGCAGAGCAGTAATTGAATCGTAATATCTTTTCAATATAGACTTTAAGGGGAAATTCACAAATGCTCTTCACATGGTTTCAGGAAAAAGAAAGTGAAGGGTGAGAGAGAGGGAGAGGGTGAGAGTGAGGGAGAGAGAGAGGAGAAAGAGGGACGCGTCTGGACAAACGCCTCTGGATTTCCCATTTGCTTCTTTCAAACAATCCAACTTGTAACAACGAATAGTGGAGTCTTCGTTTTCATATTTCTCCCAGTAGTCTTGCTCTTTAACTTTCGTCAATGTGGACTCAGCTTCGTAACTTTTGGTTTGACTTTTATCTGGACTGATGTAACTGTTGTCTTGCTGTTGTCCTTTCTTTCCATCCAAGCCTTTAGATTTGTCCGAATTCCCCCCGCTTGCCTTGCCCGATTTGGGGAACCACCATCTCGTTCTGGTGCTGAAGGTGTAAGTGACGCGGGCTCTCGGATAGTAAGGCATCATGGGGCAGGGAGCGAAATCGATTTCTCTCAAGAACCTCAAATCTAGACCTTTCCTCTCCTCGGGACCGGCGCAGAGGAGCTCGGAGCTGGAGATCCGGACCTGACGGAACCATTCCCAGAGAGGGCGGGCCTGGCAGGAGCAGCTCCAGGGGTTTCCGTTGAGTCTGAGGAACTGCAGGGATGAGAGATCGGAGAGGGCCGAAGCAGCGAGGTCTGTTAGGGCGTTGTTGAAGAGGAACAGGGTGGTGAGGTGACCCAGGTCCCTGAAGGCTTTGCGGTTGACCTGTCGCACTCGGTTCTCGTGGAGGAGGAGCCTGTCCAGGTTGACCAGCCCTCTGAAGACATTTTCAGACAGGACTCGGATTCGGTTGCCGTGGAGGAAGAGGTGAGTGAGATTCACCAGGTCTGAGAAGAGATTGTCCTGAGAGGGGGAGAGAGAGGGAGGGGGAAGGGGAGGGACAGAGATTGATATTTGGCACATGAAAATTCAGTACTACCAAAAAGTTGTATGTTAAATTATGAAATTAAAATTATTTGTGTTATAGCTCTCCTGTATGTATCTGCCTCCTGTCACCCCTCCCCCCCCCCCAGGAGCAGGGTTGAGACAGACTGTATTAGATAGGATAGAGGGGGCTCTCTGGGAGCAGGATTGAGACACACTGTATTATATAGGATAGAGGGGGCTCTCCAGGAGCAGGATTGAGACACACTGTATTAGATAGGATAGAGGGGGCTCTCCAGGAGCAGGGTTGGAGACACACTATATTAGATAGGATGGGGGGGCTCCAGGAGCAGGGTTGGAGACACACTGTATTAGATAGGATGGGGGGCTTTCCAGGAGCAGGGTTGGAGACAAACTGTATTAGATAGGATGGGGGGGGATGGGGGGGCTCCAGGAGCAGGGTTGGAGACACACTGTATTAGATAGGATGGGGGGGTGGGGGGGGGCTCCAGGAGCAGGGTTGGAGGTGCACTGTATTAGATAGGAGGTCTAACTCTCTCTCTCTCACCTGGATGTGTTGCAGCAGGTTGTCCTGCAGGTAAAGGAACTGCAGGCTGTAGAGTTTTTTGAAGATGTTTCCGGGCAGGGTCCCCAGCTGGCAGCGGTATATGTGCAGGCTCTGCAGCTTGTCCAGCCCCCGGAAGGAGTCAGGGTGGAGGGTGCGCAGGGAGGGGTTATCCCCCAGGTCCAGCTCCTCCAGATCTCGCATGTCGCTGAAGGAATCGGGTTTGATGGAGCTGATGTTGTTGGAGTAGAGCCACAGGACCTGATGAGAGGGAGAGAGAGAGGTGGGGGAGAGAGAGGAAGATCATTTTCAAGCTCAATTTCGAGTTACAGTCAAACCTCGATTAAGAGACCTGCACTCAAGGGACAGTTAAATAGTGTCACTTAAAAGAGGGACCCCCCCATACATTTTCAATTTGTCTCCGACATCCTACCTTCCTGTAATTATATATGTATGTTTAAAAAACTCTGTAAAAGACTACATATATGAACAAAATAAGTACTGGAATTGAATTACATTTAGATTATTGTGTGGGCTTGCACGTTGTTGTTTCGGAGGACAAAAGCTTGAGTGCGTTTGTCTATCTCCAGCCTCTCCCAGCCGAGAAGGAGTCACTGCGGGGGAGATCGCAGCAGCAGCAGCAGCAGTGGTGAGGCAGACATAGTCTTAAAAACAATTTATAAATTGAGGGAGAAAAGGGGGTTACAAATAAATGTGAAGTGTGAACAGGGCAAGATGGTACCTGTGTCTGGAAGCCGAAGGACTGCGCCCGCAGCTCTGTGATGCGGTTGTTTTGGAGGAACACTCTCTGGCTGTCGTAGGGAATGCCGGCCGGCACCGCCGAGAAGTTCTGAGACTGGCAGCTGACCGCCATCGGGGAGTGGTAACAGACACACAGCCTGGGGCAGGAATAGGCAGGGCTAGGGGAGCAGACTGCCAGCCAGAGCAACAGCCAGACAGACACCGAGCCTGCGTGGGGAGAGAGAGGAGAGAGTGTGAGAGAGGAGAAGGGAGGGGAGAGAGATAGACTGATAGATAAACAGAATGACAGACAAGACAGAAAGGCAGATAAACAAATAGACAGACAGATTTGAAGTCATGTCTCAATGAACATTTATTCAGTTGTCTGTCATAGATCTCTCTAAGAGTGACCCCTGACCCCGAGTGACCCAATGATATAATGTTCTCAGCACATAACAGAACTGACTGGGCGAACAGTCACTCAGAGAGAGGCTCGGAGACTTTGGTGACATTTATAGAAGAACCCGAATACTCGGAAAAACAGGAACGCCTTCTATAATTCAGGGAAGACAATGAATAGAGGAGAACACTGTCAATGTGTGTGTGTGTGTGTGTGTGTGTGTGTGTGTGTGTGTGTGTGTGTGTCTCTCAATGTGTGTCTGTGTCTCGGTGTGTTTCTATCTCAATGTGTGTGTATATGTGTGTGTGTGTGTCTCAGTGTGTGTCTCTCTCAATGTGTGTGTGTGTGTCTCTCAATGTGTGTGTGTGTCTCAGTGTGTGTCTATCTCATTGTGTGTGTGTGTGTGTGTGTGTGTATGTCTCTCAATGTGTGTCTGTTTCTCGGTGTGTTTCTATCTCAATATGTGTGTGTGTGTCTCTGTGTGTGTCTCTCTCAATGTGTGTGTGTCTCAGTGTGTGTCTATCTCAATGTGTGTGTGTGTGTGTCGGTGTGTTTCTCTGTGTGTGTGTGTCTCAGTGTGTGTCTCTCTCAATGTGTGTGTGTGTGTCTCTCTCTCAATGTGTGTGTCTCAGTGTGTGTCTCTCTCAATGTGTGTGTGTGTGTGTGTCTCAATGTGTGTCTTGGTGTGTTTCTCTCTCAATGTGTGTGTGTGTCTCAGTGTGTTTCTCTCTCAATGTGTGTGTGTGTCTCAGTGTGTTTCTCTCTCAATATGTGTGTGTCTCAGTGTGTTTCTCTTGCAATGTGTGTGTGTTCCAGTGAGTGTATGTCTCTCAATTTGTGTGTGTCTCAGTGTGTGTCTCTCTCAATGTGTGTGTGTGTGTCTCTGTGTGTGTCTCTCTCAATGTGTGTGTGTGTCTCAGTGTGTGTCTATCTCAATGTGTGTGTGTGTGTCTCTCTCAATGTGTGTGTGTGTGTCTCGGTGTGTTTCTCTGTGTGTGTGTGTCTCAGTATGTGTCTCTCTCAATGTGTGCGTGTGTGTCTCTCTCAATGTGTGTGTCTCAGTGTGTGTCTCTCTCAATGTGTGTGTGTGTGTGTGTGTCTCAATGTGTGTCTCAGTGTGTGTCTCAGTGTGTGTCTCTCTCAATGTGTGTGTGTGTGTGTCTCAGTGTGTTTCTCTCTCAATGTGTGTGTGTCTCAGTGTGTTTCTCTCTCAATGTGTGTCTCAGTGTGTTTCTCTCTCAATGTGTGTGTGTGTGTCTCAGTGTGTGTCTCTCTCAATGTGTGTGTGTGTGTCTCTCTCTCAATGTGTGCGTCTCAGTGTGTGTCTCTCTCAATGTGTGTGTGTGTGTGTCTCAATGTGTGTCTCAGTGTGTGTCTCAGTGTGTGTCTCTCTCAATGTGTGTGTGTGTGTGTCTCAGTGTGTTTCTCTCTCAATGTGTGTCTCAGTGTGTTTCTCTCTCAATGTGTGTGTGTGTGTCTCTCTCAATGTGTGTGTGTGTCTCTCTCTCAATGTGTGTGTCTCAGTGTGTGTCTCTCTCAATGTGTGTGTGTGTGTGTCTCAGTGTGTGTCTTGGTGTGTTTCTCTCTCAGTGTGTGTGTGTGTCTCAGTGTGTTTCTCTCTCAATGTGTGTGTGTGTCTCAGTGTGTTTCTCTCTCAATGTGTGTGTGTGTCTCAGTGTGTTTCTCTCTCAATGTGTGTGTGTGTGTCTCAGTGTGTTTCTCTCTCAATGTGTGTGTGTGTGCTCCAGTGTGCGTATGTGTGTCTCTCAATGTGTGTGTCTTTCTCAATGTGTGTGTGTGAAAGCCTGAACACATTTCACTCCAGATTAGCACTCTCACACAGCAGCACATCAGCAGCACGGTGGAAATGACTTCATCAGGAACAAGAAGCCGCTTTATTTATGGTGGATCTGTTGACCTACAAATCTGATTATAATATTTTATTATCTTTAACAATAATAGGGGACTCCCGAGTGGTGCATCCTGTAAAGGCACACCCTGGAGTGCAGAATGCACTGTTTCGAATCCGGGCCTATGCCATCGCCAGCTGTGGCCAGGAGCTCCTAGGAGGTACCTAGGGGATTCCTAGAGGATTTCCAAGGGGCTCCCAGGGGACAGTGCACAATTAGCAGAGTGCCACCCAGGCAGGGGGGCTCAAGTCAGCTGGGTAATCACGGTCTCACCGCACACCAGTGACTCCTGTGGGTGGCCAGACGCCCGCCTGCCTGTGAGCCGGCTGTGTTACACTGGGCTTGCAGTGTGAAAGAAAGAAACAAAAAAACAAAGAAAGAAGAAAGTGGACAGCTTGACTTGACAGCTTGAAGTACGGTGTTGTTTCAGAGGACTAAAGCTTGAGTGCGCTTGTCTGTCTCCAGCCTCTCCCAGCCGAGGAGGAGTCACTGCGGGGGTGGGGGGGGGGAGGTGGGGAGGTGGGGTGGGGGGTTGTAGAAGCAGTGAGACAGGAGCTTTCTTAAAAACAATTGGACATTCCAAATTGGGGAGAAATCACGGGGTAAAAATAATTGACGATTCCAAAAAAAAAGAAACACTGATATGCTTTGATGTTAACATTTGAGGGGGTGACTGCTTGAAAAGGCATCTGTGACGGGGGACTGCCCCGTCTTTAAGAACGTGGTTGGGACTGGCAGGGAGGGGGTTAAATTCCTCCGTGCCAGGAAAACATGTGAGAATGTGGCTGGAGCCCTAATTGAATAATCAGCAATTATTGATTAATTGGGCTCCAGCCACAGGGGATAAAAGCCAGGGGAGAGGCCCTGGCTAGGGGGAGTGTTCTAGAAGGAGAAGAAACAAGAGTGTTTTGTGTGGGCTGTGTTTCTGGTTGTTTGTTTTTGAATCCAGTGAAGGCAACGCCCAGCCTGGAAACCTTTATTTTTGTAAGTTTTGCTTTTTTTGTTTTGTTTATTTTATGTTTAAAACCTTTTTGGTTGGCCCTTGTGCCGGTTTATTTTGTATTTTTGTTTATTAAAAACTTTATTTTTGAACGTTTAAACTGTCTCTGAGTCTCAACCTCGGTCATTTCCTGTCACAGCATCCCTCAGACAAACGGTTATAAACTTCTATGTATCTTTCAGTCTCGAGAATTCCAGTGATTAATTTGTTGATTCATTCATTAGTTCATCCCTTTACACTTCCAAACGAGTCACTCGTTCTCGCTTTCCCTCCTGCTGTTCTTTCTCTCACTTCCTTTTCCTCCCTCCCTCTCCCTCCCACTCTCTCATTAGTTTGTTTAATTTATTTATTTACACATTCATTCACAATTTGAGTGATTCACTATTGCTCTGCAAGCTGTTTGAAAACCAGAATGATTGGTTTACATCATAGACACGCAAACACAGAGACACAGGTGCACATTCTGAAACACACACACAGTGACACATGCACAGAGAAATACGCACACTGACACACAGAGAGACATGAACACGCGTACACACAGGGAAACACACACACTCACTGAGGCACGAACACACACACACACACACACACACAAACACACACAGAGGGTATACAACTTAATAATTAGCTTGTCAGCTTGTAACCTGCTGATGAAGCCCTATGGCATAAACTTCAGTAAAAAAGACTATGCCAGTTTCAATAAGACTCCCTATTGCACAGCAGTTTCAATGAGACTCCTATGACACAGCAGTTTCAATGAGACTTCTATGGCACAGCAGTTTCAATGAGACTCCTATGGCACAGCATACATTCTACTGTTTAGCAGACTCTTATATTGTATTTCTTAGCAGACACCCGTATCCAGGGTGACTTACAATTGTGATATTATTATTTACATACAATTACCCATTTATACAGTTGGGTTTTTTAATGGAGCAATCTAAGTAAAGTACCTGCTTGCTCAAGGGTACAGCAGCAGTGTGTAAAGTACCTGCTTGCTCAAGGGTACAGCAGCAGTGTCCCCACCTGGGACTGAACCTACACAAGAGCCTCCAGTCAAGAGTACAGAGCCCCCTGACCACTACTCCACACTGCTGCTCCAGATATTGATTGAGACATCTGAAATCTCTTTATAATACACAGCAGCAGATACTGATATTGATTAAGCATGTCTGAAATCTCTTTATAATACACAGCAGCAGACCCGGATATTGATTAAGCATGTCTGAAATCTCTTTATAATACACAGCAGCAGACCCTGATATTGATTGAGCATGTCTTTAATCTCTTTATAATACACAGCAGCAGACCCTGATATGGATTGAGCATGTCTGAAATCTCTTTATAATACACAGCAGCAGACCCTGATATTGATTGAGCATGTCTGAAATCTCTTTATAATACACAGCAGCAGATACTGATATTGATTGAGCATGTCTGAAATCTCTTTATAATACACAGCAGCAGACCCTGATATTGATTGAGCATGTCTGAAATCTCTTTATAATACACAGCAGCAGATACTGATATTGATTGAGCATGTCTGAAATCTCTTTATAATACACAGCAGCAGACACTGATATTGATTGAGCATGTCTTTAATCTCTTTATAATACACAGCAGCAGACCTTGATATTGATTGAGCATGTCTGAAATCTCTTTATAATACACAGCAGCAGACCCGGATATTGATTGAGCATGTCTGAAATCTCTTTATAATACACAGCAGCAGACCCTGATATGGATTGAGCATGTCTGAAATCTCTTTATAATACACAGCAGCAGACCCGGATATTGATTGAGCATGTCTGAAATCTCTTTATAATCCACAGCAGCAGACCCTGATATTGATTGAGCATGTCTGAAATCTCTTTATAATACACAACAGCAGATACTGATATGGATTGAGCATGTCTGAAATCTCTTTATAATACACAGCAGCAGATACTGATATGGATTGAGCATGTCTGAAATCTCTTTATAATCCACAGCAGCAGACCCTGATATTGATTGAGCATGTCTGAAATCTCTTTATAATACACAGCAGCAGACCCTGATATTGATTGAGCATGTCTGAAATCTCTTTATTATACACAGCAGCAGATACTGATATTGATTGAGCATGTCTGAAATCTCTTTATAATACACAACAGCAGACCCTGATATTGATTGAGCATGTCTGAAATCTCTTTAATACACAGAAGCAGACCCTGATATTGATTGAGCATGTCTGAAATCTCTTTATAATACACAGCAGCAGACCCTGATATGGATTGAGCATGTCTGAAATCTCTTTATAATACACAGCAGCAGATACTGATATGGATTGAGCATGTCTTTAATCTCTTTATAATACACAGCAGCAGACCCTGATATGGATTGAGCATGTCTGAAATCTCTTTATAATACACAGCAGCAGACCCTGATATTGATTGAGCATGTCTGAAATCTCTTTATAATACACAGCAGCAGATACTGATATTGATTGAGCATGTCTGAAATCTCTTTATAATACACAGCAGCAGACCCTGATATTGATTGACATCTGAAATCTCTTTATAATACACAGCAGCAGACCTTGTTATTGATTGAGCATGTCTGAAATCTCTTTATAATACACAGCAGCAGATACTGATATGGATTGAGCATGTCTGAAATCTCTTTATAATCCACAGCAGCAGACCCTGATATTGATTGAGCATGTCTGAAATCTCTTTATAATACACAGCAGCAGACCCTGATATTGATTGAGCATGTCTGAAATCTCTTTATTATACACAGCAGCAGATACTGATATGTATTGAGCATGTCTTTAATCTCTTTAGTACACAGCAGCAGACCCTGATATTGATTGAGCATGTCTGAAATCTCTTTATAATACACAGCAGCAGATACTGATATGGATTGAGCATGTCTGAAATCTCTTTGTAATACACAGCAGCAGACCCTGATATGTATTGAGCATGTCTGACATTTCTATCAAACGGAAAAACAACTAAAAATAAGGAATACTAAAAGGACCATGTTCGCAAACTCAAAACAAGCGATACAAAGAAATACATACATAGACCAAACCCGTATATTTAATAATATAATATAGATTTTGTTGAATATATATGTGAATGATCAAATATATAACATTTCAAAGTACATAAATGAATATTTGAAAAGAGATGAAAAAAATAAACAAACGAAGTCTATCTGCTCATTTATGTTATTAGATGCTCCTCACTGCGTGTTAAACTTAACAAAGACTTAAAATAAATGACAATAAATAAATAAATAAAACACATCATTGTCAATGTAAACCCATACTGCTATAAGATTCAGTATTTATTTTTACTTACCGTTGACATTTAGAGTACGGGAACCGCTTCGTAAATTCGACCGAATCCCCATTTCTACTCTGTGCCGGGTGTATTCGTGTGCGGCGCTGCTGCTGCTATCTCTCCGCTGGAGTCTGGTGCTCTCTTTCGGCTCGACTGCGCCTATTATAGAGGGCAACTGCCTACGAAGCACGGGGGCTGCGACGTGAAACCCACACGGGCCAAGCCGGGGCATTGTGCGCTAAAGGCGGGGGTCAAAACCCGGCACTGTGCCCGCTGACGGAGCTCAGAAGCGAGGGAGGGAGTGGGGAGGAGACTCCGAGGAGGTCTATAAAAAGTTCAATTTCTCCGCTAAATATCAAAAGAAAAGAGGAAGGGATGAATGAAGAAAGGATGAAAAGAAGACGTGTGCGTCAATTTTTTAATGCTATTCCAAATTAATACGGATCTTATTTTTTTACTTTGAAGGTTCTGCGATCTAAGACACGGCTCACACCGCCGTTCACTCGCAGACTGACAGGCGCTCCGATACGGCAGGAAAGTTATAGGGGAGCCGCTGCAGGATTGAGGCTCTCCTTAGGACAATGGGTTAACGACTCCTGCACTAGATGGATGGACAGACAGACAGCTAGCAAGCAACTACTTTACCTCCTAGATTGTTCCAGTAAAAACCCAACTGTATAAAAGTGTTGCAGAATTTGTATACATTTATGATTCTTGAAATGTGTATTATTATTATTATTATTTTATGTAGGTTGTGTGTGACAACTGTAAAATAAATAATAGACTACTAATGTAAAAATAATGTGATATCGTCATCTCAACACTTAACGTGTCATGAGTATATCTTGTTATTTTCCTTGTATAACACTGTACAACTGCTGCCTCTGTGTGTGTGTGTGTGTGTGTGTGTGTGTGTGTGTGTGTGTGTGTGTGTGTGTTTTGTACTGGTAATAGACAGGACTGTTTCTCACCTTTTGGGGGCCCTAAGCAGGATTTGGTTTGAACCCCCCCCCCCCCCCCCCCCTAGTAGCCCACTCCACTTGGCACGACATCAAAGCAACATAGGTTTAAGACTACTGCCTTTTTTGAAACGTTTGTATGAGCACACATATGTACAAGCAAACATACAATGTACAATAAACATTTAGATTTTTACTGAGGCAAAAAAAAAAAAAAAAGTTGAACAAACCTCTTGCAGATCCTGTTCATGTTACAAAGGTAAAAGTTATCATCTTACAAAGCCTGGAGACTGTTCGTGTAAACTGCAAAGCAATATTAAGTCTCTTGGATGATGATGTTAATGTTAAAATTTGATGACCCATATTATTTCAAAGATTAAAACTAATTGTCTCCCAGCAAAACCACAGCAACCTACAATGACCATATTCACACTGTCAGAAATATGTGATTTTAAAAGGACAAGAATATAACATCACTATTAATAAGTAGATGGGTTCATACCTTTATTGACTTGCATTTGGTTCACTGCTACTTAAGTAGCCTTACACTGCTGGGACTGGTAACTGCTGCTGACCGGTAAGACTGGTGCTGATACTGCTGGGACTGGTGCTGACACTGGGACTGGTGCTGACACTGTGACTCGTGCTTTGAACGAGTTTAGCACACAGTTTCTCACTCAATTCTAATATTCTTTTGTCTGTATAAATCGATGATAGGAAGTAGTACAGTACTTCAGGCGGGGGAAACCGGTCGCAGAGGTCCCGGTGCTGCCTGGCGCACAGGCCGGGTCGCTATAGATGCAAATACACAGCCCGAGATTATAGTAATGTGAAGAAATTAAAAATAACATTTTTATATATATATATATATATATATATATATATATATATATATATATATATATCAATTTTACACTCTTAAAAAAGAAAGTGGGTACATTTTTTATTATTATTTTGGTCTTCACAATTAAGAATTGAGTCGATTTTTACCGAGGGCCTCGGCTGCCTCAATGTGTACACTGTGACTACGCGCCTGGGCACCGCCAGCATGCAAGCAAGCTACAGCAATAAAAACGGAGCTAAATCAAATAATACAATACCTTTCTCATGTTGTTTTTCTTCCTCATTTTTTTTCTTTTTACGCTTCTTCGCGCCAGATTGGTACATCTTTTTTCAGTCATAATTTGTTCGCAATCCTCAAAGAAGCCACCGGAGGCAGATATCACCGTGTAACATTTTTTTTTTTTTTTTTTTTGGTTCCTGGGTAGTAAGTGTTATTTTCTAATTGCTTATGCCTCAAAAGTATAGAAAATGGCTATTATTCCCCACAAACTTTGCTTTTGTGACCAGGACAGTGATATTTTGAAATTTACCTATTTTCCAGAACATTCCAGATAGATTCAGTGCTGAGTAAACTTGGAGTAACTTCTAGAACTTTCTAGAACTTTCCAGTAATATAAATAGTATTATTATTATTATTATTATTATTCATTTCTTAGCAGACGCCCTTATCCAGGGCGACTTACAATTGTTACAAGATATCACATTATACATTTATCACATTATTTTTTTACATACAATTGCCCATTTATTCAGTTGGGTTTTTACTGGAACAATCTAGGTAAAGTACCTTGCTCAAGGGTACAACAGCAGTGTCCCCCACTGGGGATTGAACCCACAACCCTCCGGTCAAGAGTCCAGTGCCCTAACCACTACTCCACACTGCTGCCACTGTAGTAGTATAAATACAGGGGCCTTAAGCCCACCAGTTCAGTTTAGTTCCAGCTGCCTAAGTGGATACATATCTGCATTTTTCTGAGATGGCATCAAGAGGCTGCAAGCATCCGGCAGACATATTTTGCTATGTCTGCGGCCAATTTATCAAGACAGGAGTGAAAAAGTACTCCGTGGAAGCATCTGCTAAGATGTGTGAGGCCTACAAGGCATATTTCGGCATGCCTGTCGGGGATCAAGACAAACCCTGGGCACCTCATTTCACCTGCGAGCAATGCAAAAAAACTCTGGAAGGTAAGATGGGCAATTATTGCTCGGAATTTTATGTTATAAAATTTGTTAAAATTTTTAAAATTGTAAAAGTTTTTAATTTTAAAATGTTTTACAATTTTCAATGTTATTGAATAAATATATCATATATGAAAAATGTTGCGAGAATCTCTTACACATTAGTCATGGGTGAAATAAATGTATTTTTGTAGGATGGTACAGAGGGGAAAAGAGAGCCATGAAGTTCGCTATCCCAAGAATTTGGCGGGAACCCACTGACCACTCAAGCAACTGCTACTTCTGCATGGTGGACCCTTCCAAATGTCGGACTGGCAAGAATGTACCTGCTATCACGTATCCGGACTTTCCTTCATCCATCGCCCCGGTGCCACACTGCCATGAGCTCCCCGTACCCACTCCTCCGGAGAGAGAGCAGCCGTCTTTAGAAGTAAAGAGAAGGGTCTTTCAGGTACCTTCAAGACTTCTTCCCTAAGCTGTCTGAGGCAAAGTTCAAAGCCGGTGTCTTCGTCGGACCACAGATAAAGAAGATCCTGGAGTGCAATGAATTCCCCAAGAAGCTCACTAGTAAGGAGAAAGCGGCTTGGAACAGCAGCTTTGTCGCAGTGGTTCGGGGCTTCCTGGGCAATCACAAGGCCGAAAACTATGTGGAGCTGGTTGAGACTCTGGTGAAGAACTACGGCACAATGGGCTGTAGGATGTCCCTCAAAGTCCATATCCTTGATGCTCATCTTGATAAATTTAAGGAGAACATGGGAGCGTACTCGGAGGAGCAAGGCGAGCGCTTCCACCAGGATATAATGGACTTTGAACGCCGCTACCAAGGACAGTATAACGAGAACATGATGGGAGACTACATTTGGGGGCTGATTCGTGAAAGTGATTTACAGTATAATCGTAAATCTCGAAAAACTACTCACTTCTAAATCATTTGTAGTCATTTTTGTATTACTTTAGTATAAATACATGTTAATTTGGATTCATATGTTGTTTTTTTCTGACTTTATGTGAACCAAAAGACACAAATTCGTCTGTTTTCTCATTGGAAAAAGGTAAATTTCAAAATATCACTGTCCTGGTAACAAAAGCAAAGTTTGTGGGGAATAGTAGCCATTTTCTATACTTTTGAGGCATAAGCAATTAGGAAATAACACCTACTACCCAGGAACAAAAATTGTGTAACATAGTGACGGAACAAGCCTGCTTGCTGCTACAAAAGCGGCACTATACTGAACTTTACCGATGCGTTAGGAATAGACACCATTCTTTTATTCATGCTTTTACATATCAACTAATTGCATTCCGCATTTACAGAACATACATGATTATCGTGAACATCTGATAAAATCAAACAATCAAAAAATTCCACTGACTCACACTGCTTTCACTTTTTACCATTTACTTCTTAGCCCTTAGCTTGCGTCTCAATGCGTGATGATATTGGTTTTGTTGACTCAGTTGCCATGGGAACGTTTAAAACTCCGCGACAAACTTTACTCAAATGCACAGCTGTACAGAACACACCCCCTCAGGCATGTGCTGTCTATTCACGGGAACAGACTACTGAACCAGTTAGTTCAGAAGATCGCTGGATACACTATAAACAATCTGACAATTTCACAAATAAACCCGTTTGTGTTCAACCCTATGAGAGGTGGAATGTAACAAAAATGTTAACTGCAAAAGCCAAAGCGTCAAACATCAACGACAAAGTTCAGCATTTGAATTGAAATAACAGCTGTCAAATAGACAAAGCTCAAGACTCGAAGATAATATGCCAAATTGAGCGCTGTGCTTTCCATTTGCCACTTGATCATTCAATTCCCCGGGACTGCCCCTGTCATGGTAAATCTGACATGCTAAAGAGATGCTTTGCACTGTTTCTTAAATCAAGTGGCCTCAAACAAATTGTCAACTTTAATATCTGCTTAGCCTACCTATCAGTCTGGGGAAATTGTAAAAATGGGTAATTGACTTGTGGATGTTAACATCAGAACTCGAGCTGTCATTCTCGTCCCCTCAAACTGGCGCAGGCAACACATCTGCCTGGATTCCTGCATGATATAAATGTGTTTCTTCATTTGCGCGGCCTGCTTTTTATTATTCATTGGGGTTTGTTTACTACATGCCTCCATAGCTGAGCCTTTAATCAGACAGTCCTTGTAGGTGACAGTCCAGTTTGATCTGCACGTACTTCTGCCAAACTTCAATTCAAAGTACAATCTTCTAAATGGGTTATTATTATTATTATTATTATTATTATTATTATTATTATTATTATTATTATTATTATTATTTATTTTAATTAACGTACTGATTGAAAATTAGAGGACTAATATAAAAGAGGTGCGCGCATCAATTGCAGCTAATCAGCTCCCATTAGCACCTGAACCTCTTTATAAACCCATTGCGCACTAAGGAACACCAAACTCAGCTACTGACGGGTTTGTTTTTATTATTGTTTCTTTAGAACGGTGAAAGAAGTTCACGGTCGGGGCTGCCTTGGATTTAATGATGCCGTGTTGTCTTCGATTTGGGTAAATGTTGATCTTTTCTCTATTTTAGAAAAGTTCATTTTATTGTGTGTTTCTCACTTGCGTGTTTTTTTTTTCAATGCAGAATAACATTGCTGTTAGCAGTGTTAGTCACTGAAGTTTGGACGCAGAACCCCCCTCTAGGTACGATAACGGTCGCTTCAGCACATCTGTTCTTTTAGCTTGTTGTTTATTTGCCGGTTGTGTGTTTTCATGTATCGTTGTTTTCTGCAGGCTCGGTGAGGACAGAATGTCAAGGGAGTGTTATGATGATGATGTTGGATAAGTCTTTTGTTGGAAAGTATTTTCGCATCAATGTGATTGGTGAGTGATCAATTTTCTTGAATAGAAAGCTTTTGATGTATAAAGCCTGTTGAGTCGTAATGTAATAACCTGAATTAAGAACAGAGCACTCCTGCGCTGTAAGGCTTCGTTTTTTTCAAATGCAGGGTATGAAACTCTTGCGTTAACTTTAAAAGCATGTTGCTGATCACCCTAAATAGACCTGTGCTGCTACAACCTTAGTCAGATTTGTTGACTGCAAGTGCGCAGAAATAGAAATTATTTACTCTAAACCTACTGTTCCGAATGGGCGTATAATTCTATTAATATAACTCGTTTTTACAAAATTGCCTATGGAACGGGGCGGTGGGGGTGTTCACTTTGTATCTCTACCTTGCTTGATCACGTGTACACTTTCTTAAAAGGCCAACTTAATTTATTTTCCATAGACAATAAGGGGGCGCTTGTGTCCCTCTCTCCAAGACTGGCCGCACAGTGTGGATATAGCTTAACCGTTGACTTCTTGGGAAATGCCAAGTTCCTTGCTTCTGTGTTGAGCTGCTTTGCTCAGAACACAGTGAGTTTTAATTATATTTCTTTTTAAACGTGTTTCTAATGGTGACATGCTGGGACTAACTTTAGCCTTTGTTTCCAGAATGATGAGACCTACAAGCTGACAGTACAAATCAGTGTCTTCTCAAACAGTGCTATGACTTCAGCTTCCTCCTATGTTCAGAGCATGACATGCCGCTATTCTCCTTGGGCAGAGAGGGAGATTCTGTGTGAAAGAAACTACATGGAGGTAAGGGCTGTCGGGATGTGAATGCTGTTCAGTATAACTTGTTGGGTTGTGTGGGTATTTTAATTGTCATTACAGAAGTGCTTCACTCATGACTAATTTCAATATTCTTTAGGTTTCTGTGAGAAGAGGTGTGCCACTTATTGAGCCAAACTTTGTTCAAGATGATCCTGATTGGTCCCTTGCATACCCTGAGGTAGAATCATGTGACTTTGCATTTGCTTCATTCACATCCCCTTGGTCTTGCCTAATTGAGGTCTAATCTACTGTCTCATCTAGTTGAAGCAAAATCTAATGCCTCCCTTAACTTTAACCTGTCTCCCAAGAGGGTGGTCATATTGGAATTGTGTAACATTTAAGGCATTGGCTTTGTATACATATTCTGTGATTTGTTGTGGTAAAACATGATTGTGGTGAAGTTAACACTTTCTTGTCAGTGTGTAAGCCTTGTATTTCAACCACTGAGGTAGTGGCTTCATATGTGCAGGGTTATAAACCCTTCATGATAAATGTGTCCTGATATACCTTTTTGAAGTCTGCTGTATAGGAGCAATTTCAAGTATTATCCTAAAGTTTTGGTACACTGATTAAGGTCCAGTACAAATGAGTGGCTACAAACTCTGCCTGTATCCGATCCAGACCACATGCTTTCACGTAGGCTCTTTCGTACGCAGTCGTATTTGAGGATTCTCTGTTCCATTAGAGACGTTTGATCATATAACGGTTTCAGTGATACCTTGTTAAAATTTCACCCTTCAGTTTTAGTTCATGTTTTATTAAACAAGCCATCTGCTGTGACAAATCCTTTAGACTGGGGATGCTTTGTGTTCAAACTCCCTATTCTAATGGGGTTTTCTCTTTGCTAGGCAACTGCTGCTGACAACAGCATCTGGAAAGTTGTGTTCCATCTCCCAGCAAATAGAAAGACAACCATGACTATTGCTCAGGCCATGACAAATGGCTATGGCATAAACACTACACCAAGTCGAATTCTGGTTAGAGCTGCATACAACTCCACAGAAAGCCAGCCTCAGGTGGTAAGTAGTCTAGGCTTCATTGTTCTCTAGTACAGTATATCCAGACTATGAAGGTAGAAAAGTCTTGCTTTTGTTTTAGTAAAATTCCCCCTCCCCTCTAACAGATCCAAACTGTACCAATGGCTGTGCTAAGGTCAACCACCTTTTATAAGCAAAGATGGATGGTCATGATGGTGGACACTGCAGTTACATGTCCTACTGGTGAGTAAGCTTATGGAGGGTAACTGTGCTCAAGAACTGTTCTACGTTTAAGTGAATTTTCTATACCAAGTCTATGGTGTTCCTTTCTGTCAGATGGCACAGCCTTCACAGAACAGATGATTACATGGAATGTTCCCCGTGTTCTACCTCCTCTTGTTCCGACACCACAAATTACTACCCTTGATGTTCAAATGGGAGTTGATGGTCGCAAGCTTGACCCTGCAACGATTCATAATAGAGATTATAAACTGGATGTCGGTCCCCAGCTAATCGCTGTAAAAATTCCTGTGGGAGCTGATGGTGGATATTACAAGGTATGTAGAAGTTCAACATCTTCTAAATCCTTCTCATTTTAAAGCTTTCCTCCTAAGATGCTTCTGTGCTTTCAGAGCCATGTATTGGACAACACATATGTGATCTCTTACTCTATTGAACCAATGCTGGAGCATACCTGGCAAGATGGGCCTGAGAAGACCAAGTACACCGTACTTCATCCAATAACCACTCCTTTCATGCCTCGGCCACCAGTTGTCACAAACAGTATGTAGAACTTGTCCACATGCAGTAAATCAAAGGGATTTGTTGCAGTGCTCCACTTCATAGCCTTCATTTAACTGCATGCTTTAATTTCAGACACTGTTCCTAAAGCCAGAGTGTTCAATGTGACCCTGGGGACATTCCTGCCTGATGTGGAGCTGGTCAAAATTTTAGTTGGATCAGAGACGTTAACTGTGCCAGAAGCCAACCTAAAAGGTTATAATGTCCAGGAGCATGTCTTTCCCAATGGATCCAAGACCTACACTCTCCAGGTGCCATTTGAGGACCCCAATGTGAAGCAAAAGGTAACATCCCACCTGTTCAACCATCCAATTGCCCTTTGAAAACACTTGCTTCTTGTGGATGTGTTGCTTGCTGTCTGACTTTGGGTTTAATCCTACAAACCATTGCTTTTCAGGTAACTCCTCCAGACACCAGAACCTACATTCTGCCCCTGACCTACTTGCTGAATATAGTGCCAGAGAATACACCCTTTACTCATCCTGCTGTAGTTGAAGCCATTCTCAAAGACATCAGTAAGTGCCTGACTGTTTGTGGTCTACAACTACCCTTTTCTGACAATCCAGTCCATTGCCCTGACAACTGCTCTTCCTCTTGCAGTTCTACCTACAGTAACTGGCTACTGTGATGGTGCTGCATTCTATACCATGGTAACATATGGCAACATGGGTCGCAACTGGGTTCCTTTTGTGGGCTCAAGAGAACTTGGTGGAAGTCTGCTTGCCCTGTACAAGTATAATGCCAATGCTACCAATTTCTGGATGACTGTGCCATACAACTCAGTTGATGCCACATATGAAGTAAGTGATGGAACTTTAATGTGTTTTTAGTTGTCTTGGGTTCAACACATTACTGACCTGATGTATTGTCTCTGTAGGTGGTCAGTTCTTCGGGCATCAGAAGCAGGCTTGACTTGACCTTGAAGGATGTTGGCACCATGGTTGTGGTGGCTGACTTTTCTCTGTCCTGCAGTTTCCCTACAAAGATGATTGGTAACTGTCCTGCAGACCAAGCATTCTTTAGAATAGCTGTTTTTGAGATTGGCCAAAGGTTGCATGGAGTGGTATTGAAGCTATAATCTGTTTCCTTAACCTGGATCCAAATGCTATGTTTCAGATTGCTTCACCAATGGAACTATGGCAGCTCTTGCTGTGAAAGTGGAATCTGTCCCCAGCTTGTCTCCAAGTCAACTAACTCTAAGGGATCCGAGTTGCCGGCCTCTTCAGTCTGATGCTATCAATGCGGTTTTCTACTTCAATGTCAACTCCTGTGGCACAACTAGAAGGGTTAGTATTGACACATTTTAAAACCATATTTTGAGGAGGTTCAACATATTGACAAGTTGGCCACAACACCCCTGGATCAATCTGGGGAGCCATGGTGACCGGTGTTTCCATCAGCTGAATTACTTGCATGAAATGTGTACATCTGAAGGATGCCACCTTTTGTATTGAACTGCTTGTCCAGTTCACGAAGGTGCTGTGACACATGACTCTTGGTTATGGCATTGCATGTGCTGCCTATAGACCTTTTTGGGTCAATGGCAGTGAACTGGAAGGAGCGTACTAACTGGGGAAGATCCCGTGGTTAGTATGTAGGATGGGACTAAACTAATACATGAGTTAATACCAATTGCAGCTCAAGAGTTGCCAGCTGTGTATTCAAATGTGTATTTGCAACAAATCCAAAATAACTGCTGTTGCCCTCTTAGAGGTTACTAAAACAATACCAAATTAGTCTAGCAGTTTCTGTAGACGGACTTGTGGCATCATACTAACTGTAACAAACATGCGGTCCCAATAAAGTGTTCAATTATGAAATTGCAATATTCATAACCAACGCTTTTTATTTTTACATTGTGAAATTGGTACAAAATTAGTACACAGCTGGGGATGATCCCGAGTACCATATTAGCTAGTCTGCAACTTGGTATGCAGCTCCATACTAAATCTACAAGTTCATTGCAACCTGAGCCTTTTAATTTTTTTTTTTTTTTTTTTTTTTTTCTCTTCCAGTTTGACAACAACCTCCTGACTTATGAGAATGAAGTGCTGTTCACATCTTACCGGTAAGGATTGCAATCAAATTGAGTATCCTTGTGGTTGAGCCTGAAACTCTCCTAACCCCATCTCCTCTTTCCAGGTTGAGAGTTGCCTGTCACTATCTGGTCAATGACACCAAGGTAGTACAGTTCTTGTACCAGAATAATCCTGCACCTGTAGTCCAGCCTGGCTTGGGGGACCTTGCAGTCATCATGCAGCTTGCATTGGGTAGGACTTGGCAATTGAAATAATATAGTTGCTCTAGTAGCGTGTTTCCACCTATAAAATTCTCCCTTGCATCTCTGCAGATTCAACCTACAACGACTTCTATGGCGCTTGGGATTACCCTGTTGTGAAGTACTTGCGAAGACCCTTGTATTTTGAGGTAGAGCTCCTGTACAGCAGGGATCCACAGGCTGAATTGTTTTTGGAGCACTGCTGGGCAACCTATTCTGTTGACAGGAATAGCTCTCCAAAGTGGGATGTCGTTGTGGACAGGTAAGATGCTGGAATATGATATTGCTGCTACAAAACCTAGGAATTGGAGTTGTGGCTGACGTGCTCCTGACCTACTTTCTCTTTCTAGTTGTGAGAACTCTGCAGATGAGTACTTGACCATCTTTCACCCAGTCTCCAGCAATGCAAGAGTGCTGTTCCCATCCCATCTGAAGAGGTTTGAAGTGAAAATGTTTTCCTTCACAAGTGGCCGGGATGCACTGAAAGGACAGGTAAAGTGGAGTGTTGGGATGGGGATCTTGTACCACAATGCATGGTTTGGATTGCTTTGCAAGCAGCAAATAGTCACTGTTCTCAAATCTTTAGTGAGTTGGAATGAAAACATGTAACTACACTTTTGCAAGAAACACTTATGATGCAATATATTTGTTTTTCAATTCAGTAATCCTCACTGGATGATGGTACTGCCTGATCTATTGATGCTAGTTTTGCTTGACAAGGTGTGCTGTCTTTCAGATTTACTTCCACTGCGGTGTTGTGATATGTGATTCAAACCGGCCATCAGACAGCCTCTGTAGCAGACGGTGCATTCCAGGGAAACAGAGGCTTGGTAAGAGCTCTGTTTTGAGAGGGGGGGGGGGGAACGGAAACGGACATTTTGCATGCATTTTTGTCCATTTGTTTTGATGGACTCCTAATTCCTCCTGTAGGTCGCAGTGCTGAAGGGATGGATGGTGGTGCAGTAAAGGTGTTTGTGTCTTCTGGCCCAATTGAGCTGAAGAGAGATGGATCCCTTCCCTTTATGCCTAGAAGTGGTAATATGCATGATGTGAACACAATTGCAGTTCAAGTAAAATATAACTATCTCTCTTTTTATTCCTCTAACTATTTCTTTCTTCTCTTCCAGCCCAATTCAATGTGTGGTCCCTTCTGGGAGCTGCAATGGGTGTGTGTTCAGTGGTTATCTTTGTAGCTGGAGTTGTATCTTTCTGGAAACTGCCAAAAAGTGTGTATTGATAAATAGAAATCTTACTTGTAAAAGCTTATTTTCTGTGCTTGACTAATTCTACACTTGATATGTCAGAATGGCCATGTCAATGGGATTTCCTCCTCCTTGCTGTATCAAATGCTTTGATTTGCCCTGATCAGGCCATTCTCAATATGGTGTGTTACTCAAGGACCCTTCACTAATTCACTGTGTGAACCTGGGGGCAAAGACTTTCCTCCTCCATTAAGCTGTAACACTATTTTTATATTGAACAGTAACAGGGCAATTACTATACCTTCAGTTATTTAGCATGATAAAATTTAAGGAAGGAACCCCCCCCCCTTCCCCCTCATTTGTCCCTTTTATTAAATATGTATTGGGTAACAATTTTCATATAGAAATTCTATTTCAGTATACAGTTTATATATTGTCATGAACCAGGCTTCAACAAGAAACAAACTATAGCCCTGCTTCACTGATTTAATAATATACGTTTAACTGTTAATTATTTTGAAGCCTCGTGTGTAGAAATGGTAATGGAGGGGGGGTTCATTTGAAAACAAAAGCTGGTGTAAAGTTAAAAGCAGTCCACCAAAGCCAGGCTTGTCCACTTTCCCTTATGTTGGGCCCTTCTCCCTGACAGATTCTCTTGTCTCTTTAAATTTACATTGTGGTGGCTTCATAAATGATTTTCCCACTTGTTAGTTTTTGTAGGCTAGGTATCCTCTACATTACGACTCATCATACAGTCACTGTGCTTCACATCACTTCCAGCTCTTAACTTCTAGAATAATTCCAGGTGTGTACAGCAATATGTTCCATACCAGGAACTCCTTTCAAAAGTACAAACTAATTGTCTTCAGTTGAACTGTATTTGCTGCTGCTCCTCCTCACTGTGTCATCTGTGTTCTTTATTGTTTACTTTTCACACTGAATTCTGTAATTCATTAGCTATAAAGAAAACTACCACTTGAGGGTGCAGTGCATAGAAAAGGAGCACATACCAACCCATAAACCATAATAATTATACATACCTAAATAAATTAAATAAGAATACATTCCTGTGATGAGATAAAGCGATCCCGTGCTGTAAGCCATTCTCCCAGCCGTCAGGGGGCTGTGAGCCAGCCTAGAAGGCCCCAACAGAGATGGTGTGATGTGGCAGTTCTGCCTTTGGGGCGGGAGTCCCGAAAGGACGGTCACCATCTTTGTTGAGGGCAACAACACGGAATGTCCTGCAAAGTCCCAGAATTGGGAGGAGATTAAAATGGCAATTGCTGATTGGTGTTCCGCTGATCAGGGGGCGTTCCGCAGCACATAAAAGGGGGCCGTGTTGTAGCAGTCGAGGGTGGTATCTGAAAGCACAAAGGAGTGTGGGAGAGGTACTGAGGGACAAAACCAAACAAATGCTCACTGTGACTTTTTTGACAGACATAAACAAACTAATTCAAAAGAGACAGCCAACCAGGAGGGTGGACACCAGAAAGGCAAGGACAGCCACCCAGAGTCTGGATAATTTTACTTTGTTTGTTTTGTCTCTCCACATTTCAGTTAGCGTTTCTCTTTTGTTTGGACATTTTCTTTTGTTTGTTGTCCTGATTACCACTGTTTGCAGACACTAATAAAGGAAAAGAAAACAACTTGTGTCATATCATACCATTGTCTGGACTTGATTATTTTTACACCTCCACCCAACTCTGCTATCCGTGACAATTCCTTTTTTTTAAATAATCAAAATTCCAGTTCAGCTCCTACATACATTTTTGCAAAAGCAATTATTTTTGCTAACATTTCAGGTTCTAAAATCACTATTTCCAGCAGTGCAGTTCCTTCCTGTCTGTATTGGTCATACTTTAGGGCCCATGGGAAGCCAGTGGCAGGCATGCATTCTGGTTACCATGTGACTCCTTGTTTATTGGGACAATTCAGGTTTTTCCAATTGCAATGCATTGTGGTACATTCTACACCTCTTGGGCACTGTTCACAGCAGGACTACACTTCCCACAATGTATTGGGGTGTGAGTTCAAGAGCCTAAACTATCCCAGTGTGTTCTAGTGTGCATGAAGTCATATGGTAACCCTGCCCGTGAAGGCCTGTTTCAGAGTTCTGCCCCATGCAGTCTCCCTTATTTTTTAAGCTCAGTGCTGACAGGTATGCATATTATAAAACACACACATGCAAAGAACAGAATTCTAGAAACAAACTTTATTATACAGTTCTGTGGGTGATCGTGTTCACAAAAACTAAGTATATTAAGTATTAATCCAAACACATGCAAAATATAAAACATTAATATATCTCTTACATTTTTGCTTAGTGTAGTTTGTAATACTCCCGTTAGATAAAAAAAAAATCGAATGTAGTGGCTAATGCAGCATTCAGCCACAAAACGGTAAAACTGCAAACAAACTACACTTCCCAGAATCCCTTGCCAGTTTCTGTAGTCCCATGTGTGATGCCATAGGTCTGTCTGCCTCTGAGTTATGATTACACAGACATAATCTACTTATTAGATTCCTTCTTGCTTTGACATGCTACTTTCAGTATGCAAGTTTAGGGTGAAATTATCAACACTCCTTATATATATACCTTGTTCTAGCATCACAAAAGTGTGTAGATTTATATGGACCGAATATGTTTGTTTTTTGTTACGAATGCAAGTTTGTATTAATTTTGTTCACTGCGGTTTATACGTCTTTTACTGGAAGTGGTCCCTGGTGAGAGCTCCAAGTAAGGTATTAGTTTAGCTTTTCAGTTTTAACACTGTGTGTGCACATGAGTCTTTTATTTTACTCGAGGAATTGGTTCAACAAACCGCTACTTAATTGCACAGTTTGTACCGCTCTGTGCAGCGCCGTCCCGTTTGTAACACGGTACGTGAACTGCATTCTGCTAAACAAAACATCACAACAGCAGCAGCAGCGCCATCTACTGGACAAAACCCAGACATGCACGTTGAAACAATGATCCAGTTCAATATCTACAAAGACTGAACAAGAAGCTATTAGCGAAGCCCCGAAAAAGAAAATATTATACAAAACGGTTTAAAATCAAATATTTAATTGTTAATAAAACCATTTTTAGATACTGTGGAACTACTTCTCTCAGTGGAAGGTGACACAAATAAAAATTATTAAAATAAGGTTTAAAGTCTTCTTTATTTACCAACAACACCACACTCATAGCCCCATTTAATAAGAGCAATAATACACTCCAGGGTCTGTGTGTTATCATGAGATATATCACCACTTCCTGGGCGGTTGAAGAACTCGACTTCGTCTAGTGCCTCCCTATGCACCCAAGGCGTGGTGATATTACCTCATGATAACACACACACCCTGTCGAGTATTACTGCTTCATTAATGTAGTCATTAGGTTTATATGTCACATTCCTTTGTTGTCACTGTATTGATTTAGATATTCGGGTTGGATCCTCGGAAGCCAGCGGAACTCCAGCGTTTCTCTGACAACCACTGATAACCCCTCCCGTGATGATCGGCGCTGCCATGACAACCCATGACATCACCCGCACAAGTTACAACACGTCGAGCCATTTTTTGTAGCACAGTATTAACGTGTTATTGTTTTCACAAAATAACATCAATAAGATTATCAGATCACCTGCTAGTGTGTACTAAACAAAACCTCAAATATCAGTGAATAGATACAGAGACAAGCCGTGGCACCAGCAAGAGGTTAAAATAAAATTAATAAATAAATTACGACATGAAACAAAAATACATGTGGGTATAGTTTAATCAAAAATCCATGTGTCCATAATTCAGATTATTTATCTAAATAATCTTACAGCTAATTCATTACAAATGATCAATTTCTATATTTCCCAGAGTGCTAATATGGTGTTATAATTTAGCATATTAATGGCTTTTAGAAATCATCTATGCTAGTCTGCCCCTCAAACAATTTTAAATATAATTTAGATTTAAATGGCAGGTAGTATATAAATCAATTTCTAAAACAGGTCGCATTTTGTAATTTAAATAGGACTACTTATGAGCTACCAAAACGTATTTTTGTTTCATGTCGTTATTAATGTATTTACTTATTTATTTGGTTAAACTTTAATCCAGCCTTAATTTTAAATTATATGTATGAATTACTGACGAGTAATATTTGTGATTTGATTACTCTAGCAGATGAACTGATAATGTATGGATGTTATTTTGTGAAAACAATACAATATTAAAAAAAGAAATACTACAACATGTAATAAATAAATAAATTATACACCAAACTGTAGCACATTTGTTTAGTCTTAATATCATAACAAATATACTTATCATAAATACGCACTTCCTTTTATTTGTTGGAAAACGATCTGGAACTGAAGTAAAGGATTTTTTTTAATACAGTGCTGTTTCAGTATTTAAAATATGGTTTTCTTCCAAATTAAAATGCCGGCAACGGTGTGTTAATTTAACGAAGCGCCTAACGCCGCTCGGAACGTTCGCATTTTTAAATCCTAACGGTCTCTGCTCAGCTGAGTGGAATGTTCACGAGCCGGTTGCCTAGCAGCGTCTCCCCCTCCTTCTCTGCACCGCCCTCTCGCCCTCTCTCGTTGCTCCAGCTAGGAGTTCAAATTTAGCTTCGTTATATTAGCTCAATTCTTTACTAACTTTTACAAATTAGCTTATTGGTGGCTTCGTGTTTTTAAGATGGTTCAGGTGCAGTCCGGGCAGACTGACTGGAGCATCATTACAGTATACCGCACTGCGCTCAGCTTTGTGTGGCGGCTGATACACAAAATAATGAACGACTGTTAAATAAATCACATGTATTGCTTTTTAATGCTAAATATGTATCTGGTATTCTAAGTATTATCAACAATTAATAATTCAGCTATATTCATATTCAGAATGTAATACAGTATTAAGACAGGGCCCAGTATTATAAATAAATAAACACGCTTTAAGAGAAACAGCAGTGATATTTATTGACCATTCCCATACATTCTCTATATGTTTCTACATTGTGGTTGCACAGGGGCAAGGGACTCGGTGATGTTAAAAAAAAAAAAAAAAAAACTAGAGCCCACAATTAACCAATATAGAAAGGAAGGCGGGAGAAATGTATTGCCTGTGTGCAGTTGTCACGGGACACTTTTGGGAAATAAATTCAAACAGTAGCCAACTACGCCACCTAGTGACTAAATTTATGGGGCACAAGGACCCTAGCAACACTAAAACACAACACAGGTTCGTAATTATGACCAGTTGGAACTCAGAACAGATCGACCATGACAAGAAAGGCAGACAGTTGTACCATTTCGCAATAAACAATGTTTATTATCCTTATAAAATCATTAAAATATGATAATACAATTTCAATAGTACCAGGGGTTACCAAAAATAAAAATAAAAAACACAAGGCACACACCAATTTACTAGTGCACAAAGTATCAAAAGAAAATAAAAGCACCCACTACTTTGCTAGGGTGCAAAAGTATACAAAAGAAATGAATTTCAGGCCAAAGTCACAATAGACACCACTGGATCCTCATCAACCGCTCCAGGAAAAGGTGCAGCTAGTGACCCCCCCCCCACACTGGTGCCAAGCTCCTCCCTGGATATGGCAGGCACCCCCCCTGGAGACAGAAAAAAAAGCAACAGCACTGAGTGACTCACAATTATGCAGTATACAGAACACCCCAACAGAGATTAAAATATATTACTTTATAGTTAACTATACCAATCCATATATTTAAGAGCACAACCTATAGCCACAGGTAATTTAAAATGCAACACCCCAAAATGCCACTCTCTATCAGATATTTATATCAATAGAACAGGTGCAAGAACCATAAATTACAAGTTACAGGCAAATACCAAATATTGGGTTTGTCTCCTTTTAAAAACACAGGTATCACTCTAGAAGAGAAAATATAAAGGTGCACTAGGGTCCCTAAACAGCAAGCGGGTCATAAACCCTATTAGGCAATGTACTAATCATTAAAAGTGGTCCGGCTACTTCCCTTTTAAACTGCACTCTTTTAGTCCTGAATCCACTCTCCAGTACAGCCTGCTTGTTCTACTAATACATTTAGTCCTGAAAATTCCTCTTGGATCCCAGCCTCTGTTCTCCACGTCTCTGCTCTCTCAGGAACTCCTGTGGCTCTTGCAGCTCTCCTCTGCCGGCTCTCTGGCTCTCTGGCTCTCTGGCTCTCTGGCTCTCTGGCTCTCTGGCTCTCTGGCTCTCTGGCTCTCTGGCTCTCTGGCTCTCTGGCTCTCTGGCTCTCTGGCTCTCTGGCTCTCTGGCTCTCTGGCTCTCTGGCTCTCTGGCTCTCTGGCTCTCTGGCTCTCTTCTGTGGCACACTCCCCGTCTCTCGCAGTTCTCCACGTTGTCTCTATCGCCGCTCTTTTATATCCATCAAACTCCTCCCTTAACTATCCAGAGCGAATCAATTGGCAAGACCCATTAACAGTATTTGTACAAACTACATTTCCCAGCATCATTGCGGAAATTACTTAAAACCTCCCACTGGAAGTGACATCACTCGCTCTCAGCTCCATCCCAGCCTAGACGCCGTTTCATACCAAGACACAAGGTAAGACCAAATTTAATATAATAAAAAAACGTGTGCATACCATCATAATAATAAAAATATAATACATACAATTCACTCCAAGTAAAGCAAAATCGAACTTAAAATACCAAACCAATACAACATTTTATAAAACGTGCTCAAAACAACTCTCAAATAACTCGTGCAGTCTTACTGTGTGTACCTCTGGCAGCTGCAAAAACGATTAACAAACGTTCAATCATATCGTGAAAGTCTTCCAAAACATTTATATATTATAAACGTGGTTGTTATTTGCAATCAAATGGTTCCTAAACTTTCATTTCCTTTAATATACAACTAATACAGTAATCTTATAAGGTGCTTTAAGATACCTAGAATAAAAGTGCTAAAGAAAAAAAAAAAAGTTATAAACATTGTCACCCTGTGACATAAGCACAAGTTATTTTCAGATGTAATGTCTTTATTTAAGCTCAATCTAGTCCTGCGTAGTGCAAATCACATTACTGTTTAAAGTGTTCTTAAATTGTTTTAACATTAGCAGTGATCCATTTGAAATTTGCTTAATGATTTAAACAACTGAACTTATTGTCAGCTCGGTGCTGAGAAGAAAACACTCCCACTCCTCCTGGTGGATACCGAGACCAATCCCTTCAAAACATTTTCACTCTAGAAATGATCCTTGCAAATATAGTCTTATCTTTTATTGGCAGACCATCGCCCCCAACTGGCAAGCTCTACTTCATATGATACAATGACTGGGCAACAACGAGGTGTTACATTAACAATACAAACTAACTTGAGACAGCCAAGCCGTTAAAGCATACCTTAAGTTTGTCGCGTGATACAAAAGCAAGTATTGGCATTTTTGCATTGTCTGCCTCGTCAAACAAGCTCGAGCCACAACACACAGCGCTGCTGCATCGGGATACAGAGGTGGATTTCAAAGCGACTGAATCAACGAGCTGAGACTACTTTTTAAAGAAATTGAAAACATGCCTCTCGTCGATATATTTGCTATTTAATTTAAAAAAAATGTTTTGAATTTTCAAATGGCAGACTACATTGGACAATCTGAATTGTTCATATCAAGCTGCGATGTAGCCCAAGAGAATCGCTTGCACAATTTAAGGGGATTTAGCTCAAATGGTAGAGCGCTCGCTTAGCATGCGAGAAGTAGCGGGATCGATGCCCGCATTCTCCAAATAGTTTTAATGTATCTGCATATTTAGTCCCAACGCATTATGGAGATAAATACAAAGTGTGACAATTCTTTGTAACAGAGACGCCCGCCCTACATGTGTATTTTAAAGCACAGTCTCCTAATATTTAATATTCCCCAGACTGAAAAACTGCAGTGCGAAGTCCATCGTATGTCTTCCGAGAAGCACAAAGGGAAATTATTTATTTATTTATTTATTTATTTATTTATTTATTAGCAATTAAAGATTTTGTGTTAATTGAGAATAAAAATAAATGGCTTGAAGTTTGCTTTCATTTGTAACGTGTTTATAATGAAATATCGGTTCTTGTGTTTTTACCAATCATTGTACTGTATACTAGCTACTGTTGCATGTCCATGATTTTGTTCCTCAGCTTCCCATATGGTCTAGCGGTTAGGATTCCTGGTTTTCACCCAGGCGGCCCGGGTTCGACTCCCGGTATGGGAACGTTCTTGTTATTGTCATTTTGTTACAGAACTGTGGTCATGTGTAATATGTCTTAAATATGATAATAAAGCTACAGTTACTCAAAATATATATTATATATATACAGAATGATGCAAATGTATTTGACTCTATTCACATTCCCATCGCGTGGAACCATTGCAGTTTGTTTTTAAATTATATTAATCCCTGGTCAAGACAAAGTCTCTCTGGGGTGGGACGATCATTAGATTGCGGATGTAAGGTCTCCGGTCCCATCATAGAAGCAAGATAGTTTATTCACAAATAAATACCTACACATTTATTTATGTTTCTTTTTTTGGTAAATTAACACATTATTGCATTCTGTCACGTCACGCTGTGCACTCTAGGATTGCATAACAAGCATGCACTATGCCAGGACTTCGTGGCGCAACGGTAGCGCGTCTGACTCCAGATCAGAAGGTTGCGTGTTCAAATCACGTCGAGGTCAAAGCCGTCTTTATTTCTATTCCACTATATTTCATTTTTTAACGTGCCTGGATTTGAATGTCTCCGGACATTTATTTATACAATTTATTGATTATATAGCGACAAACAAATTTCAATCAAGTTCCAGTCTCTCCGCCATTATCTTGCGCTGCTGTGTTTGTTCAGGTAAAAAGGGCGTGACCAGAGCAGTATGGGCAATCCCGTTAGGTAGCTTGCATGTCAATCTCTCCTTCTTTTCTATTTATACACCCAGCACTGCTTCTGCCCTTCGTCTGTGTTTGTTTTTGGTCTGTGTTTGTTTTTTTGTTGTTCGCTCCTTTCACTGCAGGTCATTTCTCTGCTCAGCGCTGGTAGACAATATCAGCTATTTCCCTACCTGCTCAGGTGATTCTTTTCATCATTCAGATTTTGTATTTTTCTGCAGGAGCTCCATCGTTAGTCTTCTCTGCTCCCTCGTGTCTCCAGCACAGCTACAGCGCCGTTCAAAGCGCAGCGTCATTCTCAGCTTGCTCTGCGTTCTCATCAGAAAGACTGTTCCGACGTCACCGCTGCACTGCAACTCTTTCACACCGGCGCCTCACAGATCATGGTTACCACGGCAACGCCTCATCGAGTGACTACTGGGAGTGGTAAGTTGCCATGGCGACCAGGCAGCTTTAACAGGCAATGCGAGCCTGTGCCTCACTACTGCAATCTTCTGGCTCCTGCTGCTGCGCTTTTGCAACATGAGAGCTTCAACTCGCCGAATTATGACATCTAAATACTGCAGGCTCCTCTTCTAGACCTACGTTAACTTACTTATATCATCACTAACTGTTCTAAAGCAAACGTTTTATCCATAGACAAGGATTTTAATCGCAATAACCAAATATATGGTACCCTGCTTCACTGAAGCCAGTAGTTTCAATTCCAATCGCAACCTCTAGATGGCAGCATAACACCACAAACTACATAATTTAAACTGATTTGCTATCGCTGCGAATCTCGCACACTCCAAACTTTCTATCAATTCCTGCAGTTCGTTGTCTTTCCGAGGGATTCTCAGTCCCTTCCTGCCTCAACCTCTTTTGCTTCATATATTAACTTGATTATTTCAAATCAAAACCCCTCCCTTCGAGGATCTGGTCATGAAGCCATGCTTATCAGCTTTCTGAGATGTTAAGAATCCACTGTCACATTAATTTTCCAGCTTCCTTGCATCAGGCCATTCCTGCAACCTTCTTGCTCCCGGATTTGCACTTCGTCATTTGCCCCCAACTTCATCAAGGCACTTAATACAACTTTCAAAGTCCATTTCATTCAATTTGAGCTTCCAGGCACATACGGAAACTATGTCCTACGATTATCAACATTTCAGTCAAGAGTCCTCCAACACCGCAATAGACAATACACTCTTAGACTGCTCCTGATCAAATCAATAGGTTTTGCAGCAGCCTCCGAGCAACGCATTCTCATCCTCTCAGGTTGTGCAGAGGCCTCAGATCTACGCATTATTCATCTCTGCCCAAAGGCAGACCCATCTCCGACATCATCTTAAACGCCTTAACTCTCAAATACCAATTTCCACTGCATTCAGCAGCTCTCTGCTCTCCATAGCAGGCCACTGCACACTACTGACAGCATTCCATCGTTTCTCTGTTTCCGTCTGTCCTAAACGGAGGGGGTTCTCTGTTTTTGTCTCTCCTAAACGGACCCGAGACACATTTCCTAAGCTCTCCACGCTGCCCAGCTGACAGCTTAGCTGCCTGAGGATGCCGCACTGAGTTGCGAAGGATCTGTCCTTTTGTCCTGTTGGTCCCCTTCCTGTCTCTTGTTCCACTAAATGCCCAGCAGCCAGAGGATGCTGCTTGACCCGTCGGGAGCGAGTGTCAGATTGTTGTATGTTATGTGTTTAAACTTTGCTCTTTCTCTCTCACTTTTACGTCACACCTCTCAAGCCCTCGTAGGCAACCAGTGAAATGTGAGGTGATGTGAATAGAGACAAATACATTGCATCATTCTGTGTATGTGTGTATATATATATATATATATATATATATATATATATATATAATTTAAAGTAACTGTAGGTTTATCATCATAATGAAAAAACATTACACATGACCACAGTTTTGTAACAAAATGACAATAACAAAGAAGTTCCCATACCGGGAGTCGAACCCGGGCCACCTGGGTGAATACCAGGAATCCTAACCGCTAGACCATATGGGAAGCTGAGTAACAAGCGCCTGGACATGCAACAGTAGCTAGTATACAGTACAATGATAGTAAAAAACCACTAATTCATTACAAACACGTTACAAATTAAAGCAAACTTCAAGCCATTTATATTTATTCTCAATTAACACAAACTCTTCAATTGCTAAAAAATATAAAAAATCTCCCTTTGTGCTTCTCGCAAGGCATACGATGGAGGGCGCACTGCAGTTTTTCAGTCTGCGGGAATATTACAAATTAGCAGACTGCTTTAAAATACACATGTAGGGCGGGCGACTCTGTTACAAAGAATTGTCACACTGTATGTATCTCCATAATGCGTTGGGACTAAATACGCAGATATATTAAAACTATTTGGAGAATGCGGGCATCGATCCCGCTACTTCTCGCATGCGAAGCGAGCGCTCTACCATTTGAGCTAATTCCCCTCGAATTATGCCAGTGATTCTCATAGGCTACATCGCAGCTTGATATGAGCAATTCAGATTGTCAGATTTTTGGCAATGTAGTCTGCCATTTGCAAATTCAAAAAATAAATGGATTAACTAAATAGCAAATATTTCGACTAGAGGTATGTTTTCAATTTCTTCAAAAAGTAGTCTCAGCTCGTTGATTCAGTCGCTTTAAAATCCACCTCTGTGTCCCGATGCAGCAGCACTGTGTGCTGTGGCTCGAGCTTGTTTGACGAGGCAGAAATTAAAATGGTATTGAGTGCTGACAAGAGTTTGGTATCAGCTGTTGTTTTCCTTGAAAATCTTTTATAATAAAATGAACACATTTATTCATTTTAAAAATAAGTAAAAGTCAACTGTCAGAAGTGAGATTTGCACCCACGCCTCCATTTGGAAACCAAAACACACAATTCTTTACAAAGTCCTTGCTTGTGCTAGAGTGCTGCAGCAAGTTAGTTCCCTTTCAAGTCGAAAATAACCATCAAGGTATGGGACATTGCCGTCAGGCAGTAGGGATTGGCTGAGCTTTATGTCAAAGCTGCCGATAGGCCTCCGCGCAAGCTGCCGTGTAAGCCCGCCCCCCTGGGAGCTTACTATACGCAGCGCGCGGAGAGTCACTTCCTCTTTTGCCTTCAGCATCAGTAGCGGTAGGACTTAGAGCTATTTAACTGACTGTACTCACTAAAGCTTAGGCTTGAGAAGCTGGTTTATCCCCTTCTCCGTGTTTATTTCAGTCATACTCTCCGGAGTTATTATTGTTTATTATTATTGTTATTGTATTATTATTTAGGATTATATATTGTTTAACATTATATATTCCTTTTCGCTTTGCTTCGGCATCGTGTTCTTCGTGGTCTCCATCTTTCCTCTATTCCTTTAATTATTATTGTGTGGGTTTTTTGTATATATATATTTTGTATATATATTTATATTTTATTGTATATATATATATTGTTATATATATTGTATATTGTGTGTTCGGACGCGTATTGCGTTGGCCTTGGCCCACGCGCATTTTGCATCCTCGGTCTAACTTAGGCTAGACCGTGTGTGTGTGCGGGTAGTCTGCTCTGCAGTGTTCCCCCCCGCGGCGCGTTCCCGCCACGTGGTATTGCACTACACTCCCTTACCTTCTGCAGCGTCCACAAAAAAAAAAAAAAAATTCCCTTTCACTATACAGAGGAAGACAACCACCAACGTGCAAAATCCCCAGCACCTTTTGCACAGCATCAGACACTGTACCAGCACTTAGCGTCTCCGCTTGGCGGGTCAGCTGATGCTTAGGCGTCTGTGCTAGCGTTCCACGCTCGGTACTCGCTCTTCAGCGCTCACGCTCCGGCACTTTTGGTGTCAGCGCTTGTGCGCTTGGTGCAGCGCTTCGGCGCTTTGTGCAGCGCTTCTGCGCTTGGTGCTTAGTGCTTCTGCACTTGTGGCTCAGTGCTCGACGCTCGACGCTTCGGCGCTCGGTGCTCAACGCTCGGTGCACGTTCCATCAGCGCTTGGTGCTCGGTGCTCGACGCTCGACGCTCGGTGCTCGACGCTTCGGCGCTCGACGCTCGGTGCTCGACGCTTCGGCGCTCGACGCTCGGTGCTCGGTGCTCGGCGCTCGACGCTCGGTGCTCGGCGCTCGACGCTCGGTGCTCGGCGCTCGACGCTCGGTGCTCGGCGCTCGACGCTCGGTGCTCGACGCTCGGTGCTCGGCGCTCGACGCTCGGTGCTCGGTGCTCGGCGCTCGACGCTCGGTGCTCGGCGCTCGACGCTCGGTGCTCGACGCTCGACGCTTCGGCGCTCGACGCTCGGTGCTCGGCGCTCGACGCTCGGTGCTCGGCGCTCGACGCTCGGTGCTCGGCGCTCGACGCTCGGTGCTCGGCGCTCGACGCTCGGTGCTCGGCGCTCGACGCTCGGTGCTCGGCGCTCGACGCTCGGTGCTCGGTGCTCGGCGCTCGGCGCTCGACGCTCGGTGCTCGGTGCTCGGCGCTCGACGCTCGGTGCTCGGTGCTCGGCGCTCGACGCTCGGTGCTCGGCGCTCGACGCTCGGTGCTCGGTGCTCGGCGCTCGGCGCTCGACGCTCGGTGCTCGGTGCTCGGCGCTCGACGCTCGGTGCTCGGTGCTCGGTGCTCGGTGCTCGGTGCTCGGCGCTCGGTGCTCGGCGCTCGACGCTCGACGCTCGGTGCTCGGTGCTCGGCGCTCGACGCTCGGTGCTCGGTGCTCGACGCTCGACGCTCGGTGCTCGGTGCTCGGCGCTCGGTGCTCGGCGCTCGACGCTCGACGCTCGGTGCTCGGTGCTCGGCGCTCGACGCTCGGTGCTCGGTGCTCGGCGCTCGACGCTCGGCGCTCGGTGCTCGGTGCTCGACGCTCGACGCTCGGTGCTCGGTGCTCGGCGCTCGACGCTCGGTGCTCGGTGCTCGGCGCTCGACGCTCGGCGCTCGGTGCTCGGCGCTCGACGCTCGACGCTCGGTGCTCGACGCTCGACGCTCGGTGCTCGGTGCTCGGCGCTCGGTGCTCGGCGCTCGACGCTCGACGCTCGGTGCTCGGTGCTCGGCGCTCGACGCTCGGTGCTCGGTGCTCGACGCTCAACGCTCGGTGCTCGGTGCTCGGCGCTCGGTGCTCGGCGCTCGACGCTCGACGCTCGGTGCTCGGTGCTCGGCGCTCGACGCTCGGTGCTCGGTGCTCGGCGCTCGACGCTCGGCGCTCGGTGCTCGGTGCTCGACGCTCGACGCTCGGTGCTCGGTGCTCGGCGCTCGACGCTCGGTGCTCGGTGCTCGGCGCTCGACGCTCGGCGCTCGGTGCTCGGCGCTCGACGCTCGACGCTCGGTGCTCGACGCTCGACGCTCGGTGCTCGGTGCTCGGCGCTCGGTGCTCGGCGCTCGACGCTCGACGCTCGGTGCTCGGTGCTCGGCGCTCGACGCTCGGTGCTCGGTGCTCGGCGCTCGGTGCTCGGCGCTCGGCGCTCGGTGCTCGGCGCTCGACGCTCGACGCTCGGTGCTCGGTGCTCGGCGCTCGACGCTCGGTGCTCGGTGCTCGGCGCTCGACGCTCGACGCTCGGTGCTCGGTGCTCGGCGCTCGACGCTCGGTGCTCGGTGCTCGGCGCTCGACGCTCGACGCTCGGCGCTCGGTGCTCGGCGCTCGACGCTCGACGCTCGGTGCTCGGTGCTCGGCGCTCGACGCTCGGTGCTCGGTGCTCGACGCTCGACGCTCGGTGCTCGGTGCTCGGCGCTCGACGCTCGGTGCTCGGTGCTCGGCGCTCGACGCTCGACGCTCGGTGCTCGGTGCTCGGCGCTCGACGCTCGGTGCTCGGTGCTCGGCGCTCGACGCTCGACGCTCGGCGCTCGGTGCTCGGCGCTCGACGCTCGACGCTCGGTGCTCGGTGCTCGGCGCTCGACGCTCGGTGCTCGGTGCTCGACGCTCGACGCTCGGTGCTCGGTGCTCGGCGCTCGGTGCTCGGTGCTCGGTGCTCGGCGCTCGACGCTCGGTGCTCGGTGCTCGGCGCTCGACGCTCGACGCTCGGTGCTCGGTGCTCGGCGCTCGACGCTCGGTGCTCGGTGCTCGGTGCTCGGTGCTCGGTGCTCGGCGCTCGGTGCTCGGCGCTCGACGCTCGACGCTCGGTGCTCGGTGCTCGGCGCTCGACGCTCGGTGCTCGGTGCTCGGCGCTCGGTGCTCGGCGCTCGGTGCTCGGCGCTCGACGCTCGGTGCTCGGCGCTCGACGCTCGGTGCTCGGTGCTCGACGCTCGACGCTCGGTGCTCGGTGCTCGGCGCTCGGTGCTCGGCGCTCGACGCTCGACGCTCGGTGCTCGGTGCTCGACGCTCGGTGCTCGGCGCTCGACGCTCGGTGCTCGGTGCTCGACGCTCGACGCTCGGTGCTCGGTGCTCGGCGCTCGGTGCTCGGCGCTCGACGCTCGGTGCTCGGTGCTCGGCGCTCGACGCTCGGCGCTCGGTGCTCGGCGCTCGACGCTCGGTGCTCGGCGCTCGACGCTCGGTGCTCGGCGCTCGACGCTCGACGCTCGGTGCTCGGCGCTCGACGCTCGGTGCTCGGCGCTCGACGCTCGACGCTCGGTGCTCGGCGCTCGACGCTCGGTGATTCGGCGCTCGACGCTCGGTGCTCGGCGCTCGACGCACCCTTGACGCTCGACGCACGCACCTCGGCGCTCGACGCGCGCACCTCGGCGTTTGACGCGACAGTGCTCGACGCACACTCTTTGGTGCTTGACGTCAATACTAGACGCTTCGGCGTTCTACTATGTCTGGGTTCCACCGTTGCGTGACCTGTCAGGCCAAGTTGCCTGCCAGCGACCCTCAATGAGACTGCGTCGCATGCTTGGGGCCGGACCATGCCGCATCTGCCCTGGCAGATAGGGTATACTGCCAGCTATGTGCAGGGTTTCAGACACGCACCCTTCGCCAGAGAGCGAGGAAGGCAGTTGGAGGTCGTTCCCCATCCTTGGGTTCGTCCCACACCGTCTCGGCCCCACCGTCATCGATCGTGTCGCTGCCGGCGACGTCTCAGCTCCCTCTGAGCCCATCTTCCCAGCCTTCAGCTGGTCAGAGATCTCCACCCAGGCGTGCTCGGGAACGTTCCCGTTAGTCCCTCCTCTCGCAGGGCACGCCCCCTTCGGGAGTCTCGATCCAGGTCTCGATCGGCTTGCCGGAGAAGGCATTCTTGCTCCCCTCGGAGGGGTAGGCGTTACCAGGACACATCTGGGGTGGCTGAGCTCACCTCCAAGATGTCACAATTTATGGAGCTCATGATGGGACAACAATCCCTCCTTATGACCCTAGCAAATGTGGCGCCTCGGGCCCCAGAGCTAGTAACCGGACCCAGCACTAGTCAGCTGACGGTTCCTCCACCAGTGCCCCAGGAAGTAGAGTGGGACGCAGATGCTGTCTCAAGGGACGCATCTGATGCAGTCCCGCTCTTTGAGGACACAGAGCCTGAGGTGACATCCCTGCACTCTGGGCAGGACGACCCTGAAGTGCTGGATACTAATGACCCTATCTGGTCAGTGGTGGAGAGGGCAGCCCGTCACTTAGGCGTGGACTGGCCTGCGTCAGAGCCAACACGACACTCTTTATTTGAGTTGCCATCGGCTCCGCTGCTTCAGTCCAGGATGCTCCCGGCATTCCCGGATTTTATTAAGGAGGTGCAGTCCACCTGGGGAGCCCCGGCCTTCGCCCCGGCGACTTCTCGCAAGGCTTCGGCTTTTACCATGCACGGGGCGAGCGAAGCTGGATTAGCGTCCTTTCCGCCAGTGGGCGCCGCGTTCGCCGTGCTAGTAAAGGCGCCGACATTATCGGGGCTGGCTAAGGACCCTTCCTGCCCTAACAGGCAGTGTAGGATTACGGAGGCCCTCCTAAAAAAGGGTTATGCCGCGGCTACAGAGGCAGTTAGACTGTCTAACGTGGCCAGCCTCCTGACAGTCTACCAGGCGGCGCTGATTCGCGACCTGCCTGAGTCCCCATCCGTCAGACTTAGAACCGAGCTGGGTGCAGTTGCACAGCTTTTGGTTAAGCTGGCTCAGCTGAATGCGCGAGCACAGGGCAGGAGCATTGCTTCCCTTGTAGTGGCAAGGAGGCAGCTCTGGCTCTCACAGGCCAGGGTACAGGAGCCTGATAAGGCCCCGTTGCTAGATGCTCCTATATCCCCGGGGCACACGTTTGGCCCAGCGGTGGAGGAGATGCTGCAACGCTCCGTCAAGGCGCGTGAGGCGTCGCAGCAGTTGGCTAAGATGTGGCCAAGCAAGCCTTTCCAGCCAAGGCGGCCGCAGGAGCGCCAATGGCGCAGGGCACCGCCGCAGCAGCAAGCGCACCCACAGGGCAGTAAAACCGCCCCTTTGGGGGTTTCAGCACACAGCCAACCCGCGTTTGCAAGACCGCAGCGCGGAGGGTGGCGCCCCAGAGGAGGTAGCAGACCACGCCCTCGTGGCTCTGGTCAGGCCCCTCGTGAGCGAGCCCAGCCTAAGCAGCCCTGAGAAACCCTGGCAGCCATTAACCCACCCCTACACTGTTCCACAGCTTCTGTTCTGGCAACAATGCACCAACGACATCTGGGTGCGCAAGACTATACTCACCGGGTACACCCTTCAATTCCGGTTAAACCCCCCTCCCCCCCTTCAGGGGAGTGGTGGTAACTGCAGTGAAGGACTCGGTTCAGTCCTCAGCTCTAAATGCAGAAATACAGGCATTGCTCAAGAAGCGTGCCATTCAACTAGTAGACCCTGCTCTGACCGACCAGGGGTTCTACTCCAAGTACTTCCTAGTGCCAAAAAAGGACGACGGGCTCTGCCCTATTTTAGATCTGCGACTACTGAACAAATACCTACGGGTGTTGTCGTTCAAGATGCTTACGCACAGGCACATTGTCCAGTCTGTCCGGCAGGGCGACTGGTTTACCACCGTAGACCTCACAGATGCATACTTTCACGTTCCCATCTGTCCAGGTCACAGGAAGTACCTACGTTTCACATTTCAGAGCAGGGTCTACGAGTTTTGTGTCCTGCCATTCGGCCTGTCTCTAGCTCCTCGAACCTTTTTGAAGTGTATGGACGCCATTTTAGCCCCCTTGCGGGCTCAAGGCATCCGACTGCTGAACTATCTGGACGACTGGCTCGTCTGCGCGCAGTCAAAGGAGCAGTTGGCACAGCACACAGTGATGGTTACAGACCATCTTCAGCGGCTAGGTCTAAAGGTCAATTCAGAAAAGAGCCGCCTCGTGCCGAGCCAACAGACCGAATTCTTGGGTCTGCATCTGGACTCTGTGTCCATGGAAGTGACCCTGTCGACACAAAGAGTTGCCTCACTGGAGCGGTGTCTCTCCCTATTCAGGTTGAGAGAAACAGTCAGCATGGAGCTGTGTCAGTGCATGCTGGGGTTGATGGCTGCCGCCTCGCAAGCCCTTCCTTTGGGCTTACTACACCAGAGACCTCTGCAGGCCTGCTTCAATGCCTTCGTGTTGCATCCGCGGAGAGACAAACACCGCAGGTTGAGGGTATCCCGAACCTGCTGGGAAGCACTGCGCTGGTGGAAAGTTCCGTCGAACATCCGCCAGGGCGTACGCTTGGGTCCCATCTTCCGAAGGGAGGTTATTACGACCGACGCTTCCAACCAAGGTTGGGGAGCAGTCTGGAACGGGTCGGGGACTCGCGGAGTGTGGTCAGGACCCTGGAGGTCGGCCCACATCAATGCTCTGGAACTCAGAGCGGTGGACCTTGCACTGCGGCACTTCTTGCCAGTGCTTCTAGGCAAGCACGTGTTAGTGCGGTCAGACAACACCACGGTAGTGGCGTATATCAACCGCCAGGGCGGCTTGCGGTCCCCCGGTCTTCACCGGTTGGTAACACGGCTGTTGCTTTGGGCTCAACCGCGTTTAGCCTCTCTGCGGGCGGTTCACCTACCGGGCAGAGTCAATTACGCAGCGGATCTCCTGTCCAGAGGAGGTCCTCTTGCAGGCGAATGGCGTCTTCACCCTCGGGTGGTAGAGCGCATTTGGGACTGGTTCGGCACAGCGCAAGTCGATCTCTTCGCTTCGCGAGAGACCACGCACTGCCCCCTATGGTTCTCGGTGAAGGACCTCGACAGCCCCCTAGGAGTCGATGCACTGGCTCACGAATGGCCGCCAGGGCTCCTATATGCATTTCCACCGATTCCGATGCTCCCCGCAGAAGGTCAGGGTAGAGCAAGCGACAGTGATCCTGATTGCTCCTCGGTGGCCTCGGAGGATATGGTTCCCGAGTCTAGTGCAGTTGTTGCACGGTCGCCCGAGGGAGCTCCCTCTGCGAGCGGACCTGTTGTCCCAAGCCCAAGGAGGGCTATGGCACCTGAAACCCAAGCTCATGCAGCTATGGGCTTGGCCCCTGAGCGGGAGCGCCTGTCAGCCTTAGGGCTTTCGACGGCGGTTATATCCACCATTCAGAGTGTGAGAGCGCCCTCTACTCGGTCGCAATATGCGTATAAATGGCAATTGTTTCAGAGTTGGTGTCTGGCTGAGGGCCATGACCCTGTCTCCTGCCCTATGGCAGTGATATTACAGTTTCTGCAGAAGCTGTTAGATGAGGGTAAGTCTCCCTCTACACTTAAAGTGTATTTGGCCGCTATTTCGGCTTGCCATGTACGCATTGACGGGTTATCACCTGGTTGCCATTTCCTGGCATCTCAGTTCCTAAAGGGCGCAAGACGCTTGCGGCCTCCAAGGTCGACCAGTTTACCGTCTTGGAGCCTTGATGTGGTGCTAGAAGCCCTTACCAAGGCACCGTTCGAGCCTCTCCACAGTGTGGATATGAAGTTCGTGTCTATTAAGACTGCGTTTTTGCTGTCAGTGGTATCAGCAAAACGTGTGGGCGAGTTACATGCACTCTCGGTGCATCCATCATGTACTCGTTTCGCAGGAGACGGTTCTAAGGTCTCCATGCGTCCAAATCCGGCCTTTTTACCCAAGGTCATATCCCCGTTTTACATGAACCAACCAGTCGAGTTGATGGCGTTCCATCCTCCTCCTTTTTCTTCCCCAGAGGAAGAGCGGTTACACATGCTCTGCCCTGTGCAGGCATTGAGGTGTTATATTGATCGCACGAAGACTGTGAGGCAAACAGAACAGCTGTTCATATGCCATGGTTCTAAAACTTTGGGTCAGCCGCTGTCTAAGCAACGCCTTTCTCATTGGATAGTGGATGCTATTCAGTTAGCATATGATACTATGGGCCTTCCGCCACCAGGGCAGTTGAAGGCACATTCCACTAGGGGTATGGCAACATCCTGGGCCCTCTTTAGAGGGGTACCGATGTCTGACATTTGCGCTGCAGCCAGTTGGGTTACACCGCATACATTTACGAGGTTCTACCGGTTAAATGTACTGGAATCCTCTGCTCCGTCATTTGGAGCATCTGTGTTGCACTCTATGACGCCTCAGGTTGCGGACGTCTAGAGTGGTTGACAATATGGTGTGACTATTCCACCTTGGGACAGGTGTCATTGCGAGCATAGACGCTGAGGCGCAGCTCCGCATATGTGTAGATGTACTGCCTACGCAGTTGCGTTATGACGTAAGGCTGTCCTACTGCCGAGAATCCTCCCTCGCGACGGCTTGGGTACACTGTTCCCATACCTTGATGGTTATTTTTGACTTGAAAGGGAACGATAGGTTGCGGATGCAACCCCGGTTCCCTGAAAGAGAAAATAACCATCAAGCCGCGAGGTCGCTCTGGAGGCCTTCACGGCCTGAAGGGCAAAAGAGGAAGTGACTCTCCGCGCGCTGCGTATAGTAAGCTCCCAGGGGGGCGGGCTTACACGGCAGCTTGCGCGGAGGCCAATCGGCAGCTTTGACATAAAGCTCAGCCAATCCCTACTGCCTGACGGCAATGTCCCATACCTTGATGGTTATTTTCTCTTTCAGGGAACCGGGGTTGCATCCGCAACCTATCGTTTTATTGGATAACACCCTGGGAATGAACAATCTTTAACAAAATGAACCGAAGCGATATGAAGTACAACCAGTAATATTTCAGACTTCCTGAGCTTTAAACATGTATTAACAATGAACACATACAATCAATTAAAAACAAAGCTTACGTAGTCGGCAGGATTCGAACCTGCGCGGGGAAACCCCAATGGATTTCTAGTCCATCGCCTTAACCACTCGGCCATGACTACATGCTCACACGATTATTTGTGAAAATATCCAAAAGAAGTAAACGAAACCCGCAGTAATGCTGTAGATGGCAGTATAGGCTAACTAATGAACCGAGGTCAAATGCCTTTGTTGAAACTGTCAGATTTGTACAAGGCAAGCACACGTGGGAAATGTAAATACAATATTATTTTTGTTAACGTTCATAATAATGAATACATCTTTATTTCAAAATACGTAGCTATTTAACTGATCTTTTCAAAAAACACCCCCATCCACAAAAACAAAGTAGTTATTTATTTCAACTGAAAAATTGACTTGCTTCATGGCTGTTGCCAGAGCACTCGAGCACGTTCTGGCTAGCGTGAGCGGACTTAGCAGATAACAAGATCTACAAAATATTTCATGCTAATAAAACATACCATAATTATGTTCGTTTTTATTATACATGGCGACTTACAGAGACTAGGGTGTGTGAACTATGCATCAGCTGCAGTGTCACTTACAGTTACATCTCACCTAAAAACGGAGCACAAGAAAGTTAAGTGACTTGCTCAGCGTCACACAATGAGTCAGTGGCTGAGGTGGGATATGTATTGGGGGACCTCCTGGTTACAAGCCCTTTATCTTTAACCACTGGACCACGCAGCCTAGTATAACAAAATCACACCCCAGATTTGACTCGCACCCACAATCCCTGGCATAGAAGGCCAGTGCCTTATCCATTAGGCCACAAGGGCTGACACGATAAACACAGTTGGTAATACTAAAGAAAGTGGGAACAATAGTATCGTGGTTTAATACATCATATCCAAGCCATCGTTGGTGTTCAAACACAGCAGAGTGTTACATTGGGAAAGGGCCGTACTTGTCAGTACGTATTTGACATTCATGTGGGAAGATTTAAGATCGTGAAGAAGTTTAAATATGCTGCGTATTTGCGCATTGGGAACCTTACATAATTAGGTTTTTGATTAATGCCACTTTCTTACGGACAGTAATCAAGGTGACGCTACAAGACCAGAGCCAATAAAGCAGTTATTTTCCTGTCATTTCATTACCATATTCTAGTGTGCTTGTTCAGAATATGCGGGAATCGTGAAAACATCTTGCCAATATGTGAACAAAGGCAGCATTCACTTTATTGATCACCATGTGGATTAACCGCTATTGGAAAACAGATGATTGTGTTAAAGATGTTAATAGATTTTTAATGTACACGTTTTAGAGCTAAACGTTTGTTGAGACAGTTCAAGCGCTGTAGCAGTGTTTAACTATTTCCTGGATGTTTGCCTTTGGTCTTACTCTAGAAAAAGTAATAATAATACCAAAAAGTAGGCAAAACCATGTTTTGAGAAACCGCATTTGGGAGAAAAACTAACAGTTTGGAAACACATTTGCAAAGGCATTGGATTCTATTGTGGTGTTTCCGAACTGTTGAACGTTTCTCATTACATGCAGGTTTACTGGCTTGACAAAAAGGCGATTGACGAAAAGAATGCTGTCTCGATAGAAAAATCGCGTCAAGCTGAAATAGCTCAGAGTTAGACTGTAACTGTCCCTGCTTCGATGCCGGGTTTTTGCAAACAGCACGACTAGGGTTATTTTTTCTTAATTCATTTTTTGAATTAAAAAAACAGCACATTTTTTCTTCAGTGTAATTGGAGGAAATAAAAACGTATTATAGTGCCATTTTCTAATGCGATAAAGAAATGCAAAAAGCATCATCTCTGCGTGGGCTTGAAACACCAAAATTTCGATTAACAGCCGAACGTGCTAACCGATTATGGAGTTTTATTAGATAACACCCTGGGAGCTCAACAGAACAGTGTGTATGCATAGAGCTAAAATGGAAACCAAATATATACGATTCAAATGGGAATCGTATTCAGATTTTAAGCACAAATTTGATAGACTTCACAGTGCAAAGGAGGAAGGCAGACAATGCAAATGACGCAACTGGCTCCTACTTTTTAAATCATACGAGAAACTTGAACCCAATTAAGCTTTTAACCGCCTGCAGTCTGGAATGAGTTTGAAATGTTGTTGTAACACCTCACTGGGCAACAGCAATTGCATTATATGAAAGCTCCTGTTTATTTGTCAGCGGCACAGCTACCGGTGCCACTCAGAGTTGGAGGGAGACGGTCGGCCACTTGCCCATAAAACAATACTTTCAGGGATCATTTCTATAGCGATTTGCCAGCGAAATGCGTTTATAAAGTGTTTGGACTCGCTATCCACGAGGAAGAGTGAGAGTGTTCGTTTTTGAGCGTGAAGAGGACAGTGAGTGTTGTTTTTTGGCCAACTGCTCCCTGTTGTTGATGACCGCTCCATGTTCCTTAGTGGGCTGGAGGAAGCGGACACGTTCTGAGTGGGTATCTTACCAAAAGGTACGCAAGACGAACTACAGTTGCAAAGCACTGCTGCTTTTTCGATGATTGATTAAAACTATCAATCTGACTGAAAACACGGATCACATTAATTGTGATCGGTTTGATACCAATAGGCTTACATGACAGGTATTGTGTATAGACAATGTCATATACACAGAAATGAACACGGACAGTGTTTTTTTTAAGGGCTGACTCATTTTAATGTTCGAGAGATCTGGGTGTACTGGAGAAATATACTGGATTTTTTCCATGTCGTAATTGTGCCGCCAGTGATAATGCGTTTGAAACTAGAGATAATGTGAGATAATGTCTGTTACTGGCGGATTGTTTACAAATGTACTCAATTATGTTACAACTTTTGTGTCTACGAAACATATCTGTAACATTTATGTAATGCCTGTGTGGCAATTTTAGATATTGAAGAAATTGAAAAGGGGAGGTTATTAAAAGTGAGAGCAAGGTTGGGTGGGACTGTATTTGTTTTTATTAATATTTATGCACCAAATAAAGGAAGGGAACGCATTTTAATTTTTAATAAATTAAAGCAAGCTCTTTTAAATATTGATGATGATGTGGTGGTGGTGGGAGGAGATTTTAACTGCACTATTGATTTTACAATGGATAGAAATAATGAGGAACCCAATCCCCAATCCTCAAGTGAATTAGCTGCAGTTTTTCAGTTCAGTGGCCTGGTTGATGTCTGGAGGTGTCTGCACCCCAATGCAAGACAGTACACCTGGTCTCATTGTCGCGCACAACAAATATATAGAGCCAGGTTAGACCGCTTCTACACATCACACACACATTTGAATAAATTCATTAAAGCCAATATCATCCCCAGTAGCCTCTCTGACCACCACTGCCTGTTAGTTACAGTAATACTCACCACTGACTCTCACAGCACCTCCTACTGGTATTTTAATTTAAAGCTATTACAGGACACACTTTTTGTAAAACAATTTAATGATTTTTGGAACATTTGGAAAAAAGAAAAAACGAATTATAAAAATATTAGGCAGTGGTGGGACATTGGCAAAACGCAGATTAAAATCTTTTGCCAGCAGTACACACTCAATTCAACCGGGTCACTGAACGCTGCAGTGAGAGAGCTGGAGTTGAAAATTCTCCAGTTAGAGAGCAGCCTGGACACAGACCACCAGGAGCAGACCCTGCAAACGCTGAGGGAGCAGAAACACATGCTGGTGCGCTCTCGCTTCATGGAGCTTAAAGACATGGACACCCCCTCCAGTTTCTTTTTTGGCTTGGAGAGGAGGAGAGCAGACAGCCGGAAGATGCACTGCGTCCGGACGCCTTGCGGCAGGGAGCTGTACAGCCGGGAGGAGATCAGCAGGGAGGCAGTAAAATTCTATTCTGAACTATACAGCAAAGAGCCTTGTGAGCAGAAGGATACAGACCTGCTGCTCCAGGATTTGCCCACCCTGAGCGAGGAAGAACAGAACCAATTAGACAAGCCACTAACATATCAGGAGCTGACCACTGCTGTTACACAGCTTTCAAATGGAAAAGCTCCTGGCATTGATGGACTGCCCACTGAATTTTTTAAAAATTTCTGGACTGTGATTGGTGAGGACTTTTTGCAGGTGCTGGGAGAGAGCCTCCGAGATAAAGAACTGCCCCTCAGCTGCAGGAGGGCAGTAATCACACTACTGCCGAAGAAAGGAGACCTGTGTTTACTCAAAAACTGGAGACCTGTTTCGCTTTTATGTTCTGATTTTAAAATTATTTCAAAATGTCTGGCAAATAGACTAAAAATGTGTATAGGAGCTGTAATACACACGGACCAAACTTACTGCATACCGGGACGTTCCATTTTTGATAATTTGTTTTTAATTCGAGACTTTTTATCAATGGCTAAGACATGTGATTTGAATGTTGGGCTGGTTTCTTTAGATCAGGAGAAAGCGTTTGACAGGGTCGACCACACATACCTTTTTAAAACCCTGGAAGCCTTCGGGTTTGGCCCTGTTTTTATTTCTTATATCCAGCTTTTATATTGGAATGTTTTTAGCATTTTAAAGATTAACAATGGGCTGAGTCAGCCCTTCCCAGTGTGCAGGGGTATTAGGCAGGGCTGCTCCCTGTCTGGAATGCTTTATTCACTGGCCATAGAGCCCCTGCTGCACCTGCTGAGGGGCCGGCTGGTTGGCTGGGCAGTGCCCTCCTCACCCTCCTCTGTCGCAGTGAAGGTGTCCGCTTATGCAGACGATGTGAACGTTTTTGTGTGCAGTGACGGAGACATCAAGGCACTACAGCAGAGCCTGCACACATTCCAAGGAGCCTCTACAGCAAGAGTTAACTGGGCAAAGTGTGACACCTTCCTGTCAGGCAGTTGGCATGATTGCACCCCCCCTGTCCTGCCTGAGGCACTGAGATGGGACAGGACAGGTATAAAAGTGCTGGGGGTGTTTTTTGGAGTGGAGATATATATGCAGAAAAATTGGGAGGGCCTAGTGGATAGGGTGAGGGGGCGGCTGCAGAGATGGAGGGGACTGCTGGCCCAGCTGTCCTTTAGGGGAAGGGTCCTGGTGATTAATAATCTGGTGGCCTCCATGCTGTGGCACAGGCTGGTGTGTCTGGACCCTCCCCGGGGCATGGTGCAGGAGATCCAAAGAATACTGCTGGAGTTTTTCTGGAGCGGGAGAAATTGGCTGAGGCCAGCGGTCCTGTATCTCCCCACTGATGAAGGGGGGCAGGGGTTGGTCTGCATTGCCAGCAGGGTGGCAGCCTTCAGACTGCAGGCGGTTCAGAGGCTCCTGTACGCTGGGGAGGAGGCTCATTGGAAGAGGCTAGCTTGTTTTTTCCTCAGCAGAGTAGGGGGGCTGTGGATAGACAAACACCTGTTTTTAATTGAGAGTGCCAGACTAGCTAAAGTAGGTCTCTCTTCTTTTTACTTGAGTGTTTTAGATGCCTGGAGGGCAGTGAGGGTGGCGAGAGATGAGGGGTCCCTGACAGGCAGGATCCTGTTGGAGGAGCCCCTATTTTTCAATCCGCTCTTCCCTGTACGTTTCTTTCAGTCAATGACGCTCTGTGCCAGCTTTGTGAGGGTAGGAGTGACCAGGCTGAGACATCTTATCAACTTTGAGCTCTCCTGCTGGCTGACTGCTACACAGCTGGCTGGGCGGCTGGGCTGGCACTCTGAGAGACTGGCAGAGAAAATGGTCAGTGAACTGAGAAGTTGTCTTTCCCCCGAGCTCAGGGAGGCTGTGAGAGAGGAGATGTCCAGCGGCACTGGGCAGAGACAAGACTTCATCTTTCCAGGGCTGCTAGTGTGTCCAGCAGTAGGTGAAGGAGAGGAGGGTGTAGGAAACGAGGGAATGTTATTAAACCTAGACACAGTTAAAGATCTAACTCTTCATACAGCAGAGAGTAAGAAGATCTACCAAATTTGTGTGAAGGCATCACATTCCCACCAGTTGAGGGGGTTGGTGGATTCAAGATGGAGGGCATGTCTGGAGGTAAAGGAGGGGTGCAGGCCAGTATGGAGGGTACTGTATAAACTGCCCCTCACCAAGAGAGCGGGGGACCTGCAGTGGAGGATCCTGCACTGTATTGTGTCCACCGGCAGGTTTCTCCACAGAGTTGATGCTAGCATTAGCTCAGAGTGCTGTTTCTGCTCTGCAGAGGAAACAGTGTTTCACATGTATAGTGAGTGTGTCAGGCTAGGACCACTCTTCCATCTCCTACAGGAGCTCCTGCAGGGCCTAGGCGAGGAGTTCACAAAAGAGCTTTTTATCTTTGGGGTTCCCTACAGTTTTAAAAAGAGAAACAGGTGTGTTTTAATTAATTTTATAATGGGTCAGGCAAAATTGGCCATTTTAAAATCCAGAAAGAACAGTATCTCTGGCGCCGGGCTGACTGATGTTGTGTTGCAGTTCAGGGTTATGGTGGTCAGCCGGATAAGAGTGGATTTTGAATTTTTTAAACTAAATAATAACCCGGAGGACTTCCAGGAGAGGTGGTGTGTGGGAGACGCCTTGTGTGCTGTGAGTGAGGAGGGGGAGCTCCAGTTTTTGTTCTAGTTTTAATTTTATTTTTTATTGTTTTACAGTGTTTTTATTAATTTTGGCTTTAATCTGTTTTTAACAGAAAGAAAACACTGTGTTTTTTTAATTGATTTTTTATGATCCTTTTATATTGGTAAAATCTATTTTTAAGGAGAACATGATGTATTTTAGGATTTTTTAATATTGCTAAATCTTAATTTTGTTATGTTTTACCTTTATTGAGTTTTAATGGATTTTTTTTGAATGTTAAATAAAGGATCTTAAAAGCCTTTCTTTCTTTCTTTCTTTCTTTCTTTCTTTCTTTCTTTCTCTCTCTCTCTCTCTTTTGCTCTTTCTTTCTTTCTTTCTTTCTTTCTTTCTTTCTTTCTTTCTCTCTTTCTTTCTTTGTTTGTTTCTTTCTCTCTTTCTTTCTCTCTTTCTTTTTTCTCTCTTTCTCTCTTTCTTTCTTTCTCTCTTTCTTTGTTTGTTTCTTTCTCTCTTTCTTTCTCTCTTTCTTTTTTTTCTCTCTTTCTCTCTTTCTTTCTCTCTTTCTTTGTTTGTTTCTTTCTCTCTTTCTTTCTCTCTTTCTTTCTTTGTTTGTTTCTTTCTCTCTTTCTTTCTTTCTTTCTCTCTCTCTCTCTTTCTTTCTTTCTTTCTTTCTTTCTTTCTTTCTTTCTTTCTTTCATTCCTTACCCAGCGCTCTCTTGTTCTCCAGTGCTCCTTCCTGCTCCTCTGAATCTTCCAAAGTGTTGCTGAGATCTGTAAACACAGGCTGTGGTTACATTTTTAATGAGAGCAGTCCTGTGTTGTATCCAGTGCTATGAAAGGAATGACAGCATGGAATGGAGAATGCAAACGGACCGATTAGGAAATTTTTTTTTAATATTGCTAAATCTTAATTTTGTTATGTTTTACCTTTATTGAGTTTTAATGGATTTTTTTGGAATGTTAAATAAAGGATCTTAAAAGCCTTTCTTTCTTTCTTTCTTTCTTTCTTTCTTTCTTTCTTTCTTTCTTTCTTTCTTTCTTTCTCTCTCTTTTGCTCTTTCTTTCTTTCTTTCTTTCTTTCTCTCTTTCTTTCTTTGTTTCTTTCTCTCTTTCTTTCTCTCTTTCTTTTTTTCTCTTTCTCTCTTTCTTTCTCTCTTTCTTTGTTTGTTTCTTTCTCTCTTTCTTTCTTTCTTTCTCTCTTTCTTTGTTTGTTTGTTTCTTTCTTTCTCTTTCTTTCTTTCTTTCTCTTTCTTTCTCTCTCTTTCTTTCTTTCTTTCTTTCTTTCTTTCTTTCTTTCTTTCTTTCTTTCTTTCATTCCTTACCCAGCGCTCTCTTGTTCTCCAGTGCTCCTTCCTGCTCCTCTGAATCTTCCAAAGTGTTGCTGAGATCTGTAAACACAGGCTGTGGTTACATTTTTAATGAGAGCAGTCCTGTGTTGTATCCAGTGCTATGAAAGGAATGACAGCATGGAATGGAGAATGCAAACGGACCGATTAGGAAAACTGGGATTTTTTAAAATTTTATTAAGATTTTTGTATCTGTACTGAAAACATGTAATTATGGTCATACAATTCTGTACTTTTGTTAATAACTGCAACAGTGTAGAACAGTTGAATTAATATTATATAAATAAACCACTTTAAAGTGCCACATATTATATAAGGCAAGGAATTGTAATAAATCAACTTGCAGTAAACAGTTTGCATTTTTAATATCTCTTAAATAAATTATTATATTAAATCTGCTGTATAAAAAGTGGTTTGAATATTAGCACAATAAATGAAAGAGCAGGTCTATATGTTTCAAGGATGTGTATATTTTGTGAAAAAGGTAAATCAAACTGAATGAACATTTTAAAATCTCAGTGTATTTTATACACACCCTGCAATGGTTTATTGAAGAGATGAGCAGGAGGCAAGATCGACTCGAAGGGAAATTTCAAATGCAAACCTTGATTTGTCCCCCCCCCCCAATATATTTAAATATTTACTGTTGATGACTGTTTCATTTCTAATAAGTTCTTATAAATGATAAGAAACGACGAGTTGATTTGGCTATTCACGTGGATAAGCCACAGCTGCATTTTACAGTACCAGGGAATCCTTCTGGTCTGAAGCAGCCTCTTAATAAGGGGTCCCCATGGTGGGAGGTGGTTGATGCAACACATGGGAGTTTTCAAGTTCTCTAAATGCTGTTTCTTATTCTAGTGGAGTACAGGCTCATCAAATCAATCCCCAAGACAAGTAGACAAACCTCTGTGTTGAGAATATAGGACTGAGTTCTGGAAGAATGGATCTTACCCAGTTCTCTCTTGCTGGCCTGGTAATCATCATCTCCCAGCTCAAGGAGGCTCCTTGCATCTGCACACAGAGGAAATGGAGGGGGTGGAATCATTCTTTTAAATGGCAATGTACAAATTAAGAACAAAGAAGGATATTCTTATGGTAAGTTGATTATTCAATGATGCAGCATTGAGGAAAAGCCTGCCTTCTCCACTATGTTATCTCATGGAATACTGTCTGCTATCTCCCTACCCTTCTGTTATTCTGATGAAAGTCAGTCAATGCCATCTCTTCCCCCATTTATTTTAGGTTGAAGGCAATCAATGCAATCCCTCCCTCCCTCCCCATGTTACTCAGGAGAAAGGCAGTCTTACCAGCCCCTGACAGAAGACATGCTGTCAGGACGGAGAGGAGAATGGTTCTTGTAGTCCAGGGTTTCATCTTGACTAGGTGCTGATGCTGCTTTTCCACTCTTCAGCTGCTCTGGTCCCTCCACCCTGCTCTGTTTTATACCCTCTCCCAGGCAAATGCACTCCTTCACCACTAAACCCTCATCAAGGACCCTTTCTTTCTCTACACTGTGATACTGTGTGATGTCCTCCTCTTCCAAATTTCCATACTTCACTTGAAAACTATTTCCTCTATACCCTATGATCCAAATCTATTGACACAGTGTCAGTGATCTCCATTGTTCTCTTAACACAGTGCAGGATCAGTGAAACATTTCACAAATGTATTACCAAGTCTCTTTTTAGAAGGAAAAAAGTAGGATTGAAATACACAGTGGGTGTGAGAGAAAGACCTTGGTGTTGTGATAGACTCATTTCTACCAGCAACAGGGATGCAATCATAAAGATGAAGACTAATCCCGGGGCTTAAAGGAACGAGCTGTGAAGAGGGTAATGAATTTGTTTAGCTTGAATACAGAGCAATTAGGCGGACTTGACTGAAGTCTTTAAAAACTTGAAAGGTGTTGACAAAGTTTACCCAAACTAATACCTCAAGCATAGCACTGACACCAGGGTCAGAGGGCACTGTTGGAAATTAAGTGTGGATAGCTATAGGACGGAGGGTAGGAGACACCTTCTCACAGAGTGTGGTGAGGGGATGGAATGGGTTACCAAGTCATGTTGTTAGGGCTGGGATCCTTTAAGACCCGACTTAACAGGTTTGTGATCAATCAGCTGCTGCACTGATGGGCCGAATGTCCTCCCTGGTTCTGTGTTCTGAATTCTGGATCTCCAGTGTGCTGGCATTGATTGGTAACTCCTCTCCAGAGTCAGTTGTTTTCCTTGTACACTCAACCAACCCTAAATATGCTGAGAGAACAGTTGAGGGAACTAAATCAATTCAGTCTGGAACAAAAAAAAGACTAGAGGAGACTAAACAGCTTTTAAAAAGTTGGAGTTAATTGTAGTCACTCTTTTAAGCACAGCAGAGAGACCAGGACTAGAGTACACAGTTATAAACTGAGTGGAGACAGACTTAGGACAGAGGTTAGGAGACACATCTTCTCACAGTAAGTTACTTAACCTCCTTGTGCTCCGTCCTTCGGATGAGATGTAAAACCGAGGTCCTATTGGAAGTGACTCTGCAGCAGAAATTGTTGGTGTATAGTTCATTCCCTAGTCTGTGTAGTTGCTTTGGATAACAGCGTCTGCTAATTGACACATTTATTATTACACCCAGAGTCAAAAAGGGCTCGGGTTGACGTGCTCCTCCGACTGGGCAACATCCCTTGCAGTGGAGTTAACAAACAATCAACAGACAAGGGAACTGAATCTATTTAGCCTGGAACAAAGAAGGATTAGAGAAGACACTTCTCACAGAGTTGGGAGTGTTTGAAATGGGTCACTAGAATGGTGCTGCTGCAGAGTCATTAGGATGTCTTTAAAAGCCAACTAGATGAAAGCCAGGGATCAGTCAGCTACTAGAAAAGTATTGATGCATTAAATTCCCTGATTTTGTTCATAACTTTTCTTATATTATTAAATCAATGCCCTATTGTAAGTGACTCTGCATATAATGCACAGTTCACAGCCTACCTCTGTAAAGCACTGTGAGATGGTGGTCCACTATGAAAGGTGCTATATAAAAATAAAGATATTATTATTATATTATTACAAGCTAAAAAGATTATTATTTATTTATTTCTTAGCAGACGCCCTTATCCGTCTTACAACATTTGGAATTCAAAGAGAAAGAATAAATATGGTGTTTAACTTGTAATGCAATATATGAACATGTGAGCCTCCACACCTTGCATTACACTCAAATGCAGGTGCATAAGCTTCTATATGAAACCAAAGGAGTAACTGCACCTGCACAGAAAACAGCACATACTCAAGTATAAGCGCATGTGTCAATTCCTAGTGAGTATACGGTAATAAAACTAAACCTGATCTCACTGCTAAACATTACTACATTACTAGCTTCAATAGTTCCTTTCAACAAACCTCTCCCAATTCCAATAATATGACATTATTAGTACATAAATAGGTTACTTTTTAATTAACCAACCATTAAGAACACAATGAACAATGTTTGATAGTTTTAATGAGCTCGTTGCTAACAGTTACTAGACTAAACAAGCAGCACTTCAAATGAAGCCTGACCACTGCTCCCACTGAACACCTGATTGTGCATTTCAAAGGAACTTTGATGGATATCATATCACTGATGCATGTGCTGAAATATGGAAATATAAAAAGCAAATGTGTCACCAGTAGTTCAATTGCTTTTTGAGTAATGGCTTCTTGCTTCCCACCCATCCATACAGGCCAGCTTTGTATAGGGACTGGCTTATTGCTGATGTGTGAATGCTGACTCCCACCTTAGACACAGAACTTTGCAGATCTCTCAAGGTCATTGGTGGCTTCAGTGACATCCCGAACCAGTTTCCTGCTTGTTCAGCTGCTCAGTTTGGGAGGGCGACCTGATCTCGGTAGTGTCTGGGTGGTATGATGCATCTTCCACTTCTTAATGATGGCCTTCACTGTGCTGAGAGGGATAATTAGAGCCTTTGAAATGTTCTTGTACCCTTCTCTGTGCCTCTCTACCACTTTATCCCTGACTTGTTTCGAAAGCTCCTTGGTCTTCATGGTTGCTTTGTTGGTTCACTATGTGAGTTGCAGCTTGAAAGTCTTTATATGCCTGAATGTAATTATCTACAAGTTAAACCACTTTGAGTACATACAAGCTAAAACTATTTCACTAATTTTGTGACCTTTAACTTTATCAATGTGGAGTAGTTTGTGTAGATTCTACATGTAAAGTCTAATTTGAAAGCGTCGTGGAGTACGCTCAGGTGCCAACAAAATGTGAAAACTTTGCAGGGGGGTGAATACTTCTGCAAACCACTGGAATTGCTTAATAAATATGTCTTGTGCAAAATGCTTTTACGGGTTCCCATTCGCTCAGTTTATTTTACTTGAGAAAACCTGGCTTTCATCAGACGTCATGTAAATGAAGGGGAAAGGTGGGGGTTGCTATATAAATTAGCCATGTGTAAAGTTCTTGTGCTGTTTTCACAGATGGCTCATGAAAATGTTGTTTCCATGCACAGAGAACTGGTACACGAGAGAATCTAAGCTGATGTAATAAAGCTGTGATTTCTAAATACCTTGTGCCTGTTTGTTTAATAGAGTCCCCCAGAGAGAGAGGGGAGTATTCAACACATCAGGAGCAGAAATCACCTTGTTAAGAAGCAATGGTATGCAGCCCATTAAAGTGCTAAAAGGTCTCTGGCGCACCCTGCTGGAAACAGTATTGATTTTACACTTCAAGCTGCCCGCATGATAACTGTGGTATACTGTGCTGCGTCTTGAGGTACCGCAGATTCACCATGGTATCAGGGAAGATTCCACACAACACACTGCAAGAGGCTGAGCAATGCAGGAGGAAAAAGAGAAACTTGCACTCATGATAACAATCTATTTAATATATTACTAATGTGATGTAACACAATCAGAATGCTCAACAACATGATGAACACAGATTTTGGTGAGTTTTTGATCTGAACAGATTGTGATTAGGGGTGACCCTATTTATCAAGCAAGTTTATTCTTTTGTTTTCAGTTAATATTTCTGTATTTAGTAGAATGCACTCCTGTTGTTTAGGTGTCCCCAAGTGTCTGCATTTCTGAGAATGTTCTCAAGTCCTGTAAGAGCCTGCAACTGACTTAACTTCTTCACACTAAGTGCAGGGATAGGATTACACATATGTGTGAATGTTATAGTGTCTTGTGCGGTTTCCTAACTGACTGAATCTCTTCCCACAAACAGCACAGTGATAACGTTTCTCTCCTGTGTGAATGCGCTGGTGCCTTTTAAGGGATCCTAAGTCACTGAATATCTTCCCACACTCAGTACAGTGATAAGGTTTCTCTCCTATGTGAATGTGCTGGTGTGAATGAAGATTTCCTAACTGTGTAAAACTCTTATCACTGGTCTGTATGTGGGAAGGTTTCTCTCCTGTGTGAACGCGCTGGTGTCTTTTAAGCAGTGATATATGATTGAAACTCTTCCCACAATCAGCCCAGGAACACGGAGTCCCTCCTGTGGGATTTCCCTTGTGAGTTTCAGGAGTGTCTAATTGACAGGAACTCTTCCCACCTTTAATAGAATGAGGCAAGGTCTTCAAGTTGCCCTGGGTTTCAGAATTTTTAAAACATACAGAATGTGGCGTCTCTGTACTCTCCACAGTAAGTGGGTGTCTGTCTTGTAAGGAAGGGATTGTAACTGAGTGAGTTCTCAATGTCTTCACATATTCTTCTTGGGGTGTTGTTTCTCTGTGCTTCTTGCACTGTGGTTTGCCTCTAGAAGAGTTTTTGCACTGGGGTGATAGAGTGGAGTCGTGTTCTCCTTCAACTACTTTAGAAGCTAAAGAAAGAAAGAGAAGAGAGACAAAGGTTACTGTACAGCATTCTTCCACATGCACTGTTCTGAACACAAGTGAATGAGCAGCTCAGTGATTGGTTGCTTGAGATGAGGTGGATTCATTCACCAGTTAGTGTCCCGCAAGTTTCAGTCACAGCAAAAATGATGTCAACATGTCAGCCAAGTGGAAAATGAAAAACATGCTTTTTTTAATGTTTAAAATGGAATATTTTAAATCGAGCCAACAGAGCATCATGAAAAATCCTATTTAGTACCTGCATTTTGATAGTACTGCAATGTATCTAATATTTAATTTGTTTTTTGATAATTAATAATTAATATAGAAATTATCTGTTGAGCTGGTCTGCTGTACAGAACACCTCCACACACATTCTTACTGTACTGTGACAATAATAACACAGCAATGCTTACTGTGAGACACACAAAAGTGAAATGTGGCATTGCGAGCAAACATTACAGTCCTCGGGATAGTTGCAGTGAGATGAGCGTTTAAAAATGATATTGTATTTGCATAAAGTGTAAGAAATAAAATAAGACTCATGTTGGTGATCCTGCTGCATACATTCTCCACAGAAATTCTCTACTGAAATGTTTCTTCTGGTGACGCTGAGCAACCCGACTGGATTTGGCATCACCCAGTGATGGGACATGTGATCCCTGCAGCTCTGTAAAGCTGTGGGAGCAGAACTGCAAACAGCCTACCAGGAATGAGGAAAGGCAAAGATCTAACACAGGGGTGTCCATCCAGACACAGGAGTATCACTTTATATAACTGAACCTGTTCAATGTGGAGTGGAATGGCCTCCAGGAGCGTGATTGGACACCGCTGATCTCACAGCATTCTAAAGAGGCATGGCAGCGGCTGCACATCTAGCAGGTGCCTCAGAAGCAAGCACAGTGATGTCCTTGTTGACATAGTGGTTGGGCAGCTCCCCTTGGTTAAAATATGAATCTCAAGCACACTGCTGGTGTTCAGTACCAGTTTCTGCAGGATGAATAGGCAGCTCAATGCTGCTTGTTTTGTAGGATTACCTCTAAATCCCAGTTCACATTGAGATGGAGAGTCATCACACAGGTTGGATCCCAGCTTCTTGTTCTCCTCAAGTGTACAGACATGATTTTCATGAGGAAGTTCCTCTGCGATGGGGACACATTCCTGCTCTATGAATTCCTCTTTAATAGGAACACATTCCTGTTGAGGGACCTCTTCATCTTTAACACATGCCAGCTCTGTAACCTGCATTAGACTTGCACAGCACTCCTGCTTCTATCTTTGGCCCTTCCTGTGCTTCAGATTCAGGGATAGCGTGGATCTCTTTGGGATCTGTGGGAAACAAAACTGTATACAATTAGATCTCTTACTTACCAGCTAGGTTTGTTAGTTGCTTTGATCAGGGATTTAAAGTTACTGTTCCTCAGTTATTTCGTATAGGGGTGAGCCGGTATAATTGTTTGGTGTTTTAGGTACATGATGGCATTGATACCATTCCTGTTATTCTAAATTGCAATTATCGGTTAACGCTGTGTTTGTGTTCCTATGAACAAAGTGAAGGAAAAGGCATTTTCATATGCACATCTTTTTATTCTACGTCCTGTACAAGACTCAGTGCTGCTGGTCTTTCTCACCTCCTGTAGCCTCACACTGGAGCATTGCATCCACTTCTACCTCCCTGTCAATCACCATCATGACCGCCGTTCTGCCTTTGCATTGTTCTAATGCAAACATCCATTTCTCTACTGCAAACATGCTTAGAAACCAAGCCTGGAGACTTGCAGTCTTAGCAAAGTGTCTGAGGAATGTCTTTTTGTTACCTGATCCTGTATTGTGAGAACGGTTTTGAAGGAAACGGTCAATGAAGGATGCAAGTTTCAATGTGTCAAATACAATTAGCAGACAAGCGACTGCAGCAGGATAGCCTGCTTATTCTCAAAGCAGTTTCATTTAAACAGGTGATTTACACAACTCAAACTTTTTCAAGTGCAGCAATATGTTTTTTGTACAAACTCCACCTGTGTAATAATCATTAGGCACAACATTGGAAGCTTACTTGAGCAACGTCACATGACCTGTATATATAAATCCAATAACATCCCTTGTAGTATTAAAATACATTTGTAATGGTGTGGCTCTCCCTATTGTATGTATCCTGTGCAAACTCATCTCTGCTCTTAAATAATAACCTGTATTAGTAAATGTTTATAAGCAATATGAGCGACCGTTTCCTAATTCTGCTTACCATCAGCTGAACAAAGTGCTTTATTTAGAGACTCAATCTAGAGACTCAATAAAATGATACAATTCAGTTGACACCTTACTGTGTTGTATTTACTTCCTCCAACTTCAACCCTTAATTGAACTTGTGGAACCACTCGGGTCCAAAATCTTACACCGGGTTGGTGCAGGCAAGGTGCTGCTGCTGCCCCCTTTATTCACACAGTGAGGTCTGGAAAGATCGTGTAAATGTGTGTGTGTGGAACAAGAAGGAAACAGGACTAAAGCAAAAGAACGAGCAGCGAATGAGCCGCGACTGTACCAAAGACAAACTCAACAGCACTGGAGCGGAATACAATGAAACCATTTATCTAAAAATAGATTCGCAGTCAAACAGTTCAATCAAACACTGAAACCCGATGTGCTGCTGCCTGTATGTTGATATTAAATCACAAATCATTATTCTAACCCTCTGCAATATGGTCTGTGACTGTCTCAGTGGGACTCTATACAAGACATCACTTTACCAGAAGGATACCATTGAAGCCTCCTAAATTAGACTGGTTAAGATTTACCAATCTAGTACTTTCTAGAATACCTATTTAAATATATAAAATAATACAATGCCTCGATTTGACTCTTTATAACCAATATCAGGACAGAGCTGTGCTTATTATAATCAAACACTTTAAAACGTGTCTTAAGAGAAATTCTAACCAAGATCTTTCCAATAGAAGGTGGTTTAAGGTGTTTGATTGACCAAGCAATACCACACAATAAAATCAATCTTACCTTGAAATATTAAAGGTTGTTTAATGTCTGCATCTGCAGCGTTTATACACCCTCGCACAGCTTTCAGCTCGCTCTCTGATATTTCCAATCTCAGCTTCAGACTTTCATTCTCTTTCTCCTTTTTTTCCATTTCCGCTGTGAATTCAGTGAATTTGCTGCCGACAGCTTTAGTAATCGCGCACAAGACGGTGTGTAGAGCCGCTTTCACTGCGTGCTCGATGGTAGAGGCGAGCTCGTCTTGAAAGAGCGACACGGACACACTGACGCGTCCATCTTCACTGGTTTGAGTTTCACACTGGTCTAGCGGAATCCTCTTTTCATTTAGAAACGCCGCCTGCGGTTTGTATTTAGTAATATTTATTTTGTACTGTAGCCTCCCCATTCAAATATATTCATCACTTCTTCTGGTGTGATAAAGAAAGAACACAAACAACATGCTTTGCAAGGAGTAACTTTACTTTGGTCTTTCAGAATCGCGCAGAGCTCTGCTGGAGCTTCAACGCGTTTGTTTCTCAGTAAATCATCTCATTGAAAAGCTCGACTTGTCTGTAGCTGCGACTGACGCGCTCCGCTCTGTGTGTGAAATTCAACACAGAAAATGGATGCTTTCCTTTTCACGGAACTCCGTGCAGGTAATAAACAAACACAAAAATCACTAATTATTAGAAAACATTTAATCCCAGCCTAAATATTTTAAACAGCAGGAGACAGCGTGTTGTAAAATCATCACTGACTGCAGCCACCTCTCCACACATGAACAAAACAAACCTCTCTATTTCCTGAACTGAAATGAAAGCGTCACCAGCAGAAGGCGGGTCTGGTTGGACCCATCGCGTATTATTGGCTGTAGAAACACTCTATCCCCAGCATGTGAGCCTGATTGGCTGGCCTCCCTGTCGGAGGCGGTTATGAAACTGGATGCCAGAGTTCGCCATGTTGGCTCTTTCACTGCTGTGTTCAATGTGATGCATTCAGGCGCGTTAAGTAAGTGAGCCGCTCAGAAAGCACACGGAGCTGAATTTAAATGACTTAACGCTCTGCTACAGGAGAGCGCTGAGCGACTTTTAAAAATGGAGAATAATAATGATTTGCTTGTTTGTGTTTCTGAGGTGATGGTTGATGAAATGGCCCCGTGTGAAGTTACTGTCCCCTGCTGGACCTCGCTGAGTTCGGCGCTCTGTTTGGACTGAACCTCATATCTGTCTGTGTTTAATACCGACAATACCGACGTTAATAATGAACATTATGAATAATATTAATACTACAAGCCTAATAATAATACATTAATAACTATAAAACAGCTCTACATTTAAAAAGAAAAATGAAATTAAATGATACAAATTCGAAAACAACCATTTTTACATTATTGTCTACATGCATCATCTCAAATAATTACAATGTCATTTATCAGACCCTTCGGCGTTGTCTTTTGAAGAATTAAACCTGCCAGATCGAACGCAGGCTAACATTCAATCAATCAATCAATCAATTAATTATTAATATTTCTATAGCGCATGATATGCGCTTCACAAAATCTACTTAAAAACAAGAAAATATCTAATTGTAAGCCTGGTCGAACAAAATAAGTCTTCAGTGTAATTTTAAACAAAGAGCGCTTTCCAGGATTTAAGATGCTTTAGAGAGACAGAATATTGGAATTGGCAGCCGAAACTGGGCGATAAAACTGCCTGTGATCAAAGTGGGCAAAAAAGTTGCATACTTTTCATACCGTATTTGGTAGAAAAGAAAACGGATCATCTCTGATTTGCAACGTTTCCATGGTTTGGCCCGGCCGCTGCCGTGTGGCTGGTTAAAACGATGAGTTCAGTTTTTTTTTTTCTGCTGCTTGGTAATTCATTCATGAGACAGCTGTAGCAGAGTGGCGCAGCGGAAGCGTGCTGGGCCCATAACCCAGAGGTCGATGGATCGAAACCATCCTCTGCTAGCTTGTTTTTCTTCTGTTAGCAAAGTAGTTTTTTTCTAAAATATTAACTGAAGGCAATTAATTAATATTACATTTCGCAATCAAGGATGATATAATGCGCAAGGATACTTGTCCATCATAAGAGCTGAAATAAATTATAGCGCTTTGAGATTATATGTTACTAGCGGATTGTTTAGAAATGTACCTAATTATATTACAACTGTTCTAAAAAAAGAATGTTAACTCGAAAAAATTAGCCTTGTCAAGCTGAAATAGCTCAGCTGTGAGAGCGTTAGACTGAAGAGCTAAAGGTTCCTGGTTTGATCCCGGGTTTCGGCAAACAGCAAGAATATTTTTGTTTTGTATTATTTTGAACTAAAAAACAGAGCACATTTTTTTCTTCAGTGTAATCGGAAGAAATAACAACGTATCAGAGTGCCATTTTCTAATGTGATTAAGAAATGCAAAAAGCATCGTCCCTGGGTGGGCTTGAACCACCAACCTTTCGGTTAACAGCCGAACGCGCTAACCGATTGCGCCACAGAGACCATCCTGCTCAGCCAAAACTGAGACCACATCTAAGAAGAAAGCAACACTGGACGAAAGTCTAATCTCAATTACATGTATGCAAACCAATGCAAGCAAACTTCAAGCCATTTATATTTATTCCCAAATAACACAAACTCTTCAATTGCTAAAAAATATTTAAAAAATCTCCCTTTGTGCTTCTCGGAAGGCATACGATGGAGGGCGCACTGCAGTTTTTCAGTCTGGGGAATATTACAAATCAGCAGACTATGCTTTAAAATACACATGTAGGGTGGGCGTCTCTGTTACAAAGAATTGTCACACTTTGTATTTATCTCCATAATGCGTTGGGACTAAATACGCAGAAACATTAAAACTATTTGGAGAACGCGGGCATCGATCCCGCTACTTCTTGCATGCTAAGCGAGCGCTCTACCATTTGAGCTAATTCCCCTTGAATTGAGCATGTGATTCTCATAGGCTACATCGCAGCTTGATACGAGCAATTCAGATTGACTAGTCTGCCAATTGCAAATTCAAAAAATAAATAAATAAAATAAAAGGCAAATATTTCGACGAGAGGTATGCTTTCAATTTCTTCAAAAAGTAGTCTCAGCTCGTTGATTCAGTCGCTTTAAAATCCACCTCTGTGTCCCGATGCAGCAGCGCAGTGTGTTGTGGCTCGAGCTTGTTTGACGAGGCAGGCAATGCAAAAATGCCAAAACTTGCTTTTGTATCACATGACAAACTTAAGGTATGCTTTAACGACTTGGCTGTCTCAAGTTAGTTTGTATTGTTAATGGAACACCTCGTTGTTGCCCAGTCATTGTTTCATATGAAGTAGAGCTTGCCAGCTGGGGGTGACGGTCTGCAAATAAAAGTTAAGACTATATTTTCAAGGATCATTTCTAGAGTGAAACATGTTTTGAAGGGATTGGTCTCGGTATCCTATAGCGCCCCATATGCGCTTCACAAACTCTACTTAAAAACAAGAAAATATCTAATTGTAAGCCTGGTCGAACAAAATAAGTCTTCTGTGTAATTTTAAACAAAGAGTGCTTTCCACGATTTAAGATGCTTTAGAGACTGAATGTTGGAATTGACCGCCGAAACTGGGCGATAAAACTGCCTGTGATCAAAGTTGCATACTTTGCATACCTTTTTTGGGAGAAAAGAAAACGGATCATCTCTGATTTGCAACGTTTCCATGGTTTGGCCCGGCCACTGCCGTGAGACTGGTTAAAACGATGAGTTCAGTTTTTTTTTTTTTCTGCTGCTTGGTAATTCAGTCATGAGACAGCTGTAGCAGAGTGGCGCAGCGGAAGCGTGCTGGGCCCATAACCCAGAGGTCGATGGATCGAAACCATCCTCTGCTAGCTTGTTTTTCTTCTGTTAGCAAAGTAGTTTTTCTAAAATATTAACTGAAGGCAATTAATTAATGTTACATTTCGCAATCAAGGATGATATAATGCGCAAGGATACTTGTCTTTCATAAGAGCTGAAATAAATTATAGCGCTTTGAGATTATATATGTTACTAGAGGATTGTTTAGAAATGTACTTAAATGATAGCCTTTAGGTGTAATTCGGGGGATGCCGTAGAGGGCTCTCTCCCGCTTTGCGCTGCTTTTTTCTTATCCTAAATCCTTTTCTTTAGTCAGTCTTTCCTTCCCTCCGTGGCGTCCTGCCCGGTAACGTCCGCGATCTCTTCCGGGTGGAAGCTGATCCCAGTTCAGCCTCATTTAGTATTTCCAGCCAATCACACAATGCAGCGCTCGCCTCGTCATTTTTTAGGGCAGGGCCAGCGCTGCTCCACGTATGTTATTGGCTGCCCCTCCTGTCTATCTCTCTCTCTTTTTCTACTTTAACCCAGCACTATTTCCGCTTCCTTGTCTGTGTTGGTTTTTTGTTCGTTTCTTTCACTGCAGGCCATTTCTCTGCTCAGCGCTCGCGAGATAGTATCTGCTATTTTCCTACCTGCTCAGTCTGCACCGTTCAAAGCGCAGCGTCATTCTCAGCTTGCTCTGCGTTTTCATCAGAAAGACTGTTCCGACGTCACCGCTGCACTGCAACTCTTTCACACAGGCGCCTCACAGACCATGGTTACCACGGCAACGCCTCATCGAGTGACTCCTGGGAGTGGTAAGTTGCCATGGCGACCAGGCAGCTTTAACAGGCAATGCGAGCCTGTGCCTCACTACTGCAATATTCTGGCTCCTGCTGCTGCGCTTTTGCAACATGAGAGCTTCAACTCGCCGAATTATGATATCTAAATACTGCAGGCTCCTCTTTTAGACCTACGTTAACTTACTTATATCATCACTAACTGTTCTAAAGCAAACGTTTTATACATAGACAAGGATTTTAATCGCAATAACCAAATATATGCTACCCTGCTTCACTGAAGCCAATAGTTTCAATTCCAATCGCAACCTCGAGATGGCAGCATAACACCACAAACTACATAATTTAAACTGATTTGCTATCGCTGCGAATCTCGCACACTCCAAACTTTCTAACAATTCCTGCAGTTCGTTGTCTTTCCGAGGGATTCTCAGTCCCGTCCTGCCTCAACCTCTTTTGCTTCATATATTAACTTGATTATTTCAAATCAAAACCCCTCCCTTCGAGGATCTGGTCATGATGCCATGCTTATCAGCTTTCTGAGATGTTAAGAATCCACCGTCACATTAATTTTCCAGCTTCCTTGCATCAGGCCATTCCTGCAACCTTCTTGCTCCCGGATTTGCACTTCCTCATTTGCACCCAAACTTCATCAAGGCACTTAATACAACTTTCAATGTCCATTTCATTCAATTTGAGCTTCCAGGCACATACGGAAACTATGTCCTACGATTATCAACATTTACACCGCAATAGACAATACACTCTTAGACTGCTCCTGATCAAATCAATAGGTTTTGCAGCAGCCTCCGAGCAACGCATTCCCATCCTCTCAGGTTCTGCAGCGGCCTCAGATCTATGCATTCTTTATCTCTGCCCAAAGGCAGCCCCATCTCCGACATCATCTTAAACGCCTTAACTCTCAAATACCAATTTCCACTGCATTCAGCAGCTCTCTGCTCTCTATAGCAGGCCACTGCACACTACTGACAGCATTCCATCGTTTCTCTGTTTCCGTCTGTCCTAAACGGAGGGGGTTCTCTGTTTTCGTCTCTCCTAAACGGACCCGAGACACTTTTCCTAAGCTCTCCACGCTGCCCAGCTGACAGCTTAGCTGCCTGAGGATGCCGCACTGAGTTGCGAAGGATCTGTTCTTTTTGTCCTGTTGGTCCCCTTCCTGTCTCTTCCACTAAATGCCCAGCAGCCAGAGGATGCTGCCTGACCCGTCGGGAGCGAGTGTCAGATTGTTGTATGTTATGTGTTTAAACTTTGCTCTTTCTCTCTCACTTTTACGTCACCCCTCTCAAGCCCTCGTAGGCAACCAGTGAAATGTGAGATGATGTGAATAGAGTCAAATACATTGCATCATTCTGTGTATATATATATATATATATATATAATTTCAAGTAACTGTAGGTTTATCATCATAATGAAAATACATTACACATGACCACAGTTCTGTAACAAAATGACATTAACAAAGACGTTTCCATACCGGGAGTCGAACCCGGGCCACCTGGGTGAAAACCAGGAATCCTAACCGCTAGACCATATGGGAAGCTGATTAACAAACTCCTGGACATGCAACAGTAGCTAGTATACAGTACAATGATGGTAAAAAAACACTAATTCATTACAAACACAAATTAAAGCAAACTTCAAGCCATTTATATTTATTGTCAATTAACACAAACTCTTCAATTGCTAAAAAATATAAAAAATCTCCCTTTGTGCTTCTCGGAAGGCATACGATGGAGGGCGCACTGCAGTTTTTCAGTCTGCGGGAATATTACAAATTAGCAGACTGTGCTTTAAAATACACATGTAGGGCGGGCGACTCTGTTACAAAGAATTGTCACACTGTATGTATCTCCATAATGCGTTGGGACTAATTACGCAGATATATTAAAACTATTTGGAGAATGCGGGCATTGATCCCACTACTTCTCGCATGCTAAGCGAGCGCTCTACCATTTGAGCTAATTCCCCTCGAATTATGCCAGTGATTCTCATAGGCTACATCGCAGCTTGATATGAGCAATTCAGATTGTCAGATTTTTGGCAATATAGTCTGCCATTTGCAAATTCAAAAAATAAATGGATTAACTAAATAGCAAATATTTCGACTAGAGGTGTTTTCAATTTCTTCAAAAAGTAGTCTCAGCTCGTTGATTCAGTCGCTTTAAAATCCACCTCTGTGTCCCGATGCAGCAGCACTGTGTGCTGTGGCTCGAGCTTGTTTGACGAGGCAGAAATTAAAATGGTATTGAGTGCTGACAAGAGTTTGGTATCAGCTGTTGATTTCCTTGAAAATCTTTTATAATAAAATGAACACATTTATTCATTTTAAAAATAAGTAAAAGTCAACTGTCAGAAAAGTGAGATTTGCACCCACGCCTCCATTTGGAATCCAACACACACAATTCTTTACAAAGTCCTTGCTTTTGCTAGAGTGCTGCAGCAAGTTAGTTTTTGTAGTTTGACAGGTTGGTCTCTGTGGCGCAATCGGTTAGCGCGTTCGGCTGTTATCCGAAAGGTTGGTGGTTCAAGCCCACCCAGGGACGATGCTTTTTGCATTTCTTAATCACATTAGAAAATGGCACTCTGATACGTTGTTATTTCTTCCAATTACACTGAAGAAAAAAATGTGCTCTGTTTTTAAAGTTCAAAATAATACAAAACAAAAAAATTCTTGCTGTTTGCCGAAACCTGGGATCAAACCAGGGACCTTTAGATTTTCAGTCTAACGCTATTTCGGCTTGACAAGACTCAATTTTCGAGATAACATTCTTTTTTAGAACAGCTTTAATATAATTAAGTACATTTCTAAACAATCCGCTAGTAACATATATAATCTCAAAGCGCTATAATTTATTTATGGAGATAGAAGATCCTTTTTGATTCACATTGTAATAGTTTTTGATCGCCACCACCGCGATCTTGAAATGATTTTTTGTATGACACAGAATTTCACATCTGAACCGGAATGCCTGGCATCTACAGGCATCTACAAGAACTCTGTCTTTCCAAAGAATTGTGTGTTCTGGTCTCCGAGTGGAGATGTGGGTTCAAATCCCACTTCTAACAGTTCAATTTTACTTATTTTTAAAAGGAATAAATGTGTTCATTTTACTATAAAAGATTGTTTCAAGGAAATCAACAGCTGATACCACACTCTTCTCAGCACTCAATACCAGTTTAATTTCCATTTTAAATCTGACTAAAATAGTGTTCCTAACACAGATTGCATTTTGTTGTAAACAGACTACTTGTTAACGTCACTGAAAAATATTTTGTGTCCAAATATGTGTTATTTAACTTGATTGTTTTAATATTCCAAATAACATATTACTTTGAATAACATCTCCGTCTACCACTGGATCCTGGTCTCAGGCTGGGATGCGGACCATTGAGAACAGTATAAACGATCTATTAGTGGAAGTAGCTTACATGAGAAATGCCCTCGTTTAACATGCTAGGATGATCGACTTCGGCATTCTCCAACTGCTGTTTACATTTTCTAACACGTTATGAGGACGAATACAAAGTTTGACACTTTCCTTGTAAGTGGGGGTAAGCACAAGTTATTTTCAAATGTAATGTCTTTATTTAAGCTCAATCTAGTCCTGCGTAGTGCAAATCACATTACTGTTTAAAGTGTTCTTAAATTGTTTTAACATTAGCAGTGATCCATTTGAAATTTGCTTCATGATTTAAACAACTGAACTTATTGTCAGCTCGGTGCTGAGAAGAAAACACTCCCACTCCTCCTGGTGGATACCGAGACCAATCCCTTCAAAAGAGTTTCAATCTAGAAATTATCCTTGCAAATATAGTCTTAACTTTTATTAGCAGACCGTCGCCCCCAACTGGCAAGCTCTTCTTCATATGATACAATGACTGGGCAACAACGAGGTGTTACATTAACAATACAAACTAACTTGAGAAAGCCAAGTCGTTAAGGCATACCTTTAGTTTGTCATGTGATACAAAAGCAAGTTTTGGCATTTTTGCATTGCCTGCCTCGTCAAACAAGCTCGAGCCACAGCACACAGCACTGCTGCATCGGGACACAGAGGTGGATTTTAAAGCGACTGAATCAACGAGCTGAGACTACTTTTTGAAGAAATTGAAAACATGCCTCTCGTCGATATATTTGCTATTTAATTAAAAAAAAATGTTTTGAATTTTCAAATGGCAGACTACATTGGACAATCTGAATTGCTCATATCAAGCTGCGATGTAGCCTATGAGAATCGCTGACACAATTCGAGGGGAATTAGCTCAAATGGTAGAGCGCTCGCTTAGCATGCGAGAAGTAGCGGGATCGATGCCCGCATTCTCCAAATAGTTTTAATGTATCTCCGTATTTAGTCCCAACGCATTATGGAGATAAATACAAAGTGTGACAATTCTTTGTAACAGAGACGCCCGCCCTACATGTGTATTTTAAAGAACAGTCTCCTAATTTGTAATATTCCCCAGACTGAAAAACTGCAGTGCGCCGTCCATCGTATGTCTTCCGAGAAGCACAAAGGGAGATTATTTATTTATTTATTTATTTATTTATTTATTAATTAGCCATTAAAGATTTTGTGTTAATTGAGAATAAAAATAAATGGCTTGAAGTTTGCTTTCATTTGTAACGTGTTTATAATGAAATATCGGTTCTTGTGTTTTTACCAATCATTGTACTGTATACTAGCTACTGTTGCATGTCCATGACTTTGTTCCTCAGCTTCCCATATGATCTAGCGGTTAGGATTCCTGGTTTTCACCCAGGCGGCCCGGGTTCGACTCCCGGTATGAGAACGTTCTTGTTATTGTCATTTTGTTACAGAACTGTGGTCATGTGTAATGTGTCTTCAATGTGATAATGAAGCTATAGTTACTCGAAATATATATATTATATATATATATATATATATATATATATATATATATATATATATACAGAATGATGCAAATGTATTTGACTCTATTCACATTCACATTGCGTGGAACCATCACAGTTTGTTTTTAAATTATATTAATCCCTGGTCAAGACAAAGTCTCTCTGGGGTGGGACGAGCATTAGAATGCGGATGTAAGGTCTCCGGTCCCATCATAGAAGCAAGATAGTTTATTCACAAATAAATACCTACACATTTATTTATGTTTCTTTTTTGGGGTAAATTAACACATTATTGCATTCTGTCATGTCACGCTGTGCACTCTCGGATTGCATAACAAGTGTGCACTACGCCAGGACTTCGTGGCGCAACGGTAGCGCGTCTGACTCCAGATCAGAAGGTTGCGTGTTCAAATCACGTCGAGGTCAAAGCCTCTTTATTTCTATTCCACTATGTTTCATTTTTTAATGTGTTTGGATTTGAATGTCTCCGGACATTTATTTATACAATTTAGCATACACAACATATTGATTATAAAGCGACAAACAAATTACTTCCTGGGGTGGGGCAGTTCAGTTTCAATCAAGTTCCAGTCTCTCTGCCATTATCTTGCGCTGCTGTGTTTGGTCAGGTAAAAAGGGCGTGACCAGAGCGGTATGGGCAATCCCGTTAGGTAGCTTGCATGTCAATCTCTCCTTCTTTTCTATTTATACACCCAGCACTGCTTCCGCCCTTCGTCTATGTTTGTTTTTTTTTGTTGTTCGCTCCTTTCACTGCAGGCCTGTAATGTCTGTCACCTGTTTTGTATTGTCTTGATAATTTTAATTAATCAAGTAAATTAGTTGCTTGTTAGGAGGGGAAATAAAGGTATAGGAGAAATGGGAGGAGAAGTGGCGATGTGAAACGGGAGCGCTGGGTTAAGCGCCGCTCAAGAAAGAAAGAAAGAAAGAAAGAAAGAAAGAAAGAAAGAAAGAAAGGGGTTTGAGAGGTTTTTTTTGTGGTATACTACTCCACGGATTTTGGAAAGTTAAACCTGGACGTTTGTGGTTTTGAAGGCGTATGTAGCATCGACAGCGAACTTGATCTGAATTGGCTGTTTCAAGATGCAGATCACGTGCAGGTTCTCCGACCAAACTAAGTAAGACAAAACCTTCTTCCTTTAGCGGTTGTGATATTTTCCCCTTGAATAGTACTGCATGTAAATTATATTTTAAATATTAATGATAATTATGTTAGTTTAATGGGGTGGGACATTAGAACTGAAGGATTACGTTGACATTGCCGTCAGGCAGTAGGGATTGGCTGAGCTTTATGTCAAAGCAGCCGATAGGCCTCTGCGCGAGCTGCCGTGTAAGCCCGCCCCCCTGGGAGCTTACTATACGCAGCGCGCGGAGAGTCACTTCCTCTTTTGCCTTCAGCCTCAGTAGCGGTAGGACTTAGAGCTGTACACTGATTGTACTCCATAAGCTTAGGCTTGAGAAGCTGTTTTTTCCCCTTCTCTGAGTTTATTTCAGTGTTTTATTATTATTGTTACTATTATTATTATTATTATTATTATTATTATTATTATTATTATTATTATTATTGTTACTATTATTATTAGATATATATTGTTTTTTTTTTCTATATATATCTTTCTCGCTTTGCTTTTGCATCACGTTTCTTCGTGGTCTCTCCATCTTTCCTCTGTTCTTATAATTATTATTGTGTGGGTTTTTTGTAATTTATTGTGTGTATATATATATATTTTGTTATATATATTGTGTATATATATATTGTTGTTCGGACGCGTGTTGCGTTGGCCTTGGCCCACGTGCAGTTTGCATCCTTGGTCTAGCTTAGGCTAGACCGTGTGTGTGCGTGTAGTCTGCTCTGCAGTGTTCCTCCCCACCGCGGCGCGTTCCCGCCACGTGGTATTGTACTACACCCTCTTCTGCAGCGTCCCTTCACTATACAGAGGAAGACAACCACCAACGGGCAAAATCCCCAGCACCATCAGGTAGGTATTGTACAGCATCAGATGACGTACCAGCACTTAGCGTCTCCGCTTGGCGGGTCAGCTGACGCTTAGGCGTCTGTGCTAGCGTTCCACGCTCGGTACTCGCGCACCGGCGCTCGTGCTCCGGCGCTTTTGGTGTCAGCGCTTGTGCGCTTGGTGCAGCGCTTCGGCACTTTGTGCAGCGCTTCTGCGCTTGGTGCTTAGTGCTTCTGCACTTGGGGCTCGGTGCTCGACGCTCGGTGCTTGACGCTCGGTGCACGTTCCATCGGTGCTCGACGCTCGGTGCTCGACGCTTGGCGCCTCGACGCACGCACCTCGGTGCTCCGTGCTTCGGTGCTCGACGCTCGACGCTTAGGCGCTCGATGCTCGGTGCTCGGCGCTTGGCGCCTCGACGCACGCACCCTCGACGCACGCACCTCGATGCTCGACGCTTCGGCGCTCGGTGCTCGACGCACGCACCCTCGACGCTCGACGCATGCACCTCGGCGCTTGACGCGGCGGCGCTTGACGCGGCAGCGCTCGACGCACGCACTTCAGGTGCTCGACGCTTGGTGTCTGACGCTTCGGCGTTCGACGCGCGCACCTCGGCGTTTGACGCGACAGTGGATACTAATGACCCTATCTGGTCAGTGGTGGAGAGGGCAGCCCGTCACTTAGGCGTGAACTGGCCTGCTTTAGAGCCAACACGACGCTCTCTATTTGAGTTACCATCGGCTCCGCCCCTTCAGTCCAGGATGCTCCCGGCATTCCCGGATTTTATTAAGGAGGTGCAGTCCACCTGGGGAGCCCCGGCCTCCGCCCCTGCGACTTCTCGCAAGGCTTCGGCTTTCACCATGCACGGGGCAAGCGAAGCTGGGTTAGCGTCTTTTCCACCAGTGGGCGCCGCGTTTGCCGCGCTAGTAAAGGCGCCGAAATTATCGGGGCTGGATAAGGACCCTTCCTGCCCTAACAGGCAGTGTAGGACTACGGAGGCCCACCTGAAAAAGGGTTATGCCGCGGCTACAGAGGCAGTTAGGCTGTCTAACGTGGCCAGCCTCCTGACAGTCTACCAGGCGGCGCTGATTCGCGATCTGCCTGAGTCCCCATCCCTCGGACTTAGAACCAAGCTGGGTGCAGTTGCACAGCTTTTGGTTAAGCTGGCTCAGCTGAATGCGCAAGCACAGGGCAGGAGCATTGCTTCCCTTGTGGTGGCAAGGAGGCAGCTCTGGCTCTCACAGGCCAGGGTACAGGAGCCTGATCAGGCCCCATTGCTAGATGCTCCTATATCCCCGGGGCACACGTTTGGCCCAGCGGTGGAGGAGATGCTGCAACGCTCCGTCAAGGCGTGTGACGCGTCGCAGCAGTTGGCTAAGATGTGGCCAAGCAAGCCCCTCCAGCCAAGGCGGCCGCAGGAGCGCCAATGGCGCAGGAGCGCCAATGGCACAGCAGCAAGCGCACCCACAGGGCAGTAAAACCACCCCTTTGGGGGTTTCAGCACGCAGCCAACCCGCGTTTGCAAGACCGCAGCGCGGAGGGTAGCACCCTAGAGGAGGTAGCAGACCACGTCCTCGTGGCTCTGGCCAGGCCCCTCGTGAGCGAGCGCAGCCTAAGCAGCCCTGAGAAACCCCGGCAGCCGTTAACCCACCCCTACACTGTTCCACAGCTCCTGTTCTGGCAACAATGCACAAACGACATTTGGGTGCGCAAAACTATACTCACCGGGTACACCCTTCAATTCCGGTTTAACTGCAGTGAAGGACTCGGTTCAGTCCTCAGCTCTAAATGCAGAAATACAGGCATTGCTCAAGAAGAATGCCATTCAACTAGTAGACCCTGCTCTGACCGACCAGGGGTTCTACTCCAAGTACTTCCTAGTGCCAAAAAAGGACGGCGGTCTCCGCCCTATTTTAGATCTGCGACTACTGAACAAATACCTACGGGTGTTGTCGTTCAAGATGCTTACGCACAGGCACATTGTCCAGTCCGTCCGGCAAGGCGACTGGTTTACCACCGTAGACCTCACAGATGCATACTTTCACGTTCCCATCTGTCCGGGTCACAGGAAGTACCTACGATTCGCATTTCAGAGCAGGGTCTACGAGTTTTGTGTCCTGCCATTCGGCCTGTCTCTAGCTCCTCGAACCTTTTCAAAGTGTATGGATGCCATTTTAGCCCTCTTGCGGACTCAAGGCGTCCGACTGCTGAACTATCTGGACGACTGGCTCATCTGCGCGCAGTCAAAGGAGCAGTTGGCACAGCACACAGTGATGGTTACAGACCATCTTCAGCGGCTAGGTCTGAAGGTCAATTCAGAAAAGAGCTGCCTCGTGCCGAGCCAACAGACCGAATTTTTGGGTCTGCATCTGGACTCTGTGTCCATGGAAGCGACCCTGTCGACACAAAGATTTGCCTCACTGGAGCGGTGTCTCTCCCTATTCAGGTTGAGAGAAACAGTCAGCATGGAGCTGTGTCAGCGCATGCTGGGGTTGATGGCTGCCGCCTCGCAAGCCCTTCCTTTGAGCTTACTACACCAGAGACCTCTGCAGGCCTGGTTCAATGCCTTCGCGTTGCATCCGCGGAGAGACAAACACCGCAGGTTGAGGGTATCCCGAGCCTGCTGGGAAGCACTGCGCTGGTGGAAAGTTCCGTCGAACATCCGCCAGGGCATACGCTTGGGTCCCATCTTCCGAAGGGAGGTTATTACGACCGATGCTTCCAACCAAGGTTGGGGAGCAGTCTGGAACGGGTCGGTTGATACCAATAGGCTTACATGACAGGTATTGGGTATAGACAATGTCATATACACAGAAATGAACACGGATTGTGTTTTTTTAAGGGCTGACTCATTTTAATGTTCGAGAGATCTACGTGTACTGGACAAATATACTGGATTTTTTCCATGTCGTAATTGTGCCGCCTGTGATAATGCGTTTGAAACTAGAGATAATGTGAGATAATGTCTGTTACTGGCGGATAGTTTACAAATGTACTCAATTATGTTACAACTTTTGTGTCTACAAAACATATCTGTAACATTTATGTAATGCCTGTGTGGTTTTTTCATGAAGTTAATTTGCTAACAGACTGTTCTGATTTGTTTCTAACCGTGAAGCGATCGCTCTGTTTGTCGTATATTTTCTGTCTGTAAGAGGAGTGTCCTTGTGATCCCATATAGAATGCGACGAAACAGGTCGCCCTCCTTAATATAAACAGATAAAGAATAAGTTCACGCACACACCAGGTGATTTACTGTAGCGTCAGACATTGGAGGTTTAGCAGTGTACTGCAGTGTTGTGCAAAGTCGTCGGTGTAAGTCAGGATGGCCGAGCGGTCTAAGGCGCTGCGTTCAGGTCGCAGTCTCTCTGGAGGCGTGGGTTCGAATCCCACTTCTGACAAATCTGTTCATTTATTTATTTCTTAAAACGTCCACCGAATGCTTGGTAATTTGATTTGTTTTTCTTGTTAGTATTCAAATCACAAGGTCGTTAAATGAGAGAAAGTCACCGCAAGCCTGCACCTCACCACATCCTTCACACTGTTAAATTGCCTCATTATGACGAGGCCTCTAATTATGCCTTTCCAATACTTTGAATGTGTTATTGTTCAGTTTAACATGAGAACATCTTAGTAGAACAATCATAATGTCCGCAGGACTTATTTTCCTCGGCTTCTAGTAACAAGCTTTGAGCGTGTGGCCGGTTAGCTCAGTTGGTTAGAGTGTGGTGCTAATAACGCCAAGGTCGCGGGTTCGATCCTCGTACGGGCCATGGCTTTTCTTCTTTAAAGAAACCACAGCATTTGTAATGGTGCCAAAATGAACATTCTTTAACAAAAGGAACCGAAGCGATATGAACTACAACCAGTAATATTTCAGACTTCCTGAGCTTTAAACATGTATTAACAATGAACACATACAATCAATTAAAAACAAAGCTTACGTAGTCAGCAGGATTCAAACCTGCGCAGGGAAACCCCAATTGATTTCAAATCCATCGCCTTAACCACTCGGCCACGACTACATGCTCGCACGGTTAGTTGTGAAAATATCCAAAAGAAGTAAATGGCTCCCGCAGTAATGCTGTAGATGGCAGTAAAGGCTAACTAATGAACCGAAGTCAAAAGCCTTTGTTGAAACTCTGTCAGATTTGTACAAGGCAAGCACACGTGGGAAAAGTAAATACAATATAATTTCTGTTAGCGTTCATAATAATGAATACATCTTTATTTCAAAATACGTAGCTATTTAACTGATTGTCACAAAGACGGCCAGAGTGGGTGGCGTCAGACCAGAGAGGAATATACAGACAGAGACGGTGATGGTGATGAGCTGAGTGCAATGGCTGCACTCAGCGTTTATTAACAGAAAATAAAAGGTTTGAAACACAAAAACACTGGACACGGCACTTGCGCCAAAATAAAGAGACAAACAAAAACGACCACACACTAACAAACAGGGACGAACAAACACGGTGAGTAAAGCAATATTTACGTTCTTTCTTTCTTATTATTCACTTTTTAGTTTCTCCTCTCTCTCCCGTTCTCCACTCACCGAACACCTAACCCTGAGTGCAAGAAATGTGCGTCTATATATACTATTGTGCTGGGATTCAATTACTAATTAATTATTCACTTGAATCCCAGCACGTGAATTAATTCTGTGCAACCCCGTGCTCACATATTACATTTAACCAGCACGTGAAGTGATTTGTGCTCTCCTCGTGCCTAAATACAAATCTACACTTTAAACACACGTGAAACACAGACCCGTTTATATCCCGTGTACCAATCTATACACCAACATTAACATACGCACGCATACATACATACACATAACACAAATGAACACAGGGGCGGGGCGCTTTGCCACACTGATCTTTTCAAAACTCCCCCATCCACAAAAACAAAGTAGTTATTTATTTCAACTGAAAAACTGACTTGCTTCATTGCTGCTGCCAGATCACTCGAGAACGTTCTGGCTAGCGTGAGCGGACTAAGCAGATAACAAGATCTACAAAATATCACATGCCAATAAAACTTACCATAATTATGTTCATTTTATTATTATTTATTTAGCAGACGCCTTTATCCGTGGCGACTTACAGAGACTAGGGTGTGTGAACTATGCATCAGCTGTAGAGTCACTTACATTTACATCTCACCCGAAAAACGGAGCACAAGGAGGTTAAGTGACTTGCTCAGGGTCACACAATGAGTCAGTGGCTGAGGTGGGATTTGTACCGGGGGACCTCCTGGTTACAAGCCCTTTATCTTTAAGCACTGGACCACACAGCCTCCTATAACAAAATCACACCCCAGATGGGACTCGAAACCACAATCCATGGCTTAGAAAGCCAGTGCCTTATCCATTAGGCCACAAGGGCTGACACGAAAAGCACATTTGGTAGTAATAAAGAAAGTGGGGACAATAGTATCGTGGTTTAATACATCATATCCAAGCCATCGTTGGTGTTCAAACACAGCAGAGTGTTACATTGGGAAAGGGCCGTACTTGTCAGTACGTATTTGACATGTGGGAAGATTTAAGATTGTGAAGAAGTTTAAATATGCTGCGTATTTGCGCATTGGGAACCTTACATAATTAGGTTTTTTGATTAATGCCACTTTCTTACGGACAGTAATCATGGTGACGATACAAGACCAGAGCCAATAAAGCAGTTATTTTCCTGTCATTTCATTACTATATTCTAGTGTGCTTGTTCAGAATATGCGGGAATCGTGAAAACATCTTGCTAATATGTGAACAAAGCCAGCATTCACTTTATAGATCACCATGTGGATTAACCGCTATTGGAAAACAGATGATTGTGTTAAAGATGTTAATAGATTTTTAATGTACACGTTTAGAGCTAAACGTTTGTTGAGACAGTTCAAGCGCTGTAGCAGTGTTTAACTATTTCCTGGATGTTTGCCTTTGGTCTTACTCTAGAAAAAGTAATAATAATACCAAAAAGTAGGCAAAACCATGTTTTGAGAAACCGCATTTGGAGAAAAACTAACAGTTTGGAAACACATTTGCAAAGGCATTGGATTCTATTGTGGTGTTTCCGAACTGTTGAACGTTTCTCATTACATGCAGGTTTACTGGCTTGACAAAAAGGCGATTGACGAAAAGAATGCTGTCTCGATAGAAAAATCGTGTCAAGCTGAAATAGCTCAGAGTTAGACTGTAACTGTCCCTGCTTCGATACCGGGTTTTTGCAAACAGCACGACTAGGGTTTTTTTTTAATTAATTTTTTTAATTAAAAAAATAACAGCACATTTTTTCTTCAGTGTAATTGGAGGAAATAAAAACGTATTATAGTGCCATTTTCTAATGCGATAAAGAAATGCAAAAAGCATCATCTCTGCGTGGGCTTGAAACACCACAATTTTGATTAACAGCCGAACGTGCTAACCGATTATCGTGTTTTATTAGATAACACCCTGGGAGCTCAACAGAACAGTGTGTATGCATAGAGCTAAAATGGAAACCAAATATATACGATTCAAATGGGAATCGTATTCAGATTTTAAGCACAAATTTGATAGACTTCACAGTGCAAAGGAGGAAGGCAGACAATGCAAATGAGGCAACTGGCTCCTACATTTTAAATCATACGAGAAATTTGAACCCAATTAAGCTTTTAACCGCCTGCAGTTTGGAATGAGTTTGAAATGTTGTTGTAACACCTCACTGGGCAACAGCAATTGCATTATATGAAAGCTCCTGTTAATTTGTCAGCGGCACAGCTACCGGTGCCACTCAGAGTTGGAGGGAGACGGTCGGCCACTTGCCCATAAAACAATACTTTCAGGGATCATTTCTATAGTGATTTGCCAGCGAAATGCGTTTATAAAGTGTTTGGACTCGCTATTCACGAGGAAGAGTGAGAGTGTTTGTTTTTGAGCGTGAAGGAGACAGCGAGTGTTGTTTTTTGGCCAACTGCTCCCTGTTATTGATGACCGCTCCAGTGTTCCTTAGGGGGCTGGAGGAAGCGGACACGTTCTGAGTGGGTATCTTACCAAAAGGTGCGCAAGACGAACTACAGTTGCAAAGCACTGCTGCTTTTTCGATGTTTGATTAAAACTATCAGTCTGACTGAAAACACGGATCACATTAATTGTGATCGGTTTGATACCAATAGGCTTACATGACAGGTATTGTGTATAGACAATGTCATATACACAGAAATGAACACGGACAGTGTTTTTTTAAGGGCTGACTCATTTTAATGTTCGAGAGATCTACGTGTACTGGACAAATATACTGGATTTTTTCCATGTCGTAATGTGCCGCCTGTGATAATGCGTTTGAAACTAGAGATAATGTGAGATAATGTCTGTTACTGGCGGATTGTTTACAAATGTACTCAATTATGTTACAACTTTTGTGTCTACAAAACATATCTGTAACATTTATGTAATGCCTGTGTGGTTTTTTCATGAAGTTAATTTGCTAACAGACTGTTCTGATTTGTTTCTAACCGTGAAGCGATCGCTCTGTTTGCCGTATATTTTCTGTCTGTAAGAGGAGTGCCCTTGTGATCCCATATAGAATGCGACGAAACAGGTCGCCCTCCTTAATATAAACAGATAAAGAATAAGTTCACGCACACACCAGGTGATTTACTGTAGCGTCAGACATTGGAGGTTCAGCAGTGTACTGCAGTGTTGTGCAAATTCGTCGGTGTAAGTCAGGATGGCCGAGCGGTCTAAGGCGCTGCGTTCAGGTCGCAGTCTCTCTGGAGGCGTGGGTTCGAATCCCACTTCTGACAAATCTGTTTGTTTATTTATTTCTTAAAACGTCCACCGAATGCTTGGTAATTTGATTTGTATTTCTTGTTAGTATTCAAATCACAAGGTCGTTAAATGAGAGAAAGTCACCGCAAGCCTGCACCTCACCACATCCTTCACACTGTTAAACTGCCTCATTATGACGAGGCCTCTAATTATGCCTTTCCAATACTTTGATTGTGTTATTGTTCAGTTTAACATGAGAACATCTTGGTAGAACAATCATAATGTCCGCAGGACTTATTTTCCTCGGGTTCTAGTATCAAGTTTCGAGTGTGTGGCCGGTTAGCTCAGTTGGTTAGAGCGTGGTGCTAATAACGCCAAGGTCGCGGGTTCGATCCCCGTACGGGCCACGGCGTTCCTTCTTTAAAGAAACCACAGCATTTGTAATGGTGCCAAAATGAACATTCTTTAACAAAATGAACCGAAGCGATATGAAGTACAACCAGTAATATTTCAGACTTCCTGAGCTTTAAACATGTATTGACAATGAACACGTACAATTAAAAACAAAGCTTACATAGTCGGCAAGATTCAAACCTGCGCGGGGGAAACCCCAATGGATTTCTAGTCCAGCGCCTTAACCACTCGGCCACGACTACATGCTCGCACGGTTAGTTGTGAAAATATCCAAAAGAAGTAAACGCAACCCGCAGTAATGCTGTAGATGGCAGTATAGGCTAACTAATGAACCCAAGTCAAATGCCTTTGTTGAAACTCTGTCAGATTTGTACAAGGCAAGCACACGTGGGAAAAGTAAATACAATATACTTTCTGTTAGCGTTCATAATAATGAATACATCTTTATTTCAAAATACGTAGCTATTTAACTGATCTTTTCAAAACACCCCCATCCACAAAAACAAAGTAGATATTTATTTCAACTGAAAAACTGACTTGCTTCATGGCTGCTGCCAGAGCACTCGAGCACGTTCTGGCTAGCGTGAGCGGACTAAGCAGATAACAAGATCTACAAAATATCACATGCCAATAAAACTTACCATAATTATGTTCATTTTATTATTATTATTTATTTAGCAGACGCCTTTATCCTTGGCAAATTACAGAGACTAGGGTGTGTGAACTATGCATCAGCTGTAGAGTCACTTACATTTACATCTCACCCGAAAAACGGAGCACAAGGAGGTTAAGGGACTTGCTCAGGGTTACACAATGAATCAGTGGCTGAGGTGGGATTTGAACCGGGGGACCTCCTGTTTACAAGCCCTTTATCTTTAACCACTGGACCACACAGCCTCCTATAACAAAATCACACCCCAGATGTGACTCGAAACCACAATCCATGGCTTAGAAAGCCAGTGCCTTATCCATTAGGCCACAAGGGCTGACACAAAACGCACATTTGGTAGTAATAAAGAAAGTGGGTCAATAGTATCGTGGTTTAATACATCTCCAAGCCATCGTTGGTGTTCAAACACAGCAGAGTGTTACATTGGGAAAGGACCGTACTTGTCAGTACGTATTTGACATTCATGTGGGAAGATTTAAGATTGTGAAGAAGTTTAAATATGCTGCGTATTTGCGCATTGGGAACCTTACATAACTAGGTTTTTGATTAATGCCACTTTCTTATGGACAGTAATCAAGGTGACTCTACAAGACCAGAGCCAATAAAGCAGTTATTTTCCTGTCCTTTCATTACCATATTCTAGTGTGCTTGTTCAGAATATGCGTGAATCGTGAAAACATCTTGCCAATATGTGAACAAAGATAGCATTCACTTTATTGATCACCATGTGGATTAACTGCTATTTTAAAACAGATGATTGTGTTAAAGATGTTAATAGATTTTTAATGTACACGTTTTAGAGCTAAACGTTTGTTGAGACAGTTCAAGCGCTGTAGCAGTGTTTAACTATTTCCTGGATGTTTGCCTTTTGGTCTTACTCTAGAAAAAGTAATAATAATACTAAAAAGTAGGCAAAACCATTTTTTGAGAAACCGCATTTGGGAGAAAAACTAACAGTTTGGAAACACATTTGCAAAGGCATTGGATTCTATTGTGGTGTTTCTGAACTGTTGAACGTTTCTCATTACATGCAGGTTTACTGGCTTGACAAAAAGGCGATTGAGGAAAAGAATGCTGTCTCGATAGAAAAATCGCATCAAGCTAAAATAGCTCAGTTAGGCGAGCGTTAGACTGTAACGGTCCCTGCTTCGATACCGGGTTTTTGCAAACAGCACGACTAGGGTTTTTTTTTTTAAATTAATTTTTTGAATTTAAAAAAAACAGCACATTTTTTCTTCAGTGTAATTGGGGGAAATAAAAACGTATTATAGTGCCATTTTCTAATGCGATTAAGAAATGCAAAAAGCATCATCCCTGCGTGGGCTTGAAACACCAGCCTTTCGATTAACAGCCGAACGTGCTAACCGATTATGGTGTTTTATTGGATAACACCCTGGGAGCTCGACAGAACAGTGTGTATGCATATTGCTAAAATGGAAACCAAATATATACGATTCAAATGGGAATCGTATTCAGATTTTAAGCACAAATTTGATAGACTTCACAGTGCAAAGGAGGAAGGCAGACAATGCAAATGAGGCAACTGGCTCCTACTTTTTAAATCATACGAGAAATTTGAACCCAATTAAGCTTTTAACCGCCTGCAGTTTGGAATGAGTTTGAAATGTTGTTGTAACACCTCACTGGGCAACAGCAATTGCATTATATGAAAGCTCCTGTTTATTTGTCAGCGGCACAGCTACCGGTGCCACTCAGAGTTGGAGGGAGACGGTCAGCCACTTGCCCATAAAACAATACTTTCAGGGATCATTTCTATAGTGATTTACCAGCGAAATGCGTTTTTAAAGTGTTTGGACTCGCTATCCACGAGGAAGAGTGAGAGTGTTCGTTTTTGAGCGTGAAGGAGACAGCGAGTGTTGTTTTTTGGCCAACTGCTCCCTGTTATTGATGACCCCTCCAGTGTTCCTTAGGGGGCTGGAGGAAGCAGACACGTTCTGAGTGGGTATCTTACCAAAAGGTACGCAAGACGAACTACAGCTGCAAAGCACTGCTGCTTTTTCGACGATTGATTAAAACTATCAATCTGACTGAAAACACTGATCACATTAATTGTGATCGGTTTGATACCAATAGGCTTACATGACAGGTATTATGACATTGTCTATACACAGAAATGAACACGGACAGTATTTTTTTAAGGGCTGACTCATTTTAATGTTCGAGAGATCTCGGTGTACTGGACAAATATACTGGATTTTTTCCATGTCGTAATTGTGCCGCCTGTGATAATGCGTTTGAAACTAAGAATTTTACAAGCTATACAAAGAAAAAAAAAAAAAAAAAAAGGAGTACAGTATCTCACAAGTGATGACCTGTGCTTCACCTTGTAAAGGTTTTGTTTGAAAGACTAAGGCCAATCTAAGTATCTTTAGAAAGAAATAAGATTATTAAGAGTAATCTTAAAGAAAGTCTTAACCAAACCAACGGACATAAAAAACCTGAATCCATGGTTCTAAACAAACTATTCTTTAATGCATCTCAGCGGATATATATCTACATGTACCCATATCCACACACTCAATCGAGCAAAACAATGTGTTATGAAAAACAAGCACAGGACAGACAGAGAGAGATATAAATAGATATATTGTTGGGCCCAAAGTCCTTGAGAAGTCCAGCTCCAGGTAAGAAGCAAACAAAAACATAATCCAATACACACAACAAAACAAAGTAACAAAGTAAACAAATCCAGCAATGAAAATTGGTAAAAAGGAATGGTCTCACCACTTTGCTGATGCGGATCCTCTTTTAGCTTTCAGATCATTTCCTGCCAATGGCATAATTTTGTATCCACATGTCGCTTTATCCAGCAATTACAGAGTACATAGGCTTCTTAGAAAATTCAATCAGGAGCACAGGTGCAGAGGCAGCAGGAGGTCACAAAGTAGAAAAAAAACACCCACCTTGATAGATAGACCTGTGCTTTTATACTACCCCTCTTAAAGTTGTATACCCACTTTTTTATAATTCCTAATTGAACAAGTTTGTGACCACTTTGAGATAATTACATTTCGGATTAAAGTGTCTGGCCAGACTAACTGCAATCAATTAAGTTGCAGATGGGGAGTTTCTTACCGCATTATATGTGGTCGGTGTCACATATTCCCCCCCCCCCCCCAAACAAGAGGCACAACTTTGTTTAAAACCAAAATAGGGTTTTAAGTTAACTACATTTAAGGTGTCACACATCTGATCACCAAACTGCACTCGATAATTAACCGGTCCAAGTCGCTTCATTACTGTAAATGGACCAGTCCATTTGGCGCAAGCTTAGCTGAAAACTTAGAAGCAGCTTCAGATAAAGGGTGTGACCTAACCCAGACCAAACGTAAATATGTAACATTTGAGGAGGGTGATTTGGAGTACTTACTTGGCCTGCCTAGTCTGAGCCTTATCTACATTACTAACCACCTGATGAACTAACTGCTGTTGCCTTTCAAGTAAGTTTTGTCTTAACGACTCTTGCTGGGGAGCTACATTACAAAGCCGATCCAATGGCCCTTTTAATCTTTGCCCCAATGCCCGTTAAGTGGGACTAAATCCTGTGGATTCCTGGCGAGCAGAATTGATGGTGAATCGGAATCAGCAAATCCACTTATCCCATTCTTCATTGTTATTCCCCACATAATAGGCGATCATTGTCTTCACCGTGCGGTTTATAAGTTCTGTGAGGTTGATTTGCAGGTGGTATGCTGTAGTGAGCTTGTTCACAACTCCCCATGTCTTAAAGATACCTTTCAGGAGTTGACTGGTGAACTGGCTCCCTCTGTCAGACACCAAATAGCGTGGTGTGCCCCATCGAGTAAAGATGTCCCTAATCAGGATGTTAATAATCCGGGGAGTCTTGCCATCTCATAATGGAAAAAACTCAACCCATTTTGAGTAATAATCCACAACTACCACAAGTATGGTGTTACCGCTCTTACTGCAGGGAAATGGGCCCATCAGGTCGATTCTAAGCATTTCTCTCAGTTCGGTAACAGTGCTGGATTGTAACATACCTGCAGGTTTTGTTTTCGATGCCTTATACTGCTGACAGGTCTGGCATTCCTTAGTATGTCTCCAAGTTTCCTTGCGAATCTCTGGCCACCAAGCCACCTCCAGCATTCTGAAAAGTGTCTTTAGCCTGCCCAGATGTCCCCTTAGTGGATTGTTGTTATAGTACTGTAAGAAAGTTGATGTTAACTCAGAGGGGACCACAAGCTGAAACTTGAATTCATCGCCTTTGATTGGTACCCGCCTATATACAACTCCCTGGTGTTCCACATAGGTGATGCGGTCAGGTTTGGTGGTGGTGTTGGAAGATGTTAATGAACCGAGGATCTCCTGGATGTTCTTATCCCTTGACTGAGCGGCCGCAATTTCGTCAAACAAAACAGGCAAATCCAAGCTGAAGCTCTGTGAATTGCTGGAGTAGACTGCAATAGTGGATTGTCCAGATACTGGAACCTTCGATAAAGCATCAGGAATGGTATTGAGACATCCTTTACGATACAGCACAGTGAAGTCAAATTGTTGAAGTCTGAGTGTCCATCTAGTGAGCCGGGAGGATGTCTTTGGACAATTGAAGGCCCAGGCTAGAGCTGCATGGTCGGTTACAACTTCAAATTGACCAGACTGCACCCAGCTACCTCCAGACCCTCATCTCTCCCTACAACCCCACTCAACTTCTCCGCTCCTCCTGCACTAGAGGACTGGCTCTACCTCCTCTACGCTCCCCTGCCTCCAGAGCCCGCTCCTTCTCCACCCTCGCTCCGCAGTGGTGGAATGACCTACCTACAGATGTCAGGACCACCCAGTCCCTGACCACATTCCGGCGCCTCCTTAAGACTCACCTCTTCAGACAGCACCTGTAGAACTCCTCTGTTTTTCCTCTGGGACACTATCAACCTCCCTTAAATGCGCTTTATTTGCTCTTATCTGCCCCCTATTTTACTGCATTTAATCCTGTACTTCAGAATACTGTAATCTGCCAAGTGTTTAATCTGTAGTATTTTGTATTTAATCATACCTTGACATAACTATCACTGTCACTGTTATCTGCTGTATTATTGAATTGTATTTTGTCACACTTGAACTTGCTTGAACCAAAGTCATTGTATTTATCTTGCTCTTATTGTATTACTTGTACTGTAACACTTGAAATGTATTTGCTTATGATTGTAAGTCGCCCTGGATAAGGGATCTGCTAAGAAATAAATAATAATAATAATTGTATTCCTTCCAAGAAATAACGCCATTTCTCCACAGCCCAAACGATTGCCAAACACTCCTTCTCTGAAGTGGAATAGTTCTTTTCAGCACTACTGAGGATTCGGGATGAGAAGGCAATAACATGCTCTCCATCATCAAAGTTCTGAGCCATCACTGTGTCACAGGGTGACTTAATGTTTATAACTTATTTTTTGGTTTGTGTGCACTTTTATTCTAGGTATCTTAAAGCACCTTATAAGATTTCTGTATTAGTTGTATATTAAAGGAAATGAAAGTTTAGGAACCATTTGATTGCAAAATACAACCACGTTTATAATATATAAATGTTTTTGGAAGATTTTTACGATATGATTGAATGTTTGTTAATCGTTTTTGCAGCTGCCAGAGGTACACACAGTAAGACTGCACGAGTTACTTGAGAGTTGTTTTGAGCACGTTTTATAAAATGTTCTATTGGTTTGGTATTTAAGTTTGATTTTGCTTTATTTGGAGTGAATTGTATGTATTATATATATATATTTTTTTATGACAGTATGTACACGTTTTTATTATATTAAATTTGGTCTTACCTTGTGTCTTGGTGTGGGACGGCGCTAGGCTGGGAAGGAGCTGAGAGCGAGTGATGTCACTTCCAGTGGGAGGTTTTAAGCAATTTCCGCAATGATGCTGGGAAATGTAGTTTGTACAAATACTGTTAATGGGTCTTGCCAATTGATTCGCTCTGGATAGTTAAGGGAGGAGTTTGATGGATATAAAAGAGCAGAGATAGAGGCAACGGAGAGAACTGCGAGAGACAGGGAGTGTGCCACAGAAGAGAGCCAGAGAACCAGAGAGACGGCAGAAGAGCGCTGCAAGAGCCACAGGAGTTCCTGAGAGAGCAGAGACGTGGAGAACAGAGGCTGGGATCCAAGAGGAATTTTCAGGACTAAATGTATTAGTAGAACAAGCAGGCTGTACTGGAGAGTGGATTCAGGACTAAAAGAGTGCAGTTTAAAAGGGAAGTAGCCAGACCACTTTTAATGATTAGTACATTGCCTAATAGGGTTTATGACCCGCTTGCTGTTTAGGGACCCTAGTGCACCTTTATATTTTCTCTGCTAGAGTGATACCTGTGTTTTTAAAAGGAGATAAACCCAATATTTGGTATTTGCCTGTAACTTGTAATTTATGGTTCTTGCACCTGTTCTATTGATATAAATATCTATGATAGAGAGTGGCATTTTGGGGTGTTGCATTTTAAATTACCTGTGGCTATAGGTTGTGCTCTTTAAATATATGGATTGGTATAGTTAACTATAAAGAAATATATTTTAATCTCTGTTGGGGTGTTTTGTATACTGCATAATTGTGAGTCACTCAGTGCTGTTGCTTTTTTTTGTCTCCAGGGGGGTGCCTGCCACATCCAGGGAGGAGCTTGGCACCAGTGTGGGGGGGTCACTAGCTGCACCTTTTCCTGGAGCGGTTGATGAGGATCCAGTGGTGTCTATTGTGACTTTGGCCTGAAAATTATTTCTTTTGTATACTTTTGCACCCTAGCAAAGTAGTGGGTGCTTTTATTATTTTCTTTTGATACTTTGTGCACTAGTAAATTGGTGTGTGCCTTGTGTTTTTTTATTTTTATTTTTGGTAACCCCTGGTACTACCGAAATGGTATTATCATATTTTAATGATTTTATAAGGATAATAAACATTGTTTATTGCGAAATGGTACAACTGTCTGCCTTTCTTGTCATGGTCGATCTGTTCTGAGTTCCAACTGGTCATAATTACGAACCTGTGTTGTGTTTTAGTGTTGCTAGGGTCCTAGTGCCCCATATATTTAGGAACTAGGTGGCGTAGTTGGCTACTGTTTGAATTTAAACCCCAAAAGAGTGTCCCGTGACAAATGCACAGAAACATTCAAATCCAAACACGTCAAAAAACGAAATAGTGCGGAATAGAAATAAAGAAGGCTTTGACATCGACGTGATTTGAACACGCAACCTTCTGATCTGGAGTCAGACGCGCTACCGTTGCGCCACGAAGTCCCGGCATACTACAGGCCTGTTATGCAATGCTAGTGCACAGCAAGCATGCCAAACACATTGTAATGCCGATGCTGATATGATGACAACAGCAGGGGCTGGAACTGCACTGTTGCTCATAAGACCTTGATGCATATGGGGGCCTTTCCCTATAGGTGGAGTAACGAGAAGGGCTGCATTCCCTGTAGGTCTTGTAAGCACGCTCCTGTGATCTCCCTCTCTGATCAGTTCGGTATGTTGGTTGATAGTCCTGATGTGATCTGTAGAAGTCTGGCTCATAGCGGTGTGCTCTCTCATCACGAGCTGGCGAATGTGGTCTAGCACCCCTTGTGTGGTCATGAGTGTGAGGAGAACTTGATGCGTATGAAGCAGTTGGATATCTGTGGTATGGCGTTTCAGAGCCTCTTGGATCTCTGTTATCATAATGGCTCCTCTGGTGTCGGGTAGTTTCCACATTCATCCTTAGCATTGCTACTTCATTTGTTAGATGATCCACTTTCTGCATTAAGTCACGATATTCAGCTCCTCTCTCTATGCCCTGGACACTGAGAGCAACTGGGGTCACTGAGGATGGAGTTTGAATGGCCATTGGTGTCACAGCTGGTATTGCAGGATTAGTACATAAAGGGTTAATGATGTTCAGTGCCCGCTGTGCCCTTTCACACTGGATGGCAACACGAATTGCATCTTCAATTGTATCAGCTCCAAATTCTTGTACTTTCATCTGAAGTGTTGGCTCAAGTCCAGCAAGGAATCTACGAAATACTTCTCCATTTATAGCTTCCCTGCCATATCCTGGGAAGGCATGCAGTACAAGTGTGCGGAGCTCTGCTGCATAAACTTCAAGTTGTTCACCTGCTTTGCGTGGTCTTGCATTGAGAAATGTTTTAAAAGTCTGCAAATATTGATCTTGTGTGAATACATTTTGTAGGTGGCGTTTAGCAGCTTCATAATCTAATTTAACCTGGTCTGAAAGACTATCCCAATATCTAAAAGCTGGGCCTGCAAGTCTTGATGGTAATATTTTAACTAAGAGTTCAGGTCTCATACTAGTCGCAGTCTCACATCCTACTTCAAACCTCCTTATCCACTGACTGAAGCCTTCATTGTTTTCTCCTGTAAAACATGGAGGCAGTTCTGTTTTAAATGGTAATGGTGAGATCCCAGTATCTTCTTCCGCCATTGCTGACAAGCAAGTCTCAATCTCTTTTTTTTTTTTTCTTCAAATCGCACGGGCGGCAATGTTAAACGCGGTAGTTTATTTTTTCTCTTTTTCAAAGCGCACGGGCGGCAATGTTAAACGCGGTAGTTTTTTTCTCTTTTTCATAGCGCACGGGCGGCAATGTCAAACGCGGTAGTTTTTTTTTTTTTTTTTTTTTTTTTTTACTGCTCGGCAATAAAAACAAGAGGATAAAACATCTCCATCCGCTGCCACCAAATCTCTGTAGCGTGGTCTTTGGAATAATTATCAGGCACAATATATACAGTCAAATCTCAGAGAGGTAAGTTTATTTATTTTTCTTCTTGATACAGCAGTCGTGTAGATTTAGCAGGGCAGACTTGAAACCGAGAACATGGCCGCTTGTTTATCTCTCGTTCGCTTACAGCGTATGTAAATATATATATATATATATATATATATATATATATATATATATATATATATATATATATATATATATATAATTATTTAGTAAACAAACTACACTCACAAACTCCTGATGTAGACAGGCTTCGGTAAGGAAGATGAGGGTTTCTTCTTGTTTACTGTTTCTGCCTAACCCGTGGCTATTTATTTCAAACTCACAGTATTACGAGAGTGAATGAGCTTCTCGTTAACTAGTGTCTGACGTCACCTTCTTCTTCCTCACTAACTTCCCGTCTACCCCCGAAATCTAGAGTCTCTAAACGGCCAAAATGCTACATATAGAATTAAACACAAATGAACTGAAATATACTGCTTACATTTTTCCAGTTATAGTAATAATAAGTCCTGCGTTAACCTAAAGTTTATTATATTGTTAATTCCCAACTTATATATATATATATATATATAATAATTCTGCTGTTTTTAATTCTACACATGGTAATGCCGATGCTGATACTTGGAAAACACTCGGTATCACCAGGGTTATAGGAAACAGCCGACTCTATACGTGTTCGTAGCCAGCAGGGCTATGAAGTTGTCGCAAGTGTGTTTGATTCTCAGCTTTAAAAGTAAAGAAAACATTAAACAACTAGTTTAAATCAGTAAAACTAGTATTTAACTAGGATTCTCTCAGCGCGTCTCCTTTGAATGCGCACTGGCACAAATGGGCTTTGATCGTCTAATTACGTGGCAGAATGCAATAATGTATTGGGTTAATTTACCAACAAAAGAAACATAAACAAACGTGTATGTATTTATTTGTGAATAAACTATCCTGCTTCTACGATGGGACCAGGGATCTTACATCGGCAATCGAATGACAGGCCAACCCCAGAGAGACTTTGTCTTGACCAGGGATTGATATAATTTTAAAACAAACTGCAGTGGTTCCACTGAGGATCGAACCCAGGGCCTTCTGCGTGTAAAGCAGACGTGATAACCACTACACTATGGAACCTTGTCAGCACTGTGGTGGTGCTCCTACATTATTGTCTACATGCAGCATCTCAAATAATTGCAATCATTTATCAGACACTTCGGCGATGTCTTTTTAAGAATTAACCCTGCCAATCCTAACTCAGGCCAACATTCAATCAATTAATCATATATATTTTCTATAGCGCCCCATATGCGCTTCAAAAAATCTATTTGAAAACGAAAATATCTAATTGTAAGCCTGGTCGAACAAAATAAGTCTTCTGTGTAATTTTAAACAAAGAGCGCTTTCCACAATTTAAGATGCTTTCGAGAGACAGAATATTGGAATTGGCTGCCGAAACTGGGGAATAAAACTGCCTGTGATCAAAGTGGGCAGAAAAGTTGCATACTTTGCATAACGTATTTGGGAGAAAAGAAAACGGATCATCTCTGATTTACGACGTTTCCAATGTTTTGCCCGGCCACTGCCGTGTGGCTGGTTAAAACGATGAGTTCAGTTTTTTTTCTGCTGCTTGGTAATTCAGTTATGCTGCAACAGCAGCAGAGTGGCGCAGCGGAAGCGTGCTGGGCCCATAACCAAGAGGTCGATGGATCGAAACCATCCTCTGCTAGCTTGTTTTTCTTCTGTTTGCAAAGCAGTTTTTCTAAAATATTAACTGAAGGCAAGACTTCGTATTATATTCGAAATCAGGGAAATGTGCACATTACTGGACACATTTAAATTGACAACTGACCTTGAAAACGTTAGGTTTTCTATCAAATTCGTTTCTTTACAAATGACATTGCTTTCTTTTCTTTTTAAATTGTTCCCAGAAAGACCAAAAGATAAAGCCCTTGGGAATACGTCAATATTGCCAGCTCCTGCATATGTCAGCTCTTGAACTCTCTTAAAAATTGAGCTCTAAAACGTTTGCTTTGCAAGTTAATTAACAACCGTAACACTCAATAGCGTTTAATCCATGCGTTAATTAAATTCGGTTATTGATTTGTTCACATATTACAATGCTGTTTTCAGGATTCCCGCATATTCTGAACATGCACAATGTAATATGGCAATGGAATGACAGGGAAACCACTGCTTTTTTCCCTCTGGTCGTATTTTGTCACGCTGACTACTATCCATATGAAAGTGCCGCAGTCACCTAAAGGATAAGGCACTAGCCTCCTAAACCAGGGATTGTGGTTTTGTCAATGTTTTATTAAAAACAAACTGTGTGTATTTGTTCTTGGTCTGTGATATGTTTATAGAACTTGGTACTTTACACAAAGTAGTTTTGGCCAAGTAGTTTAGGTGATGGACTTAAAAGATGTTGGAGTTTCCCCGCTCATGTTCACATCCTGCTGACTATGTGCCCCTTTTTTATGTTTTCTTTGTTAATTTCTAAAGGTCTGTTAAGCTTTAAGGCATCAATCATTACTTGCTGTACTTTAAGTTTCTTCAAAACTAGTATTTGTAGAGCTGTTTTCAATATAACATGCAAGGAAGTGTTAATATGACTTTATTACCCAACTATGTCATTGAAGACTGGCCAACATTAATTTGGGAGTCACTTTAATTTATTGTGCAGTATCAAATGAAACATAAAAAAGAATCACAATACAATAAATCTCTGTTTGATCGCTATTTAATCGATATGTCGTGTAGGCTAAATTGTTTAAATAAATGCACGGAAACATTCAAATCCAAACACGTTAAAAAACAAAATAGTGCGGAATAGAAACAAAGAAGGCTTTGACCTCGACGTGATTTGAACACGCAACCTTTTGATCTGGAGTCAGACGTGCTACCGTTGCGCCACGAAGTCCCGGCATACTACATGCTTGTTATGCAATGCTAGAGTGCACAGCAAGCATGCCAAACGCATGGTAATGCCGATGCTGATACTTGGAAAACACTCGGTATCACCAAGGTTATAGGAAACAGCCGACTCGATAAGTGTTCGTAGCCAGCAGGGCTATGAAGTTGTCGCAAGTGTGTTTGATTCTCAGCTTTAAAAGTAAAGAAAACATTAAACAACTAGTTTAAATCAGTAAAACTAGTATTTAACTAGGATTCTCTCAGCGCGTCTCCTTTGAATGCGCACTGGCACAAATGGGCTTTGATCGTCTAATTACGTGGCAGAATGCAATAATGTATTGGGTTAATTTACCAACAAAAGAAACATAAACAAACGTGTATGTATTTATTTGTGAATAAACTATCCTGCTTCTACGATGGGACCAGGGATCTTACATCGGCAATCTAATGACAGGCCAACCCCAGAGAGACATTGTCTTCTGTAGCAAAATAGATTTTCTAAAATATTAACTGAAGGCAAGACTTTGTGTTATTACTTTTCAATTTTGTGTGTGTATTTTGTAATTGTTAAGGTGTTGAAACGGCAGGTATGCAGTTTACCTGACTCTACCCATAGAGGACCAATACATTTATTAAAACAAAAAAAAATATCTGAACACAAGCTTTGTTTATTTAATCTGATACCTTACATCTAGACTTAACTGTTACGGTTAACAAAATTAGAGTAAATTATCATAACAATAGAGTTAAAAGAAAATTCAAATAACATGCCAGTTAAAAATGCGCCAAAAATGACAAAGTAGTCTCAGATTAGGACAATGGCACTTAACGGGTAAGAAACACATTTGCAGCAAAACCCTTGAAATCACCAGAGCCTTCCTCCTCCTGAATACTATGTAGGTGGGCGGGGACTGAAACCTCCCCCGGCTAGAAAGATTGGTCACATACTGGTAGAAACTCAGAAAAAAGACAACATCACGCCTACAATTGCTCACTTGTTAAAATCAATAAGCAAATTTCAAATTGGTCATTGCTAATGCTAAAGCAATTTAAGAACACTTTAAATACGGCTTGACTAATATAAAAATATAGTAATTTGATTTGCACTACGCAGGACAATATTGATCTTAAATAAAAACATTACATCTGAAAATAACTTGTGCTTACCCCCACTTACAAGGAAGCTGTCAACCTTTGTATTCGTACTCATAACGTGTTAGAAAATGTAAACAGCAGTTGGAGAATACCGAAGTCGATCATCCTAGCATGTTAAACGAGGGCATTTCTCATGTAAGCTACTTCCACTAATAGATCGTTTATACTGTTCTCAATGGTCCGCATTGAAACCGAGAACATGGCTGCTTGTTTATCTCTCGTTCGCTTACAGCGTATGTAATATATATATATATATATATATATATATATATATATATATATATATATATATATATATATATATATATATATATATATATATATATATATATATATATATATATAATTATTTAGTAAACAAACTACACTCACAAACTCCTCATGTAGACAGGCTTCGGTAAGGAAGATGATGGTTTCTTGTTGTTTACTGTTTCTGCCTAACCCGTGGCTATTTATTTCAAACTCACAGTATTACGAGAGTGAAAGCTTCTCGTTAACTAGTGTCTGACGTCACCTTCTTCTTCCTCACTAACTTCCCGTCTACCCCCGAAATCTAGAGTCTCTAAACGGCCAAAATGCTACATATAGAATTAAACACAAATGAACTGAAATATACTGCTTACATTTTTCCAGTTATAGTAATAATAAGTCCTGCGTTAACCTAAAGTTTATTATATTGTTAATTCCCAACTTATATATATATATATATATATATATATATATATATATATATATATATATATATATATATATATATAATAATTCTGCTGTTTTTAATTCTACACATGGTAATGCCGATGCTGATACTTGGAAAACACTCGGTATCACCAGGGTTATAGGAAACAGCCGACTCTATACGTGTTCGTAGCCAGCAGGGCTATGAAGTTGTCGCAAGTGTGTTTGATTCTCAGCTTTAAAAGTAAAGAAAACATTAAACAACTAGTTTAAATCAGTAAAACTAGTATTTAACTAGGATTCTCTCAGCGCGTCTCCTTTGAATGCACACTGGCACAAATGGGCTTTGATCGTCTAATTACGTGGCAGAATGCAATAATGTATTGGGTTAATTTACCAACAAAAGAAACATAAACAAACGTGTATGTATTTATTTGTGAATAAACTATCCTGCTTCTACGATGGGACCAGGGATCTTACATCGGCAATCGAATGACAGGCCAACCCCAGAGAGACTTTGTCTTGACCAGGGATTGATATAATTTTAAAACAAACTGCAGTGGTTCCACTGAGGATCGAACCCAGGGCCTTCTGCGTGTAAAGCAGACGTGATAACCACTACACTATGGAACCTTGTCAGCACTGTGGTGGTGCTCCTACATTATTGTCTACATGCAGCATCTCAAATAATTGCAATCATTTATCAGACCCTTCGGCGATGTCTTTTTAAGAATTAACCCTGCCAATCCTAACTCAGGCCAACATTCAATCAATTAATCATATATATTTTCTATAGCGCCCCATATGCGCTTCAAAAAATCTATTTGAAAACGAAAATATCTAATTGTAAGCCTGGTCGAACAAAAGAAGTCTTCTGTGTAATTTTAAACAAAGAGCGCTTTCCACAATTTAAGATGCTTTCGAGAGACAGAATATTGGAATTGGCTGCCGAAACTGGGGAATAAAACTGCCTGTGATCAAAGTGGGCAGAAAAGTTGCATACTTTGCATAACGTATTTGGGAGAAAAGAAAACGGATCATCTCTGATTTACGACGTTTCCAATGTTTTGCCCGGCCACTGCCGTGTGGCTGGTTAAAACGATGAGTTCAGTTTTTTTTCTGCTGCTTGGTAATTCAGTTATGCTGCAACAGCAGCAGAGTGGCGCAGCGGAAGCGTGATGGGCCCATAACCCAGAGGTCGATGGATCGAAACCATCCTCTGCTAGCTTGTTTTTCTTCTGTTTGCAAAGCAGTTTTTCTAAAATATTAACTGAAGGCAAGACTTCGTATTATATTCGAAATCAGGGAAATGTGCACATTACTGGACACATTTAAATTGACAACTGACCTTGAAAACGTTAGGTTTTCTATCAAATTCGTTTCTTTACAAATGACATTGCTTTCTTTTCTTTTTAAATTGTTCCCAGAAAGACCAAAAGATAAAGCCCTTGGGAATACGTCAATATTGCCAGCTCCTGCATATGTCAGCTCTTGAACTCTCTTAAAAATTGAGCTCTAAAACGTTTGCTTTGCAAGTTAATTAACAACCGTAACACTCAATAGCGTTTAATCCATGCGTTAATTAAATTCGGTTATTGATTTGTTCACATATTACAATGCTGTTTTCAGGATTCCCGCATATTCTGAACATGCACAATGTAATATGGCAATGGAATGACAGGGAAACCACTGCTTTTTTCCCTCTGGTCGTATTTTGTCACGCTGACTACTATCCATATGAAAGTGCCGCAGTCACCTAAAGGATAAGGCACTAGCCTCCTAAACCAGGGATTGTGGTTTTGTCAATGTTTTATTAAAAACAAACTGTGTGTATTTGTAATATAAAAATATAGCAATGTCTTTTGCACTACGCAGGACTAGATTGAGTTTAAAATAGACATTACATCTGAAAATAACTTGTGCTTACCCCCACTTACAAGGAAGCTGTCAACCTTTGTATTCGTCCTCATAACGTGTTAGAAAATGTAAACAGCAGTTGGAGAATACCGAAGTCGATCATCCTAGCATGTTAAACGAGGGCATTTCTCATGTAAGCTACTTCTACTAATAGATCGTTTATACTGTTCTCAATGGTCCGCATCCCAGCCTGAGACCACGATCCAGTGGCAGTGGGAGATGTTTTTCAAAGTAATATGTTATTTGAAATATTAAAACAATCTTTAGTTAAATAACACATGTTTCTACACAAAATATTTTTCAGTGACTTCGACAAGCAGCCAGTTTACAACAATAATGCAATCTGTGTTAGGAACGCTATTTTAGTCCAATTTAAAATGGAAATTAAAATGGTATTGAGTGCTGACAAGAGTTTGGTATCAGCTGTTGATTTCCTTGAAACAATCTTTTATAGTAAAATGAACACATTTATTCATTTAAAAAATAAGTAAAAGTGAACTGTCAGAAGTGGGATTTGAACCCACGCCTCCATTCGGAGACCAGAACACACAATTCTTTGGAAAGACAACGTCCTTGAGTCTGGCGCCTTAGACCACTCGGCCATTCTGACAAGCTGCGTTTGCTTTAGTAGAAAACCGCATTATTTCATTTCAGCACAGACTAGGGTTGTCTATTGTATCAAGGCCCTATGGGGTTTATTACGCATATACTAACTTGCTCCATGAATGATGTAATGACAAGTGTAAAAAAAGAAACAGATTGAAGCCAACCCACGAAAGTAAGATTCTTTATTTCAATATCGGTATAGCTTTAAAGGATGCACGCATTTTACAATAGCAATTGCTATATGACAATGACCAATAAGTAATTGTGTTGCAATACTTTATACAATGTGAACAGAATCAGACATTGCTCCGTTGCCTCAAAGAAACATCTACAATTTGTATTTAAAAAGGACACCCAACGTGGGGCTCGAACCCACGACCCTGAGATTAAGAGTCTCATGCTCTACCGACTGAGCTAGCCGGGCTGATGGTAGAAAGTTTCATTCTTTAAGGCGGGGTGAGAGAGGAAGTACCGACAGGTGCGTGGGACCTGAGATTCGGTTATCTGCTGCTGTAGATGAGTGTTCTGGAGACGCGCTGTTTCTGTGTCTGCGGTGTAACAGCCGTGTGAGTATATTCCAAAAGTAAAGTGTTGGATAATTCGAGAGCTAGTCTGTTGAATAAAGCTCTGAGACGTGTGGTTAAATCCCGGTCTCATCAATTTTGTTTTGTTAGATTAAAAGTGTTCCAGCAGCAGGTAAATGTCCCCACACCGCAGGGCTTATTTTCCTCGGGTTCTAGTATCAAGTTTTGAGTGTGTGGCCGGTTAGCTCAGTTGGTTAGAGCGTGGTGCTAATAACGCCAAGGTCGCGGGTTCGATCCACGTACGGGCCATGGCTTTTCTTCTTTAAAGAAACCACAGGATTTGTAATGGTGCCAAAATGAACAATCTTTAACAAAATGAACCGAAGCGATATGAAGTACAACCAGTAGTATTTCAGACTTCCTGAGCTTTAAACATGTATTAACAATGAACACATACAATCAATTAAAAACAAAGCTTACGTAGTCGGCAGGATTCGAACCTGCGCGGGTAAACCCCAATGGATGTCAAGTCCATCGCCTTAACCACTCGGCCACGACTACATGCTCGCACCGTTAGTTGTGAAAATATCCAAAAGAAGTAAACGGCTCCCGCAGTAATGCTGTAGATGGCAGTATAGGCTAACTAATGAACCCAAGTCAAATGCCTTTGTTGAAACTTTGTCAGATTTGTACAAGGCAAGCACACGTGGGAAAAGAAAATACAATATACTTTCTGTTAACGTTCATAATAATGAATACATCTTTATTTCAAAATACGTAGCTATTTAACTGATCTTTTCAAAACACCCCCATCCACAAAAACAAAGTAGTTATTTATTTCAACTGAAAAACTGACTTGCTTCATGGCTGCTGCCAGAGCACTCGAGAACGTTCTGGCTAGCGTGAGCGGACTAAGCAGATAACAAGATCTACAAAATATCACATGCCATTAAAACTTACCATAATTATGTTAATTTTATTATTTATTTAGCAGACGCCTTTATCCGTGGCGACTTACAGAGACTAGGGTGTGTGAACTATGCATCAGCTGTAGAATCACTTACATTTACATCTCACCCGAAAAACGGAGCACAAGGAGGTTAAGTGACTTGCTCAGGGTCACACAATGAGTCAGTGGCTGAGGTGGGATTTGTGCCGGGGGACCTCCTGGTTACAAGCCCTTTATCTTTAACCACTGGACCACACAGCCTAATATAACAAAATCAAACCCCAGATGGGACTCGAAACCACAATCCATGGCTTAGAAAGCCAGTGCCTTATCCATTAGGCCACAAGGGCTGACACGAAAAGCTCATTTGGTAGTAATAAAGAAAGTGGGAACAATAGTATCGTGGTTTAATACATCATATCCAAGCCATCGTTGGTGTTCAAACACAGCAGAGTGTTACATTGGGAAAGGGCCGTACTTGTCAGTACGTATTTGACATTCATGTGGGGAGATTTAAGATTGTGAAGAAGTTTAAATATGCTGCGTATTTGCGCATTGGGAACCTTACATAATTAGGTTTTTGATTAATGCCACTTTCTTACGGACAGTAATCAAGGTGACGATACAAGACCAGAGACAATTAAGCAGTTATTTTCCTGTCCTTTCATTACCATATTCTAGTGTGCTTGTTCAGAATATGCGTGAATCGTGAAAACGTCTTGCCAATATGTGAACAAAGCCAGCATTCACTTTATTGATCACCATGTGGATTAACCGCTATTGGAACACGGATGATTGTGTTAAAGATGTTAATAGACTTTTAATGTACACGTTTTAGAGCTAAACGTTTGTTGAGACAGTTCAAGCGCTGTAGCAGTGTTTAACTATTTCCTGGATGTTTGCCTTTTGGTCTTACTCTGGAAAAAGTAATAATAATAATAAAAAGTAGGCAAAACCATTTTTTGAGAAACCGCATTTGGGAGAAAAACTAACAGTTTGGAAACACATTTGCAAAGGCATTGGATTCTATTGTGGTGTTTCCGAACTGTTGAACGTTTCTCATTACATGCAGGTTTACTGGCTTGACAAAAAGGCGATTGACGAAAAGAATGCTGTCTCGATCGCAAAATCGCGTCAAGCTGAAATAGCTCAGTTGGGAGAGCGTTAGACTGTAACGGTCCCTGCTTCGATACCGGGTTTTTGTAAACAGCACGACTAGGGTTATTTGTTCTTAATTAATTTTTTGAATTAAAAAAACAGCACACTTTTTCTTTAGTGTAATTGGAGGAAATAAAAATGTATTATAGTGCCATTTTCTAATGCGATAAAGAAATGCAAAAAGCATCATCTCTGCGTGGGCTTGAAACACCAAAATTTCGATTAACAGCCGAACGTGCTAACCGATTATGGTGTTTTATTAGATAACACCCTGGGAGCTCAACAGAACAGTGTGTAAGCATATTGCTAAAATGGAAACCAAATATACACGATTCAAATGGGAATCGTATTCAGATTTTAAGCACAAATTTGATAGACTTCACAGTGCAAAGGAGGAAGGCAGACAATGCAAATGAGGCAACTGGCTCCTACTTTTTAAATCATATGAGAAACTTGAACCCAATTAAGCTTTTAACCGCCTGCAGTTTGGAATGAGTTTGAAATGTTGTTGTAACACCTCACTGGGCTAAGCAATTGCATTATATGAAAGTTCCTGTTAATTTCTCAGCGGCACAGCTGCCGGTGCCACTCAGAGTTGGAGGGAGATGGTCGGCCACTTGCCCATAAAACAATACTTTCAGGGATCCACGAGGAAGAGTGAGAGTGTTCACTTTTGAGCGTGAAGGAGGCAATGAGTGTTGTTTTTTGGCCAACTGCTCCCTGTTATTGATGACCCCTCCAGTGTTCCTTAGGGGGCTGGAGGAAGCGGACACGTTCTGAGTGGGTATCTTGCCTAAAGGTACGCAAGACGAACTACAGTTGCAAAGCACTGCTGCTTTTTCGACGATTGATTAAAACTATCAATCTGACTGAAAACACGGATCACATTAATTGTGATCGGTTTGATACCAATAGGCTTACATGGCAGGTATTGTGTATAGACAATGTCATATACACAGAAATGAACACGGACAGTGTTTATTAAGGGCTGACTCATTGAAACGTTCGAGAGATCTCGGTGTACTGGACAAATATACTGGATTTTTTCCATGTCGTAATTGTGCCGCCTGTGATAATGCGTTTGAAACTAGAGATAATGTGAGATAATATCTGTTACTGGCGGATAGTTTACAAATGTACTCAATTATGTTACAACTTTTGTGTCTACGAAACATATCTGTAACATTTATGTAATGCCTGTGTGGTTTTTTCATGAAGTTAATTTGCTAACAGACTGTTCTGATTTGTTTCTAACCGTGAAGCGATCGCTCTGTTTGCCGTATATTTTCTGTCTGTAAGAGGAGTGTCCTTGTGATCCCATATAGAATGCAACGAAACAGGTCGCCCTCCTTAATATAAACAGATAAAGAATAAGTTCACGCACACACAAGGTGATTTACTGTAGCGTCAGGCATTGGAGGTTCAGCAGTGTACTGCAGTGTTGTGCAAAGTCGTCGGTGTAAGTCAGGATGGCCGAGCGGTCTAAGGCGCTGCGTTCAGGTCGCAGTCTCTCTGGAGGCGTGGGTTCGAATCCCACTTCTGACAAATCTGTTTGTTTATTTATTTCTTAAAACGTCCACCGAATGCTTGGTAATTTGATTTGTTTTTCTTGTTAGTATTCAAATCACAAGGTCGTTAAATGAGAGAAAGTCACCGCAAGCCTGCACCTCACCACATCCTTCACACTGTTAAACTGCCTCATTATGACGAGGCCTCTAATTATGCCTTTCCAATACTTTGAATGTGTTATTGTTCAGTTTAACATGAGAACATCTTGGTAGAACACATAATGTCCGCAGGACTTATTTTCCTCGGCTTCTAGTATCAAGTTTTGAGTGTGTGGCCGGTTAGCTCAGTTGGTTAGCTCAGTTGGTTAGCGCGTGGTGCTAATAACGCCAAGGTCCCGGGTTCGATCCCCGTACAGGCCACGGCTTTTCTTCTTTAAAGAAACCACAGCATTTGTAATGGTGCCAAAATGAACAATCTTTAACAAAATGAACCGAAGCGATATGAACTACAACCAGTAATATTTCAGACTTCCTGAGCTTTAAACATGTATTAACAATGAACACATACAATCAATTAAAACAAAGCTTACGTAGTCGTCAGGAAACGAACCTGCGCAGGGAAACCCCAATGGATTACAAGTCCATCGCCTTAACCTCTCGGCCACGACTACATGCTCGCCCGGTTAGTTGTGAAAATATCCAAAAGAAGTAAACGGCTCCCGCAGTAATGCTGTAGATGGCAGTATAGGCTAACTAATGAACCCAAGTCAAATGCCTTTGTTGAAACTCTGTCAGATTTGTACAAGTCAAGCACACGTGGGAAATAATAATACAATATCCTTTCTGCCAACGTTCATAATAATGAATACATCCTTATTTCAAAATACGTAGCTATTTAACTGATCTTTTCAAAACACCCATACACAAAAGCCTTATTTCTACTGAAAAACTAACTTGCTTCATGGCTGCTGCTACAGCACTCGGGCACGTTGTGCCTAGCGTTAGCGGACATAGGAGATAAGAAGACCTACAAAATATCACGCGCTGCAGTTTTTCAGTCCGGGGATTATTACTAATTAGCAGACTGTGCATTAAAATACACATGCATGGTGGGCGTCTCTGTTACAAAGAATTGTCACACTTTATATTTATCTCCATAATGCGCCGGGACAAAATACGCAGATACTTTAAAATTATTTGGAGAATGCGGGCATTGATCACGCTACTTCTCGCATGCTAAGCGAGCGCTCTACCATTTGAGCTAATTCCCCTTTAATGGTGCCAGGGATTCTCATAGGCTTCATCGCAGCTTGATACGAGCAAATCAGATTGTCAGTTGTTTTTTATTTTTATTTTGGTAATGTAGTCTGTGATTGCAAATTTAAAAAAATAATTTAATTAACTAAATAGCAAATATCTCGACTAGAGGTATGTTTTCAATTTCTTTAAAAAGTAGTGTCAGCTCGTTTATTCAGTCGCTTAGAAATCCACAATCTGTGTCCCGATGCAGCAGCGCTGTGTGCTGTGGCTCGAGCTTGTTTGACGAGGCAGACGATGCAAAAATGCCAATACTTGCTTTTGTATCACGCGACAAACTTAAGGTATGTTTTAACGGCTTGGCTGTCTCGGGTTAGTTTGTATTCTTAATGTAACACCTCGTTGTTGCCCAGTCATTGTTTCATATGAAGTAGAGCTTGCCAGTTGGGGGCGACGGTCTGCTAATAAAAGTTAAGACTATATTTGCAAGGTTCATTTCTAGAATGAAACACGTTTTGAAGGGGTTGGTCTCGGTATCCACCAGGAGGAGTGGCAGTGTTTTCTTCTGAGCACCGAGCTAACAATGAGTGTTGTTATCGGGAACCTACTCGCTGCAAGGAATGACCACTTCAATCTTCAGTCGGGGGTTGCTGAAGGAAGGGGACACATTTTGAGTGTGTATCTCATTCCGGTAGAAACGTAGAAAAAAGAAACCATCAAGCCCACAATTGTTCAGTTGTTTAAATCAATAACCACTTTTAAATTGATCATTGCTAATGTCAAAACAATTTAAGAACACTTTAAATAGGGCTTGACTAATATAAAAATATAGCAATGTCTTTTGCACTACGCAGGACTCGATTGAGTTTAAAATAGACATTACATCTGAAAATAACTTGTGCTTACCCCCACTTACAAGGAAGCTGTCAACCTTTGTATTCGTCCTCATAACGTGTTTAGAAAATGTAAACAGCAGTTGGAGAATACCGAAGTCAATCATCCTAGCATGTTAAACGAGGGCATTTCTCATGTAAGCTACTTCCACTAATAGATCGTTTATACTGTTCTCAATGGTCCGCATCCCAGCCTGAGACCACGATCCAGTGGCAGTCGGAGTTGTTTTTCAAAGTAATATGTTATTTGAAATATTAAAACAATCTTTAGTTAAATAACACATGTTTCTACACAAAATATTTTTCAGTGACTTCGACAAGTAGCCAGTTTACAACAAAAATGCAATCTGTGTTAGGAACGCTATTTTAGTCCGATTTAAAATGGAAATTAAAATGGTATTGAGTGCTGACAAGAGTTTGGTATCAGCTGTTGATTTCCTTGAAACAATCTTTTATAGTAAAATGAACAAATTGATTCATTTAAAAAATAAGTAAAAGTGAACTGTCAGAAGTGGGATTTGAACCCACACCTCCATTCGGAGACCAGAACACACAATTCTTGGGAAAGACAGCGTCCTTGAGTCTGGCGCCTTAGACCACTCGGCCATTCTGACAAGCAGCGTTTGCTTTAGTAGAAAACCGCATTATTTCATTTCAGCACAGACTAGGGTTGTCTATTGTATCAAGGCCCGATTGGGTTTATTACGCACATACTAACTTGCTCCATGAATGATGTAATGACAAGTGTAAAAAAAGAAACAGATTGAAGCCAACCCACGAAAGTAAGATTCTTTATTTCAATATCGGTATAGCTTTAAAGGATGCACGCATTTTACAATAGCAATTGCTATATGACAATGACCATTAAGTATTTGTGTTGCAATACTTTATACCATGTGAACAGAATCAGACATTGCTCCGTTGCCTCGAAGAAACATCTACAATTTGTATTTAAAAAGGACGCCCAACGTGGGGCTCGAACCCACGACCCTGAGATTAAGAGTCTCATGCTCTACCGACTGAACTAGCCGGAATGACGGGAGAAAGATTCTTTCTTTGAGGCGGGGTGAGAGAGGACGTACCGACAGGTGCGTGGGACCTGAGATTTGGTGTGCTGCTGCTGTAGATGAGTGTTCTGGAGACGCGCTGTTTCTGTGTCTGCGGTGTTACAGCCGTGTGAGTCTATTCCAAAAGTAAAGTGTTGGATAATTCGAGAGCTAGTCTGTTGAATAAAGCTCTGAGACGTGTGGTTAAATCCCGGTCTCATCAATTTTGTTTTGTTAGATTCAAAGTGTTCCAGCAGCAGGTAAATGTCCCCACACCTTTTTGTTCTGTTTACTTATGCTACACTGCTGCTAAACCTGAACGTTGCTGCTAATTATCTTAACTAAACTTGTATTGTTGTTGAATTGCTCTAATATAGTTAAACCTGTAATGTTGCAGCTAACGTTCCCTAATACTGTTAAAACTTGTGTGTATTAACAATCTGGCTTTTGTTGTTGAACCCTTGCTGGGAAGAGCTGTTTCCAATCACCTAGCACTCTTAAAGAAAAGTGTAATCGCTGCTATATGTTGGTCTAATACCCCATGCTTTTAAAATGTGTCTATTGGCTGGCTTTATTCAATTTCCCCTCCTTGTTTTTAGTACAACTTGAATACATTTTATTGTTAGTTATTTGAACTGATTTATGTGAATCATGGATCATTGTAATAAAGCTTTGTGAATTGTTATTCTGTTGTCATTCCTATTCTAAAACTTTTAATTAATTTTAGTAGTGTCGGTATTAGGACTCTCACTGGGTGTCACTGGGTGTGGCTGCTACAATCCCATATAGAATGCGACAAAACAGGTCGCACTCCTTCATATAAACAGAAAAAGAATAAGTACACGCACACACGAGTTGATTTACTGCAGCGTCAGACATCGGAGGTTCAGCAGTGTACTGTGTAACCCCCATGCTTCCTGTTTCCAAATATGGGTATCAGTGAGTCTGTTTCTTTAACACGACCCCCCCCTTCTGTGCCCGCAATAAACACGTGCACAGTCAGTTGCCTGCATGTTAATTTCCAATGTGCAAACGAGTGCTAGAGCTACCGTCCTAGGAATACATCTGAAATTTCTATATGCTGTATCTTCACTGTCCTGCATTGCTATTATATTTTATTAATAGGTAAGCGATTTCTCCTTACTTTGATTTTTTTATTGATTAAAAATAGCAGGATTTGCTGTAATAAAGCTTTAAGTAAAACTTTAAATAAATAAATAAGTAGTGTGGCCGCCATGTGGATGATTCTGTTCAATACAGCTTTGCAAATAAATATTTGAAGCGGCTATATTCTAATACTTATAAAAGAATAATATATTTTTTTATAATTGAGTGATTTCTGTTATTTACATAGGCAGTTGTGTTTCCCATTTTACTCGGTAAATAGAAAAAAAAGAGAATATTGTTTATACATTCGTCCGCCATTTTGACTGAACTGCAGTTAAATATAGTTCAAAACTTGAACGGTTTATAATATGTGTTTAAGATGTTCCAAATATACATTTGTCATTTATATAGTACCTTTGTATTGTATGGTTACTAAAAAAATATATATATATATATACACTTTAAATAAGTTTCCTTTTAATTATTGCACCACTTGTGTATTGTGTTTTACACAATCAGTTGCCTGCATGTTAATTTCCAATGTGCAAACGAGTGCTAGAGCTACCGTCCTAGGAATACATCTGAAATTTCTATATGCTGTATCTTCACTGTCCTGCATTGCTATTATATTTTATTAATAGTTCGTGGAGACCGGAGATTACGAAGAGTGGAGGACTTGATCCATTGCATCTACCGAGACGGCTTGTAATATTGCAGCGGGACTGTACAGTTCAGCAGAAGGACTTGTTTTTTTTTTATATTTAAGTCCTCCGGAGGTACTTTAGTCGTTGTGCACAACTGATAGAAACATTTTGTTTTATTCTATATTTTTATTTCCAATGTTTTTTTTTTTACTGTGAACAATATTGTAACAATTTTAATTGCTACATATATATTACTTTTATAAACATTTTCTTTTCATAAAGTATATTTGTTGTTGCTGAGTGATTCTTTATAATAAAGTAACCTGGTATAAATATATTAAGGCAACTGTATAACGTAAAGTACATTTTCTTAAGAAGGGTATACGCAGCATTAGAGAGAGATCTCCAGAATTTTCCCTGAACTTAATTCTCAATGTGACTCATTGTAATAGTGGGTTACATAAGTAGAAAAATTTGGCACCCAACGTGGGGCTGCGCCCCTTCTAGTAATCATTCATGTTCAAATTACTCAGCAACAATTAAAATTTGTTTTGAAATATATATGCAATAAGTTTAAAAAAAAAAAGTATATATATATATATATAATTTTTTTTTTACTTTAATTTCTCTAAGTAATGGAATTGTGCAAGCAGTATGAGTTTTGCCCTGATAGGTCCATACTTTTAGGTCATGTAGATCAAAGAGTCACCTATGCTGACATTAAGAATGCATTCAGTCCAGTTGGTGTTGTTACTAAAGTTCAGCGTTTAGTTGGACAAGTATCTGAAAGTGTACTTTGTGAGTTTGAGGAAGGTTTGTCTGTGTTTCTGTTAGATGATGAGCATGTTAGTCATGACTTCAGCAGTCGCTGGACAGTACAGCCTGTTTTATCAGATCAAGTTAGATTTAGCAACACTAGCACCATTTTGTTAGATGTGACTGATACTTTTCTGGAGCAGTTGGCAGCAATAGCTATCAAACATGGCACTGATGCTAAAGAATTAGAAAAGAGGGCATCCAAGCTGCTGTCTGATAAACTTAGTGGAAGCTATAAAGACTCTGAAGGGGTTAGTCCCTTGCCCAAGGTGTCTTTTGATTTCTCAAATGCTTTCACTCCTAAGCAGACATTTTCAGAACATTTTGAAACCTTTTCTTCACCCTCTCAACAGCCAAATGTGTACAGCAACCAGTCCACACCTATCTCCATTCCTAGTGATGTACAGAAAGTTGTAGTAGAGCATGTAGTGAAAACTGCGAGTGAAGGTGCATTTCTTAACAATGTCCGTTACAAGCTCAAGTGTTTTTCGGGCACTGCCAGTAAGCCAAGTAGTGAAGCAGACTATGAAACATGGCGCCGAAGTTCAGATTCGCCAGGTAATTAAAGATGTTGATCTCACTGCTAATGCAAAAAGACGCAAGTTACTGGAAAGTCTTTTACCCCCAGCTTTGAATGTTGCCCTATAAGCAGGAGAAGACGCAACTGCTGAGCAGTACTTTGAAGAGCTAGAGAAGGCTTATGGCAGTGTAGCAAGTGGCGAGGAGCTGTTTATACAGTTTATTGAGACACATCAAAATGCAACTGAAAAAGCATCAGACTATCTTCGTAGACTCCATGCTGTCCTGCAACGAGTAATGGAAAGGGATGGTTTAGTTGGAACACAACCTGATAAGCAACTGTTGAAGCAATTTATCAGGGGTTGTTGGGATGATACGTTAATAGACCGTTTGCACTTGAAGGACTTTCTGAGTGACATTTCTGAGCAGTGCTTATCATACTCAAAGGTTTTATTTGAGGTATGAGCTTTTGAGGAGGAGAAAGAGTCAAAAGAGACCAGAAAGAAGCGTCATCTTGGTGCAACACAGCCCAAGGTTTCTGCCAAGTCTGTTGGTGTTGGTGATAATATTAGTACTGTATCCCATACAGTTCCCGGTTCAACCAGCAGAGAAGAAGAGCTTGCCCAAAGGGTCCTACAGCTAGAAAAGGATTGGAAAAAAGCAAAGGTATCCTCAAGTACACATGGTGTGTCAAATACTAGTGGAGCCCCAGATACTGCAAGTAATAGGAGCAGCTCTGCTGAATTAAGAGAAAGGTCAGAAACCACAGTTAAGAAGGGACCCAATAGGATGGGGGCATTCTGCTATAATTGTGGCAAAGATGGACACACAATGGAAAAGTGCTCTAATCCAGTGAATGCAGTGCTGGTTCAGCAAAAGCTCAGGAATAGATGCGAGAACAGGGCTGCACAGCGCAGAGAAGCTTATACTCCATTGCATCCTTTAAACTAGATGGGTGTCTCTACAAGGGACAGATAGAGGCACTGAATTCATGTACACCCAGTCCCAAAACAACTCAAAAGCACAATATACCCAGTTTTCATAAAAGTTTACAGGGCGTACCTCCTGGTCTTGTTGGTGAGTCATGTCACACTGTTGCTTTTCTTGATGGTGTTCGTTGCCTCTGTTTAGTAGACACTGGATCACAGGTAACTTGCCTATCTGAGTCATTTTACCGTCAGTATTTGTCACAGCTCAAGTTAAGCTCGATACAAGACTTACTCTGTGTTGTTGGTGCGGGAGGTAGTACTGTTCCTTATCTAGGATTCATAGAAGTTAATGTGCAATTTCCTGAAGATGTTTGTGGCACAGAAAACAGCTTTTATGTGTTAGTTCTTGTTTGCCCTGACAATCAATGTAATACTACTGTACCTCTCTTAGTGTGAACAAATGTACTTAGGCATCTCATGCGTGAGTGTGAGGAGAAGGCTGGTGCGCAATACTTGAAGAGGCTGGCTATCCGCTGCGACTGGGCTGCTGCCTATACCAATACAATTGGTGAAGCCAATGCAAAAGCAAAAACTACCAAAGTGAGATTAGCCAGTAAAACACCTGTTACGGTTCCCACGAACGAGTCTAAAGAGCTGAAATGTATGCTGAGTAAGAATATCTATAGCAAAGGATGCAATATACTTATAGAAGCATCTGAAGGACATCCCATTGCAGGAGGATTACTGGTTTACAATCAGCTGCTAGAAGGAGACCCTCAAAATCATACCAAGATTGGAGTCATGGTCAAAAATGCCTCTGATCTTGACATCACCTTACAACCCAGAAGTGTTGTTGCTGCAGGGGAAACAGTGGAGTGGATAAGGGCATTAGATGTCTCCAAATTAAATCTGATGGAGTCCAGATGTTCTAGTGCTACTGCAGTATTGAGGGAGGGAGAAAAGTTCGGTCCCAGTAATACAACAAGGCTGTAGTTGGATTTTGATAACTCACCAGTTTCTGAAGATTTCAAGAAAGATATTACTACTAGGATAGAAAAAGAAGTAGGCAGTGCATTCTCCCTCCATGATCTCGACATAGGACATGCTCCTGGGATAACACACAAAATAGTGCTCACAGACAACACTCCATTCAAAGAGCGCACCCGTCGTGTCTCTCCAGCTGATTTTGAAGACCTGAGAAGTCACCTTCATGAGTTGCTGACTACTGGGATTATTGAAGAGTCTGACAGCCCCTATGCATCTCCAGTTGTCTTGGTTAGAAAGAAAAACGGATCCCTACGAATGGTTGTGGACTACAGAAGACTGAATCGTCTAACCAGGCGGGATGCATACCCACTTCCTAGAATAGAGGAGACTTTTGCTCTTCTTTCAGGCTCAAAATGGTTCTCAGTACTAGATCTAAAAAGCAGATATTATCAAATTGAAGTAGAAGAGTCTGACCGTGCCAAGACTGCATTCACAACACCATTTGGTAATTGGCAATTCAAAATGATGCCTCAAGGTTTAACCAATGCCCCAGCTACATTTCAGAGAACAATGGAGCGGGTGATGTCAGGAATTAATCTACAGGAAGCGGTTGCTTTCCTGGATGACCTAATTATATTTTCAGACACTCTTGAACAACACGAGGAACGTCTAATGAAGGTAATGCATCGCATTGCTCAGTATGGCTTGAAGCTCTCTCCTTCAAAATGTAAATTCTTCCAGAATTCGGTGGCATATCTGGGACACAAGATTTCGGAAGAGGGAATCTGCCCTGACCCCCAGAAGATTCAGCTATAATAGATTGGCCAACGCCCAAGAACATCAGAGAGGTTAGGTCTTTTCTCGGCTTCGCAGGGTATTACAGACGTTTTGTGGAAAAGTATGCAAACATTGCTAGGCCATTAAATGATTTGTTGGTGGGCGAAGCTTCAAACAGAAAGAAAGGGGCATCTTGGCGAATAAAAGCAAGACAGTCTCTGGGTGATCGATGGACAGCAGATTGTCAAAGGGCATTTGAATGCATCAAAGAGAAGCTCACTACATTGCCAGTGTTAGGATTTGCAGACTGGAAACTCCATTATATCTTACACACATATGCCAGTATCACAGGCCTGGGAGCAGCACTCTACCAGGTCCAGGATGGTAAAATGAGAGTTATCTCATATGCTAGTCGAGGACGAAGTGAACGAAAACTACCCTGTTCACAAATTGGAATTTTTAGCTTTGAAATGGTCAATAAGTGAAAAGTTTCATGACTATTTATATGGGACAGAATTCAAAGTAGTGACAGATAATAATCCTCTGACATGTGTTCTCACAACTGCAAAATTGGATGCTGCAGGACATAGGTGGTTGTCAGCCCTGTCTATCTATAACTTTGACATAAGCTACAGATCTGGAAAAACTAATATGGATGCAGATGGCTTATCCCGAAGGCCAAATGGACCTGCTGCAGATGATGATGACTCCCTGAAGCAAGTGGAGAGAATTGCTAAAATGCTGTCCAGAACCAGACAAGACCCTGATTTTGACACCCTGGAGTCAGATGTGTGTAAGGCTGCTTTCCTGAGGCATAAGGTAGTAGTACTTGCACAGGAAGTTGAATCAGAAGAGCCTGGTGAGCAAGAGAATCCAGAGATAGAAGTGAGTGGGAACAAACCTAGCGCTGTAGATGCTTTACCTAGTGGAGAGGGTGCCATTCCAGATGATTTTGAATTTCCAGAACCATGGCCAGGGCAACCATTACTTCCTGGATTAACTTTAGAAAACTGGAAAGTTCTTCAAAACAGAGATGTTAATCTGTCCAGAGTCATTCAGTTGTTGGGGAAAGGCAGAAAGCTTGAAGAAAAATTCAGAAAGTCAGAGACCCCTGAAGTAAGATTACTTTTAAAAGAGTGGCCTAAACTTCTCCTTAAAGAGGGTGTTCTACATCGGCGGGTGATGAGGAATGAAGAACTATTCGATCAGTTGGTGATTCCACAAAGTCACCAGGCTAGAGCTTTGGAAGGAGTACATGATGAAACTGGACATCTTGGCTATGAGAGGACTCTGGATTTGGCTAGAGCACGCTTCTATTGGCCAAGGATGACCCGGGATGTGGAACAGAAATGCAAAACTTGTGAGAGGTGCTTACGCAGAAAAGCAAGGGCAGAGAAGGCTGCAAAAATGGTCAATATAAATGTTTATGCTCCCATGGAGCTTGTCTGCATAGATTTTCTATCATTAGAACCTGATTCCAAAGATATTCGGAACATACTAGTTATAACCGATCACTTCACAAAATATGCGCAAGCATATCCAACTAAAGACCAGACTGCCAAGACTGTAGCCAATCTGTTGTGGGAGAATGTAATTTGCCACTACGGGTTTCCCAAGAGAGTTCATAGCGATCAAGGTGCAAATTTTCAGTCTGAATTTCAGAGCTCTGTAAAATTTGTGGCACTAAATCTAGAACTACACCTTACCATCCTAGAGGAAATCCAGTGGAAAGATTTAACAGAACCCTCCTTGACATGCTGGGTACCCTCTCTGAGAAGAAGAAAGATAACTGGAGGAAGTATGTTCGCCCTCTCGTTCATGCATATAACTGCACTCGTAATGACACTACTGGAGAGTCTCCGTTCTTCCTCATGTTTGGTAGGCAGCCAAGATTGCCTATAGATTTGTGCTTTGGCATCAGTCCTGTTGGACATGACCATAAGACTCATCAGCAATATGTGAAGGAACTTCGTCAGAGGCTAAAATATGCCTACGAGCGAGCCACTAAGGAAGCAGAGTAAAGACAGCTGGCCAATAAACAGAGATGGGACAAGAAGGTCATAGCATCATCCTTGGAGGAAGGAGATCGAGTCCTGGTTAGGAATGTAAATTTGCGTAGGAAGCACAAAATAGCTGACCGCTGGGAACACGCTGTTTACATTGTCGTATGGCAGGTTAGAGAAGAGCTGCCAGTCTATGTGATTAGACCAGAGAAAGATGATGGACCTGAGAGAACATTGCACAGAGACATGTTGTGTCCTTGTGGATTCATATCGGCTGAAGAGGGAGCTGATGATGGCACAGTACCTGAGAAGGCAAGACGTACGAGGACGAGGCAGACTGCAGGGACCTTGGATGAAACTGGAAATTCTGATGAGGATGATACAGATCAATCGGTAATTCCTTCTGAAGAAGAACAGAATATTGCTGGTTCTGGATTGAATCCAGAAGCTCCTGAGTTCTGTACTTACCTGCCAATGACTGATGAAGATCCTCCACTCCATTCTTCTTTGCATGAAGACGACGTGACGGGACCAGTAACTGAGGTTACTATTGAAAGAGAAATAACCGAGGAAGTCTCAGAATCAGCACTGGGTGAACTTCAACAAAGTTCCAAAACTGAGCCTAGGGAGACCATAGATCCCCAAGTGTTAAGACGATCAGAAAGAGAGAGGAAACTGCCATCTAAGTTCAAAGATTTTGAAGTAACTTGTCAAAAGATAACTTCTGACAAGAAACACGATTACAATAGAGCTGTTTCACAAATTGTTTCCTGTGTACAACAGCAAAACAAAATGATATTGGAACAGTTGCATAAACAGACCGAGCTATTGATTCAGGCTTTGATTTCGCATTAGCATATAGAAGATGATTAAATAAATATATGGATATTTTTTGTGGGTGTTACTATCGAGGACGATAGCTTTTAGGGAGGGAGAATGTAACCCCCATGCTTCCTGTTTCCAAATATGGGTATCAGTGAGTCTGTTTCTTTAACACGACCCCCCCTTCTGTGCCCGCAATAAACACGTGCACAGTCAGTTGCCTGCATGTTAATTTCCAATGTGCAAACGAGTGCTAGAGCTACCGTCCTAGGAATACATCTGAAATTTCTATATGCTGTATCTTCACTGTCCTGCATTGCTATTATATTTTATTAATAGTTCGTGGAGACCGGAGATTACGAAGAGTGGAGGACTTGATCCATTGCATCTACCGAGACGGCTTGTAATATTGCAGCGGGACTGTACAGTTCAGCAGAAGGACTTGTTTTTTTTTTATATTTAAGTCCTCCGGAGGTACTTTAGTCGTTGTGCACAACTGATAGAAACATTTTGTTTTATTCTATATTTTTATTTCCAATGTTTTTTTTTTACTGTGAACAATATTGTAACAATTTTAATTGCTACATATATATTACTTTTATAAACATTTTCTTTTCATAAAGTATATTTGTTGTTGCTGAGTGATTCTTTATAATAAAGTAACCTGGTATAAATATATTAAGGCAACTGTATAACGTAAAGTACATTTTCTTAAGAAGGGTATACGCAGCATTAGAGAGAGATCTCCAGAATTCACATATATTTTCCCTGAACTTAATTCTCAATGTGACTCATTGTAATAGTGGGTTACATTAATATGACTTTATTACCCAACTATGTCATTGTAGACTGGCCAACATTAATTTGGGAGTCACTTTAATTTATTGTGCAGTATCAAATGAAACATAAAAAAGAATCACAATACAATAAATCTCTGTTTGATCGCTATACAATCGATATGTTGTGTAGGCTAAATTGTTTAAATAAATGCACAGAAACATTCAAATCCAAACACGTTAAAAAACAAAATAGTGCGGAATAGAAACAAAGAAGGCTTTGACCTCGATGTGATTTGAACACGCTACCGTTGCGCCACGAAGTCCCGGCATACTACATGCTTGTTATGCAATGCTAGAGTGCACAGCAAGCATGCCAAACACATGGTAATGCCGATGCTGATACTTGGAAAACACTCGGTATCACCAGGGTTATAGGAAACAGCCGACTCGATATGTGTTCGTAGCCAGCAGGGCTATGAAGTTGTCGCAAGTGTGTTTGATTCTCAGCTTTAAAAGTAAAGAAAACATTAAACAACTAGTTTAAATCAGTAAAACTAGTATTTAACTAGGATTCTCTCAGCGCGTCTCCTTTGAATGCGCACTGGCACAAATGGGCTTTGATCGTCTAATTACGTGGCAGAATGCAATAATGTATTGGGTTAATTTACCAACAAAAGAAACGTAAACAAACGTGTATGTATTTATTTGTGAATAAACTATCCTGCTTCTACGATGGGACCAGGGATCTTACATCGGCAATCTAATGACAGGCCAACCCCAGAGAGACTTTGTCTTGACCAGGGATTGATATCATTTAAAAACAAACTGCAGTGGTTCCACTGGGGATCGAACCCAGGGCCTTCTGCGTGTAAAGCAGACGTGATAACCACTACACTATGGAACCTTGTCGGAACTGTGGTGGTGCTCCTACATTATTGTCTACATGCAGCATCTCAAATAATTGCAATCATTTATCAGACCCTTCGGCGTTGTCTTTTTAAGAATTAACCCTGCCAGACCAAACGCAGGCCAACATTCAATCAATTAATCATATATATTTTCTATAGCGCCCCATATGCGCTTCAAAAAATCTATTTGAAAACAAGAAAATATGTAATTGTAAGCCTGGTCGAACAAAAGAAGTCTTCTGTGTAATTTTAAACAAAGAGCGCTTTCCACGATTTAAGATGCTTTCGAGAGACAGAATATTGTAATTGGCCGCCGAAACTGGGGAATAAAACTGCCTGTGATCAAAGTGGGCAGAAAAGTTGCATACTTTGCATAACGTATTTGGGAGAAAAGAAAACGGATCATCTCTGATTTACGACGTTTCCATGGTTTGGCCCGGCCACTGCCGTGTGGCTGGTTAAAACGATGAGTTCAGTTTTTTTTTTTTCTGCTGCTTGGTAATTGAGTTATGCTGCAACAGCAGCAGAGTGGCGCAGCGGAAGCGTGCTGGGCCCATAACCCAGAGGTCGATGGATCGAAACCATCCTCTGCTAGCGTGTTTTTCTTCTGTTTGCAAAGCAGTTTTTCTAAAATATTAACTGAAGGCAAGACTTCGTATTATATTCGAAATCAGGGAAATGTGCACATTACTGGACACATTTAAATTGACAACTGACCTTGAAAACGTTAGGTTTTCTATCAAATTCGTTTCTTTACAAATGACATTGCTTTCTTTTCTTTTTAAATTGTTCCCAGAAAGACCAAAAGATAAAGCCCTTGGGAATACGTCAATATTGCCAGCTCCTGCATATGTCAGCTCTTGAACTCTCTTAAAAATTGAGCTCTAAAACGTTTGCTTTGCAAGTTAATTAACAACCGTAACACTCAATAGCGTTTAATCCATGCGTTAATTAAATTTGGATATTAATTTGTTCACATATTACAATGCTGTTTTCAGGATTCCCGCATATTCTCAACATGCACAATGTAATATGGCAATGGAATGACAGGGAAACCACTGCTTTTTTCCCTCTGGTTGTATTTTGTCACGCTGACTACTATCCATATGAAAGTGCCGCAGTCACCTAAAGGATAAGGCACTAGCCTCCTAAACCAGGGATTGTGGTTTCGTCAATGTTTTATTAAAAACAAACTGTGTGTATTTGTTCTTGGTCTGTGATATGTTTATAGAACTTGGTACTTTACACAAAGTAGTTTTGGCCAAGAAGTTAAGGTGATGGACTTAAAAGATGTTGCAGTTTCCCCGCTCATGTTCACATCCTGCCGACTATGTGCCCCTTTTTATGTTTTCTTTGTTCATTTGTACAGGTCTGTTAAGCTTTAAGGCATCAATAATTACTTGCTGTACTTTAAGTTTCTTCAAAACTAGTTTTTGTAGAGCTGTTTTCAATATAACATGCAATGAAGTGTTAATATGACTTTATTATCCAACTATGTCATTGAAGACTGGCCAACATTAATTTGGGAGTCACTTTAATTTATTGTGCAGTATCAAATAAAACATAAAAAAGAATCACAATACAATAAATCTCTGTTTGATCGCTATACAATCGATATGTTGTGTAGGCTAAATTGTTTAAATAAATGCACGGAAACATTCAAATCCAAACACGTTAAAAAACAAAATAGTGCGGAATAGAAACAAAGAAGGCTTTGACCTCGATGTGATTTGAACACGGTACCGTTGCGCCAAGAAGTCCAGGCATACTACATGCTTGTTATGCAATGCTAGAGTGCACAGCAAGCATGCCAAACGCATGGTAATGCCGATGCTGATACTTGGAAAACACTCGGTATCACCAGGGTTATAGGAAACAGCCGACTCGATATGTGTTCGTAGCCAGCAGGGCTATGAAGTTGTCGCAAGTGTGTTTGATTCTCAGCTTTAAAAGTAAAGAAAACATTAAACAACTAGTTTAAATCAGTAAAACTAGTATTTAACTAGGATTCTCTCAGCGCGTCTCCTTTGAATGCGCACTGGCACAAATGGGCTTTGATCGTCTAATTATGTGGCAGAATGCAATAATGTATTGGGTTAATTTACCAACAAAAGAAACATAAACAAACGTGTATGTATTTATTTGTGAATAAACTATCCTGCTTCTACGATGGGACCAGGGATCTTACATCGGCAATCTAATGACAGGCCAACCCCAGAGAGACATTGTCTTCTGTAGCAAAATAGATTTTCTAAAATATTAACTGAAGGCAAGACTTTGTGTTATTACTTTTCAATTTTGTGTGTGTATTTTGTAATTGTTAAGGTGTTGAAACGGCAGGTATGCAGTTTACCTGACTCTACCCATAGAGGACCAATACATTTATTAAAACAAAAAAAAATATCTGAACACAAGCTTTGTTTATTTAATCTGATACCTTACATCTAGACTTAACTGTTACGGTTAACAAAATTAGAGTAAATTATCATAACAATAGAGTTAAAAGAAAATTCAAATAACATGCCAGTTAAAAATGCGCCAAAAATGACAAAGTAGTCTCAGATTAGGACAATGGCACTTAACGGGTAAGAAACACATAAATTGCTCACTTGTTAAAATCAATAAGCAAATTTCAAATTGGTCATTGCTAATGCTAAAGCAATTTAAGAACACTTTAAATACGGCTTGACTAATATAAAAATATAGTAATTTAATTTGCACTACGCAGGACAATATTGAGCTTAAATAAAAACATTACATCTGAAAATAACTTGTGCTTACCCCCACTTACAAGGAAGCTGTCAACCTTTGTATTCGTCCTCATAACTTGTTAGAAAATGTAAACAGCAGTTGGAGAATACCTAAGTCGATCATCCTAGCGTGTTAAACGAGGGCATTTCTCATGTAAACTACTTCCACTAATAGATCGTTTATACGGTTCTCAATGGTCCGCATCCCAGCCTGAGACCACGATCCAGTGGCAGTCGGAGATGATTTTCAAAGTAATATGTTATTTGAAATATTAAAACAATCTTTAGTTAAATAACACATGTTTCTACACAAAATATTTTTCAGTGACTTCGACAAGCAGCCAGTTTACAACAATAATGCAATCTGTGTTAGGAACGCTATTTTAGTCCAATTTAAAATGGAAATTAAAATGGTATTGAGTGCTGACAAGAGTTTGGTATCAGCTGTTGATTTCCTTGAAGCAATCTTTTATAGTAAAATGAACAAATTGATTCATTAAAAAAATAAGTAAAAGAGAACTGTCAGAAGTGGGATTTGAACCCACGCCTCCATTCGGAGACCAGAACACACAATTCTTTGGAAAAACAGCGTCCTTGAGTCTGGCGCCTTAGACCACTCGGCCATTCTGACAAGCTGCGTTTGCTTTAGTAGAAAACCGCATTATTTCATTTCAGCACAGACTAGGGTTGTCTATTGTATCAAGGCCCGATTGGGTTTATTACGCACATACTAACTTGCTCCATGAATGATGTAATGACAAGTGTAAAAAAAGAAACAGATTGAAGCCAACCCACGAAAGTAAGATTCTTTATTTCAATATCGGTATAGCTTTAAAGGATGCACGCATTTTACAATAGCAATTGCTATATGACAATGACCAATAAGTAATTGTGTTGCAATACTTTATACAATGTGAACCGAATCAGACATTGCTCTGTTGCCTCGAAGAAACAACTACAATTTGTATTTAAAAAGGACGCCCAACGTGGGGCTCGAACCCACGACCCTGAGATTAAGAGTCTCATGCTCTACCGACTGAGCTAGCCGGGCTGACGGGAGAAAGTTTCTTTCTTTGAGGCGGGGTGAGAGAGGAAGTACCGACAGGTGCGTGGGACCTGAGATTCGGTGTGCTGCTGCTGTAGATGAGTGTTCTGGAGACGCGCTGTTTCTGTGTCTGCGGTGTTACAGCCGTGTGAGTATATTCCAAAAGTAAAGTGTTGAATAATTCGAGAGCTAGTCTGTTGAATAAAGCTCTGAGACGTGTGGTTAAATCCCGGTCTCATCAATTTTGTTTTGTTAGATTAAAAGTGTTCCAGCAGCAGGTAAATGTCCCCACACCTTTTGGTTCTATTTACTTATGCTACACCGCTGCTAAACCTGAACGATGCTGCTAATTATCTTAACTAAACTTGTATTGTTGTTGAATTGCTCTAATATAGTTAAACCTGTAATGTTGCAGCTAACGTTCCCTAATACTGTTAAAACTTGTGTGTATTAACAATCTGGCTTTTGTTGTTGTACCCTTGCTGCGAAGAGCTGTTTCCAATCACCTAGCACTCTTAAAGAGAAGTGTAATCGCTGCTATATGTTGGTCTAATACCCCATGCTTTTAAAATGTGGCTATTGGCTGGCTTTATTCAATTTCCCCTCCTTGTTTTTAGTACAACTTTAATACATTTTATTGTTAGTTATTTGAACTGATTTATGTGAATCATAGATCATTGTAATAAAGCTTTGTGAATTGTTATTCTGCCTTTGTCATTCTGTTGTCATTCCTATTCCAAACCTTTTAATTAATTTTTAGTAGTGTCGGTATTTGGACTCTCACTTGGTGTCACTGGGTGTGGCTGCTACAATCCCATATAGAATGCGACAAAACAGGTCGCCCTCCTTCATATAAACAGAAAAAGAATAAGTACACACACAGACGAGTTGATTTACTGCAGCGTCAGACATCGGAGGTTCAGCAGTGTACTGCAATGTTGTAAAAAGACGTGTGTAATTCAGGATGGTTGAGCGAGCTATGGCGCTGCGTTCAGATCACAGTTACCCTGGAAGCGTGGGTTCAAATTCCATTTCTGACAGCTCTGTTTGTTCATTAACCACTCGGCCACGGCTACATGCTCTCACGGTTTTCCGTGAAAAAAGCCGTATTATTGTCAAAAGAAGCAAACGACACCCGCAGTAATGCTGTAGATGGCAGTATAGGCTAAATAATGAACCCAAGTCAAATGCCTTTGTTGAAACTCTATCAGATTTGTACAAGTCAAGCACACATGGGAAATAATAATACAATATCCTTTCTGCCAACGTTCATAATAATGAATCCATCCTTATTTCAAAATACGTAACTATTTAACTGATCTTCTCAAAACACCCATACACAAAAACTTTATTTCTACTGAAAAACTAACTTGCTTCATGGCTGCTGCTACAGCACTCGGGCACGTTGTGCCTAGCGTTAGCGGACATAGGAGATAAGAAGACCTACAAAATATCACGCGCTGCAGTTTTTTCAGTCCGGGGATTATTACAAATTAGCAGACTGTGCATTAAAATACACATGCAGGGTGGGCGTCTCTGTTACAAAGAATTGTCACACTTTGTATTTAACTCCATAATGCGCTGGGACAAAATACGCAGATACTTTAAAATTATTTGGAGAATGCGGGCATCGATCCCGCTACTTCTCGCATGCTAAGCGAGCGCTCTACCATTTGAGCTAATTCCCCTTTAATGACGCCAGCGATTCTCATAGGCTTCATTGCAGCTTGATACGAGCAAATCAGATTGTCAGTTGTTTTTTATTTTTATTTTGGCAATGTAGTCTGTGATTGCAAATTAAAAAAATAATTGAATTAACTAAATAGCAAATATTTCGACTAGAGGTATGTTTTCAATTTCTTTAAAAAGTAGTCTCAGCTCGTTTATTCAGTCGCTTATAAATCCACAATCTGTGTCCCGATGCAGCAGCGCTGTGTGCTGTGGCTCGAGCTTGTTTGACGAGGCAGACAATGCAAAAATGCCAATACTTGCTTTTGTATCACGCGACAAACTTAAGGTATGCTTTAACGGCTTGGCTGTCTCGAGTTAGTTTGTATTGTTAATGTAACACCTCGTTGTTGCCCAGTCATTGTTTCATATGAAGTAGAGCTTGCCAGTTGGGGGCGACGGTCTGCTAATACAAGTTAAGACTATATTTGCAAGGATAATTTCTAGAATGAAACACGTTTTGAAGGGATTGGTCTCGGTATCCATCAGGAGGAGTGGCAGTGTTTTCTTCTCAGCACCGAGCTGACAATGAGTGTTGTTATCGGGAACCTACTCGCTGCAAGTAATGACCACTTCAATCTTCAGTCGGCGGTTGTTGAAGGAAGGGGACACATTTTGAGTGCGTATTTCATTCCGGTAGAAACGTAGAAAAAATAAACCATCAAGCCCACAATTGTTCAGTTGTTTAAATCAATAACCACATTTAAATTGATCATTGCTAATGTTAAAACAATTTAAGAACACTTTAAAAAGGGCTTGACTAATATAAAAATATAGCAATGTCTTTTGCACTACGCAGGACTAGATTGAGTTTAAAATAGACATTACATCTGAAAATAACTTGTGCTTACCCCCACTTACAAGGAAGCTGTCAACCTTTGTATTCGTTCTCATAACGTGTTAGAAAATGTAAACAGCAGTTGGAGAATACCGAAGTCGATCATCCTAGCATGTTAAACGAGGGCATTTCTCATGTAAGCTACTTCCACTAATAGATTGTTTATACTGTTCTCAATGGTCCACATCCCAGCCTGAGACCACGATCCAGTGGCAATTGGAGATGTTTTTCAAAGTAATATGTTATTTGAAATATTAAAACAATCTTTAGTTAAATAACATGTTTCTACACAAAATATTTTTCAGTGACATCGACAAGTAGCGTGTTTACAACAAAAATGCAAACTGTGTTAGGAACGCTATTTTAGTCCGATTTAAAATGGAAATTAAAATGGTATTGAGTGCTGACAAGAGTTTGGTATCAGCTGTTGATTTCCTTGAAACAATCTTTTATAGTAAAATGAACAGATTTATTCATTTTAAAAATAAGTAAAAGTGAACTGTCAGAAGTGGGATTTGAACCCACGCCTCCATTCGGAGACCAGAACACACAATTCTTTGGAAAGACAGCGTCCTTGAGTCTGGCGCCTTAGACCACTCGGCCATTCCGACAAGCTGCGTTTGCTATAGTAGAAAACCGCATTATTTCATTTCAGCACAGACTAGGGTTGTCTATTGTATCAAGGGCCGATTGGGTTTATTACGCACATACTAACTTGCTCCATGAATGATGTAATGACAAGTGTAAAAAAAGAAACAGATTGAAGCCAACCCACGAAAGTAAGATTCTTTATTTCAATATCGGTATAGCTTTAAATGATGCACACATTTTACAATAGCAATTGCTATATGACAATGACCAATAAGTAATTGTGTTGCAATACTTTATACAATGTGAACAGAATCAGACATTGTTCAATTGCCTCGAAGAAACATCTACAATTTGTATTTAAAAAGGACGCCCAACGTGGGGCGCGAACCCACGACCCTGAGATTAAGAGTCTCATGCTCTACTGACTGAGCTAGCCGGGCTGACGTGAGAAAGTTTCTTTCTATGAGGCGGGGTGAGAGAGGAAGTACCGACAGGTGCGTGGGACCTGAGATTCGGTGTGCTGCTGCTGTAGATCAGTGTTCTGGAGACGCACTGTTTCTGTGTCTGCGGTTTTACAGCCGTGTGAGTATATTCCAAAAGTAAAGTGTTGGATAATTCGAGAGCTAGTCTCTTGAATAAAGCTCTGAGACGTGTGGTTAAATCCCGGTCTCATCAATTTTGTTTTGTTAGATTAAAAGTGTTCCAGCAGCAGGTAAATGTCCCCACACCTTTTGCTTCTGTTTACTTATGCTACACCGCTGCTAAACCTGAACGTTGCTGCTAATTATCTTAACTAAACTTGTATTGTTGTTGAATTGCTCTAATATAGTTAATCCTGTAATGTTGCAGCTAACGTTCCCTAATACTGTTAAAACTTGTGTGTATTAACAATCTGGCTTTTGTTGTTGAACCCTTGCTGGGAAGAGCTGTTTCCAATCACCTAGCACTCTTAAAGAGAAGTGTAATCGCTGCTATATGTTGGTCTAATACCCCATGCTTTTAAAATATGGCAATTGGCTGGCTTTATTCAATTTCCCCTCCTTGTTTTTAGTACAACTTTAATACATTTTATTGTTAGTTATTTGAACTGATTTATGTGAATCATGGATCATTGTAATAAAGCTTTGTGAATTGTTATTCTGCCTTTGTCATTCTGTTGTCATTCCTATTCCAAACCTTTTTAATTAATTTTTAGTAGTGTCGGTATTAGGACTCTCACTGGGTGTCACTGGGTGTGGCTGCTACAATCCCATATAGAATGCGACAAAACAGGTCGCCCTCCTTCATATAAACAGAAAAAGAATAAGTACACACACACACGAGTTGATTTACTGCAGCGTCAGACATCGGAGGTTCAGCAGTGTACTGCAATGTTGTAAAAAGACGTGTGTAATTCAGGATGGTTGAGCGAGATATGGCACTGCGTTCAGATCACAGTTACCCTGGAAGCGTGGGTTCGAATTCCATTTCTGACAGCTCTGTTTGTTCATTAACCACTCAGCCACGGCTACATGCTCTCACGGTTTTCCGTGAAAACAGCCGTATTATTGTCAAAAGAAGCAAACGACACCCGCAGTAATGCTGTAGATGGCAGTATAGGCTAAATAATGAACCCAAGTCAAATGCCTTTGTTGAAACTCTATCAGATTTGTACAAGTCAAGCACACGTGGGAAATAATAATACAATATACTTTCTGTTAACGTTCATAATAATGAATACATCTTTATTTCAAAATACGTAGCTATTTAACTGATCTTTTCAAAACACCCATCCACAAAAACAAAGTAGATATTTATTTCAGCTGAAAAACTGACTTGCTTCATGGCTGCTGCCAGAGCACTCGAGCACGTTCTGGCTAGCGTGAGGTGACTAAGCAGATAACAAGATCTACAAAATATCACATGCCAATAAAACTTACTATAATTATGTTCATTTTATTATTATTTATTTAGCAGACGCCTTTATCCGTGGCGACTTACAGAGACTAGGGTGTGTGAACTATGCATCAGCTGTAGAGTCACCTACATTTACATCTCACCCGAAAAACGGAGGACAAGGAGGTTAAGTGACTTGCACAGTGTCACACAATGAGTCAGTGGCTGAGGTGGGATTTGTACCGGGGGACCTCCTGGTTACAAGCCCTTTATCTTTAACCACTGGACCACACAGCCTCCTATAACAAAATCACACCCCAGATGGGACTCGAAACCACAATCCATGGCTTAGAAAGCCAGTGCCTTATCCATTAGGGCACAAGGGCTGACAAAAAAAATCACATTTGCTAGTAATAAAGAAAGTGGGAACAATAGTATCGTGGTTTAATACATCATATCCAAGCCATCGTTGGTGTTCAAACACAGCAGAGTATTACATTGGGAAAGGGCAGTACTTGTCAGTACGTATTTGACATTCATGTGGGAAGATTTAAGATTGTGAAGAAGTTTAAATATGCTGCGTATTTGCGCAATGGGAACCTTACATAATTAGGTTTTTGATTAATGCCACTTTCTTACGGACAATAATCAAGGTGACGATACAAGACCAGAGACAATAAAGCAGTTATTTTCGTGTCCTTTCATTACCATATTCTAGTGTGCTTGTTCAGAATATGCGTGAATCGTGAAAACGTCTTGCGAATATGTGAACAAAGCCAGCATTCACTTTATTGATCACCATGTGGATTAACCGCTATTGGAACACCGATGATTGTGTTAAAGATGTTAATAGACTTTTAATGTACACGTTTTAGAGCTAAACGTTTGTTGAGACAGTTCAAGCGCTGTAGCAGTGTTTAACTATTTCCTGGATGTTTGCCTTTTGGTCTTACTCTGGAAAAAGTAATAATAATAATAAAAAGTAGGCAAAACCATTTTTTGAGAAACCGCATTTGGGAGAAAAACTAACAGTTTGGAAACACATTTGCAAAGGCATTGGATTCTATTGTGGTGTTTCCAAACTGTTGAACGTTTCTCATTACATGCAGGTTTAATGGCTTGACAAAAAGGCGATTGACAAAAAGAATGCTGTCTCGATAGCAAAATCGCGTCAAGCTGAAATAGCTCAGTTGGGAGAGCATTAGACTGTAACGGTCCCTGCTTCGATCCCGGGTTTTTGCAAACAGCACGACTAGGGTTATTTTTTCTTAATTAATTTTTTGAATTAAAAAAACAGCACATTTTTTTCTTCAGTGTAATTGGAGGAAATAAAAACGTATTATAGTGCCATTTTCTAATGCGATAAAGAAATGCAAAAAGCATCATCTCTGCGTGGGCTTGAAACACCAAAATTTCGATTAACAGCCGATCGTGCTATCCGATTATGGTGTTTTATTTGATAACACCCTGGGAGCTCAACAGAACAGTGTGTATGCATAGAGCTAAAATGGAAACCAAATATATACGATTCAAATGGGAATCGTATTCAGATTTTAAGCACAAATTTGATAGACTTCACAGTGCAAAGGAGGAAGGCAGACAATGCAAATGAGGCAACTGGCTCCTACTTTTTAAATCATACGAGAAACTTGAACCCAATTAAGCTTTTAACCGCCTGCAGTCTGGAATGAGTTTGAAATGTTGTTGTAACACCTCACTGGGCAACAGCAATTGCATTATATGAAAGCTCCTGTTTATTTGTCAGCGGCACAGCTACCGGTGCCACTCAGAGTTGGAGGGAGACGGTCGGCCACTTGCCCATAAAACAATACTTTCAGGGATCATTTCTATAGCGATTTGCTAGCGAAATGCGTTTTTAAAGTGTTTGGACTCGCTATCCATGAGTAAGAGTGAGAGTGTTCGCTTTTGACCCCTCCAGTGTTCCTTAGGGGGCTGGAGGAAGCGGACATGTTCTGAGTGGGTATCTTACCAAAAGGTCCGCATGACGAACTACAGTTACAAAGCACTGCTGCTTTTTCGATGATTGATTAAAACTATCAATCTGACTGAAAACACGGAGACATTAATTTTGATCGGTTTGATACCAATCGGCTTACATGACAGGTATTGTGTATAGACAATGTCATATACACAGAAATGAACACGGACAGTGTTTTTTTAAGGGCTGACTCATTTTAATGTTCGAGAGATCTGGGTGTACTGGACAAATATACTGGATTTTTTCCATGTCGTAATTGTGCCGCCTTTGATAATGCGTTTGAAACTAGAGATAATGTGAGATAATGTCTGCCATACAATGAAAAAAAAGAGTACAGTATCTCACAAGTGATGACCTGTGCTTCAACTTGTAAAGGTTTTATTTGAAAGACTAAGGCCAATCTATGTATCTTTAGAAAGAAAAAAGATTATTAAGAGTAATCTTAAAGAAAGTCTTAACCAAACCAACTGACATAAAAAACCTGAATCCATGGTTCTAAACAAACTATCCTTTAATGCATCTCAGCGGAAATATATCTACATGTACCCATATCCACACACTCAATTGAGCAAAACAATGTGTTATGAAAAACAAGCACAGGACAGACAGAGAGAGATATAAATAGATATATTGTTGGGCCCAAACTCCTTGAGATAAGTCCAGCTCCAGGTAAGAAGCAAAAAAACATAATCCAATGCACACAACAAAACAAAGTTACAAAATAAACAAATCCAACAATGAAACGAAGCAAAGCAACAAAGTAAACAAATCCAGCAATGAAAATTGGTAAAAAGGAATGGTCTCACCACTTTGATGATGCGAATCCTCTTTTAGCTTTCAGATCATTTCCTGCTAATGGCATAATTTTGTATCCACATGTCGCTTTATCCAGCAATTACAGAGTACATAGGCTTCTTAGAAAATTCAATCAGGAGCACAGGTGCAGAGGCAGCAGGAGGTCAAAAAGTAGAAAAAAAAACCACCCACCTTGATAGATAGACCTGTGCTTTTATACTACCCCTCTTAAGGTTGTATACCCACTTTTTTATAATTCTTAATTGAACAAGTTTGTGACCAATTTGAGATAATTACATTTCGGATTAAGGTGTCTGGCCAGACTAACTGCAATCAATTAAGTTGCAGATGGGGAGTTTCTTACTGCATTATATGTGGTCGGTGTCACATATTTCCCCCCCCCCCCAAACAAGAGGCACAACTGGGTTTAAAACCAAAGTAGGGTTTTAAGTTAACTACATTTAAGGTGTCACACTTGTGATCACCAAACTGCACTTGATAATTAACCGGTCCAAGTCGCTTCATTACTGTAAATGGACCAGTCCATTTGGGTGCAAGCTTAGCTGAAAACTTAGAAGCAGCTTCAGATAAAGGGTGTGACCTAACCCAGACCAAATCACCCTCCTCAAATGTTACATATTTACGTTTGGAGTTGTAATAATTGGCCTGCCTAGTCTGAGCCTTATCTACATTACTAACCACCTAATGAACTAACAGCTGTTGCCTTTCAAGTAAGTTTTGTCTTAACGACTCTTGCTGGGGAGCTACATTACAAAGCCGATCCAATGGCCCTTTTAATCTTCTCCCCAATGCCCATTAAGTGGGACTAAATCCTGTGGATTCCTGGCGAGCAGAATTGATGGCGAATCGGAATCAGTAAATCCACTTATCCCTTTCTTCATGGTTATTCCCCACATAAGAGGTGATCATTGTCTTCACCGAGCGGTTTATAAGTTCTTTGAGGTTGATTTGCAGGTGGTATGCTGTAGTGAGCTTGTTCACAACTCCCCAGGTCTTACAGATACCTTTCAGGAGTTGACTGGTGAACTGGCTCCCTCTGTCAGACACCAAATAGCGTGGTGTGCCCCATCGAGTAAAGATGTCCCTAATCAGGATGTTAATAATCCGGGGAGTCTTGCCATCTCATAATGGAAAAAAACTCAACCCATTTTGAGTAATAATCAACAACTACCACAAGTATGGTGTTACCGCTCTTACTGCGGGGAAATGGGCCCATCAGGTCGATTCTAAGCATTTCTCTCTGTTCGGGAACAGTGGTGGATTGTAAAATTCCTGCAGGTTTTGTGTTCGATGCCTTATACTGCTGACAGGTCTGGCATTCCTTAGTATGTCTCCAAGTTTCCTTGCGAATCTCTGGCCACCAGGCCACCTCCAGCATTCTGAGAAGTGTCTTTAGCCTGCCCAGATGTCCCCCTAGTGGATTGTTGTGGAAGTATTGTAAGAAAGTTGATGTTAACTCAGGGGACCACAAGCTGAAACTTGAATGCATCGCCTTTGATTGGTACCCGCCTATATACAACTCCCTGGTGTTCCACATAGGTGATGCGGTCAGGTTTGGTGGTGGTGTTGGAAGATGTTAATGAACCGAGGATCTCCTGGATGTTCTTATCCCTTGACTGAGAGGCCGCAATTTCGTCAAACAAAACAGGCAAATCCAAGCTGAAGCTCTGTGAATTGCTGGAGTAGACTGCAATATTGGATGGACCAGATACTGGAACCTTCGATAAAGCATCAGGAACGGTATTGAGACTTCCTTTTCGATACAGCACAGTGAAGTCAAATTGTTGAAGTCTGAGTGTCCATCTAGTGAGCCGGGAGGATGTCTTTGGACAATTGAAGGCCCAGGCTAGAGCTGCATGGTCGGTTACAACTTCAAATTGACCAGACTGCACCCAGCTACCTCCAGACCCTCATCTCTCCCTACACCCCCACTCGACCTCTCCGCTCCTCCTGCACTAGAGGACTGGCTCTACCTCCTCTACGCTCCCCTGCCTCCAGAGCCCGCTCCTTCTCCACCCTCACTCCGCAGTGGTGGAATGACCTACCTACAGATGTCAGGACCACCCAGTCCCTGAACACATTCCGGCGCCTCCTTAAGACTCACCTCTTCAGACAGCACCTGTAGAACTCCTCTGTTTTTCCTCTGGGACACTATCATCCTCCCATAAATGCGCTTTATTTGCTCTTATCTGCCCCCTATTTTACTGCATTTAATCCTGTACTTCAGAATACTGTAATCTGCCAAGTGTTTAATTTGTAGTATTTTGTATTTAATCATATCTTGACGTAACTATCACTGTCACTGTTATCTGCTGTATTATTGAATTGTATTTTGTCACACTTGTACTTGCTTGAACCAAAGTCATTGCATTTATCTTGCTCATATTGTATTACTTGTACTGTAACACTTGAAATGTATTTGCTTACGATTGTAAGTCGCCCTGGATAAGGGATCTGCTAAGAAATAAATAATAATAATAATTGTATTCCTTCCAAGAAATAACACCATTTCTCCACAGCCCAAACGATTGCCAAACACTCCTTCTCTGAAATGGAATAGTTCTTTTCAGCACTACTGAGGATTCGGGATGAGAAGGCAATAACATGCTCTCCATCATCAAAGTTCTGAGCCATCACTGCGCCCAACCCCACATCACTGACATCTGTGTAGACCTTAAAAGGTTTAGAAAGATCAGGATGCGTGAGGATGGGTGGAGACTGTAGTGCTGCTTTGAGTTTCATCCAGCTCTCATGACACTCTGTAGTCCAATTCCACAGCATGTCCTTCTTCTTCGGGTTATTTAAGGGTACTGCGATGTCAGCAAAACCTGGAATGAATTTATGGTACCATCCGGTCAACTCCCAAAACCGCTGGACCTCCTTCAGGTTTGTGGGCTCAGGGTAAGACTGAATGGCATCTAATTTTTTTGGATCTGCAGAAATGCCATCTCCCGAAACCACATGACCTAAAAAAGTCAAAGTGTGATTAAACAAATGACACTTCTTTAAATTTAAAGAAAGGTGAGCTTGGTGTAATCTCTTAAAAACCTCTCCAAGGTCCCTTAAGTGCTGCTCCTCCGTCCTTGAATACACATTAGTATCATCAATATAAACAAAACAAGATACTCCCTTTAATTCACCGAGGACCTGTTCCATTAGCCGCTGAAACGTGGCAGAGGCGTTCTTCAATCCAAAAGGCATAACGTGGAATTGAAACAATCCAAAAGGGCTGGTAAAGGCAGTCTTCTTCTTGCTATCCTCAGCCATCGTCACTTGCCAGTACCCTGACTGTAGGTCAAGAGAACTGAAAACACTAGCTCCTTTAACCCTTTGTGGTCCTATGTCAGATCTGGTCCGACATTGCAATTATAACTATCCGGTCCATTGTCGGACCCTGTCCGACATCAAAAAACGCAAAAAACAGCTTTCTAGTCGTTTTTTCTCCGGAAAAAGCCAAGAAAACCATTCAATAGCCGAGTGGGAGCAACAGGATCCGAGACAAGCCAATAAAAAAAAGGCGTATCTTTAATAGTCATACTTGCCCCTAGCATCCCATATGGGCGGTCATAAGGAAACAAGCTGGCTGTTACTGTAGCAGTGCACAGAGACTATCACGGACATTTGCCGAGCTTTTTGAGATGTTATAGTAATAAAATAATGACTTGGATTGCATTATTGAGGAGTTTGGTGATAAAACGAGTGATCAGGAGATGATTGATCGGGATGTACGACTATTATTATTATTATTATTTATTTCTTAGCATATGTGAAAGCGATAGCGAACGAAAGGGTGGGGAGGGGCTGGAGATGCCTAGTGAGTGCTTTGTTGATATGCAGGGCCTTTTAAACCTGTTTGACTGTGGAAAAAAATACTTTTAAACAGCACGTCTAAAATTAACTGCACGTGTGAAAATAAATTGGACCTGACGCACCTGACGCACACTTAATAAATGGACTGCAAAGGGTTAAAAGACTAGAGGATATCATGTATCAGGGGCATGGGGTATGCATCAAAATGTGTTTTTACGTTAATCCGCCGATAATCCACACAAAAACGCCAAGATCCATCTGCCTTAGGCACCAGCACAACAGGAGAAGCCCAGGCGGAAGTCGAAGGTTCAATAACCCCATCCTCTTTCATCTGGTGCAGATAATGCTCAATGATGGCTCGCTTCTGTGGAGAGACTCTATAGGCACGTGAACGCACAGGAACTTCATCAATGGTATGTATTACATGCTTTGTAACATTGGTTCTTCCCAACTGGTTTGAACACACCCGTGTCCACTGCCTCATCACTCCCACAAGGTCAGGTCATAACAACGACAATAAATCACTCAACGCACCTGATGGTTCTGTGATAATAGTGCTAATGTGCGCCGTGATAGTTTTTGGGCTCTGAGGTGGAAGCGCATAATGCAAACAGATTCTGGGCAACAAGTCTCTGGGACGCCATGCCTGTTCCCATGCTGTCTTTTCCAGGAAGAGATGAAAGATATATCTCCCTCCATTCCAAACTCCATACTTTCTATTTGCCACGTCAATTCTTGTCTTGGTCTTGTCGAGAAAATCCAGCCCGAGGACGATAGGAAACGCCAGGTCTTTATCTGCCAGGATGAAAACAGGAATTGACCAGAACGTGTCATGAAAGCTGAAAGTAACGTGAGCTTTACCCATTGCTGTGTGAGAGGTTCCATTTGCCAAGGAAAACTGCTGCTCCGCACAAGGTGTCAGTTCTTCTTCTGGACGGCAAAGCCCCTTCCATAGCTTGCAGCAGATTAGAGAGTATGTGCTACCTGTGTCCAGTAAAGCTTGTCCGCAAACCCCTCTTGCTTCTATCTGCACTGCTAAAAGTGATAAAACATCCAGGCCAGGTTTCATTAAACGTTTTTTTAGGCCTGCTGTGGATAACACTCACCTCTGCCAGTTTCTTTGGCTTCTTTTGTGGGCGTGACTATGGAAGGTTCTTGTTATTCACCTTCGCCCAATATTCCTTTTGATTAGCCCAGTCTCTCTCAATCATCGTGCCCACCTGCACGAGCTCAGACACAGACTTAATTGCCCCACGCAGCCCACTAGCAAGTTTGGGATTGGCATTATTGAGGATTCGGTGCACCACGTCTGCTTCTTCAATCTTCAGGTCTCCACTTAATGCACAAGGCACGATAGTCATCGGCAGAATCTCAAATGCACTCCTGGGGGGACTGCACTCTGTTCCTCAGTCGATCTTCTATTTCGGTTTGGAAATCGGAGGGTAAAAAAAGCCTAAAAAAAGAGATTTTAAAAGCATACCATGAATGTAAATTGTGGCGTTCCGCAATCCACCAACTTTTTGTTGATCCTTTCAGAACAGACGACAAGGTAGCCATCAATCCAGGGTCAGACATAGGGCGCAAGGCTAAAAACTCCTCACACAGCTCCACATATATCATTGCGTCAGATGTTTGTTCATCTGTACCAAATTCTGGAAAATTAATTCTAATAGGCAACTTTGACCCTCTTCCTTCACTAGGTAATGCTTCTCAGCCTGGTTCACAGCTGGAACCGAAGACAATAAAGGGATACTAGCCTTTCTGGCTAATTTGTTAAGTTTATGCTCCCAAGCTTTATCTCGCTTGCCTAAAGAATCAATAATAGCCTTTTCCAATTTTAACACAGGCTGTACTACAAATTCTTCAGTTTGCCCAAAACGTGTTCGCACCTGCTCTCTGAATATCTCCTCCCGATTAAAGCTACTCGTTTGAGCTTGATGTACATCCTGCTCTACATTCCTTATACGGTCATTTATGGCTTGTATATCCTGTTTCACTTGTTCCAACTCCTGTACACTATTAACCAAGTCTCCTTCATCTTCACTCTCTGGCTCACTCAGATATAAGAGACTAAGAGAAGAAGCTAAATGATCTGTTTGATCCCTCCTAGTCACCACAGGTGCATTTATGTCAGTAAAAGCAACAGGGTCTGAACAACCAGTGTCAGTAACAGCAATGGGCGAGAGTGTGGTAGAATCTGAAGCCATGATAGACAAAATTGCACAGATGCACAAAGGGAAAGGTGTATACCCACTTTTTTATAATTCTTAATTGAACAAGTATGTGACCACTTTGAGATAATTACATTTTGGATTAAGGTGTCCTGCCAGACTAACTGCAAACAATTAAGTTGCAGATGGGAGTTTCTTACCCCATTATATGTGGTCGGTGTCACAAACTCATGTCATTTATTTGATTTCTTGTCCTTGCCATTTACAGCATGTTGGTAAAAGTACTAGACAGTTACGATTGCACATTAATGAGCGATCATAAAAGTTCAATTAGGAGAAAAGATATCCACTCACCACTAGCTAGACATTTTATAGATGCCAAACATTCCGTTTCAGATCTTAAATACCGTGGCATACAAAAAATATTTCAAGCTTGAGGAGGTGATAATCTCGATCAAAAACTATTACAATGTGAATCCAAATGGATTTCTATTTCCATACGGTACAACCCGAGGGATTAAATGAAGAGCTAGGATTATCATGTTATCTGTGATATAATGTGCAAGCATACTTGTCTTTCATAAGAGCTGAAAATAAATGATAGCGCTTTGAGATAATGTCTGCTACTGGCGGATTGTTTACAAATGTACTCAATTATGTTACAACCTTTTTGTCTATGAAAGATATCTGTAACATTTATGTAATGCCTGTGTGGTTTTTTCATGAAGTTAATTTGCTAACAGACTGTTCTGATTTGTTTCTAACCGTGAAGCGATCACTCTGTTTGATGTATATTTTCTTTCTGTAAGAGGAGTGTCCTTGTGATCCCATATAAAATGCGACGAAACAGGTCGCCCTCCTTAATATAAACAGATAAAGAATAAGTTCAAGCACACACCAGGTCATTTACTGTAGCGTCAGACATTGGAGGTTCAGCAGTGTACTGCAGTGTTGTGCAAAGTCGTCGGTGTAAGTCAGGATGGCTGAGCGGTCTAAGGCGCTGCGTTCAGGTCGCAGTCTCTCTGGAGGCATGGGTTCGAATCCCACTTCTGACAAATCTGTTTGTTTATTCTTAAAACGTCCACCGAATGCTTGGTAATTTGATTTGTTTTTCTTGTTAGTATTCAAATCACAAGGTCGTTAAATGAGAGAAAGTCACCGCAAGCCTGCACCTCACCACATCCTTCACACTGTTAAACTGCCTCCTTATGACGAGGCCTCTAATTATGCCTTTCCAATACTTTGAATGTGTTATTGTTGTTTAACATGAGAACATCTTGGTAGAACAATCATAATGTCCGCAGGACTTATTTTCCTCGGGTTCTAGTATCAAGTTTTCAGTGTGTGGCCGGTTAGCTCAGTTGGTTAGAGCGTGGTGCTAATAACGCCAAGGTCGCGGGTTCGATCCCCGTACGGGCCACGGCTTTTCTTCTTTAAAGAAACCACAGCATTTGTAATGGTGCCAAAATGAACATTCTTTAACAAAATGAACCGAAGCGATATGAAGTACAACCAGTAATATTTCAGACTTCCTGAGCTTTAAACATGTATTAACAATGAACACATACAATCAATTAAAAACAAAGCTTACGTAGTCGGCAGGATTTGAACCTGCGCGGGGAAACCCCAATGGATTTCAAGTCCATCGCCTTAACCACTCGGCCACGACTACGTGCTCGCACGGTTAGTTGTGAAAATATCCAAAAGAAGTAAACGGCTCCCGCAGTAATGCTGTAGATGGCAGTATAGGCTAACTAATGAACCCAAGTCAAATGCCTTTGTTGAAACTGTCAGATTTGTACAAGGCAAGCACACGTGGGAAAAGTAAATACAATATACTTTCTGTTAACGTTCATAATAATGAATACATCTTTATTTCAAAATACGTAGCTATTTAACTGATCTTTTCAAACCACCCCCATCCACAAAAACAAAGTAGTTATTTATTTCAACTGAAAAACTGACTTGCTTCATGGCTGCTGCCAGAGCACTCGAGAACGTTCTGGCTAGCGTGAGCGGACTAAGCAGATAACAAGATCTACAAAATATCACATGCCAATAAAACTTACCATAATTATGTTCATTTTATTATTATTTATTTAGCAGACCCTTTATCCGTGGCGACTTACAGAGACTAGGGTGTGTGAACTATGCATCAGCTGTAGAGTCACTTACATTTACATCTCACCCAAAAAACGGAGCACAAGGAGGTTAAGTGACTTGCTCAGGGTCACACAATGAGTCAGTGGCTGAGGTGGGATTTGTACCAGGGGGACCTCCTGGTTAAAAGCCATTTATCTTTAACCACTGGACCACACAGCCTCCTATAACAAAATCACACCCCAGATGGGACTCGAAACCACAATCCATGGCTTAGAAAGCAAGTGCCTTATCCATTAGGCCACAAGGGCTGACACGAAAAGCACATTTGGTAGTAATAAAGAAAGTGGGAACAATAGTATCGTGGTTTAATACATCATATCCAAGCCATCGTTGGTGTTCAAACACAGCAGAGTGTTAAATTGGGAAAGGGCCGTACTTGTCAGTACGTATTTGACATTCATGTGGGAAGATTTAAGATTGTGAAGAAGTTTAATTATGCTGCGTATTTGCGCATTGGGAACCTTACATAATTAGGTTTTTGTAATGCCACTTTCTTATGGAGAGTAATCAAGGTGACGATACAAGACCAGAGCCAATAAAGCAGTTATTTTCCTGTCCTTTCATTACCATATTCTAGTGTGCTTGTTCAGAATATGCGTGAATCGTGAAAACGTCTTGCGAATATGTGAACAAAGCCAGCATTCACTTTATTGATCACCATGTGGATTAACCGCTATTGGAACACAGATGATTGTGTTAAAGATGTTAATAGACTTTTAATGTACACGTTTTAGAGCTAAACGTTTGTTGAGACAGTTCAAGCGCTTTAGCAGTGTTTAACTATTTCCTGGATGTTTGCCTTTTGGTCTTACTCTGGAAAAAGTAATAATAATAATAAAAAGTAGGCAAAACCATTTTTTGAGAAACCGCATTTGGGAGAAAAACTAACAGTTTGGAAACACATTTGCAAAGGCATTGGATTCTATTGTGGTGTTTCCAAACTGTTGAACGTTTCTCATTACATGCAGGTTTAATGGCTTGACAAAAAGGCGATTGACAAAAAGAATGCTGTCTCGATAGCAAAATCGCGTCAAGCTGAAATAGCTCAGTTGGGAGAGCATTAGACTGTAACGGTCCCTGCTTCGATCCCGGGTTTTTGCAAACAGCACGACTAGGGTTATTTTTTCTTAATTAATTTTTTGAATTAAAAAAACAGCACATTTTTTTCTTCAGTGTAATTGGAGGAAATAAAAACGTATTATAGTGCCATTTTCTAATGCGATAAAGAAATGCAAAAAGCATCATCTCTGCGTGGGCTTGAAACACCAAAATTTCGATTAACAGCCGATCGTGCTATCCGATTATGGTGTTTTATTTGATAACACCCTGGGAGCTCAACAGAACAGTGTATATGCATAGAGCTAAAATGGAAACCAAATATATACGATTCAAATGGGAATCGTATTCAGATTTTAAGCACAAATTTGATAGACTTCACAGTGCAAAGGAGGAAGGCAGACAATGCAAATGAGGCAACTGGCTCCTACTTTTTAAATCATACGAGAAACTTGAACCCAATTAAGCTTTTAACCGCCTGCAGTCTGGAATGAGTTTGAAATGTTGTTGTAACACCTCACTGGGCAACAGCAATTGCATTATATGAAAGCTCCTGTTTATTTGTCAGCGGCACAGCTACCGGTGCCACTCAGAGTTGGAGGGAGACGGTCGGCCACTTGCCCATAAAACAATACTTTCAGGGATCATTTCTATAGCGATTTGCTAGCGAAATGCGTTTTTAAAGTGTTTGGACTCGCTATCCATGAGTAAGAGTGAGAGTGTTCGCTTTTGACCCCTCCAGTGTTCCTTAGGGGGCTGGAGGAAGCGGACATGTTCTGAGTGGGTATCTTACCAAAAGGTCCGCATGACGAACTACAGTTACAAAGCACTGCTGCTTTTTCGATGATTGATTAAAACTATCAATCTGACTGAAAACACGGAGACATTAATTTTGATCGGTTTGATACCAATCGGCTTACATGACAGGTATTGTGTATAGACAATGTCATATACACAGAAATGAACACGGACAGTGTTTTTTTAAGGGCTGACTCATTTTAATGTTCGAGAGATCTGGGTGTACTGGACAAATATACTGGATTTTTTCCATGTCGTAATTGTGCCGCCTTTGATAATGCGTTTGAAACTAGAGATAATGTGAGATAATGTCTGCCATACAATGAAAAAAAAGAGTACAGTATCTCACAAGTGATGACCTGTGCTTCAACTTGTAAAGGTTTTATTTGAAAGACTAAGGCCAATCTATGTATCTTTAGAAAGAAAAAAGATTATTAAGAGTAATCTTAAAGAAAGTCTTAACCAAACCAACTGACATAAAAAACCTGAATCCATGGTTCTAAACAAACTATCCTTTAATGCATCTCAGCGGAAATATATCTACATGTACCCATATCCACACACTCAATTGAGCAAAACAATGTGTTATGAAAAACAAGCACAGGACAGACAGAGAGAGATATAAATAGATATATTGTTGGGCCCAAACTCCTTGAGATAAGTCCAGCTCCAGGTAAGAAGCAAAAAAACATAATCCAATGCACACAACAAAACAAAGTTACAAAATAAACAAATCCAACAATGAAACGAAGCAAAGCAACAAAGTAAACAAATCCAGCAATGAAAATTGGTAAAAAGGAATGGTCTCACCACTTTGATGATGCGAATCCTCTTTTAGCTTTCAGATCATTTCCTGCTAATGGCATAATTTTGTATCCACATGTCGCTTTATCCAGCAATTACAGAGTACATAGGCTTCTTAGAAAATTCAATCAGGAGCACAGGTGCAGAGGCAGCAGGAGGTCAAAAAGTAGAAAAAAACCCACCCACCTTGATAGATAGACCTGTGCTTTTATACTACCCCTCTTAAGGTTGTATACCCACTTTTTTATAATTCTTAATTGAACAAGTTTGTGACCAATTTGAGATAATTACATTTCGGATTAAGGTGTCTGGCCAGACTAACTGCAATCAATTAAGTTGCAGATGGGGAGTTTCTTACTGCATTATATGTGGTCGGTGTCACATATTTCCCCCCCCCCCCCAAACAAGAGGCACAACTGGGTTTAAAACCAAAGTAGGGTTTTAAGTTAACTACATTTAAGGTGTCACACTTGTGATCACCAAACTGCACTTGATAATTAACCGGTCCAAGTCGCTTCATTACTGTAAATGGACCAGTCCATTTGGGTGCAAGCTTAGCTGAAAACTTAGAAGCAGCTTCAGATAAAGGGTGTGACCTAACCCAGACCAAATCACCCTCCTCAAATGTTACATATTTACGTTTGGAGTTGTAATAATTGGCCTGCCTAGTCTGAGCCTTATCTACATTACTAACCACCTAATGAACTAACAGCTGTTGCCTTTCAAGTAAGTTTTGTCTTAACGACTCTTGCTGGGGAGCTACATTACAAAGCCGATCCAATGGCCCTTTTAATCTTCTCCCCAATGCCCATTAAGTGGGACTAAATCCTGTGGATTCCTGGCGAGCAGAATTGATGGCGAATCGGAATCAGTAAATCCACTTATCCCTTTCTTCATGGTTATTCCCCACATAAGAGGTGATCATTGTCTTCACCGAGCGGTTTATAAGTTCTTTGAGGTTGATTTGCAGGTGGTATGCTGTAGTGAGCTTGTTCACAACTCCCCAGGTCTTACAGATACCTTTCAGGAGTTGACTGGTGAACTGGCTCCCTCTGTCAGACACCAAATAGCGTGGTGTGCCCCATCGAGTAAAGATGTCCCTAATCAGGATGTTAATAATCCGGGGAGTCTTGCCATCTCATAATGGAAAAAAACTCAACCCATTTTGAGTAATAATCAACAACTACCACAAGTATGGTGTTACCGCTCTTACTGCGGGGAAATGGGCCCATCAGGTCGATTCTAAGCATTTCTCTCTGTTCGGGAACAGTGGTGGATTGTAAAATTCCTGCAGGTTTTGTGTTCGATGCCTTATACTGCTGACAGGTCTGGCATTCCTTAGTATGTCTCCAAGTTTCCTTGCGAATCTCTGGCCACCAGGCCACCTCCAGCATTCTGAGAAGTGTCTTTAGCCTGCCCAGATGTCCCCCTAGTGGATTGTTGTGGAAGTATTGTAAGAAAGTTGATGTTAACTCAGGGGACCACAAGCTGAAACTTGAATGCATCGCCTTTGATTGGTACCCGCCTATATACAACTCCCTGGTGTTCCACATAGGTGATGCGGTCAGGTTTGGTGGTGGTGTTGGAAGATGTTAATGAACCGAGGATCTCCTGGATGTTCTTATCCCTTGACTGAGAGGCCGCAATTTCGTCAAACAAAACAGGCAAATCCAAGCTGAAGCTCTGTGAATTGCTGGAGTAGACTGCAATATTGGATGGACCAGATACTGGAACCTTCGATAAAGCATCAGGAACGGTATTGAGACTTCCTTTTCGATACAGCACAGTGAAGTCAAATTGTTGAAGTCTGAGTGTCCATCTAGTGAGCCGGGAGGATGTCTTTGGACAATTGAAGGCCCAGGCTAGAGCTGCATGGTCGGTTACAACTTCAAATTGACCAGACTGCACCCAGCTACCTCCAGACCCTCATCTCTCCCTACACCCCCACTCGACCTCTCCGCTCCTCCTGCACTAGAGGACTGGCTCTACCTCCTCTACGCTCCCCTGCCTCCAGAGCCCGCTCCTTCTCCACCCTCACTCCGCAGTGGTGGAATGACCTACCTACAGATGTCAGGACCACCCAGTCCCTGAACACATTCCGGCGCCTCCTTAAGACTCACCTCTTCAGACAGCACCTGTAGAACTCCTCTGTTTTTCCTCTGGGACACTATCATCCTCCCATAAATGCGCTTTATTTGCTCTTATCTGCCCCCTATTTTACTGCATTTAATCCTGTACTTCAGAATACTGTAATCTGCCAAGTGTTTAATTTGTAGTATTTTGTATTTAATCATATCTTGACGTAACTATCACTGTCACTGTTATCTGCTGTATTATTGAATTGTATTTTGTCACACTTGTACTTGCTTGAACCAAAGTCATTGCATTTATCTTGCTCATATTGTATTACTTGTACTGTAACACTTGAAATGTATTTGCTTACGATTGTAAGTCGCCCTGGATAAGGGATCTGCTAAGAAATAAATAATAATAATAATTGTATTCCTTCCAAGAAATAACACCATTTCTCCACAGCCCAAACGATTGCCAAACACTCCTTCTCTGAAATGGAATAGTTCTTTTCAGCACTACTGAGGATTCGGGATGAGAAGGCAATAACATGCTCTCCATCATCAAAGTTCTGAGCCATCACTGCGCCCAACCCCACATCACTGACATCTGTGTAGACCTTAAAAGGTTTAGAAAGATCAGGATGCGTGAGGATGGGTGGAGACTGTAGTGCTGCTTTGAGTTTCATCCAGCTCTCATGACACTCTGTAGTCCAATTCCACAGCATGTCCTTCTTCTTCGGGTTATTTAAGGGTACTGCGATGTCAGCAAAACCTGGAATGAATTTATGGTACCATCCGGTCAACTCCCAAAACCGCTGGACCTCCTTCAGGTTTGTGGGCTCAGGGTAAGACTGAATGGCATCTAATTTTTTTGGATCTGCAGAAATGCCATCTCCCGAAACCACATGACCTAAAAAAGTCAAAGTGTGATTAAACAAATGACACTTCTTTAAATTTAAAGAAAGGTGAGCTTGGTGTAATCTCTTAAAAACCTCTCCAAGGTCCCTTAAGTGCTGCTCCTCCGTCCTTGAATACACATTAGTATCATCAATATAAACAAAACAAGATACTCCCTTTAATTCACCGAGGACCTGTTCCATTAGCCGCTGAAACGTGGCAGAGGCGTTCTTCAATCCAAAAGGCATAACGTGGAATTGAAACAATCCAAAAGGGCTGGTAAAGGCAGTCTTCTTCTTGCTATCCTCAGCCATCGTCACTTGCCAGTACCCTGACTGTAGGTCAAGAGAACTGAAAACACTAGCTCCTTTAACCCTTTGTGGTCCTATGTCAGATCTGGTCCGACATTGCAATTATAACTATCCGGTCCATTGTCGGACCCTGTCCGACATCAAAAAACGCAAAAAACAGCTTTCTAGTCGTTTTTTCTCCGGAAAAAGCCAAGAAAACCATTCAATAGCCGAGTGGGAGCAACAGGATCCGAGACAAGCCAATAAAAAAAAGGCGTATCTTTAATAGTCATACTTGCCCCTAGCATCCCATATGGGCGGTCATAAGGAAACAAGCTGGCTGTTACTGTAGCAGTGCACAGAGACTATCACGGACATTTGCCGAGCTTTTTGAGATGTTATAGTAATAAAATAATGACTTGGATTGCATTATTGAGGAGTTTGGTGATAAAACGAGTGATCAGGAGATGATTGATCGGGATGTACGACTATTATTATTATTATTATTTATTTCTTAGCATATGTGAAAGCGATAGCGAACGAAAGGGTGGGGAGGGGCTGGAGATGCCTAGTGAGTGCTTTGTTGATATGCAGGGCCTTTTAAACCTGTTTGACTGTGGAAAAAAATACTTTTAAACAGCACGTCTAAAATTAACTGCACGTGTGAAAATAAATTGGACCTGACGCACCTGACGCACACTTAATAAATGGACTGCAAAGGGTTAAAAGACTAGAGGATATCATGTATCAGGGGCATGGGGTATGCATCAAAATGTGTTTTTACGTTAATCCGCCGATAATCCACACAAAAACGCCAAGATCCATCTGCCTTAGGCACCAGCACAACAGGAGAAGCCCAGGCGGAAGTCGAAGGTTCAATAACCCCATCCTCTTTCATCTGGTGCAGATAATGCTCAATGATGGCTCGCTTCTGTGGAGAGACTCTATAGGCACGTGAACGCACAGGAACTTCATCAATGGTATGTATTACATGCTTTGTAACATTGGTTCTTCCCAACTGGTTTGAACACACCCGTGTCCACTGCCTCATCACTCCCACAAGGTCAGGTCATAACAACGACAATAAATCACTCAACGCACCTGATGGTTCTGTGATAATAGTGCTAATGTGCGCCGTGATAGTTTTTGGGCTCTGAGGTGGAAGCGCATAATGCAAACAGATTCTGGGCAACAAGTCTCTGGGACGCCATGCCTGTTCCCATGCTGTCTTTTCCAGGAAGAGATGAAAGATATATCTCCCTCCATTCCAAACTCCATACTTTCTATTTGCCACGTCAATTCTTGTCTTGGTCTTGTCGAGAAAATCCAGCCCGAGGACGATAGGAAACGCCAGGTCTTTATCTGCCAGGATGAAAACAGGAATTGACCAGAACGTGTCATGAAAGCTGAAAGTAACGTGAGCTTTACCCATTGCTGTGTGAGAGGTTCCATTTGCCAAGGAAAACTGCTGCTCCGCACAAGGTGTCAGTTCTTCTTCTGGACGGCAAAGCCCCTTCCATAGCTTGCAGCAGATTAGAGAGTATGTGCTACCTGTGTCCAGTAAAGCTTGTCCGCAAACCCCTCTTGCTTCTATCTGCACTGCTAAAAGTGATAAAACATCCAGGCCAGGTTTCATTAAACGTTTTTTTAGGCCTGCTGTGGATAACACTCACCTCTGCCAGTTTCTTTGGCTTCTTTTGTGGGCGTGACTATGGAAGGTTCTTGTTATTCACCTTCGCCCAATATTCCTTTTGATTAGCCCAGTCTCTCTCAATCATCGTGCCCACCTGCACGAGCTCAGACACAGACTTAATTGCCCCACGCAGCCCACTAGCAAGTTTGGGATTGGCATTATTGAGGATTCGGTGCACCACGTCTGCTTCTTCAATCTTCAGGTCTCCACTTAATGCACAAGGCACGATAGTCATCGGCAGAATCTCAAATGCACTCCTGGGGGGACTGCACTCTGTTCCTCAGTCGATCTTCTATTTCGGTTTGGAAATCGGAGGGTAAAAAAAGCCTAAAAAAAGAGATTTTAAAAGCATACCATGAATGTAAATTGTGGCGTTCCGCAATCCACCAACTTTTTGTTGATCCTTTCAGAACAGACGACAAGGTAGCCATCAATCCAGGGTCAGACATAGGGCGCAAGGCTAAAAACTCCTCACACAGCTCCACATATATCATTGCGTCAGATGTTTGTTCATCTGTACCAAATTCTGGAAAATTAATTCTAATAGGCAACTTTGACCCTCTTCCTTCACTAGGTAATGCTTCTCAGCCTGGTTCACAGCTGGAACCGAAGACAATAAAGGGATACTAGCCTTTCTGGCTAATTTGTTAAGTTTATGCTCCCAAGCTTTATCTCGCTTGCCTAAAGAATCAATAATAGCCTTTTCCAATTTTAACACAGGCTGTACTACAAATTCTTCAGTTTGCCCAAAACGTGTTCGCACCTGCTCTCTGAATATCTCCTCCCGATTAAAGCTACTCGTTTGAGCTTGATGTACATCCTGCTCTACATTCCTTATACGGTCATTTATGGCTTGTATATCCTGTTTCACTTGTTCCAACTCCTGTACACTATTAACCAAGTCTCCTTCATCTTCACTCTCTGGCTCACTCAGATATAAGAGACTAAGAGAAGAAGCTAAATGATCTGTTTGATCCCTCCTAGTCACCACAGGTGCATTTATGTCAGTAAAAGCAACAGGGTCTGAACAACCAGTGTCAGTAACAGCAATGGGCGAGAGTGTGGTAGAATCTGAAGCCATGATAGACAAAATTGCACAGATGCACAAAGGGAAAGGTGTATACCCACTTTTTTATAATTCTTAATTGAACAAGTATGTGACCACTTTGAGATAATTACATTTTGGATTAAGGTGTCCTGCCAGACTAACTGCAAACAATTAAGTTGCAGATGGGAGTTTCTTACCCCATTATATGTGGTCGGTGTCACAAACTCATGTCATTTATTTGATTTCTTGTCCTTGCCATTTACAGCATGTTGGTAAAAGTACTAGACAGTTACGATTGCACATTAATGAGCGATCATAAAAGTTCAATTAGGAGAAAAGATATCCACTCACCACTAGCTAGACATTTTATAGATGCCAAACATTCCGTTTCAGATCTTAAATACCGTGGCATACAAAAAATATTTCAAGCTTGAGGAGGTGATAATCTCGATCAAAAACTATTACAATGTGAATCCAAATGGATTTCTATTTCCATACGGTACAACCCGAGGGATTAAATGAAGAGCTAGGATTATCATGTTATCTGTGATATAATGTGCAAGCATACTTGTCTTTCATAAGAGCTGAAAATAAATGATAGCGCTTTGAGATAATGTCTGCTACTGGCGGATTGTTTACAAATGTACTCAATTATGTTACAACCTTTTTGTCTATGAAAGATATCTGTAACATTTATGTAATGCCTGTGTGGTTTTTTCATGAAGTTAATTTGCTAACAGACTGTTCTGATTTGTTTCTAACCGTGAAGCGATCACTCTGTTTGATGTATATTTTCTTTCTGTAAGAGGAGTGTCCTTGTGATCCCATATAAAATGCGACGAAACAGGTCGCCCTCCTTAATATAAACAGATAAAGAATAAGTTCAAGCACACACCAGGTCATTTACTGTAGCGTCAGACATTGGAGGTTCAGCAGTGTACTGCAGTGTTGTGCAAAGTCGTCGGTGTAAGTCAGGATGGCTGAGCGGTCTAAGGCGCTGCGTTCAGGTCGCAGTCTCTCTGGAGGCATGGGTTCGAATCCCACTTCTGACAAATCTGTTTGTTTATTCTTAAAACGTCCACCGAATGCTTGGTAATTTGATTTGTTTTTCTTGTTAGTATTCAAATCACAAGGTCGTTAAATGAGAGAAAGTCACCGCAAGCCTGCACCTCACCACATCCTTCACACTGTTAAACTGCCTCCTTATGACGAGGCCTCTAATTATGCCTTTCCAATACTTTGAATGTGTTATTGTTGTTTAACATGAGAACATCTTGGTAGAACAATCATAATGTCCGCAGGACTTATTTTCCTCGGGTTCTAGTATCAAGTTTTCAGTGTGTGGCCGGTTAGCTCAGTTGGTTAGAGCGTGGTGCTAATAACGCCAAGGTCGCGGGTTCGATCCCCGTACGGGCCACGGCTTTTCTTCTTTAAAGAAACCACAGCATTTGTAATGGTGCCAAAATGAACATTCTTTAACAAAATGAACCGAAGCGATATGAAGTACAACCAGTAATATTTCAGACTTCCTGAGCTTTAAACATGTATTAACAATGAACACATACAATCAATTAAAAACAAAGCTTACGTAGTCGGCAGGATTTGAACCTGCGCGGGGAAACCCCAATGGATTTCAAGTCCATCGCCTTAACCACTCGGCCACGACTACGTGCTCGCACGGTTAGTTGTGAAAATATCCAAAAGAAGTAAACGGCTCCCGCAGTAATGCTGTAGATGGCAGTATAGGCTAACTAATGAACCCAAGTCAAATGCCTTTGTTGAAACTGTCAGATTTGTACAAGGCAAGCACACGTGGGAAAAGTAAATACAATATACTTTCTGTTAACGTTCATAATAATGAATACATCTTTATTTCAAAATACGTAGCTATTTAACTGATCTTTTCAAACCACCCCCATCCACAAAAACAAAGTAGTTATTTATTTCAACTGAAAAACTGACTTGCTTCATGGCTGCTGCCAGAGCACTCGAGAACGTTCTGGCTAGCGTGAGCGGACTAAGCAGATAACAAGATCTACAAAATATCACATGCCAATAAAACTTACCATAATTATGTTCATTTTATTATTATTTATTTAGCAGACCCTTTATCCGTGGCGACTTACAGAGACTAGGGTGTGTGAACTATGCATCAGCTGTAGAGTCACTTACATTTACATCTCACCCAAAAAACGGAGCACAAGGAGGTTAAGTGACTTGCTCAGGGTCACACAATGAGTCAGTGGCTGAGGTGGGATTTGTACCAGGGGGACCTCCTGGTTAAAAGCCATTTATCTTTAACCACTGGACCACACAGCCTCCTATAACAAAATCACACCCCAGATGGGACTCGAAACCACAATCCATGGCTTAGAAAGCAAGTGCCTTATCCATTAGGCCACAAGGGCTGACACAAAAAGCACATTTGGTAGTAATAAAGAAAGTGGGAACAATAGTATCGTGGTTTAATACATCATATCCAAGCCATCGTTGGTGTTCAAACACAGCAGAGTGTTAAATTGGGAAAGGGCCGTACTTGTCAGTACGTATTTGACATTCATGTGGGAAGATTTAAGATTGTGAAGAAGTTTAAATATGCTGCGTATTTGCGCATTGGGAACCTTACATAATTAGGTTTTTGTAATGCCACTTTCTTATGGAGAGTAATCAAGGTGACGATACAAGACCAGAGCCAATAAAGCAGTTATTTTCCTGTCCTTTCATTACCATATTCTAGTGTGCTTGTTCAGAATATGCGTGAATCGTGAAAACGTCTTGCGAATATGTGAACAAAGCCAGCATTCACTTTATTGATCACCATGTGGATTAACCGCTATTGGAACACAGATGATTGTGTTAAAGATGTTAATAGACTTTTAATGTACACGTTTTAGAGCTAAACGTTTGTTGAGACAGTTCAAGCGCTTTAGCAGTGTTTAACTATTTCCTGGATGTTTGCCTTTTGGTCTTACTCTGGAAAAAGTAATAATAATAATAAAAAGTAGGCAAAACCATTTTTTGAGAAACCGCATTTGGGAGAAAATCTAACAGTTTGGAAACACATTTGCAAAGGCATTGGATTCTATTGTGGTGTTTCCGAACTGTTGAACGTTTCTCATTACATGCAGGTTTACTGGCTTGACAAAAAGGCGATTGACGAAAAGAATGCTGTCTCGATAGCAAAATCGCGTCAAGCTGAAATAGCTCAGTTGGGAGAGCGTTAGACTGTAACGGTCCCTGCTTCGATCCCGGGTTTTTGCAAACAGCACGACTAGGGCTATTTTTTCTTAATTAATTTTTTGAATTAAAAAAACAGCACATTTTTTCTTCAGTGTAATTGGAGGAAATAAAAACGTATTATAGTGCCATTTTCTAATGCGATAAAGAAATGCAAAAAGCATCATCTCTGCGTGGGCTTGAAACACCAAAATTTCGATTAACAGCCGAACGTGCTAACCGATTATGGTGTTTTATTAGATAACACCCTGGGAGTCTCAACAGAACAGTGTGTATGCATAGAGCTAAAATGGAAACCAAATATATACGATTCAAATGGAATCGTATTCAGATTTTAAGCACAAATTTGATAGACTTCACAGTGCAAAGGAGGAAGGCCGACAATGCAAATGAGGCAACTGGCTCCTACTTTTTAAATCATACGAGAAACTTGAACCCAATTTAGCTTTTAACCGCCTGCAGTCTGGAATGAGTTTGAAATGTTGTTGTAACACCTCACTGGGCAACAGCAATTGCATTATATGAAAGCTCCTGTTTATTTGTCAGCGGCACAGCTACCGGTGCCTCTCAGAGTTGGAGGGAGACGGTCGGCCACTTGCCCATAAAACAATACTTTCCGGGATCATTTCTATAGTGATTTGCCAGCGAAATGCGTTTATAAAGTGTTTGGACTCGCTATCCATGAGTAAGAGTGAGAGTGTTCGCTTTTGACCCCTCCAGTGTTCCTTAGGGGGCTGGAGGAAGCGGACATGTTCTGAGTGGGTATCTTACCAAAAGGTCAGCATGACGAACTACAGTTACAAAGCACTGCTGCTTTTTCGATGATTGATTAAAACTATCAATCTGACTGAAAACACGGAGACATTAATTGTGATCGGTTTGATACCAATCGGCTTACATGACAGGTATTGTGTATAGACAATGTCATATACACAGAAATGAACACAGACAGTGTTTTTTCAAGGCTGACTCATTGAAATGTTCGAGAGATCTCGGTGTACTGGACAAATATACTGGATTTTTTCCATGTCGTAATTGTGCCGCCTGTGATAATGCGTTTGAAACTAAGAATTTTACAAGCCATACAATGAAAAAAAAAGAGTACAGTATTTCACAAGTGATGACCTGTGCTTCAACTTGTAAAGGTTTTATTTGAAAGACTAAGGCCAATCTATGTATCTTTAGAAAGAAAAAAGATTATTAAGAGTAATCTTAAAGAAAGTCTTAACCAAACCAACTGACATAAAAAACCTGAATCCATGGTTCTAAACAAACTATCCTTTAATGCATCTCAGCGGAAATATATCTACATGTACCCATATCCACACACTCAATCGAGCAAAACAATGTGTTATGAAAAACAAGCACAGGACAGACAGAGAGAGATATAAATAGATACATTGTTGGGCCCAAACTCCTTGAGATAAGTCCAGCTCCAGGTAAGAAGCAAAAAAACATAATCCAATGCACACAACAAAACAAAGTAACAAAATAAACAAATCCAACAATGAAACGAAGCAAAGCAACAAAGTAAACAAATCCAGCAATGAAAATTGGTAAAAAGGAATGGTCTCACCACTTTCCTGATGCCGATCCTCTTTTAGCTTTCAGATCATTTCCTGCTAATGGCATAATTTTGTATCCACATGTCGCTTTATCCAGCAATTACAGATTACATAGGCTTCTTAGAAAATTCAATCAGGAGCACAGGTGCAGAGGCAGCAGGAGGTCAAAAAGTAGAAAAAAACCACCCACCTTGATAGATAGACCTGTGCTTTTATACTACCCCTCTTAAAGTTGTATACCCACTTTTTTATAATTCTTAATTGAACAAGTTTGTGACCACTTTGAGATAATTACATTTCGGATTAAGGTGTCTGGCCAGACTAACTGCAATCAATTAAGTTGCAGATGGGGAGTTTCTTACTGCATTATATGTGGTCGGTGTCACATATTTCCCCCCCCCCCAAACAAGAGGCACAACTGGGTTTAAAATCAAAGTAGGGTTTTAAGTTAACTACATTTAAGGTGTCACACTTGTGATCACCAAACTGCACTTGATAATTAACCGGTCCAAGTCGCTTCATTACTGTAAATGGACCAGTCCATTTGGGTGCAAGCTTAGCTGAAAACTTAGAAGCAGCTTCAGATAAAGGGTGTGACCTAACCCAGACCAAATCACCCTCCTCAAATGTTACATATTTACGTTTGGAGTTGTAATAATTGGCCTGCCTAGTCTGAGCCTTATCTACATTACTAACCACCTAATGAACTAACAGCTGTTGCCTTTCAAGTAAGTTTTGTCTTAACGACTCTTGCTGGGGAGCTACATTACAAAGCCGATCCAATGGCCCTTTTAATCTTCGCCCCAATGCCCGTTAAGTGGGACTAAATCCTGTGGATTCCTGGCGAGCAGAATTGATGGCGAATCGGAATCAGTAAATCCACTTATCCCTTTCTTCATGGTTATTCCCCACATAAGAGGTGATCATTGTCTTCACCGAGCGGTTTATAAGTTCTTTGAGGTTGATTTGCAGGTGGTATGCTGTAGTGAGCTTGTTCACAACTCCCCAGGTCTTACAGATACCTTTCAGGAGTTGACTGGTGAACTGGCTCCCTCTGTCAGACACCAAATAGCGTGGTGTGCCCCATCGAGTAAAGATGTCCCTAATCAGGATGTTAATAATCCGGGGAGTCTTGCCATCTCATAATGGAAAAAAACTCAACCCATTTTGAGTAATAATCAACAACTACCACAAGTATGGTGTTACCGCTCTTACTGCGGGGAAATGGGCCCATCAGGTCGATTCTAAGCATTTCTCTCTGTTCGGGAACAGTGGTGGATTGTAAAATTCCTGCAGGTTTTGTGTTCGATGCCTTATACTGCTGACAGGTCTGGCATTCCTTAGTATGTCTCCAAGTTTCCTTGCGAATCTCTGGCCACCAGGCCACCTCCAGCATTCTGAGAAGTGTCTTTAGCCTGCCCAGATGTCCCCCTAGTGGATTGTTGTGGAAGTATTGTAAGAAAGTTGATGTTAACTCAGGGGACCACAAGCTGAAACTTGAATGCATCGCCTTTGATTGGTACCCGCCTATATACAACTCCCTGGTGTTCCACATAGGTGATGCGGTCAGGTTTGGTGGTGGTGTTGGAAGATGTTAATGAACCGAGGATCTCCTGGATGTTCTTATCCCTTGACTGAGAGGCCGCAATTTCGTCAAACAAAACAGGCAAATCCAAGCTGAAGCTCTGTGAATTGCTGGAGTAGACTGCAATATTGGATGGACCAGATACTGGAACCTTCGATAAAGCATCAGGAACGGTATTGAGACTTCCTTTTCGATACAGCACAGTGAAGTCAAATTGTTGAAGTCTGAGTGTCCATCTAGTGAGCCGGGAGGATGTCTTTGGACAATTGAAGGCCCAGGCTAGAGCTGCATGGTCGGTTACAACTTCAAATTGACCAGACTGCACCCAGCTACCTCCAGACCCTCATCTCTCCCTACACCCCCACTCGACCTCTCCGCTCCTCCTGCACTAGAGGACTGGCTCTACCTCCTCTACGCTCCCCTGCCTCCAGAGCCCGCTCCTTCTCCACCCTCACTCCGCAGTGGTGGAATGACCTACCTACAGATGTCAGGACCACCCAGTCCCTGAACACATTCCGGCGCCTCCTTAAGACTCACCTCTTCAGACAGCACCTGTAGAACTCCTCTGTTTTTCCTCTGGGACACTATCATCCTCCCTTAAATGCGCTTTATTTGCTCTTATCTGCCCCCTATTTTACTGCATTTAATCCTGTACTTCAGAATACTGTAATCTGCCAAGTGTTTAATCTGTAGTATTTTGTATTTAATCATATCTTGACGTAACTATCACTGTGTCACAAAGACGGCCAGAGTGGGTGGCGTCAGACCGGTAGCAGGAAGGAATTCAAACACAGACAGACGGTGATGGTGATGAGCTGAGTGCAATGGCTGCACTCAGCGTTTATTAACAAATAAAAGGGTTGTAAACAGTACAAAAACAGGACATGGCACTTGCGCCAAAATAAACAGACATACAAAACGGACTAACACTAAACAAACGGTGCACAGACAGACAAACAGACACGGTGAGAACAAACACTTTACGTTTACGATCTTACTTATTTTAACTCTCCTCTCTCTCTCACCCGTTCTCCTCTTCCGAACACCCAACCCCGACTGCAAGAAATGTGCGTCTATATATACTATTGTGCTGGGATTCAATTACTAATTAATTATTCACTTGAATCCCAGCACGTGAATTAATTCTGTGCAACCCCGTGCTCACATATTACATTTAACCAGCACGTGAAGTGATTTGTGCTCTCCTCGTGCCTAAATACAAATCTACACTTTTTAAACACACGTGAAACACAGACCCGTTTATATCCCGTGTACCAATCTATACACCAACATTTAACATACGCACGCATACATACAACATAGAACACACAAATGCACACAGGGGCGGGGCACTTTGCCACATATACCCCCCCTTGTGCGCAGCACACATGGCCTCAACGGCCACCTCCCCCCTTATAAATCCAGCAGTCCAGGACAAAGTCTCGGGCTGGGAAGGGAGGCTTCAGTAGGCCCATGGCTGGCAATGCTGTCAGCTCCCCTGCCGGTAGTGGCACGGCTGACAGCATGCTGGTCCCGTCCTGCAGCGAAAAAGCTGCGGGGGCGGGTGGTCCCCCGACCTCCCCCTTCTTCGTAGCCGGCAGCTCCCTCCTGTGGGGCTCCGGCCACAAGAACTCCTGCAGCGAAACTGCTGCTGGGGAAAGTGGTCTCCAGACCTCCTCCCCCTTCTTCGTGGCCGGCAGCTCCCCTTTCTGGGGCTCCGGCCACCGTACTCCCTGCGGAGGTACGGGCAGCAGAGGCAGCTCCTGCTCCTCTGCTCCGGGCGGTGGCTGAGGCAGTGGCAGCTCCAGCTCCTCTGCTCCTGGCGGTGGTGGAGGCAGAGGCAGCTCCAGCTCCTCTGCTCCTGGCGGTGGTGGAGGCAGAGGTAGCTCCAGCTCCTCTGCTCCTGGCGGTGGTGGAGGCAGAGGCAGCTCCAGCTCCTCTGCTCCTGGCGGTGGTGGAGGCAGAGGTAGCTCCAGCTCCTCTGCTCCTGGTGGTGGTGGAGGCAGAGGCAGCTCCAGCTCCTCTGCTCCTGGTGGTGGTGGAGGCAGAGGCAGCTCCAGCTCCTCTGCTCCTGGCGGTGCTGGCTCCCTCTGCTGTGGCGGCTGGGCATGTGCGCGCCGTGCTGCCTTCAGCAGCATAGCTAGAGGCTGCTGGGGGACACCAGCATCCTGCCCTTCTCCCCCCAAAAAATTTTCAGGGGGTTGAGCCTGTAACCCCTCCCCTTCCGGCTCTTGGGGCTGAACCAGCAGGCATTTTCCCTCTGCTGGTGGCTTGGGTCCCAGGGCTGTGGAAGCCCCGACTTGCCTCCCTTTGGGCTGTGGACGCAACGACTCCTCCCTTTTGGGCTGTGGACGCACCGACTCCTCCCTTTTGGGCTGTGGACGCACCGACTCCTCCCTTTTGGGCTGTGGACGCACCGACTCCCCCCTCTTGGGCTGTGGACGTTCGGGCTCCCCCCACTCAGGCGTATGACGTTCGGGCTCCTCCCACTCAGGCGTAGGACGTTCGGGCTCCTCCCACTCAGGCGTAGGATGTTCGGGCCCCTCCCATTTGGGCTGTGGACGCTCAGGCTCCTCCCGCTTGGGCTGTGGACGCTCAGGCTCCTCCCCATAACTGCGAAAGGGACAGTGGGTGAACAGGTGATCCTGGTCGCAGAGGAGGCACCCCGGCGATGGCTTGTTACATCGCCGTGGATGCCTGGCCCTTAGGCGGCACTCCTCCTCCCTGTTCTTCACCTCTTTATCCGTCTCTGCCTCCCGCTTGGGCTGTGAATGCAAAACCAGCAGGCATTCACCCTCTGCTGGTGGAGATGGGGACAGCAGGTACTCACCCTCTGCTGGTGGAGATGGGGACAGCAGGTACTCCTCTGCTGGTGGTCCTACTACCTGGGCTGCTGTTCCATTTATGGTTGCCTCCAGGTAGCTGAGGACAAACTCCACACCTTCCTCCAAGGTGTTTGGGGTGTGTTCCTCCTTATAGGCCTCCCATCTCTCACTGTCCATCATCCACAGGGCCCGGACGACTATGGGCAGAGACTGGGCCTCCAGCCCAGCATTCTCCAGGACCCAGCCCCGCAGTTTGATGGCGTCTTCTGCCATTGACTTTTTTCTTCTTTTTTTTTTTTTCCCCCCAAAAACAATATTTGTAATCCTTTATATATGTATTTTTTTTTTAATCCAGACCCCTCCTGGTCTGACGCTTGGAGGCGCGGCTATCCCACGAAGACACCACGTGTCACAAAGACGGCCAGAGTGGGTGGCGTCAGACCGGAAGCAGGAAGGAATTCAAACACAGACAGACGGTGATGGTGATGAGCTGAGTGCAATGGCAGCACTCAGTGTTTATTAACAAATAAAAGGGTTGTAAACAGTACAAAAACAGGACACGGCACTTGCGCCAAAATAAACAGACATACAAAACGGACTAACACTAAACAAACGGTGCACGGACAGACAAACAGACACGGTGAGAACAAACACTTTACGTTTACGATCTTACTTATTTTAACTCTCCTCTCTCTCTCACCCGTTCTCCTCTTCCGAACACCCAACCCCGACTGCAAGAAATGTGCGTCTATATATACTATTGTGCTGGGATTCAATTACTAATTAATTATTCACTTGAATCCCAGCACGTGAATTAATTCTGTGCAACCCCGTGCTCACATATTACATTTAACCAGCACGTGAAGTGATTTGTGCTCTCCTCGTGCCTAAATACAAATCTACACTTTTTAAACACACGTGAAACACAGACCCGTTTATATCCCGTGTACCAATCTATACACCAACATTTAACATACGCACGCATACATACAACATAGAACACACAAATGCACACAGGGGCGGGGCACTTTGCCACACACTGTCACTGTCATCTGCTGTATTATTGAATTGTATTTTGTCACACTTGTACTTGCTTGAACCAAAGTCATTGTATTTATCTTGCTCATATTGTATTACTTGTACTGTAACACTTGAAATGTATTTGCTTACGATTGTAAGTCGCCCTGGATAAGGGATCTGCTAAGAAATAAATAATAATAATAATTGTATTCCTTCCAAGAAATAACGCCATTTCTCCACAGCCCAAACGATTGCCAAACACTCCTTCTCTGAAGTGGAATAGTTCTTTTCAGCACTACTGAGGATTCGGGATGAGAAGGCAATAACATGCTCTCCATCAAAGTTCTGAGCCATCACTGCGCCCAACCCCACATCACTGACATCTGTGTAGACCTTAAAAGGTTTAGAAAGATCAGGATGCGCGAGGATGGGTGGAGACTGTAGTGCTGCTTTGAGTTTCATCCAGCTCTCATGACACTCTGTAGTCCAATTCCACAGCATGTCCTTCTTCTTCGGGTTATTTAAGGGTACTGCGATGTCAGCAAAACCTGGAATGAATTTATGGTACCATCCGGTCAACTCCCAAAACCGCTGGACCTCCTTCAGGTTTGTGGGCTCAGGGTAAGACTGAATGGCATCTAATTTTTTTGGATCTGCAGAAATGCCATCTCCCGAAACCACATGACCTAAAAAAGTCAAAGTGTGATTAAACAAATGACACTTCTTTAAATTTAAAGAAAGGTGAGCTTGGTGTAATCTCTTAAAAACCTCTCCAAGGTCCCTTAAGTGCTGCTCCTCCGTCCTTGAATACACATTAGTATCATCAATATAAACAAAACAAGATACTCCCTTTAATTCACCGAGGACCTGTTCCATTAGCCGCTGAAACGTGGCAGAGGCGTTCTTCAATCCAAAAGGCATAACGTGGAATTGAAACAATCCAAAAGGGGTGGTAAAGGCAGTCTTCTTCTTGCTAAACCTCAGCCATCGTCACTTGCCAGTACCCTGACTGTAGGTCAAGAGAACTGAAAACACTAGCTCCTTTAACCCTTTGTGGTCCTATGTCAGATCTGGTCCGACATTGCAATTATAACTATCCGGTCCATTGTCGGACCCTGTCCGACATCAAAAAACGCAAAAAACAGCTTTCTAGTCGTTTTTTCTCCGGAAAAAGCCAAGAAAACCATTCAATAGCCGAGTGGGAGCAACAGGATCCGAGACAAGCCAATAAAAAAAGGCATATCTTTAATAGTCATACTTGCCCCTAGCATCCCATATGGGCGGTCATAAGGAAACAAGCTGGCTGTTACTGTAGTAGTGCACAGAGACTATCACGGACATTTGCCGAGCTTTTTGAGATGTTATAGTAATAAAATAATGACTTGGATTGCATTATTGAGGAGTTTGGTGATAAAACGAGTGATCAGGAGATGATTGATCGGGATGTACGACTATTATTATTATTATTATTTATTTCTTAGCATATGTGAAAGCGATAGCGAACGAAAGGGTGGGGAGGGGCTGGAGATGCCTAGTGAGTGCTTTGTTGATATGCAGGGCCTTTTAAACCTGTTTGACTGTGGAAAAAAAATACTTTTAAACAGCACGTCTAAAATTAACTGCACGTGTGAAAATAAATTGGACCTGACGCACCTGACGCACACTTAATAAATGGACTGCAAAGGGTTAAAAGACTAGAGGATATCATGTATCAAGGGCATGGGGTATGCATCAAAATGTGTTTTTACGTTAATCCGCCGATAATCCACACAAAAACGCCAAGATCCATCTGCCTTAGGCACCAGCACAACAGGAGAAGCCCAGGCGGAAGTCGAAGGTTCAATAACCCCATCCTCTTTCATCTGGTGCAGATAATGCTCAATGATGGCTCGCTTCTGTGGAGAGACTCTATAGGCACGTGAACGCACAGGAACTTCATCAATGGTATGTATTACATGCTTTGTAACATTGGTTCTTCCCAACTGGTTTGAACACACCCGTGTCCACTGCCTCATCACTCCCACAAGGTCAGGTCATAACAACGACAATAAATCACTCAACGCACCTGATGGTTCTGTGATAATAGTGCTAATGTGCGCCGTGATAGTTTTTGGGCTCTGAGGTGGAAGCGCATAATGCAAACAGATTCTGGGCAACAAGTCTCTGGGACGCCATGCCTGTTCCCATGCTGTCTTTTCCAGGAAGGGATGAAAGATATATCTCCCTCCATTCCAAACTCCATACTTTCTATTTGCCACGTCAATTCTTGTCTTGGTCTTGTCGAGAAAATCCAGCCCGAGGACGATAGGAAACGCCAGGTCTTTATCTGCCAGGATGAAAACAGGAATTGACCAGAACGTGTCATGAAAGCTGAAAGTAACGTGAGCTTTACCCATTGCTGTGTGAGAGGTTCCATTTGCCAAGGAAAACTGCTGCTCCGCACAAGGTGTCAGTTCTTCTTCTGGACGGCAAAGCCCCTTCCATAGCTTCCAGCAGATTAGAGAGTATGTGCTACCTGTGTCCAGTAAAGCTTGTCCGCAAACCCCTCTTGCTTCTATCTGCACTGCTAAAAGTGATAAAACATCCAGGCCAGGTTTCATTAAACGTTTTTTTAGGCCTGCTGTGGATAACACTCACCTCTGCCAGTTTCTTTGGCTTCTTTTGTGGGCGTGACTATGGAAGGTTCTTGTTATTCACCTTCGCCCAATATTCCTTTTGATTAGCCCAGTCTCTCTCAATCATCGTGCCCACCTGCACGAGCTCAGACACAGACTTAATTGCCCCACGCAGCCCACTAGCAAGTTTGGGATTGGCATTATTGAGGATTCGGTGCACCACGTCTGCTTCTTCAATCTTCAGGTCTCCACTTAATGCACAAGGCACGATAGTCATAGGCAGAATCTCAAATGCACTCCTGGGGGGACTGCACTCTGTTCCTCAGTCGATCTTCTATTTCGGTTTGGAAATCGGAGGGTAAAAAAAGCCTAAAAAAAGAGATTTTAAAAGCATACCATGAATGTAAATTGTGGCGTTCCGCAATCCACCAACTTTTTGTTGATCCTTTCAGAACAGACGACAAGGTAGCCATCAATCCAGGGTCAGACATAGGGCGCAAGGCTAAAAACTCCTCACACAGCTCCACATATATCATTGCGTCAGATGTTTGTTCATCTGTACCAAATTCTGGAAAATTAATTCTAATAGGCAACTTTGACCCTCTTCCTTCACTAGGTAATGCTTCTCAGCCTGGTTCACAGCTGGAACCGAAGACAATAAAGGGATACTAGCCTTTCTGGCTAATTTGTTAAGTTTATGCTCCCAAGCTTTATCTCGCTTGCCTAAAGAATCAATAATAGCCTTTTCCAATTTTAACACAGGCTGTACTACAAATTCTTCAGTTTGCCCAAAACGTGTTCGCACCTGCTCTCTGAATATCTCCTCCCGATTAAAGCTACTCGTTTGAGCTTGATGTACATCCTGCTCTACATTCCTTATACGGTCATTTATGGCTTGTATATCCTGTTTCACTTGTTCCAACTCCTGTACACTATTAACCAAGTCTCCTTCATCTTCACTCTCTGGCTCACTCAGATATAAGAGACTAAGAGAAGAAGCTAAATGATCTGTTTGATCCCTCCTAGTCACCACAGGTGCATTTATGTCAGTAAAAGCAACAGGGTCTGAACAACCAGTGTCAGTAACAGCAATGGGCGAGAGTGTGGTAGAATCTGAAGCCATGATAGACAAAATTGCACAGATGCACAAAGGGAAAGGTGTATACCCACTTTTTTATAATTCTTAATTGAACAAGTATGTGACCACTTTGAGATAATTACATTTTGGATTAAGGTGTCCTGCCAGACTAACTGCAAACAATTAAGTTGCAGATGGGAGTTTCTTACCCCATTATATGTGGTCGGTGTCACAAACTCATGTCATTTATTTGATTTCTTGTCCTTGCCATTTACAGCATGTTGGTAAAAGTACTAGACAGTTACGATTGCACATTAATGAGCGATCATAAAAGTTCAATTAGGAGAAAAGATATCCACTCACCACTAGCTAGACATTTTATAGATGTCAAACATTCCGTTTCAGATCTTAAATACCGTGGCATACAAAAAAATATTTCAAGCTCGAGGAGGTGATAATCTCGATCAAAAACTATTACAATGTGAATCCAAATGGATTTCTATTTCCATACGGTACAACCCGAGGGATTAAATGAAGAGCTAGGGTTATCATGTTATCTGTGATATAATGTGCAAGCATACTTGTCTTTCATAAGAGCTGAAAATAAATGATAGCGCTTTGAGATAATGTCTGCTACTGGCGGATTGTTTACAAATGTACTCAATTATGTTACAACTTTTTTGTCTACGAAAGATATCTGTAACATTTATGTAATGCCTCTGTGGTTTTTTCATGAAGTTAATTTGCTAACAGACGGTTCTGATTTGTTTCTAACCGTGAAGCGATCACTCTGTTTGATGTATATTTTCTTTCTGTAAGAGGAGTGTCCTTGTGATCCCATATAAAATGCGACGAAACAGGTCGCCCTCCTTAATATAAACAGATAAAGAATAAGTTCACGCACACACCAGGTGATTTACTGTAGCGTCAGACATTGGAGGATCAGCAGTGTACTGCAGTGTTGTGCAAAGTCGTCGGTGTAAGTCAGGATGGCCGAGCGGTCTAAGGCGCTGCGTTCAGGTCGCAGTCTCTCTGGAGGCGTGGGTTCGAATCCCACTTCTGACAAATCTGTTTGTTTATTTATTTCTTAAAACGTCCACCGAATGCTTGGTAATTTGATTTGTTTTTCTTGTTAGTATTCAAATCACAAGGTCGTTAAATGAGAGAAAGTCACCGCAAGCCTGCACCTCACCACATCCTTCACACTGTTAAACTGCCTCATTATGACGAGGCCTCTAATTATGCCTTTCCAATAATTTGAATGTGTTATTGTTCAGTTTAACATGAAAACATCTTCGTAGAACAATCATAATGTCCGCAGGACTTATTTTCCTCGGGTTCTAGTATCAAGTTTTGAGTGTGTGGCCGGTTAGCTCAGTTGGTTAGAGCGTGGTGCTAATAACGCCAAGGTCGCGGGTTCGATCCCAGTACGGGCCTCTGCTTTTCTTCTTTAAAGAATCCACAGCATTTGTAATGGTGCCAAAATGAACATTCTTTAACAAAATGAACCGAAGCGATATGAAGTACAACCAGTAATATTTCAGACTTCCTGAGCTTTAAACATGTATTAACAATGAACACATACAATCAATTAAAAACAAAGCTTACGTAGTCGGCAGGATTCGAACCTGCGCGGGGAAAACCCAATGGATTTCAAGTCCATCGCCTTAACCACTCGGCCACGACTACATGCTCGCACGAGTATTTGTGAAAATATCCAAAATAAGTAAACGAAACCCGTAGTAATGCTGTAGATGGCAGTATAGGCTAACTAATGAACCGAAGTCAAATGTCTTTGTTGAAACTGTCAGATATGTGGGAAATGTAAATACAATATAATTTTTGTTAACGTTCATAATAATGAATACATCTTTATTTCAAAATATGTAGCTATTTAACTGATCTTTTCAAAAAACACCCCCATCCAAAAAACAAAGTAGTTATTTAATTGAACTGAAAAATTGACTTGCTTCATGGCTGTTGCCAGAGCACTCGAGCACGTTCTGGCTAGCGTGAGCGGACTTAGCAGATAACAAGATCTACAAAATATTTCATGCTAATAAAACATACCATAATTATTTCCGATTTTATTATACATGGCAACTTACAGAGACTAGGGTGTGTGAACTATGCATCAGCTGTAGAGTCACTTACATTTACATCTCACCCGAAAAACGGAGCACAAGGAGGTTAAGTGACTTGCTCAGGGTCACACAATGAGTCAGTGGCTGAAGTGGGATTTGTACCGGGGGACCTCCTGGTTAAAAGCCCTTTATCTTTAACCACTGGACCACACAGCCTCCTATAACAAAATCACACCCCAGATGGGACTCGAAACCACAATCCATGGCTTAGAAAGCCAGTGCCTTATCCATTAGGCCACAAGGGCTGACACGAAAAGCACATTTGGTAGTAATAAAGAAAGTGGGAACAATAGTATCGTGGTTTAATACATCATATCCAAGCCATCGTTGGTGTTCAAACACAGCAGAGTGTTACACTGGGAAAGGGCCGTACTTGTCAGTACGTATTTGACATTCATGTGGGAAGATTTAAGATTGTGAAGAAGTTTAAGTATGCTGCGTATTTGCGCATTGGGAACCTTACATAATTAGGTTTTTGATTAATGCCACTTTCTTACGGACAGTAATCAAGGTGACGATACAAGACCAGAGCCAATAAAGCAGTTATTTTCCTGTCCTTTCATTACCATATTCTAGTGTGCTTGTTCAGAATATGCGTGAATCGTGAAAACGTCTTGCGAATATGTGAACAAAGCCAGCATTCACTTTATTGATCACCATGTGGATTAACCGCTATTGGAACACAGATGATTGTGTTAAAGATGTTAATAGACTTTTAATGTACACATTTTAGAGCTAAACGTTTGTTGAGACAGTTCAAGCGCTGTAACAGTGTTTAACTATTTCCTGGATGTTTGCCTTTTGGTCTTACTCTGGAAAAAGTAATCATAATAATAAAAAGTAGGCAAAACCATTTTTTGAGAAACCGCATTTGGGAGAAAAACTAACAGTTTGGAAACACATTTGCAAAGGCATTGGATTCTATTGTGGTGTTTCCGATCTGTTGAACGTTTCTCATTACATGCAGGTTTACTGGCTTGACAAAAAGACGATTGACGAAAAGAATGCTGTCTCGATAGCACAATCGCGTCAAGCTGAAATAGCTCAGTTGGGAGAGCGTTAGACTGTAACGATCCCTGCTTCGATCCCGGGTTTTTGCAAACAGCACTAGAGCTATTTTTTCTTAATTAATTTTTTGAATTAAAAAAACAGCAAATTTTTTCTTCAGTGTAATTGGAGGAAATAAAAACGTATTATAGTGCCATTTTCTAATCATATAAAGAAATGCAAAAAGCATCATCTCTGCGTGGGCTTGAAACACCAAAATTTCGATTAACAGCCGAACATGCTAACCGATTATGGTGTTTTATTAGATAACACCCTGGGAGCTCAACAGAACAGTGTGTATGCATATTGCTAAAATGGAAACCAAATATACACGATTCAAATGGGAATCGTATTCAGATTTTAAGCACAAATTTGATAGACTTCACAGTGCAAAGGAGGAAGGCAGACAATGCAAATGAGGCAACTGGCTCCTACTTTTTAAATCATATGAGAAACTTGAACCCAATTAAGCTTTTAACCGCCTGCAGTCTGGAATGAGTTTGAAATGTTGTTGTAACACCTCACTGGGCAACAGCAATTGCATTATGAAAGCTCCTGTTTATTTGTCAGCGGCACAGCTACCGGTGCCACTCAGAGTTGGAGGGAGACGGTTAGCCACTTGCCCATAAAACAATACTTTCAGGGATCATTTCTATAGTGATTTGCCAGCGAAATGCGTTTATAAAGTGTGTGGACTCGCTATCCACGAGGAAGAGTGAGAGTGTTCGTTTTTGAGCGTGAAGGAGACAGCGAGTGGTTTTTTTTTTTGGCCAACTGCTCCCTTTATTGATGACCGCTCAAGTGTTCCTTAGGGGGCTGGAGGAAGCGGACACGTTCTGAGTGGGTATCTTACCAAAAGGTACGCAAGACGAACTACAGTTGCAAAGCACTGCTGCTTTTTTCGATGATTGATTAAAACTATCAATCTGACTGAAAACACGGATCACATTAATTGTGATCGGTTTGATACCAATAGGCTTACATGACAGGTATTGTGTATAGACAATGTCATATACATAGAAATGAACACGGACAGTGTTTTTTTAAGGGCTGACTCATTTTAATGTTCGAGAGATCTAGGTGTACTGGACAAATATACTGGATTTTTTCCATGTCGTAATTGTGCCGCCTGTGATAATGCGTTTGAAACTAGAGATAGTGTGAGATAATGTCTGTTACTGGCGGATAGTTTACAAATGTACTCAATTATGTTACAACTTTTGTGTCTACGAAACATATCTGTAACATTTATGTAATGTCTGTGTGGTTTTTTAATGAAGTTAATTTGCTAACAGACTGTTCTGATTTGTTTCTAACCGTGAAGCGATCGCTCTGTTTGCCGTATATTTTCTGTCTGTAAGAGGAGTGTCCTTGTGATCCCATATAGAATGCGACGAAACAGGTCGCCCTCCTTAATATAAACAGATAAAGAATAAGTTCACACACACACCAGGTGATTTACTGTAGCGTCAGACATTGGAGGTTCAGCAGTGTACTGCAGTGTTGTGCAAAGTCGTCGGTGTAAGTCAGGATGGCCGAGCGGTCTAAGGCGCTGCGTTCAGGTCACAGTCTCTCTGGGGGCGTGGGTTCGAATCCCACTTCTGACAAATCTGTTTGTTTATTTATTTCTTAAAACGTCCACCGAATGCTTGGTAATTTGATTTGTTTTTCTTGTTAGTATTCAAATCACAAGGTCGTTAAATGAGAGAAAGTCACCGCAAGCCTGCACCTCACCACATCCTTCACACTGTTAAGCTGCCTCATTATGACGAGGCCTCTAATTATGCCTTTCCAATACTTTGAATGTGTTATTGTTCAGTTTAACATGAGAACATCTTGGTAGAACAATCATAATGTCAAGTTTCGAGTGTGTGGCCGGTTAGCTCAGTTGGTTAGAGCGTGGTACTAATAACGCCAAGGTCGCGGGTTCGATCCCCGTACGGGCCACGGCTTTTCTTCTTTAAAGAAACCACAGCATTTGTAATGGTGCCAAAATGAACATTCTTTAACAAAATGAACCGAAGCGATATGAAGAACAACCAGTAATATTTCAGACTTCCTGAGCTTTAAACATGTATTACCAATGAGCACATACAATCAATTAAAAACAAAGCTTACGTAGTCGGCAGGATTCGAACCTGCGCGGGGAAACCCCAATGGATTTCTAGTCCATCGCCTTAACCACTCGGCCACGACTACATGCTCGCACGAGTATTTGTGAAAATATCCAAAAGTAGTAAACGAAACCTGTAGTAATGCTGTAGATGGCAGTATAGGCTAACTAATGAACCGAAGTCAAATGTCTTTGTTGAAACTGTCAGATTTGTACAAGTCAAGCACACGTGGGAAATGTAAATAAAATATAATTTTTGTTAACGTTCATAATAATGAATACATCTTTATTTCAAAATACGTAGCTATTTAACTGATCTTTTCAAGAAACACCCCCATCCACAAAAACAAAGTAGTTATTTAATTGAACTGAAAAATTGACTTGCTTCATGGCTGTTGCCAGAGCACTCGAGCACGTTCTGGCTAGCGTGAGCGGACTTAGCAGATAACAAGATCTACAAAGTATTTCATGCTAATAAAACATACCATAATTATGTTCGATTTTATTATACATGGCAACTTACAGAGACTAGGGTGTGTGAACTATGCATCAGCTGTAGAGTCTCTTACATTTACATCTCACCCGAAAAACGGAGCACAAGGAGGTTAAGTGACTTGCTCAGGGTCACACAATGAGTCAGTGGCTGAGGTGGGATTTGTACCGGGGGACCTCCTGGTTAAAAGCCCTTTATCTTTAACCACTGGACCACACAGCCTCCTATAACAAAATCACACCCCAGATGGGACTCGAAACCACAATCCATGGCTTAAAAAGCCAGTGCCTTATCCATTAGGCCACAAGGGCTGACGCGAAAAGCACATTTGGTAGTAATAAAGAAAGTGGGAACAATAGTATCGTGGTTTAATACATATCCAAGCCATCGTTGGTGTTCAAACACAGCAGAGTGTTACATTGGGAAAGGGCCGTACTTGTCAGTACGTATTTGACATTCATGTGGGAAGATTTAATATGCTGCATATTTGCGCATTGGGAACCTTACATAATTAGGTTTTTGATTAATGCCTCTTTCTTACAGACAGTAATCAAGGTGACGATACAATACCAGAGCCAATAAAGCAGTTATTTTCCTGTCCTTTCATTACTATATTCTAGTGTGCTTTTTCAGAATATGTGTGAATCGTGAAAACGTCTTGCGAATATGTGAACAAAACCAGCATTCACTTTATTGATCACCATGTGGATTAACCGCTATTGGAACACAGATGATTGTGTTAAAGATGTTTATAGACTTTTAATGTACACGTTCCCTTTCAAGTCGAAAATAACCCATCAAGGTATGGGACATTGCCGTCAGGCAGTAGGGATTGGCTGAGCTTTATGTCAAAGCTGCCGATAGGCCTCCGCGCAAGCCTCTTTTGCCTTCAGCCTCAGTAGCGGTAGGACTTAGAGCTATTTAACTGATTGTACTTACTAAAGCTTAGGCTTGAGTAGCTGGTTTATCCCCTTCTCCGAGTTTATTTCAGTTATACTCTCCGGAGTTATTATTATTATTATTATTATTATTATTATTATTATTATTATTATTATTATTGTTATTGTATTATTATTTAGGATTATATATTGTTTTACTTTATATATTCCTTCTCGCTTTGCTTCGGCATCGCGTTTCTTCATGGTCTCCCCGTCTTTCCTCTGTTCTTATAATTTATTGTGTTGGGTTTTTGTATTTTATTGTGTATATATATATATATATTTGTTATATATATTGTATATATTTTGTCTTTCGGACGCGTGTTGCGTTGGCCTTGGCCCACGCGCATTTTGCTTCCCTTCACTATACAGAGGAAGACAACCACCAACGTGCAAAATCCCCAGCATCTTCAGGTAGGTATTGCACAGCATCAGACGCCGTACCAGCACTTAGCGTCTCCGCATGGCGGGTCAGCTGACGCTTAGGCGTCTGTGCTAGTGTTCCAAACTCGGTACTCGCGCTTTGGCGCTCGCGCTCCGGCGCTTTTGGTGTCAACGCTTGTGCGCTTGGTGCAGCGCTTCGGCGCTTTGTGCAGCGCTTCTGCGCTTGGTGCTTAGTGCTTCTGCACTTGGGGCTCAGTGCTCGACGCTTCGACGCCTCGACGCGCGCACCCTCGACGTTTGACGCACGCACCTCGGTGCTCGACGCTTCGGCGCTCGACGCACGCACCCTCAACGCTCAACGCACGCACCTCGGCGCTCGACGCGGCGGCGCTCGACGCACGCACTTCAGGTGCTTGACGCTGGTGTCCGACGCTTTGGCGTTCGACGCGCGCACCTTGGCGTTTAATGCGACAGTGCTCGACGCACACTCTTGGTGCTTGGCGTCAATACTAGACGCTTCAGCGTTCTACTATGTCTGGGTTCCACCGTTGCGTGACCTGTCAGGCCAAGTTGCCTGCTAGCGACCCTCATGAGGACTGCGTCGCATGCTTGGGGCCGGACCATGCCGCATCTGCCCTGGCAGATAGGGCATACTGCCAGCTATGTGCGGAGTTTCAGACACGCACCCTTCGCCAGAGAGCTAGGAAGGCAGTTGGAGGTCGTTCCCCATCCTCGGGCTCGTCCCACACCGTCTTGGCCCCACCATCATCTGTCGTGTCGCTGCCGGTGACGTCTCAGCTCCCTCTGAGCCCATCTTCCCAGCTTACAGCTGGTCAGAGGTCTCCAATTAGAACCGAGCTGGGTGCAGTTGCGCATCTTTTGGTTAAGCTGGCTCAGCTGAATGCGCGAGCACAGGGCAGGAGCATTGCTTCCCTTGTGGTGGCAAGGAGGCAGCTCTGGCTCTCTCAGGCCAGGGTACAGGAGCCTGATAAGGCCCCTTTGCTAGATGCTCCTATATCCCCGGGGCACACGTTTGGCCCAGCGGTGGAGGAGATGATGCAACGCTCCGTCAAGGCGCGTGAGGCGTCGCAGCAGTTGGCTAAGATGTGGCCAAGCAAGCCTTTCCAGCCAAGGCAGCCGCAGGAGCGCCAATGGCGCAGGGCGCCGCCACAGCAGCAAGCGCACTCACAGGGCAGTAAAACCGTCCCTTTGGGGGTTTCAGCACGCAGCCAACCCGCGTTTGCAAGACCGCAGCGAGGAGGGTGGCGCCCCAGAGGAGGTAGCAGACCACGCCCTCGTGGCTCTGGCCAGGCCCCTCGTGAGCGAGCGCAGCCTAAGCAGCCCTGAGAAACCCCGGCAGCCGTTAACCCACCCCTACACTGTTCCACAGCTCCTGTTCTGGCAACAATGCACCAACGACATCTGGGTGCGCAAAACTATACTCACCGGGTACACCCTTCAATTCCGGTTAAACCCCCCCCCCCCCCTTCAGGAGAGTGGTGGTAACTGCAGTGAAGGACTCGGTTCAGTCCTCAGCTCTAAATGCAGAAATACAGGCATTGCTCAAATAGCGTGCCATTCAACTAGTAGACCCTGCTCTGACCGACCAGGGGTTCTACTCCAAGTACTTCCTAGTGCCAAAAAAGGACGGTGGGCTCCGCCCTATTTTAGATCTGTGAGTACTGAACAAATACCTATGGGTGTTGTCGTTCAAGATGCTTACGCACAGGCACATTGTCCAGTCTGTCCGGCAAGGCGACTGGTTTACCACCGTAGACCTCACAGATGCATACTTTCACGTTCCCATCTGTCCGGGTCACAGGAAGTACCTACGTTTCGCATTTCAGAGCAGGATCTACGAGTTTTGTGTCCTGCCATTCGGCCTGTCTCTAGCTCCTCGAACCTTTTCGAAGTGTATGGACGCCATTTTAGCCCCCTTGCGGGCTCAAGGCATCCGACTGCTGAACTATCTGTACGACTGGCTCGTCTGCGCGCAGTCAAAGGAGCAGTTGGCACAGCACACAGCTCGAGTTGATGGCGTTCCATCCTCCTCCTTTTTCTTCCCCAGAGGAAGAGCGGTTACACATGCTCTGCCCTGTGCGGGCATTGAGGTGTTATATTGATCGCACAAAGACTGTGAGGCAAACAGAACAGCTATTCATATGCCATTTTTCTAAAACTTTGGGTCAGCCGTTGTCTAAGCAACGCCTTTCTCATTGGATAGTGGATGCTATTCAGTTAGCATATGATTCTATGGGCCTTCCGCCACCAGGGCAGTTGAAGGCACATTCCACTAGGGGTATGGCAACATCCTGGGCCCTCTTTAGAGGGGTGCCGATGTCTGACATTTGCGCTGCAGCCAGTTGGGTTACACCGCATACATTTATGAGGTTTTACCGGTTAAATGTACTGGAATCCTCTGCTCCGTCATTTGGAGCATCTGTGTTGCACTCTATGACGCCTCAGGTTGCGGACGTCTAGAGTGGTTGACAATATGGTGTGACTATTCCACCTTGGGACAGGTGTCATTGCGAGCATAGACGCTGAGGCGCAGCTCCGCATATGTGTAGATGTACTGCCTACGCAGTTGCGTTATGACGTAAGGCTGTCCTACTGCCGAGAATCCTCCCTCGCGACGGCTTGGGTACATTGTTCCCATACCTTGATGGTTATTTTCGACTTGAAAGGGAACAATAGGTTGTGGATGCAACCCCGGTTCCCTGAAAGAGAAAATAACCATCAAGCCGCCAGGTCGCTCTGGAGGCCTTCACGGCCTGAAGGGCAAAAGAGGAGGTGACTCTCCGCGCGCTGCGTATAGTAAGCTCCCAGGGGGGCGGGCTCACACGGCAGCTTGCGCGGAGGCCTATCGGCAGCTTTGACATAAAGCTCAGCCAATCCCTACTGCCTGACGGCAATGTCCCATACCTTGATGGTTATTTTCTCTTTCAGGGAACCGGGGTTGCATCCGCAACTTATCGTATCGATCCCTCTTGTAAGATTGGCGAGCGGCTATTACTCTTTTCTACTACATGAGGCCTCGTGTAGTTGAAGATACCGTGTGGAGAGCTGTTCTGGTGCTGTAAGGAGACCCCACGGGCCTAGCAGCTCGGCTGAATCGGCTGCATACCCCGGCATCCACCGCGGTTCTCCCGCCGACCTTCAGGCTTGGAACAGCGCCTACCCGGCACCGATTGACTTGGCACTGGTGTAACCATCTCCGTGCCGACCGCGCCCACCATCGGCACAGACTGTCTCGGCACCGAGTGTTCGGCACCGACAGCGTTCTCCTCGGCGCCGATCCCGCCTAGTCACCATGTCAGTGCAGTCAACTGAGTCCTCCGCTGGTTTCCACCAGGGCGACCAGTGCGCGACAAAGCTGCCCAGTCAGGATGAGCACCGGTCCTGCGCCAGATGCTTAGGGGCAGACCATGCGGTCAAAGCACTGGCGGGTGAGTTGGACTGCTCTCCATGCAGGAAGTTCTCCAAAAGAACTGAACGCAGGAGAGCAGCCCCATCCCCAGCTGAGTATCTCTCCCCAAGCCATGGCAGAATGAGGTCAGTGGTTCAGGGTCCTCCTAGGACCCCACGTCAGATTAGAACTCATTAATTAGAACTACATTTATTTATTACACAAATAATAATCTCTACATCTGTGAATAACTTATTTTAACATGCTTTGTGTTTTAGTGGTCAGATTTAATTTACCAGCATCAGCCAAATCAATATTGTTGTGCTACATGTATTCATTTATAGCAATATTTATTCAAACATTTTAATAATTTCTATATTTAAAAAGTATGTATTTCTACGTGTATTTGTTTACATTTGCATTCATGTATTTATTCATTTATAAAATCGTGCTGTGTTTTGTACTTGCTCTTACTAGAACTGAAGTCATTGGGCCCGATCTTGGATAGATTTGCGCACCACTTAAACGGCCGTTATGTGCAAATGCGCATAATGTTCTATATTCGAAACGTCCTTTTGCGCGTCACAATCCATTCTGCGCTGTGCAGAAATAAAATGTATGCATCGCACAATATGGGGGGAGTGGCCGACAATATGCGTGATCCTGCTATTTTCAAAAGTATGTGCCAAGCACAAAACCAGTTTTGCGAGGCATAGAATAACGCTTTTAAAAAGCAAGCGTTAACTCCGCGCACATCCCCCCAGGACTCACACAAGCACGGAACAGCAGGAGCTTTCCAAGGTACCGCTATGGGAAACACCCCGCGAGCGCACAAGACTCCGTCCACATCTACAGTGGGACTATTATATGGTGATTATAGGACAGGAATTCAAAAGAACGATTGTGATAATTGCTTCACTGTTTAAAAAAAAAACATGTTTAAAAAACAATCTGCAGGAAGCTGCTATCTCGACCGCTCTTTCAGACTGAAACATTAGGCTACTATTTACTTTTCTAAGCAAGCATTCTTGGTGCTGCAAGAATAGCTCCCAAAACAGAATGGAGAGTACAGTACGGTATGTGACATAGACCGAGCTGGCAAATACAAAACAACTGTCTGGAGAAGGAGCGGGCTCTGGAGGCAGGGGAGCATAGCGGAGGTAGAGCCAGTCTTCTAGTGCAGGTGGAGTGGAGAGGTCGAGTGGGGGTGTAGGGAGAGATGAGGGTCTGGAGGTAGCTGGGTGCAGTCTGGTCAAGGCATCTGTAGGCTAGTACAAGAGTCTTGAACTGGATGCGAGCGGTGATCGGGAGCCAGTGGAGCGAGCGGGAGTAGTGGAGTAGCGTGGGCGAAGCGAGGCAGAGAGAACACCAGGCGGGGAGCAGAGTTCTGGATGAGCTGGAGCGGACGGGTGGCGGACGCAGGGAGGCCGGCCAGGAGGGAGTTGCAGTAGTCTAGGCGGGAGAGTACCAGGGCCTGGACCAGGAGCTGGGTAGCATAGTTGGTGAGGAAGGGTCGGATTCTTCGGATGTTGCTCAGGAAAAATCGGCAAGTGCAGCCAGAGTGGAGATGTGCTGGGAATAAGAGAGGCAGGGGTCCAGGGTGACTCCAAGGTTCTTAGCTGAGGAAGAGGGAGAGAGTGTGGTAGATTCCAGAGGAACAGAGATGGAGAGATCAGAGGAGGGGGAGGAGGAGGGAAAGAAAAGGAGGTCAGATTTAGAGAGGTTGAGTTTGAGGTGATGCAAGTGCATCCAGGAGGAAATAGCAGACAGACAGGTAGAGATACGGGAGGAGATGGTGGAGTCAGAGGTGGGGAAGGAGAGGAAAATCTGAGCATCATCAGCATAGAAATGGTATGAGAAACCATAGGATGCGATGAGGGGGCCCAGGGAGCGGGTGTAGAGAGAGAACAGGAGAGGACCCAAGACTGACCCTTGGGGGACTCCAGTTAAGAGAGGGTGAGGTGTGGCGGTTGCTCCACGCCAGGTTACCTGGTAAGTGCGGTTGGAGAGGTAGGAGGAGAACCAGGCCAGAGCAGTGCCAGAGATCCCCAGGTCAGCGAGAGATGATAGTAGAATAGAGTGATCAACAGTGTCAAAGGCAGCCGAGAGGTCGAGGAGAATTAGGACAGAGGAGAGAGAGGCAGCTCGGGCACACTTAAGTGAGTTGGTGACAGACAGGAGGGCGGTTTCAGTGGAGTGAGCAGAGCGGAAGCCAGATTGGAGAGGGTCAAGCAGAGAGTGGTTGGACAGGAAAGCAGAGAGCTAGCGGTGTACAGTCCGCTCGAGGGTTTTGGAGAGGAAGGGTACGAGGGAGACAGGACGGTAGCTCTGGAGGGAGGTGGGGTCGAGGGTAGGTTTTTTGAGGAGGGGAGTGATAGAGGCTTTTTTGAAGGCAGAGGGAAAGATACCAGAAAGTAGAGAGGTGTTGAGGAGGGAGGAGATGAAGAGGAGTAGAGTAGGAGCAGCAGCTTGAAAGAGGTGAGTGGGGAGGGGGTCCAAGGTACACGTGGTGGGTTTGTGACCCTGGAGCAGGGAGGAGAGGTCAGAGTCTGAGAGGGGCAAGAAGGTGGAGAAGGGGGGTGAGTTAGTAGGGGTTGCAGTGGGTGTAGGAGTTGGAGCGGGAGGGGGTGCGGGGGAGGGAGAGGTGTTAAAGAGTTTGCGGATATCTGAGATTTTAGAAGAGAAGAAGGAGGCAAAGTCATCAGGGGAGATAGAGGAGGGAGGAGGAGGGGGGGAGGGTTTAGGAGGGAGGAGAAGGTAGAGAATAGTTTACGTGGGTTGTTAGTGGAGGCTTGGATTACAGATTGGAAATAAGCACATTTAGCAGAGGAGAGAGTAGAGGAGAAGGAGGAGAGGAGAGTGCGGTAAAGGTCTAGGGCAGCAGGGAGTTTGGTTCTCTTCCATTTCTTTTCAGCAGATCGCAGTGTGATTCTTGCCGAGCGGAGCGCAGAGGAGAGCCAGGGATGGGGAGGGGAGGAGCGAGCAGGACGGGAGGTGAGGGGACAGAGGGAGTCGAGGGAGGAGGTGAGTGAGGAGAAGAGGGTGGAGGTAGCAGAGTCTACGGAGAGTTGTGAAAAGGAGTCGATAGGAGGGAGGTGAGAGAGAGCAGTGGAGGCAAGGACAGAGGGGGAGAGAGAGCGGAGGTTACGGCGAGAGGTGACAGTGGGGGTAGGAGGAGCAGGGAGAGGGGGGAGAGACAGAGAAAAAGAGATGAAATAGTGATCATAGAGGTCCAGGGGGGTGACAGAGAGGGTGGAGGGGCAGCAGGCCCTGGAGAAGGTGAGGTCCAGTTGACGGCCAGCTTTGTGGGTAGGAGGGGACGGAGAGAGACAGAAGTCGAAGGAGTGCAGGAGAGGGAGGAATCCAGCAGAGTGGCTGGGGTTGGAGAGATGGATGTTGAAGTCACCCAACAGGACAGTCGGGGTAGACAGAGAGGGGAGGGAGGAGAGTAGATAGTCGAGTTCATCCAGAAAGTGAGTGAGAGGCCCAGGGGGGCGGTACAGAACAACGAGCAGGAGTTGACAGGGAAAGGTTAGTTGGACTGCATGAAATTCAAAGGTATTGACAGAGAGCGAGATGAGATCGGAGGGGACAGAAAAGAGTAAGGAGGGAGAGAGGAGAAGACCCGTCCCACCTCCCCGTCCAGTGAGACGCGGGGTATGGGTCAGGACGTAGAGAGAGGACAGGGCAGCAGGAGTAACAGTGTTATCAGGGGACAACCAGGTTTCAGTGAGAGCAAGGAAATCGAGCGAGAGGTGGGAGGCAAAGGCAGATATGAAATCAGCTTTGTTAGCAGAAGAGTGACAGTTCCAGAGTGCACCAGAGAGTGTGCGGGAGGGGGGGAGAGGCAGAGAAATGAGGTTAGAGGGGTTGGAGGAGCAGCAGCGGAGGGAGGGCAGAGGACGAGGACGAGAGGACAGAACAGGGATGTGAGAGACAGTCATAGCAGGGCAAGCAGGACAAAAGGCACAGTAGGAGCAGTAGGGTGGAGGGTACAGACCTGACTAGTAGATAGCTTCTTCTAGAGCCCAGTTAGGTTTAGATCTATTGGAATAGCGTCTCAGCGCAGGCCTCCCCTTGCTGGACTCCCACAGCTAGACTCCCGGCTCTTTTGTTGAGGCTCTTCTGTTGGCTGGCGCAGAAATAGGCTGCTTAATATAAAAAGAACAACTGCGTGGAAACCAATCAGATAGCAAATCAACTTCTGTACAATTAAACCACTCACCTGGTACTAATCACACACCAACTCAGCTAATTCAAACACCACCTTACAAAGTTACCAAATGTAGTTAATTAAAAATTACTTGAAGCAGGAACTTGCCTATTGCCTCAGTCCCTGGTTCCTGTAGACTGACCACTATTATATGCCCACCCTTAAATAGAGTTATATTTAAGAGCAAGTAGTAACTGCAGTAGAGTATTTAATTATGGATGGACCAAACTTGCAGGTCGCCACTGTCACATTTTCCAGGAAATCACGGCTAATACTGAGAAAGAAAACAGATGAGAACCTAACAGAAAACTAGTGAAAAACACTGCACTGATTAACTGAACGGGTCAAATGTAGCCTACTGAATTACTGAATTGATGAATTGTTGAGGGGGGAGAGTGGCGCATCCAGCTGAGGCGCTTCATCTGAAATGCAGGGTGTGCCCTATAGCCTGGAGATCGCTGGTTCCAATCCAGACTATGCCATCGCCGACTGTGGAACAATGCCATCGCCGACAGGAACGCCGAGGGGGCGGCGTACAATTGGCAGAGTGCCACCCGGGTTGGGAGGGCTTAGGTCAGCTTGGTAATCATTGTCTCAACAAGCTCCAGCAACTCCTGTGGCGACCGGTCGCCTGCGAGTTGTGGGCGGAACTGCGTTTCCTCCAACACCGCTACAGCCAGGTGCGGTTGTCTTTGCTGTTGCAGTGTGACAAGAGGAGGGTGGCTGACGGCGTTTGTTTCAGAGGATGCGCATGATGAGTCTTCGTTCTCCCGAGTCGATACGGGAAGTTGCAGCAGCGCCATAAAAATAACAATTGGATATTCCAAATTGGGAGATTTTTTTAAAATATTACAACAAAATAAATTAAATAGTTAAGCTTCAAAAAATCTATTTTTGACTGAGCGAGTTAAGTGTGTACGGTATCCTGACAACACAACACGTTGAAAACACAGAAAAGACATTGAGAAAAAAAAGTTTCCTATTTCCTGTTTAATTAAGAAAATACAATAAATAAAGATTATTCTCTTACTTGTCTTCCTGCCATATCCCCTCGTTTTTTCATTTTTTCGTTTTTTTTCTGTTTGTTGTTGGGCTGCCATCTTGGTAAGAGCTTGTCAATTGTCGCATGTGAACACATTCCCTACCAAAATGTCCAGTACAGTACAGTACCGTGCTGTTAGATTAGACTGGACTGTATTGAATTAGCTGGCTCTCAGATCCCCAGTACAGTACCGTGCTGTTAGATTAGACTGGACTGTATTGAATTAGCTGGCTCTCAGATCCCCAGTACAGTACCGTGCTGTTAGATTAGACTGGACTGTATTGAATTAGCTGGCTCTCAGATCCCCAGTACAGTACCGTGCTGTTAGATTAGACTGGACTGTATTGAATTAGCTGGCTCTCATATCTCCAGTACAGTACCGTGCTGTTAGATTAGACTGGACTGTATTGAATTAGCTGGCTCTCAGATCCCCAGTACAGTACCGTGCTGTTAGATTAGACTGGACTGTATTGAATTAGCTGGCTCTCAGATCCCCAGTACAGTACAGTGCTGTTAGATTAGACTGGACTGTATTGAATTAGCTGGCTCTCAGATCCCCAGTACAGTACCGTGCTGTTAGATTAGACTGGACTGTATTGAATTAGCTGGCTCTCAGATCCCCAGTACAGTACAGTGCTGTTTTTAAAATCCATAAAATGTTGTAAAAAGTTAAATTCCTGAGATCTAACAATTATGAAAATGAATGAACAAAATAAACAAATAAAAATACATAAATGAAAAAAATCAATACACAACTTTATAAACAAATTCCTAAAATTACACAAATTCAGTCAATCCAACACCTTTAGAAAAAAAAAAGTACAAAGTAACACGGAACAGTCCATTTTAGATAGTATAGGGGGTGATTGGTCAAAGGCTATTGTGCATATTATTATTATTATTATTATTATTATTATTATTATTATTATTATTATTATTATTATTATTATTATTATTATTATTATTATTATTATTATTATTATTAGTAGTATTAGTATTATTATTATTATAGTATTATTACTAGTCCAAACTCCCTCACCCCTCTCTTTGACTGCACCTAAATGGACCAGTCCCTTAAAAAAAAAAAAAAGTCATTTTCCACTGAAATTAAATAAAATACACGCAATTTCAAACTAAAAAGAAAACAGTTTCAAATTGTAACACCTGAAACACATTTTGTGTGTATATATATATATATATATATATATATATATATATATATATATATATATATATATATATAATCTTTAAACATCTTAAAACAGTTGCAGAATATTTTGTAGGGATTTTCGTAGCAATTAAGAAAGTCAAAGAGAGAGAGAGACATAAAACTGGGAAAAAAATGGCAAAACACTTTAAAAGAAGTGTAATTTGTAATTCATTATGAACAGAGCTGCACAGAGCAGGTCTATAGGAAACTCAACACTGCAGAGCTGCACAGAGCAGGTCTATAGGAAACTCAACACTGCAGAGCTGCACAGAGCAGGTCTGTAGGAAACTCAACACTGCAGAGCTGCACAGAGCAGGTCTGTAGGAAACTCAAGACGGCAGAGCTGCACAGAGCAGGTCTGTAGGAAACTCAACACTGCAGAGCTGCACAGAGCAGGTCTGTAGGAAACTCAACACTGCAGAGCTGCACAGAGCAGGTCTATAGGAAACTCAAAACTGCAGAGCTGCACAGAGCAGGTATATAAGAAACTCAACACTGCAGAGCTGCACAGAGCAGGTTAAAAGGAAAGAGAGATCAACACTGCAGAGCTGTACAGAGCGAGTCTATAGGAAAGACAAAATTTCATTTTTTTATATAACTTTTTAGATTAGTTCCTTTTAAAACAGTGCTTTCCCTGGGTCTCTCTCAAACACTTTCAATGAGACTCCCTATCGCACAGCAGTTTCAATGAGACTCCCTATTACACAGCAATTTCAATAAGACTCCCTATCACACAGCAGTTTCAATAAGACTCCCTATCACACAGCAGTTTCAATGAGACTCATCCTATTTCACAGCAGTTTCAATGACACTCCCTATCACACGGCAGTTTCAATAAGACTCCCTGTCACACAGCAGTTTCAATGAGACTGCCAATTGCACAGCAGTTTCAATGAGACTCCCTATCACACAGCAGTTTCAATGAGACTCCCTATCAAACAACACTTTCAATGTGACTCCCTATTGCACAGCAGTTTCAATAAGACTCCCTATTGCACAGCAGTTTCAATAAGACTCCCTATTGCACAGCAGTTTAAATGAGACTCATTATCACACAGCAGTTTCAGAGCAGAGCTGGTCTATAGGAAACTCAACACTGCAGAGCAGTAATTGAATCGTAATATCTTTTCAATATAGACTTTAAGGGGAAATTCACAAATGCTCTTCACATGGTTTCAGGAAAAAGAAAGTGAAGGGTGAGAGAGAGGGAGAGGGTGAGAGTGAGGGAGAGAGAGAGGAGAAAGAGGGACGCGTCTGGACAAACACCTCTGGATTTCCCGTTTGCTTCTTTCAAACAATCCAACTTGTAACAACGAATAGTGGAGTCTTCGTTTTCATATTTCTCCCAGTAGTCTTGCTCTTTAACTTTCGTCAATGTGGACTCAGCTTCGTAACTTTTGGTTTGACTTTTATCTGGACTGATGTAACTGTTGTCTTGCTGTTGTCCTTTCTTTCCATCCAAGCCTTTAGATTTGTCCGAATTCCCCCCGCTTGCCTTGCCCGATTTGGGGAACCACCATCTCGTTCTGGTGCTGAAGGTGTAAGTGACGCGGGCTCTCGGATAGTAAGGCATCATGGGGCAGGGAGCGAAATCGATTTCTCTCAAGAACCTCAAATCTAGACCTTTCCTTTCCTCGGGACCGGCGCAGAGGATCTCGGAGCTGGAGATCCGGACCTGACGGAACCATTCCCAGAGAGGGCGGGCCTGGCAGGAGCAGCTCCAGGGGTTTCCGTTGAGTCTGAGGAACTGCAGGGACGAGAGATAGTAGACGGCCGAAGCAGGGAGGTCTGTTAGGGCGTTGTTGAAGAGGAACAGGGTGGTGAGGTGACCCAGGTCCCTGAAGGATTTGCAGTTGACCCGTCGCACTCGGATCTCGTGGAGGAGGAGCCTGTCCAGGTTGACCAGCCCTCTGAAGACATTTTCAGACAGGACTCGGATTCGGTTGCCGTGGAGGAAGAGGTGAGTGAGATTCACCAGGTCTGAGAAGAGATTGTCCTGAGAGGGGGAGAGAGAGGGAGGGGGAAGGGGAGGGACAGAGATTGATATTTGGCACAAAATTCAGTACTACCAAAAATTTGTATGTTAAATTATGAAATTAAAATTATTTGTGTTATAGCTCTCCTGTATGTATCTGCCTCCTGTCAACCCCACCAGGAGCAGGATTGAGACACACTGTATTAGATAGGATAGAGGGGGCTCTCCAGGAGCAGGGTTGAGACACACTGTATTAGATAGGATAGAGGGGGCTCTCCAGGAGCAGGATTGAGACACATTGTATTAGATAGGATAGAGGGGGCTCTCCAGGAGCAGGATTGAGACACACTCTATTAGATAGGATAGAGGGGGCTCTCCAGGAGCAGGGTTGAGACACACTGTATTAGATAGGATAGAGGGGGCTATCCAGGAGCAGGATTGAGACACACTGTATTAGATAGGATAGAGGGGGCTCTCCAGGAGCAGGGTTGAGACACACTGTATTAGATAGGATAGAGGGGGCTCTCCAGGAGCAGGGTTGAGACACACTGTATTAGATAGGATGGGGGGGGTGGGGGGGGCTCAAGGAGCAGGGTTGGAGACACACTGTATTAGATAGGATGGGGGGGATGGGGGGGCTCCAGGAGCAGGGTTGGAGGCACACTGTATTAGATAGGAGGTCTCTCTCTCTCTCTCTCTCTCTCTCTCTCTCTCTCTCTCTCTCTCTCACCTGGATGTGTTGCAGCAGGTTGTCCTGCAGGTAAAGGAACTGCAGGCTGTAGAGTTTTTTGAAGATGTTTCCGGGCAGGGTCCCCAGCTGGCAGCGGTATATGTGCAGGCTCTGCAGCTTGTCCAGCCCCCGGAAGGAGTCGGGATGGAGGGTGCGCAGGGAGGGGTTATCCCCCAGGTCCAGCTCCTCCAGATCTCGCATGTCGCTGAAGGAATCGGGTTTGATGGAGCAGATGTTGTTGGAGTAGAGCCACAGGACCTGATGAGAGGGAGAGAGAGAGGAGGGGGAGAGAGAGGAAGATCATTTTCAAGCTCAATTTCGAGTTACAGTCAAACCTGTATTAAGAGACCTGCACTCAAGGGACAGTCAAATAGTGTCTCTTAAAAGAGGGACCCCCCCATACATTTTCTATTTGTCTCCGACATCCTACCTTCCTGTAATTATATATGTATGTTTAAAAAACTCTGTAAAAGACTACATATATGAACAAAATAAGTACTGGAATTGAATTACATTTAGATTATTGTGTGGGCTTGCACGTTGTTGTTTGAGGACAAAAGCTTGAGTGCGTTTGTCTATCTCCAGCCTCTCCCAGCCGAGAAGGAGTCACTGCGGGGGAGATCGCAGCAGCAGCAGCAGCAGCAGTGGTGAGGCAGACATAGTCTTAAAAACAATTTATAAATTGGGGGAGAAAAGGGGGTTACAAATAATTGTGAAGTGTGAACAGGGCAAGATGGTACCTGTGTCTGGAAGCCGAAGGACTGCGCCCGCAGCTCTGTGATGCAGTTGTTTTGGAGGAATACTCTTTGGCTGTCGTAGGGAATGCCGGCCGGCACCGCCGAGAAGTTCTGAGACTGGCAGCTGACCGTCATCGGGGAGAGGTAACAGACACACAGCCTGGGGCAGGAATAGGCAGGGCTAGGGGAGCAGACTGCCAGCCAGAGCAACAGCCAGACAGACACCGAGCCTGCGTGGGGAGAGAGAGGAGAGAGTGTGAAGAGGAGAAGGGAGGGGAGAGAGATAGACTGATAGATAAACAATATGACAGACAAGACAGAAAGGCAGATAAACAAATATACAGACAGATTTGAAGTCATGTCTCAATGAACATTTGTGGCACTGCCACTTAAATTGAATGTTTGGTTCTACATGGTACAATAAACGTACCATGTGTTGCGCCTTAATTGGGCAGCACGGAAGCCTGGCCAGGTTCCAAATACATTTCGAGGTTCTTATTCGCTGGAAGCGGCAGCGTTGTTAATGGAAAGATTGTTTTAGACAAGTATAAATAGTACCTTTGTTACGCCATAGGGGGGAGCTGCTTACCTGCCTTTTGAGTTCCTGTCGTCTCCTTAGTTCCTGTTTAGAGACTCTTCCTTGTTTTTGAAAAGTCCGCGGCGTTCTTTTTCCCGGGGTGGTTTGCCATGGTAGAGCGATCCTGTTTACCTTCGACTGTCGTTCTTGTTGGAAGTTGATTTGTTTTTTTATCAGCAAGTGCTTTGTTCCAGTTTCAGGCTGTTTAGCCGGTGTTGTTCACCTTTGCTGCCCACGATCGCTAAAGCCTGGAGCCGGCTTGTAATGCACCACGTTGCTGATGGGGTTGGTTTTTCAAGTGCATGTTCATAGTTTTTGTGGATTACTGGTCATCATCTTCCGAGAGGATCTTCAAGCAAGCGGGTACCCAGGAGTTTGGTGAGATCGTTGTTTTTTTATTTTTGTTGCGGGACTGTTTTGTTTTTTTGTTTTATTTTGTTACTTTGTTCTCGCAATGGATATTTTGCTGGCTTGTTTATGTTTTGTTTTTTTGCTCGGAACTTCTTTTCCATCTTGTTTTGTTGAACAGTTTCAATTATTTTAGCCAATAAATGTTTAAGGTTATCCCGTGTTTCTATAGTGTATTTATTGGGGGATCTCGCGTCCTTGATGCACTGTCGCTTCGCCCTTCCCCTTGTTAATAATTTGAGTATATTTGATACAGGGAGGTAATCCTGCCGTTGGGATTAGTTTTGTGCTAAGAGCGAGACGTTACAGATTGGTGGCCCGTACGGGGAATGTTAGACATTTTGTTTAGGCTGAGTTTATGGATTTTCAAGATGGCAGAAGGTGAAGATCACGAATATATACAGGATAGTATGGATTTTGCAAATTTTACTGCTGGTCCAGGTGTCACACGTAGACAGCCGCTAGCTGAGTTAACTTCAAAGTTGGAAGAGTTATATATCAGTGAATCCCCCACAGCTGCTCAGGGAATAGCTGATGATAGTAATGTTCCCGATTTTGGTTTTATTTTCAGTAAGATGGAGCAAATTACTGCACGTATAGACAAACTGGAACATGAAATGTCCATGGCATCTCAGAGCAGTATCAATCGAGAGGAACTGTTAAGAACATTTATTGATAACAAATTTGAAAGTATTGATAGTTCTGTGGCTAAAATGCTAGATCAGTTGGAGAGTTCAGTGGTCAGGTGTTTTGAGCGAAGGGAGGCGAAATGGCAGGCAGAATTAAGGGATATGCGGAGCAGAACAAGCACTCCGAAAGTATCTTTTATTCCACGCTCTTATCAGCCTTACCAGCCTGATATGGCTGATGTGTCTAATAGCTCTTTGGAAGCTTTGTCACTGAGACCTATGGTGACTGAAAGTGTTAGATCCCGTGCATATAATTATAAACCACCTATTAAACTAAGTTTTCCAGTTTTTGGAGAGGGTGAAGGTTCCACTGATGTATTGAGTTTTATAGATGCCTGCCAGGATTTCTTGTCGGTAGTAACCATGACGGAATCAGAAATCTTGGCTACACTGTCAACAGTGTTAAAGGGTTCTGCAAAGAGTTGGTGGATTGCAGAACGCCATAAAATTCAGACATGGGCACTTTTCAAAACTGCTTTTATTGAGGCTTTTCTTCCCACAGATTATTTAACTGAGGTGGAGAAAAGGTTGCGTGATCGGGTTCAAGATCCAGCTGAAAGTGTAAGAGATTTTGCATACGATTACCGAGCACTTTGTCTTAAGTGGCGTCCGGGTATGACAGAGGCGGAAATAGTAGATAGAATTTTGGGCAATGCAAACCCCAAGCTAGCAAGTTTTATTAGGGGGTCGGTGTCGTCGGTGGCAGATTTGGTGAGAGTTGGGGCCATGGTAGAAAGGGATTGGTCCTCTCAGAAAGAGTATTGGGGGAAAGTAAATGCAAAAACTGAGAGAGGGGCAAAGAAGCCGTTGAAAGGATCAGTTAGAATAGCAGCTGATATGTCTGTCATAAACAATGCAAGCACTCCTCAATTAGCACCCACTGGTAATGGCCATCTTTCATTGTTGGCTTTGAAGCTATCTGTGCGGGGGTGGGAAGGTTTAGCATTGATTGACACTGGATGTACGTACACTTTAATGAGGAATAATCTTTGGTTACAGCTTTGTCAATCAAAGGATCGTTTATCTCCAAGTACAGAAAAGTCTTTTGTGTTGGCCAATGGTCAGGCATATACTGCACTGGGCAAGTTTCGTTTGACTTATAATCTTCATGGAGAGTTTTGGTCTGTAGACACCTACATAATGGATGATGCTCATTTAGCTCAGCCTTTAGTTTTAGGACTTGATTTCCTAGTCAAAACATCTACATTGCTTGACTTGGGGAAGCAGGTGTATGGAGTAAAGAAGCCTGAGGGATATTCATTTTTTCCATTTTCTCGTGAGAATGTGTGGGGGGCAGAGTGGCAGCTAATGGCACAGCTTTTTGTGGCAGTTCCCACTAAGGTGGTGAGGAAAGAGCTAGATCTGGGATTAAGAGAGAGACCGATATTAGAATTGAATGTTACGATTGAAGGGCAAAGGTTGTTGGAACCACTGATGCTGCAGTGGCCGTCAGTTTGTACTTCCCGTTTGGGAAAGACAGACTTAATCCACCATGTGATACTTACTACCGATGAGATTCCAGTGCGTGTCCGAGCTTATCGAGTATCGGAACACAAAAAAACCATTATAAAGCAACATCTTGATCAAATGCTACAGGATGGCATTGTAGAACCGTCTGCTTCAGCCTGGGCCGCACCTGTGGTTTTGACCGAAAAAAAGGATGGGACATTTAGGTTCTGTGTTGATTACCGAGGGGTAAATAAGAAAACTGACCTTGATGCATATCCCATGCCCAGAGTTCATGACATTTTGGAATCATTAGAGGGAGCCGCAGTTTTTAGTTCCTTAGATTTGCGTTCTGGTTACTGGCAGGTGGCTATGAATGATCAAAGTAAACCAAAAACAGCTTTTATTACTCCATTCGGTCTGTATCAGTTTAAGGTGATGCCTTTCGGTTTGAAGAATGCTGCAGCGTCATTCCAACGTCTGATGGAACAAGTGCTGGTAAACCTGAAGGGTAACAGTTGCTTTGTATACATAGATGATATCATTGTGTACTCTCCCACTAAAGAGCAGCATGTGAGAGATCTGGCATCTGTATTTCAAGCCCTGGATCAAGCCAATCTCACCCTCAACTTAGCCAAGTGTCATTTCTTTCAACCTTCACTTAAGTTCCTGGGGTTGGTTGGGTGGTATCACAAGTTTATTCCGCGATTTGCTGATAAAGCTGCTCCACTGAATCGGCTGAAAAAGAAGGGGGTGAGCTGGGTGTGGTCGAAAGCTGAGCAAGATAGCTTTGAACAATTAAAGGAAGCCTTGCAGAGAGCTCCTGTGTTGTCCCACCCTGATTTAATGAAACCGTTCCGGGTGTATACTGATGCCAGTGATGTGGGATTAGGAGCTGTTCTGGCTCAGGGGTGCTCAGAAAACGAGTGGGTTGTTGCTTATACATCTCGTGTTTTAACAAAACCTGAATCTAACTATTCCACATCCGAGAAGGAATGCTTGGCGGTTATCTGGGCCATTGAGAAATGGAAGCATTACCTGGAAGGGGTGGAATTTGAGGTTGTGACAGATCATGCTGCTTTAACTTGGGTTTTTAATTCTCCTAAAGTGACGTCCCGCCTAACTCGTTGGGCTTTGCGTCTCCAATCGTATACATTTCGAGTTGTATATCGAAAGGGAAGTTTAAATGTAGTACCAGATGCCTTGTCTCGATCTCCTCAGATAGAAAAGGCAGGACTTGCCGTTTTTTCAGAGGAAAAAAAGCATGTTGCCGTTCTTGATATGCCCTCTGAAATGAGTGAGATCGCAGAGGCTCAGGCTCAAGATCTTAACCTTCAAGAATTGAAGAAGAAGATGGACGGTCAGCGGTCTGACCGTATAGGGTTTGTGGTTGAACAGGGGGTGTTGTATAGGAGAATGTCTCTACCCAGAGGTGAGGGTCAGCGCTACCAAGTGGTTGTTCCCGAGTCATTAATTACCATATTTTTACAATACTATCATGACAACCCATTGAGTGGGCATCTGGGTAGAATGAAGACTCTGCTTCGTGTGTTGGAGGTAGCATGGTGGCCTACAATTAGGCGAGATGTTACAAAGCATGTTAAGGAGTGTATAGCTTGTCAAATATACAAGCCATCAAATCAGAAACCTGCAGGGTTTTTACAGTCCACGACCGTGGAAGAGCCAGGTTACATGCTAGGAATTGACTTGATGGGGCCTTTCCCACGCAGTAAGAAAGGTAATACTTGCTTGGTGGTGATTGTGGATTATTACACCAAGTGGGTGGAGGTATTCCCACTGCGTGATGGAAAGACTCATCGCATCGTGCAGCTTTTAACTCAGGAGATTTTTACGCGCTGGGGGACACCAAAGTACCTGGTGTCTGACAGAGGGGCTCAATTTACCAGTGGTGTTCTGATTGAGGTTTGCAAAAAGTGGGGTGTTACACGAAAACTTACTACAAGTTATCACCCTCAGTCTAATCTTATGGAGAGAGTCAACAGAACTCTGAAGCCGATGATAGCTTCCTTTGTGGGTCAAAATCAGCAGTTGTGGGATCAATGGTTGCCCGAATTTAGATTTGCCATAAATTCAGCAAAACAGGAGACAACTGGCTTTACTCCCGCTGAGCTAATGTTAGGAAGGGTTCTTAAAGGTCCTCTTGATCGTTTAGTGTCCAAATCTCCTTCACCTGGGGAGTCCAGTTACTCTGTACTTGAGAGACAGGCTGGTATTGCCAAGCTGGTTAGAGAGCGTGTGAAGGAAGCTCAAGGGCGTCAGGCTAAAAGTTATAATGCCCGGAGAAGGTGTGTGATATTTAGCGAAGGAGACTTAGTGTGGGTGAGGAGTCACCCAATTTCTAATGCAGCTGGTTTTTTTTCAGCTAAATTAGCCCCAAAATGGTCTGGACCAGCCTCAGTAATAAAAAAACTGGGACCAGTTAATTACAGATTGAAGTGGGTGGATCGTCCTGAGAAGGTCGAAACAGTAAATGTGGTAAATTTAAAGCCATATTTTGGGGTATTACCCTAGTTACTCCGCTGGGGGGGGGGGACTATGTGGCACTGCCACTTAAATTGAATGTTTGGTTCTACATGGTACAATAAACGTACCATGTGTTGCGCCTTAATTGGGCAGCACGGAAGCCTGGCCAGGTTCCAAATACATTTCGAGGTTCTTATTCGCTGGAAGCGGCAGCGTTGTTAATGGAAAGATTGTTTTAGACAAGTATAAATAGTACCTTTGTTACGCCATAGGGGGGAGCTGCTTACCTGCCTTTTGAGTTCCTGTCGTCTCCTTAGTTCCTGTTTAGAGACTCTTCCTTGTTTTTGAAAAGTCCGCGGCGTTCTTTTTCCCGGGGTGGTTTGCCATGGTAGAGCGATCCTGTTTACCTTCGACTGTCGTTCTTGTTGGAAGTTGATTTGTTTTTTTATCAGCAAGTGCTTTGTTCCAGTTTCAGGCTGTTTAGCCGGTGTTGTTCACCTTTGCTGCCCACGATCGCTAAAGCCTGGAGCCGGCTTGTAATGCACCACGTTGCTGATGGGGTTGGTTTTTCAAGTGCATGTTCATAGTTTTTGTGGATTACTGGTCATCATCTTCCGAGAGGATCTTCAAGCAAGCGGGTACCCAGGAGTTTGGTGAGATAGTTGTTTTTTTATTTTTGTTGCGGGACTGTTTTGTTTTTTTGTTTTATTTTGTTACTTTGTTCTCGCAATGGATATTTTGCTGGCTTGTTTATGTTTTGTTTTTTTGCTCGGAACTTCTTTTCCATCTTGTTTTGTTGAACAGTTTCAATTATTTTAGCCAATAAATGTTTAAGGTTATCCCGTGTTTCTATAGTGTATTTATTGGGGGATCTCGCGTCCTTGATGCACTGTCGCTTCGCCCTTCCCCTTGTTAATAATTTGAGTATATTTGATACAGGGAGGTAATCCTGCCGTTGGGATTAGTTTTGTGCTAAGAGCGAGACGTTACACATTTATTCAGTTGTCTGTCATAGATCTCTGTAAGATTGACCCCAGACCCCGAGTGACCCAATGATATAATGTTCTCAGCACATAACAGAACTGACTGGGCGAACAGTCACTCAGAGAGAGGCTCAGAAACTTTGGTGACATTTATAGAAGAACCCGAATACTCGGAAAAACAGGAACGCCTTCTATAATTCAGGAAAGACAATGAATAGAGGAGAACACTGTCAATGTGTGTGTGTGTGTGTGTGTGTGTGTGTATGTGTATGTCTCTCAATGTGTGTCTGTGTCTCGGTGTGTTTCTATCTCAATGTGTGTGTGTGTGTGCTCCAGTGTGTGTATGTGTGTGTCTCAGTGTGTGTCTCTCTCAATGTGTGTGTGTGTGCTCCAGTGTGTGTATGTGTGTGTGTGTGTGTGTGTGTGTCTCAGTGTGTGTCTCTCTCAATGTGTGTGTGTGTGTCTCAGTGTGTGTCTCTCTCAATGTGTGTCTATCTCAATGTGTGTGTGTGTCTCTCTCAATGTGTGTGTGTGTGTGTGTCTCATTGTGTGTGTGTGTGTGTGTGTCTCGGTGTGTTTCTCAGTGTGTGTCTCTCTCAATGTGTGTGTGTGTCTCAATGTGTGTCTTGGTGTGTTTCTCTCTCAGTGTGTGTGTGTCTCAGTGTGTTTCTCTCTCAATGTGTGTGTGTGTGTCAGTGTGTTTCTCTCTCAATGTGTGTGTGTGTGTCTCAGTGTGTTTCTCTCTCAATGTGTGTGTGTGTCTCAGTGTGTTTCTCTCTCAATGTGTGTCTCAGTGTGTTTCAGTGTGTTTCTCTCTCAATATGTGTGTGTCTCAGTGTGTTTCCCTTGCAATGTGTGTGTGTTCCAGTGAGTGTATGTCTCTCAATGTGTGTGTGTCTCAGTGTGTGTCTCTCTCAAGTGTGTGTGTGTGCTCCAGTGTGCGTATGTGTGTCTCTCAATGTGTGTGTCTCTCTCAATGTGCGTGTGTGAAAGCCTGAACACATTTCACTCCAGATTAGCACTCTCACACAGCAGCACATCAGCAGCACGGTGGAAATGACTTCATCAGGAACAAGAAGCCGCTTTATTTATGGTGGATCTGTTGACCTACAAATCTGATTATAATATTTTATTATCTTTAACAATAATAGGGGACTCCCGAGTGGTGCATCCTGTAAAGGCACACCCTGGAGTGCAGAATGCACTGTTTCGAATCCGGGCCTATGCCATCGCCAGCTGTGGCCAGGAGCTCCTAGGAGGTACCTAGGGGATTCCTAGAGGATTTCCAAGGGGCTCCCAGGGGACAGTGCACAATTAGCAGTGAGACAGGGGCTGTCTTAAAAACAATTGGGCATTCCAAATTGGGGAGAAATCACGGGGTAAAAATAATTGACGATTCCAAAAAAAAAAGAAACTAAACTTTGATATGCTTTGATGTTAACATTTGAGGGGGTGACTGCTTGAAAAGGCATCTGTGACGGGGGACTGCCCCGTCTTTAAGAACGTGGTTGGGACTGGCAGGGAGGGGGTTAAATTCCTCCGTGCCAGGAAAACATGTGAGAATGTGGCTGGAGCCCTAATTGAATAATCAGCAATTATTGATTAATTGGGCTCCAGCCACAGGGGATAAAAGCCAGGGGAGAGGCCCTGGCTAGGGGGAGTGTTCTAGAAGAAGAAACAAGAGTGTTTTGTGTGTGCTGTTTTTCTGTTTGTTTTTTTTTTTAAATCCAGTGAAGGCAACACCCAGCCTGGAAAACTTTATTTTTGTAAGTTTTGCTTTTTTTGTTTTGTGTTTATTTTATGTTTAATACCTTTTTGTTTGGCCCTTGTGCCGGTTTATTTTGTATTTTTGTTTATTAAAAACTTTATTTTTGAACGTTTAAACTGTCTCTGAGTCTCAACCTCGGTCATTTCCTGTCACAGCATCCCTCAGACAAACGGTTATAAACTTCTATCTATCTTTCAGTCTCCAGAATTGCAGTGATTAATTTGTTGATTCATTCATTAGTTCATCCCTTTACACTTCCAAACGAGTCACTCGTTCTCGCTCTCCCTCTTGCTGTTCTTTCTCTCACTTCCTTTTCCTCCCTCCCTCTCCCTCCCACTCTCTCATTAGTTTGTTTAATTTATTTATTTACACATTCATTCACAATTTGAGTGATTCACTAGTGCCCTGCAAGCTGTTTGAAAACCAAAATGATTGATTTACATCATAGACACGCAAACACAGAGACGCAGAGACACAGGTGCACATTCTGAAACACGCACACAGTGACTCATGCACAGAGAAATACGCACACTGACACACAGAGAGACATGAACACGCGTACACACAGGGAAACACACACACACTCACTGAGACACGAACACACACACACACACACACAGAGGGTATACAACTTAATAATTAGCTTGTCAGCTTGTAACCTGCTGATGAAGCCCTATGGCATAAACTTCAGTAAAAAAAGACTATGCCAGTTTCAATAAGACTCCCTATTGCACAGCAGTTTCAATGAGACTCCTGTGGCACAGCAGTTTCAATGAGACTCCTATGGCACAGTAGTTTTACTGAGACTCCTATGGCACAGCATACATTCTACTGTTTAGCAGACTCTGATATTTTATTTCTTAGCAGACACCCGTATCCAGGGTGACTTACAATTGTGATATTATTATTTACATACAATTACCCATTTATACAGTTGGATTTTTTAATGGAGCAATCTAGGTAAAGTACCTGCTTGCTCAAGGGTACAGCAGCAGTGTGTGTGTCCCCACCTGGGACTGAACCCATACAAGAGCCTCCGGTCAAGAGTACAGAGCCCCCCTGACCACTACTCCACACTGCTGCTCCAGATATTGATTGCGACATCTGAAATCGATGAAATTGATTAAGCATGTCTGAAATCTCTTTATAATACACAGCAGCAGATACTGATATGGATTGAGCATGTCTGAAATCTCTTTAAAATACACAGCAGCAGACCCGGATATTGATTAAGCATGTCTGAAATCTCTTTATAATACACAGCAGAAGACCTGGATATTGATTGAGCATGTCTGAAATCTCTTTATAATACACAGCAGCAGACCGATATTGATTGAGCATGTCTGAAATCTCTTTATAATACACAGCAGCAGACCCTGATATTGATTGAGCATGTCTGAAATCTCTTTATAATACACAGCAGCAGATACTGATATGGATTGAGCATGTCTAAAATCTCTTTATAATACACAGCAGCAGACCCTGATATTGATTGAGCATGTCTGAAATCTCTTTATAATACACAGCAGCAGATACTGATATTGATTGAGCATGTATGAAATCTCTTTATAATACACAGCAGCAGATGCTGATATTGATTGAGCATGTCTGAAATCTCTTTATAATACACAGCAGCAGACCCTGATATTGATTGAGCATGTCTTTAATCTCTTTATAATACACAGCAGCAGACCCTGATATTGATTGAGCATGTCTGAAATCTCTTTATAATACACAGCAGCAGATACTGATATGGATTGAGCATGTCTGAAATCTCTTTATAATACACAGCAGCAGATGCTGATATTGATTGAGCATGTCTGAAATCTCTTTATAATACACAGCAGCAGACCCTGATATTGATTGAGCATGTCTGAAATCTCTTTATAATACACAGCAGCAGACCCTGATATTGATTGAGCATGTCTGAAATCTCTTTATAATACACAGCAGCAGATGCTGATATTGATTGAGCATGTCTGAAATCTCTTTATAATACACAGCAGCAGACCCTGATATTGATTGAGCATGTCTGAAATCTCTTTATAATACACAGCAGCAGATATTGATATTGATTGAGCATGTCTGAAATCTCTTTATAATACACAGCAGCAGACCCTGATATGGATTGAGCATGTCTGACATTTCTATCAAACGGAAAAACGACTAAAAATAAGGAATACTAAAAGACCATGTTCGCAAACTCAAAACAAGCGATACAAAGAAATACATACATAGACCAAACCCGTATATTTAATAATATAATATAGATTTTGTTGAATATATATGTGAATGATCAAATATATAACATTTCAAAGTACATAACTGAATATTTGAAAAGAGATGAAAAAAAAATAAACAAACGAAGTCTATCTGCTCATTTATGTTATTAGTTGCTCCTCACTGCGTGTTAAACTTAACAAAGACTTAAAATAAATGACAATAAATAAATAAATAAAACACATCATTGTCAATGTAAATCCATACTTCTATAAGATTCAGTATTTATTTTTACTTACCTTTGACATTTCGAGTACGGGAACCGCTTCGTAAATTCGACCGAGTCCCCATTTCTACTCTGTGCCGGGTGTATTCGTGTGCGGCGCTGCTGCTGCTATCTCTCCGCTGGAGTCTGGTGCTCTCTTTCGGCTCGACTGCGCCTATAATAGAGGGCAACTGCCTACGAAGCACTTGGGGGCTGCGACGGGAAACCCACACGAACCAAGCCGGGGCATTGTGCGCTAAAGGCGGGGGACAAAACCCGGCACTCTGCCCGCTGACGGAGCTCAGAAGCGAGGGAGGGAGTGGGGAGGAGACTCCGAGGAGGTCTATAAAAAGATCAATTTCTCCGCTAAATATCAAAAGAAAAGAGGAAGGGATGAATGAAGAAAGGATGAAAAGAAGACGTCTGCGTCAATTTTTTAATGCTATTCCAAATTAATACGGATCTTATTTTTTTTACTTTGAAGGTTCTGCGCTCTAAGACACGGCTCACACCGCCGTTCACTCGCAGACTGACAGGCGCTCCGATACGGCAGGAAAGTTATAGGGGAGCCGCTGCAGGATTGAGGCTCTCTTTAGGACCATGGGTTAGCGACTCCTGCACTAGATGGATGGACAGACAGACAGCTAGCAAGCAACTACTTTACCTCCTAGATTGTTCCAGTAAAAACCCAACTGTATAAAAGGGTGGCAGAATTTGTATACATTTGTGATTCTTGAAATGTGTATTATTATTATTATTTTATGTAGGCTGTGTGTGACAACTGTAAAATAAATAATAGGCTACTAATGTAAAAATAATGTGATATCGTCATCTCAACACTTAACGTGTCATGAGTATATCTTGTTATTTTCCTTGTATAACACTGTACAACTGCTGCCTCTGTGTGTGTGTGTGTGTGTGTGTGTGTGGGTGTGTGTTTGTGTGTGTGTGTTTTGTACTGGTAATAGACAGGACTGTTTCTAGCCTTTTGGGGGCCCTAAGCAGGATTTGGTTTGCCCAATTCTAATATTCTTTTGTCTGTATAAATCGATGATAGGAAGTAGTACAGTACTTCAGGCGGGGGAAACCGGTCGCAGAGGTCCCGGTACTGCCTGGCGCACAGGCCGGGTCGCTATAGATGCAAATACACAGCCCGAGATTATAGTAATGTGAAGAAATTAAAAATAACATTTTATATATATATATATATATATATATATATATATATATATATATATATATATATATATATATATATATATATATATATATACATATATATAAATTTTACATTCTTAAAAAAGAAAGTGGGTACATTTTTTATTATTATTTTGGTCTTCAAAATTAAGAATTGAGTCGATTTTTACCGAGGGCCTCGGCTGCCTCAATGTGTACACTGTGACTACGCGCCTTGGCACAGCCAGCATGCAAGCAAGCTACAGCAATAAAAACGGAGCTAAATCAAATAATACAATACCTTTCTCATGTTGTTTTTCTTCCTCAGTTGTTTTCTTTTTACGCTTCTTCTCGCCAGATTGGTACATTCTTGATCTTTTTTCAGTCATAATTTGTTCGCAATCCTCAAAGAAGCCACCGGAGGCAGATATCACCGTGTAACAATTATTATTATTTTTTTTTGGTTCCTGGGTAGTAAGTGTTATTTTCTAATTGCTTATGCCTCAAAAGTATAGAAAATGGCTATTATTCCCCACAAACTTTGCTTTTGTGACCAGGACAGTGATATTTTGAAATGTACCTTTTTTCCAGAACATTCCAAATAGATTCAGTGCTGAGTAAACTTGGAGTAACTTCTAGAACTTTCTAGAACTTTCCAGTAATATAAATAGTAGTATAAATACAGGGGCCTTAAGCCCACCAGTTACGTTTAGTTCCAGCTGCCTAAGTGGATACATATCTGCATTTTTCTGAGATGGCATCAAGAGGCTGCAAGCATCCGGCAGACGCATTTTGCTATGTCTGCGGCCAATTTATCAAGACAAGAGTGAAAACGTACTCCGTGGAAGCATCTGCTAAGATGTGTGAGGCCTACAAGGCCTATTTCGGCATGTCTGTCGGGGATCAAGACAAACCCTGGGCACCTCATTTCACCTGCGAGCACTGCAAAAAAACTCTGGAAGGTAAGATGGACAATTGTTGCTCTGAATTTTATGTTATAAAATTTGTTAAAATTTTTTAAATTGTATAAGTTTCTAATTTTAAAATGTTTTACAATTTTCAATGTTATTGAATAAATATATCATATATGAAAAATGTTGCGAGAATCTCTTACACATTAGTCATGGGTGAAATAAATCTATTTTTGTAGGATGGTACAGAGGGCAAAAGAGAGCCATGAAGTTTGCTATGACAAGAATTTGGCGGGAACCCACTGACCACTCAAGCAACTGCTACATCTGCATGGTGGACCCTTCCAAATGTCGGACTGGCAAGAATGCACCTGCTATCACGTATTCGGACCTTCCTTCATCCATCGCCCCGGTGCCACACTGCCATGAGCTCCCCGTACCCACTCCTCCGGAGAGAGAGCAGCCGTCTTTAGAAGTAAAGAGAAGGGTCTTTCAGGTACCTTCAAGACTTCTTCCCTAAGCTGTCTGAGGCAAAGTTCAAACCCGGTGTCTTCGTCGGACCACAGATAAAGAAGATCCTGGAGTGCAATGAATTCCCCAAGAAGCTCACTAGTAAGGAGAAAGCGGCTTGGAACAGCTTTGTCGCAGTGGTTCGGGGCTTTCAGTGGTGGTAGTTTGACAAGAATGCATGTCATGTGAAATAAACCAGTCCAAAACGAGACATTGATGCTAATAGTTTTATTGCTTAAAAAGCTTTACAGAAAGAGACAGGCTTTTACCCAGTTTCATGTAACAGCAGTGTTGTTTTGGCAGGACAGCATTTATACTGGTCAACAGTTGGAGCATTTGTTGTCATGAATGCAAATAAAGAGATTTTAAAATAAGTGAGAGATGAAGATAATCTCTACATAAACACAATGTTTTTGTCAGTCTGTGAACAAGGTCTGTCACGGGTCACTTGTGACATCACAGGGTGGCTGTGAGGAGCTGGGAGAAGAAAGGAGTCTACTGGTCAAACCTGACTCGGTGCAGTGATTATGAGCTGGGGCAAATCAATCAAGCAGGCTCTCCAAGTAACGCTTTGTATATGTGCCCATGTGGAGTTGTATTTCTATTCAAACATGTGTGAGCATGTGATCTCACTGAGAATCTGAGACTACATGTTAAATAAGGACACCATTCCATACAATGTAAAGACCTGCTTCATGAGAGGCAGGGAATCACCCAATAGAAAAATAATGTTGTCTCTATTATATATCCTTGAAGAGATTGACCAAATGCACAACAGGGAGCAGCTGTTTTAAACAAGCTGTGAATGGCCTGATAGAAATAAGTATGGGTCTGTAGCTGTGTGTGGGGAGAGGGACCAGAACAGAAAGGTTACAGTGATGCTATAAAAGAAGGTTGCTGGTGTGTTTAAGCTTTGCTTGCAGGTCTGCTGTCAGGTAAACTCCAGCACTGTGATCCCTGGGTGCTGCTGCAGCTCAGTAGTGCTGGCATCGCCTGCAGCGGTAGGTACGCCGGTCTGAAACCAATTGAAGACATTATCAGCAACCTGGGCAGAAAAGCTATTGTTCTGATCCATACCCTACAGAGCATTGCACAGCTAGGTAATGAGATTGTGGGGTGGTAATGGTCAGCATTGTCTAATAATATAGACAATCAGTGTCACACTGAGCTGCAGAATTGAACTCCCTCCCATGTGTAGATAGCATCCTCCACACTCTTTGTATTGCACTCCTTTGAATTACAAATTTGAAAAATAAGCTTTGTGTAATTCAGCATGCAATTTCACAATCCCAAAGGGTATGGAATCAACTGCTAAACTGTGGAGCCACCACAACCTCTCAATACAATCCTATCAATAAAAAACACGGAAACCCTCTATACTAGTTCAAATGCCAAACATGCTTCTGAGGTTTTATTCAGAGCAATCCTAGATCAAAGCTCCTCTGTTTTGTCCCCTGCTTTTATATTTTGTTTCACTGAAATGACAAAAGTTCCACAGGAGATTGAGGTCAGTGGACCCTTCTTCTCAACTCAAAGCCAACCCTGACATAATGACCTCCCACAGAGAACTACTGTACACACACCATAAAACAGCAGCAATCCCATTCATCAGATCTCCTGGGATTATTTGTGGAGTTGGTTACTCCAGCATGAGATCACACACATGTAATAAGTTTAAGTATACATTTCTTGATTGCAGGAGACAGGTTAGACTTTCCTCTTTCCAATAAGTTACGAATGGCCTCAAATCGATCAATAGTTTGAGACAATGCTGTAGAAAGATGAATCATAAACTCATCTTGATATTTCCAGTTGAAGGATTATGATGGATGGCATCTGTTATAAAACTTATTCCAACAATTCTGTGTCTCTCTTGGAGTTCCATCCATATTTGACCTGGTCGACCTCATGTTCTAAACTGTTATGGAATGACACTTGGTTTTCTATTTCAAATTGTTCTAATATATCCCACAACCAATGTATACAGAAATAATAAGGCATACTCACAGCGAGCGCAGCGGTACCCATGACGGTAGTAGAAATAGTAGTGATAGTGATGAGCTACACAAAAAAAGAAAAGATAATTAGGAACAGTCTATTTTTAACACAGAGCTTCTTAAACCCACTGCCTTCCACACTGTAGCCCAGAACTCAACCCCCTGAGCTACCCAGGGACAGTGGCCCAGTGGTTAATGAAAAGGGCTTGTTATCAGGAGGTTCACATCCCGGCTCAGCCACTCACTCACTGTGTGTGACCCTGAGCAAGTCAAAACGTAAAACTGGAGTCCTATTGTAAGTGACTGCAGCAGCAGTTGTTGATGCATAGTACACCCCCTAGTCTCGAAGGCACTTTGGAGAAAAGCGACTGCTAAAAGACTAATGAATAAAAAAGTAATACTCAGATCCACAAGCATGCACATTGCCTTCCACTCTGCAGGGCCCCACTTTCTCTAAAGACTGAGCTATCAAACCCATTAACTCCTATACTACAGCCCAGCACTAACCACTAAACTGCTCAAACCCACTACCTTCCACACTGCAGCTCTGCACTCTAGTCACTGTGTCACCGAAGCCTCTCAGCAAAGCTACACTGATAAACAATTCATGCCCTGATTGAAAATAATAAATAAAACCCACTGATTGCTGCATAAAATAAAGTAGAATCCATTTACTTACCATAGTAGCATCTGTACCTTACTGTGAAAGATACAAGTGATATATTGAGTTAAATCCATTTGAAGTCACTGCAGTGGCTGCTTTGTACAAGAATGGGGCCTCAGTAGTGTATTAGAGAGCTATATAATTCAAAGGAGTGTCTCTCTATTTGTACATTTCTATTATTGGCAAAATCCAAAGACAGGGCTCCTTCTTTATATCCCCTCCCACAGGATACAGAACACCTCACTATGTGAGTATGTATTAAATAAAGATGGCATTTCATATTAAGAGCAGCTAATTCATACTATTATACAATAATACCCCATTCCATATTCTCAACATCAGCTGTAGGAGGCCCCATTGTTAACATGTATTCATTTCTTGTGACGCGCACAGTACATGTGTATTGTATTGTAGTGTACAGTCACATTTTTATTAAAATATCAGATTCACACTTACCACGAGCACAGATGCTATAATCTGGAAATGAAATAAACATACACCATTAAATACAATTTAAATATATATATACAATTCATTTCTACATATTAATGTACCATAATAAAATAAAATACTTACAACAGTAAGCTGTTCCAAAGAAAAAGAAAAACAGAAACAGTGGTTATTGGATTTAATAGTTCACTTTATATTCATGTTTGAGTTCCATTTACTGGAATGTTTTCTGTTCCTCTGAGAATATCAGTTGATTTTGATAGCTGTTACAGGCTTAATGAAGACACCAAGGGGCACATTTCAAAGTGTTTCCTCCAGTCTGTCCAAAACTATGAAACCACTCCATGGTAGAATATGTTGTAATACTGAAGTGTTTCTCAATGTCTTCAATCAATTGACCTTCAGTCTACAATCCATGCAGTTCACCCAAACCAGGAGCCAGCTCCAGAGAGACACACACTTACTTCTGTAGTATCTTTTGGACAGGGCATCCTTCTTCACTACCATGGACTGTGTCAGGACCACTTCAGAATCCACTTCAGGAGACAGAAAGCACGTGAAGATCATTAAACAAACAGTAGGTTGCATCCCTTCTATTTAAACACAGACCATGTTGAGGAACTCTCCAAATTTGGATTAGGATTTCAATGTACATTAAAGAAGATTGCTGAACAGTAAGGAGCTTCAGATTTCATTTTGTTAGAGTGTGTGTTACAATGTTTTCACCTGAGTTCAGGAGCTGCTCTTCAGTTCTAGTTGCCTGTCTTAGATATATGTACATAATGTAGGCTGGATCAGTCAAAGTGTCTTTATAGAAGAGCCAGTGACTGGATCACGCTTCCTTCTGCTTTCAATTCACTGCTATGCACTAGATGGTGATGGCACTTACTAACAGAAAGATATTTCAGTCTGCATTACATATGAAAAGAATCACACAGACTTATGCACAAAACAACTGTGGTGAACTATGAAAGGTGCTATATAAAATAAATATTGATTGATAAAAAGGTAAGGGAACAGGACAACCTTTTAGTCAAGTTATTATATCTCAGTTGGGCGATCCTTCTTACTGACATTTAAGGTGATCAATTAATACAATACGTCTTATTAAAGGTGCTGCATCAACACATTTAAATGCACATGTTAAATGCAAACAGGTGAAATATTTTCAAAGTGTATATCCCTCAAGCTTTGTGTTTTCCTCTTCCGCATCAGTGTGACAGACAGACAGACAGACAGACACTCAACCGAAGAAGCTACAGGCTTTCTGTACTCACTGTCAGCTCTTTTCTCCATCATATTGTCTCCTATCAGGTAAAACAGAAATAGGTTTATACAGTTAGACGTACATTAGGAAACAGATCTGGGCACTTTGTGTTAGTGCCAGTAGAGAAACAGCAGCTAAATATGCTCAGATTCACTGGGGTTTGGCCTTAAGTCTATCATCTGTAATTCACAAGGTTTAACCTTGTACCCACACACTACCCAGACGTGCTTTTCAAAGGACTCACCCAACTCCCGCTCTCCTTTGAGTCCATCACTGTCCAGTTCAGCATCACTGTCACCTGAATCCTCTGCCTCTGGAACAGGGAGAAGAGAGCTTCATGAAGCAATGAAGGATTCCCTCGACTGCAGTGAACAGCTTCATAGGACACTCAACACAGGGAGGCAGAGAGTTCCCCATTACATTGCAATGCAGAGCTGTGAGGTTTAACCAGGAGATTTCTGGATATACAGTAGCCCTTGATGTTATGCATGATAAGCGATGATTAGTCAGGTTAAGTTTCTAAACAAATGTGTGGTCTGTCCAGGACTGTGCTTTTTTGTCATTGCTTAACTTAAATCCTGCAAATAAGAAACTTTCTTTCTTTCTTTCTTTCTTTCTTTCTTTCTTTCTTTCTTTCTTTCTTTCCTTACCCAGTGCTCTCTTGTTCTCCAGTGCTCCTTCCTGCTCCTCTGAGTCTTCCAAAGTGTTGCTGAGATCTGTAAACACAGGCTGTGGTTACATTTTTAATGAGAGCAGTCCTGTGTTGTATCCAGTGCTATGAAAGGAATGACAGCATGGAATGGAGAATGCAAACAGACCGATTAGGAAAACTGGGATTTTTTAAAATTGTATTAAGATTTTTGTATCTGTATTGAAAACATGTAATTATGGTCATAAAATTCTGCACTTTTGTTAATAACTGCAACAGTGTAGAATAGTTGAATTAATATTATATAAATAAACCACTTTAAAGTGCCACATATTATATAAGGCAAAGAATTGTAATAAATCAACTTGCAGTAAACAGTTTGCATTTTTAATATCTCTTAAATAAATTATTATATTAAATCTGCTGTATAAAAAGTGGTTTGAATATTAGCACAATAAATGAAAGAGCAGGTCTATATGTTTCAAGGATATGTATATTTTGTGAAAAAGGTAAATCAAACTGAATGAACATTTTAAAATCTCAGTGTATTTTATTCACACCCTGCAATGCTTTATAGAAGAGATGAGCAGGAGGCAAGATCGACTCGAAGGGAAATTTCAAATGCAAACCTTGATTTGTTTCCCCCCCCCCCCAATATATTTAAATATTTACTGTTTATGACTGTTTCATTTCTAATAAGTTCTTATAAATGATAAGAAACGACGAGTTGATTTGGCTATTCACGTGGATAAGCCACAGCTGCATTTTACAGTACCAGGGAATCCTTCTGGTCTGAAGCAGCCTCTTAATAAGGGGTCCCCATGGTGGGAGGTGGTTGATGCAACACATGGGAGTTTTCAAGTTCTTTAAATGCTGTGTCTTATTCTAGTGGAGTACAGACTCATCAAATCAATCCCCAAGACAAGTAGACAAACCTCTGTGTTGAGAATATAGGATTGAGTTCTGGAAGAATGGATCTTACCCAGTTCTCTCTTGCTGGCCTGGTAACCATCATCTCCCAGCTCTTCAGAGTCCTCAAGGAGGCTCCTTGCATCTGCACACAGAGGAAATGGAGGGGGTGGAATCATTCTTTTAAATGGCAATGTACAAATTAAGAACAAAGAAGGATATTCTTATGGTAAGTTGATTATTCAATGATGCAGCATTGAGGAAAAGCCTGCCTTCTCCACTATGTTATCCCATGGAAGACTGTCTGCTATCTCCCTACCCTTCTGTTATTCTGATGAAAGTCAGTCAATGCCATCTCTTCCCCCATTTATTTTAGGTTGATGGCAATCAATGAAATCCCTCCCTCCCTCCCCATGTTACTCAGGAGAAAGGCAGTCTTACCAGCCCCTGACAGAAGACATGCTGTCAGGACCGAGAGGAGAATGGCTCTTGTAGTCCAGGCTTTCATCTTGACAAGGTGCTGATGCTGCTTTTCCACTCTTCAGCTGCTCTGGTCCCTCCACCCTGCTCTGTTTTATACCCTCTCCCAGGCAAATGCACTCCTTCACCACTAAACCCTCATCAAGGACCCTTTCTTTCTCTACACTGTGATACTGTGTGATGCCCTCCTCTTCCAAATTTCCATACTTCACTTGAAAACTATTTCCTCTATACCCTATGATCCAAATCTATTGACACAGTGTCAGTGATCTTCATTGTTCTCTTAACACAGAGCAGGATCAGTGCTGGGATCAGCAGGTGCAGACAGGTGGCCCCATATACAGTATTAAAGGCAATAGAATGATTAGTTATCAGTCATGCAAAATGAAGCCTTCTCTGGAATTTCATATCTACAGCACAGTACTGCAAACACCTGGCTCACAAACATGTTCATTATACCAGGTGTTGTGGTTGAGCTGCTTCTTTCATTAGCAAATCAATCAGCTGCTGTACAGTGTGGAGTGCATGTGTCGTATTGAAACATTTCACAAATGTATTACCAAGTCTCTTTTTAGAAGGAAAAAAGTAGGATTGAAATACACAGTGGGTGTGAGAGAAAGACCTTGGTGTTGTGATAGACTCATTTCTACCAGCAACAGGGATGCAATCATAAAGGTGAAGACTAATCCCGGGGCTTAAAGGAACGAGCTGTGAAGAGGGTACTGAATTTGTTTAGCTTGAACACAGAACAATTAGGCGGACTTGACTGAAGTCTTTAAAAACTTGAAAGGTGTTGACAAAGTTAACCCAAACTAATACCTCAAGCATAGCACTGACACCAGGGTGAGAGGGCACTGTTGGAAATTAAGTGTGGATAGCTATAGGACGGAGGGTAGGAGATACCTTCTCACAGAGTGTGGTGAGGGGATGGAATGGGTTACCAAGTCATGTTGTTAGGGCTGGGATCCTTTAAGACCCGACTTAACAGGTTTGAGATCAATCAGCTGCTGCACTGATGGGCCGAATGTCCTCCCTGGTTCTGTGTTCTGAATTCTGGATCTCCAGTGTGCTGGCATTGATTGGTAACTCCTCTCCAGAGTCAGTTGTTTTCCTTGTACACTCAACCAATCCTAAATATGCTGAGAGAACAGTTGAGGGAACTAAATCAATTCAGTCTGGAACAAAAAAAGACTAGAGGAGACTAAAAAGCTTTTAAAAAGTTGGAGTTAACTGTAGTCACTCTTTTAAGCACAGCAGAGAGACCAGGACTAGAGTACACAGTTATAAACTGAGTGGAGACAGACTTAGGACAGAGGTTAGGAGACACATCTTCTCACAGTAAGTTACTTAACCTCCTTGTTCTCCGTCCTTCGGATGAGATGTAAAACCGAGGTCCTATTGGAAGTGACTCTGCAGCAGAAATTGTTGGTGTATAGTTCATTCCCTAGTCTGTGTAGTTGCTTTGGATAACAGCGTCTGCTAATTGACACATTTATTATTACACCCAGAGTCAAAAAGGGCTCGGGTTGACGTGCTCCTCCGACTGGGCAACATCCCTTGCAGTGGAGTTAACAGACAATCAACAGACAAGAGAACTGAATCTATTTAGCCTGGAACAAAGAAGGATTAGAGGAGACACTTCTCACAGAGTTGGGAGTGTTTGAAATGGGTCACTAGAATGGTGCTGCTGCAGAGTCATTAGGATGTCTTTAAAAGCCAACTAGATGAAAGCCAGGGATCAGTCAGCTACTAGAAAAGTATTGACGCATTAAATTCCCTGATTTTGTTCATAACTTTTCTTATATTATTAAATCAATGCCCTATTGTAAGTGACTCTGCATATAATGCACAGTTCACAGCCTACCTCTGTAAAGTACTGTGAGATGGTGGTCCACTATGAAAGGTGCTATATAAAAATAATGATATTATTATTATATTATTACAAGCTAAAAAGATTATTATTTATTTATTTCTTAGCAGACACCCTTATCCGTCTTACAACATTTGGAATTCAAAGAGAAAGAATAAATATGGTGTTTAACTTGTAATGCAATATATGAACATGTGAGCCTCCACACCTTGCATTACACTCAAATGCAGGTGCATAAGCTTCTATATGAAACCAAAGGAGTAACTGCACCTGCACAGAAAACAGCACATACTCAAGTATAAGCGCATGCGTCAATTCCTAGTGAGTATACGGTAATAAAACTAAACTTGATCTCATTGCTAAACATTACTACAGTACTAGCTTCAATAATTCCTTTAAACAAACCTCTCCCAATTCCAATAATATGACATTATTAGTACATAAATAGGTTACTTTTTAATTAACCAACCATTAAGAACACAATGAACAATGTTTGATAGTTTTAATGAGCTCGTTGCTAACAGTTACTAGACTAAACAAGCAGCACTTCAAATGAAGCGTGACCACTGCTCCCACTGAACACCTGATTGTGCATTTCAAAGGAACTTTGATGGATATCACATCACTGATGCATGTGCTGAAATATGGAAATATAAAAAACAAATGTGTCACCAGTAGTTCAATTGCTTTTTGAGTAATGGCTTCTTTCTTGCCACCCATCCATACAGGCCAGCTTTGTGTAGGGACTGGCTTATTGTTGATGTGTGAATGCTGACTCCCACCTTAGACACAGAACTTTGCAGATCTCTCAAGGTCATTGGTGGCTTCAGTGACATCCCGAACCAGTTTCCTGCTTGTCCAGCTGCTCAGTTTGGGAGGGCGACCTGATCTGGGTAGTGTCTGGGTGGTATGATGCATCTTCCACTTCTTAATGATGGCCTTCACTGTGCTGAGAGGGATAATCAGAGCCTTTGAAATGTTCTTGTACCCTTCTCTGTGCCTCTCTACCACTTTATCCCTGACTTGTATCAAAAGCTCCTTGGTCTTCATGGTTGCTTTGTTGGTTCACTATGTGAGTTGCAGCTTGAAAGTCTTTATATGCCTGAATGTAATTATCTACAAGTTAAACCACTTTGAGTACATACAGGCTAAAACTATTTCACTAATTTTGTGACCTTTAACTTTATCAATGTGGAGTAGTTTGTGTAGATTCTACATGTAAAGTCTAATTTGAAAGCGTCGTGGAGTACGCTCAGGTGCCAACAAAATGTGAAAACTTTGTAGGGGGGTGAATACTTCTGCAAACCACTGGAATTGCTTAATAAAAATATCTTGCGCAAAATGCTTTTTCGGGTTCCCATTCGCTCAGTTTACTTTACTTGAGAAAACCTGGCTTTCATCAGACGTCATGTAAATGAAGGGGAAAGGTAGGGGTTGCCATATAAATTAGCCATGTGTAAAGTTCTTGTGCTGTTTTCACAGATGGCTCATGAAAATGTTGTTTCCATGCACAGAGAACTGGTACACGAGAGAATCTAAGCTGATGTAATAAAGCTGTGATTTCTAAATACCTTGTGCCTGTTTGTTTAATAGAGTCCCCCAGAGAGAGAGGGGAGTATTCAACACATCAGGAGCAGAAATCACCTTGTTAAGAAGCAATGGTATGCAGCCCATTAAAGTGCTAAAAGGTCTCTGGCACACCCTGCTGGAAACAGTATTGATTTTCCACTTCAAGCTGCCCGCATGATAACTGTGGTATACTGTGCTGCGTCTTGAGGTACCGCAGATTCACCATGGTATCAGGGAAGATTCCACACAACACACTGCAAGAGGCTGAGCAATGCAGGAGGAAAAAAAAGAGAAACTTGCACTCATAATAACAATCTATTTAATATATTACTAATGTGATGTAACACAATCAGAATGCTCAACAACATGATGAACACAGATTTTGGTGAGTTTTTGATCTGAACAGATTGTGATTAGGGGTGACCCTATTTATCAAGCAAGTTTATTCTTTTGTTTTCAGTTAATATTTCTGTATTTAGTCGAATGCACTCCTGTTGTTTAGGTGTCCCCAAGTGTCTGCATTTCTGAGAATGTTCTCAAGTCCTGTAAGAGCCTGCAACTGACTTAACTTCTTCACACTAAGTGCAGGGATAGGATTACACATATGTGTGAATGTTATGGTGTCTTGTGCGGTTTCCTAACTGACTGAATCTCTTCCCACAAACAGCACAGTGATAACGTTTCTCTCCTGTGTGAATGCGCTGGTGCCTTTTAAGCAGTGATATATGATTGAAACTCTTCCCACAATCAGCCCAGGAACACGGAGTCCCTCCTGTGGGATTTCCGTTGTGAGTTTTAGGAACATCTAATTGACAGGAACTCTTCCCACCTTTAATAGTATGAGGTAAGGTCTTCAAGTTGCCCTGGGTTTCAGAATTGTTAAAACATACAGAATGTGCCCTCTCTGTACTCTCCACAGTAAGTGGGTGTCTGTCTTGTAAAGAAGGAATTGTAACTGAGTGAGTTCTCAATGTCTTCACATATTCTTCTTGTTGTTTCTCTGTGTTTCTTACACTGTGGTTTGCCTCTAGAAGCGTTTTTGCACTGGGGTGATAGAGTGGAGTCGTGTTCTCCTTCATCTACTTTAGAAGCTAAAGAAAGAAAGAGAAGAGAGACAAAGGTTATTGTACAGCATTCTTCCACATGCACTGTTCTGAACACAAGTGAATGAGCAGTTCAGTGATTGGTTGCTTGAGATGAGGTGGATTCATTCACCAGTTAGTGTCCCGCAAGTTTCAGTCACAGCAAAAATGATGTCAACATGTCAGCCAAGTGGAAAATGAAAAAACATGCTTTTTTTAATGTTTAAAATGGAATATTTTAAATCGAGCCAACAGAGCATCATGAAAAATCCTATTTAGTACCTGCATTTTGATAGTACTGCAATGTATCTAATATTTAATTTGTTTTTTGATAATTCATAATTAATATAGAAATTATCTGTTGAGCTGGTCTGCTGTACAGAACACCTCCACACACATATTTACTGTACTGTGACAATAATAACACAGCAATGCTTACTGTGAGACACACAAAAGTGAAATGTGGCATTGCGAGCAAACATTACAGTCCTCGGGATAGTTGCAGTGAGATGAGCGTTTAAAAATGATATTGTATTTGCATAAAGTGTAAGAAATAAAATAAGACTCATGTTGGTGATCCTGCTGCATACATTCTCCACAGAAATTCTCTACTGAAATGTTTCTTCTGGTGACGCTGAGCAACCCGACTGGATTTGGCATCACCCAGTGATGGGACATGTGATCCCTGCAGCTCTGTAAAGCTGTGGGAGCAGAACTGCAAACAGCCTACCAGGAATGAGGAAAGGCAAAGATCTAACACAGGGGTGTCCATCCAGACACAGGAGTATCACTTTATATAACTGAACCTGTTCAATGTGGAGTGGAATGGCCTCCAGGAGCGTGATTGGACACCGCTGATCTCACAACATTCTAAAGAGGCGTGGCAGCGGCTGCACATCTAACAGGTGCCTCAGAAGCAAGCACAGTGATGTCCTTGTTGACATAGTGGTTGGGCAGCTCCCCTTGGTTAAAATATGAATCTCAAGCACACTGCTGGTGTTCAGTACCAGTTTCTGCAGGATGAATAGGCAGCTCAATGCTGCTTGTTTTGTAAGATTACCTCTAAATCCCAGTTCACATTCAGATGGAGAGTCATCACACAGGTTGGATCCCAGCTTGTTGTTCTCCTCAAGTGTACAGACATGATTTTCATGAGGAAGTTCCTCTGCGATGGGGACACATTCCTGCTCTATGAATTCCTCTTTAATAGGAACACATTCCTGTTGAGGGACCTCTTCATCTTTAACACATGCCAGCTCTGTAACCTGCATTAAACTTGCACAGCACTCCTGCTTCTATCTTTGGCCCTTCCTGTGCTTCAGATTCAGGGATAGCGTGGCTCTCTTTGGGATCTGTGGGAAACAAAACTGTATACAATTAGATTTCTTACTTACCAGCTAGGTTTGTTAGTTGCTTTGATCAGGGATTTAAAGTTACTGTTCCTCAGTTATTTCGTATAGGGGTGAGCCGGTATAATAGTTTGGTGGTTTAGGTACATGATGGCATTGATACCATTCCTGTTATTCTACATTGCAATTATTGGTTAACGCTGTGTTTGTGTTCCTATGAACAAAGTGAAGGAAAAGGCATTTTCATATGAACATCTTTTTATTCTACGTCCTGTACAAAACAAGACTCAGTGCTGCTGGGCTTTCTCACCTCCTGTAGCCTCACACTGGAGCATTGCATCCACTTCTACCTCCCTGTCAATCACCATCATGACCGCCGTTCTGCCTTTGCATTGTTCTAATGCAAACATCCATTTCTCTACTGCAAACATGCTTAGAAACCAAGCCAGGAGACTTGCAGTCTTAGCAAAGTGTCTGAGGAATGTCTTTTTGTTACCTGATACAGTATTGAGAATGGTTTTGAAGGAAATGGTCAATGCAGGATGTAAGTTGAGCAGACAAGCGACTACAGCAGGATAGCCTGCTTATTCTCAAAGCAGTTTCATTTAAACAGGTGATTTACACAACTCAAACTTTTTAAAGTGCAGCAATATGTTTTTTGTACAAACTCCACATGTGTAATAATCATTAGCAACAACACTGGAAGCTTACTTGAGCAACGTCACATGACCTGTAGATATAAATCCAATAACATCCCTTGTAGTATTAAAATACATTTGTAATGGTGTGGCTCTCCCTATTGTATGTATCCCGTGCAAACTCATCTCTGCTCTTAAATAATAACCTGGATTAGTAAATGTTTATAAGCAATATGAGCGATCGTTTCCTAATTCTGCTTACCATCAGCTGAACAAAGTACTTTATTTAGAGACTCAATCTAGAGACTCAATAAAATGATACAATTCAGTTGACACCTTACTGTGTTGTATTTACTTCCTCCAACTTCAACCCTTAATTGAACTTGTGGAACCACTCGGGTCCAAAATCTTACACCAGGTTGGTGCAGGCAGGGTGCTGCTGCCGCCCCTTTATTCACATTGTCTTAAGAGAAATTCTAACCAAAATCTTTCCAATGAAGGTAGTTTAAGGTGTTTGATTGACCAAGCAATAACACACAATAACATCAATCTTACCTTGAAATATTAAAGGTTGTTTAATGTCTGCATGTGTAGCGTTTATACACCCTCGCAAAGCTTTCAGCTCGCTCTCTGATATTTCCAATCTCAGCTTCAGACTTTCATTCTCTTTCTCCTTTTTGTTCCATTTCCACTCTGAATTCAGTGAATTTGCTGCCGACAGCTTTAGTAATCGCGCACAAGACGGTGTGTAGAGCCGCTTTCACTGCGTGCTCGATGGTAGAGGCGAGCTCGTCTTGAAAGAGCGACACGGACACGCTGACGCGTCCATCTTCACTGGTTTGAGTTTCACACTGGTCTAGCGGAATCCTCTTTTCAATCAGAAACACCGCCTGCGGTTTGTATTTAGTAATATTTATTTTTTACTGTAGCCTTCCCATTCAAATATATTCATCACTTCTTCTGGTGTGATAAAGAAAGAACACAAACAACAGGCTTTGCAAGGAGTAACTTTACTTTGGTCTTTCAGAATCGCGCAGAGCTCTGCTGGAGCTTCAACGCGTTTGTTTCTCAGTAAATCATCTCATTGAAAAGCTCGACTTGTCTGTAGCTGCGACTGACGCGCTCCGCTCTGTGTGTGAAATTCAACACAGAAAAGGGATGCTTTCCTTTTCACGGAACTCCGTGCAGGTAATAAACAAACACAAAAATCACTAATTATTAGAAAACATTTAATCCCAGCCTAAATACTTTAAACAGCAGGAGACAGCGTGTTGTAAAATCATCACTGACTGCAGCCACCTCTCCACACATGAACAAAACAAACCTCTCTATTTCCTGGACTGAAATGAAAGCATCACCAGCAGAAGGCGGGTCTGGTTGGAGTCATCGCGTATTATTGGCTGTAGAAACACTCTATCCCCAGCATGTGAGTCTGATTGGCTGTAGAAACACTCTATCCCCAGCATGTGAGTCTGATTGGCTGTAGAAACACTCCATCCCCAGCATGTGAGTCTGATTGGCTGGCCTCCCTGTCGAGGCGGTTATGAAACTGGATGTCAGAGTTCGCCATGTTGGCTCTTTCAGCGCTGTGTTCAATGCGATGCATTCAGGCGCGTTAAGTAAGTGAGCCGCTCAGAAAGCACACGGAGCTGAATTTAAATGACTTAACGCTCTGCTACAGGAGAGCGCTGAGCGACTTTTAAAAATGGAGAATAATAATGATTTGCTTGTTAGTGTTTGTGAGGTGATGGTTGATGAAATGGCCCCGTGTGAAGTTACTGTCCCCTGCTGGACCTCGCTGAGTTCGGCGCTCTGTTTGGACTGAACCCCATATCTGTCTGTGTTTAATACCGACAATACCGACGTTAATAATGAACATTATGAATAATATTAATACTACAAGCCTAATAATAATACATTAATAAATATAAAACAGCTCTACATTTAAAAAGAAAAATGAAATTAAATGATACAAATTCGAAAACAACCATTTTCACATTATTGTCTACATGCATCATCTCAAATAATTACAATGTCATTTATCAGACCCTTCGGCGTTGTCTTTTGAAGAATTAAACCTGCCAGACCGAACGCAGGCTAACAGTCAATCAATCAATCAATCAATCAATTAATTAATTAATTGATCATATATATATTCTATAGCGCCCGATATGCGCTTCACAAAATCTACTTCAAAACAAGAAAATATCTAATTGTAAGCCTGGTCGAACAAAATAAGTCTTCAGTGTAATTTTAAACAAAGAGCGCTTTCCACGATTTAAGATGCTTTCGAGAGACAGAATATTGGAATTGGCCGCCGAAACTGGGGGATAAAACTGCCTGTGATCAAAGTCATAACATATTTGGGAGAAAAGAAAACGGATCATCTCTGATTTGCAACGTTTTCATGGTTCGGCCCGGCCACTGCCGTGTGACTGGTTAAAATGATGTTCAGATTTTTTTTCTGCTGCTTGGTAATTCAGTCCTGAGGCAGCTGTAGCAGAGTGGCGCAGCGGAAGCGTGCTGTGCCCATAACCCAGAGGTCGATGGATCGAAACCATCCTCTGCTAGCTTGTTTTTCTTCTGTTAGCAAAGTAGTTTTTTTAAATATTAACTGAAGCAATTAATTAATATTACATATTGTAATCAAGGATGATATAATGCACAAAGATACTTGTCTCATAAGAGCTGAAATAAATTATAGCGCGTTGATATTATGTTACTAACGGATTGTTTAGAAATGTACGTAATTATATTACAACTATTCTAAAAAAGAATGTTATCTCGAAAAAGGAGGCTTGACAAGCCGAAATTGCTCAGCTGGGAGAGCGTTAGACTGAAGATCTAAAGGTCCCTGGTTCGATCCCGGGTTTCGGCAAACAACTAGGTATCTCCTAGTTCCATGCTCCCAGTCTCTTAGTTCCTCACCCTTTTTATACCTCAAAGCCCTTCTAATTCCAGGTGTGTACAGGTACCTGCAATTGTTTGGGGCGGGACCTGAGGTCCGTGTGCACAGTGCTTCTGATAAACAAAACAAAAAATACTTTAATTACGAACTCCGTTTCACCCGTGCACCAAACAGAACAGACAAATAATAATCAACACAGCAAAAACACAGTGCAAAGCAAACAGAAAATTATGAAAAGAAAAAAAACGATCTAAATAAAATATTCACACAATACTAATTAATACGTGCAGAAAATAAATAAATAAACACAGGCATATGATTCCCAGCCAATACAACTGTGTTTATGCCCACGTTTCAAATAATGAAATTTCTAAAAGCAAATCGTATTGTTTTATGTTTTCTTTACTTTTAAAGCTGAGAATCAAACACACTTCCGACAACTTCATAGCCCTGCTGGCTACGAACAAGTATTGAGGGCTGTTTCCCATGACCCTGGTGATACCCCGTGTTTTCCTAGTATCAGCGTCGGCATTACCATGTGTTTGGCGCGTCTGACTCCAGATCAGAAGGTTGAGTGTTCAAATCACGTCGAGGTCAAAGCCGCCTTTGTTTTTATTCCGCACTATTTCATTTTTTAACGTGTTTGAATTTGACTGTTTCCGGACATTTATTTATCCAATTTAGCCTATACAACATATTGGTTGTATAGCGATCAAACAGATATTTTTTATATTGCGATTATTTTTATGTTTCATTTGATACAGCACAATAAACTAAAGTGAATCCGAAATTACTGTTGACCAGTCTTCATTGACACAGTTGGGTAATAAAGTCATATTAACACTTCCTTGCATGAGATAGTTAAAATGTGTGTAACCTTTCAGTAAGTATTTTAAATTCATTTGGGAAGGTTTAAGATTGTGAAGAAGTTTAAATATGCTGCGCATTTGCGCATTGGGAACTTTGCATAATGACGTTTTTATTAATGCCACTTTCTTACGGACAGTAGTCAGGGTGATGATACAAGACCAGAGCCAATAAACCTGTTATTTGCTTGTCCTTTCACTACCATATTCTATTGTGCTTGTTCAGAATACGCGTGAATCCTGAAAACATCTCGTTAATATTTAAACAAAGCCAGCAGTCACTTTATTGATCACCCTGTGGATTAACCGCTATTGGAATACAGATGATTGTGTTAAAGATGTTAATAGACTTTCTATGTACACGTTTTAGAGCTAAGCGTTTCTTGAGGCAGTTCAAGCGCGGCACTTTCAGGCAACCAGTTCCAGTGTTTGCCTTTTGGACTTAATCTGGAAGGAATACAAAAAAAAAAAAAAAAAAAGAGAACCGCATTTGGGAGAAAACTTAACAGTTTCGAAAAGCATTTGTAAAGGCAACGGATTCTATTATGGTGTTGCCGAGCTGTTGAACGTTTTTCATTACAGGTTTACTGGATTGCCAAAAAGAATGCTATCTCGAAACATCAGTCTCGTCACGCCGAAATAGCTCAGTTGGGAGAGCGTTAGACTGAAGATCTAAAGGTCCCTGGTTCGATCCCGGGTTTCGGCAAACAACAAAACGATATTGGTTTTGTATTATTTTGAACTAAAAAAACAGAGCACATTCATTGTTCAGCGTAATTGGATGAAATAACAGCGTATCAGAGTGCCATTTTCTAATGTTATTAAGAAATGCAAAAAACATCGTCCCTGGGTGGCTTGAACCACCAACCTTTCGGTTAACAGCCGAACGCGCTAACCGATTGCGCCACAGAGACCAACTTGTTAAGCAGCCAAAGCATACGGGAGTGATGAGCAAGGCGAGATGCTGCAGAACGTGATCGGGGGAGCAGAACTCATCAGAACCTGAGATCACATCTAAGAAGAAAGCAACACGGGGCAGGAAAGTCTATGTAATCGATTATGGAAGCACAGCATATGTCGTTTTGTTAGATAACACCCTGGGAGACAACAGAGCAGTGTGTGTAAATAGCTACAATGGAAACCATATACTTACGACTTAATTTTGATACAGAACTGTGGTCATGTGTAATCTGTTTTCATTATGATAAGAAAACTACAGTTCAGTGGATTATATTTGGAATCTTTGGTTCTGTCATTCACTTTTTTCTCAAATAAGATGACAAATTAAAAGCTCAGTTGGTTACAGTTAAAGACACCTCGAAAAGACAGCCCGGCTAGCTCAGTCGGTAGAGCATGAGACTCTTAATCTCAGGGTCGTGGGTTCGAGCCCCACGTTGGGCGTCCTTTTTAAATACAAATTGAAGATGTTTCTTCGAGACAACGGAGCAAAGTCTGATTCTGTTCACATTGTATACAGTATTGCAACAAAATTACTTATTGGTCATTGTCAAATAGCAATTGCTATTGTAAAAAGCATGCATCGTTTATAGCTATAACGAAATTGAAATAAATAATCTTACTTTTTTGGGTTGACTTCAATCCGTTTCTTTTTTTTAGAATTGTCTTAGCATCATTCATGGAGCATCAGTTGGTATGTGCGTAATAAACCCAATCGGGCCTTGATACGACCCCCTAGTGTGTGCTGAAATAAATAATGCGGTTTTCTACATTAACAAACGCAGCTTGTCACAATGGCCGAGTGGTCTAAGGCGCCAGACTCAAGGACTCTGTCGTTCTAAAGAATTGTGTGTCCTGTTCTCTGAATGGAGGCGTGGGTTCAAATCCCGCTTCTGATAGTTGACGTTTACTTATTTTTAAAAATAATAAATTTCAGCACTCAATACCATTTTAATTTCCATTTTAAATCGGACTAAAATAGTGTTCCTAACACAGATTGCATTTTTGTTGTAAACAGACTAATTGTTAACGTCAATGAAAAATATTTTGTGTCCAAACATGTTATTTAACTTGATTGTTTTAAAATTCCAAATAACATATTACTTTGAAAAACATCTCCGTCGACCACTGGATCGTGGTCTCAGGCTGGGATGTGGACCATTGAGAACAGTATAAACCATCTATTACTAGACGCAGCTTACAGGAGAAATGCCCTCGTTTAACATGCTAGGATGATCGACTTCGGCATTCTCCAACTACACGTTATGAGGAAGAACAATATATTGGTGTCCAAACATGTGTTATTTAATTTGATTGTTTTAATATTCCAAATAACATATTACTTTGAAAAACATATATATTTTTTAATACAGTCCTATTTGAGTATTTAAAATATGGTTATATTCAAATGCCAGCAACGGTGTGTTAATTTAACGAAGCGCCTAACGCCGCTCGGAACGTTCGCATTTTTAAATCCTAACGGTCTCTCCTCAGCTGAGCGGAATGTTCACGAGCCGGCTGCCTAGCAGCGTCTCCCCCTCCTCCTCTGCCCCGCCCTCTCGCCCTCTCTCGTTGCTCCAGCTAGGAGTTCAAATTTAGCTTCGTTATATTAGCGCAATTCTTTACTTACTTTTACAAATTAGCTTATTAGGGGCTTCGTGTTTTTAAGATGGTTCAGGTGCAGTCCGGACAGACTGACTGGAGCATCATTACAGTATACCGCACTGCGCTCAGCTTTGTGTGGCCGCTGATACACAAAATAATGAACGACTGTTTAAATAAATCACATGTATTGCTTTTTAATGCTAAATATGTATCTGGTATTCTAAGTATTATCAACAATTAATAATTCAGCTCTATTCATATTCAGAATGTAATACAGTATTAAAACTATCAAACTGACTGGAAACATGGAACACATTAATTGCGATCGATTCGATACCAATAGGATTACATAAGAGCTGTTGTGTATAGACAATGTCAGAAACGCCGAAATGAACACGGACGGTCTTTATTAAGGGCTGACTCGTTTAGATGTTCGAGAGATCTAGGTGTACTGGACAAATCTACTGGATTTTTTCCAAATCGTAAGTGTACCGCCTGTGATAATACATTTAAAACTAAGAAAATGCACAAGCCATACAAAAAAAAAGAGTACAGTATCTTACAAGTGATTGTGCTTCAGCTCATGTCATTAATGTGATTTCTTGTCCTAGCCATTTGCAATATGATGGTAAAACTACTAGACAGTTACAATTGCGCATTAATGAGCGAACATAAAAGTTCAATTAGGAGAAAATATATTCATCCACCACTAGCTAGACATTTTGTAGATGCCAAACATTCCGTTTCAGATCTTAAATTCTGTGGCATACAAACATTTTCAAGATCGCAGTGGTGGTAATGTCACGGGTGACGAATGTGTTGATTATTATTTTATTCAGTGTTATCACTTATGATTTTTGAATTTTAATTGGATTGGTTTTCCTTTTTTGCACAGTTTGTTTATTTGAATTATTGTTTTATTTTTGAGCATTAGATGCATTTTAATGTGTATTTGCTCACTTAACCATACGTCATCCACTCTCTGGTCCAGACCTCCTCTTAGGCTCCTGTCCAGACGCCTGTTCATAGGGTGCTGCGCTTCAGCTGAAGTCCTCAGGAGAGATCCTGATTTCCTGACATAAACCACGAACGCAAAGGTTCTTGTCAGTACCTCTTTTCAAATGTCTTCAATCGCCAAATTCCGCAGTCCTCCCAGAGTGAGTCTACGAGAAAAAATAACAAAACAAAACTGACACTGTCCGTGCACAAAAAAAACCCCAACCACTCGCTGTCTAATCTCGTCCTCTTTATTTTCGTTTACTTCCCTCAGCTTCTCTCTCTTTCCTATTCCGGTATCTCCTAGTTCCATGCTCCCAGTCTCTTAGTTCCTCACCCTTTTTATACCTCAAAGCCCTTCTAATTCCAGGTGTGTACAGGTACCAGCAATTGTTTGGGGCGGGACCTGAGGTCCGTGTGCTCACTGCTTGTGATAAACAAAATAAAAAAATACTTTAATTACGAACTCCGTTTCACCCGTGCACCAAACAAAACAGACAAATAATAATCAACACAGCAAAAACACAGTGCAAAGCAAACAGAAAATTATGAAAATTATGAAAAGAAAAAAAACGATCTAAATAAAATGTTCACACACGATCTAAATAAAATATTCACACAATACTAATTAATACGTGCAGAAAATAAATAAATAAACACAGGCATATGATTCCCAGCCAATACAACTGTGTTTATGCCCACGTTTCAAATAATGAAATTTCTAAAAGCAAATCGTATTGTTTTATGTTTTCTTTACTTTTAAAGCTGAGAATCAAACACACTTCCCACAACTTCATAGCCCTGCTGGCTACGAACAAGTATTGAGTCGGCTGTTTCCCATGACCCTGGTGATACCCCGTGTTTTCCTAGTATCAGCGTCGGCATTACCATGTGTTTGGCATGCTTGCTGTACACTCTAGCATTGCATAATAAGCTGCCATTACAGCTGGACTCCGTGGCGCAACGGCAGCGCGTCTGACTCCAGATCAGAAGGTTGCGTGTTCAAATCACGTCGAGGTCAAAGCCTCCTTTCTTTTTATTCCGCACTATTTCATTTTTTATCGTGTTTGAATTTGACTGTTTCCGGACATTTATTTATACAATTTAGCCTATACAACATATTGATTGTATAGCGATCAAACAGATATTTATTGTATTGCGATTCATTTTTATGTTTCATTTGATACAGCACAAGAAACTAAAGTGAATCCGAAATTACTGTTGACCAGTCTTCAATGACACAGTTGGGTAATAAAGTCATATTAACACTTCCTTGCATGAGATAGTGAAAATGTGCGTAACCTTTCAGTAAGTATTTTAAATTCATTTGGGAAGGTTTAAGATTGTGAAGAAGTTTAAATATGCTGCGTATTTGCGCATTGGGAACTTTGCATAATGACGTTTTTATTAATGCCACTTTCTTGCGGACAGTAGTCAGGGTGACGATACAAGACCAGAGCCAATAAACCTGTTATTTGCTTGTCCTTTCACTACCATATTCTATTGTGCTTGTTCAGAATACGCGTGAATCCTGAAAACATCTCGTTAATATTTAAACAAAGCCAGCAGTCACTTTATTGATCACCCTGTGGATTAACCGCTATTGGAATACAGATGATTGTGTTAAAGATGTTAATAGACTTTCTATGTACACGTTTTAGAGCTAAGCGTTTTTTGAGGCAGTTCAAGCGCGGCACTTTCAGGCAACCAGTTCCAGTGTTTGCCTTTTGGACTTACTCTGGAAGGAATACAAAAAAAAAAAATTGTTGAGAACCGCATTTGGGAGAAAACTTAACAGTTTCGAAAAGCATTTGTAAAGGCATCGGATTCTATTATGGTGTTGCAGAGCTGTTGAACGTTTTTCATTACATTTTTACTGGATTGCCAAAAAGAATGCTATCTCGAAACATCAGTCTCGTCACGCCGAAATAGCTCAGTTGGGAGAGCGTTAGACTGAAGATCTAAAGGTCCCTGGTTCGATCCCGGGTTTCGGCAAACAACAAGACTATATTGGTTTTGTATTATTTTGAACTAAAAAAACAGAACACATTTATTCTTCAGCGTAATTGGATGAAATAACAGCGTATCAGAGTGCCATTTTCTAATGTGATTAAGAAATGCAAAAAACATCGTCCCTGGGTGGGCTTGAACCACCAACCTTTCGGTTAACAGCCGAACGCGCTAACCGATTGCGCCACAGAGACCAACCTGTTAAGCAGCCAAAGCATACGGGAGTGATGAGCAAGGCGAGATGCTGCAGAACGTGATCGAGGGAGCAGAACTCATCAGAACCTGAGATCACATCTAAGAAGAAAGCAACACGGGGCAGGAAAGTCTATCTAATTAATTATGGCAGCACAGCTTATGTCGTTTTGTTAGATAACACCCTGGGAGACAACAGAGCAGTGTGTGTAAATAGCTGCAATGGAAACCATATACTTACGACTTAATTTTGATACAGAACTGTGGTCATGTGTAATCTGTTTTCATTATGATAATAAAGCTACAGTTCAGTGGATTATATTTGGAATCTTTGGTTCTGTCATTCACTATCTTCTCAAATAAGATGACAAATTAATAGCTCAGTTGGTTACAGTGAAAGGAACCTCGAAAAGTCAGCCCGGCTAGCTCAGTCGGTAGAGCATGAGACTCTTAATCTCAGGGTCGTGGGTTCGAGCCCCACGTTGGGCGTCCTTTTTAAATACAAATTGAAGATGTTTCTTCGAGACAACGGAGCAAAGTCTGATTCTGTTCACATTGTATACAGTATTGCAACAAAATTACTTATTGGTCATTCTCAAATAGCAATTGCTATTGTAAAAAGCATGCATCGTTTATAGCTATAACGATATTGAAATAAATAATCTTACTATTTTGGGTTGGCTTCAATCCGTTTCTTTTTTTTTAGAATTGTCTTAACATCATTCATGGAGCATCAGTTGGTATGTGCGTAATAAAACCAATCGGGCCTTGATACGAGAACCCTAGTGTGTGCTGAAATAAATAATGCGGTTTTCTACAATAACAAACGTAGCTTGTCAGAATGGCCGGTTGGTCTAAGACGCCAAACTCAAGGACATTGTCTTTCCAAAGAATTGTGTGTTCTGGTCCCTGAATGGAGGCGTGGGTTGAAATCCCACTTCTAACAGTTCACTTTTACTTATTTTTAAAAGGAATAAATGTGTTCATTTTACTATAAAAGATTGTTTTAAGGAAATCAACAGCTAATAACAAACTCTTGTCAGCACTCAATACCATTTTAATTTCCATTTTAAATCAGACTAAAATAGTGTTCCTAACACAGATTGCAATTTTTGTTATAAACAGACTACTTGATGAAGTCACTGAAAAATATTTTGTGGCCAAACATGTATTTAACTTGATTGTTTTAATATTCCAAATAACATATTACTGAAAAACATCTCCGTCGACCACTGGATCGTGGTCTCAGGCTGGGATGCGGACCATTGAGAACAGTATAAACGATCTATTAGTGGAAGTAGCTTACATGAGAAATGCCCTCGTTTAACAGGCTGGGATGATAGACTTCGGTATTCTCCAACTGCTGTTTACATTTTCTAACACGTTATGAGGACTAATACAAAGTTTGACACTTTCCTTGTAAGTGGGGGTAAGCACAAGTTATTTTCAGATGTAATGTCTTTATTTAAGCTCAATCTAGTCCTGCGTAGTGCAAATCACATTACTGTTTAAAGTGTTCTTAATTTGTTTTAACATTAGCAGTGATCCATTTGAAATTTGCTTAATGATTTAAACAACTGAACTTATTGTCAGTTCGGTGCTGAGAAGAAAACACTCCCACTCCTCCTGGTGGATACCGAGACAAATCCCTTCAAAACAGTTTCACTCTAGAAATGATCCTTGCAAATATAGTCTTATCTTTTATTGGCAGACCGTCACCCCCAGCTGGCAAGCTCTACTTCATATGATACAATGACTGGGCAACAACGAGGTGTTACACAATACAAACTAACTTGAGACAGCCAAGCCGTTAAAGCATACCTTAAGTTTGTCATGTGATACAAAAGCAAGTTTTGGCATTTTTGCATTGCCTGCCTCGTCAAAGAAGCTCGAGCCACAGCACACAGCGCTGCTGCATCGGGACACAGAGGTGGATTTTAAAGCGACTGAATCAACGAGCTGAGACTACTTTTTGAAGAAATTGAAAACATGCCTCTCGTCGAAATATTTGCTATTTAATTAAAAAAATGTTTTGAATTTGCAAATGGCAGACTACAAAAAAAAAAAAAAAGATAATCTGAATTGCTCATATCAAGCTGCGATGTAGCCTATGAGAATCGCTGACACAATTCGAGGGAAATTAGCTCAAATGGTAGAGCGCTCGCTTAGCATGCGAGAAGTAGCGGGATCGATGCTCGCATTCTCCAAATAGTTTTAACGTATCTGCGTATTTAGTCCCAACGCAATATGGATTGTTTTAAGGAAATCAACAGCTAATAACAAACTCTTGTCAGCACTCAATACCATTTTAATTTCCATTTTAAATCAGACTAAAATAGTATTCCTAACACAGATTGCAATTTTTGTTATAAACAGACTACTTGATGAAGTCACTGAAAAATATTTTGTGGCCAAACATGTATTTAACTTGATTGTTTTAATATTCCAAATAACATATTACTGAAAAACATCTCCGTCGACCACTGGATCGTGGTCTCAGGCTGGGATGCGGACCATTGAGAACAGTATAAACGATCTATTAGTGGAAGTAGCTTACATGAGAAATGCCCTCGTTTAACAGGCTGGGATGATAGACTTCGGTATTCTCCAACTGCTGTTTACATTTTCTAACACGTTATGAGGACTAATACAAAGTTTGACACTTTCCTTGTAAGTGGGGGTAAGCACAAGTTATTTTCAGATGTAATGTCTTTATTTAAGCTCAATCTAGTCCTGCGTAGTGCAAATCACATTACTGTTTAAAGTGTTCTTAATTTGTTTTAACATTAGCAGTGATCCATTTGAAATTTGCTTAATGATTTAAACAACTGAACTTATTGTCAGCTCGGTGCTGAGAAGAAAACACTCCCACTCCTCCTGGTGGATACCGAGACAAATCCCTTCAAAACAGTTTCACTCTAGAAATGATCCTTGCAAATATAGTCTTATCTTTTATTGGCAGACCGTCACCCCCAGCTGGCAAGCTCTACTTCATATGATACAATGACTGGGCAACAACGAGGTGTTACACAATACAAACTAACTTGAGACAGCCAAGCCGTTAAAGCATACCTTAAGTTTGTCATGTGATACAAAAGCAAGTTTTGGCATTTTTGCATTGCCTGCCTCGTCAAAGAAGCTCGAGCCACAGCACACAGCGCTGCTGCATCGGGACACAGAGGTGGATTTTAAAGCGACTGAATCAACGAGCTGAGACTACTTTTTGAAGAAATTGAAAACATGCCTCTCGTCGAAATATTTGCTATTTAATTAAAAAAATGTTTTGAATTTGCAAATGGCAGACTACAAAAAAAAAAAAGAGATAATCTGAATTGCTCATATCAAGCTGCGATGTAGCCTATGAGAATCGCTGACACAATTCGAGGGAAATTAGCTCAAATGGTAGAGCGCTCGCTTAGCATGCGAGAAGTAGCGGGATCGATGCTCGCATTCTCCAAATAGTTTTAACGTATCTGCGTATTTAGTCCCAACGCATTATGGATTCTTTGTAACAGAGACGCCCGCCCTACATGTGTATTTTAAAGCACATTCTCCTAATTTGTAATATTCCCCAGACTGAAAAACTGCAGTGCGCCGTCCATCGTATGTCTTCCGAGAAACACAAAGGGAGATTATTTATTTATTTATTTATTTATTTATTTATTAGCAATTAAAGAGTTTGTGTTAATTGAGAATAAAAATTAATGGCTTGAAGTTTGCTTTCATTTGTAACGTGTTTATAATGAAATATTGGTTCTTGTGTTTTTACCAATCATTGTACGGTATACTATCTACTGTTGCATGTCCATGGTTTTGTTTCACAGCTTCCCATATGGTCTAGCTGTTAGGATTCCTGGTTTTCACCCAGGCGGCCCGGGTTCGACTCACGGTATGGGAACGTCCTTATTATTGTCATTTTGTTACAGAACTGTGGTCATGTGTAATGTGTCTTAAATATGATAATAAAGCTACAGTTACTCGAAATATATATTATATATATACAGAATGATGCAAATGTATTTGACTCTATTCACATTCCCATCGCGTGGAACCATCGCAGTTTGTTTTTAAATTATATTAATCCCTGGTCAAGACAAAGTCTCTCTGGGGTGGGACGATCATTAGAATGCGGATTTAAGGTCTCCGGTCCCATCATAGAAGCAAGATAGTTTATTCACAAATAAATACCTACACATTTATTTATGTTTCTTTTGTTGTTAAATTAACACATTATTGCATTCTGTCATGTCACGCTGTGCACTCTAGGATTGCATAACAAGCATGCATTACATCAGGGCTTCGTGGCGCAACGGTAGCGCGTCTGTCTCCAGATCAGGTGGTTGCGTGTTCAAATCACGTCGAGGTCAAAGCCTCTTCATTTCTATTCCACTTTATTTCATTTTTTAACGTGCCTGGATTTGAATGTCTCCGGACATTTATTTATACAATTTATTGATTATATAGCGACAAACAAATTTCAATCAAGTTCCAGTCTCTCTGCCATTATCTTGCGCTGCTGTGTTTGGTCAGGTAAAAAGGGCGTGACCAGAGCGGTATGGGCAATCCCGTTAGGTAGCTTGCATGTCAATCTCTCCTTCTTTTCTATTTATACACCCAGCACTGCTTCCGCCCTTCGTCTGTGTTTGTTTTTGGTCTGTGTTTGTTTTTTTGTTGTTCGCTCCTTTCACTGCAGGTCATTTCTCTGCTCAGCGCTGGTAGACAGTATCAGCTATTTTCCTACCTGCTCAGGTGATTCTTTTCATCATTCAGCTTTTGTATTTTTCTGCAGGAGCTCCAACTTTAGTCTTCTCTGCTCCCTCCAGTCTCCAGCGCAGCTACAGCGCCGTTCAAAGCGCAGCGTCATTCTCAGCTTGCTCTGCGTTTTCATCAGAAAGACTGTTCCGACGTCACCGCTGCACTGCAACTCTTTAACACCGGCGCCTCACAGACCATGGTTACCACGGCAACGCCTCATCGAGTGACTACTGGGAGTGGTAAGTTGCCATGGCGACCAGGCAGCTTTAACAGGCAATGCGAGCCTGTGCCTCACTACTGCAATCTTCTGGCTCCTGCTGCTGCGCTTTTGCAACATGAGAGCTTCAACTCGCCGAATTATGACATCTAAATACTGCAGGCTCCTCTTCTAGACCTACGTTAACTTACTTATATCATCACTAACTGTTCTAAAGCAAACGTTTTATCCATAGACAAGGATTTTAATCGCAATAACCAAATATATGTTACTCTGCTTCACTGAAGCCAAAAGTTTCAATTCCAATCGCAACCTCTAGATGGCAGCATAACACCACAAACTACATAATTTAAACTGATTTGCTATAGCTGCGAATCTCGCACACTCCAAACTTTCTATCAATTCCTGCAGTTCGTTGTCTTTCCGAGGGATTCTCAGTCCCGTCCTGCCTCAACCTCTTTTGCTTCATATATTAACTTGATTATTTCAAATCAAAACCCCTCCCTTCGAGGATCTGGTCATGAAGCCATGCTTATCAGCTTTCTGAGATGTTAAGAATCCACTGTCACATTAATTTTCCAGCTTCCTTGCATCAGGCCATTCCTGCAACCTTCTTGTTCCCGGATTTGCACTTCCTCATTTGCCCCCAACTTCATCAAGGCACTTAATACAACTTTCAAAGTCCATTTCATTCAATTTGAGCTTCCAGGCACATACGGAAACTATGTCCTACGATTATCAACATTTCAGTCAAGAGTACTCCAACACCGCAATAGACAATACACTCTTAGACTGCTCCTGATCAAATCAATAGGTTTTGCAGCAGCCTCCGAGCAACGCATTCTCATCCTCTCAGGTTCTGCAGAGGCCTCAAATCTACGCATTCTTCATCTCTGCCCAAAGGCAGACCCATCTCCGACATCATCTTAAACGCCTTAACTCTCAAATACCAATTTTCACTGCATTCAGCAGCTCTCTGCTCTCTATAGCAGGCCATTGCACACTACTGACAGCATTCCATCGTTTCTCTGTTTCCGTCTGTCCTAAACGGAGGGGGTTCTCTGTTTTTGTCTCTCCTAAACGGACCCGAGACACATTTCCAAAGCTCTCCACGCTGCCCAGCTGACAGCTTAGCTGCCTGAGGATGCCGCACTGAGTTGCGAAGGATCTGTCCTTTTGTCCTGTTGGTCCCCTTCCTGTCTCTTGTTCCACTAAATGCCCAGCAGCCAGAGGATGCTGCCTGACCCGTCGGGAGCGAGTGTCAGATTGTTGTATGTTATGTGTTTAAACTTTGCTCTTTCTCTCTCACTTTTACGTCACCCCTCTCAAGCCCTCGTAGGCAACCAGTGAAATGTGAGGTGATGTGAATAGAGTCAAATACATTGCATCATTCTGCAGTAACATTGCAGCAGTAACTGTAGGTTTATCATCATAATGAAAACACATTACACATGACCACAGTTCTGTAACGAAATGACAATAACAAAGACGTTGCCATACCGGGAGTCGAACCCGGGCCACCTGGGTGAAAACCAGGAATCCTAACCGCTAGAACATATGGGAAGCTGATTAACAAGCTCCTGGACATGCAACAGTAGCTAGTATACAGTACAATGATGGTAAAAAACCACTAATTCATTACAAACACGTTACAAATTAAAGCAACTTCAAGCCATTTATATTTATTCTCAATTAACACAAACTCTTCAATTGCTAAAAAATATAAAAAATCTCCCTTTGTGCTTCTCGGAAGGCATACGATGGAGGGCGCACTGCAGTTTTTCAGTCTGCGGGAATATTACAAATTAGCAGACTGCTTTAAAATACACATGTAGGGCGGGCGACTCTGTTACAAAGAATTGTCACACTTTGTATTTATCTCCATAATGCGCCGGGACAAAATACGCAGATACTTTAAAATTATTTGAAGAATGCGGGCATCGATCCCGCTACTTCTCGCATGCGAAGCGAGCGCTCTACCATTTGAGCTACTTCCCCTCGATTTATGCCATGATGATGTAATGACAAGTGTAAAAAAAGAAACAGATTGAAGCCAACCCACGAAAGTAAGATTCTTTATTTCAATATCGGTATAGCTTTAAAGGATGCACGCATTTTACAATAGCAATTGCTATATGACAATGACCAATAAGAAATTGTGTTGCAATACTTTATACAATGTGAACAGAATCAGACGCGCTGTGTCTGTGTCTGCGCTGTTACAGCCGTGTGAGTATATTCCAAAAGTAAAGTGTTGGATAATTCGAGAGCTAGTCTGTTGAATAAAGCTCTGAGACGTGTTGTTAAATCCCGGTCTCATCAATTTTGTTTTGTTAGATTAAAAGTGTTCCAGCAGCAGGTAAATGTCCCCACACCTTTTGGTTCTGTTTACTTATGCTACACCGCTGCTAAACCTCAACGTTGCTGCTAATTATCTTAACTAAACTTGTATTGTTGTTGAATTGCTCTAATATAGTTAAACCTGTAATGTTGCAGCTAGCGTTCCCTAATACTGTTAAAACTTGTGTGTATTAACAATCTGGCTTTTGTTGTTGTACCCTTGCTGCGAAGAGCTGTTTCCAATCACCTAGCACTCTTAAAGAGAAGTGTAATCGCTGCTATATGTTGGTCTAATACCCCATGATTTTAAAATGAGGCTATTGGCTGGCTTTATTCAATTTCCCCTCCTTGTTTTTAGTACAACTTTAATACATTTTATTGTTAGTTATTTGAACTGATTTATGTGAATCATGGATCATTTTAATAAAGCTTTGTGAATTGTTATTCTGCCTTTGTCATTCTGTTGCCATTCCTATTCCAAACCTTTTAATTAATTTTTAGTAGTGTCGGTATTAGGACTCTCACTGGGTGTCACTGGGTGTGGCTGCTACAATCCCATATAGAATGCGACAAAACAGGTCGCCCTCCTTCATATAAACAGAAAAAGAATAAGTACACACACACACACACGAGTTGATTTACTGCAGCGTCAGACATCGGAGGTTCAGCAGTGTACTGCAATGTTGTAAAAAGACGTGTCTAATTCAGGATGGTTGAGCGAGCTATGGCGCTGCGTTCAGATCACAGTTACCCTGGAAGCGTGGGTTCGAATTCCATTTCTGACAGCTCTGTTTGTTCATTAACCACTCAGCCACGGCTACATGCTCTCACGGTTTTCCGTGAAAACAGCCGTATTATTGTCAAAAGAAGCAAACGACACCCGCAGTAATGCTGTAAATGGCAGTATAGGCTAAATAATGAACCCAAGTCAAATGCCTTTGTTGAAACTCTATCAGATTTGTACAAGTCAAGCACACGTGGGAAATAATAATACAATATCCTTTCTGCCAACGTTCATAATAATGAATACATCCTTATTTCAAAATACGTAGCTATTTAACTGATCTTTTCAAAACACCCATACACAAAAGCCTTATTTCTACTGAAAAACTAACTTGCTTCATGGCTGCTGCTACAGCACCCGGGCACGTTGTGCCCAGCGTTAGCGGACATAGAAGATAAGAAGACCTACAAAATATCACGCGCTGCAGTTTTTCAGTCCGGGGATTATTACAAATTAGCAGACTGTGCATTAAAATACACATGCATGGTGGGCGTCTCTGTTACAAAGAATTGTCACACTTTGTATTTATCTCCATAATGCGCCGGGACAAAATACGCAGATACTTTAAAAATTTTTGGAGAATGCGGGCATCGATCCCGCTACTTCTCGCATGCTAAGCGAGCGCTCTACCACTTGAGCTAATTCCCCTTTAATGGTGCCAGGGATTCTCATAGGCTTCATCGCAGCTTGATACGAGCAAATCAGATTGTCAGTTGTTTTTTTATTTTTATTTTGGCAATGTAGTCTGTGATTGCAAATTTAAAAAAATAATTTAATTAACTAAATAGTATATATTTCGACTAGAGGTATGTTTTCAATTTCTTTAAAATGTAGTCTCAGCCCGTTTATTCAGTCGCTTAGAAATCCACAATCTGTGTCCCAATGCTGCAGCGCTGTGTGCTGTGGCTCGAGCTTGTTTGACGAGGCAGACAATGCAAAAATGTCAATACTTGCTTTTGTATTACGCGACAAACTTAAGGTATGTTTTAACGGCCTGGCTGTCTCGAGTTAGTTTGTATTGTTAATGTAACACCTCGTTGTTGCCCAGTCATTGTTTCATATGAAGTAGAGCTTGCCAGTTGGGGGCGACGGTCTGCTAATAAAAGTTAAGACTATATTTGCAAGGATCATTTCTAGAATGAAACACGTTTTGAAGGGATTGGTCTCGGTATCCACCAGGAGGAGTGGCAGTGTTTTCTTCTGAGCACCGAGCTGACAATGAGTGTTGTTATCGGGAACCTACTCGCTGCAAGGAATGACCACTTCAGTCTTCAGTCGGGGGTTGCTGAAGGAAGGGGACACATTTTGAGTGTGTATCTCATTCCGGTAGAAACGCAGAAAAAAGAAACCATCAAGCCCACAATTGTTCAGTTGTTTAAATCAATAACCACATTTAAATTGATCATTGCTAATGTCAAAACAATTTAAGAACACTTTAAATAGGGCTTGACTAATATAAAAATATAGCAATGTCTTTTGCACTACGCAGGACTAGATTGAGTTTAAAATAGACATTACATCTGAAAATAACTTGTGCTTACCCCCACTTACAAGGAAGCTGTCAACCTTTGTATTCGTCCTCATAACGTGTTAAAAAATGTAAACAGCAGTTGGAGAATACCGAAGTCGATCATCCTAGCATGTTAAACGAGGGCATTTCTCATGTAAGCTACTTCCACTAATAGATCGTTTATACTGTTCTCAATGGTCCGCATCCCAGCCTGAGACCACGATCCAGTGGCAGTCGGAGATGTTTTTCAAAGTAATATGTTATTTGAAATATTAAAACAATCTTTAGTTAAATAACACATGTTTCTACACAAAATATTTTTCAGTGACTTCGACAAGTAGCCAGTTTACAACAAAAATGCAATCTGTGTTAGGAACGCTATTTTAGTCCGATTGAAAATGGAAATTAAAATGGTATTGAGTGCTGAGAAGAGTTTGGTATCAGCTGTTGATTTCCTTGAAACAATCTTTTATAGTAAAATGAACAAATTGATACATTTAAAAAATAAGTAAAAGAGAACTGTCAGAAGTGGGATTTGAACCCACGCCTCCATACGGAGACCAGAACACACAATTCTTTAGAAAGACAGCGTCCTTGAGTCTGGCGCCTTAGACCACTCTGCCATTCTGACAAGCTGCGTTTGCTTTAGTAGAAAACCGCATTATTTCATTTCAGCACAGACTAGGGTTGTCTATTGTATCAAGGCCCGATTGGGTTTATTACGCACATACTAACTTGCTCCATGAATGATGTAATGACAAGTGTAAAAAAAGAAACAGATTGAAGCCAACCCACGAAAGTAAGATTCTTTATTTCAATATCGGTATAGCTTTAAAGGATGCACGCATTTTACAATAGCAATTGCTATATGACAATGACCAATAAGTAATTGTGTTGCAATACTTTATACAATGTGAACAGAATCAGACATTGCTCCGTTGCCTCGAAGAAACATCTACAATTTGTATTTAAAAAGGACGCCCAACGTGGGGCTCGAACCCACGACCCTGAGATTAAGAGTCTCATGCTCTACCGACTGAGCTAGCCGGGCTGTCGGGAGATAGTTTCTTTCTTTGAGGCGGGGGTGAGAGAGGAAGTACCGACAGGTGCGTGGGACCTGAGATTCGGTGTGCTGCTGCTGTAGATGAGTGTTCTGGAGACGCGCTGTGTCTGTGTCTGCGGTGTTACAGCCGTGTGAGTATATTCCAAAAGTAAAGCGTTGGATAATTCGAGAGCTAGTCTGTTGAATAAAGCTCTGAGACGTGTGGTTAAATCCCGGTCTCATCAATTTTGTTTTGTTAGATTAAAAGTGTTCCAGCAGCAGGTAAATGTCCCCACACCTTTTAATTCTGTTTACTTATGCTACACCGCTGCTAAACCTCAACGTTGCTGCTAATTATCTTAACTAAACTTGTATTGTTGTTGAATTGCTCTAATATAGTTAAACCTGTAATGTTGCAGCTAACGTTCCCTAATACTGTTAAAACTTGTGTCTATTAACAATCTGGCTTTTGTTGTTGTACCCTTGCTGCGAAGAGCTGTTTCCAATCACCTAGCACTCTTAAAGAGAAGTGTAATCGCTGCTATATGTTGGTCTAATACCCCATGCTTTTAAAATGTGGCTATTGGCTGGCTTTATTCAATTTCCCCTCCTTGTTTTTAGTACAACTTTAATACATTTTATTGTTAGTTATTTGAACTGATTTATGTGAATCATGGATCATTGTAATAAAGCTTTGTGAATTGTTATTCTGCCTTTGTCATTCTGTTGTCATTCCTATTCCAAACCTTTTAATTAATTTTTAGTAGTGTCGGTATTAGGACTCTCACTGGGTGTCACTGGGTGTGGCTGCTACAATCCCATATAGAATGCGACAAAACAGGTCGCCCTCCTTCATATAAACAGAAAAAGAATAAGTACACACACACACACACGAGTTGATTTACTGCAGCGTCAGACATCGGAGGTTCAGCAGTGTACTGCAATGTTGTGAAAAGACGTGTCTAATTCAGGATGGTTGAGCGAGCTATGGCGCTGCGTTCAGATCACAGTTACCCTGGAAGCACTCGGGCACGTTGTGCCTAGCGTTAGCGGACATAGGAGATAAGAAGACCTACAAAATATCACGCGCTGCAGTTTTTCAGTCCGGGGATTATTACAAATTAGCAGACTGTGCATTAAAATACACATGCATGGTGGGCGTCTCTGTTACAAAGAATTGTCACACTTTGTATTTATCTCCATAATGCGCCGGGACAAAATACGCAGATACTTTAAAATTATTTGGAGAACGCGGGCATCGATCCCGCTACTTCTCGCATGCTAAGCGAGCGCTCTACCATTTGAGCTAATTCCCCTTTAATGGTGCCAGGGATTCTCATAGGCTTCATCGCAGCTTGATACGAGCAAATCAGATTGTCAGTTGTTTTTTATTTTTATTTTGGCAATGTAGTCTGTGATTGCAAATTTAAAAAAATAATTTAATTAACTAAATAGCAAGTATTTCGACTAGAGGTATGTTTTCAATTTCTTTAAAAAGTAGTCTCAGCTCGTTTATTCAGTCGCTTAGAAATCCACAATCTGTGTCCCGATGCAGCAGCGCTGTGTGCTGTGGCTCGAGCTTGTTTGACGAGGCAGACGATGCAAAAATGCCAATACTTGCTTTTGTATCACACGACAAACTTAAGGTATGCTTTAACGGCCTGGCTGTCTCGGGTTAGTTTGTATTGTTAATGTAACACCTCGTTGTTGCCCAGTCATTGTTTCATATGAAGTAGAGCTTGCCAGTTGTGGGCGACGGTCTGCTAATAAAAGTTAAGACTATATTTGCAAGGATCATTTCTAGAATGAAACACGTTTTGAAGGGATTGGTCTCGGTATCCACCAGGAGGAGTGGCAGTGTTTTCTTCTCAGCACCGAGCTGACAATGAGGGTTGTTATCGGGAACCTACTCGCTGCAAGTAATGACCACTTCAATCTTCAGTCGGGGGTTGTTGAAGGAAGGGGACACATTTTGAGTGTGTATCTCATTCCGGTAGAAACGTAGAAAAAAGAAACCATCAAGCCCACAATTGTTCAGTTGTTTAAATCAATAACCACATTTAAATTGATCATTGCTAATGTCAAAACAATTTAAGAACACTTTTAATAGGGCTTGACTAATATAAAAATATAGCAATGTATTTTGCACTACGCAGGACTAGATTGAGTTTAAAATAGACATTACATCTGAAAATAACTTGTGCTTACCCCCACTTACAAGGAAGCTGTCAACCTTTGTATTCGTCCTCATAACGTGTTAGAAAATGTAAACAGCAGTTGGAGAATACCGAAGTCGATCATCCTAGCATGTTAAACGAGGGCATTTCTCATGTAAGCTACTTCCACTAATAGATCGTTTATACTGTTCTCAATGGTCCGCATCCCAGCCTGAGACCACGATCCAGTGGCAGTCGGAGATGTTTTTCAAAGTAATATGTTATTTGAAATATTAAAACAATCTTTAGTTAAATAACACATGTTTCTACACAAAATATTTTTCAGTGACTTCGACAAGTAGCCAGTTTACAACAAAAATGCAATCTGTGTTAGGAACGCTATTTTAGTCCGATCTAAAATGGAAATGAAAATGGTATTGAGTGCTGACAAGAGTTTGGTATCAGCTGTTGATTTCCTTGAAACAATCTTTTATAGTAAAATGAACAAATTGATTCATTTAAAAAATAAGTAAAAGTGAACTGTCAGAAGTGGGATTTGAACCCACGCCTCCATTCGGAGACCGGAACACACAATTCTTTGGAAAGACAGCGTCCTTGAGTCTGGCGCCTTAGACCACTCGGCCATTCTGACAAGCTGCGTTTGCTTTAGTAGAAACCGCATTATTTCATTTCAGCACAGACTAGGGTTGTCTATTGTATCAAGGCCCGATTGGGTTTATTACGCACATACTAACTTGCTCCATGAATGATGTAATGACAAGTGTAAAAAAAGAATCAGATTGAAGCCAACCCACGAAAGTAAGATTCTTTATTTCAATATCGGTATAGCTTTAAAGGATGCACGCATTTTACAATAGCAATTGCTATATGACAATGACCAATAAGTAATTGTGTTGCAATACTTTATACAATGTGAACAGAATCAGACATTGCTCCGTTGCCTCGAAGAAACATCTACAATTTGTATTTAAAAAGGACGCCCAACGTGGGGCTCGAACCCACGACCCTGAGATTAAGAGTCTCATGCTCTACCGACTGAGCTAGCCGGGCTGTCGGGAGAAAGTTTCTTTCTTTGAGGCGGGGTGAGAGAGGAAGTACCGACAGGTGCGTGGGACCTGAGATTCGGTGTGCTGCTGCTGTAGATGAGTGTTCTGGAGACGCGCTGTGTCTGTGTCTGCGGTGTTACAGCCGTGTGGGTATATTCCAAAAGTAAAGTGTTGGATAATTCGAGAGCTAGTCTGTTGAATAAAGCTCTGAGACGTGTGGTTAAATCCCGGTCTCATCAATTTTGTTTTGTTAGATTAAAAGTGTTCCAGCAGCAGGTAAATGTCCCCACACCTTTTGGTTCTGTTTACTTATGCTACACCGCTGCTAAACCTGAACGTTGCTGCTAATTATCTTAACTAAACTTGTATTGTTCTTGAATTGGTCTAATATAGTTAAACCTGTAATGTTGCAGCTAACGTTCCCTAATACTGTTAAAACTTGTGTGTATTAACAATCTGGCTTTTATTGTTGTACCCTTGCTGCGAAGAGCTGTTTCCAATCACCTAGCACTCTTAAAGAGAAGTGTAATCGCTGCTATATGTTGGTCTAATACCCCATGCTTTTAAAATGTGGCTATTGGCTGGCTTTATTCAATTTCCCCTCCTTGTTTTTAGTACAACTTTAATACATTGTATTTTTAGTTATTTGAACTGATTTATGTGACTCATGGATCATTGTAATAAAGCTTTGTGAATTGTTATTCTGCCTTTGTCATTCTGTTGTCATTCCTATTCCAAACCTTTTAATTAATTTTTAGTAGTGTCGGTATTAGGACTCTCACTGGGTGTCACTGGGTGTGGCTGCTACAATCCCATATAGAATGCGACAAAACAGGTCGCCCTCCTTCATATAAACAGAAAAAGAATAAGTACACACACACACGAGTTGATTTACTGCAGCGTCAGACATCGGAGGTTCAGCAGTGTACTGCAATGTTGTAAAAAGACGTGTCTAATTCAGGATGGTTGATCTAGCTTTGGCGCTGCGTTCAGATCACAGTTACCCTGGAAGCGTGGGTTCGAATTCCATTTCTGACAGCTCTGTTTGTTCATTAACCACTCAGCCACGGCTACATGCTCTCACGGTTTTCCGTGAAAACAGCCGTATTATTGACAAAAGAAGCAAACGACACCCGCAGTAATGCTGCAGATGGCAGTATAGGCTAAATAATGAACCCAAGTCAAATGCCTTTGTTGAAACTCTATCAGATTTGTACAAGTCAAGCACACGTGGGAAATAATAATACCATATCCTTTCTGCCAACGTTCATAATAATGAATACATCCTTATTTCAAAATATGTAGCTATTTAACTGATCTTTTCAAAACACCCATACACAAAAGCCTTATTTCTACTGAAAAACTAACTTGCTTCATGGCTGCTGCTACAGCACTCGGGCACGTTGTGCCTAGCGTTAGCGGACATAGGAGATAAGAAGACCTACAAAATATCACGCGCTGCAGTTTTTCAGTCCGGGGATTATTACAAATTAGCAGAATGTGCATTAAAATACACATGCATGGTGGGCGTCTCTGTTACAAAGAATTGTCACACTTTGTATTTATCTCCATAATGCGCCGGGACAAAATAAGCAGATACTTTAAAATTATTTGGAGAATGCGGGCATCGATCCCGCTACTTCTCGCATGCTAAGCGAGCGCTCTACCATTTGAGCTAATTCCCCTTTAATGGTGCCAGGGATTCTCATAGGCTTCATCGCAGCTTGATACGAGCAAATCAGATTGTCAGTTGTTTTTTATTTTTATTTTGGCAATGTAGTCTGTGATTGCAAATTTTAAAAAAATTATTTAATTAACAAATTAGCAAATATTTCGACTAGAGGTATGTTTTCAATTTCTTTAAAAAGTAGTCTCAGCTCGTTTATTCAGTCGCTTAGAAATCCACAATCTGTGTCCCGATGCAGCAGCGCTGTGTGCTGTGGCTCGAGCTTGTTTGACGAGGCAGACGATGCAAAAATGCCAATACTTGCTTTTGTATCACACGACAAACTTAAGGTATGCTTTAACGGCTTGGCTGTCTCGAGTTAGTTTGTATTGTTAATGTAACACCTCGTTGTTGCCCAGTCATTGTTTCATATGAAGTAGAGCTTGCCAGTTGGGGGCGACGGTCTGCTAATAAAAGTTAAGACTATATTTGCAAGGATCATTTCTAGAATGAAACACGTTTTGAAGGGATTGGTCTCGGTATCCACCAGGAGGAGTGGCAGTGTTTTCTTCTGAGCACCGAGCTGACAATGAGTGTTGTTATCGGGAACCTACTCGCTGCAAGGAATGACCACTTCAATCTTCAGTCGGGGGTTGCTGAAGGAAGGGGACACATTTTGAGTGTGTATCTCATTCCGGTAGAAACGTAGAAAAAAGAAACCATCAAGCCCACAATTGTTCAGTTGTTTAAATCAATAACCACATTTAAATTGATCATTGCTAATGTCAAAACAATTTAAGAACACTTTTAATAGGGCTTGACTAATATAAAAATATAGCAATGTCTTTTGCACTACGCAGGACTAGATTGAGTTTAAAATAGACATTACATCTGAAAATAACTTGTGCTTACCCCCACTTACAAGGAAGCTGTCAACCTTTGTATTCGTCCTCATGACGTGTTAGAAAATGTAAACAGCAGTTGGAGAATACAGAAGTCGATCATCCTAGCATGTTAAACGAGGGCATTTCTCATGTAAGCTACTTCCACCAATAGATCGTTTATACTGTTCTCAATGGTCCGCATCCCAGCCTGAGACCACGATCCAGTGGCAGTCGGAGATGTTTTTCAAAGTAATATGTTATTTGAAATATTAAAACAATCTTTAGTTAAATAACACATGTTTCTACACAAAATATTTTTCAGTGACTTCGACAAGTAGCCAGTTTACAACAAAAATGCAATCTGTGTTAGGAACGCTATTTTAGTCCGATTTAAAATGGAAATGAAAATGGTATTGAGTGCTGACAAGAGTTTGGTATCAGCTGTTGATTTCCTTGAAACAATCTTTTATAGTAAAATGAACAAATTGATTCATTTAAAAAATAAGTAAAAGTGAACTGTCAGAAGTGGGATTTGAACCCACGCCTCCATTCGGAGACCAGAACACACAATTCTTTGGAAAGACAGCGTCCTTGAGTCTGGCACCTTAGACCACTCGGCCATTCTGACAAGCTGCGTTTGCTTTAGTAGAAAACCGCATTATTTCATTTCAGCACAGACTAGGGTTGTCTCGTATCAAGGCCCGATTGGGTTTATTACGCACATACTAACTTGCTCCATGAATGATGTAATGACAAGTGTAAAAAAAGAATCAGATTGAAGCCAACCCACGAAAGTAAGATTCTTTATTTCAATATCGGTATAGCTTTAAAGGATGCACGCATTTTACAATAGCAATTGCTATATGACAATGACCAATAAGTAATTGTGTTGCAATACTTTATACAATGTGAACAGAATCAGACATTGCTCCGTTGCCTCGAAGAAACATCTACAATTTGTATTTAAAAAGGACGCCCAACGTGGGGCTCGAACCCACGACCCTGAGATTAAGAGTCTCATGCTCTACCGACTGAGCTAGCAGGGCTGTCGGGAGAAAGTTTCTTTCTTTGAGGCGGGGTGAGAGAGGAAGTACCGACAGGTGCGTGGGACCTGAGATTCGGTGTGCTGCTGCTGTAGATGAGTGTTCTGGAGACGCGCTGTGTCTGTGTCTGCGGTGTTACAGCCGTGTGGGTATATTCCAAAAGTAAAGTGTTGGATAATTCGAGAGCTAGTCTGTTGAATAAAGCTCTGAGACGTGTGGTTAAATCCCGGTCTCATCAATTTTGTTTTGTTAGATTAAAAGTGTTCCAGCAGCAGGTAAATGTCCCCACACCTTTTGGTTCTGTTTACTTATGCTACACCGCTGCTAAACCTCTGAACGTTGCTGCTAATTATCTTAACTAAACTTGTATTGTTGTTGAATTGCTCTAATATAGTTAAACCTGTAATGTTGCAGCTAACGTTCCCTAATACTGTTAAAACTTGTGTGTATTAACAATCTGGCTTTTGTTGTTGTACCCTTGCTGCGAAGAGCTGTTTCCAATCACCTAGCACTCTTAAAGAGAAGTGTAATCGCTGCTATATGTTGGTCTAATACCCCATGCTTTTAAAATGTGGCTATTGGCTGGCTTTATTCAATTTCCCCTCCTTGTTTTTAGTACAACTTTAATACATTGTATTGTTAGTTATTTGAACTGATTTATGTGACTCATGGATCATTGTAATAAAGCTTTGTGAATTGTTATTCTGCCTTTGTCATTCTGTTGTCATTCCTATTCCAAACCTTTTAATTAATTTTTAGTAGTGTCGGTATTAGGACTCTCACTGGGTGTCACTGGGTGTGGCTGCTACAATCCCATATAGAATGCGACAAAACAGGTCGCCCTCCATATAAACAGAAAAAGAATAAGTACACACACACACGAGTTGATTTACTGCAGCGTCAGACATCGGAGGTTCAGCAGTGTACTGCAATGTTGTAAAAAGACGTGTCTAATTCAGGATGGTTGAGCTAGCTTTGGCGCTGCGTTCAGATCACAGTTACCCTGGAAGCATGGGTTCGAATTCCATTTCTGACAGCTCTGTTTGTTCATTAACCACTCAGCCACGGCTACATGCTCTCACGGTTTTCCGTGAAAACAGCCGTATTATTGTCAAAAGAAGCAAACGACACCCGCAGTAATGCTGCAGATGGCAGTATAGGCTAAATAATGAACCCAAGTCAAATGCCTTTGTTGAAACTCTATCAGATTTGTACAAGTCAAGCACACGTGGGAAATAATAATACCATATCCTTTCTGCCAACGTTCATAATAATGAATACATCCTTATTTCAAAATATGTAGCTATTTAACTGATCTTTTCAAAACACCCATACACAAAAGCCTTATTTCTACTGAAAAACTAACTTGCTTCATGGCTGCTGCTACAGCACTCGGGCACGTTGTGCCTAGCGTTAGCGGACATAGGAGATAAGAAGACCTACAAAATATCACGCGCTGCAGTTTTTCAGTCCGGGGATTATTACAAATTAGCAGACTGTGCATTAAAATACACATGCATGGTGGGCGTCTCTGTTACAAAGAATTGTCACACTTTGTATTTATCTCCATAATGCGCCGGGACAAAATACGCAGATACTTTAAAATTATTTGGAGAATGCGGGCATCGATCCCGCTACTTCTCGCATGCTAAGCGAGCGCTCTACCATTTGAGCTAATTCCCCTTTAATGGTGCCAGGGATTCTCATAGGCTTCATCGCAGCTTGATACGAGCAAATCAGATTGTCAGTTGTTTTTTATTTTTATTTTGGCAATGTAGTCTGTGATTGCAAATTTAAAAAGATAATTTAATTAACTAAATAGCAAGTATTTCGACTAGATGTATGTTTTCAATTTCTTTAAAAAGTAGTCTCAGCTCGTTTATTCAGTCGCTTAGAAATCCACAATCTGTGTCCCGATGCAGCAGCGCTGTGTGCTGTGGCTCGAGCTTGTTTGACGAGGCAGACGATGCAAAAATGCCAATACTTGCTTTTGTATCACACGTCAAACTTAAGGTATGCTTTAACGGCTTGGCTGTCTCGAGTTAGTTTGTATTGTTAATGTAACACCTCGTTGTTGCCCAGTCATTGTTTCATATGAAGTAGAGCTTGCCAGTTGGGGGCGACGGTCTGCTAATAAAAGTTAAGTCTATATTTGCAAGGATCATTTCTAGAATGAAACACGTTTTGAAGGGATTGGTCTCGGTATCCACCAGGAGGAGTGGCAGTGTTTTCTTCTGAGCACCGAGCTGACAATGAGTGTTGTTATCGGGAACCTACTCGCTGCAAGGAATGACCACTTCAATCTTCAGTCGGGGGTTGCTGAAGGAAGGGGACACATTTTGAGTGTGTATCTCATTCCGGTAGAAACGTAGAAAAAAGAAACCATCAAGCCCACAATTGTTCAGTTGTTTAAATCAATAACCACATTTAAATTGATCATTGCTAATGTCAAAACAATTTAAGAACACTTTAAATAGGGCTTGACTAATATAAAAATATAGCAATGTCTTTTGCACTACGCAGGACTCGATTGAGTTTAAAATAGACATTACATCTGAAAATAACTTGTGCTTACCCCCACTTACAAGGAAGCTGTCAACCTTTGTATTCGTCCTCATAACGTGTTAGAAAATGTAAACAGCAGTTGGAGAATACCGAAGTCGGTCATCCTAGCATGTTAAACGAGGGCATTTCTCATGTAAGCTACTTCCACTAATAGATCGTTTATACTGTTCTCAATGGTCCGCATCCCAGCCTGAGACCACGATCCAGTGGCAGTCGGAGATGTTTTTCAAAGTAATATGTTATTTGAAATATTAAAACAATCTTTAGTTAAATAACACATGTTTCTACACAAAATATTTTTCAGTGACTTCGACAAGTAGCCAGTTTAGAACAAAAATGCAATCTGTGTTAGGAACGCTATTTTAGTCCAATTTAAAATGGAAATGAAAATGGTATTGAGTGCTGACAAGAGTTTGGTATCAGCTGTTGATTTCCTTGAAACAATCTTTTATAGTAAAATGAACAAATTGATTCATTTAAAAAATAAGTAAAAGTGAACTGTCAGAAGTGGGATTTGAACCCACGCCTCCATTCGGAGACCAGAACACACAATTCTTTGGAAAGACAGCGTCCTTGAGTCTGGCGCCTTAGACCACTCGGCCATTCTGACAAGCTGCGGTTGCTTTAGTAGAAAACCGCATTATTTCATTTCAGCACAGACTAGGGTTGTCTATTGTATCAAGGCCCGATTGGGTTTATTACGCACATACTAACTTGCTCCATGAATGATGTAATGACAAGTGTAAAAAAAGAATCAGATTGAAGCCAACCCACGAAAGTAAGATTCTTTATTTCAATATCGGTATAGCTTTAAAGGATGCACGCATTTTACAATAGCAATTGCTATATGACAATGACCAATAAGTAATTGTGTTGCAATACTTTATACAATGTGAACAGAATCAGACATTGCTCCGTTGCCTCGAAGAAACATCTACAATTTGTATTTAAAAAGGACACCCAACGTGGGGCTCGAACCCACGACCCTGAGATTAAGAGTCTCATGCTCTACCGACTGAGCTAGCCGGGCTGACGGGAGAAAGTTTCTTTCTTTGAGGCGGGGTGAGAGAGGAAGTACCGACAGGTGCGTGGGACCTGAGATTCGGTGTGCTGCTGCTGTAGATGAGTGTTCTGGAGACGCGCTGTGTCTGTGTGTGCGGTGTTACAGCCGTGTGAGTATATTCCAAAAGTAAAGTGTTGGATAATTCGAGAGCTAGTCTGTTGAATAAAGCTCCGAGACGTGTGGTTAAATCCCGGTCTCATCAATTTTGTTTTGTTAGATTAAAAGTGTTCCAGCAGCAGGTAAATGTCCCCACACCTTTTGGTTCTGTTTACTTATTCTACACCGCTGCTAAACCCGAACGTTGCTGCTAATTATCTTAACTAAACTTGTATTGTTGTTGAATTGCTCTAATATAGTTAAGCCTGTAATGTTGCAGCTAACGTTCCCTAATACTGTTAAAACTTGTGTGTATTAACAATCTGGCTTTTGTTGTTGTACCCTTGCTGCGAAGAGCTGTTTCCAATCACCTAGCACTCTTAAAGAGAAGTGTAATCGCTGCTATATGTTGGTCTAATACCCCATGCTTTTAAAATGTGGCTATTGGCTGGCTTTATTCAATTTCCCCTCCTTGTTTTTAGTACAACTTTAATACATTGTATTTTTTAGTTATTTGAACTGATTTATGTGACTCATGGATCATTGTAATAAAGCTTTGTGAATTGTTATTCTGCCTTTGTCATTCTGTTGTCATTCCTATTCCAAACCTTTTAATTAATTATTAGTAGTGTCGGTATTAGGACTCTCACTGGGTGTCACTGGGTGTGGCTGCTACAATCCCATATAGAATGCGACAAAACAGGTCGCCCTCCTTCATATAAACAGAAAAAGAATAAGTACACACAGACACACGAGTTGATTTACTGCAGCGTCAGACATCGGAGGTTCAGCAGTGTACTGCAATGTTGTAAAAAGACGTGTCTAATTCAGGATGGTTGAGCTAGCTTTGGCGCTGCGTTCAGATCACAGTTACCCTGGAAGCGTGGGTTCGAATTCCATTTCTGACAGCTCTGTTTGTTCATTAACCACTCAGCCACGGCTACATGCTCTCACGGTTTTCCGTGAAAACAGCCGTATTATTGTCAAAAGAAGCAAACGACACCCGCAGTAATGCTGCAGATGGCAGTATAGGCTAAATAATGAACCCAAGTCAAATGCCTTTGTTGAAACTCTATCAGATTTGTACAAGGCAAGCACACGTGGGAAAATTAAATACAATATACTTTCTGTTAACGTTCATAATAATGAATTCATCTTTATTTCAAAATACGTAGCTATTTAACTGATCTTTTCAAAACACCCCCATCCACAAAAACAAAGTAGTTATTTATTTCAACTGAAAAACTGACTTGCTTCATGGCTGCTGCCAGAGCACTTGAGAACGTTCTGGCTAGCGTGAGCAGACTAAGCAGATAACAAGATCTACAAAATATCACATGCCAATAAAACTTACCATAATTATGTTCATTTTATTACTATTTATTTAGCAGACGCCTTTATCCGTGGCGACTTACAGAGACTAGGGTGTGTGAACTATGCATCAGCTGTAGAGTCACTTACATTTACATCTCACCAGAAAAACGGAGCACAAGGAGGTTAAGTGACTTGCTCAGGGTCACACAATGAGTCAGTGGCTCAGGTGGGATTTGTACCGGGAGACCTCCTGGTTACAAGCCCTTTATCTTTAACCACTGGACCACACAGCCTCCTATAACAAAATCAGACCCCAGATGGGACTCGAAACCACAATCCACGGCTTAGAAAGCCAGTGCCTTATCCATTAGGCCACAAGGGCTGACACGAAAAGCACTTTTGGTAGTAATAAAGAAAGTCGGAACAATAGTATCGTGGTTTAATACAACATATCCAAGCCATCGTTGGTGTTCAAACACAGCAGAGTGTTACATTGGGAAAGTGCCGTACTTGTCAGTACGTATTTGACATTCATGTGGGAAGATTTAAGATTGTGAAGAAGTTTAAATATGCTGCGTATTTGCGCATTGGGAACCTTACATAATTAGGTTTTTGATTAATGCCACTTTCTTACAGACAGTAATCAAGGTGACGATACAAGACCAGAGCCAATAAAGCAGTTATTTTCCTGACCTTTCATTACCATATTCTACTGTGCTTGTTCAGAATATGCGTGAATCGTGAAAACGTCTTGAGAATATGTGAACAAAGCCAGCATTCACTTTATTGATCACCATGTGGATTAGCCGCTATTGGAACACAGATGATTGTGTTAAAGATGTTAATAGACTTTTAATGTACACGTTTTAGAGCTAAACGTTTGTTGAGACAGTTCAAGCGCTGTAGCAGTGTTTAACTATTTCCTGGATGTTTGCCTTTTGGTCTTACTCTGGAAAAAGTAATAATAATAATAATAAAAAGTAGGCAAAACCATTTTTTGAGAAACCGCATTTGGGAGAAAAACTAACAGTTTGGAAACACTTTTGCAAAGGCATTGGATTCTATTGTGCTGTTTCCAAACTGTTGAACGTTTCTCATTACATGCAGGTTTACTGGCTTGACAAAAAGGCGATTGACGAAAAGAATGCTGTCTCGATAGCAACATCGCGTCAAGCTGAAATAGCTCAGTTGGGAGAGCGTTAGACTGTAACGGTCCCTGCTTCGATACCGGGTTTTTGTAAACAGCACGACTAGGCTTATTTGTTCTTAATTAATTTTTTGAATTAAAAAAAACAGCACACTTTTTCTTTAGTGTAATTGGAGGAAATAAAAACGTATTATAGTGCCATTTTCTAATGCGATTAAGAAATGCAAAAAGCATCATCCCTGCGTGGGCTTGAAACACCAACCTTTCGATTAACAGCCGAACGTGCTAACCGATTATGGTGTTTTATTGGATAACACCCTGGGAGCTCAACAGAACAGTGTGTATGCATATTGCTAAAATGGAAACCAAATATACACGATTCAAATGGGAATCGTATTCAGATTTTAAGCACAAATTTGATAGACTTCACAGTGCAAAGGAGGAAGGCAGACAATGCAAATGAGGCAACTGGCTCCTACTTTTTAAATCATATGAGAAACTTGAACCCAATTAAGCTTTTAACCGCCTGCAGTTTGGAATGAGTTTGAAATGTTGTTGTAACACCTCACTGGGCAACAGCAATTGCATTATATGAAAGCTCCTGTTAATTTCTCAGCGGCACAGCTACCGGTGCCACTCAGAGTTGGAGGGAGACGGTCGGCCACTTGCCCATAACAATACTTTCCGGGATCATTTCTATAGCGATTTGCCAGCGAAATGCGTTTTTAAAGTGTTTGGACTCGCTATCCACGAGGAAGAGTGAGAGTGTTCGCATTTGAGCGTGAAGGAGACAGTGAGTGTTGTTTTTGGCCAACTGCTCGCTGTTATTGGTGACTCCTCCAGTGTTTCTTAGGGGGCAGGAGGAAGCGGACACGTTCTGAGTGGGTATCTTACCAAAAGGTACGCAAGACGAACTACAGTTGCAAAGCACTGCTGCTTTTTCGATGATTGATTAAAACTATCAATCTGACTGAAAACACGGATCACATTAATTGTGATCGGTTTGATACCAATAGGCTTACATGACAGGTATTGTGTATAGACAATGTCATATAAACAGAAATGAACACGGACAGTGTTTTTTTAAGGGCTGACTCATTTTAATGTTCGATTTTTTACATGTCGTAATTGTGCCGCCTGTGATATTGCGTTTGAAACTAGAGATAATGTGAGATAATGTCTGTTACTGGCGGATAGTTTACAAATGTACTCAATTATGTTACAACTTTTGTGTCTACGAAACATATCTGTAACATTTATGTAATGCCTGTGTGTTTTTTTCATGAAGTTAATTTGCTAACAGACTGTTCTGATTTGTTTCTAACCGTGAAGCGATCGCTCTGTTTGCCGTATATTTTCTGTCTGTAAGAGGAGTGTCCTTGTGATCCCATATAGAATGCGACGAAACAGGTCGCCCACCATAATATAAAGAGAAAAAGAATAAGTTCACACACACACCAGGTGATTTACTGCAGCGTCAGACATTGGAGGTTCAGCAGTGTACTGCAGTGTTGGGCAAAGTCGTCGGTGTAAGTCAGGATGGCCGAGCGGTCTAAGGCGCTGCGTTCAGGTCGCAGTCTCTCTGGAGGCGTGGGTTCGAATCCCACTTCTGACAAATCTTTTTTGTTCATTTATTTCTTAAAACGTCCACTGAATGCTTGGTAATTTGATTTGTTTTTCTTTTTAGTATTCAAATCACAAGGTTGTTAAATGAGAGAAAGTCACCGCAAGCCTGCACCTCACCACATCCTTCACACTGTTAAACTGCCTCATTATGACGAGGCCTCTAATTATGCCTTTCCGATACTTTGAATGTGTTATTATTCAGTTTAACATGAGAACATCTTAGTAGAACAATCATAATGTCCGCAGGACTTATTTTCCTCGGCTTCTAGTAACAAGCTTTGAGTGTGGGCCGGTTAGCTCAGTTGGTTAGAGCGTGGTGCTAATAACGCCAAGGTCGCGGGTTCGATCCCCGTACGGGCCATGGCTTTTCTTCTTTAAGGAAACCACAGCATTTGTAATGGTGCCAAAATGAACAATCTTTAACAAAATTAACCGAAGCGATATGAAGTACAACCAGTAATATTTCAGACTTCCTGAGCTTTAAACATGTATTAACAATGAACACATACAATCAATTAAAAACAAAGCTTACGTAGTCGGCAGGATTCGAACCTGCGCGGGGAAACCCCAATGTTTTCAAGTCCATCGCCTTAACCACTCGGCCACGACTACATGCTCGCACGGTTAGTTGTGAAAATATCCAAAAGAAGTAAAAGGCTCCCGCAGTAATGCTGTAGATGGCAGTATAGGCTAACTAATGAACCGAAGACAAATGCCTTTGTTGAAACTGTCAGATTTGTACAAGGCAAGCACACGTGGGAAAAGTAAATACAATATACTTTCTGTTAACGTTCATAATAATGAATACATCTTTATTTCAAAATACGTAGCTATTTAACTGATCTTTTCAAAACACCCCCATCCACAAAAACAAAGTATTTATTTATTTCAACTGAAAAACTGACTTGCTTCATGGCTGCTGCCAGAGCACTCGAGCACGTTCTGGCTAGCGTGAGCGGACTAAGCAGATAACAAGATCTACAAAATATCACATGCCAATAAAACTTACCATAATTATGTTCATTTTATTATTATTTATTTAGCAGACGCCTTTATCCGTGGCGACTTACAGAGACTAGGGTGTGTGAACTATGCATCAGCTGTAGAGTCACTTACATTTACATCTCACCCGAAAAACGGAGCACAAGGAGGTTAAGTGACTTGCTCAGGGACACACAATGAGTCAGTGGCTGAGGTGAGATTTGTACCGGGGGACCTCCTGGTTACAAGCCCTTTATCTTTAACCACTGGACCACACAGCCTCCTATAACAAAATCACACCCCACATGGGACTCAAAACCACAATCCGTGGCTTAGAAAGCCAGTGCCTTAGCCATTAGGCCACAAGGGCTGACACGAAAAGCACATTTGGTAGTAATAAAGAAAGTGGAAACAATAGTATCGTGGTTTAATACATCATATCCAAGCCATCGTTGGTGTTCAAACACAGCAGAGTGTTACATTGGGAAAGGGCCGTACTTGTCAGTACGTATTTGACATTCATGTGGGAAGATTTAAGATTGTGAAGAAGTTTAAATATGCTGCGTATTTGCGCATTGGGAACCTTACATAATTAGGTTTTTGATTAATGCCACTTTCTTACAGACAGTAATCAAGGTGACGATACAAGACCAGGGCCAATAAAGCAGTTATTTTCCTGTCCTTTCATTACCATATTCTAGTGTGCTTGTTCAGAATATGTGTGAATCGTGAAAACGTCTTGCGAATATGTGAACAAAGCCATTATTCACTTTATTGATCACCATTTGGATTAACCGCTATTGGAACACAGATGATTGTGTTAAAGATGTTAATAGACTTTTAATGTACACGTTCCCTTTCAAGTCGAAAATAACCATCAAGGTATGGGACATTGCCGTCAGCAGTAGGGATTGGCTGAGCTTTATGTCAAAGCTGCCGATAGGCCTCCGCGCAACCTGCCGTGTAAGCCCGCCCCCCTCGGAGCTTACTATACGCAGCGCACGGAGAGTCACTTCCTCTTTTGCCTTCAGCCTCAGTAGCGGTAGGAATTAGAGCTATTTAACTGATTGTACTCACTAAAGCTTAGGCTTGAGAAGCTGGTTAATCCCCTTCTCCAAGTTTATTTCAGTTATACTCTCCGGAGTTATTATTATTATTATTATTATTATTATTATTGTTATTGTATTATTATTGAGGATTATATATTGTTTTACTTTATATATTCCTTCTTGCTTTGCTTCGGCATCGCGTTCTTCGTGGTCTCCCCGTCTTTCCTCTGTTCTTATAATTTATTGTGTTGGGTTTTTGTATTTTATTGTGTATATATATATTTGTTATATATATATTGTATATATTTTGTCTTTCGGACGCGTGTTGCGTTGGCCTTGGCCCACGCGCATTTTGCATCCTCGGTCTAGCTTAGGCTAGACCTAGCTAGACCGTGTGTGTGTGCGTGTAGTCTGCTCTGCAGTGTTCCCACCCGCGGCGCATTCCCGCCACGTGGTATTGCACTACACTCTTACCTTCTGCAGCGGCCAAAAAAAAAAAAAATTCCCTTCACTATACAGAGGAAGACAACCACCAACGTGCAAAATCCCCAGCACCTTCAGGTAGGTATTGCACAGCATCAGACGCCGTAACAGCAAGCGTCTCCGCTTGGCGGGTCAGCTGACGCTTAGGCGTCCGTGCTAGCGTTCCAAACTCGGTACTCGCGCTTCGGCGCTCGCGCTCCGGCGCTTTTGGTGTCAGCGCTTGTGCGCTTGGTGCAGCGCTTCGCCGCTTTGTGCAGCGCTTCTGCGCTTGGTGCTTAGTGCTTCTGCACTTGGGGCTCAGTGCTCGACGCTCGACGCTTCGGCGCTCGGTGCTCGACGCTCGGTGCACGTTCCATCAACGTTGGTGCTCGGTGCTCGACGCTCGGTGCTCGACGCTCGGTGCTCGACGCTCGGTGCTCGACGCTCGGTGCTCGACGCTTAGGCGCTCGGTGCTCGGCGCCTCGACGCACGCACCCTCGACGCACGCACCTCGGCACTCGGCGCTCGACGCCTCGACGCGCACACCCTCGACGTTTGACGCACGCACCTCGGTGCTCGACGCTTCGGCGCTCGACGCACGCACTTCAGGTGCTTGACGCTGGTGTCCGACGCTTTGGCGTTCGACGCACACACCTCGCGTTTAACGCGACAGTGCTCGACGCACACTCTTGGTGCTTGGCGTCAATACTAGACGCTTCGGCGTTCTACTATGTCTGGGTTCCACCGTTGCGTGACCTGTCAGGCCAAGTTGCCTGCTAACGACCCTCATGAGGACTGCGTCGCATGCTTGGGGCCGGACCATGCCACATCTGCCCTGGCAGATAGGGCATACTGCCAGCTATGTGCAGGGTTTCAGACACGCACCCTTCACCAGAGAGCTAGGAAGGCGGTTGGAGGTCGTTCCCCATCCTCGGGCTCGTTCCACACCGTCTCGGCCCCACCATCATCTGTCGTGTCGCTGCCGGCGACGTCTCAGCTCCCTCTGAGCCCATCTTCCCAGCTTACAGCTGGTCAGAGGTCTCCAATTAGACGTGCTCGGGAACGTTCCGGCAGTCCCTCCCCTCGCGGGGCTCGCCCCCGTCGGGAGTCTCGATCCAGATCTCGATCGCCTCGCCGGAGAAGGGGTAGGCGCTATCAGGACACATCTGGGGTGGCTGAGCTCACCTCCAAGATGTCGCAGTTTATGGAGCTCATGATGGGACAATAATCCTTCCTCATGACCCTAGCGAATGTGGCGCCTCGGGCCCCAGAGATGGTAACAGGACCCAGCGCTAGTCAGCCGATGGTTCCTCCACCAGTGCCCCAGGAAGTAGAGTGGGACGCCGATGCTGTCTCAAGGGACGCATCTGACGCAGACCCGCTCTTTGAAGACACTGAGGTGGCATCCCAGCACTCTGGGCAGGACGACCCTGAAATGTTGGATACTAATGACCCTATCTGGTCAGTGGTGGAGAGGGCAGCCCGTCACTTGGGCGTGGACTGGCCTGCGTTAGAGCCAACACGGCGCTCTCTATTTGAGTTGCCATCGGCTCCGCCACTTCAGTCCAGGATGCTCCCGGCATTCCCGGATTTTATTAAGGAGGTGCAGTCCACCTGGGGAGCTCCGGCCTCCGCCCCTGCGACTTCTCGCAAGGCTTCGGCTTTCACCATGCACGGGGCGAGCGAAGCTGGGTTAGCGTCTTTTCCACCAGTGGGCGCCGCGTTCGCCGCGCTAGTAAAGGCGGCGACATTATCGGGGCTGGCTAAGGACCCTTCCTGCCCTAACAGGCAGTGTAGGACTACGGAGGCCCACCTAAAAAAGGGTTATGCCGCGGCTACAGAGGCAGTTAGACTGTCTAACGTGGCCAGCCTCCTGACAGTCTACCAGGCGGCGCTGATTCGCGACCTGCCTGAGTCCCCATCCGTCGGACTTAGAACCGAGCTGGGTGCAGTTGCGCAGCTTTTGGTTAAGCTGGCTCAGCTGAATGCGCGAGCACAGGGCAGGAGCATTGCTTCCCTTGTGGTGGCAAGGAGGCAGCTCTGGCTCTCTCAGGCCAGGGTACAGGAGCCTGATAAGGCCCCGTTGCTAGATGCTCCTATATCACCGGGGCACACGTTTGGCCCAGCGGTGGAGGAGATGCTGCAACGCTCCGTCAAGGCGCGTGAGGCGTCGAAGCAGTTGGCTAAGATGTGGCCAAGCAAGCCTTTCCAGCCAAGGCAGCCGCAGGAGCGCCAATGGCGCAGGGCGCCGCCGCAGCAGCAAGCGCACCCACAGGGCAGTAAAACCGTCCCTTTGGGGGTTTAAGCACGCAGCCAACCCGCGTTTGCAAGACCGCAGCGCGGAGGGTGGCGCCCCAGAGGAGGTAGCAGACCACGCCCTCGTGGCTCTGGCCAGGCCCCTCGTGAGCGAGCGCAGCCTAAGCAGCCCTGAGAAACCCCGGCAGCCGTTAACCCACCCCTAAACTGTTCCACAGCTCCTATTCTGGCAACAATGCACCAATGACATCTGGGTGCGCAAAACTATACTCACCGGGTACACCCTTCAATTCCGGTTAAATCCCCCCCCCCTTCAGGGGAGTGGTGGTAACTGCAGTGAAGGACTCGGTTCAGTCCTCAGCTCTAAATGCAGAAATACAGGCATTGCTCAAGAAGCGTGCCATTCAACTAGTAGACCCTGCTCTGACCGACCAGTGGTTCTACTCCAAGTACTTCCTAGTGCCAAAAAAGGACGGCGGGCTCCGCCCTATTTTAGATCTGCGACTACTGAACAAATACCTATGGGTGTTGTCGTTCAAGATGCTTACGCACAGGCACATTGTCCAGTCTGTCCGGCAGGGCAATTGGTTTACCACCGTAGACCTCACAGATGCATACTTTAACGTTCCCATCTGTCCAGGTCACAGGAAGTACCTACGTTTCGCATTTCAGAGCAGGGTCTACGAGTTTTGTGTCCTGCCATTCGGCCTGTCTCTAGCTCCTCTAACCTTTTCGAAGTGTATGGACGCCATTTTAGCCCCATTGCGGGCTCAAGGTATCCGACTGCTGAACTATCTGGACGACTGGCTCGTCTGCGCGCAGTCAAAGGAGCAGTTGGCACAGCACACAGTGATGGTTACAGACCATCTTCAGCGGCTAGGTCTGAAGGTCAATTCAGAAAAGAGCCGCCTTGTGCCGAGCCAACAGACCGAATTCTTGGGTCTGCATCTGGACTCTGTGTCCATGGAAGCGACCCTGTCGACACAAAGAGTTGCCTCACTGGAGCGGTGTCTCTCCCTATTCAGGTTGAGAGAAACAGTCAGCATGGAGCTCTGTCAGCGCATGCTGGGGTTGATGGCTGCCGCCTCGCAAGCCCTTCCTTTGGGCTTACTACACCAGAGACCTCTGCAGGCCTGGTTCAATGCCTTCGCGTTGCATCCGCAGAGAGACAAACACCGCAGGTTGAGGGTATCCCGAACCTGCTGGGAAGCACTGCGCTGGTGGAAAGTTCCGTCGAACATCCGCCAGGGCGTATGCTTGGGTCCCATCTTCCGAAGGGAGGTTATTACGACCGACGCTTCCAACCAGGGTTGGGGAGCAGTCTGGAACGGGTCGGGGACTCGCGGAGTGTGGTCAGGACCCTGGAGGTCGGCCCACATCAATACTTTGGAACTTCTTGCCAGTGCTTCTAGGCAAGCACGTGTTAGTGCGGTCCGACAACACCACGGTAGTGGTGTATATCAACCGCCAGGGTGGCTTGCGGTCCCCCGGTCTTCACCGGATGGTAACACGGCTATTGCTTTGGGCTCAACCGCGTTTAGCCTCTCTGCGGGCGGTTCACCTACCGGGCAGAGTCAATTACGCAGCGGATCTCCTGTCCAGAGGAGGTCCTCTTGCAGGCGAATGGCGTCTTCACCCTCGGGTGGTGGAGCGCATTTGGGACTGGTTCGGCACAGCGCAAGTCGATCTCTTCGCTTCGCGAGAGACCACGCACTGCCCCCTATGGTTCTCGGTGAAGGACCTCGACAGCCCCCTAGGAGTCGATGCACTGGCTCACGAATGGCCGCCAGGGCTCCTGTATGCATTTCCACCGATTTCGATGCTCCCCGCCTTCTTGGAGAAGGTCAGGGTAGAGCAATCGACAGTGATCCTGATCGCTCCTCGGTGGCCTCGGAGGATATGGTTCCAGAGTCTAGTGCAGTTGTTGCACTGTCGCCCGAGGGAGCTCCCTCTGCGAGCGGACCTGTTGTCCCAAGCCCAAGGAGGGCTATGGCACCCGAAACCCAAGCTCATGCAGCTATGGGCTTGGCCCCTGAGCGGGAGCGCCTGTCAGCCTTAGGGCTTTCAACGGCGGTTATATCCACCATTCAGAGTGCGAGAGCGCCCTCTACTCGGTCGCAATATGCGTATAAGTGGCAATTATTTCAGAGTTGGTGTCTGGCTGAGGGCCATGACCCGGTCTCCTGCCCTATGGCAGTGATATTACAGTTTCTGCAGAAGCTGTTAGATGAGGGTAAGTCTCCCTCTACACTTAAAGTGTATTTGGCCGCTATTTCGGCTTGCCATGTACGCATTGACGGGTTATCACCTGGTTGCCATTTCCTGGCATCTCAGTTCCTAAAGGGCGCAAGACGCTTGCGGCCTCCAAGGTCGACCAGTTTACCGTCATGGAGCCCTGATGTGGTGCTAGAAGCCCTTTCCAAGGCACCGTTCGAGCCTCTCCACAGTGTGGATATGAAGTTCGTGTCTATTAAGACTGCGTTTTTGCTGTCAGTGGTATCAGCAAAACGTGTGGGCGAGTTACATGCACTTTCGGTGCATCCATCATGTACTCGTTTCGCAGGAGACGGTTCTAAGGTCTCCATGCGTCCAAATCCGGCCTTTTTACCCAAGGTCATATCCCCGTTTCTCATGAACCAACCAGTCGAGTTGATGGCGTTCCATCCTCCTCCTTTTTCTTCCCCAGAGGAAGAGCGGTTACACACGCTCTGCCCTGTGCGGGCATTGAGGTGTTATATTGCACAAAGACTGTGAGGCAAACAGAACAGCTGTTCATATGCCATGGTTCTAAAACTTTGGGTCAGCCGTTGTCTAAGCAACGCCTTTCTCATTGGATAGTGGATGCTATTCAGTTAGCATATGATTCTATGGGCCTTCCGCCACCAGGGCAGTTGAAGGCACATTCCACTAGGGGTATGGCAACATCCTGGGCCCTCTTTAGAGGGGTGCCGATGTCTGACATTTGCGCTGCAGCCAGTTGGGTTACACCGCATACATTTATGAGGTTCTACCGGTTAAATGTACTGGAATCCTCTGCTCTGTCATTTGGAGCATCTGTGTTGCACTCTATGACGCCTCAGGTTGTGGACGTCTAGAGTGGTTGACAATATGGTGTGACTATTCCACCTTGGGACAGGTGTCATTGCGAGCATAGACGCTGAGGCGCAGCTCCGCATATGTGTAGATGTACTGCCTACGCAGTTGCGTTATGACGTAAGGCTGTCCTACTGCCGAGAATCCTCCCTCGCGACGGCTTGGGTACACTGTTCCCATACCTTGATGGTTATTTTCGACTTGAAAGGGAACGATAGGTTGCGGATGCAACCCCGGTTCCCAGAAAGAGAAAATAACCATCAAGCCGCCAGGTCGCTCTGGAGGCCTTCACGGCCTGAAGGGCAAAAGAGGAAGTGACTCTCCACGCGCTGCGTATAGTAAGCTCCCTGGGGGGCGGGCTTACACGGCAGCTTGCGCGGAGGCCTATCGGCAGCTTTGACATAAAGCTCAGCCAATCCCTACTGCCTGACGGCAATGTCCCATACCTTGATGGTTATTTTCTCTTTCAGGGAACCGGGGTTGCATCCGCAACTTATCGTTTCGATCCCTCTTGTGAGATTGGCGAGCGGCCATTACTCTTTTCTACTACATGAGGCCTCGTGTAGTTGCAGATACCGTGTGGAGAGCTGTTCTGGTGCTGTAAGGAGACCCCACGGGCCTAGCAGCTCGGCTGAATCGGCTGCATACCCCGGCATCCACCGCGGTTCTCCCGCCGACCTTCAGGCTTGGAACAGCGCCTACCCGGCCCCGATTGTCTTGGCACCGGTGTAACCACCTACGTGCCGACCGCGCCCACCATCGGCACCGACTGTCTCGGCACCGAGTGTTCGGCACCGACAGCGTTCTCCTCGGCGCCGATCCCGCCTAGTCGCCATGTCAGTGCAGTCAACTGAGTCCTCCGCTGGTTTCCACCAGGGCGACCAGTGCGCGACGAAGCTGCCCAGTCAGGATGAGCACCGGTCCTGCGCCAGATGCTTAGGGGCAGACCATGCGGTCAAAGCACTGGCAGGTGAGTTGGACTGCTCTCCATGCAGGAAGTTCTCCAAAAGAACTGAACGCAGGAGAGCAGCCCCAACCCCAGCAGAGTATCTCTCCCCAAGCCATGGGAGAATGAGGTCAGTGGTTCAGGGTCCTCCGCAGAGGTCCTCTAGGACCCCACGTCGGATTAGAACTCATGACCCCTTGGGTTACATTTATTTATTACACAAATAATATTATCTCTACATCTGTGAATAACTTATTTTAACATGCTTATGTGTTTTAGTGGTGGGATTTAATTTACCAGCATCAGCCAAATCAACATTGTTGTGCTACATGTATTCATTTATAGCAATATTTATTCAAACATTTTAATAATTTCTATATTTAAAAAAGTATGTATTTCTACGTGTATTTGTTTACATTTGCATTCATGTATTTATTCATTTATAAAATCGTGCTGTGTTTTGTACTTGCTCTTATTAGAACTGAAGTCACTGAGCCCGATCTTGGATAGATTTGCGCACCACTTAAACGGCCGTTATGTGCAAATGCGCATAATTTTCTATATTCGAAACGTCCTTTTGCGCATCACAATCCATTCTGCGCTGTGCAGAAATAAAATGTATGCATCGCACAATATGGGGGGAGTGGCCGACAATATGCGTGATCCTGCTATTTTCAAAAGTATGTGCCAAGCACAAAACCAGTTTTGCGAGGCATAGAATAACGCTTTTAAAAAGCAAGCGTTAACTCCGCGCACATCCCCCCAGGACTCACACAAGCACGGAACAGCAGGAGCTTTCCAAGGTACCGCTATGGGAAACACCCCGCGAGCGCACAAGACTCCATCCACATCTACAGTGGGACTATTATATGGTGATTACAGGACAGGAATTCAAAAGAACAATTGCGATAGTTGCTTCACTGTTTAAAAAAAAAACATGTTTAAAAAACAATCTGCAGGAAGCTGCTATCTCGACCGCTCTTTCAGACTGAAACATTAGGCTACTATTAACTTTTCTAAGCAAGCATTCTTGGTGCTGCAAGAATAGCTCCCAAAACAGAATGGAGAGTACAGTACGGTATGTGACATAGACCGAGCTGGCAAATACAAAACAACTGTCTGGAGAAGGAGCGGGCTCTGGAGGCAGGGGAGCGTAGCGGAGGTAGAGCCAGTCTTCTAGTGCAGGTGGAGTGGAGAGGTCGAGTGGGGGTGTAGGGAGAGATGGGGGTCTGGAGGTAGCTGGGTGCAGTCTGGTCAAGGCATCTGTAGGCTAGTACAAGAGTCTTGAACTGGATGCGAGTGGTGATCGGGAGCCAGTGGAGCAAGCGGAGTAGTGGACTAGCGTGGACAAAGCGAGGCAGAGAGAACACCAGGCGGGCAGCAGTGTTCTGGATGAGCTGGAGCGGACGGGTGGCGGACGCAGGGAGGCCAGCCAGGAGGGAGTTGCAGTAGTCTAGGCGGGAGAGTACCAGGGCCTGGACCAGGAGCTGGGTAGCATAGTTGGTGAGGAAGGGTCGGATTCTTCGGATGTTGCTGAGGAAGAATCGGCAAATGCGTGCCACAGTGGAGATGTGCTGGGAATAAGAGAGGCAGGGGTCCAGGGTGACTCCAAGGTTCTTAGCTGAGGAAGAGGGAGAGAGTGTGGTAGATTCCAGAGGAATAGAGATAGAGAGATCAGAGGAGGGGGAGGAGGAGGGAAAGAAAAGGAGGTCAGATTTAGAGAGGTTGAGTTTGAGGTGATGCAAGTGCATCCAGGAGGAAATAGCAGACAGACAGGTAGAGATACGGGAGGAGATGGTGGAGTCAGAGGTGGGGAAGGAGAGGAAAATCTGAGCATCATCAGCATAGAAATGGTATGAGAAACCATAGGATGCGATGAGGGGGCCCAGGGAGCAGGTGTAGAGAGAGAACAGGAGAGGACCCAGACTGACCCTTGGGGGACTCTAGTTAAGAGAGGGTGAGGTGTGGAGGTTGCTCCACGCCAGGTTACCTGGTAAGTGCGGTTGGAGAGGTAGGAGGAGAACCAGGCCAGAGCAGTGCCAGAGATCCCCAGGTCAGCAAGAGATGATAGTAGAATAGAGTGATCAACAGTGTCAAAGGCAGCAGAGAGGTCGAGGAGAATTAGGACAGAGGAGAGAGAGGCAGCTCGGGCACATTTAAGTGAGTTGGTGAAAGACAGGAGGGCGGTTTCAGTGGAGTGAGCAGAGCGGAAGCCAGATTGGAGAGGGTCAAGCAGAGAGTGGTTGGACAGGAAAGCAGAGAGCTGGCGGTGTACAGTCCGCTCGAGGGTTTTGGAGAGAAAGGGTAGGAGGGAGACAGGACGGTAGCTCTGGAGGGAGGTGGGGTCGAGGGTAGGTTTTTTGAGGAGGGGAGTGATAGAGGCTTTTTTGAAGGCAGAGGGGAAGATACCAGAAAGTAGAGAGATGAAGAGGAGTAGAGCAGGAGCAGCAGCTTGAAAGAGGTGAGTGGGGAGGGGGTCCAAGGCACATGTGGTGGGTTTGTGACCCTGGAGCAGGGAGGAGAGGTCAGAGTCTGAGAGGGGCAAGAAGGTGGAGAAGGGGGGTGAGTTAGTAGGGGTTGCAGTGGGTGTAGGAGTTGGAGCGGGAGGGGGTGCGGGGGAGGGAGAGGTGTTAAAGAGTTTGCGGATATCTGAGAATTTAGAAGAGAAGAAGGAGGCAAAGTCATCAGGGGAGATAGAGGAGGGAGGAGGAGGGGGGAGGGTTTAGGAGGGAGGAGAAGGTAGATAATAGTTTACGTGGGTTGTTAGTGGAGGCTTGGATTACAGATTGGAAATAAGCACATTTAGCAGAGGAGAGAGTAGAGGAGAAGGAGGAGAGGAGAGTGCGGTAAAGGTCTAGGGCAGCAGGGAGTTTGGTTCTCTTCCATTTCTTTTCAGCAGATCGCAGTGTGATTCTTGCCGAGCGGAGCGCAGAGGAGAGCCAGGGATGGGGAGGGGAGGGGCGAGCAGGACGGGAGGTGAGGGGACAGAGGGAGTCGAGGGAGGAGGTGAGTGAGGAGAAGAGGGTGGAGGTAGCAGAGTCTACGGAGAGTTGTGAAAAGGAGTCGATAGGAGGGAGGTGAGAGAGAGCAGTGGAGGCAAGGACAGAGGGGGAGAGAGAGCGGAGCTTACGGCGAGAGGTGACAGTGGGGGTAGGAGGAGCAGGGAGAGGGGGGAGAGACAGAGAAAAAGAGATGAAATAGTGATCATAGAGGTCCAGGGGGTGACAGAGAGGGTGGAGGGGCAGCAGGCCCTGGAGAAGGTGAGGTCCAGTTGACGGCCAGCTTTGTGGGTAGGAGGGGACGGAGAGAGACAGAAGTCGAAGGAGTGCAGGAGAGGGAGGAATCCAGCAGAGTGGCTGGGGTTGGATAGATGGATGTTGAAGTCACCCAACAGGACAGTCGGGATAGACAGAGAGGGGAGGGAGGAGAGTAGATAGTCGAGTTCATCCAGAAAGTGAGTGAGAGGCCCAGGGGGGCGGTACAGAACAACGAGCAGGAGTTGACAGGGAAAGGTTAGTTGGACTGCATGAAATTCAAAGGTATTGACAGAGAGCGAGATGAGATCGGAGGGGACAGAAAAGAGTAAGGAGGGAGAGAGGAGAAGACTCGTCCCACCTCCCCGTCCAGTGAGACGAGGGGTATGGGTCAGGACATAGAGAGAGGACAGGGCAGCAGGAGTAACAGTGTTATCAGGGGACAACCAGGTTTCAGTGAGAGCAAGGAATTCAAGCGAGAGGTGGGAGGCAAAGGCAGATATGAAATCAGCTTTGTTAGCAGAAGAGTGACAGTTCCAGAGTGCACCAGAGAGTGTGCGGGAGGGGGGGAGAGGCAGAGAAATGAGGTTAGAGGGGTTGGAGGAGCAGCAGCGGAGGGAGGGCAGAGGACGAGGACGAGAGGACAGAACAGGGATGTGAGAGACAGTCATAGCAGGGCAAGCAGGACAAAAGGCACAGTAGGAGCAGTAGGGTGGAGGGTACAGACCTGACTAGTAGATAGCTTCTTCTAGAGCCCCGTTAGGTTTGGATCTATTGGAATAGCGTCTCAGCGCAGGCCTCCCCTTGCTGGACTCCCACAGCTAGACTCCCGGCTCTTTTGTTGAGGCTCTTCTGTTGGCTGGCGCAGAAATAGGCTGCTTAATATATAAAGAACAACTGCGTGAAAACCAAACAGATAGCAAATCAACTTCTGTACAATTAAACCACTCACCTGGTACTAATCACACACCAACTCAGCTAATTCAAACACCACCTTACAAAGTTACCAAATGTAGTTAATTAAAAATTACTTGAAGCAGGAACTTGCCTATCTGCCTCAGTCCCTGGTTCCTGTAGACTGACCACTATTATATGCCCACCCTTAAATGGGTTCCACCTCACTTTGCAAGGGGACTGGCACAACTGCTAACTGCTCTATTGACAATACTTTTACACACTTCAAAGGGGATCACACCACTACAGGAGACTGTGTGGAGACCAATCCAAATGCAAACAACTCTCTTCAAGTTAATAAACCACCCTCCCTGATAATTACAAATTGCAAATCACCTTATTATTCAAATAACCACACTACCTGGTTTAAAATCACATACACACACTCCTCCCTAAATTGAAACACCAACTAATAATGATACTTAAATTGTTAATTAAAAATTAGTAGGAGCAGGACCAATTACCTATCTTGCCTCAGACACTGGTTACCTGTTGACTCCCACAGCTAGACTCCCGGCTCTTTTGTTGAGGCTCTTCTGTTGGCAGGCGCTTCTGGCTGGCGCAGAAATAGGCTGCTTAATATATAAAGAACAACTGCGTGGAAACCAATCAGATAGCAAATCAACTTCTATACAATTAAACCACTCACCTGGTACTAATCACACACCACATTACAAGTTACCAAATGTAGTTAATTAAAAATTACTTGAAGCAGGAACTTGCCTATCTGCCTCAGTCCCTGGTTCCTGTAGACTGACCACTATTATATGCCCACCCTTAAATAGAGTTATATTTAAGAGCAAGTAGTAACTGCAGTAGAGTATTTAATTATGGATGGACCAAACTTGCAGGTCGCCACTGTCACATTTTCCAGGAAATCACGGCTAATACTGAGAAAGAAAACAGATGAGAACCTAACAGAAAACTAGTGAAAAACACTGCACTGATTAACTGAACGGGTCAAATGTAGCCTACTGAATTACTGAATTGATGAATTGTTGAGGGGGGAGAGTGGCGCATCCAGCTGAGGCGCTTCATCTGAAATGCAGGGTGTGCCCTATAGCCTGGAGATCGCTGGTTCCAATCCAGACTATGCCATCGCCGACTGTGGAACAATGCCATCGCCGACAGGAACGCCGAGGGGGCGGCGTACAATTGGCAGAGTGCCACCCGGGTTGGGAGGGCTTAGGTCAGCTTGGTAATCATTGTCTCAACAAGCTCCAGCAACTCCTGTGGCGACCGGTCGCCTGCGAGTTGTGGGCGGAACTGCGTTTCCTCCAACACCGCTACAGCCAGGTGCGGTTGTCTTTGCTGTTGCAGTGTGACAAGAGGAGGGTGGCTGACGGCGTTTGTTTCAGAGGATGCGCATGATGAGTCTTCGTTCTCCCGAGTCGATACGGGAAGTTGCAGCAGCGCCATAAAAAACAATTGGATATTCCAAATTGGGAGATTTTTTTTAAAAATATTACAACAAAAAAAATAAATAGTTAAGCTTCAAAAAATCTATTTTTGACTGAGCGAGTTAAGTGTGTACGGTATCCTGACAACACAACACGTTGAAAACACAGAAAAGATGCTGAGAAAAAAAAAAAGTTTTCTATTTCCTGTTTAATTAAGAAAATACAATAAAAAAAGATTATTCTCTTACTTGTCTTCCTGCCATATCCCCTCTTTTTTGGTCAAATATTGAATATATTCGTATTCAATTTCAAACCACTGTTCTTTGTTCCCATGATGCATCTGTGATGGGCTGGGTTTTAAGCGATCGTGATAATTTCTGATATTTTATAGTGGCTGGACTTTATAATAATAAAAAAATGAAAAAGGGTAACGAGCGACAAATGCATTAATTTCTGTCGATTTGTTCTATTTTAATGGGTTATAATTTTACAAATTTAAAAGACATTCATTAAGAAAAGATAAAACTAATTTAATAACCTTTAAGAATTATGTTTTTATTGACAGAAATATATTTGATGTATGTGTGTTTGGCATGAAATCAAATAAAGTCCCATTGGATTTTGCTTGAAAAGAGGAAACACAAAAGGTGTTTTTTTAGGTTTTTATTTTTTAAATAAAGCATTTATTCAACATGTTTTTTTTTTTACAAAAATACATAAAAATACAACACAATACAACACGGAATGTTTTTTGACTGGACTGTATTGCATTAGCTGGCTCTCAGATCACCAGTACAGTACAGGGCTGTTAGATTAGACTGGACTGTATTGCATTAGCTGGCTCTCATATCTCCAGTATAGTACAGTGCTGTTAGATTAGACTGGAATGTATTGAATTAGCTGGCTCTCAGATCCCCAGTACAGTACAGTGCTGTTAGATTAGACTGGACTGTATTGAATTAGCTGGCTCTCAGATCACCAGTACAGTACCGTGCTGTTAGATTAGACTGGACTGTATTGAATTAGCTGGCTCTCATATCTCCAGTACAGTACCATGCTGTTAGATTAGATTGGACTGTATTGAATTAGCTGGCTCTCAGATCCCCAGTACAGTACAGTGCTGTTAGATTAGACTGGACTATATTGAATTAGCTGGCTCTCAGATCCCCAGTACAGTACAGTGCTGTTAGATTAGACTGGACTGTATTGAATTAGCTGGCTCTCAGATCACCAGTACAGTACCGTGCTATTAGATTAGACTGGACTGTATTGAATTAGCTGGCTCTCAGTTCCCCAGTACAGTACCGTGCTGTTAGATTAGACTGGACTGTATTGAATTAGCTGGCTCTCAGATCCCCAGTACAGAAGCGTGCTGTTAGATTAGACTGGACTGTATTGAATTAGCTGGCACTCAGATCACCAGTACAGTACTGTGCTGTTAGATTAGACTGGACTGTATTGCATTAGCTGGCTCTCATATCTCCAGTATAGTACAGTGCTGTTAGATTAGACTGGAATGTATTGAATTAGCTGGCTCTCAGATCCCCAGTACAGTACAGTGCTGTTAGATTAGACTGGGCTGTATTGAATTAGCTGGCTCTCATATCTCCAGTACAGTACAGGGCTGTTAGATTAGACTGGACTGTATTGAATTAGCTGGCTCTCATATCTCCAGTACAGTACCGTGCTGTTAGATTAGACTGGACTGTATTGAATTAGCTGGCTCTCAGATCCCCAGTACAGTACAGTGCTATTTTTAAAATCCATAAAATGTTGTAAATCTTAAATTCCTGAGAAATAACACTTATGAAAATGAATGAACAAAATAAACAAATAAAAATACATAAATGAAAAAAATCAATACACAACTTTATAAACAAATTCCTAAAATTACACAAATTCAGTCAATCCAACACCTTTAAAAAAAAAAAGTACAAAGTAACACGGAACAGTCCATTATAGTTAGTATAGGGGGTGATTGGTCTAAGGCTATTGTGCATATTATTATTATTATTATTATTATTATTATTATTATTATTATTATTATTATTATTATTATTATTATTATAGTATTATTACTAGTCCAAACTCCCTCACCCCTCTCTTTGACTGCACCTAAATGGACCAGTCCCTTAAAAAAAAGAAAAAAGTCATTTTCCACTGAAATTAAATAAAATACACGCAATTTCAAACTAAAAAGAAAACAGTTTCAAATTGTAACACCAGAAACACATTTTGTGTATATATATATATATATATATATATATATATATATATATATATATATATATATATATATAAATATATAATCTTTAAACATCTTAAAACAGTTGCAGAATATTTTGTAGGGATTTTCATAGCAATTAAGAAAGTCAAAGAGAGAGAGAGAGACATAACTGGGAAAAAAATGGCAAAATACTTTAAAAGAAGTGTAATTTGTAATTCATTATGAACAGAGCTGCACAGAGCAGGTCTATAGGAAACTCAACACTGCAGAGCTGCACAGAGCAGGTCTGTAGGAAACTCAAGACGGCAGAGCTGCACAGAGCAGGTTAAAAGGAAAGAGAGATCAACACTGCAGAGCTGTACAGAGCGAGTCTATAGGAAAGACAAAATTTCTTTTTTTTTATATAACTTTTTAGATTAGTTCCTTTTAAAACAGTGCTTTCCCTGGGTCTCTCTCAAACACTTTCAATGAGACTCCCTATCGCACAGGAGTTTCAGTAAGACTCCCTATTACAGAGCAGTTTCAATAGAACTCCCTATTGCACAACTGTTTTAATGAGACTCCCTATCACACAGCAGTTTTAATGAGACTCCCTATCGCACAGGAGTTTCAGTAAGACTCCCTATCACACAGCAGTTTCAATGAGACTCCCTATTGCACAGCAGTTTCAATAAGACTCCCTATCACACAGCAGTTTCATTAAGACTCATTATCGTACAGCAGTTTCAATAAGACTCCCTATCGCACAGCAGTTTCAATAAGACTCACTATCGCACAGCAGTTTCAATGAGACTCCCTATTGCACAGCAGTTTCAGTAAGACTCCCTATCACACAGCAGTTTCAATGAGACTCCCTATCACACAGCAGTTTCAATAAGACTCATTATCGCACAGCAGTTTTAATAAGACTCATTATCGCAAAGTAGTTTCAATAAGACTCATTATCGCACAGCAGTTTCAGAGCAGAGCTGGTCTATAGGAAACAACACTGCAGAGCAGTGATTGAATCGTAATATATTTTCAATATAGACTTTAAGGGGAAATTCACAAATGCTCTTCACATGGTTTCAGGAAAAAGAAAGTGAAGGGTGAGAGAGAGGGAGAGGGTGAGAGTGAGGGAGAGAGAGAGGAGAAAGAGGGACGCGTCTGGACAAACGCCTCTGGATTTCCCGTTTGCTTCTTTCAAACAATCCAACTTGTAACAACGAATAGTGGAGTCTTCGTTTTCATATTTCTCCCAGTAGTCTTGCTCTTTAACTTTCGTCAATGTGGACTCAGCTTCGTAACTTTTGGTTTGACTTTTATCTGGACTGATGTAACTGTTGTCTTGCTGTTGTCCTTTCTTTCCATCCAAGCCTTTAGATTTGTCCGAATTCCCCCCGCTTGCCTTGCCCGATTTGGGGAACCACCATCTCGTTCTGGTGCTGAAGGTGTAAGTGACGCGGGCTCTCGGATAGTAAGGCATCATGGGGCAGGGAGCGAAATCGATTTCTCTCAAGAACCTCAAATCTAGACCTTTCCTCTCCTCGGGACCGGCGCAGAGGAGCTCTGGAGATCCGGACCTGACGGAACCATTCCCAGAGAGGGCGGGCCTGGCAGGAGCAGCTCCAGGGGTTTCCGTTGAGTCTGAGGAACTGCAGGGACGAGAGATCGGAGAGGGCCGAAGCAGGGAGGTCTGTTAGGGCGTTGTTGAAGAGGAACAGGGTGGTGAGGTGACCCAGGTCCCTGAAGGCTTTGCGGTTGACCTGTCGCACTCGGTTCTCGTGGAGGAGGAGCCTGTCCAGGTTGACCAGCCCTCTGAAGACATTTTCAGACAGGACTCGGATTCGGTTGCCGTGGAGGAAGAGGTGAGTGAGATTCACCAGGTCTGAGAAGAGATTGTCCTGAGAGGGGGAGAGAGAGGGAGGGGGAAGGGGAGGGACAGAGATTGATATTTGGCACATGAAAATTCAGTACTACCAAAAAGTTGTATGTTAAATTATGAAAATAAAATTATTTGTGTTATAGCTCTTCTGTATGTATCTGCCTCCTGTCACCCCTCCCCCCCAGGAGCAGGGTTGAGACAGACTGTATTAGATAGGATAGAGGGGGCTATCCAGGAGCAGGATTGAGACACACTGTATTAGATAGTTTAGAGGGGGCTCTCCAGGAGCAGGGTTGAGACACATTGTATTAGATAGGATAGAGGGGGCTCTCCAGGAGCAGGATTGAGACACATTGTATTAGATAGGATAGAGGGGGCTCTCCAGGAGCAGGATTGAGACACACTGTATTAGATAGGATAGAGGGGGCTCTCCAGCAGCAGGGTTGAGACACACTCTATTAGATAGGATAGAGGGGGCTCTCCAGGAGCAGGATTGAGACACACTGTATTAGATAGGATAGAGGGGGCTCTCCAAGAGCAGGATTGAGACACACTGTATTAGATAGGATAGAGGGGGCTCTCCAGGAGCAGGATTGAGACACATTGTATTAGATAGGATAGAGGGGGCTCTCCGGGAGCAGGATTGAGACACACTGTATTAGATAGGATTGGGGGGGGGGCTCCAGGAGCAGGGTTGGAGACGCACTGTATTAGATAGGATGGGGGGCTCTCCAGGAGCAGGGTTGGAGACGCACTGTATTAGATAGGATGGGGGGGATGGGGGGGCTCCAGGAGCAGGGTTGGTGGCGCACTGTATTAGATAGGAGGTCTCTCTCTCTCTCTCTCTCTCTCTCTCTCTCTCTCTCTCTCTCTTTCTCTCTCTCACCTGGATGTGTTGCAGCAGGTTGTCCTGCAGGTAAAGGAACTGCAGGCTGTAGAGTTTTTTGAAGATGTTTCCGGGCAGGGTCCCCAGCTGGCAGCGGTATATGTGCAGGCTCTGCAGCTTGTCCAGCCCCCGGAAGGAGTCAGGATGGAGGGTGCGCAGGGAGGGGTTATCCCCCAGGTCCAGCTCCTCCAGATCTCGCATGTCGCTGAAGGAATCTGGTTTGATGGAGCAGATGTTGTTGGAGTAGAGCCACAGGACCTGATGAGAGGGAGAGAGAGAGGTGGGGGAGAGAGAGGAAGATCATTTTCAAGCTCAATTTCGAGTTACAGTCAAACCTGTATTAAGAGACCTGCACTCAAGGTACAGTCAAATAGTGTCTCTTAAAAGAGGGACCCCCCATACATTTTCTATTTGTCTCCGACATCCTACCTTCCTCTAATTATATATGTATGTTTAAAAAACTCTGTAAAAGACTACATATATGAACAAAATAAGTAGTGGAATTGAATTACATTTAGATTATTGTGTGGGCTTGCACGTTGTTGTTTCGGAGGACAAAAGCTTGAGTGCGTTTGTCTATCTCCAGCCTCTCCCAGCCGAGAAGGAGTCACTGCGGGGGAGATCGCAGCAGCAGCAGTGGTGAGGCAGACATAGTCTTAAAAACAATTTATAAATTGGGGGAGAAAAGGGGGTTACAAATAATTGTGAAGTGTGAACAGGGCAAGATGGTACCTGTGTCTGGAAGCCGAAGGACTGCGCCCGCAGCTCTGTGATGCGGTTGTTTTGGAGGAACACTCTCTGGCTGTCGTAGGGAATGCCGGCCGGCACCGCCGAGAAGTTCTGAGACTGGCAGCTGACCGTCATCGGGGAGAGGTAACAGACACACAGCCTGGGGCAGGAATAGGCAGGGCTAGGGGAGCAGACTGCCAGCCAGAGCAACAGCCAGACAGACACCGAGCCTGCATGGGGAGAGAGAGGAGAGTGTGAGAGAGGAGAAGGGAGGGGAGAGAGATAGACTGATAGATAAACAGAATGACAGACAAGACAGAAAGGCAGATAAACAAATAGACAGACAGATTTGAAGTCATGTCTCAATGAACATTTATTCAGTTGTCTGTCATAGATCTCTCTAAGAGTGACCCCTGACCACCAGTGACCCAATGATATAATGTTCTCAGCACATAACAGAACTGACTGGGCAAACAGTCACTCAGAGAGAGGCTCGGAAACTTTGGTGACATTTATAGAAGAACCTGAATACTCGGAAAAACAGGAACGCCTTCTATAATTCAGGAAAGACAATGAATAGAGGAGAACACTGTCAATGTGTGTGTGTGTGTGTATGTGTGTCTGTGTCTCGGTGTGTTTCTATCTCAATGTGTGTGTGTGTGTGCTCCAGTGTGTGTCTCTCTCAATGTGTGTGTGTCAGTGTGTTTCTCACTCAATGTGTGTGTGTCTCAGTGTGTGTCTCTCTCAATGTGTGTGTCTCAGTGTGTGTCTCTCTCAATGTGTGTGTGTGTGTGTCTCTGTGTGTGTCTCTCTCAATGTGTGTGTGTGTCTCAATGTGTGTCTCAGTGTGTTTCTCTCTCAATGTGTGTGTGTGTGTCTCAGTGTGTTTCTCTCTCAATGTGTGTGTCTCAGTGTGTGTCTCTCTCAATGTGTGTGTGTGTCTCAATGTGTGTCTCAGTGTGTTTCTCTCTCAATGTGTGTGTGTCTCAGTGTGTTTCTCTCTCAATATGTGTGTGTCTCAGTGTGTTTCTCTCTCAATGTGTGTGTGTGTCTCAGTGTGTTTCTCTCTCAATATGTGTGTGTCTCAGTGTGTTTCTCTCTCAATGTGTGTGTGTGTCTCAGTGTGTTTCTCAATATGTGTGTGTCTCAGTGTGTTTCTCTCTCAATGTGTGTGTGTGTGTGTGTCTCTCTCAATGTGTGTGTGTCTCAGTGTGTTTCTCTCTCAATGTGTGTGTGTGTGTGTCTCAGTGTGTGTCTCTCTCAATATGTGTGTGTCTCAGTGTGTGTCTCTCTCAATGTGTGTGTGTGTGTGTGTGTGTGTGTCTCAATGTGTGTCTCAGTGTGTTTCTCTCTCAATGTGTGTGTGTGTCTGTGGCAAAGTGGCTGGTAAGGGGAACAGGTGTAGCGGTGATGCGATGCAGGAGTGACAGGCAGACAACGGTAATTTTGTGAATAAGTGTTTATTGTGCTGTTTCCAGGTCTGGCGACCGTCAAATAATAAATCCCCGGCAGTACACAACAATGTGTAAAGCACGGGGAGCGTGAATAATCCCACACAGTCCTGAACAGAAAAACAAAGGCACGGTCATCAGTCCTGGGTGAATTCAAACATGCAGGTGCTCTGTGCAGTGGTGCTCCGGATAGTGCTTTTGTGGAGACAGCTCCGGAGGTGTGCTTTAACTGTCTAGTAGTGCGAAAAAAGACAGACAATTACAGACAGACAGAAATAACACACAACACGTAACACTTAATTCTTTTTATATTTCTGAGAGCTCATCTCTCAGTCCTTCTCTCCTCACGTTTAACCCAAACGAAGGAAAAGAACAGCGTTACCCTGGCCCCTATATGTAATCCCGCATGATATCTAGGTAAACGGTTGCAGCTGCCTTATTACTTGCAGCTGCCCCTCATTTACCTGTCAAATCAATACGGTCTTACAACAGAGTCTCGCTTCCTTCCAGGCTGACCCACTTCCCGGTCCCGGAAATGAACTGTCAGGCCAGCCCTTCCAGATACTTCTCCTCCCGTTCTTTAGCGCCCTCACAGATCGGGAGGTAGATTTATCACCAGAACTCATTGTATTTCTGTCACATATCCCACCGCTCAGAGTGGAGCCGAAGGAACACTCGGCTGAATCTACCTTTCCCATTGCTCCCCCCTCCCGGGAAAAATAATCCGCATTTTGGTGGTCTTTCCCCGCACGGTGTACCATATGGTACATGAAGGGCTGCAATGCCAGATACCACCGAGTTATCCGGGCATTGCTGTCCTTCATTGTGCTTAACCACTTGAGTGGGGTGTGGTCTGTGACAAGATCAAATGAGTGTCCCAGCAGGTAGTATCGTAAAGAGTGAGTAGCCCATTTAATGGCCAAACACTCTTTTTCGACTACGGAATAGTTACGTTCCCGAGGTAACATTTTTTTGCTCAGGTACAATATCGGGTGTTCTACTCCAGCTACTTTTTGGGACAAGACTGCACCCAAACCTACATCCGAGGCGTCGGTGTGGAGGATGAATCTCTTGGTGAAATCTGGGGTAATAAGAGTGGGGGGCCTGGCAAAGTTTACGCTTAATCGTATCAAACGCCCCCTGACACTCAGCTGACCATTTAATTAAATTTGGAGCACTCTTTTTGGTGAGGTCGACTAACGGGTTAACCACTGTGGCGTACTCGGGGATGAAGCGGCGGTAATAACCGGCTAAGCCCAGTAGTGACCTCACCTGAGTCTTGATTTTGGGGATCGCTGCATCAACCAAAGCCTGGATTTTGGTGACCACAGGTTTCACCCTTCTATTTCCCATTACAAATCCCAAATATTGAGTCTCTATTTTGGCAAACACACATTTTCTCAAGTTAGCTGTCAGCCGGGCTGCCCTTAGAGACTGAAGAACGGCTGCAAGCCTAGCCAAATGCTCTCGCCAGGTGGAGCTGTAAATCACCACATCATCAATATACGCTGCTGCATATTCATGATGTGGGCGTAAAACCTGGTCCATCAGTCTCTGAAAGGCAGCGGGCGCACCATGTAGCCCAAATGGCATGGTTTTAAAGTGGAACAGCCCTTCTGGTGTTGAAAATGCAGTTTTCTCTCTGGAGCTGCGGGTTAAAGGGATTTGCCAGTATCCCTTCTTCAGGTCCAGAGTGGAAATAAACCTCGCTTTTCCCAGTCTGTCTAAAAGCTCGTCGACCCGAGGCATGGGATACGCATCGAACTTAGCAATAGCGTTCACCTTTCTGAAATCCACGCAGAAGCGGTTGGTGCCGTCTTTCTTAGCCACTATGACAATGGGGCTGCACCACTCGCTCCTGGAAGGTTCAATTACCCCAAGCTCGAGCATATCCCATACCTCTTTGCGCACGCCACTTTGTCGACTTTCCGGGATCCGGTACGGTCTCTCTCGCACTGTGACACCTGGTGGAGAGATAATGTCATATTCAACTAAGTTTGTTCTGCCGGGCACGTCAGAAAAAACATCGCTGAACTCTTCAATAAGCTTACGCAGCTCTCTTTGCTGATCCGGAACCAACTGTTCCCCCATCGAAATCGCTCTTGTGCTCGGGGTCTCTGGAGAGGGGCCTAAATCATCCTCCATATTGCCTGGGGCTATAAATAAGACCTCCCTTGCCTGCCAGGGCTTTAACAAATTAACATGGTAAATTTCACGTTCATTCCGGCGATCGGGCTGTCTAATTTCATAATTTACTTTCCCTATAGCCCGAATCACCTCATACGGCCCCTGCCATTTAGCACACAGTTTTGATTCTGATGAGGGAAGTAGCAACATTACCTTGTCCCCTGGTCGAAAGGTTCGAATTCGTGCATTTTTGTTGTAATGCTGCTGCTGTCGGTGCTGAGCCGATCTGAGGTTGTCTCGGGCCAAACGACCGACCAAATCCAGGCGATCTCTTAGTAGGAGCACATACTTCACTACATTTTTAGACGAGCCTTTGTGCTCCTCCCACCCCTCTCTCAGCAGGTCGAGAATGCCGTGAGGCTGCCGGCCGTACAGGAGCTCAAAGGGGGAGAACCCCGTGGAACTCTGCGGCACTTCTCTCACCGCAAAAAGGAGGTAGGGAAGAAGCGATGCCCAATGTTTCTGCTCTTGTGTTACAAATCGCCTCAGCATCGACTTTAAGGTCTGATTAAAACGTTCAACCAGACCGTCCGATTGTGGATGACGTATTTTCAATATTTTGTACACCTGCTGTAACGTATTTGACAGAAAATTGGTTCCGTGATCGGTCAAAATCTCCTTGGGGATCACTACTCTAGCCATAATCTGCGCTAACTTGGTGGCTATTGCAGCGGCACTAGTGGACCTCAATGGAACTGCCTCCGGGTATCGCGTTGCATAATCCACCACCACTAATATATGCGTATACCCGGAGTCAGAAGGTAGCAAAGGGCCCACTATGTCCATTGCAATGCGTTCAAAAGGAGTGGAAATAATCGGCAGTGGGACCAAAGGGGCAGGGGCAGCACCTCTACCCCAGCTGGGGGCCAACCTTGGTCTCCATGGGGGGGAGGCAAGGGGGCCCAATGGGGTCGGTGTTCTAGGAGGTCTGGGTCCCTGGAACGCGGGGGGGGTGGTGGTGGTGGTGTTGGAGGAGAGGGAGGGAGAGGTCGGCTGCTCCGAAGGGCAGGGGCCGACAGGATCCCGATCCGGGCAGAAGTCAGGGAGTCCTCGAAGTCTTCAGCCAATTTGACCGCCTCCTCCAGGGTGTCGGGATTGTGGCGCCGTATCCACGCCTGGGTTTCGGCGCCGACCACATGGCAAAATTGCTCTACCACAATGGCTTCCCCCATCTGCTGGGCGGTCTTCTTCCCGGGGGTCAGCCAATGCACCATGTGGTCGCACAACCGCTCTGCAACCACCCTGGGGCGTGTCTCCGGGGCTCTCCGGTACTCCCTAAACCAAGCCCGGTGGGTCTCTGTGGTGATGTTCAGCCGGCGGAGGATAGCCTGCTTGACCAGGTCATACTCGGTGGCGTGATGGTCGCTCATGGCTTGGTAGGCTGCCTGAGCCTACCCAATCAGGCAGGGTCCCAACTGGCTGGCCCAGAACTCCCGCAGCCAAGCCGCCGCGGTAGCCAGCCGCTCGAACGCCACCTTCGGGGGCGACATCAGCGGTGTTGTGGTAGGGGTCGTTGCTGCGGCAATGGCCAGCCCTACCCGTTCAATGAGCGCCGTGTAGCGCTCCTCCCTCCTCCTCTCCTCTGCACCGCGTCTGCTCTCCAGCGCCTGCAGCAGCTCCGCCAGTGCGTTGCGATCCATGATCCCGGATCTGACACCAAGTGTGGCAAAGTGGCTGGTAAGGGGAACAGGTGTAGCGGTGATGCGATGCAGGAGTGACAGGCAGACAACGGTAATTTTGTGAATAAGTGTTTATTGTGCTGTTTCCAGGTCTGGCGACCGTCAAATAATAAATCCCCGGCAGTACACAACAATGTGTAAAGCACGGGGAGCGTGAATAATCCCACACAGTCCTGAACAGAAAAACAAAGGCACGGTCATCAGTCCTGGGTGAATTCAAACGTGCAGGTGCTCTGTGCAGTGGTGCTCCGGATAGTGCTTTTGTGGCGACAGCTCCGGAGGTGTGCTTTAACTGTCTAATAGTGCGACAAAAAGACAGACAATTATAGACAGACAGAAATAACACACAACACGTAACACTTATTCCCTTTTTATATTTCTGAGAGCTCCTCTCTCAGTCCTTCTCTCCTCATGTTTAACCCAAACGAAGGAAAAGAACAGCGTTACCCTGGCCCCTATATGATATCTAGGTAAACGGTTGCAGCTGCCTTATTACTTGCAGCTGCCCCTCGTTTACCTGTCAAATCAATACGGTCTTACAACAGAGTCTTGCTTCCTTCCAGGCTGACCCACTTCCCGGTCCCGGAAACAAACTGTCAGGCCAGCCCTTCCAGATACTTCTCCTCCCGTTCTTTAATGCCCTCACAGGTCGGGAGGAAGATTTATCACCAGAACTCATTGTATTTCTGTCACAGTGTCTCAGTGTGTTTCTCTCTCAATATGTGTGTGTGTGTGTGTGTGTGTCCCAATGTGTGTCTCAGTGTGTTTCTCTCTCAATGTGTGTGTGTGTGTGTGTCAATGTGTGTCTCAGTGTGTTTCACTCTCAATGTGTGTGTGTGTCTCGGTGTGTTTCTCTCTCAATATGTGTGTGTCTCAGTGTGTTTCTCTTGCAATGTGTGTGTGTTCCAGTGAGTGTATGTCTCTCAATGTGTGTGTGTCTCAGTGTGTGTCACTCTCAATGTGTGTGTGTGTGTGTGTGCTCCATTGTGCATATGTGTGTTTCTCTCTCAATGTGTGTGTGTGAAAGCCTGAACACATTTCACTCCAGATTAGCACTCTCACACAGCAGCACATCAGCAGCACGGTGGAAATGACTTCATCAGGAACAAGAATCCGCTTTATTTATGGTGGATCTGTTGATCTACAAATCTGATTATAATATTTTATTATCTTTAACAATAATAGGGGACTCCCGAGTGGTGCATCCTGTAAAGGCACACCCTGGAGTGCAGAATGCACTGTTTTGAATCCGGGCCTATGCCATCGCCAGCTGTGGCCATGAGCTCCTAGTAGGTACCTAGGGGATTCCTAGAGGATTTCCAAGGGGCTCCCAGGGACAGTGCACAATTAGCAGAGTGCCACCCAGGCACTCTGCTAATTCAGCAGGGGGGCTCAAGTCAGCTGGGTAATCACGGTCTCACCGCACACCAGTGACTCCTGTGGGTGGCCAGACGCCCGCCTGCCTGCCTGCCTGCCTGCCTGTGAGCCGGCTGTGTTACACTGGGCTTGCAGTGTGAAAGAAAGAAACAAAAAAACAAAGAAAGAAGAAAGTGGACAGCTTGACTTGACAGCTTGAGTGCGCTTGTCTGTCTCCAGCCTCTCCCAGCCGAGGAGGCTTCACTGCGGGGGTGGGGGGGGAGGTGGGGAGGTGGGGTGGGGGGTTGTAGAATCAGTGAGACAGGGGCTGTCTTAAAAACAATTGGGCATTCCAAATTGGGGAGAAATCACGGGGTAAAAATAATTGACGATTTTTAAGTTTTTAAGACAGCCCCTGTCAGTGAGACAGGGGCTGTCTTAAAAACAATTGGGCATTCCAAATTGGGGAGAAATCACGGGGTAAAAATAATTGACGATTCCAAAAAAAAAAGAAACTAAACTTTGATATGCTTTGATGTTAACATTTGAGGGGGTGACTGCTTGAAAAGGCATCTGTGACGGGGGACTGCCCCGTCTTTATGAACGTGGGTGGGACTGGCAGGGAGGGGGTTAAATTCCTCCGTGCCAGGAAAACATGTGAGAATGTGGCTGGAGCCCTAATTGAATAATCAGCAATTATTGATTAATTGGGCTCCAGCCACAGGGGATAAAAGCCAGGGGAGAGGCCCTGGCTAGGGGGAGTGTTCTAGAAGAAGAAACAAGACTGGTTTGTGTGTGCTGGTTTTCTGTTTGTTTGTTTTTGAATCCAGTGAAGGCAACGCCCAGCCTGGAAACCTTTATTTTTGTAAGTTTTGCTTTTTTTGGTTTGTGTTTATTTTATGTTTAAAACCTTTTTGTTTGGCCCTTGTGCTGGTTTATTTTGTATTTTTGTTTATTAAAAACTTTATTTTTGAACGTTTAAACTGTTTCTGAGTCTCAACCTCGGTCATTTCCTGTCACAGCATCCCTCAGACAAACGGTTATAAACTTCTATCTGTCTTTCAGTCTCCAGAATTCCAGTGATTAATTTGTTGATTCATTCATTGGTTCATCCCTTTACACTTCCAAACGAGTCACTCGTTCTCGCTTTCCCTCTTGCTGTTCTTTCTCTCACTTCCTTTTCCTCCCTCCCTCTCCCACCCACTCTCTCATTAGTTTGTTTAATTTATTTATTTACACATTCATTCACAATTTGAGTGATTCACTATTGCCCTGCAAGCTGTTTGAAAACCAGAATGATTGGTTTACATCATAGACACGCAGAGACACAGGTGCACATTCTAAAACACGCACACAGTGACACATGCACAGAGAAATACGCACACTGACACACAGAGAGACATGAACACGCGTACACACAGGGAAACACACACACACACTCACTGAGACACGAACACACACACACACACACACACACACAGAGGGTATACAACTTAATAATTAGCTTGTCAGCTCGTAACCTGCTGATGAAGCCCTATGGCATAAACTTCAGTTAAAAAAGACTATGCCAGTTTCAATAAGACTCCCTATTGCACAGCAGTTTTAATGAGACTCCCTATTTCACAGCAGTTTCAATGAGACTCCCTATTGCACAGCAGTTTCAATGAGACTCCACATTGCACAGCAGTTTCAATGAGACTCCTATGGCACAGCAGATTATATGAGACTCCTATGGCACAGCAGTTTCAATGAGACTCCCTCCTATGGCAAAACTTCAGTAAAAAAAGACTCTGCCAGTTTCAATGAGACTCCTATGGCACAGCATACATTCTACTGTTTAGCAGACTCTGATATTTTATTTCTTAGCAGACACCCGTATCCAGGGTGACTTACAATTGTGATATTATTATTTACATACAATTACCCATTTATACAGTTGGGTTTTTTAATGGAGCAATCTACGTAAAGTACCTGCTTGCTCAAGGGTACAGCAGCAGTGTGTGTGTCCCCACCTGGGACTGAACCCACACAAGAGCCTCCGGTCAAGAGAACAGAGCCCCCCTGACCACTACTCCACACTGCTGCTCCAGATATTGATTGAGACATCTGAAATCTCTTTATAATACACAGCAGCAGATACTGATATTGATTGAGCATGTCTGAAATCTCTTTATAATACACAGCAGCAGATACTGATATGGATTGAGCATGTCTGAAATCACTTTATAATACACAGCAGCAGACCCTGATATTGATTGAACATGTCTGAAATATCTTTATAATACACAGCAGCAGACCCTGATATTGATTGAGCATGTCTGAAATATCTTTATATTACACAGCAGCAGATACTGATATTGTTTGAGCATGTCTGAAATCTCTTTATAATACACAGCAGCAGACCCTGATATTGATTGAGCATGTCTGAAATCACTTTATAATACACAGCAGCAGACCCTGATATTGATTGAGCATGTCTGAAATATCTTTATAATACACAGCAGCAGACCCTGATATTGATTGAGCATGTCTGAAATCTCTTTATAATACACAGCAGCAGACCCTGATATTGATTGAGCATGTCTGAAATCTCTTTATAATACACAGCAGCAGACCCTGATATTCATTGAGCATGTCTGAAATTTCTTTATAATACACAGCAGCAGACCCTGATATGGATTGAGCATGTCTGACATTTCTATCAAACGGAAAAACGACTAAAAATAAGGAATACTAAAAGACCATGTTCGCAAACTCAAAACAAGCGATACAAAGAAATACATACATAGACCAAACCCGTATATTTAATAATATAATATAGATTTTGTTGAATATATATGTGAATGATCAAATATATAACATTTCAAAGTACATAAATGAATATTTGAAAAGAGATAAAAAAAAATAAACAAACAAAGTCTATCTGCTCATTTATGTTATAAGTTGCTCCTCACTGCGTGTTAAACTTAACAAAGACTTAAAATAATGACAATAAATAAATAAATAAAACACGTCATTGTCAATGTAAATCCATACTGCTATAAGATTCAGTATTTATTTTTTACTTAACTTTGACATTTCGAGTACGGGAACCGCTTCGTAAATTCGACCGAGTCCCCATTTCTACTCTGTGCCGGGTGTATTCGTGTGCGGCGCTGCTGCTGCTATCTCTCCGCTGGAGTCTGGTGCTCTCTTTCGGCTCGACTGCGCCTATTATAGAGGGCAACTGCCTACGAAGCACTTGGGGGCTGCGACGGGAAACCCACACGGGCCAAGCCGGGGCATTGTGCGCTAAAGGCGGGGGACAAAACCCGGCACTGTGCCCGCTGACGGAGCTCAGAAGCGAGGGAGGGAGTGGGGAGGAGACTCCGAGGAGGTCTATAAAAAGTTCAATTTCTCTGCTAAATATCAAAAGAAAAGAGGAAGGGATGAATGAAGAAAGGATGAAAAGAAGACGTCTGCATCAATTTTTAATGCTATTCCAAATTAATACGGATCTTATTTTTTTTTTTACTTTGAAGGTTATGCGCTCTAAGACACGGCTCACACCGCCGTTCACTCGCAGACTGACAGGCGCTCCGATACGGCAGGAAAGTTATAGGGGAGCCGCTGCAGGATTGAGGCTCTCTTTAGGACCATGGGTTAACAACTCCTGCACTAGATGGATGGACAGACAGACAGCTAGCAAGTACTTTACCTCCTAGATTGTTCCAGTAAAAACCCAACTGTATTAAAGGGTGGCAGAATTTGTATACATTTGTGATTCTTGAAATGTGTATTATTATTATTATTTTATGTAGGCTGTGTGTGACAACTGTAAAATAAATAATAGGCTACTAATGTAAAAATAATGTGATATCGTCATCTCAACACTTAATGTGTCATGAGTATATCTTGTTATTTTCCTTGTATAACACTGTACAACTGCTGCCTCTGTGTGTATGTGTGTGTGTGTGTGTGTGTGTGTGTGTGTGTGTGTGTGTGTGTGTGTGTGTGTGTGTGTGTGTGTGTGTGTGTTTTGTACTGGTAATAGACAGGACTGTTACTAGCCTTTTGGGGGCCCTAAGCAGGATTTGGTTTGAACCCCCCCCCCCCCCCCCAATTAGCCCACTCCACTTGGCACGACATCAAAGCAACATAGGCTTAAGACTACTGTCTTTCTTGAAACGTTTGTAAGAGCACACATATGTACGAGCAAACATACAATGTACAAATAAACATTTAGATTTTTACTGAGGCAAAAAAAAAAAGTTGAACAAACCTCTTGCAGATCCTGTTCATGTTACAAAGGTAAAAGTTATCATCTTACAAAGCCTGAATACTGTTCATGTAAACTGCAAAGCAATATTAAGTCTCTTGGATGGTGATGTTAATGTTAAAATTTGATGACCCATATTATTTCAAAGATTAAAACGAATTGTCTCCCAGCAAAACCACAGCAACCTACAATGACCATATTCACACTGTCAGAAATATGTGATTTTAAAAGGACAAGAATATAACATCACTATTAATAAGTAGATGGGTTCATACCTTTATTGACTTGCATTTGGTTCACTGCTACTTAAGTTGCCTTACACTGCTGGGACTGGTAAGACTGGTGCTGATACTGCTGGGACTGGTGCTGACACTGGGACTGGTGCTGACACTGGGACTGGTGCTGACACTGTGACTCGTGCTTTGAACGAGTTTAGCACACAGTTTCTCTCTCAATTCTAATATTCTTTTGTCTGTATAAATCGATGATAGGAAGTAGTACAGTACTTCAGGCGGGGGAAACCGGTCGCAGAGGTCCCGGTGCTGCCTGGCGCACAGGCCGGGTTGCTATACATGCAAATACACAGCCACTATGCTGTAATAAAACGCTATGCTATGGCAGGTAGGGGGATACTTGGACGAGCTGACTGTCCAGTTAAAGTGACAAGAAAAAAACAAACAAACATACAGCTAGCTATCCCGGTTTAAATACACATTTAATGTCACCATAAAAACAGGTAATTGTATTTTTGCTCTGCTGGCATCAAAACATTCTACATGAAAAAAGGCTTTATCAAAACGTATTGCAGCTAAACATCACATTGCGCAGGGGAAAAACAACAATATAAATGACAAATTCACTTAACATTGATTCTTACCAAGAGTTGGCTTCTTACAATACCTTTCTCATGTTGTTTTTCTTCCTCTGTTTTTTTTTCTTTTTACGCTTCTTCGCGCCAGATTGGTACATTCTTGATCTTTTTTCAGTCATAATTTGTTCGCAATCCTCAAAGAAGCCACCGGAGGCAGATATCACCGTGTAACAATTTTTTTTTTTTTTTGGTTCCTGGGTAGTAAGTGTTATTTCCTAATTGCTTATGCCTCAAAAGTATAGAAAATGGCTATTATTCCCCACAAACTTTGCTTTTGTGACCAGGACAGTGATATTTTGAAATGTACCTATTTTCCAGAACATTCCAGATAGATTCAGTGCTGAGTAAACTTGGAGTAACTTCTAGAACTTTCTAGAACTTTCCAGTAATATAAATAGTAGTAGCTCTCTGCTTTCCTGTCCAACCACTCTCTGCTTGACCCTCTCCAATCTGGCTTCCGCTCTGCTCACTCTACTGAAACCGCCCTCCTGTCTGTCACCAACTCACTTAAATGTGCCCGAGCTGCCTCTCTCTCCTCTGTCCTAATTCTCCTCGACCTCTCTGCTGCTTTTGACACTGTTGATCACTCTATTCTACTATCATCTCTTGCTGACCTGGGGATCTCTGGTACTGCTCTGGCCTGGTTCTCCTCCTACCTCTCCAACCGCACTTACCAGGTAACCTGACGTGGAGCAACCTCCACACCTCACCCTCTCTTAACTGGAGTCCCCCAAGGGTCAGTCTTGGGTCCTCTCCTGTTCTCTCTCTACACCCGCTCCCTGGGCCCCCTCATCGCATCCTATGGTTTCTCATACCATTTATATGCTGATGATGCTCAGATTTTCCTCTCCTTCCCCACCTCTGACTCCACCATCTCCTCCCGTATCTCTACCTGTCTGTCTGCTATTTCCTGCTGGATGCACTCGCATCACCTCAAACTCAACCTCTCTAAATCTGACCTCCTTTTCTTTCCCTCCTCCTCCCCCTCCTCTGATCTCTCCATCTCTGTTCCTCTGGAATCTACCACACTCTCTCCCTCTTCCTCAGCTAAGAACCTTGGAGTCACCCTGGACCCCTGCCTCTCTTATTCCCAGCACATCTCCACTCTGGCACGTACTTGCCGATTCTTCCTGAGCAACATCCGAAGAATCCGACCCTTCCTCACCAACTATGCTACCCAGCTCCTGGTCCAGGCCCTGGTACTCTCCCGCCTAGACTACTGCAACTCCCTCCTGGCTGGCCTCCCTGCGTCCGCCACCCGTCCGCTCCAGCTCATCCAGAACTCTGCTGCCCGCCTAGTGTTCTCTCTGCCTCGCTTCGCCCACGCTACTCCACTACTCCGCTCGCTCCACTGGCTCCCGATCACCGCTCGCATCCAGTTCAAGACTCTTGTACTAGCTTACAGATGCCTTGACCAGTCTGCACCCAGCTACCTCCAGACCCTCATCTCTCCCTACACCCCCACTCGACCTCTCCGCTCCGCCTGCACTAGAAGACTAGCTCTACCACCGCTACGCTCCCCTGCCGCCAAAGCCCGCTCCTTCTCCACCCTTGCTCCGCAGTGGTGGAATGACCTTCCTACAGATGTCAGGACTGCCCAGTCCCTGACCACATTCCGGCGCCTCCTTAAGACTCACCTCTTCAAAGAGCACCTGTAGAACTCCTCTGTTTGTATCCTGGGACACTATCACCCTTCATGTAAATGTGCTTTATTTTGCTCTTATCTGCCCCTATTTTACTGCATTTAATCCTGTACTTCAGAATACTGTAATCTGCCAAGTTTTTAACCTGTAGTACTTTGTATTTAATCACATCCTGATCTAACTATCACTATTTAATCATATCCTGATGTAACTATCACTATTACCTGCTGTATTATTGAATTGTGGTTTGTCAAACTTGTACTTTACTTGAACAAAAGTTATTGTATTTCTTGCTCTTATTGTATTACTTGTATTGTAACGCTTGAAATGTTTTTGCTTACGATTGTAAGTCGCCCTGGATAAGGGCGTCTGCTAAGAAATAAATAATAATAATAATAATAAATACAGGGGCCTTAAGCCCACCAGTTCAGTTTAGTTCCAGCTGCCATAAGTGGATACATATCTGCATTTTTCTGAGATGGCATCAAGAGGCTGCAACCATCCGGCAGACGCATTTTGCTATGTCTGCGGCCAATGTATCAAGACAAGAGCGAACAAGTACTCCGTGGAATCATCTGCTAAGATGTGTGAGGCCTACAAGGCATATTTCGGCATGCCTGTCGGGGATCAAGACAAACTCTGGGCACCTCATTACACCTGCGAGCACTCCAAAAAAACTCTGGAAGGTAAGATGGACAATTGTTGCTCGGAATTTTATGTTATAAAATTTGTTAAAATTTTTAAAATTGTAAAAGTTTTTAATTTTAAAATGTTTTACAATTTTCAATGTTATTGAATAAATATATCATATATGAAAAATGTTGCGAGAATCTCTTACACATTAGTCATGGGTGAAATAAATGTATTTTTGTAGGATGGTACAGAGGGGAAAAGAGAGCCATGAAGTTCGCTATCCCAAGAATTTGGCGGGAACCCACTGACCACTCAAGCAAATGCTACTTCTGCATGGTGGACCCTTCCAAATGTCGGACTGGCAAGAATGCACCTGCTATCACGTATCCGGACCTTCCTTCATCCATCGCCCCGGTGACACACTGCCATGAGCTCCCCGTACCCACTCCTCCGGAGAGAGAGCAGCCGTCTTTAGAAGTAAAGAGAAGGGTCTCAGGTACCTTCAAGACTTCTTCCCTAAGCTGTCTGAGGCAAAGGTCAAAGCCGGTGTCTTCGTCGGACCACAGATAAAGAAGATCCTGGAGTGCAATTATATCCTGGAGGCGAGCGCTTCCACCAGGATATAATGGACTTTGAACGCCGCTACCAAGGACAGTATAACGAGAATATGATGGGAGACTACATCTGGGGGCTGATTCGTGAAAGTGATTTACAGTATAATCGTAAATCTCGAAAAACTACTCGCTTCTAAATATGTTGTAGTCATTTTTGTATTACTTTAGTATAAATACATGTTAATTTGGATTCATATGTTGTTTTTTTCTGACTTATGTGAACCAAAAGACACAAATTCGTCCGTTTTCTCATTGGAAAAAGGCAAATTTCAAAATATCACTGTCCTGGTCACAAAAGCAAAGTTTGTGGGGAATAGTAGCCATTTTCTATACTTTTGAGGCATAAGCAATTAGGAAATAACACCTACTACCCAGGAACAAAAATTGTGTTACATAGTGATATCAAGACGACGGAACAAGCCTGCTTGCTGCTACAAAAGCGGCACTATACTGAACTTTACCGATGCGTTAGGAATAGACACCATTCATTTATTCATGCTTTTACATATCAACTAATTGCATTCCACATTTACAGAACATACATGATTATCGTGAAGATTTGATAAAATCAAACAATCAAAAAATTCCACTGACTCACACTGCTTTCACTTTTTACCATTTACTTCTTAGCCCTTAGCTTGCGTCTCAATGCGTGATGATGTTGGTTTTGTTGACTCAGTTGCCATGGGAACGTTTAAAACTCCGCGACAAACTTTACTCAAATGCACAGCTGTACAGAACACACCCCCTCAGACATGTGCTGTCTATTCACGGGAACAGACTACTGAACCAGTTAGTTCAGATGAGCGCTGGATACACAATAAACAATCTGACAATTTCACAAATAAAACCGTTTGTGTTCAAACCTATGAGAGGTGGAATGTAACAAAAATGTGAACTGCAAAAGCCGGAGCGTCAAACATCAACGACAAAGTTCAACATTTGAATTGAAATAACAGCTGTCAAATAGACAAAGCTCAAGACTCGAAGATAATATGCCAAATTGAAAATGCTCAACACACCAAGTGAATTAATTATACATAAAAGAATGAATGTAATTAAGCTCAATAATTGAAATGGGAACTTCAAATCTTAAATAAATTGATTACAATTCAAATTTCCAACACGTCATCCGATTTGTGTTTAGTCTGTTCTAAATCAATACTGCGCGTTGTATTTCAGGTTAAGCGCTGTGCTTTCCATTTGCCTCTTGGTCATTCTATTCCCCGGGACTGCCCCTGTCATGGTAAATCTGACATGCAAAAGAGATGCTTTGCACTGTTTCTTAAATCAAGTGGCCTCAAATAAATTGTCTCCTTTAATGTCTGCTTAGCCTACCTATCAGTCTGGTGAAATTGTAAAAATGGGTAATTGACTTGTGGATGTTAACATCAGAACTCGAGCTGTCATTCTCGTCCCCTCAAACTGGCGCAGGCAACACACCTGCCTGGATTCCTGCATGATATAAATGTGTTTCTTCATTTGCGCGGCCTGCTTTTTATTATTCATTGGGGTTTGTTTACTACATGCCTCCATAGCTGAGCCTTTAATCAGACAGTCCTTGTCGGTGACAGTCCAGTTTGTTCCGCACGTACTTCTGCCAAACTTTAATTCAAAGTACAATCTTCTAAATGGGTTATTATTATTATTATTATTATTATTATTATTATTATTATTATTATTATTATTATTATTTATTTTAATTAACATACTGATTGAAAATTAGAGGACTAATATGAAAGAGGTGCGCGCATCAATTGCAGCCAATTAGCTCCCATTAGCACCTGAACCTCTTTATAAACCCATTGCGCACTAAGGAACACCAAACTCAGCTACTGGCGGGTTTGTTTTTATTATTGTGTCTTTCTAACGGTGAAAGAAGTTCACGGTCGGGGCTGCCTTGGATTTAATGATGCCGTGTTGTCTTAGATTTGGGTAATTGTTGATCTTTTCTCTACTTTAGAAACGTTCATTTTATTGTGTGTGTCTCACTTGCGTGGTTTTTTTTTCCAATGCAGAATAACATTGCTGTTAGCAGTGTTAGTCACTGAAGTTTGGACGCAGAACCCCCCTCTAGGTACGTTAACGGTCGCTTCAGCACATCTGTTCTTTTAGCTTGCTGTTTATTTGCCGGTTGTGTGTTTTCATGTATCGTTGTCTTCTGCAGGCTCGGTGAAGACAGACTGTCAAGGGAGTGTTATGATGATGATGTTGGATAAGTCTTTTGTTGGAAAGTATTTTCGTATCAATGTGATTGGTGAGTGATCAATTTTCTTGAATGGAAAGCTTTTGATGTATAAAGCCTGTTGAGTCGTAATGTAATAACCTGAATTAAGAACAGAGTACTCCTGCGCTGTAAGGCTTCGTTTTTTTCAAATGCAGAGTATGAAACTCTTGCGTTAACTTTAAAAGCATGTTGCTGATCACCCTAAATAGACCTGTGCTGCTACAACCTAAGTCAGATTTGTTGACTGCAAGTACGCCGAAATATAAATTATTTACTCTAAACATACTGTTCCGAATGGGTGTACAATTCTATTAATATAACTCGTTTTTACAAAATTGCTTATGGAACGTGGTGGTGGGGGTGTTCACTTTGTTATATCTCTACCTTGCTTGATCACGTGTACAGTTTCTTAAAAGGCCAACTTAATTTACTTTCCATAGACAATAAGGGGGCGCTTGTGTCCCTCTCTCCAAGACTGGCCGCACAGTGTGGATATAGCTTAACCGTTGACTTCTTGGGAAATGCCAAGTTCCTTGCTTCTGTGGTGAGCTGCTTTGCTCAGAACACAGTGAGTTTTAATTATATTTCTTTTTAAACGTGTTTCTAATGGTGACATGCTGGGACTAACTTTAGCCTTTGTTTCCAGAATGATGAGACCTACAAGCTGACAGTACAAATCAGTGTCTTCTCAAACAGTGCTATGACTTCAGCTTCCTCCTATGTTCAGAGCATGACATGCCGCTATTCTCCATGGGCAGAGAGGGAGATTCTGTGTGAAAGAAACTACATGGAGGTAAGGGCTGTCAGGATGTGATAATGCTGTTCAGTATAACTTGTTGGGTTGTGTGGGTATTTTAATTGTCATTACAGAAGTGCTTCACTCATGACTAATGTGAATTCTCTTTAGGTTTCTGTGAGAAGAGGGGTGCCACTTATTGAGCCAAACTTTGTTCAAGATGATCCTGATTGGTCCCTTGCATACCCTGAGGTAGAATCATGTGACTTTGCATTTGCTTCATTCACATCCCCTTGGTCTTGCCTAATTGAGGTCTACTCTACTGTCTCATCTAGTTGAAGCGAAATCTAACGGCCCCCTTAACTTTAACCTGTCTCCCAAGAGGGTGGTCATATTGGAATTGTGTAACATTTAAGGCATTGGCTTTGTATACGTATTCTGTGATTTGTTGTGGTAAAACATGATTGTGGTGAAGTTAACACTTTCTTGTCAGTGTGTAAGCTTTGTATTTCAACCACTTAGGTAGTGGCTTCATATGTGCAGGGTTATAAACCCTTCATGATAAATGTGTCCTGATATACCTTTTTGAAGTCTGCTGTATAGGAGCAATTTCAAGTATTATCCTAAAGTTTTGGTACACTGATATTAAGGTCCAGTACAAATGAGTGGCTACAAACTCTGCCTGTATCCGATCCAGACCACATGCTTTCACGTAGGCTCTTTCGTATGCAGTTGTATTTGAGGATTCTCTGTTCCATTAGAGACGTTTGATCATATAACGGTTTCAGTGATACATTTCACCCTTCAGTTTTAGTTCATGTTTTATTAAACAAACCATCTGCTGTGACAAATCCTTTAGACTGGGGATGCTTTGTGTTCAAACTCCCTATTCTAATGGGGTTTTCTCTTTGCTAGGCAACTGCTGCTGACAACAGCATCTGGAAAATTGTGTTCCATCTCCCAGCAAATAGAAAGACAACCATGACTGTTGCTCAGGCCATGACAAATGGCTATGGCATAAACACTACACCAACTCGAATTCTGGTTAGAGCTGCATACAACTCCACAGAAAGCCAGCCTCAGGTGGTAAGTAGTCTGGGCTTCATTGTTGTCTAGTACAGTATATCCAGACAATGAAGGTAGATTTAGTCTTTTATTTTAGTAAAAGTTCCCCCTCCTCTCTAACAGATCCAAACTGTACCAATGGCTGTGCTAAGATCAACCACCTTTTATAAGCAAAGATGGATGGTCATGATGGTGGACACTGCAGTTACATGTCCTACTGGTGAGTAAGATTATAGAGGGCAATGGTGCTCAAGAACTGTTCTAGGTTTAAGTGTGAGTTTTCTATACCAAGTCTATGGTGTTCCTTTTTGTCAGATGGAACAGCCTTCACAGAACAGATGATTACATGGAATGTTCCCCGTGTTCTACCTCCCCTTGTTCCAACACCACAAATTACTACCCTTGATGTTCAAATGGGAGTTGATGGCCGCAAGCTTGACCCTGCAACGATTCATAGTAGAGATTATAAACTGGATGTCGGTCCCCAGCTAATCACTGTAAAAATTCCTGTGGGAGCTGATGGTGGATATTACAAGGTATGTAGAAGTTCAACATCTTCTAAATCCTTCTCATGTTAAAGCTTTCCTCCTAAGATGCTTCTGTGCTTTCAGAGCCATGTATTGGACAACACCTATGTGATCTCTTACTCTATTGAACCAATGCTGGAGCATACCTGGCAAGATGGGCCTGAGAAGACCAAGTACACAGTACTTCATCCAATAACCACTCCTTTCATGCCTCGGCCACCAGTTGTCACAAACAGTATGTAGAACTTGTCCACATGCAGTAAATCAAAGGGATTTGTTGCAGTGCTCCACTTCATAGCCTTCATTTTAACTGCATGCTTTAATTTCAGACACTGTTCCTAAAGCCAGAGTGTTCAATGTGACCCTGGGGACATTCCTGCCTGATGTGGAGCTGGTCAAAATTATAGTTGGACCAGAGACGTTAACTGTGCCAGAAGCCAACCGAAAAGGTTATAATGTCCAGGAGCATGTCTTTCCCAATGGATCCAAGACCTACACTCTCCAGGTGCCATTTGAGGACCCCAATGTGAAGCAAAAGGTAATATCCCACATGTTCAGCCATCCTATTGCCATTTTGAAAACACTTGCTTGCTGTCTGACTTTGGGTGTAATCCTACAAACCCATGTTTCTTTCAGGTAACTCCTCCAGACACCAGAACCTACATTCTGCCCCTGACCTACTTGCTGAATATAGTGCCAGAGAATACACCCTTTACTCATCCTGCTGTAGTTGAAGCCATTCTCAAAGACATCAGTAAGTGCCTGACTGTTTGTGGTCTACTACTACTTTTTTCTGACAATCCAGTCCATTGCCCTGACAACTGCTTTTCCTCTTGCAGTTCTACCTACAGTAACTGGCTACTGTGATGGTGCTGCATTCTATACCATGGTAACATATGGCAACATGGGTCGCAACTGGGTTCCTTTTGTGGGCTCAAGAGAACTTGGTGGAAGTCTGCTTGCCCTGTACAAGTATAATGCCAATGCTACCAATTTCTGGATGACTGTGCCATACAATTCAGTTGATGCCACATATGAAGTAAGTGATGGAACTTTAATGTGTTTTTAGTTGTCTTGGGTTCAACACATTACTGACCTGATGTATTGTCTCTGTAGGTGATCAGTTCTTCGGGCATCAGAAGCAGGCTTGACTTGACCTTGAAGGATGTTGGCACCATGGTTGTGGTGGCTGACTTTTCTCTGTCCTGCAGTTTCCCTACAAAGATGATTGGTAACTCTCCTGCAGACCAAGCATTCTTTAGAATAGCTGCTTTTGAGATTGGCCAAAGGTTGCATGGAGTGGTATTGAAGCTATAATCTGTTTCCTTAACCTGGATCCAAATGCTGTGTTTCAGATTGCTTCACCAATGGAACTATGGCAGCTCTCGCTGTGAAAGTGGAATCTGTCCCCAGCTTGTCTCCAAGTCAACTAACTCTAAGGGATCAGAGTTGCCGGCCTCTTCAGTCTGATGCTATCAATGCGGTTTTCTACTTCAATGTCAACTCCTGTGGAACAACTAGACGGGTTAGTATTGACACATTTTTAAAACCATATTTTGAGGAGGTTCAACATATTGACAAGTTGACCAACACCCCTGGATCACTCTGGGGAGCCATGGTGACCAGTGTTTCTATCAGCTGAATTACTTGCATGAATTGTGTACGTCTGAAGGATGTCACCTTTTGTATTGAACTGCTTGTCCAGTTGACAAAGGTGCTGCGACACATGTCTCTTGGTTATGGCATTGCATGTGCTGCCTATAGACCTTTTTGGGTCAATGGCAGTGAACTGGAAGGAGCGTACTAACTGGGGAAGATCCCGTGGCTAGTACATAGGATGGGACTAAACTAGTACACGAGTTGATACCAATTGCAGCTCAAGAGTCGCCAGCTGTGTATTCAAATGTGTATTTGCAACAAATCCAAAATTTACTTCTGTTGCCCTCCTAGAGGTTACTAAAACAATACCAAATTAGTCTAGCAGTTTCTGTAGACAGACTTGTGGTATCATACTAACTGTAACAAACATGAGGTCCCAAAAGTGTTCAATTATGAAATTGCAATATTCATAACCAACGCTTTTTATTTTTAAATTGTGAAATTGGTACAAAATTAGTACACAGCTGGGGATGATCCTGAGTACCATATTAGCTAGTCTGCAACTTGGTATGCAGCTCCATACTAAATATACAAGTTCATTGCAACCTGAGCCTTTTGTGATTTCTCTTCCAGTTTGACAACAACCTCCTGACTTATGAGAATGAAGTGTTGTTCACATCTTACCGGTAAGGATTGCAATCAAATTGAGTATCCTTGTGGTTGAGCCTGAAACTCTCCTAACCCCATCTCCTCTTTCCAGGTTGAGAGTTGCCTGTCACTACCTGGTCAATGACACCAAGGTAGTACAGTTCTTGTACCAGAATAATCCTGCACCTGTAGCCCAGCCTGGCTTGGGGGACCTTGCAGTCATCATGCGGCTTGCATTGGGTAGGACTTGGCAATTGAAGTAATATAGATGCTCTAGTAGTGTGTTTCCACCTATAGATCCCTTGCATCTCTGCAGATTCAACCTACAATGACTTCTATGGAGCTCGGGATTACCCTGTTGTGAAGTACTTGCGAAGACCCTTGTATTTTGAGGTAGAGCTCCTGTACAGCAGGGATCCACAGGCTGAATTGTTTTTGGAGAACTGCTGGGCAACCTATTCTGTTGACAGGAATAGCTCTCCAAAGTGGGATGTCGTTGTGGACAGGTAAGATGCTGGAATATGATATTGCTGTTACAAAACCTTGGAATTGGAGTTGTGGCTGATGTGCTCCTGACCTACTTTCTCTTTCTAGCTGTGAGAACTCTGCAGATGAGTACTTGACCATCTTTCACCCAGTGTCCAGCAATGCAAGAGTGCTGTTCCCTTCCCATCTGAAGAGGTTTGAAGTGAAAATGTTTTCCTTCACAAGCGGCCGGGATGCACTAAAAGGACAGGTAAAGTGGACTGTTGGGATGGGGATCTTGTACCACAATGCATGGTTTGGATTGCTTTGCAAGCAACGAATAGTTGCTGTTCTCAAATCTTTAGTGAGTTGGAATGAAAACATGTAACTGCACTTTTGCAAGAAACACTTATGATGCAATATATTTGTTTTTCAATTCAGTAATCCTCATTGGATGATGGTACTGCCTGATCTATTGATGCTTGTTTTACTTGACAAGGTGTGCTGTCTTTCAGATTTACTTCCACTGCAGTGTTGTGATATGTGATTCAAACCGGCCATCAGACAGCCTCTGTAGCAGACGGTGCATTCCAGGGAAACAGAGGCTTGGTAAGAGCTCTGTCTAAGAAGGGGGGGGGGGGGGGGACATTTAGCATGCATTTTTTGTCCATTTGTTTTGATGGACTCCTCCTAATTCCTCCTGTAGGTCGCAGTGCTGAAGGGATGGATGGTGGTGCAGTAAAGGTGTTTGTGTCTTCTGGCCCAATTGAGCTGAAGAGAGATGGATCCCTTCACTTTATGCCTAGAAGCGGTAATATGCATGATATGAACACAATTGCAGTTCAAGTTAAATCTATAAATATCTCTCTTTATATTCCTCTAACTATTTCTTTCTTCTCTTGCAGCCCAATTCAATGTGTGGTCCCTTCTGGGAGCTGCAATGGGTGTGTGTTCAGTGGTTATCTTCATAGCTGGAGTTGTATCTTTCTGGAAACTGCCAAAAAGTGTGTGTTGATAAATAAAAATCTTGCTTGTAAAAGCTTATTTTTTGTGCTTGACTAATTCTACACTTGATATGTCAGAATGGCCATGTCAATGGGATTTCCTCCTCCTTGCTGTATCAAATGCTTTGATTTTCCCTGATCAGGCCATTCTCCAATATGGTGTGTTAGCGACGGGTCCTTGAGTAATTCACTGTTTGAACCTGGGAGCAAAGACTTTCCTCCTCCATTGAGCTGTAACCCTATTTTTATATTGACCAGTAACAGGGCAATTACTATACCTTCAGTTATTTAGCATGATAAAATTTAAGGAAGAAACCCCCCTTCATTTGTCCCTTTTATTAAATATGTATTGGGTAACAATTTTCATATAAATTCTATTTCAGTATACAATTTATATATTGTCATGAACCAGGCTTCAACAAGAAACAAACTAGAGCCCTGCTTCACTGATTTAAGAATATATGTTTAACTGTTAATTATTTTGAAGCCTCATGTGTAGAAATAGTAAGGGGGGAGGGTTCATTTGAAAACAAAAGCTGGTGTAAAGTTAAAAGCTGTCCACCAAAGCCAGGCTTGTCCACTTTCCCTTATGTTGGGCCCTTCTCCCTGACCAGATTCTCTTGTCTCTAAATTTACATTGTGGTGGCTTCATAAATGATTTTCCCACTTGTTAGTTTTTGTAGGCTAGGTATCCTCTATATTACGACTCATCATACAGTCACTGTGCTTCACATCACTTCCAGCTCTTAACTTCTAGAATAATTCCAGGTGTGTAAACTTTCCAATCTTCAGAATACAGTAAGCTTTTATTAACTTACATCCAATAATAAAACTAGTGGAAAATCCTTCCAATACAGCAATATGTTCCATACCAGGAACTCCTTTCAAAAGTACAAACTAATTGTCTTCAGTTGAACTGTATTTGCTGCTGCTCCTCCTCACTGTGTCATCTGTGTTCTTTATTGTTTACTTTCCACACTGAATTCTATAATTCATTAGCTATAAAGAAAACTACCACTTGAGGGTGCAGTGCATAGAAAAGGCGCACATACCAACCCATAAACCATAATAATTACACATACCTAAATAAACTAAAATAAGAATACATTCCTGTGATGAGATAACGCGATCCCGTGCTGTAAGCCAGCCGCCAGCGGGCTGTGAGCCAGCCTAGAAGGCCCCAACAGAGATGGTGTGACGTGACAGTTCCACCTTTGGGGCGGAAGTCCCGAAAGGACGGTCACCATCTTTGTTGAGGGCAACAACACGGAATGTCCTGCAAAGTCCCAGAATTGGGAGGAGATTAAAATGCCAATTGGTGTTCTGCTGATTAGGGGGCGTTCTGCAGCACGTAAAAGGGGGCCGTGTTGTAGCAGTCGAGGGTGGTATCTGAAAGCACAAAGGAGTGTGGGAGAGGTACTGAGGGATAAAACCAAACAAATGCTCACTGTGACTTTTTTGACAGACATAAACAAACTAATTCAAAAGAGAGACAGCCAACCAGGAGGGTGGACACCAGAAAGGCAAGGACAGCCACCCAGAGTCTGGATAATTTTACTTTGTTGTTTGTTTGTTTTGTCTCTCCACACTTCAGTTAGTGTTTCTCTTTTGTTTGGACATTTTCTTTTGTTTGTTGTCCTGATTACCACTGTTTGCAGACACTAATAAAGGAAAAGAAAACAACTTGTGTCATATCATACCATTGTCTGGACTTGATTATTTTTACACCTCCACCCAACTCAGCTATCCGTGACAATTCCTTTTTTTTTAATAATCAAAATTCCAGTTCAGCTCCTACATACGTTTTTGCAAAAGCAATTATTTTTGCTAACATTTCAGGTTCTAAAATCACTATTTCCAGCAGTGCAGTTCCTTCCTGTCTGTATTGGTCATACTTTAGGGCCCATGGGAAGCCTGTGGCAGGTATGCATTTTGGTTACCATGTGACTCCTTGTTCATTGGGACAATTCAGGCTTTTCCAATTGCAATGCATTCTGGTACATTCTACACCTCTTGGGCACTGTTCACAGCAGGACTACACTTCCCACAATCTTTTGGCGTGTGAGTTGAAGAGCCTAAACTATCCCAGTGTGTTCTAGTGTGCATGAAGTCATATGGTAACCCTGCCCGTGAAGGTCTGTTTCAGAGTCCTGCCCCATGCAGTCTCCCTTATTTTGAAAGCTCAGTGCTGACAGGTATACATATTATAAAACACACACATGCAAAGAACAGAATTCTAGAAACAAACTTTATTATACAGTTCTGTGGGTGATCGTGTTCACAAAAACTGAGTATATTAAGTATTAATCCAAATACATGCAAAATATAAAACATTAATATATCTCTTACATTTTTGCTTAGTGTAGTTTGTATTACTCCCGTTAGATAAAAAAAAAAAAAAATCGAATACAGTGGCTAATGCAACCTCCACCGTTCAGCCACAAAACGGTAAAACTGCAAACAAACTACAATTCCCAGAATCCCGTACCAGTTTCTGTAGTCCCATGTGTGATGCCATAGGTCTGGCTGCCTCTGAGTTGTGATTACACAGGCATAATCTACTTATTAGATTCCTTCTTGCTTTGACATGCTACTTTCAATATGCAAGTTTAGGGTGACATTATCAACACTCCTTATATATACCTTGTTCTAGCATCACAAAAAAGTGCTACTTAACATGTTGTTCTCTTCATGTTTGAGTGTGTGAGTTATTGGAACTGAATTCACTACACTGGAAACCCCGTGTGCAGTACGGGGGGTGTAATGTGTTTATATTATAAAGAGGACGGAGAGTTTGATGCGAGACTCGAGCAGACACAGGCACATTCATATTATTAAACCTGCTATCAGACTCTCCGGCGCCGTCACTCTGAGTGCTCTTTGAAACAGACTGAGTTCGTATTTATATTCATGTTGGGTTAATCAGAGATGACTATCGGCGGCCCGTCTGCAGTACTACCAGAGATTTTAATTGCACAGTTTGTACCGCTCTGTGCAGCGCCGTCCCGTTTGTAACACGGTACGTGAACTGCATTCTGCTAAACAAAACATCACAACAGCAGCAGCAGCTCCATCTACTGGACAAAACCCAGACATGCACGTTGAAACAATGATCCAGTTCAATATCTACAAAGCCTAAACAAGAAACTATTAGCGAAGCGCCGAAAAAGAAAATATTATACAAAACGATTTAAAATCAAATGTTTTAGATATGATTTAGATATTCGGGTTGGATATCTCGGAAGCCAGCGGAACTCCAGCGTTTCTCCGACAACCACTGATAACCCCTCCCGTGATGATCGGCGCTGCCATGACAACCCATGACATCACCCGCGCAAGTTACAACACGGCGAGTCATTTTTTGTAGCACAGTATTAACGTGTTATTGTTTTCACAAAATAACATCAATAAGATTATCAGATCACCTGCTAGTGTGTACTAAACAAAACCTCAAATATCAGTGAATTGATACAGAGACAAACCGTGGCACCAGCAAGAGGTAAAAATGTATTTACTTATTTAATTGGTTAAACTTTAATCCAGCCTTACATTTTAACTTCTTGAAGTTACCACAGTGTGTCTGTGTATGAATTACTGACGAGTAATATTTGTGATTTGATTACTCTAGCAGATGAACTGATAATGTATGGATGTTATTTTGTGAAAACAATAGAATATTAAAAAAGAAATACAACATTTAATAAATAAATAAATAAATTATACACCAAACTGTAGCACATTTCTTTAGTCTTAATATCATAACAAATATACTTATTATAAATACGTATCACCTTTTATTTGTTGGAAAACGGTCTGGAGCTTCTAGTAAAGTATTTTTTTAATACAGTGCTGTTTGAGTTAAAATATTGTTTTCTTCAAAATTAAAATACCAGCAACGGTGTGTTAATTTAACGAAGCGCCTAACGCCGCTCGGAACGTTCACATTTTTAAATCCTAACGGTCTCTGCTCAGCTGAGCGGAATGTTCACGAGCCGGTTGCCTAGCAGCGTCTCCCCCTCCTTCTCTGCCCCGCCCTCTCGCCCTCTCTCGTTGCTCCAGCTAGGAGTTCAAATTTAGCTTCGTTATATCTGCGCAATTTTTTCCTAATTTTTACAATTTAGCTTATTAGGGGCTTCGTGTTTTTAAAATGGTTCAGGTGCAGTCCGGGCAGACTGACTGGAGCATCATTACAGTATACCGCACTGCGCTCAGCTTTGTGTGGCGGCTGATACACAAAATAATGAACGACTGTTAAATAAATCACATGTATTGCTTTTTAATGCTAAATATGTATCTGGTATTCTAAGTATTATCTACAATTAATAATTCAGCTATATTCATATTTATAATGTAATACAGTATTAAGACAGGGTCCAGTATTAGAAATAAATAAACACGCTTTAAGAGAAACAGCAGTGATGTTTATTGACCATTCCCATACATTCTCTATATGTTTCTACATTGTGGTTGCACAGGGACAAGGGACTCAGTGATGTTAAAAAAAAGAAAATAGAGCCCACAATTAACCAATATAGAAAGGAAGGGGGAGAAATGTATTGCCTGTGTGCAGTATCTTACACTTTTCTCTATTAAATGTCATTTGAAATGTGTCTGCCCAGTTCTGAATGCTGTCTAGATCACTTTGAATGTCCTCTGCTGCTGCAACAGTGTTTGCCACTCCTATTTGGAACTGCAAACACAAGTCAAAAAGGAAGTTAGAAAGGCCAAGAGAGATAGATATAAATGAACATTGCTAAGGGGGCTAAAACCAATTCCAAAATGTTTTTCCAATATTATAACAGCAAGAGAACATTCAAAGAGGAGGTTAAATGTCTAAGAGATACAAATGGCAAAATCATAGATGAAAAAATAAAAAATAGCAAATATATTAAATGATTACTTTTCACAAGTTTTTACAAAGGAGGATACGGACAACATGCCCCACATGTCGACCTGTTCCTATCCAGTTTTAAATAACTTTAGCATAACAGAGGCAGAAGTGTTAAAGGGACTAGGAGCTCTTAAAATAAACAAATCCACTGGGCTGGATGAGATCCTCCCAATAGTACTCAAATAAATGAAAGAAGTTATTTACAAACTGCTAACCAAGATCATGCAACAGTCTCTTGACACAGGGGTTGTACCGACAGACTGGAAAATTGCAAACATAATACCGATCCACAAAAAGGGAGACAAAACCGAACCAGGTAACTACAGACCAATAAGTCTGACTTCTATTATATGTAAACTTATGGAAACTATAATAAGATCCAAAATGGAAAATTACCTATATGGTAAAAGTATCCTGGGAGACAGTCAGCATGGTTTTAGGAAAGGGAGATCGTGTCTAACTTATCTGCTTGAATTTTTTTGATGATGCAACATCAACAATGGATAATTGCAAAGCATATGGCATGGTTTATTTAGATTTTCAGAAAGCTTTTGACAAAGTCCTGCATAAAAGATTAATTCTCAAATTGAATGCAGGTGGGATTCAAGGAAATGCATGCACATGGATTAGGGAGTGGTTAACATGTAGAAAACAGATTAGAGGAGAAAACTCAAAATGGAGCGAGGTAACCAGTGGTGTACCACAGGGATCAGTATTAGGTCCTTTGCTATTCCTAATCTACACTAAGGATTTAGATTCTGGTATAGTAAGCAAACTTGTTATTTACAACAACACAAAAATATGAGAAGTGGCAAACACTGTTGCAGCAGCAAAGGTCATTCAAAATGATCTAGACAGCATTCAGAACTGGGCAAACACGTGGCAACTGACATTTAATACAGAAAAGTGTAAGGTACTGCACGCAGGCAATAAAAATGTGCATTATAAATATCATAATATGACACCAATTGAAACAGAAGTGCAGCGCTTAGAACACATATACAAATATATAACTAATCCACTCTTCTATTAAACTGTGAACTTAGTGTTTGATTGAATCCATCTCTGTGTTTGTATAGCCTGGAAACAGGCATCAGTGCCTTGCATAGCTGCACACACTGCCATAATTCACACTGACCACAAGAGGGAGCCAGAGCACCACTGCTGTTTATAATGTAATAACACAGTAATAAGACAATTGACATAGGCATCAGTTACCTCTCCAGTCAGCCCAGTTCTCCCATTGTTAACACAAACCTCCTCACATCCAGTCATCTAAACACTACAGTGTGGTCTGTGTCTGTATATGAGCAATACTGAAATTGAAGAAGGAATTTATGAAAAATACCAAGGAGTTTATGTTGACTCAGAAATGTCGTCATCTAGACAATGTGGGGAAGCTATAAAAAAGGCCAACAAGATGCTCGGATATATTGTGAGAAGTGTTGAATTTAAATCAAGGGAAGTAATGTTGAAACTTTACAATGCATTAGTAAGACCTCACCTAGAATATTGTGTTCATTTCTGGTCACCACATTACAAAAAGGATATTGCTGCTCTAGAAAGAGTGCAAAGAAGAGTGACCAAAATGATCCCGGGTTTAAAAGGCATGTTGTATGCAGACAGGCCAAAAGAATTTAATCTATTCAGTCTTGAACAAAGAGACTACGCGGCGATTTGATTCAAGCATTAAAAATCCTAAAAGGTATTGACAATGTCGACCCAAGGGACTTTTTCGGCCTGAAAAAAGAAACAAGGACCAAGGGTCACACGTGGAGATTAGATAAAGAAGCATTCAGAACAGAAAATAGGAGGCACTTTTTTACACAGAGAAGTGTGAGGGTCTGGATCCAACTCCCCAGTAATATTTTTGAAGCTGACACCCTGGGATCCTTCAAGAAGCTGCTTGATGAGATTCTGGGGTCAATAAGCTACTAACAACCAAATAAGCAAGATGGGCCAAATGGCCTCCTCTTGTTTGTAAACTTTCTTATGTCCTAGAAGCGGGAGTTTTTAAATGCTGTCCAAATGCTCACTGACATTAATCGATAAACTTGACCTTGTTATAATACAAGTTAATACAGACAGCACAGTGAGTCTTTAGAGCAAGGTCAATTCTAGCACATCATGATAATACAATACACACATTTGTGATTTGTTTCCCCAAAGTTGGAGAGTAATTCATTAGTAGAAGTGAAAGATGAGAGATGGTCCAGGTTCAATAACCAGTTTAATGTAGGGAGCACACAGTAAAGTAAAAGCAGGGTTTGCCATAACACCTCCAGCATCTCATCATGCCTCTTGGTTTACCCACAATATGCAAGTAACAATTACCTGGGAAAGAGCAACGTGCTTCTGAATGGCTAAACCGATGACATTATAGAAACAATCAGGCACTTTCTCCTTTACTAAATATGCAATGCAGAAGAAAGAGGAAATACATGAATCCTCCCTTGCCTGTTAAGAGTTCTTTGTTGTCAATAAAGAGTGCTTTTTGAATGATTTCAGTGGTGGCAGTTTGACAAGAATACATGTCTTGTGAAATAAACCAGTCCAAAACGAGACATTGATGCTAATAGTTTTATTGCTTAAAAAGCTTTACAGAAAGAGACAGGCTTTTACCCAGTTTCATGTAACAGCAGATAGTGTTGTTTTGGCAGGACAGCATTTATACTGGTCAACAGTTGGAGCATTTGTTGTCATGAATGCAAATAAAGAGATTTTAAAATAATTGAGAGATGAAGAAAATCTCTATATAAACACAATGTTTTTGTCAGTCTGTGAACAAGGCCTGTCACGGGTCACTTGTGACATCACAGGGTGGCTGTGAGGAGCTGGGAGAAGAAAGGAGTCTACTGGTCAAACCTGACTCGGTGCAGTGATTATGAGCTGGGGCAAATCAATCAAGCACGCTCTCCAAGTAACGCTTTGTATATGTGCCCATGTGGAGTTGTATTTCTATTCAAACATGTGTGAGCATGTGATCTCACTGAGAATCTGAGACTACACGTTAAATAAGGACACCTTTCCATACTTTCCATATTATATATCCTTGAAGAGATTGACCAAATGCACAACAGAGAGCAGCTGTTTTAAACAAACTGGGAATGGCCTGATAGAAATAAGTATGGGTGCTGTAGCTGTGTGTTTGGAGAGGGACCACAACAGAAAGGTTACAGCCATGCTACAAAAGAAGGTTGCTGGTGTGTTTAAGCTTTGCTTGCAGGTCTGCTGTCAGGTAAACTCCATCACTGTGATCCCTGGGCGCTGCTGCTTCTCAGTAGTGCTGGCATCGCCTGCAGCGGTAGGTACGCCAGTCTGAAACCAATTGAAGACATTATCAGCAACCTGGGCAGAAAAGCTATTGTTCTGATCCATACCCTACAGAGCATTGCACAGCTAGGTAATGAGATTGTGGGGTGGTAATGGTCCGCATTGTCTAATAATATAGACAATCAGTGTCACACTGAGCTGCAGAATTGAACTCCCTCCCATGTGTAGACAGCATCCTCCACACTCTTTGTATTGCACTCCTTTGAATTACAAATTTGAGTAAAGCTTTGTGTAATTCAGCATGCAATTTCACAATCCCAAATGGTATGGAATCAACTGCTAAACTGTGGAGCCACCACAACCTCGCAATATAATCCTATCAATAAAAAACACGGAAACCCTCTATACTAGTTCAAATGCCAAACATGCTTCTGAGGTTTTATTCAGAGCAATCCTAGATCAAAGCTCCTCTGTTTTGTCCCCTGCTTTTATATTTTGTTTCACTGAAATGACAAAAGTTCCACATGAGATTGAGGTCAGTGGACCCTTCTTCTCAACTCAAAGCCAACCCTGACATAATGACCTCCCACAGAGAACTACTGTACACACACCATAAAACAGCAGCAAACACATTCATCAGATCTCCTGGGATTATTTGTGGAGTTGGTTACTCCTGCATGAGATCACACACATGTAATAAGTTTAAGTATACATTTCTTGATTGCAGGAGACAGGTTAGACTTTCCTCTTTCCAATAAGTTACGAATGACCTCAAATCGATCAATAGTTTGAGACAATGCAGTAGAAAGATGAATCATAAACTCATCTTGATATTTCCAGTTGAAGGATTATGATGGATGGCATCTGTTATAAAACTTATTCCAACAATTCTGTGTCTCTCTTGGAGTTCCATCCATATTTGACCTGGTCGACCTCATGTTCTAAACTGATATGGAATGACACTTGGTTTTCTATTTCAAATTGTTCTAATATATCCCACAACCAATGTATACAGAAATAATAAGGCATACTCACGGCGAGCGCAGCGGTACCCATGACGGTAGTAGAAATAGTAGTGATAGTGATGAGCTACACAAAAAAAGAAAAGATAATTAGGAACAGTCTATTTTTAACACAGAGCTTCTTAAACCCACTGCCTTCCACACTGTAGCCCAGAACTCAACCCCCTGAGCTACCCAGGGACAGTGGCCCAGTGGTTAATGAAAAGGGCTTGTTACCAGGAGGTTCACATCCCGGCTCAGCCACTCACTCACTGTGTGTGACCCTGAGCAAGTCAAAATGTAAAACTGGAGTCCTATTGTAAGTGACTGCAGCAGCAGTTGTTGATGCATAGTACACCCCCTAGTCTCGAAGGCACTTTGGAGAAAAGCGACTGCTAAAAGACTAATGAATAAAAAAGTAATACTCAGATCCACAAGCATGCACATTGCCTTCCACTCTGCAGGGCACCACTTTCTCTAAACACTGAGCTATCAAACCCATTAACTCCTATACTACAGCCCAGCACTAACCACTAAACTGCTCAAACCCACTACCTTCCACACTGCAGCTCTGCACTCTAGTCACTGTGTCACTGAAGCCTCTCAGCAAAGCTACACTGATAAACAATTCATGCCCTGATTGAAAATAATAAATAAAACCCACTGATTGCTGCATAAAATAAAGTAGAATCCATTTACTTACCATAGTAGCATCTGTACCTTACTGTGAAAGATACAAGTGATATATTGAGTTCAGTCCATTTGAAGTCACTGCAGTGGCTGCTTTATACAAGAATGGGGCCTCAGTAGTGTATTAGAGAGCTATATATTTCAAAGGAGTGTCTCTCTATTTGTACATTTCTATTATTGGCAAAATCCAAAGCCAGGGCTCCTTCTTTATATCCCCTCCCACAGGATACAGAACACCTCGCTATGTGAGTATGTATTAAATGAAGATGGCATTTCTTATTAAGAGCAGCTAATTCATATTATACAATAATACCCCATTCCATATTCTCAACATCAGCTGTAGGAGGCCCCATTGTTAACATGTATTCATTTCTTGTGACGCGCACAGTACATGTGTATTGTATTGTAGTGTACAGTCACATTTTTATTAAAATATCAGATTCACACCTACCACGAGCACAGATGCTATAATCTGGAAATGAAATAAACATAGACCATTAAATACAATTTAAAAATATATATACAATTCATTTCTACATATTAATGTACCATAATAAAATAAAATACTTACAACAGTAAGCTGTTCCAAAGAAAAAGAAAAACAGAAACAGTGGTTATTGGATTTAATAGTTCACTTTATATTCATGTTTGAGTTCCATTTACTGGAATGTTTTCTGTTCCTCTGAGAATATCAGTTGATTTTGATAGCTGTTACAGGCTTAATGAAGACACCAAGGGGCACATTTCAAAGTGTTTCCTACAGTCTGTCCAGAACAATGAAACCACTCCATGGTAGAATATGTTGTAATACTGAAGTGTTTCTCAATGTCTTCAATCAATTGACCTTCAGTCTACAATCCATGCGGTTCACCCAAACCAGGAGCCAGCTCCAGAGAGACACACACTTACTTCTGTAGTATCTTTTGGACAGGGCATCCTTCTTCACTACCATGGACTGTGTCAGGACCACTTCAGAATCCACTTCAGGAGACAGAAAGCACGTGAAGATCATTAAACAAACAGTAGGTTGCATCCCTTCTATTTAAACACAGACCATGTTGAGGAACTCTCCAAATTTGGATTAGGATTTCAATGTACATTAAAGAAGATTGCTGAACAGTAAGGAGCTTCAGATTTCATTTTGTTAGAGTGTGTGTTACGATGTTTTCACCTGAGTTCAGGAGCTGCTCTTCAGTTCTAGTTGCCTGTCTTAGATATATGTACATAATGTAGGCTGGATCAGTCAAAGTGTCTTTATAGAGAGCCAGTGACTGGATCACGCTTCCTTCTGCTTTCAATTCACTGCTATGCACTAGATGGTGATGGCACTTACTAACAGAAAGATATTTCAGTCTGCATTACATATGAAAAGAATCACACAGACGTATGCACAAAACAACCGTGGTCAACTATGAAAGGTGCTATATAAAATAAATATTGATTGATAAAAAGGTAAGGGAACAGGACAACCTTTTAGTCAAGTTATTATATCTCAGTTGGGCGATCCTTCTTACTGACATTTAAGGAGATCAATTAATACAATACGTCTTATTAAAGGTGCTGCATCAACACATTTAAATTCACATGTTAAATGCAAACAGGTGAAATATTTTCAAAGTGTATATCCCTCAAGCTTTGTGTTTTCCTCTTCCGCATCAGTGTGACAGACAGACAGACAGACAGACAGACAGACAGACAGACAGACAGACACTCAACCGAAGAAGCTATAGGACATCTGTACTCACTGTCAGCTCTTTTCTCCATCATATTGTCTCCTATCAGGTAAAACAGAAATAGGTTTATACAGTTAGAAGTACATTAGGAAACAGATCTGGGCACTTTGTGTTAGTGCCAGTAGAGAAACAGCAGCTAAATGTGCTCAGATTCACTGGGGTTTGGCCTTAAGTCTATCATTTGTAATTCACAATGTGTTCCTCTTGAAGGTTTAACGTTGTACCCACACACTACCCAGACGTGCTTTTCAAAGGACTCACCCAACTCCCGCTCTCCTTTGAGTCCATCACTGTCCAGCTCAGCATCACTGTTGCCTGAATCCTCTGCCTCTGGAACAGGGAGAAGAGAGCTTCATGAAGCAATGAAGGATTCCCTCGACTGCAGTGCACAGCTTCATAGGACACTCAACACAGGGAGGCAGAGAGTTCCCCATTACATTGCAATGCAGAGCTGTGAGGTTTAACCAGGAGATTTCTGGATATACAGTAGCCCTTGATGTTATGCATGATTAGCGATGATTAGTCAGATTGAGTTTCTAAACAAATTGTGTGGTCTGTGCAGGACTGTGCTTTTTTGTCATTGCTTAACTTAAATCCTGCAAATAAGAAGCTTTCTTTCTTTCTTTCTGTTTGTTTCTCTTTCTTTCTTTCTTTTTCTTTCTTTCTTTCTTTCTTTCTTTTTTCTTTCTCTCTTTCTTTCTTTCTTTTTCTTTCTTTCTTTCTTTCTTTTTCTTTCTTTCTTTCTTTCTTTCTTTTTCTTTCTTTCTTTCTTTCTTTCTTTTTCTTTCTTTTTCTTTCTTTCTTTCTTTCTTTCTTTCTCTCTCTTTCTTTCTTTCTTTCTTTCTTTCTTTCTTTCCTTACCCAGCGCTCTCTTGTTCTCCAGTGCTCCTTCCTGCTCCTCTGAGTCTTCCAGTGTTGCTGAGATCTGTAAACACAGGCTGTGGTTACATTTTTAATGAGAGCAGTCCTGTGTTGTATCCAGTGCTATGAAAGGAATGACACCATGGAATGGAGAATGCAAACGGACCGATTAGGAAAACTGGGATTTTTTTTTTATTTTATTAAGATTTTTGTATCTGTTTTAAAAACATGTAATTATTGTCATAAAATTCTGCACTTTTGTTAATAACTGCAACAGTGTAGAATAGTTGAATTAATATTATATAAATAAACCACTTTAAAGTGCCACATATTATATAAGGCAAGGAATTGTAATAAATCAACTTGCAGTAAACATTTTGCATTTTTAATATCTCTTAAATAAATTATTATATTAAATCTGCTGTATAAAAAGTGGTTTGAATATTAGCACAATAAATGAAAGAGCAGGTTTATATGTTTCAAGGATATGTATATTTTGTGAAAAAGGTAAATCAAACTGAATGAACATTTTAAAATCTCAGTGTATTTTAAACACAACCTGCAATGGTTTATTGAAGAGATGAGCAGGAGGCAAGATCGACTCGAAGGGAAATTTCAAATGCAAACCTTGATTTGTCCCCATGGTGGGAGGTGGTTGATGCAACACATGGTAGTTTTCAAGTACTCCAAATGCTGTGTCTTATTCTAGTGGAGTACAGGCTCATCAAATCAAACCCCAAGACAAGTAGACAAACCTCTGTGTTGAGAATATAGGATTGAGTTCTGGAAGAATGGATCTTACCCAGTTCTCTCTTGCTGGCCTGGTAATCATCATCTCCCAGCTCTTCAGAGTCCTCAAGGAGGCTCCTTGCATCTGCACACAGAGGAAATGGAGGGGGTGAAATCATTCTTTTAAATGGCAATGTACAAATTAAGAACAAAGAAGGATATTCTTATGGTAAGTTGATTATTTAATAATGCAGCATTGAGGAAAAGCCTGCCTTCTCCACTATGTTATCCCATGGAAGACTGTCTGCTATCTCCCTACCCTTCTGTTATTCTGATGAAAGTCAGTCAATGCCATCTCTTCCCCCATTTATTTTACGTTGAAGGCAATCAATGCAATCCCTCCCTCCCTCCCCATGTTACTCAGAAGAAAGGCAGTCTTACCAGCCCCTGACAGAAGACATGCTGTCAGGACCGAGAGGAGAATGGCTCTTGTAGTCCAGGGTTTCATCTTGACAAGGTGCTGATGCTGCTTTTCCACTCTTCAGCTGCTCTGGTCCCTCCACCCTGCTCTGTTTTATACCCTCTCCCAGGCAAATGCACTCCTTCACCACTAAACCCTCATCAAGAACCCTTTCTTTTTCAACACTGTGATACTGTGTGATGCCCTCCTCTTCCAAATTTCCATACTTCACTTGAAAACTATTTCCTCTATACCCTATGATCCAAATCTATTGACACAGTGTCAGTGATCTCCATTGTTCTCTTAACACAGAGCAGGATCAGTGCTGGGATCAGCAGGTGCAGACAGGGGGCCCCATATACAGTATTAAAGGCAAAAGAATGATTAGTTATCAGTCATGCAAAATGAAGCATTCTCTGGAATTTCATATCTACAGTGCAGTACTGCAAACACCTGGCTCACAAACATGTTCATTATACCAGGTGTTGTGGTTGAGCTGCTTCTTTCATTAGCAAATCAGTCAGCTGCTGTACGGTGTGGAGTGCATGTTTCTTATTGAAACATTTCACAATTGTATTACTAAGTCTCTTTTTAGCAGGAAAAAAATAGGATTGAAATACCCAGTGGATGTGAGAGAAAGACCTTGGTGTTGTGATAGACTAATTTCTACCAGCAACAGGGAAGCAATCATAAAGGCGAAGACTAATCCCAGGGCTTAAAGGAACGAGCTGTGAAGAGGGTACTGAATTTGTTTAGCTTGAACACAGAACAATTAGGCGGACTTGACTGAAGTCTTTAAAAACTTGAAAGGTGTTGACAAAGTTAACCAAAACTAATACCTCAAGCATAGCACTGACACCAGGGTCAGAGGGCACTGTTGGAAATTAAGTGTGGATAGCTGAAATAAAAAAAAATGTGTTCTAGAAAGTTCTAGAAATGCGTTCGAGTCCATCTGTGCCCTTGCCCTGTAATAACCTGTACTGCTTGTATAATTTGTTTCTGTACTGTTTATCTAACTTGTTTTCGTGCTGCTCAACTAACTTGTTTTTGTATCGCTTATCTATCTTGTTTGTCTCAGAATGTTATGGGAAAAGGGATAGCTTACAGAAATGATTCACAGGGCGAGCCTCGAGAAAGTGATCTGGCCAATTACTCTCTCGCACGCGGAAGCCTAACTTGGTAAGCTATAAAGGACGGGTTCCCCCCCCTGCTCTGGTGAGAGTCAGCCGTGAGGATTTGCGCAGTCCTGCTCGGTAGTTTTGGAGACAGCTGCTTTCTCTTGCCAGGGTCGAGGGGCTCTCCCGATCTGCTTGGAAGGGCAAGGATTAGTTCAGCTGCGTCTCTATGAGTATTGATCTGTGAACCTTTGTTGAGGAGAGTCAGCCGTGAGGATTTGCGCAGTCCTGCTCGGTAGTTTTGGAGACAGCTGCTTTCTCTTGCCAGGGTCGAGGGGCTCTCCCGATCTGCTTGGAAGGGTAAGGATTAGTTCAGTTGCGTCTCTATGAGTATATTATATCTCTGATTAATATATTCTTGTATGTGTGTTTGTCTATTATTGTATCAAGGGTGTGAAATAAAGCGGACCTTATTTGGAATTACTCTGTGTAGTAATTGTCTTATTTACCTCCACATCAACTTCCTTTTCAATTTAAAGTAATTAAAATTTCACACAACATTATTGGCGTTGTCGGCAGGACTCTAAAAAGGAAGTTTGGACGTAAATAATCATAATGTTTAAATGCAAGAATAAGGGGCTTGAGCCTGAGGTGCTGCCTGAATGGGATGAAACCATTAGTGATGGGGCACTAGAATTGAGAAAAGGCGGAGGGCTGCCAGAATCTTGGTGTAAACTATTGAAACGAGCAAAATACAATATGTCTAAGGACTAGTTATACGGGTTTGTAGTGCTTAACATGTACGGGCATACTCAGATTTATGTTTTATGTTTGTTTTGAGAGGGTTTGGTACACCTGTTTTGTCTTTGTTTTTACTGTTTGGTTTATAAGTCACGATAAGGGGGCAATAGGATAAGCCTCTTACTTAACTGTCCACATTAGGTGATACAGATAAGGAACAATCAGACAATAAGTTCCAGTTAAGCCCAAATAGCACATACAAAAGTGTAAATTAAATGGCAATAAACCAAAATAAAAGTTTATGCTTCGTTAAGCATAGCTTTAAACATGGAATATTGGTAAAAACAAGATAAAACTAAAAGTGTTGTTGTTTGTCTGTTAGTTTTGTGTTTTGTTGGGAGTCTGATCAACTCCAAATATGTTAGAAGATAATATTGAGGGTCATCAAATGGATGACTGGAGAATATAGAACATAGACTATGTTTTAAAATATGGCAAAAAGGGAATATATATATATATATAGAACAGTAATGTATACGTTCATGTAACAGGAGCAGGGAATGTGCGTGTGGATGTGGGAGATTACTCTGAGTTTTTGGACTTGAGCACAGATCCTATTATTAGGCAGTGATGCAGGAGACAAAAGCAGTGTCACTCAGAGCTACGCGAGTGATGTGAAATGGGATGTTTGCACACATGTTTACGATGTGTTTTGTTTATGTTGGTTACAATTAGTTTTTTACAGAGCTTCTTGCAGGAGAGGTGATGATAATTAGATTAATGTGATAACTGAAACATGAATAAATCGTGAGTGACATGAGATTATTGATGGTGCAGTATAGGACTGCAGGCTTGATGGATTGTGGTACTAGCATGATAGACAGCCTGTTGGTTAATGTGAATATAGGGTATAAATGATGAAAATGCAATTGAAGGAAATTAAAGTAGTGGCAACATACTGAGAGGATGGAAGGACCGGCTAGTTTTAGCGGTCCAAATATTTGGAATTAAAAAAAAAAAAAAAAAGCAGGGGGGGGGGGGGGGGGTCTGGAATGCTGATTGGGGAGGTCCATATGAGATAATGGACAAACTGGGAGAAACCAATTTGAAATTGGCAATACAAAAATGAGGGAGTGAAAACTGGCTTGAAAACGAAAACTAGTTTCACTGATAAGCAAGGGCACTGATGCAGTTATTTTAGAGTAGTAATTGTGAGCAATGAAGTAGATAGAGATTTGTAGTTACTTTCAGAGTACAGACACAGGTCTAAGGCTTTTCTCTTCTCCTACAGGTTCATGCTGGAACTGATATGTTATATTATGTTCACAATATGGGGTGGACATAGGCTCTGAGAAAAATACAAGATAGAATGAACAGACATTGGCGATTCTTAGAATTGCAATAACATTATCAATGCAGATGAAAAAGAGACTATTCAAGAATTAACCCTTTTGAATTTTGAAATTAAATCAGATATTGATCAAAAGAATAAATACTGCACTTGTTCTCCACAGGTCCCGAGATAATACTGATGGCGTTTAGGTGGAATGGAAGCACAGTGCTGTTCATCGGAACTGAGAGGACCATTTCAGAAGAGTTTGTGCAGAAAGTTCCAGTACACTTGTGGGACAATTTGGATATGCAAACAGTAACTGTACATATTAACCTGCATAACTTTACAATGCTTGTCCATGATATGTAGTAATTAAGCTCTACCATATATCTGGAACAAGAGTGTAAGTTGCTGAGAGACGGTCATGAGGAAGTATCTGAAACCACAGAGACATTCTTACATATGGGGAACCATTCCGGTCTGCATATCAAAAGAAGAAATATTTATGATGACGTTAAAGTGACATTTTTGGGGATGTAATGGGGACTGTTAATTTCAGTTAACACAAAAATGCAATATACACACATTTCTTTGATATACTGTACCGATAAATTAGAAACTAAACTATGTAAAAAATACAACAAAACACAGTACATTTTTGGGGATGTAATGGGGACTGTTAATTTCAGTTAACATACCTGATAATGAAACTACGTATTATAAACTTGGGGTATAGATGTATGATTGGTGAAAAGATTTGTCTTAGTTTAAAGATACTAAAGGTAATATGTCAGCGATCCTGGAGTGCAGAGATGGGAAGGTCTCATGTAATTTATTACTAATCACATTCAGTAAAATAACAAAAACTGCAAAGGTTGTAAAATTGCCCTCTAGAGGCACTGGGAGTATGGAGTTTGTGTTGTTCATGACACTTAAGAGTGGTATTGTTAAGACATTGTATCTGCCATCCATGTTAGGGAGGTAAAATGGTTGGCGTCTTGCAATGGATTATTTGGAGTGTTGTTAGGAACATAATACTATATTAATATGTACTTGTAATGTAATGGGACATCCTATGTTGAATGGAAATACCAATTGAAAACAGCTGTTCTACTGAAAAATATGGTAATGTATAAGTTCACAAATCTAACTGTTATGTTTGAACAGCATTGCAAGCAACACACCAATATCCAGAATTGGCTTCAAAGGGAAATAGGTAGTACAATAAAAGATTACAAAGAGCGAATAGCCAAACGAATGTGTGAAGGTAATGAGAATGTGTGAAGGTAATGAGAAACGTAGTAAGAGGGGGCTTTTTGATGAAATAGCAGGCTGGTTTGGTGCAGGAAATTCTGTTGCAAACAGCTGGGATATTTATCAAATGTCAAAAGGGCAAACTTGGATAGCAAGTACTGTGGGAGAAGGAATAGAAAGATTGGGGAATGGACAGATGTATGTAAACCAAGGGATTAGGCTCCAGGGTACAGCTATATATGAGCTAATGGATGGAACAGAGGGAGCCCTGCGCAATTTGACCAAAGCAATAGATTGTAGAATATTTGCGGGTGACCTTTTAAAAACAATGAAGGAAGAAATAATGGAGACATGAGCCGTTGAGGGAAATTTTGCACGAAGTTGGCCCTCATAAATTATGTATAAGTACGGTGCATGCCCATCCACAACTTACTTATGTGCCTTATTCTGGGTGTTTATCAGACATATATCTTTGGCATTGGGGAAATGGTACTTATTTGTTAACCAATCATTCCCAGCAAGAGCTTCTCACTAGGATCCAGTGGGAGGTTCTTCATTCAGGAATTCACATTTCCCTGCAAAAACATCAAGAATTGCTGAATCAATCGTCTGAATTAGTTGACCTAGCAAAACAACATCAACACAATGCTACTGTATTAAAAATTAAAACGATAATGGCACAAAATACAATCTTAGGGTTAGGGAAAGTTATTGAACGTAATGCACAAGATGCGTGGTGGTCCATATTTGAGGGATGGTCACCAAAGGCTAAAGGAGTATTAAATATATTAATCCACCCCATCTTAATATTATTGGGGATTGTATTTCTTTTATGTGTATGGCAAATATGTTTATGTATCTATCTTCGCAGAATTACACAGCGAACAATGTATTTGGCAGTGCACAGATGAATCTCGACCGAAGGACCGAATGAAATAAAAAAAATGTGTTCTAGAAAGTTCTAGAAATGCGTTCGAGTCCATCTGTGCCCTTGCCCTGTAATAACCTGTACTGCTTGTATAATTTGTTTCTGTACTGTTTATCTAACTTGTTTTCGTGCTGCTCAACTAACTTGTTTTTGTATCGCTTATCTATCTTGTTTGTCTCAGAATGTTATGGGAAAAGGGATAGCTTACAGAAATGATTCACAGGGCGAGCCTCGAGAAAGTGATCTGGCCAATTACTCTCTCGCACGCGGAAGCCTAACTTGGTAAGCTATAAAGGACGGGTTCCCCCCCCTGCTCTGGTGAGAGTCAGCCGTGAGGATTTGCGCAGTCCTGCTCGGTAGTTTTGGAGACAGCTGCTTTCTCTTGCCAGGGTCGAGGGGCTCTCCCGATCTGCTTGGAAGGGCAAGGATTAGTTCAGTTGCGTCTCTATGAGTATTGATCTGTGAACCTTTGTTGAGGAGAGTCAGCCGTGAGGATTTGCGCAGTCCTGCTCGGTAGTTTTGGAGACAGCTGCTTTCTCTTGCCAGGGTCGAGGGGCTCTCCCGATCTGCTTGGAAGGGTAAGGATTAGTTCAGTTGCGTCTCTATGAGTATATTATATCTCTGATTAATATATTCTTGTATGTGTGTTTGTCTATTATTGTATCAAGGGTGTGAAATAAAGCGGACCTTATTTGGAATTACTCTGTGTAGTAATTGTCTTATTTACCTCCACATCAACTTCCTTTTCAATTTAAAGTAATTAAAATTTCACACAACAATAGCCATAGGACAGAGGGTAGGAGACACCTTCTCACAGAGTGTGGTGAGGGGATGGAATGGGTTACCAAGTCATGTTGTTAGGGCTGGGATCCTTTAAGACCCGACTTAACAGGTTTGAGATCAATCAGCTGCTGCACTGATGGGCCGAATGTCCTCCCTGGTTCTGTGTTCTGAATTCTGGATCTCCAGTGTGCTGGCATTGATTGGTAACTCCTCTCCAGAGTCAGTTGTTTTCCTTGTACACTCAACCAACCCTAAATATGCTGAGAACAGTTGAGGGAACTAAATCAATTCAGTCTGGAACAGAAAAAAGACTAGAGACTAAAGGTTTTAAAAAGTTGGAGTTAACTGTAGTCACTCTTTCAAGCACAGCAGAGAGACCAGGACTAGAGTACACAGTTATAAGTGGAGACAGACTTAGGACAGAGGTTAGGAGACACATCTTCTCAAAGTAAGTTACTTAACCTCCTTGTGCTCTGTCCTTCGGATGAGATGTAAAACCGAGGTCCTATTGGAAGTGACTCTGCAGCAGAAATTGTTGGTGTATAGTTCATTCCCTAGTCTGTGTAGTTGCTTTGGATAACAGCGTCTGCTAATTGACACATTTATTATTACACCCAGAGTCAAAAAGGGCTCGGGTTGACGTGCTCCTCCGACTGGGCAACATCCCTTGCAGTGGAGTTAACAGACAATCAACAGACAAGGGAACTGAATCTATTTAGCCTGGAACAAAGAAGGATTAGAGAAGACACTTCTCACAGAGTTGGGAGTGTTTGAAATGGGTCACTAGAATGGTGCTGCTGCAGAGTCATTAGGATGTCTTTAAAAGCCAACTCGATGAAAGCCAGGGATCAGTCAGCTACTAGAAAAGTATTGATGCATTAAATTCCCTGATTTTGTTCATAACTTTTCTTATGTTATTACATCAATGCCCTATTGTAAGTGACTCTGCATATAATGCACAGTTCACAGCCTACCTCTGTAAAGCACTGTGAGATGGTGGTCCACTATGAAAGGTGCTATATAAAAATAAAGATGTTATTATTATATTATTACAAGCTAAAAATATTATTATTTATTTATTTCTTAGCAGACACCCTTATCTGTCTTACAACATTTGGAATTCAAAGAGAAAGAATAAATATGGTGTTTAACTTGTAATGCAATATATGAACATGTGAGCCTCCACACCTTGCATTACACTCAAATGCAGGTGCATAAGCTTCTATATGAAACCAAAGGAGTAACTGCACCTGCACAGAAAACAGCACATACTCAAGTATAAGCGCATGCGTCAATTCCTAGTGAGTATATGGTAATAAAACTAAACCTGATCTCACTGCTAAACATTACTACAGTACTAGCTTCAATAGTTCCTTTAAACAAACCACTCCCAATTCCAATAATATGACATTATTAGTACATAAATAGGTTACTTTTTAATTAACCAACCATTAAGAACACAATGAACAATGTTTGATAGATTTAATGAGCTCGTTGCTAACAGTTACTAGACTAAACAAGCAGCACTTCAAATGAAGCGTGACCACTGCTCCCACTGAACACCTGATTGTGCATTTCAAAGGAACTTTGATGGATATCACATCACTGATGCATGTGCTGAAATATGGAAATATAAAAAGCAAATGTGTCACCAGTAGTTCAATTGCTTTTTGAGTAATGGCTTCTTTCTTGCCACCCATCCATACAGGCCAGCTTTGTGTAGGGACTGGCTTATTGTTGATGTGTGAATGCTGACTCCCACCATAGACACAGAACTTTGCAGATTTCTCAAGGTCATTGGTGGCTTCAGTGACATCCCGAACCAGTTTCCTGCTTGTCCAGCTGCTCAGTTTGGGAGGGCGACCTGATCTGGGTAGTGTCTGGGTGGTATGATGCATCTTCCACTTCTTAATGATGGCCTTCACTGTGCTGAGAGGGATAATCAGAGCCTTTGAAATGTTCTTGTACCCTTCTCTGTGCCTCTCTACCACTTTATCCCTGACTTGTTTCGAAAGCTCCTTGGACTTCATGGTTGCTTTGTTGGTTCACTATGTGAGTTGCAGCTTGAAAGTCTTTATATGCCTGAATGTAATTATCTACAAGTTAAACCACTTTGAGTACATACAGGCTAAAACTATTTCACTAATTTTGTGACCTTTAACTTTATCAATGTGGAGTAGTTTGTGTAGATTCTACATGTAAAGTCTAATTTGAAAGCGTCGTGGAGTACGCTCAGGTGCCAACAAAATGTGAAAACTTTGCAGGGGGGTGAATACTTCTGCAAACCACTGGAATTGCTTAATAAAAATGTCTTGTGCAAAATGCTTTTTCGGGTTCCCATTCGCTCAGTTTATTTTACTTGAGAAAACCCGGCTTTCACACAACGTCATGCAAATGAAGGGGAAAGGTGGGGGCTGCTATATAAATTAGCTATGTGTAAAGTTCTTGTGCTGTTTTTGCAGATGGCTCATGAAAATGTTGTTTCCATGCACAGAGAACTGGTACACAAGAGAATCTATGCTGATGTAATAAAGCTGTGATTTCTAAATACCTTGTGCCTGTTTGTTTAATAGAGTCCCCCAGAGAGAGAGGGGAGTATTCAACACATCTGGAGCAGAAATCACCTCGTTAAGAAGCAATGGTATGCAGCCCATTAAAGTGCTAAAAGGTCTCTGGCGCACCCTGCTGGAAACAGTATTGATTTTACACTTCAAGCTGCCCACATGATAACTGTGGTATACTGTGCTGCGTCCTGAGGTACCACAGATTCACCATGGTATCAGGGAAGATTCCACACAACACACTGCAAGAGGCTGAGCAATGCAGGAGGAAAAAAAGAGAAACTTGCACTCATAATAACAATCTATTTAATATATTACTAATGTGATGTAACACAATCAGAATGCTCAACAACATGATGAACACAGATTTTGGTGAGTTTTTGATCTGAACAGATTGTGATTAGGGGTGACCCTATTTATCAAGCAAGTTTATTCTTTTGTTTTCAGTTAATATTTCTGTATTTAGTCGAATGCACTCCTGTTGTTTAGGTGTCCCCAAGTGTCTGCATTTCTAAGAATGTTCTCAAGTCCTGTAAGAGCCTGCAACTGACTTAACTTCTTCACACTAAGTGCAGGGATAGGATTACACATATGTGTGAATGTTATGGTGTCTTGTGCGGTTTCCTAACTGACTGAATGAAGGTTTCCTAACTGTGTAAAACTCTTATCACTGGTCTGTATGTGAGAAGGTTTCTCTCCTGTGTGAACGCGCTGGTGTCTTTTAAGCAGTGATATATGATTGAAACTCTTCCCACAATCAGCCCAGGAACACGGAGTCCCTCCTGTGGGATTTCCCTTGTGAGTTTCAGGAGCATCTAATTGACAGGAACTCTTCCCACCTTTAATAGAATGAGGCAAGGTCTTCAAGTTGCCCTGGGTTTCAGAATTGTTAAAACATACAGAATGTGCCGTCTCTGTACTCTCCACAGTAAGTGGGTGTCTGTCTTGTAAGGAAGCGATTGTAACTGAGTGAGTTCTCAATGTCTTCACATATTCTTCTTGTTGTTTCTCTGTGTTTCTTGCACTGTGGTTTGCCTCTAGAAGCGTTTTTGCACTGGGCTGATAGAGTGGAGTCGTGTTCTCCTTCATCTACTTTAGAAGCTAAAGAAAGAAAGAGAAGAGAGACAAAGGTTATTGTACAGCATTTTTCCACATGCACTGTTCTGAACACAAGTGAATGAGCAGTTCAGTGATTGGTTGCTTGAGATGAGGTGGATTCATTCACCAGTTAGTGTCCCGCAAGTTTCAGTAACAGCAAAAATGATGTCAACATGTCAGCCAAGTGGAAAATGAAAACATGCTTTTTTAATGTTTAAAATGGAATATTTTAAATCGAGCCAACAGAGCATCATGAAAAATCCTATTTAGTACCTGCATTTTGATAGTACTGCAATGTATCTAATATTTAATTTGTTTTTTGATAATTCATAATTAATATAGAAATTATCTGTTGAGCTGGTCTGCTGTACAGAACACCTCCACACACATACTTACTGTACTGTGACAATAATAACACAGCAATGCTTACTGTGAGACACACAAAAGTGAAATGTGGCATTGCGAGCAAACATTACAGTCCTCGGGATAGTTGCAGTGAGATGAGCGTTTAAAAATTATATTGTATTTGCATAAAGTGTAAGAAATAAAATAAGACTCATGTTGGTGATCCTGCTGCATACATTCTCCACAGAAACTCTCTACTGAAATGTTTCTTCTGGTGACGCTGAGCAACCCGACTGGATTTGGCATCACCCAGTGATGAGACATGTGATCCCTGTAGCTCTGTAAAGCTGTAGGAGCAGAACTGCAAACAGTCTACCAGGAATGAGGAAAGGCAAAGATCTAACACAGGGGTGTCCATCCAGACACAGGAGTATCACTTTATATAACTGAACCTGTTCAATGTGGAGTGGAATGGCCTCCAGGAGCGTGATTGGACACCGCTGATCTCACAGCATTCTAAAGAGGCGTGGCAGCGGCTTCACATCTAGCAGGTGCCTCAGGAGCAAGCACAGTGATGTCCTTGTTGACATAGTGGTTGGGCAGCTCCCCTTGGTTAAAATATGAATCTCAAGCACACTGCTGGTGTTCAGTACCAGGTTCTGCAGGATGAACAGGCAGCTCAATGCTGCTTGTTTTGTAGGATTACCTCTGAATCCCAGTTCACATTCAGATGGAGAGTCATCACACAGGTTGGATCCCAGCTTGTTGTTCTACCACAAGTGTACAGGCATGATTTTCATGAGGAAGTTCCTCTGCGATGGGGACACATTCCTGCTCTATGAATTCCTCTTTAATAGGAACACATTCCTGTTGAGGGACCTCTTCATCTTTAACACATGCCAGCTCTGTAACCTGCATTAGACTTGCACAGCACTCCTGCTTCTATCTTTGGCCCTTCCTGTGCTTCAGATTCAGGGATAGCGTGGCTCTCTTTGGGATCTGTGGGAAGCAAAACTGTATACAATTAGATCTCTTACTTACCAGCTAGGTTTGTTAGTTGCTTTGATCAGGGATTTAAAGTTACTGTTCCTCAGTTATTTCGTATAGGGGTGAGCCGGTATAATAGTTTGGTGGTTTAGGTACATGATGGCATTGATACCATTCCTGATATTCTACATTGCAATTGTCGGTTAACGCTGTGTTTGTGTTCCTATGAACAAAGTGAAGGAAAAGGCATTTTCATATGAACATCTTTTTATTCTACGTCCTGTACAAGACTCAGTGCTGCTGGGCTTTCTCACCTCCTGTAGCCTCACACTGGAGCATTGCATCCACTTCTACCTCCCTGTCAATCACCATCATGACCGCCGTTCTGCCTTTGCATTGTTCTAATGCAAACATCCATTTCTCTACTGCAAACATGCTTAGAAACCAAGCCTGGAGACTTGCAGTCTTAGCAAAGTGTCTGAGGAATGTCTTTTTGTTACCTGATCCTGTATTGTGAGAACGGTTTTGAAGGAAACGGTCAACGCAGAATACAAGTTTCAATGTGTCAAATACAATGAGCAGACAAGCGACTGCAGCAGGATAACCTGCTTATTCTCAAAGCAGTTTCATTTAAACAGGTGATTTACACAACTCAAACTTTTTCAAGTGCAGCAATATGTTTTTTGTACAAACTCCACCTGTGTAATAATCATTAGGCAGAACATTGGAAGCTTACTTGAGCAACATCACATGACCTGTAGATATAAATCCAATAACATCCCTTGTAGTATTAAAATACATTTGTAATGGTGTGGCTCTCCCTACTGTATGTATCCTGTGCAAACTCATCTCTGCTCTTAAATAATAACCTGGATTAGTAAATGTTTATAAGCAATATGAGCGATTGTTTCCTAATTCTGTTTACCATCAGCTGAACAAAGTACTTTATTTAGAGACTCAATCTAGAGACTCAATAAAATGATACAATTCAGTTGACACCTTACTGTGTTGTATTTACTTCCTCCAACTTCAACCCTTAATTGAACTTGTGGAACCACTCGGGTCCAAAATCTTACAGCGGATTGGTGCAGGCAGGGTGCTGCTGCCGCCCCTTTATTCACACAGTGAGGTCTGGAAAGATCGTGTAAATGTGTGTGTGTGGAACAAGAAGGAAACAGGACTGAAGCAAAAGAACGAGCAGCGAATGAGCCGCGACTGTACCAAAGACAAACTCAACAGCACTGGAGCGGAATACAATGAAACCATTTATCTAAAAATAGATTCACAGTCAAACAGTTCAATCAAACACTGAAACCTGATGTGCTGCTGCCTGTATGCTGATATTAAATCACAAATCATTATTCTAACCCTCTGCAATATGGTCTGTGACTGTCTCAGTGGGACTCTATACAAGACATCACTTTACCAGAAGGATGCCATTGAAGCCTCCTAAATTAGACTGGTTAAGATTTTCCAATCTAGTACTTTCTAGAATACCTATTTAAATATATAAAATAATACAATGCCTCGATTTGACTCTTTATAACCAATATCAGGACAGAGCTGCGCTTATTATAATCAAACACTTTAAAACGTGTCTTAAGAAAAATTCTAACCAAAATCTTTCCAATAGAAGGTGGTTTAAGGTGTTTGATTGACCAAGCAATACCACACAATAAAATCAATCTTACCTTGAAATATTAAAGGTTGTTTAATGTCTGCATCTGTAGCGTTTATACACCCTCGCACAGCTTTCAGCTCGTTCTCTGATATTTCCAATCTCAGCTTCAGACTTTCATTCTCTTTCTCCTTTTTGTTCCATTTCCACTCTGAATTCAGTGAATTTGCTGCCGACAGCTTTAGTAATCGCGCACAAGACGGTGTGTAGAGCCGCTTTCACTGCGTGCTCGATGGTAGAGGCGAGCTCGTCTTGAAAGAGCGACACGGACACACTGACGCGTCCATCTTCACTGGTTTGAGTTTCAGACTGGTCTAGCGGAATCCTCTTTTCAATCAGAAACGCCGCCTGCGGTTTGTATTTAGTAATATTTATTTTTTACTGTAGTCTTCCCATTCAAATATATATTCATCACTTCTTCTGGTGTGATAAAGAAAGAACACAAACAACAGGCTTTGCAAGGAGTAACTTTACTTTGGTCTTTCAGAATCGCGCAGAGCTCTGCTGGAGCTTCAACGCGTTTGTTTCTCAGTAAATCATCTCATTGAAAAGCTCGACTTGTCTGTAGCTGCGACTGACGCGCTCCGCTCTGTGTGTGAAATTCAACACAGAAAAGGGATGCTTTCCTTTTCACGGAACTCCGTGAAGGTGATAAACAAACACAAAAATCACTAATTATTAGAAAACATTTCATCCCAGCCTACATATTTTAAACAGCAGGAGACAGCGTGTTGTAAAATCATCACTGACTGCAACCACCTCTCCACACATGAACAAAACAAACCTCTCTATTTCCTGTACTGAAATGAAAGCGTCACTAGCAGAAGGCGGGTCTGGTTGGATCCATCGCGTATTATTGGCTGTAGAAACACTCTATCCCCAGCATGTGAGCCTGATTGGCTGTAGAAACACTCTATCCCCAGCATGTGAGTCTGATTGGCTGGCCTCCCTATGGAGGCGGTTATGAAACTGGATGCCAGAGTTCGCCATGTTGGCTCTTTCAGCGCTGTGTTCAATGCGATGCATTCAGGCGCGTTAAGTAAGTGAGCCGCTCAGAAAGCACACGGAGCTGAATTTAAATGACTTAACGCTCTGCTACAGGAGAGCGCTGAGCGACTTTTAAAAATGGAGAATAATAATGATTTGCTTGTTTGTGTTTCTGAGGTGATGGTTGATGAAATGGCCCCGTGTGAAGTTACTGTCCCCTGCTGGACCTCGCTGAGTTCGGCGCTCTGTTTGGACTGAACCTCATATCTGTCTGTGTTTAATACCGACAATACCGACGTTAATAATGAACATTATAAATGATATTAATACCACAAACCTAATAATAATACATTAATAACTATAAAACAGCTCTACATTTAAAAAGAAAAATGAAATTAAATAATACAAATTCGAAAACAACCAGTTGTGGAGTAGTGGTTAGGGCTCTGGACTCTTGACCGGAGGGTCGTGGGTTCAAATCGCGGTGGGGACACTGCTGCTGTACCCTTGAGCAAGGTACTTTACCTAGATTGCTCCAGTAAAAACCCAACTGTATAAATGGGTAATTGTATGCAAAAATAATGTGATATCTTGTAATAATTGTAAGTCCCCCTGGATAAGGGCGTCAGCTAAGAAATAAATAAATAATAATATTTTTTACATTATTGTCTACATGCATCATCTCAGATAATTACAGTGTCATTTATCAGACCCTTCGGCGTTGTCTTTTGAAGAATTAAACCTGCCAGATCGAACGCAGGCTAACATTCAATTAATCAATCTATCTATTAATCATATATATTTTCTATAGCGCCCGATATGCGCTTCACAAAATCTACTTAAAAACAACAAAATATCTAATTGTAAGGCTGGTCGAACAAAATAAGTCTTCAGTGTAATTTTAAACAAAGAGCGCTTTCCACGATTTAAGATGCTTTCGAGAGACAGAATATTGGAATTGGCTGCCGAAACTGGGGGATAAAACTGCCTGTGATCAAAGTGGGCAGAAAAGTTGCATACTTTGCATACCGTATTTGGGAGAAAAGAAAACGGATCATCTCTGATTTGCAACGTTTCCATGGTTCGGCCCGGCCACTGCCGTGTGACTGGTTAAAACGATGTTCAGTTTTTTTTTTCTGCTGCTGGTAATTCAGTCATGAGACAGCTGTAGCAGAGTGGCGCAGCGGAAGCGTGCTGGGCCCATAACCCAGAGGTTGATGGATCGAAACCATCCTCTGCTAGCTTGTTTTTCTTCTGTTAGCAAAGTAGTTTTTTTAAATATTAACTGAAGCAATTAATTAATATTACATTTCGCAATCAAGGATGATATAATGCGCAAAGATACTTGTCTCATAAGAGCTGAAATAAATTATAGCGCTTTGATATTATGTTACTAACGGATTGTTTAGAAATGTACGTAATTATATTACAACTATTCTAAAAAAGAATGTTATCTCGAAAAAGGAGGCTTGACAAGCCGAAATTGCTCAGCTGGGAGAGCGTTAGACTGAAGATCTAAAGGTCCCTGGTTCGATCCCGGGTTTCGGCAAACAACAAGACGATATTGGTTTTGTATTATTTTGAACTAAAAAAACAGAGCACATTCATTCTTCAGCGTAATTGGATGAAATAACAGCGTATCAGAGTGCCATTTTCTAATGTGATTAAGAAATGCAAAAAACATCGTCCCTGGGTGGGCTTGAACCACCAACCTTTCGGTTAACAGCCGAACGCGCTAACCGATTGCGCCACAGAGACCAACGTGTTAAGCAGCCAAAGCATACGGGAGTGATGAGCAAGGCGAGATGCTGCAGAACGTGATCGAGGGAGCAGAACTCATCAGAACCTGAGATCACATCTAAGAAGAAAGCAACACGGGGCAGGAAAGTCTATGTAATCGATTATGGAAGCACAGCATATGTCGTTTTGTTAGATAACACCCTGGGAGACAACAGAGCAGTGTGTGTAAATAGCTACAATGGAAACCATATACTTACGACTTAATTTTGATACAGAACTGTGGTCATGTGTAATCTGTTTTCATTATGATAAGAAAACTACAGTTCAGTGGATTATATTTGGGATCTTTGGTTCTGTCATTCACTTTTCTTCTCAAATAAGATGACAAATTAATAGCTCAGTTGGTTACAGTGAAAGACACCTCGAAAAGTCAGCCCGGCTAGCTCAGTCGGTAGAGCATGAGACTCTTAATCTCAGGGTCGTGGGTTCGAGCCCCACGTTGGGCGTCCTTTTTAAATACAAATTGAAGATGTTTCTTCGAGACAACGGAGCAAAGTCTGATTCTGTTCACATTGTATACAGTATTGCAACAAAATTACTTATTGGTCATTGTCAAATAGCAATTGCTATTGTAAAAAGCATGCATCGTTTATAGCTATAACGATATTGAAATAAATAATCTTACTTTTTTGGGTTGACTTCAATACGTTTCTTTTTTTTAGAATTGTCTTAGCATCATTCATGGAGCATCAGTTGGTATGTGCGTAATAAACCCAATCGGGCCTTGATACGATCCCCTAGTGTGTGCTGAAATAAATAATGCGTTTTTCTACAATAACAAACGCAGCTTGTCAGAATGGCCGAGTGGTCTAAGGCGCCAGACTCAAGGATTCCGTCTTTCTAAAGAATTGTGTGTTCTGGTCTCTGAATGGAGGCGTGGGTTCAAATCCCACTTCTGACAGTTGACTTTTACTTATTTTTAAAAATAATAAATTTCAGCACTCAATACCATTTTAATTTCCATTTTAAATCGGACTGAAATAGTGTTCCTAACACAGATTGCATTTTTGTTGTAAACAGACTACTTGTTAACGTCACTGAAAAATATTTTGTGTCCAAACATGTTATTTAACTTGATTGTTTTAAAATTCCAAATAACATATTACTTTGAAAAACATCTCCGTCGACCACTGGATCGTGGTCTCAGGCTGGGACGTGGACCATTGAGAACAGTATAAACCATCTATTACTAGACGCAGCTTACAGGAGAAATGCCCTCGTTTAACATGCTAGGATGATCGACTTCGGCATTCTCCAACTGCTGTTTACATTTTCTAACACGTTATGAGGAAGAACAATATTTTGGTGTCCAAACATGTGTTATTTAATTGGATTGTTTTAATATTCCAAATAACATATTACTTTGAAAAACATATATTTTTTAATACAGTCCTATTTGAGTATTTAAAATATGGTTATATTCAAATGCCAGCAACGGTGTGTTAATTTAACGGAGCGCCTAACGCCGCTCGGAACGTTCGCATTTTTAAATCCTAACGGTCTCTGCTCAGCTGAGTGGAATGTTCACGAGCCGATTGCCTAGCAGCGTCTCCCCCTCCTTCTCTGCCCCGCCGTCTCGCCCTCTCTCGTTGCTCCAGCTAGGAGTTCAAATTTAGCTTCGTTATATTAGCGCAATTCTTTACTAACTTTTACAAATTAGCTTATTAGGGGCTTCGTGTTTTTAAGATGGTTCAGGTGCAGTCCGGACAGACTGACTGGAGCATCATTACAGTATACCGCACTGCGCTCAGCTCAGTGTGGCCGCTGATACACAAAATAATTAACGAATGTTTAAATAAATCACATGTATTGCTTTTTTAATGCTAAATATGTATCTGGTATTCTAAGTATTATCAACAATTAATAATTCAGCTCTATTCATATTCAGAATGTAATACAGTATTAAAACTATCAAACTGACTGGAAACATGGAACACATTAATTGCGATCGATTCGATACCAATAGGATTACATAAGAGCTGTTGTGTATAGACAATGTCATAAACGCCGAAATGAACACGGACGGTCTTTATTAAGGGCTGAATCGTTTAGATGTTCGAGAGATCTAGGTGTACTGGACAAATCTACTGGATTTTTTCCAAATCGTAAGTGTACCGCCTGTGATAATACATTTAAAACTAAGAAAATGCACAAGCCATACAACGAAAAAAAAGAGTACAGTATCTTACAAGTGATTGTGCTTCAGCTCATGTCATTAATGTGATTTCTTGTCCTAGCCATTTGCAATATGATGGTAAAACTACTAGAAAGTTACAATTGCGCATTAATGAGCGAACATAAAAGTTCAATTAGGAGAAAATATATTCATCCACCACTAGCTAGACATTTTGTAGATGCCAAACATTCCGTTTCAGATCTTAAATTCTGTGGCATACAAACATTTTCAAGATCGCAGTGGTGGTAATGTCACGGGTGACGAATGTGTTGATTATTATTTTATTCAGTGTTATCACTTATGATTTTTGAATTTTAATTGGATTGGTTTTCCTTTTTTTGCACAGTTTGTTTATTTGAATGATTGTTTTATTTTTGAGCATTAGATGCATTTTAATGTGTATTTGTTCACTTAACCATACGTCATCCACTCTCTGGTCCAGACCTCCTCTTAGGGCTCCTGTCCAGACGCCTGTTTGGGCAGCCCTCTCCATAGGGTGCTGCGCTTCAGCTGAAGTCCTCAGGAGAGATCCTGATATCCTGACATAAACCACGAACGCAAAGGTTCTTGTCAGTACCTCTTTTCAAATGTCTTCATTCGCCAAATTCCGCAGTCCTCCCAGAGTGAGTCTACGGAAAAAAAATAACAAAACGAAACTGACACTGTCCGTGCACAAAAAAAACCCAACCACTCGCTGTCTAATCTCGTCTTCTTTATTTTCGTTTACTTCCCTCAGCTTCTCTCTCTTTCCTATTCCGGTATCTCCTAGTTCCATGCTCCCAGTCTCTTAGTTCCTCACCCTTTTTATACCTCAAAGCCCTTCTAATTCCAGGTGTGTACAGGTACCTGCAATTGTTTGGGGCGGGACCTGAGGTCCGTGTGCACAGTGCTTCTGATAAACAAAACAAAAAATACTTTAATTACGATCTCCGTTTTAACCGTGCACCAAACAAAACAGACAAATAATAATCAACACAGCAAAAACACAGTGCAAAGCAAACAGAAAATTATGAAAAGAAAAAAAAAACGATCTAAATAAAATATTCACACAATACTAATTAATACGTGCAGAAAATAAATAAATAAACACAGGCATATGATTCCCAGCCAATACAACTGTGTTTATGCCCACGTTTCAAATAATGAAATTTCTAAAAGCAAATCGTATTGTTTTATGTTTTCTTTACTTTAAAAGCTGAGAATCAAACACACTTCCGACAACTTCATAGCCCTGCTGGCTACGAACAAGTATTGAGTCGGCTGTTTCCCATGACCCTGGTGATACACCGTGTTTTCCTAGTATCAGCGTCGGCATTACCATGTGTTTGGCATGCTTGCTGTACACTCTAGCATTGCATAACAAGCTGCCATTACAGCTGGACTTCGTGGCGCAACGGTAGCGCGTCTGACTCCAGATGAGAAGGTTGCGTGTTCAAATCACGTCGAGGTCAAAGCCGCCTTTGTTTTTATTCCGCACTATTTCATTTTTTAACGTGTTTGAATTTGACTGTTTCCGGACATTTATTTATACAATTTAGCCTATACAACATATTGATTGTATAGCGATCAAACAGATATTTATTGTATTGCGATTCATTTTTATGTTTCATTTGATACAGCACAATAAACTAAAGTGAATCCGAAATTACTGTTGACCAGTCTTCATTGACACAGTTGGGTAATAAAGTCATATTAACACTTCCTTGCATGAGATAGTGAAAATGTGTGTAACCTTTCAGTAAGTATTTTAAATTCATTTGGGAAGGTTTAAGATTGTGAAGAAGTTTAAATATGCTGCGTATTTGCGCATTGGGAACTTTGCATAATGACGTTTTTATTAATGACACTTTCTTACGGACAGTAGTCAGGGTGATGATACAAGACCAGAGCCAATACTTGCTATTTGCTTGTCCTTTCACTACCATATTCTATTGTGCTTGTTCAGAATACGCGTGAATCCTGAAAACATCTCGTTAATATTTAAACAAAGCCAGCAGTCACTTTATTGATCACCCTGTGGATTAACCGCTATTGGAATACAGATGATTGTGTTAAAGATGTTAATAGACTTTCTATGTACAAGTTTTAGAGCTAAGCGTTTCTTGAGGCAGTTCAAGCGCGGCACTTTCAGGCAACCAGTTCCAGTGTTTGCCTTTTGGACTTACTCTGGAAGGAATACAAAAAAAAAAAAAAAAAAAAAACATTTGTTGAGAACCGCATTTGGGAGAAAACTTAAAGTTTCGAAAAGCATTTGTAAAGGCTTCGGATTCTATTATGGTGTTGCCGAGCTGTTGAACGTTTTTCATTACAGGTTTACTGGATTGCCAAAAAGAATGCTATCTCGAAAGATCAGTCTTGTCACGCCGAAATAGCTCAGTTGGGAGAGCGTTAGACTGAAGATCTAAAGGTCCCTGGTTCGATCCCGGGTTTCGGCAAACAACAAGACGATATTGGTTTTGTATTATTTTGAACTAAAAAAACAGAGCACATTCATTCTTCAGCGTAATTGGATGAAATAACAGCGTATCAGAGTGCCATTTTCTAATGTGATTAAGAAATGCAAAAAACATCGTCCCTGGGCGGGCTTGAACCACGAACCTTTCGGTTAACAGCCGAACGCGCTAACCGATTGCGCCACAGAGACCAACCTGTTAAGCAGCCAAAGCATACGGGAGTGATGAGCAAGGCGAAATGCTGCAGAACGTGATCGAGGGAGCAGAACTCATCAGAACCTGAGATCACATCTAAGAAGAAAGCAACACGGGGCAGGAAAGTCTATGTAATCGATTATGGAAGCACAGCATATGTCGTTTTGTTAGATAACACCCTGGGAGACAACAGAGCAGTGTGTGTAAATAGCTACAATGGAAACCATATACTTACGACTTAATTTTGATACAGAACTGTGGTCATGTGTAATCTGTTTTCATTATGATAAGAAAACTACAGTTCAGTGGATTATATTTGGAATCTTTGGTTCTGTCATTCACTTTTTTCTCAAATAAGATGACAAATTAATAGCTCAGTTGGTTACAGTGAAAGACACCTCGAAAAGTCAGCCCGGCTAGCTCAGTCGGTAGAGCATGAGACTCTTAATCTCAGGGTCGTGGGTTCGAGCCCCACGTTGGGCGTCCTTTTTAAATACAAATTGAAGATGTTTCTTCGAGACAACGGAGCAAAGTCTGATTCTGTTCACATTGTATACAGTATTGCAACAAAATTACTTATTGGTCATTGTCAAATAGCAATTGCTATTGTAAAAAGCATGCATCGTTTATAGCTATAACGATATTGAAATACATAATCTTACTTTTTTGGGTTGACTTCAATCCGTTTCTTTTTTTTAGAATTGTCTTAACATCATTCATGGAGCATCAGTTGGTATGTGCGTAAACCCAATCGGGCCTTGATACGACCCCCTAGTGTGTGCTGAAATAAATAATGCGGTTTTCTACATGAACAAATGCAGCTTGTCAGAATGGCCGAGTGGTCTAAGGCGCCAGACTCAAGGACTCTGTCTTTCTAAAGAATTGTGTGTTCTGGTCTCTGAATGGAGGCGTGGGTTCAAATCCCACTTCTGACAGTTGACTTTTACTTATTTTTAAAAATAATAAATTTCAGCACTCAATACCATTTTAATTTCCATTTTAAATCGGACTAAAATAGTGTTCCTAACACAGAGTGCATTTTTGTTGTAAACAGACTACTTGTTAACGTCACTGAAAAATATTTTGTGTCCAAACATGTTATTTAACTTGATTGTTTTAAAATTCCAAATAACATATTATTTTGAAAAACATCTCCGTCGACCACTGGATCGTGGTCTCAGGCTGGGATGTGGACCATTGAGAACAGTATAAACCATCTATTACTAGACGCAGCTTACAGGAGAAATGCCCTCGTTTAACATGCTAGGATGATCGACTTCGGCATTCTCCAACTGTTGTTTACATTTTCTAACACGTTATGAGGAAGAACAATATTTTGGTGTCCAAACATGTGTTATTTAATTTGATTGTTTTAATATTCCAAATAACATTACTTTGAAAAACATATATATTTTAATACAGTCCTATTTGAGTATTTAAAATACGGTTATATTCAAATGCCAGCAACGGTGTGTTAATTTAACGAAGCGCCTAACGCCGCTCGGAAAGTTCGCATTTTTAAATCCTAACGGTCTCTCCTCAGCTGAGCGGAATGTTCACGAGCCGGTTGCCTAGCAGCGTCTCCCCCTCCTTCTCTGCCCCGCCCTCTCGTCCTCTCTCGTTGTACCAGCTAGGAGTTCAAATTTAGCTTTGTTATATTAGCGCAACTCTTTACTAACTTTTACAAATTAGCTTATTAGGGGCTTCGTGTTTTTAAGATGGTTCAGGTGCAGTCCGGACAGACTGACTGGAGCATCATTACAGTATACCGCACTGCGCTCAGCTTTGTGTGGCCGCTGATACACAAAATAATGAACGACTGTTTAAATAAATCACATGTATTGCTTTTTAATGCTAAATATGTATCTGGTATTCTAAGTATTATCAACAATTAATAATTCAGCTCTATTCATATTCAGAATGTAATATAGAATCGGTGATATAATGGGGCAAGTTCAGCATAGAAGAGGGGTTCTTGGTCTCAGTTCAGCTCCTCCTACATGGCACAAGGCAGCCTCAGCTCAACAGAGGAAGCTGGTGGTCAATGAGGTGCAAAAACAGGAGGAGAGGATGAGGTGTATAAAGGCCATTTCCCAGGCCAAACAGGGAGAATGGATGAGATGGGAGAGTGTGGAACAACGCAAGATTGGCTGGCAAGACCTATGGTCAATGGAACAGAGCAGGATCAGTTTCCTCATCAGGTCAACATATGATGTTCTCCCATCACCACAGAACCTAAACCTCTGGGTAGGAGAGGATCCCTCATGTCCTTTGTGTTCATCACCTGCAACATTAAGGCACATTTTGACAGGATGTAAGGTGGCTCTTAGCCAAGGACGGTTTACTTGGCGCCATGACCAGGTGCTGCGATGTTTGGCCTTAGCATTGGAAGACAAGCGTAACATGACCAATAAGTTGCCACCTGTTCCATCAAAACATTACACACAAAAGACAACATTCCTCCGCCCAGGAGAGCAACCACCAAGAAAAGGTGTTAAAACCAATCCTCGCCCAGGACAACTGGAAGCTGCTAGAGACTAGAATATGCTGGCAGATGTTGGTCAACGGCTTATTTTTCCACCTGAGATTGCCACCACTAACCTTCGACCAGATATTGTCTTGTGGTCTGGATCAGCATGCCTTGTTCACCTGGTAGAGTTAACAGTGCCATGGGAGGATGCTATAGATGAGGCGTATGAGAGGAAGAAACTGCGGTATGCTCAACTAGCCACTGAAGCGGAACAGCGAGGATGGAGAGTTCGGGTTTACCCAGTGGAAGTGGGTTGTCGAGGATTTGTGGCACACTCTACAACCCGGTTTCTCAGAGACGTCGGATTCAGTGGCCAAGAGTTGCGTCGCACAGTGAAGAACTTATCTGAAGCAGCAGAGAGGAGCAGCAACTGGCTGTGGTTGAGACGGAAAGATTCTGGCTGGGGACAGGTAAGTAAGCTGGGCTGAGTTGAGTGGGGGACGGAGGGGGGTGATGCTGGGATGCCAGAATCACCGTCGAGCCCTCTTGAGGTGTCGTGGGCTAGTCGACGAAACACTGAGGATGGAAGGTGCCCACTTGAAAACCCCAGAGATGTACCCTACTTAGCTCAATCCAGACGGTTGTCATGCTGATGCGCTGGGGAGGCCGCACTTTGGTTGATCCCCGGAGCCAGCATCGCAGCCGTTGTGTGTGCTGATGCACCAGGGAGGCAAAATAAGCTGATCCCTGGAGCCAGCATTACACTTCAGCCATTAACACCAGACAGAAGGATATCTACATCATCATATGGAAGGAAACGTAAATGGAGGGAGACACATATGGATCACATTAGTTTACTGTAAAGCTACGTCTTAGTTGGTGCTTATCTTGGCGAGAGCCGAGTTCAAATCAGCATGAAGTTTTAACATCTACTCTCGTGTAATGGAAATCTTAAAACTATCAAACTGACTGGAAACATGGAACACATTAATTGCGATCGATTCGATACCAATAGGATTACATAAGAGCTGTTGTGTATAGACAATGTCATAAACGCCGAAATGAACACGGACGGCCTTTATTAAGGGCTGACTCGTTTAGATGTTCGAGAGATCTAGGTGTACTGGACAAATCTACTGGATTTTTTTTCCAAATCGTAAGTGTACCGCCTGTGATAATACATTTAAAACTAAGAAAATGTACAAGCCATACAATGAAAAAAAAGAGTATCTTATTTAACAGTATCTTACAAGTGATTGTGCTTCAGCTCATGTCATTAATGTGATTTCTTGTCCTAGCCATTTGCAATATGATGGTAAAACTACTAGACAGTTACAATTGCGCATTAATGAGCGAGCATAAAAGTTAAATTAGGAGAAAATATATTCATCCACCACTAGCTAGACATTTTGTAGATGCCAAACATTCCGTTTCAGATCTTAAATTCTGTGGCATACAAACATTTTCAAGATCGCAGTGGTGGTAATGTCACGGGTGACGAATGTGTTGATTATTATTTTATTCAGTGTTATCACTTATGATTTTTGAATTTTAATTGGATTGGTTTTCCTTTTTTGCACAGTTTGTTTATTTGAATTATTGTGTTATTTTTGAGCATTAGATGCATTTTAATGTGTATTTGTTCACTTAACCATACGTCATCCACTCTCTGGTCCAGACCTCCTCTTAGGGCTCCTGTCCAGACGCCTGTTTGGGCAGCCCTCTCCATAGGGTGCTGCGCTTCAGCTGAAGTCCTCAGGAGAGATCCTGATATCCTGACATAAACCACGAACGCAAAGGTTCTTGTCCGTACCTCTTTTCAAATGTCTTCAATCACCAAATTCCGCAGTCCTCCCAGAGTGAGTCTACGAGAAAAAATAACAAAACGAAACTGACACTGTCCGTCCACAAAAAAACCCCAACCACTCGCTGTCTAATCTCGTCCTCTTTATTTTCGTTTACTTCCCTCAGCTTCTCTCTCTTTCCTATTCCGGTATCTCCTAGTTCCATGCTCCCAGTCTCTTAGTTCCTAACCCTTTTTATACCTCAAAGCCCTTCTAATTCCAGGTGTGTACAGTTACCTGCAATTGTTTGGGGCGGGACCTGAGGTCCGTGTGCACAGTGCTTCTGATAAACAAAACAAAAAAATACTTTAATTACGAACTCCGTTTCACCCGTGCACCAAACAAAACAGACAAATAATAATCAACACAGCAAAATCACATTGCAAAGCAAACAGAAAATTATGAAAATTCTGAAAAGAAAAAAAAACGATGTATGTATGTAAAATGTTCACACACGATCTAAATAAAATATTCACACAATACTAATTAATACGTGCAGAAAATAAATAAATAAACACAGGCATATGATTCCCAGCCAATACAACTGTGTTTATGCCCACGTTTCAAATAATGAAATTTCTAAAAGCAAATCGTATTGTTTTATGTTTTCTTTACTTTTAAAGATGAGAATCAAACACACTTCCGACAACTTCATAGCCCTGCTGGCTACGAACAAGTATTGAGTTGGCTGTTTCCCATGACCCTGGTGATACCGCGTGTTTTCCTAGTATCAGCGTCGGCATTACCATGTGTTTGGCATGCTTGCTGTACACTCTAGCATTGCATAACAAGCTGCCGTTACTCCTGGACTTCGTGGCGCAACGGTAGCGCGTCTGACTCCAGATCAGAAGGTTGCGTGTTCAAATCACGTCGAGGTCAAAGCCGCCTTTGTTTTTATTCTGCACTATTTAATTTTTTAACGTGTTTGAATTTGACTGTTTCCGGACATTTATTTATACAATTTAGCCTATACAACATATTGATTGTATAGCGATCAAACAGATATTTATTGTATTGCGATTCATTTGTATGTTTCATTTGATACAGCACAATAAACTAAAGTGAATCCGAAATTACTGTTGACCAGTCTTCATTGACACAGTTGGGTAATAAAGTCATATTAACACTTCCTTGCATGAGATAGTGAAAATGTGCGTAACCTTTCAGTAAGTATTTTAAATTCATTTGGGAAGGTTTAAGATTGTGAAGAAGTGTAAATATGCTGCGTATTTGCGCATTGGGAACTTTGCATAATGACGTTTTTATTAATGCCACTTTCTTACGGACAGTAGTCAGGGTGATGATACAAGACCAGAGCCAATAAACCTGTTATTTGCTTGTCCTTTCACTACCATATTCTATTGTGATTGTTCAGAATACGCGTGAATCCTGAAAACATCTCGTTAATATTTAAACAAAGCCAGCAGTCACTTTATTGATCACCCTGTGGATTAACCGCTATTGGAATACAGATGATTGTGTTAAAGATGTTAAAAGACTTTCTATGTACACGTTTTAGAGCTTAGCGTTTCTTGAGGCAGTTCAAGCGCGGCACTTTCAGGCAACCAGTTCCAGTGTTTGACTTTTGGACTTACTCTGGAAGGAATACAAAAAAAAAAAAAAAAAAAACATTTGTTGAGAACCGCATTTGGGAGAAAACTTAACAGTTTCGAAAAGCATTTGTAAAGGCATCGGATTCTGTTATGGTGTTGCCGAGCTGTTGAACGTTTTTCATTACAGGTTTACTGGATTGCCAAAAAGAATGCTATCTCGAAACCTCAGTCTTGTCACGCCGTAATAGCTCAGTTGGGAGAGCGTTAGACTGAAGATCTAAAGGTCCCTGGTTCGATCCCGGGTTTCGGCAAACAACAAGACGATATTGGTTGTGTATTATTTTGAACTAAAAAAACAGAGCACATTTATTCTTCAGCGTAATTGGATGAAATAACAGCGTATCAGAGTGCCATTTTCTAATGTGATTAAGAAATGCAAAAAACATCGTCCCTGGGTGGGCTTGAACCACCAACCTTTCGGTTAACAGCCGAACGCGCTAACCGATTGCGCCACAGAGACCACCCTGTTAAGCATCCAAAGCATACGGGAGTGATGAGCAAGGCGAGATGCTGCAGAACGTGATCGAGGGAGCAGAAGTCATCAGAACCTGAGATCACATCTAAGAAGAAAGCAACACGGGGCAGGAAAGTCTATGTAATCAATTATGGCAGCACAGCATATGTCGTTTTGTTAGATAACACCCTGGGAGACAACAGAGCAGTGTGTGTAAATAGCTACAATGGAAACCATATACTTACGACTTAATTTTGATACAGAACTGTGGTCATGTGTAATCTGTTTTCATTATGATAAGAAAGCTACAGTTCAGTGGATTATATTTGGAATCTTTGGTTCTGTCATTCACTATTTTCTCAAATAAGATGACAAATTAATAGCTCAGTTGGTTACAGTGAAAGAAACCTCGAAAAGTCAGCCCGGCTAGCTCAGTCGGTAGAGCATGAGACTCTTAATCTCAAGGTCGTGGGTTCGAGCCCCACGTTGGGCGTCCTTTTTAAATACAAATTGAAGATGTTTCTTCGAGACAACGGAGCAAAGTCTGATTCTGTTCACATTGTATACAGTATTGCAACAAAATAACTTATTGGTCATTGGCATATAGCAATTGCTATTGTAAAAAGCATGCATCGTTTATAGCTATAACGATATTGAAATAAATAATCTTACTGTTTTGGGTTGGCTTCAATCCGTTTCTTTTTTTTTAGAATTGTCTTAACATCATTCATGGAGCATCAGTTGGTATGTGCGTAATAAACCCAATCGGGCCTTGATGCGAGAACCCTAGTGTGTGCTGAAATAAATAATGCAGTTTTCTACAATAACAAACGTAGCTTGTCAGAATGGCCGGTTGGTCTAAGACGCCAAACTAAAGGACATTGTCTTTCCAAAGAATTGTGTGTTCTGGTCCCTGAATGGAGGCGTGGGTTCAAATCCCACTTCTGACAGTTCAATTTTACTTATTTTTAAAAGGAATAAATGTGTTCATTTTACTATAAAAGATTGTTTTAAGGAAATCAACAGCTAATACCAAACTCTTGTCAGCACTCAATACCATTTTAATTTCCATTTTAAATCAGACTAAAATAGTGTTCCTAACACAGATTGCAATTTTTGTTGTAAACAGACTACTTGATGAAGTCACTGAAAAATATTTTGTGGCCAAACATGTATTTAACTTGATTGTTTTAATATTCCAAATAACATATTACTTTGAAAAACATCTCCGTCGACCACTGGATCGTGGTCTCAGGCTGGGATGCGGACCATTGAGAACAGTATAAACCATCTATTAGTGGATGTAGTTTACATGAGAAATGCCCTCGTTTAACATGCTGGGATGATAGACTTCGGCATTCTCCAACTGCTGTTTACATTTTCTAACACGTTATGAGGACAAATACAAAGTTGGACACTTTCCTTGTAAGTGGGGGTAAGCACAAGTTATTTTCAGGTGTAATGTCTTTATTTAAGCTCAATCTAGTCCTGCGTAGTGCAAATCACATTACTGTTTAAAGTGTTCTTAAATTGTTTAAAACATTAGCAGTGATCCATTTGAAATTTGCTTAATGATTTAAACAACTGAACTTATTGTCAGCTCGGTGCTGAGAAGAAAACACTCCCACTCCTCCTGGTGGATACCGAGACCAATCCCTTCAAAACAGTTTCACTCTAGAAATGATCCTTGCAAATATAGTCTTGTCTTTTATTGGCAGACCGTCACCCCCAGCTGGCAAGCTCTACTTCATATGATACAATGACTGGGCAACAACGAGGTGTTACATTAACAATACAAACTAACTTGAGACAGCCAAGCCGTTAAAGCATACCTTAAGTTTGTCATGTGATACAAAAGCAAGTTTTGGCATTTTTGCATTGCCTGCCTCGTCAAAGAAGCTCGAGCCACAGCACACAGCGCTGCTGCATCGGGACACAGAGGTGGATTTTAAAGCGACTGAATCAACGAGCTGAGACTACTTTTTGAAGAAATTGAAAACATGCCTCTCGTCGAAATATTTGCTATTTAATTAAAAAAATGTTTTGAATTTGCAAATGGCAGACTACATTGCCTTGCCCCCCCCCCCACAAAAAAAAAGACAATCTGAATTGCTCATATCAAGCTGCGATGTATCCTATGAGAATCTCTGACACAATTCGAGGGGAATTAGCTCAAATGGTAGAGCGCTCGCTTCGCATGCGAGAAGTAGCGGGATCGATGCTCGCATTCTCCAAATAGTTTTAACGTATCTGCGTATTTAGTCCCAACGCATTATGGAGATAAATACAAAGTGTGACAATTCTTTGTAACAGAGACGCCCGCCCTACATGTGTATTTTAAAGCACATTCTCCTAATTTGTTATATTCCCAAGACTGAAAAACTGCAGTGCGCCGTCCATCGTATGTCTTCCGAGAAACACAAAGGGAGATTATTTATTTATTTATTTATTTATTTATTTATTTATTTATTTATTTATTTATTAGCAATTAAAGAGTTTGTGTTAATTGAGAATAAAAATAAATGGCTTGAAGTTTGCTTTCATTTGTAACGTGTTTATAATGAAATATCGGTTCTTGTGTTTTTACCAATCATTGTACTGTATACTAGCTACTGTTGCATGTCCATGATTTTGTTCCTCAGCTTCCCATATGGTCTAGCGGTTAGGATTCCTGGTTTTCACCCAGGCGGCCCGGGTTCAACTCCCGGTATGGGAACGTTCTTGTTATTGTCATTTTGTTACAGAACTGTGGTCATGTGTAATGTGTCTTCAATATGATAATAAAGCTACAGTTACTCGAAATATATATATATATATATATGTACAGAATGATGCAAATGTAACTGACTCTATTCACATTCCCATCGCGTGGAACCATCGCAGTTTGTTTTTAAATTATATTAATCCCTGGTCAAGACAAAGTCTCTCTGGGGTGGGACGATCATTAGAATGCGGATGTAAGGTCTCCGGTCCCATCATAGAAGCAAGATAGTTTATTCACAAATAAATACCTACACATTTATTTATGTTTCTTTTTTTGGGTAAATTAACACATTATTGCATTCTGTCACGTCACGCTGTGCACTCTAGGATTGCATTACAAGTACGCACTATGCCAGGACTTCGTGGCACAACGGTAGCGCGTCTGACTCCAGATCAGTAGGTTGCGTGTTCAAATCACGTCGAGGTGAAAGCCGTCTTTATTTCTATTCCACTATATTTCATTTTTTAACGTGTTTGGATTTGAATGTCTCCAGACATTTATTTATACAATTTAGCCTACACAACATATTGATTATAAAGCGACAAACAAATTACTTCCTGGGGGGGCAGTTCAGTTTCAATCAAGTTCCAGTCTCTCTGCCATTATGTTGCGCTGCTGTGTTTGGTCAGGTAAAAAGGGCGTGACCAGAGCGGTATGGGCAATCCCGTTAGGTAGCTTGCATGTCAATCTCTCCTTCTTTTCTATTTATACACCCAGCACTGCTTCCGCCCTTCGTCTGTGTTTGTTTTTGGTCTGTGTTTGTTTTTTTGTTGTTCGCTCCTTTCACTGCAGGTCATTTCTCTGCTCAGCGCTGGTAGACAGTATCAGCTATTTTCCTACCTTCTCAGGTGATTCTTTTCATCATTCAGCTTTTGTATTTTTCAGCAGGAGCTCCATCGTTAGTCTTTTCTGCTCCCTCCAGTCTCTAGCGCAGCTACAGCGCCGTTCAAAGCGCAGCGTCATTCTCAGCTTGCTCTGCGTTTTCATCAGAAAGACTGTTCCGACGTCACCGCTGCACTGCAACTCTTTAACACCGGCGCCTCACAGACCATGGTTACCACGGCAACGCCTCCTCGAGTGACTACTGGGAGTGGTAAATTGCCATGGCGACCAGGCAGCTTTAACAGGCAATGCGAGCCTGTGCCTCACTACTGCAATCTTCTGGCTCCTGCTGCTGCGCTTTTGCAACATGAGAGCTTCAACTCGCCGAATTATGACATCTAAATACTGCAGGCTCCTCTTCTAGACCTACGTTAACTTACTTATATCATCACTAACTGTTCTAAAGCAAACGTTTTATCCATAGACAAGGATTTTAATCGCAATAACCAAATATATGCTACCCTGCTTCACTGAAGCCAATCGCAACCTCGAGATGGCAGCATAACACCACAAACTACATAATTTAAACTGATTTGCTATTGCTGCGAATCTCGCACACTCCAAACTTTCTATCAATTCCTGCAGTTCGTTGTCTTTCCGAGGGATTCTCAGTCCCCTCCTGCCTCAACCTCTTTTGCTTCATATATTAACTTGATTATTTCAAATCAAAACCCCTCCCTTCGAGGATCTGGTCATGAAGCCATGCTTATCAGCTTTCTGAGATGTTAAGAATCCACTGTCACATTAATTTTCCAGCTTCCTTGCATCAGGCCATTCCTGCAACCTTTTTGCTCCCTGATTTGCACTTCCTCATTTGCCCCCAACTTCATCAAGGCACTTAATACAACTTTCAAAGTCCATTTCATTCAATTTGAGCTTCCAGGCACATACGGAAACTATGTCCTACGATTATCAACATTTCAGTCAAGAGTTCTCCAACACCGCAATAGACAATACACTCTTAGACTGCTCCTGATCAAATCAATAGGTTTTGCAGCAGCCTCCGAGCAACGCATTCTCATCCTCTCAGGTTCTGCAGAGGCCTCAGATCTACGCATTCTTCATCTCTGCCAAAAGGCAGACCCATCTCCGACATCATCTTAAACGCCTTAACTCTCAAATACCAATTTCCACTGCATTCAGCAGCTCTCTGCTCTCTATAGCAGGCCACTGCACACTACTGACAGCATTCCATCGTTTCTCTGTTTCCGTCTGTCGTAAACGGAGGGGGTTCTCTGTTTTTGTCTCTCCTAAACAGACCCGAGACACATTTCCTAAGCTCTCCACGCTGCCCAGCTGACAGCTTAGCTGCCTGAGGATGCCGCACTGAGTTGCGAAGGATCTGTCCTTTTGTCCTGTTGGTCCCCTTCCTGTCTCTTGTTCCACTAAATGCCCAGCAGCCAGAGGATGCTGCTTGACCCATCGGGAGCGAGTGTCAGATTGTTGTATGTTATGTGTTTAAACTTTGCTCTTTCTCTCTCACTTTTACGTCACCCCTCTCAAGCCCTCGTAGGCAACCAGTGAAATGTGAGGTGATGTGAATAGAGACAAATACATTGCATCATTCTGTGTATATATATATATATATATATATATATATATATATATATATATATATATATAATTTCAAGTAACTGTAGGTTTATCATCATAATGAAAACACATTACACATGACCACAGTTCTGTAACAAAATGACAATAACAAAGACGTTCCCATACCGGGAGTCGAACCCGGACCACCTGGGTGAAAACCAGAAATCAACCGCTAGACCATATGGGAAGCTGATTAACAAACTCCTGGACATGCAACAGTAGCTAGTATACAGTACAATGATGGTAAAAAACCACTAATTCATTTCAAACACGTTACAAATTAAAGCAACTTCAAGCCATTTATATTTATTCTCAATTAACACAAACTCTTCAATTGCTAAAAAATATAAAAAATATCCCTTTGTGCTTCTCGGAAGGCATACGATGGAGGGCGCACTGCAGTTTTTCAGTCTGCGGGAATATTACAAATTAGCAGACTGCTTTAAAATACACATGTAGGGCGGGCGACTGTTACAGAGAATTGTCACACTGTATGTATCTCCATAATGCGTTGGGACTAAATACGCAGATATATTAAAACTATTTGGAGAATGCGGGCATCGATCCCGCTACTTCTCGCATGCGAAGCGAGCGCTCTACCATTTGAGCTAATTCCCCTCGAATTATGCCAGTGATTCTCATTGGCTACATCACAGCTTGATATGAGCAATTCAGATTGTCAGATTTTTGGCAATGTAGTCTGCCATTTGCAAATTCAAAAAATAAATGGATTAACTAAATAGCAAATATTTCGACTAGAGGTATGTTTTCAATTTCTTCAAAAAGTAGTCTTAGCTCGTTGATTCAGTCGCTTTAAAATCCACCTCTGTCCCCATGCAGCAGCACTGTGTGCTGTGGCTCGAGCTTGTTTGACAAGGCAGAAATTAAAATGTTATTGAGTGCTGACAAGAGTTTGGTATCAGCTGTTGATTTCCTTGAAAATCTTTTATAATAAAATGAACACATTTATTCATTTTAAAAATAAGTAAAAGTCAACTGTCAGAAGTGGAATTCTTTACAAAGTCCTTGCTTGTGCTAGAGTGCTGCAGCAAGTTAGTTTTTGTAGTTTGACAGGTTTGTCTCTGTGGCGCAATCGGTTAGCGCGTTCGGCTGTTAACCGAAAGGTTGGTGGTTCAAGCCCACCCAGGGACGATGCTTTTTGCATTTCTTAATCACATTAGAAAATGGCACTCTGATACGTTGTTATTTCTTCCAATTACACTGAAGAAAAAAATGTGCTCTGTTTTTTAGTTCAAAATAATACAAAACAAAAATATTCTTGCTGTTTGCCGAAACCTGGGATCAAACCAGGGACCTTTAGATTTTCAGTCTAACGCTATTTCGGCTTGACAAGACTCAATTTTTGAGATAACATTCTTTTTTAGAACAGCTTTAATATAATTAAGTACATTTCTAAACAATCCGCAAGTAACATATATAATCTCAAAGTGCTATAATTTATTTATGGAGATAGAAGATCCTTTTTGATTCACATTGTAATAGTTTTTGATCGAGATCACCACCACCGCGATCTTGAAATGATTTTTTGTATGACACAGAATTTCACATCTGAACCGGAATGCCTGGCATCTACAGGCATCTACAAGAACTCTGTCTTTCCAAAGAATTGTGTGTTCTGGTCTCCGAGTGGAGATGTGGGTTCAAATCCCACTTCTGACAGTTCAATTTTACTTATTTTTAAAAGGAATAAATGTGTTCATTTTACTATAAAAGATTGTTTAAAGGAAATCAACAGCTGATACCAAACTCTTGTCAGCACTCAATACCATTTTAATTTCCATTTTAAATCCGACTAAAATAGTGTTCCTAACACAGATTGCATTTTGTTGTAAACAGACTACTTGTTAACGTCACTGAAAAATATTTTGTGTCCAAACATGTGTTATTTAACTTGATTGTTTTAATATTCCAAATAACATATTACTTTGAAAAACATCTCCGTCTACCACTGGATCGTGGTCTCAGGCTGGGATGCGGACCATTGAGAACAGTATAAACGATCTATTAGTGGAAGTAGTTTACATGAGAAATGCCCTCGTTTAACATGCTAGGATGATCGACTTCGGTATTCTCCAACTGCTGTTTACATTTTCTAACACGTTATGAGGACGAATACAAAGGTTGACAGCTTCCTTGTAAGTGGGGGTAAGCACAAGTTATTTTCAGATGTAATGTCTTTATTTAAGCTCAATCTAGTCCTGCGTAGTGCAAATCACATTACTGTTTAAAGTGTTCTTAAATTGTTTTAACATTAGCAGTGATTCATTTGAAATTTGCTTACTGATTTAAACAACTGAACTTATTGTCAGCTCGGTGCTGAGAAGAAAACACTCCCACTCCTCCTGGTGGATACCGAGACCAATCCCTTCAAAACAGTTTCACTCTAGAAATGATCCTTGCAAATATAGTCTTATCTTTTATTGGCAGACCGTCACCCCCAGCTGGCAAGCTCTACTTCATATGATACAATGACTGGGCAACAACGAGGTGTTACATTAACAATACAAACTAACTTGAGACAGCCAAGTCGTTAAAGCATACCTTAAGTTTGTCATGTGATACAAAATCAAGTTTTGGCATTTTTGCATTGTCTGCGTCGCCAAACAAGCTCGAGCCACAACACACTGCGCTGCTGCATCGGGACACAGAGGTGGATTTTGAAGCGACTGAATCAACGAGCTGAGACTACTTTTTGAAGAAATTGAAAACATGCCTCTCGTCGATATATTTGCTATTTAATTAAAAAAATGTTTTGAATTTGCAAAAGGCAGACATTAGGACAATCTGAATTGCTCATATCAAGCTGCGATGTAGCCTATGAGAATCGCTGGCAGAATTCGAGGGGAATTAGCTCAAATGGTAGAGCTCTCGCTTAGCATGCGAGAAATAGCGGGATCGATGCCCGCATTCTCCAAATAGTTTGAACGTATCTGCGTATTTAGTCCCAACGCATTATGGAGATAAATACAAAGTGTGACAATTCTTTGTAACAGAGACGCCCGCCCTACATGTGTATTTTAAAGCACAGACTCCTAATTTGTAAAATTCCCCAGACTGAAAAACTGCAGTGCGCCGTCCATCGTATGTCTTCCGAGAAGCACAAAGGGAGATTATTTATTTATTTATTTATTTATTTATTTATTTATTTATTTATTTATTTATTTATTTATTTATTTATTTATTTATTTATTTATTTATTTATTAGCAATTAAAGAGTTTGTGTTAATTGAGAATAAAAATAAATGTCTTGAAGTTTGCTTTCATTTGTAACGTGTTTATAATGAAATATCGGTTCTTGTGTTTTTACCAATCATTGTACTGTATACTAGCTACTGTTGCATGTCCATGATTTTGTTCCTCAGCTTCCCATATGGTCTAGCGGTTAGGATTCCTGGTTTTCACCCAGGCGGCCCGGGTTCGACTCCCGGTAAGGGAACGTTCTTGTTATTGTCATTTTGTTACAGAACTGTGGTCATGTGTAATGTGTCTTCAATATGATAATAAAGCTACAGTTACTCGATATATATATATATATATATATATATATATATATATATATATATATATATATGTATATATATATATGTATATATATATATATATATATATATATATATATATATATATATATATATATATATATATACTGAATGATGCAAATGTATTTGACTCTATTCACATTCCCATCGCGTGGAACCATCGCAGTTTGTTTTTAGATTATATTAATCCCTGGTCAAGACAAAGTCTCTCTGGGGTGGGACGATCATTAGAATGCGGATGTAAGGTCTCCGGTCCCATCATAGAAGCAATATAGTTTATTCACCAATAAATACCTACACATTTATTTATGTTTCTTTTTTTGGTAAATTAACACATTATTGCATTCTGTCATGTCACGCTGTGCACTCTAGGAATGCATAACAAGCATGCACTACGCCAGGACTTCGTGGCGCAACGGTAGCGCGTCTGACTCCAGATCAGAAGGTTGCGTGTTCAAATCATGTCGAGGTCAAAGCCGTCTTTATTTCTATTCCACAATATTTCATTTTTTAACGTGTTTGGATTTGAATGTCTCCGGACATTTATTTATACAATTTAGCCTACACAACATATTGATTATAAAGCGACAAACAAATTACTTCCTGGGGGGGGGGGGGCAGTTCAGTTTCAATCAAGTTCCAGTCTCTCTGCCATTATCTTGCGCTGCTGTGTTTGGTCAGGTAAAAAGGGCGTGACCAGAGCGGTATGGGCAATCCCGTTAGGTAGCTTGCATGTCAATCTCTCCTTCTTTTCTATTTATACACCCAGCACTGCTTCCGCCCTTCGTCTGTGTTTGTTTTTGGTCTGTGTTTGTTTTTTTGTTGTTCGCTCCTTTCACTGCAGGTAATTTCTCTGCTCAGCGCTGGTAGACAGTATCAGCTATTTTCCTACCTGCTCAGGTGATTCTTTTCATCATTCAGCTTTTGTATTTTTCTGCAGGAGCTCCAACGTTAGTCTTCTCTGCTCCCTCCAGTCTCCAGCGCAGCTACAGCGCCGTTCAAAGCGCAGCGTCATTCTCAGCTTGCTCTGCGTTCTCATCAGAAAGACTGTTCCGACGTCACCGCTGCACTGCAACTCTCTACACCGGCGCCTCACAGACCATGGTTACCACGGCAACGCCTCATCGAGTGACTACTGGGAGTGGTAAGTTGCCATGGCGACCAGGCAGCTTTAACAGGCAATGCGAGCCTGTGCCTCACTACTGCAATCTTCTGGCTCCTGCTGCTGCGCTTTTGCAACATGAGAGCTTAGCTTCAACTCGCCGAATTATGACATCTAAATACTGCAGGCTCCTCTTCTAGACCTACGTTAACTTACTTATATCATCACTAACTGTTCTAAAGCAAACGTTTTATCCATAGACAAGGATTTTAATCGCAATAACCAAATATATGCTACCCTGCTTCACTGAAGCCAGTAGTTTCAATTCCAATCGCAACCTCGAGATGGCAGCATAACACCACAAACTACATAATTTAAACTGATTTGCTATCGCTGCGAATCTCGCACACTCCAAACTTTCTATCAATTCCTGCAGTTCGTTGTCTTTCCGAGGGATTCTCAGTCCCCTCCTGCCTCAATCTCTTTTGCTTCATATATTAACTTGATTATTTCAAATCAAAACCCCTCCCTTCGAGGATCTGGTCATGAAGCCATGCTTATCAGCTTTCTGAGATGTTAAGAATCCACTGTCACATTAATTTTCCTGCTTCCTTGCATCAGGCCATTCCTGCAGCCTTCTTGCTCCCGGATTTGCACTTCCTCATTTGCCCCCAACTTCATCAAGGCACTTAATACAACTTTCAAAGTCCATTTCATTCAATTTGAGCTTCCAGGCACATACGGAAACTATGTCCTACGATTATCAACATTTCAGTCAAGAGTTCTCCAACACCGCAATAGACAATACACTCTTAGACTGCTCCTGATCAAATCAATAGGTTTTGCAGCAGCCTCCGAGCAACGCATTCTCATCCTCTCAGGTTCTGCAGAGGCCTCAGATCTACGCATTCTTCATCTCTGCCAAAAGGCAGACCCATCTCCGACATCATCTTAAACGCCTTAACTCTCAAATACCAATTTCCACTGCATTCAGCAGCTCTCTGCTCTCTATAGCAGGCCACTGCACACTACTGACAGCATTCCATCGTTTCTCTGTTTCCGTCTGTCCTAAACGGAGGGGGTTCTCTGTTTTTGTCTCTCCTAAACAGACCCGAGACACATTTCCTAAGCTCTCCACGCTGCCCAGCTGACAGCTTAGCTGCCTGAGGATGCCGCACTGAGTTGCGAAGGATCTGTCCTTTTGTCCTGTTGGTCCCCTTCCTGTCTCTTGTTCCACTAAATGCCCAGAAGCCAGAGGATGCTGCCTGACCCGTCTGGAGCGAGTGTCAGATTGTTGTATGTTATGTGTTTAAACTTTGCTCTTTCTCTCTCACTTTTACATCACCCCTCTCAAGCCCTCGTAGGCAACCAGTGAAATGTGAGGTGATGTGAATAGAGTCAAATACATTGCATCATTCTGCAGTAACATTGCAGCAGTAACTGTAGGTTTATCATCATAATGAAAACACATTACACATGACCACAGTTCTGTAACAAAATGAGAATAACAAAGACGTTGCCATACCGGGATTCGAACCTGGGCCACCTAGCTGAAATCCAGGAATCCTAACCGCTAGACCATATGGGAAGCTGATTAATGAGCCCCTGGACATGCAACAGTAGCTAGTATACAGTACAATGATGGTAAAAAACCACTAATTCATTACAAACACGTTACAAATTAAAGCAAACTTCAAGCCATTTATATTTATTGTCAATTAACACAAACTCTTCAATTGCTAAAAAATATAAAAAATCTCCCTTTGTGCTTCTCGCAAGGCATACGATGGAGGGCGCACTGCAGTTTTTCAGTCTGCGGGAATATTACAAATTAGCAGACTGCTTTAAAATACACATGTAGGGTGGGCGACTGTTACAAAGAATTGTCACACTGTATGTATCTCCATAATGCGTTGGGACTAAATACGCAGATATATTAAAACTATTTGGAGAATGCGGGCATCGATCCCGCTATTTCTCGCATGCGAAGCGAGCTCTCTACCATTTGAGCTAATTCCCCTCGAATTATGCCAGTGATTCTCATAGGCTACATCGCAGCTTGATATGAGCAATTCAGATTGTCAGATTTTTGGCAATGTAGTCTGCCATTTGCAAATTCAAAAAATAAATGGCTTAACTAAATAGCAAATATTTTGACTAGAGGTATGTTTTCAATTTCTTCAAAAAGTAGTCTCAGCTCGTTGATTCAGTCGCTTTAAAATCCACCTCTGTGTCCTGATGCAGCAGCACTGTCTGCTGTGGCTCGAGCTTGTTTGACGAGGCAGAAATTAAAATGTTATTGAGTGCTGACAAGAGTTTGGTATCAGCTGTTGATTTCCTTGAAAATCTTTTATAATAAAATGAACACATTTATTCATTTTAAAAATAAGTAAAAGTCAACTGTCAGAAGTGAGATTTGCACCCACGCCTCCATTTGGAAGCCAAAACACACAATTCTTTACAAAGTCCTTGCTTGTGCTAGAGTGCTGCAGCAAGTTAGTTCCCTTTCAAGTCGAAAATAACCATCAAGGTATGGGACATTGCCGTCAGGCAGTAGGGATTGGCTGAGCTTTATGTCAAAGCTGCCGTGTAAGCCCGCCCCCCTGGGAGCTTACTATACGCAGCGCGCGGAGAGTCACTTCCTCTTTTGCCTTCAGCATCAGTAGCGGTAGGACTTAGAGCTATTTAACTGATTGTACTCACTAAAGCTTAGGCTTGAGAAGCTGGTTTATCCCCTTTTCCGTGTTTATTTCAGTTATACTCTCCGGAGTTATTATTGTTTATTATTATTGTTATTGTATTATTATTTAGGATTATATATTGTTTACATTATATATTCCTTTTCGCTTTGCTTCGGCATCGCGTTCTTCGTGGTCTCCATCTTTCCTCTATTCCTTTAATTATTATTGTGTGGGTTTTTTGTATATATATATTTTGTATATATATTTATATTTTATTGTATATATATATATTGTTATATATATTGTATATTGTGTGTTCGGACGCGTGTTGCGTTGGCCTTGGCCCACGCGCATTTTGCATCCTCGGTCTAGCTTAGGCTAGACCGTGTGTGTGTGCGGGTAGTCTGCTCTGCAGTGTTATTATTATTATTATTATTTATTTCTTAGCAGACGCCCTTATCCAGGGCGACTTACAATTGTTACAAGATATCACATTATTTTTACATACAATTACTCATTTATACAGCTGGGTTTTTACTAGAGCAATCTAGGTAAAGTTCCTTGCTCAAGGGTACAACAGCAGTGTCCTCCACCGGGGATTGAACCCATGACTCTCCGGTCAAGAGTCCAGAGCCCTAACCACTACTCCACACTGCTGCCAGTGTTCCCCCCTGCGGCGCGTTCCCGCCACGTGGTATTGCACTACACTCCCTTACCTTCTGCAGCGTCCACAAAAAAAAAAAAATTCCCTTCACTATACAGAGGAAGACAACCACCAACGTGCAAAATCCCCAGCACCTTTCAGGTAGGTATTGCACAGCATCAGACACTGTACCAGCACTTAGCGTCTCCGCTTGGCGGGTCAGCTGACGCTTAGGCGTCTGTGCTAGCGTTCCACGCTCGGTACTCGCGCTTCGGCGCTCGCGCTCCGGCGCTTTTGGTGTCAGCGCTTGTGCGCATGGTGCAGCGCTTCGGCGCTTTGTGCAGCGCTTCTGCGCTTGGTGCTTAGTGCTTCTGCACTTGGGGCTCAGTGCTCGACGCTCGACGCTTCGGCGCTCGGTGCTCGACGCTCGGTACACGTTCCATCAGCGCTTGGTGCTCTGTGCTCGACGCTCGGTGCTCGACGCTCGACGCTTCGGCGCTCGACGCTCGGTGCTCCGCGCTCCGCGCTTGGCGCCTCGACGCACGCACCCTCGACGCTCGACGCTTGGCGCTCGACGCTCGGTGCTCGACGCTCGACGCACGCACCTCGGTGCTCCGTGCTTCGGTGCTCGGCGATCGACGCTCGACGCTCGACGCTCCGTGCTTCGGTGCTCGGCGCTCGACGCTCGACGCTCGACGCTCGGCGCTCGACGCTCGACGCTCGACGCTCGACGCTCGATGCTCGACGCTTCGGCGCTCGACGCTCGACGCTCGGCGCTCGACGCGCGCACCCTCGACGCTCGACGCACGCACCTCGGTGCTCGATGCTTCGGCGCTCGGTGCTCGACGCACGCACCCTCGACGCTCGACGCATGCACCTCTGCGCTCGACGCGGCGGTGCTTGACGCACGCACTTCAGGTGCTCGACGCTTGGTGTCCGACGCTTAGGCGTCCGACGCGTGCACCTCGGCGTTTGACGCGACAGTGCTCGACGCACACTCTTTGGTGCTTGACGTCAATACTAGACGCTTCGGCGTTCTATTATGTCTGGGTTCCACCATTGCGTGACCTGTCAGGACAAGTTGCCTGCCAGCGACCCTCATGAAGACTGCGTCGCATGCTTGGGGCCGGACCATGCCGCATCTGCCCTGGCAGATAGGGCATACTGCCAGCTATGTGCGGGGTTTCAGACACGCACCCTTCGCCAGAGAGCGAGGAAGGCAGTTGGTGGTCGTTCCCCATCCTTGGGCTCGTCCCACACCGTCTCGGCCCCACTGTCATCGATCGTGTCGCTGCCGGCGACGTCTCAGCTCCCTCTGAGCCCATCTTCCCAGCTTACAGCTGGTCAGAGATCTCCAGCCAGGTGTGCTCGGGAACGTTCCCGCAGTCCCTCCTCTCGCGGGGCTCGCCCCCATCGGGAGTCTCGATCCAGGTCTCGATCGCCTCGCCGGAGAAGGCACTCTCGCTCCCCTCGGAGGGGTAGGCGTTACCAGGACACATCTGGGGTGGCTGAGCTCACCTCCAAGATGTCACAATTTATGGAGCTCATGATGGGACAACAATCCCTCCTTATGACCCTAGTAAATGTGGCGCCTCGGGCCCCAGAGCTAGTAACCGGACCCAGCACTAGTCAGCTGACGGTTCCTCCACCAGTGCCCCAGGAAGTAGAGTGGGACGCCGATGCTGTCTCAAGGGACGCATCTGAAGCAGACCCGCTCTTTGAGGACACAGAGCCTGAGGTGGCATCCCAGCACTCTGGGCAGGACGACCCTGAAGTGCTGGATACTAATGACCCTATCTGGTCAGTGGTGGAGAGGGCAGCCCGTCACTTAGGCGTGGACTGGCCTGCGTCAGAGCCAACACGACGCTCTTTATTTGAGTTGCCATCGGCTCCGCCGCTTCAGTCCAGGATGCTCCCGGCGTTCCCGGATTTTATTAAGGAGGTGCAGTCCACCTGGGGAGCCCCGGCCTCCGCCCCTGCAACTTCTCGCAAGGCTTCGGCTTTTACCATGCACGGGGCGAGCGAAGCTGGATTAGCGTCCTTTCCGCGAGTGGGCGCCGCGTTCGCCGTGCTAGTAAAGGCACCGACATTATCGGGGCTGGCTAAGGACCCTTCCTGCCCTAACAGGCAGTGTAGGATTACGGAGGCCCACCTAAAAAAGGGTTATGCCGCGGCTACAGAGGCAGTTAGACTGTCTAACATGGCCAGCCTCCTGACAGTCTACCAGGCGGCGCTGATTCGCGACCTGCCTGAGTCCCCATCCGTCAGACTTAGAACCGAGCTGGGTGCAGTTGCACAGTTTTTGGTTAAGCTGGCTCAGCTGAATGCGCGAGCACAGGGCAGGAGCATTGCTTCCCTTGTAGTGGCAAGGAGGCAGCTCTGGCTCTCACAGGCCAGGGTACAGGAGCCTGATAAGGCCCCGTTGCTAGATGCTCCTATATCCCCGGGGCACACGTTTGGCCTAGCGGTGGAGGAGATGCTGCAACGCTCCGTCAAGGCGCGTGAGGCGTCGCAGCAGTTGGCTAAGTTGTGGCCAAGCAAGCCTTTCCAGCCAAGGCGGCCGCAGGAGCGCCAATGGCGCAGGGCGCCACCGCAGCGGCAAGCGCACCCACAGGGCAGTAAAACCGCCCCTTTGGGGGTTTCAGCACGCAGCCAACCCGCGTTTGCAAGATCGCAGCGCGGAGGGTGGCGCCCCAGAGGAGGTAGCAGACCACGCCCTCGTGGCTCTGGTCAGGCCCCTCGTGAGCGAGCGCAGCCTAAGCAGCCCTGAGAAACCCTGGCAGCCATTAACCCACCCCTACACTGTTCCACAGCTTCTGTTCTGGCAACAATGCACCAACGACATCTGGGTGCGCAAGACTATACTCACCGGGTACATCCTTCAATTCCGGTTAAATCCCCCCCCCTTCAGGGGAGTGGTGGTAACTGCAGTGAAGGACTCGGTTCAGTCCTCAGCTCTAAATGCAGAAATACAGGCATTGCTCAAGAAGCGTGCCATTCAACTAGTAGACCCTGCTCTGACCGACCAGGGGTTCTACTCCAAGTACTTCCTAGTGCCAAAAAAGGACGACGGGCTCCGCCCTATTTTAGATCTGCGACTACTGAACAAATACCTACGGGTGTTGTCGTTCAAGATGCTTACGCACAGGCACATTGTCCAGTCTGTCCGGCAGGGCGACTGGTTTACCACTGTAGACCTCACAGATGCATACTTTCACGTTCCCATCTGTCCGGGTCACAGGAAGTACCTACGTTTCGCATTTCAGAGCAGGGTCTACGAGTTTTGTGTCCTGCCATTCGGCCTGTCTCTAGCTCCTCGAACCTTTTTGAAGTGTATGGACGCCATTTTAGCCCCCTTGCGGGCTCAAGGCATCCGACTGCTGAACTATCTGTACGACTGGCTCGTCTGCGCGCAGTCAAAGGAGCAGTTGGCACAGCACACAGTGATGGTTACAGACCATCTTCAGCGGCTAGGTCTGAAGGTCAATTCAGAAAAGAGCCGCCTCGTGCCGAGCCAACAGACCGAATTCTTGGGTCTGCATCTGGACTCTGTGTCCATGGAAGCGACCCTGTCGACACAAAGAGTTGCCTCACTGGAGCGGTGTCTCTCCCTGTTCAGGTTGAGAGAAACAGTCAGCATGGAGCTGTGTCAGCGCATGCTGGGGTTGATGGCTGCCGCCTCGCAAGCCCTTCCTTTGGGCTTACTACACCAGAGAACCCTGCAGGCCTGGTTCAATGCCTTCGTGTTGCATCCGCGGAGAGACAAACACCGCAGGTTGAGGGTATCCCGAACCTGCTGGGAAGCACTGCGCTGGTGGAAAGTTCCGTCGAACATCCGCCAGGGCGTACGCTTGGGTCCCATCTTCCGAAGGGAGGTTATTACGACCGACGCTTCCAACCAAGGTTGGGGAGCAGTCTGGAACGGGTCGGGGACTCACGGAGTGTGGTCAGGACCCTGGAGGTCGGCCCACATCAATGCTCTGGAACTCAGAGCGGTGGACCTTGCCCTGCGGCACTTCTTGCCAATGCTTCTAGGCAAGCACGTGTTAGTGCGGTCAGACAACACCACGGTAGTGGCGTATATCAACCGCCAGGGCGGCTTGCGGTCCCCCGGTCTTCACCGGTTGGTAACACGGCTGTTGCTTTGGGCTCAACCGCGTTTAGCCTCTCTGCGGGCGGTTCACCTACCGGGCAGAGTCAATTACGCAGCGGATCACCTGTCCAGAGGAGGTCCTCTTGCAGGCGAATGGCGTCTTCACCCTCGGGTGGTAGAGCGCATTTGGGACTGGTTCGGCACAGCGCAAGTCGATCTCTTCGCTTCGCGAGAGACCACGCACTGCCCCCTATGTTTCTCGGTGAAGGACCTCGACAGCCCCCTAGGAGTCGATGCACTGGCTCACGAATGGCCGCCAGGGCTCCTATATGCATTTCCACCGATTCCGATGCTCCCCGCCTTCTTGGAGAAGGTCAGGGTAGAGCAAGCGACAGTGATCCTGATCGCTCCTCGGTGGCCTCGGAGGATATGGTTCCCGAGTCTAGTGCAGTTGTTGCACGGTCGCCCGAGGGAGCTCCCTCTGCGAGCGGACCTGTTGTCCCAAGCCCAAGGAGGGCTATGGCACCCGAACCCCAAGCTCATGCAGCTATGGGCTTGGCCCCTGAGCGGGAGCGCCTGTTAGCCTTAGGGCTTTCGACGGCGGTTATATCCACCATTCAGAGTGCGAGAGCGCCCTCTACTCGGTCGCAATATGCGTATAAGTGGCAATTGTTTCAGAGTTGGTGTCTGGCTGAGGGCCATGACCCGGTCTCCTGCCTTATGGCAGTGATATTACAGTTTCTGCAGAAGCTGTTAGATGAGGGTAAGTCTCCCTCTACACTTAAAGTGTATTTGGCCGCTATTTCGGCTTGCCATGTACGCATTGACGGGTTATCACCTGGTTGCCATTTCCTGGCATCTCAGTTCCTAAAGGGCGCAAGACGCTTGCGGCCTCCAAGGTCGACCAGTTTACCGTCTTGGAGCCTTGATGTGGTGCTAGAAGCCCTTACCAAGGCACCGTTCGAGCCTCTCCACAGTGTGGATTATGAAGTTCGTGTCTATTAAGACTGCGTTTTTGCTGTCAGTGGTATCAGCAAAACGTGTGGGCGAGTTACATGCACTTTCAGTGCATCCATCATGTACTCGTTTCGCAGGAGACGGTTCTAAGGTCTCCATGCGTCCAAATCCGGCCTTTTTACCCAAGGTCATATCCCCGTTTCACATGAACCAACCAGTCGAGTTGATGGCGTTCCATCCTCCTCCTTTTTCTTCCCAAGAGGAAGAGCGGTTACACATGCTCTGCCCTGTGCGGGCATTGAGGTGTTATATTGATCGCACAAAGACTGTGAGGCAAACAGAACAGCTGTTCATATGCCATGGTTCTAAAACTTTGGGTCAGCCGCTGTCTAAGCAACGCCTTTCTCATTGGATAGTGGATGCTATTCAGTTAGCATATGATTCTATGGGCCTTCCGCCACCAGGGCAGTTGAAGGCACATTCCACTAGGGGTATGGCAACATCCTGGGCCCTCTTTAGAGGGGTGCCGATGTCTGACATTTGCGCTGCAGCCAGTTGGGTTACACCGCATACATTTACGAGGTTCTACCGGTTGAATGTACTGGAATCCACTGCTCCGTCATTTGGATCATCTGTGTTGCACTCTATGATGCCTCAGGTTGCGGACGTCTAGAGTGGTTGACAATATGGTGTGACTATTCCACCTTGGGACAGGTGTCATTGCGAGCATAGACGCTGAGGCGCAGCTCCGCATATGTGTAGATGTACTGCCTACGCAGTTGCGTTATGACGTAAGGCTGTCCTACTGCCGAGAATCCTCCCTCGCGACGGCTTGGGTACACTGTTCCCATACCTTGATGGTTATTTTCGACTTGAAAGGGAACGATAGGTTGCGGATGCAACCCCGGTTCCCTGAAAGAGAAAATAACCATCAAGCCGCGAGGTCGCTCTGGAGGCCTTCACGGCCTGAAGGGCAAAAGAGGAAGTGACTCTCCGCGCGCTGCGTATAGTAAGCTCCCAGGGGGGCGGGCTTACACGGCAGCTTGCGCGGAGGCCAATCGGCAGCTTTGACATAAAGCTCAGCCAATCCCTACTGCCTGACGGCAATGTCCCATACCTTGATGGTTATTTTCTCTTTCAGGGAACCGGGGTTGCATCCGCAACCTATCGTTTTATTGGATAACACCCTGGGAGCTCGACAGAACAGTGTGTATGCATATTGCTAAAATGGAAACCAAATATACACGATTCAAATGGGAATCGTATTCAGATTTTAAGCACAAATTTGATAGACTTCACAGTGCAAAGGAGGAAGGCAGACAATGCAAATGAGGCAACTGGCTCCTACTTTTTAGATCATACGAGAAAATTGAACCCAATTAAGCTTTTAACCGCCTGCAGTCTGGAATGAGTTTGAAATGTTGTTGTAACACCTCACTGGGCAACAGCAATTGCATTATATGAAAGTTCCTGTTAATTTCTCAGCGGCACAGCTACCGGTGCCACTCAGAGTTGGAGGGAGACGGTCGGCCACTTGCCCATACAACAATACTTTCAGGGATCATTTCTATAGCGATTTGCTAGCAAAATGCGTTTTTAAAGTGTTTGGACTCGCTATCAACGAGGAAGAGTGAGAGTGTTCACTTTTGAGCGTGAAGGAGGCAGTGAGTGTTGATTTTTGGCCAACTGCTCCCTGTTATTGATGACCCCTCCAGTGTTCCTTAGGGGGCTGGAGGAAGCGGACACGTTCTGAGTGGGTATCTTGCCTAAAGGTACGCAAGACGAACTACAGTTGCAAAGCACTGCTGCTTTTTCGACGATTGATTAAAACTATCAATCTGACTGAAAACACGGATCACATTAATTGTGATCGGTTTGATACCAATAGGCTTACATGGCAGGTATTGTGTATAGACAATGTCATATACACAGAAATGAACACGGACAGTGTTTATTAAGGGCTGACTCATTGAAACGTTCGAGAGATCTCGGTGTACTGGACAAATATACTGGATTTTTTCCATGTGTGGCGTCCACGACCTATTCTCTATTTAACTGTACAGGTCGCGATGCAGACTATGCCATCTATAGTTTAACGAGAAATAGAACCTCACATAACCTTATTAATCTAGCAGCAATATTTGGGTACCCCACACAGAGCCCCTCTCAAATAAATGAAAAGACAAAAGAATGGAAATTGGTTGTGCCAACAAAATCTTTATTATCAACAACAACACTAAAACCCACAATTGCTGCAGTGCAATTACACACAATCCTAACCATATATCTTGCACAATAGAATAATTGCTTATTTATTGTCCCCAGCGACACCTAGAGGAGAGATAGAGAAACGTCCATCCAATTAATAAATATTTGGCTGCTCCACCCACCAAAGCCCAGAAGGGCAGTCAACCACCACCTGTGATAAAATAAACAAAAGAAACCATACGTGAATTATTAAAGTAAATATATTAACAGTGTAACTATAAACAAAATCACCACAACAAACATAATAGTGCACAATTCAAAAAGAAAACACAACCCAGCACCTTACTTGACTAAACGTTCAATGCTCTGTAGAGCAGAGCAGCTACAATAGCGACGCTCTCCCTCGCAGCTCCTATAGACACACACTAAAAGCTAGCTAAACGCTGCACGATACTATTAAAACTGTAAAGACAAATAAAAACGTGCGTACACAAATTAAAACAAACAAGGGACAATAATAAGCAAAAACAATGTGCAAGATAAACACAGGGAAAGACAACTACCAGAAACAGTGGCTGGCGGCGTTCCACTTCCTCGGGAGAGTCCGGAATACTGACGTCCAAAAGTATATCCGCCGACTCGCCCTCGTCACAGGGGGAACCACGGGAACACAGGAACACCAAAACACAGCTGCACATCGACTACCTGGTTCTCTTGCACCCTTATGGTGCCGATATTTTTAATGCCAACAATTAACACTTCCTGGTTCCCGCGGTCCCACCTGTTACATTCGGGATTGGTCTCGGTATCCACCAAGAGGAGTGGCAGTGTTTTCTTCTGAGCACCGAGCTGACAATGAGTGTTGTTATCGGTAACCTACTCGCTGCAAGGAATGACCACTTCAATCTTCAGTCGGGGGTTGCTGAAGGAAGGGGACACATTTTGAGTGTGTATCTCATTCCGGTAGAAACGTAGAAAAAAGAAACCATCAAGCCCACAAATGTTCAGTTGTTTAAATCAATAACCACATTTAAATTGATCATTGCTAATGTCAAAACAATTTAAGAACACTTTAAATAGGGATTGACTAATATAAAAATATAGCAATGTCTTTTGCACTACGCAGGACTAGATTGAGTTTAAAATAGACATTACATCTGAAATAACTTGTGCTTACCCCCACTTACAAGGAAGCTGTCAACCTTTGTATTCGTCCTCATAACGTGTTAGAAAACGTAAACAGCAGTTGGAGAATACCGAAGTCGATCATCCTAGCATGTTAAACGAGGGCATTTCTCATGTAAGCTACTTCCACTAATAGATTGTTTATACTGTTCTCAATGGTCCGCATCCCAGCCTGAGACCACGATCCAGTGGCAGTCGGAGATGTTTTTCAAAGTAATATGTTATTTGAAATATTAAAACAATCTTTAGTTAAATAACACATGTTTCTACACAAAATATTTTTCAGTGACTTCGACAAGTAGCCAGTTTACAACAAAAATGCAATCTGTGTTAGGAACGCTATTTTAGTCCAATTTAAAATGGAAATTAAAATGGTATTGAGTGCTGACAAGAGTTTGGTATCAGCTGTTGATTTCCTTGAAACAATCTTTTATAGTAAAATGAACAAATTGATTCATTTAAAAAATAAGTAAAAGTGAACTGTCAGAAGTGGGATTTGAAACCACGCCTCCATTCGGAGACCAGAACACACAATTCTTTGGAAAGACAGCGTCCTTGAGTCTGGCGCCTTAGACCACTCGGCCATTCTGACAAGCTGCGTTTGCTTTAGTAGAAAACCGCATTATTTCATTTCAGCACAGACAAGGGTTGTCTATTGTATCAAGGCCCGATTGGGTTTATTACGCACATACTAACTTGCTCCATGAATGATGTAATGACAAGTGTAAAAAAAAAGAAACAGATTGAAGCCAACCCACGAAAGTAAGATTCTTTATTTCAATATCGGTATAGCTTTAAAGGATGCACGCATTTTACAATAGCAATTGCTATATGACAATGACCAATAAGTAATTGTGTTGCAATACTTTATACAATGTGAAAAGAATCAGACATTGCTCCGTTGCCTCGAAGAAACATCTACAATTTGTATTTAAAAAGGACGCCCAACGTGGGGCTCGAAACCACGACCCTGAGATTAAGAGTCTCATGCTCTACCGACTGAGCTAGCAGGGCTGTCGGGAGAAAGTTTCTTTCTTTGAGGCGGGGTGAGAGAGGAAGTACCGACAGGTGCGTGGGACCTGAGATTCGGTGTGCTGCTGCTGTAGATGAGTGTTCTGGAGACGCGCTGTGTCTGTGTCTGCGGTGTTACAGCCGTGTGAGTATATTCCAAAAGTAAAGTGTTGGATAATTCGAGAGCTAGTCTGTTGAATAAAGCTCTGAGACGTGTAGTTAAATCCCGGTCTCATTAATTTTGTTTTGTTAGATTAAAAGTGTTCCAGCAGCAGGTAAATGTCCCCACACCTTTTGGTTCTGTTTACTTATGCTACACCGCTGCTAAAGCTGAACGTTGCTGCTAATTATCTTAACTAAACTTGTATTGTTGTTGAATTGCTCTAATATAGTTAAACCTGTAATGTTGCAGCTAACGTTCCCTAATACTGTTAAAACTTGTGTGTATTAACAATCTGGCTTTTGTTGTTGTACCCTTGCTGCGAAGAGCTGTTTCCAATCACCTAGCACTCTTAAAGAGAAGTGTAATCGCTGCTATATGTTGGTCTAATACCCCATGCTTTTAAAATGTGGCTATTGGCTGGCTTTATTCGATTTCCCCTCCTTGTTTTTAGTACAACTTTAATACATTTTATTGTTAGTTATTTGAACTGATTTATGTGAATCATGGATCATTGTAATAAAGCTTTGCGAATTGTTATTCTGCCTTTGTCATTCTGTTGTCATTCCTATTCCAAACCTTTTAATTAATTTTTAGTAGTGTCGGTATTAGGACTCTCACTGGGTGTCACTGGGTGTGGCTGCTACAATCCCATATAGAATGCGACAAAACAGGTCGCCCTCCTTCATATAAACAGAAAAAGAATAAGTACACACACACACGAGTTGATTTACTGCAGCGTCAGACATCGGAGGTTCAGCAGTGTACTGCAATGTTGTAAAAAGACGTGTGTAATTCAGGATGGTTGAGCGAGCTATGGCGCTGCGTTCAGATCACAGTTACCCTGGAAGCGTGGGTTCGAATTCCATTTCTGACAGCTCTGTTTGTTCATTAACCACTCGGCCACGGCTACATGCTCTCACGGTTTTCCGTGAAAACAGCCGTATTATTGTCAAAAGAAGCAAACGACACCCGCAGTAATGCTGCAGATGGCAGTATAGGCTAAATAATGAACCCAAGTCAAATGCCTTTGTTGAAACTCTATCAGATTTGTACAAGTCAAGCACACGTGGGAAATAATAATACAATATCCTTTCGGCCAACGTTCATAATAATGAATACATCCTTATTTCAAAATACGTAGCTATTTAACTGATCTTTTCAAAACACCCATACACAAAAACTTTATTTCTACTGAAAAACTAACTTGCTTCATGGCTGCTGCTACAGCACTCGGGCACGTTGTGCCTAGCGTTAGCGGACATAGGAGATAAGAAGACCTACAAAATATCACGCGCTGCAGTTTTTCAGTCCGGGGATTATTACAAATTAGCAGACTGTGCATTAAAATACACATGCAGGGTGGGCGTCTCTGTTACAAAGAATTGTCACACTTTGTATTTATCTCCATAATGCGCCGGGACAAAATACGCAGATACTTTAAAATTATTTGGGGAATGCGGGCATCGATCCCGCTACTTCTCGCATGCTAAGCGAGCGCTCTACCATTTGAGCTAATTCCCCTTTAATGGTACCACCGATTCTCATAGGCTTCATCGCAGCTTGATACGAGCAAATCAGATTGTCAGTTGTTTTTTATTTTTATTTTGGCAATGTAGTCTGTGATTGCAAATTTTAAAAAAATAATTGAAATAAATAGCAAATATTTCGACTAGAGGTATGTTTTCAATTTCTTTAAAAAGTAGTCTCAGCTCGTTTATTCAGTCGCTTAGAAATCCACAATCTGTGTCCCGATGCAGCAGCGCTGTGTGCTGTGGCTCGAGCTTGTTTGACGAGGCAGACAATGCAAAAATGCCAATACTTGCTTTTGTATCACGCGACAAACTTAAGGTATGCTTTAACGGCTTGGATGTCTCGAGTTAGTTTGTATTGTTAATGTAACACCTCGTTGTTGCCCAGTCATTGTTTCATATGAAGTAGAGCTTGCCAGTTGGGGGCGACGGTCTGCTAATAAAAGTTAAGACTATATTTGCAAGGATCATTTCTAGAATGAAACACGTTTTGAAGGGATTGGTCTCGGTATCCACCAGGAGGAGTGGCAGTGTTTTCTTCTGAGCACCGAGTTGACAATGAGTGTTGTTATCGGGAACCTACTCGCTGCAAGGAATGACCACTTCAATCTTCAGTCGGGGGTTGCTGAAGGAAGGGGACACATTTTGAGTGTGTATCTCATTCCGGTAGAAACGTAGAAAAAAGAAACCATCAAGCCCACAATTGTTCAGTTGTTTAAATCAATAACCACATTTAAATTGATCATTGCTAATGTCAAAACAATTTAAGAACACTTTAAATAGGGCTTGACTAATATAAAAATATAGCAATGTCTTTTGCACTACGCAGGACTAGATTGAGTTTAAAATAGACATTACATCTGAAAATAACTTGTGCTTACCCCCACTTACAAGGAAGCTTTCAACCTTTGTATTCGTCCTCATAACGTGTTAGAAAATGTAAACAGCAGTTGGAGAATACCGAAGTCGATCATCCTAGCATGTTAAACGAGGGCATTTCTCATGTAAGCTACTTCCACTAATAGATTGTTTATACTGTTCTCAATGGTCCGCATCCCAGCCTGAGACCACGATCCAGTGGCATTCGGAGATGTTTTTCAAAGTAATATGTTATTTGAAATATTAAAACAATCTTTAGTTAAATAACACATGTTTCTACACAAAATATTTTTCAGTGACTTCGACAAGTAGCCAGTTTACAACAAAAATGCAATCTGTGTTAGGAAAGCTATTTTAGTCCGATTTAAAATGGAAATTAAAATGGTATTGAGTGCTGACAAGAGTTTGGTATCAGCTGTTGATTTCCTTGAAACAATCTTTTATAGTAAAATGAACAAATTGATTCATTTAAGAAATAAGTAAAAGTGAACTGTCAGAAGTGGGATTTGAACCCACACCTCCATTCGGAGACCAGAACACACAATTCTTTGGAAAGACAGCGTCCTTGAGTCTGGCGCCTTAGACCACTCGGCCATTCTGACAAGCTGCGTTTGCTTTAGTAGAAAACCGCATTATTTCATTTCAGCACAGACTAGGGTTGTCTATTGTATCAAGGCCCGATTGGGTTTATTACGCACATACTAACTTGCTCCATGAATGATGTAATGACAAGTGTAAAAAAAAGAAACAGATTGAAGCCAACCCACGAAAGTAAGATTCTTTATTTCAATATCGGTATAGCTTTAAAGGATGCACACATTTTACAATAGCAATTGCTATATGACAATGACCAATAAGTAATTGTGTTGCAATACTTTATACAATGTGAACAGAATCAGACATTGCTCCGTTGCCTCGAAGAAACATCTACAATTTGTATTTAAAAAGGACGCCCAACGTGGGGCTCGAACCCACGACCCTGAGATTAAGAGTCTCATGCTCTACCGACTGAGCTAGCCGGGCTGTCGGGAGAAAGTTTCTTTCTTTGAGGCGGGGTGAGAGAGGAAGTACCGACAGGTGCGTGGGACCTGAGATTCGGTGTGCTGCTGCTGTAGATGAGTGTTCTGGAGACGCGCTGTGTCTGTGTCTGCGGTGTTACAGCCGTGTGAGTATATTCCAAAAGTAAAGTTTTGGATAATTTGAGAGCTAGTCTGTTGAATAAAGCTCTGAGACGTGTGGTTAAATCCCGGTCTCATCAATTTTGTTTTGTTAGATTAAAAGTGTTCCAGCAGCAGGTAAATGTCACCACACCTTTTGGTTCTGTTTACTTATGCTACACCGCTGCTAAACCTGAACGCTGCTGCTAATTATTTTAACTAAACTTGTATTGTTGTTGAATTGCTCTAATATAGTTAAACCTGTAATGTTGCAGCTAACGTTCCCTAATACTGTTAAAACTTGTGTGTATTAACAATCTGGCTTTTGTTGTTGTACCCTTGCAGCGAAGAGCTGTTTCCAATCACCTAGCACTCTTAAAGAGAAGTGTAATCGCTGCTATATGTTGGTCTAATACCCCATGCTTTTAAAATGTGGCTATTGGCTGGCTTTATTCAATTTCCCCTCCTTGTTTTTAGTACAACTTTAATACATTTTATTGTTAGTTATTTGAACTGATTTATGTGAATCATGGATCATTGTAATAAAGCTTTGTGAATTGTTATTCTGCCTTTGTCATTCTGTTGTCATTCCTATTCCAAACCTTTTAATTAATTTTTAGTAGTGTCGGTATTAGGACTCTCACTGGGTGTCACTGGGTGTGGCTGCTACAATCCCATATAGAATGCGACAAAACAGGTCGCCCTCCTTCATATAAACAGAAAAAGAATAAGTACACGTGTCACGGGTTTTACACTACTTACTTAGGACACTCAGAACCCCCAAAATATATAGTCGCCGACTACGCCACCTGGTGGTAAGCGCCAGGACTAACTAAAAATAAGTGTAAACCTATAATTACAAAATCAATAACCCACAATAAAAACACAAGTTCGTTAGTGATAGTTGGGATATGGACCAGTAGCAACACCACAGAGAGACAGACAAGGCTTAACTCAATTAAAACAATATTTATTAAATATTTAAATAAATATTACATAAAAAATTAAATTCAACAAAAAAAAGCAAACACCCACTGGATGGCTAGGGTGTAAAAGTAGCAACACAATAGGCACCCACTAATTAGCTAGGGTGTAAAGTATCAAAAAAACAGAAAAGGAAAGAAAAAAATATTCCCCCACAATGTTGCCAGCACCAACAGCCTCTTCAAAAGGAGGGAAGGAAGGGCGGAGGAGAAGCACACGATGGTCAGTAGCAGCACCCCAATCACCAAGCAGGTAGGTCGGGAATTCTAAATAAATATAAAAACAAAAAGAGAGACAGCAGCAAAACCCCAAAACATAAAAACCTTGCCTTCTTCACGGTAACTAATATACAATAATTAAAACAGAATAAAATACTGGGTTATTTGCTCTAGAATAACTTATGACACACCTACAAAAACACCAAAGAACTCCAACCACAATCCAGCAGCAATAATAAACAAATAGCTATATTGCTATAGTACAGTACCAAACTAAAACATTTAGTGGTTCACTTTAAAGTAACATATTCCACACCCACAGAACGCCAGAGGACTCCAACCACAATCCAGCAGCAATAATAAAATAAAACAAACAGCAGCTATATCACTACAGTACAGTATTTCCTTTTCTCTTTCTTCCCCACCAGTCACTGTTTCACAAGTTTCAGGCAGGCTCCGATAATACCACAATGCGTTTATAGCACAGCCTACTAACAAAACAAGAAAAACTTCCTGCCACTATACCCGAAACCAATTGAAGAGAAAGAATAGCAGCTGAAAGCGAAACCAACCCCAGCAAACACCGTCAGCTTCGCAACAAAATATCTCCGATCAAGGTAAAACGTCCAACTCTGCGTCTACCAAACGTCCCTGCTTCAGCTATCCCAAGCAAAACTAAGCTGCGCTCCCGATCTCCGGATACGCTTGCCTTTTATAGTACGTGGTCCTTAACCCAATAAACCACCACTTAAAGAGGTTAATGGCCCTACGCTAAACTACAACACATTGAAATTATTAGTCGCAGGTTGACAACGTCACTGCACCTTCAGCATCACAGCTACAACAGCAATGTGAAAAAAATAAACAAACAAATATTAAATTCTCAATAACAAAACAATCCATCGTGAAAATATAAATCAAATAAATCAAATAAATCCTACAATGTGATTGTGTATGCTACAACTCAAATATAAAAATGAACAAAAAGGATTCTAAAAAAACGTGCACATTTACTTTACAATCCCGTAGCCGACTCAGCTGTTGGCTCGCAGCACGTCAAGAAGATAAAACACAGGTATGTCCATTTCTTTAGTTACCAAATTACGATATAATAATGGGGTTAATAGATAAATATAAACTACAAAGACAGTGTTGAAACATTCTTTTCTTTAAAACTAATATATGGCAGCTAAACAGGGTACTTATTCCTTTGTATTCCTGCCTCGTGCAACATCAGCTCTTGAACTCTCTTAAAAATTGAGCTCTAAAACGTTTGCTTTGCAAGTTAATTAACAACCGTAACACTCAATAGCGTTTAATCCATGCATTAATTAAATTCTGTTATTGATTTGTTCACATATTACAATGCTGTTTTCAGGATTCCCGCATATTCTGAACATGCACAATGTAATATGGCAATGGAATGACAGGGAAACCACTGCTTTTTTCCCTCTGGTCGTATTTTGTCACGCTGACTACTATCCATATGAAAGTGCCGCAGTCACCTAAAGGATAAGGCACTAGCCGCCTAAACCAGGGATTGTGGTTTCGTCAATGTTTTATTAAAAACAAACTGTGTGTATTTGTTCTTGGTCTGTGATATGTTTATAGATCTTGGTACTTTACACAAAGTAGTTTTGGCCAAGTAGTTAAGGTGATGGACTTAAAAGATGTTAGAGTTTCCCTGCTCATGTTCACATCCTGCCGACTATGTGCCCCTTTTTTATGTTTTCTTTGTTAATTTTTAAAGGTCTGTTAAGCTTTAAGGCATCAATCATTACTTGCTGTACTTTAAGTTTCTTCAAAACTAGTATTTGTAGAGCTGTTTTCAATATAACATGCAAGGAAGTGTTAATATGACTTTATTACCCAACTATGTCATTGAAGACTGGCCAACATTAATTTGGGAGTCACTTTAATTTATTGTGCAGTATCAAATGAAACATAAAAAAGAATCACAATACAATAAATCTCTGTTTGATCGCTATACAATCGATATGTTGTGTAGGCTAAATTGTTTAAATTAATGCACGGAAACATTCAAATCCAAACACATTAAAAAACGAAATAGTGCGGAATAGAAACAAAGAAGGCTTTGACCTCGACGTGATTTGAACACGCAACCTTCTGATCTGGAGTCAGACGCGCTACCGTTGCGCCACGAAGTCCCGGCATACTACATGCTTGTTATGCAATGCTAGAGTGCACAGCAAGCATGCCAAACGCATGGTAATGCCGATGCTGATACTTGGAAAACACTCGGTATCACCAGGGTTATAGGAAACAGCCGACTCGATACGTGTTCGTAGCCAGCAGGGCTATGAAGTTGTCGCAAGTGTGTTTGATTCTCAGCTTTAAAAGTAAAGAAAACATTAAACAACTAGTTTAAATCAGTAAAACTAGTATTTAACTAGGATTCTCTCAGCGCGTCTCCTTTGAATGCGCACTGGCACAAATGGGCTTTGATCGTCTAATTACGTGGCAGAATGCAATAATGTATTGGGTTAATTTACCAACAAAAGAAACATAAACAAACGTGTATGTATTTATTTGTGAATAAACTATCCTGCTTCTACGATGGGACCAGGGATCTAACATCGGCAATCTAATGACAGGCCAACCCCACAGAGACTTTGTATTTGACCAGGGATTGATATAATTTAAAAACAAACTGCAGTGGTTCCACTGGGGATCGAACCCAGGGCCTTCTGCGTGTAAAGCAGACGTGATAACCACTACACTATGGAACCTTGTCGGAACTGTGGTGGTGCTCCTACATTATTGTCTACATGCAGCATCTCAAATAATTGCAATCATTTATCAGACCCTTCGGCATTGTCTTTTTAAGAATTAACCCTGCCAGACCGAACGCAGGCCAACATTCAATCAATGAATCATATATATTTTCTATAGCGCCCCATATGCGCTTCAAAAAATCTATTTGAAAACAAGAAAATATCTAATTGTAAGCCTGGTCGAACAAAAGAAGTCTTCTTGTAATTTTAAACAAAGAGCGCTTTCCACGATTTAAGATGCTTTCGAGAGACAGAATATTGGAATTGGCCGCCGAAACTGGGGAATAAAACTGCCTGTGATCAAAGTGGGCAGAAAAGTTGCATACTTTGCATAACGTATTTGGGAGAAAAGAAAACGGATCATCTCTGATTTACGACGTTTCCATGGTTTGGCCCAGCCACTGCCGTGTGGCTGGTTAAAACGATGAGTTCAGTTTTTTATTCTGCTGCTTGGTAATTCAGTTATGCGGCAACAGCAGCAGAGTGGCGCAGCGGAAGCGTGCTGGGCCCATAACCCAGAGGTCGATGGATCGAAACCATCCTCTGCTAGATTGTTTTTCTTCTGTTTGCAAAGCAGTTTTTCTAAAATATTAACTGAAGGCAAGACTTCGTATTATATTCGCAATCAGGGAAATGTGCACATTACTGGACACATTTAAATCGACAACTGACATCGAAAATGTTAGGTTTTCTATCAAATTCGTTTCTTTACAAATGACATTGCTTTCTTTTCTTTTTAAATTGTTCCCAGAAAGACCAAAAGATAAAGCCCTTGGGAATACGTCAATATTGCCAGCTCCTGCATATGTCAGCTCTTGAACTCTCTTAAAAATTGAACTCTAAAACGTTTGCTTTGCAAGTTAATTAACAACCGTAACACTCAATAGCGTTTAATACATGCATTAATTAAATTCAGTTATTGATTTGTTCACATATTACAATGCTGTTTTCAGGATTCCCGCATATTCTGAACATGCACAATGTAATATGGCAATGGAATGACAGGGAAACCACTGCTTTTTTCCCTCTGGTCGTATTTTGTCACGCTGACTTCTATCCATATGAAAGTGCCGCAGTCACCTAAAGGATAAGGCACTAGCCTCCTAAACCAGGGATTGTGGTTTGGTCAATGTTTTATTAAAAACAAACTGTGTGTATTTGTTCTTGGTCTGTGATATGTTTATAGAACTTGGTACTTTACACAAAGTAGTTTTGGCCAAGTAGTTAAGGTGATGGACTTAAAAGATGTTAGAGTTTCCCCGCTCATGTTCACATCCTGCCGACTATGTGCCCCTTTTTTATGTTTTCTTTGTTAATTTTTAAAGGTCTGTTAAGCTTTAAGGCATCAATCATTACTTGCTGTACTTTAAGTTTCTTCAAAACTAGTATTTGTAGAGCTGTTTTCAATATAACATGCAAGGAAGTGTTAATATGACTTTATTACCCAACTATGTCATTGAAGACTGGCCAACATTAATTTGGGAGTCACTTTAATTTATTGTGCAGTATCAAATGAAACATAAAAAAGAATCACAATACAATAAATCTCTGTTTGATCGCTATACAATCGATATGTTGTGTAGGCTAAATTGTTGAAATAAATGCACGGAAACATTCAAATCCAAACACGTTAAAAAACGAAATAGTGCGGAATAGAAACAAAGAAGGCTTTGACCTCGACGTGATTTGAACACGCAACTTTCTGATCTGGAGTCAGACGCGCTACCGTTGCGCCACGAAGTCCCGGCATACTACATGCTTGTTATGCAATGCTAGAGTGCACAGCAAGCATGCCAAACGCATGGTAATGCCGATGCTGATACTTGGAAAACACTCGGTATCACCAGGGTTATAGGAAACAGCCGACTCGATACGTGTTCGTAGCCAGCAGGGCTATGAAGTTGTCGCAAGTGTGTTTGATTCTCAGCTTTAAAAGTAAAGAAAACATTAAACAACTAGTTTAAATCAGTAAAACTAGTATTTAACTAGGATTCTCTCAGCGCGTCTCCTTTGAATGCGCACTGGCACAAATGGGCTTTGATCGTCTAATTACGTGGCAGAATGCAATAATGTATTGGGTTAATTTACCAACAAAAGAAACATAAACAAACGTGTATGTATTTATTTGTGAATAAACTATCCTGCTTCTACGATGGGACCAGGGATCTTACATCGGCAATCTAATGACAGGCCAACCCCAGAGAGACTTTGTCTTGACCAGGGATTGATATAATTTAAAAACAAACTGCAGTGGTTCCACTGGGGATCAAACCCAGGGCCTTCTGCATGTAAAGCAGACGTGATAACCACTACACTATGGAACCTTGTCGGAACTGTGGTGGTGCTCCTACATTATTGTCTACATGCAGCATCTCAAATAATTGCAATCATTTATCAGACACTTCGGCGTTGTCTTTTTAAGAATTAACCCTGCCAGACCGAACGCAGGCCAACATTCAATCAATGAATCATATATATTTTCTATAGCGCCCCATATGCGCTTCAAAAAATCTATTTGAAAACAAGAAAATATCTAATTGTAAGCCTTGTCGAACAAAAGAAGTCTTCTGTGTAATTTTAAACAAAGAGCGCTTTCCACGATTTAAGATGCTTTCGAGAGACAGAATATTGGAATTGGCCGTCGAAACTGGGGAATAAAACTGCCTGTGATCAAATTGGGCAGAAAAGTTGCATACTTTGCATAACGTATTTGGGAGAAAAGAAAACGGATCATCTCTGATTTACGACGTTTCCATGGTTTGGCCCGGCCACTGCCGTGTGGCTGGTTAAAACGATGAGTTCAGTTTTTTTTTTTCTGCTGCTTGGTAATTCAGTCATGCGGCAACAGCAGCAGAGTGGCGCAGCGGAAGCGTGCTGGGCCCATAACCCAGAGGTCGATGGATCGAAACCATCCTCTGCTAGCTTGTTTTTCTTCTGTTTGCAAAGCAGTTTTTCTAAAATATTAACTGAAGGCAAGACTTCGTATTATATTCGCAATCAGGGAAATGTGAACATTACTGGACACATTTAAATCGACAACTGACCTCGAAAACGTTAGGTTTTCTATCAAATTCGTTTCTTTACAAATGACATTGCTTTCTTTTCTTTTTAAATTGTTCCCAGAAAGACCAAAAGATAAAGCCCTTGGGAATACGTCAATATTGCCAGCTCCTGCATATGTCAGCTCTTGAACTCTCTTAAAAATTGAGCTCTAAAACGTTTGCTTTGCAAGTTAATTAACAACCGTAACACTCAATAGCGTTTAATCCATGCATTAATTAAATTCAGTTATTGATTTGTTCACATATTACAATGCTGTTTTCAGGATTCCCGCATATTCTGAACATGCACAATGTAATATGGCAATGGAATGACAGGGAAACCACTGCTTTTTTCCCTCTGGTCGTATTTTGTCACGCTGACTACTATCCATATGAAAGTGCCGCAGTCACCTAAAGGATAAGGCACTAGCCTCCTAAACAAGGGATTGTGGTTTCGTCAATGTTTTATTAAAAACAAACTGTGTGTATTTGTTCTTGGTCTGTGATATGTTTATAGAACTTGGTACTTTACACAAAGTAGTTTTGGCCAAGTAGTTAAGGTGATGGACTTAAAAGATGTTGGAGTTTCCCCGCTCATGTTCACATCCTGCCGACTATGTGCCCCTTTTTTATGTTTTCTTTGTTAATTTGTAAAGGTCTGTTAAGCTTTAAGGCATCAATCATTACTTGCTGTACTTTAAGTTTCTTCAAAACGAGTATTTGTAGAGCTGTTTTCAATATAACATGCAAGGAAGTGTTAATATGACTTTATTACCCAACTATGTCATTGAAGACTGGCCAACATTAATTTGGGAGTCACTTTAATTTATTGTGCAGTATCAAATGAAACATAAAAAAGAATCACAATACAATAAATCTCTGTTTGATCGCTATACAATCGATATGTTGTGTAGGCTAAATTGTTGAAATAAATGCACGGAAACATTCAAATCCAAACACGTTAAAAAACAAAATAGTGCGGAATAGAAACAAAGAAGGCTTTGACCGCGACGTGATTTGAACACGCAACCTTCTGATCTGGAGTCAGACGCGCTACCGTTGCGCCACGAAGTCCCGGCATACTACATGCTTGTTATGCAATGCTAGAGTGCACAGCAAGCATGCCAAACGCATGGTAATGCCGATGCTGATACTTGGAAAACACTCGGTATCACCAGGGTTATAGGAAACAGCCGACTCGATACGTGTTCGTAGCCAGCAGGGCTATGAAGTTGTCGCAAGTGTGTTTGATTCTCAGCTTTAAAAGTAAAGAAAACATTAAACAACTAGTTTAAATCAGTAAAACTAGTATTTAACTAGGATTCTCTCAGCGCGTCTCCTTTGAATGCGCACTGGCACAAATGGGCTTTGATCGTCTAATTACGTGGCAGAATGCAATAATGTATTGGGTTAATTTACCAACAAAAGAAACATAAACAAACGTGTATGTATTTATTTGTGAATAAACTATCCTGCTTCTACGATGGGACCAGGGATCTTACATCGGCAATCTAATGACAGGCCAACCCCAGAGAGACTTTGTCTTGACCAGGGATTGATATAATTTAAAAACAAACTGCAGTGGTTCCACTGGGGATCAAACCCAGGGCCTTCTGCATGTAAAGCAGACGTGATAACCACTACACTATGGAACCTTGTCGGAACTGTGGTGGTGCTCCTACATTATTGTCTACATGCAGCATCTCAAATAATTGCAATCATTTATCAGACACTTCGGCGTTGTCTTTTTAAGAATTAACCCTGCCAGACCGAACGCAGGCCAACATTCAATCAATGAATCATATATATTTTCTATAGCGCCCCATATGCGCTTCAAAAAATCTATTTGAAAACAAGAAAATATCTAATTGTAAGCCTTGTCGAACAAAAGAAGTCTTCTGTGTAATTTTAAACAAAGAGCGCTTTCCACGATTTAAGATGCTTTCGAGAGACAGAATATTGGAATTGGCCGTCGAAACTGCGGAATAAAACTGCCTGTGATCAAATTGGGCAGAAAAGTTGCATACTTTGCATAACGTATTTGGGAGAAAAGAAAACGGATCATCTCTGATTTACGACGTTTCCATGGTTTGGCCCGGCCACTGCCGTGTGGCTGGTTAAAACGATGAGTTCAGTTTTTTTTTTTCTGCTGCTTGGTAATTCAGTCATGCGGCAACAGCAGCAGAGTGGCGCAGCGGAAGCGTGCTGGGCCCATAACCCAGAGGTCGATGGATCGAAACCATCCTCTGCTAGCTTGTTTTTCTTCTGTTTGCAAAGCAGTTTTTCTAAAATATTAACTGAAGGCAAGACTTCGTATTATATTCGCAATCAGGGAAATGTGAACATTACTGGACACATTTAAATCGACAACTGACCTCGAAAACGTTAGGTTTTCTATCAAATTCGTTTCTTTACAAATGACATTGCTTTCTTTTCTTTTTAAATTGTTCCCAGAAAGACCAAAAGATAAAGCCCTTGGGAATACGTCAATATTGCCAGCTCCTGCATATGTCAGCTCTTGAACTCTCTTAAAAATTGAGCTCTAAAACGTTTGCTTTGCAAGTTAATTAACAACCGTAACACTCAATAGCGTTTAATCCATGCATTAATTAAATTCAGTTATTGATTTGTTCACATATTACAATGCTGTTTTCAGGATTCCCGCATATTCTGAACATGCACAATGTAATATGGCAATGGAATGACAGGGAAACCACTGCTTTTTTCCCTCTGGTCGTATTTTGTCACGCTGACTACTATCCATATGAAAGTGCCGCAGTCACCTAAAGGATAAGGCACTAGCCTCCTAAACAAGGGATTGTGGTTTCGTCAATGTTTTATTAAAAACAAACTGTGTGTATTTGTTCTTGGTCTGTGATATGTTTATAGAACTTGGTACTTTACACAAAGTAGTTTTGGCCAAGTAGTTAAGGTGATGGACTTAAAAGATGTTGGAGTTTCCCCGCTCATGTTCACATCCTGCCGACTATGTGCCCCTTTTTTATGTTTTCTTTGTTAATTTGTAAAGGTCTGTTAAGCTTTAAGGCATCAATCATTACTTGCTGTACTTTAAGTTTCTTCAAAACGAGTATTTGTAGAGCTGTTTTCAATATAACATGCAAGGAAGTGTTAATATGACTTTATTACCCAACTATGTCATTGAAGACTGGCCAACATTAATTTGGGAGTCACTTTAATTTATTGTGCAGTATCAAATGAAACATAAAAAAGAATCACAATACAATAAATCTCTGTTTGATCGCTATACAATCGATATGTTGTGTAGGCTAAATTGTTGAAATAAATGCACGGAAACATTCAAATCCAAACACGTTAAAAAACAAAATAGTGCGGAATAGAAACAAAGAAGGCTTTGACCGCGACGTGATTTGAACACGCAACCTTCTGATCTGGAGTCAGACGCGCTACCGTTGCGCCACGAAGTCCCGGCATACTACATGCTTGTTATGCAATGCTAGAGTGCACAGCAAGCATGCCAAACGCATGGTAATGCCGATGCTGATACTTGGAAAACACTCGGTATCACCAGGGTTATAGGAAACAGCCGACTCGATACGTGTTCGTAGCCAGCAGGGCTATGAAGTTGTCGCAAGTGTGTTTGATTCTCAGCTTTAAAAGTAAAGAAAACATTAAACAACTAGTTTAAATCAGTAAAACTAGTATTTAACTAGGATTCTCTCAGCGCGTCTCCTTTGAATGCGCACTGGCACAAATGGGCTTTGATCGTCTAATTACGTGGCAGAATGCAATAATGTATTGGGTTAATTTACCAACAAAAGAAACATAAACAAACGTGTATGTATTTATTTGTGAATAAACTATCCTGCTTCTACGATGGGACCAGGGATCTTACATCGGCAATCTAATGACAGGCCAACCCCAGAGAGACTTTGTCTTGACCAGGGATTGATATAATTTAAAAACAAACTGCAGTGGTTCCACTGGGGATCAAACCCAGGGCCTTCTGCATGTAAAGCAGACGTGATAACCACTACACTATGGAACCTTGTCGGAACTGTGGTGGTGCTCCTACATTATTGTCTACATGCAGCATCTCAAATAATTGCAATCATTTATCAGACACTTCGGCGTTGTCTTTTTAAGAATTAACCCTGCCAGACCGAACGCAGGCCAACATTCAATCAATGAATCATATATATTTTCTATAGCGCCCCATATGCGCTTCAAAAAATCTATTTGAAAACAAGAAAATATCTAATTGTAAGCCTTGTCGAACAAAAGAAGTCTTCTGTGTAATTTTAAACAAAGAGCGCTTTCCACGATTTAAGATGCTTTCGAGAGACAGAATATTGGAATTGGCCGTCGAAACTGGGGAATAAAACTGCCTGTGATCAAATTGGGCAGAAAAGTTGCATACTTTGCATAACGTATTTGGGAGAAAAGAAAACGGATCATCTCTGATTTACGACGTTTCCATGGTTTGGCCCGGCCACTGCCGTGTGGCTGGTTAAAACGATGAGTTCAGTTTTTTTTTTTCTGCTGCTTGGTAATTCAGTCATGCGGCAACAGCAGCAGAGTGGCGCAGCGGAAGCGTGCTGGGCCCATAACCCAGAGGTCGATGGATCGAAACCATCCTCTGCTAGCTTGTTTTTCTTTTGTTTGCAAAGCAGTTTTTCTAAAATATTAACTGAAGGCAAGACTTCGTATTATATTCGCAATCAGGGAAATGTGAACATTACTGGACACATTTAAATCGACAACTGACCTCGAAAACGTTAGGTTTTCTATCAAATTCGTTTCTTTACAAATGACATTGCTTTCTTTTCTTTTTAAATTGTTCCCAGAAAGACCAAAAGATAAAGCCCTTGGGAATACGTCAATATTGCCAGCTCCTGCATATGTCAGCTCTTGAACTCTCTTAAAAATTGAGCTCTAAAACGTTTGCTTTGCAAGTTAATTAACAACCGTAACATTCAATAGCGTTTAATCCATGCATTAATTAAATTCAGTTATTGATTTGTTCACATATTACAATGCTGTTTTCAGGATTCCCGCATATTCTGAACATGCACAATGTAATATGGCAATGGAATGACAGGGAAACCACTGCTTTTTTCCCTCTGGTCGTATTTTGTCACGCTGACTACTATCCATATGAAAGTGCCGCAGTCACCTAAAGGATAAGGCACTAGCTTCCTAAACAAGGGATTGTGGTTTCGTCAATGTTTTATTAAAAACAAACTGTGTGTATTTGTTCTTGGTCTGTGATATGTTTATAGAACTTGGTACTTTACACAAAGTAGTTTTGGCCAAGTAGTTAAGGTGATGGACTTAAAAGATGTTGGAGTTTCCCCGCTCATGTTCACATCCTGCCGACTATGTGCCCCTTTTTTATGTTTTCTTTGTTAATTTGTAAAGGTCTGTTAAGCTTTAAGGCATCAATCATTACTTGCTGTACTTTAAGTTTCTTCAAAACGAGTATTTGTAGAGCTGTTTTTAATATAACATGCAAGGAAGTGTTAATATGACTTTATTACCCAACTATGTCATTGAAGACTGGCCAACATTAATTTGGGAGTCACTTTAATTTATTGTGCAGTATCAAATGAAACATAAAAAAGAATCACAATACAATAAATCTCTGTTTGATCGCTATACAATCGATATGTTGTGTAGGCTAAATTGTTGAAATAAATGCACGGAAACATTCAAATCCAAACACGTTAAAAAACAAAATAGTGCGGAATAGAAACAAAGAAGGCTTTGACCGCGACGTGATTTGAACACGCAACCTTCTGATCTGGAGTCAGACGCGCTACCGTTGCGCCACGAAGTCCCGGCATACTACATGCTTGTTATGCAATGCTAGAGTGCACAGCAAGCATGCCAAACGCATGGTAATGCCGATGCTGATACTTGGAAAACACTCGGTATCACCAGGGTTATAGGAAACAGCCGACTCGATACGTGTTCGTAGCCAGCAGGGCTATGAAGTTGTCGCAAGTGTGTTTGATTCTCAGCTTTAAAAGTAAAGAAAACATTAAACAACTAGTTTAAATCAGTAAAACTAGTATTTAACTAGGATTCTCTCAGCGCGTCTCCTTTGAATGCGCACTGGCACAAATGGGCTTTGATCGTCTAATTACGTGGCAGAATGCAATAATGTATTGGGTTAATTTACCAACAAAAGAAACATAAACAAACGTGTATGTATTTATTTGTGAATAAACTATCCTGCTTCTACGATGGGACCAGGGATCTTACATCGGCAATCTAATGACAGGCCAACCCCAGAGAGACTTTGTCTTGACCAGGGATTGATATAATTTAAAAACAAACTGCAGTGGTTCCACTGGGGATCGAACCCAGGGACTTCTGCATGTAAAGCAGACGTGATAACCACTACACTATGGATCCTTGTCGGAACTGTGGTGGTGCTCCTACATTATTGTCTACATGCAGCATCTCAAATAATTGCAATCATTTATCAGACCCTTCGGCGTTGTCTTTTTAAGAATTAACCCTGCCAGACCGAACGCAGGCCAACATTCAATCAATTAATCATATATATTTTCTATAGCGCCCCATATGCGCTTCAAAAAATCTATTTGAAAACAAGAAAATATCTAATTGTAAGCCTGGTCGAAAAAAATAAGTCTTCTGTGTAATTTTAAACAAAGAGCGCTTTCCACGATTTAAGATGCTTTCGAGAGACAGAATATTGGAATTGGCCGCCGAAACTGGGGAATAAAACTGCCTGTGATCAAAGTGGGCAGAAAAGTTGCATACTTTGCATAACGTATTTGGGAGAAAAGAAAACGGATCATCTCTGATTTACGACGTTTCCATGGTTTGGCCCGGCCACTGCCGTGTGGCTGGTTAAAACGATGAGTTCAGTTTTTTTTTCTGCTGCTTGGTAATTGAGTTATGCTGTAACAGCAGCAGAGTGGCGCAGCGGAAGCGTGCTGGGCCCATAACCCAGAGGTCGATGGATCGAAACCATCCTCTGCCAAATTGTTTTTCTTCTGTTTGCAAAGCAGTTTTTCTAAAATATTAACTGAAGGCAAGACTTCGTATTATATTCGCAATCAGGGAAATGTGCACATTACTGGACACATTTAAATCGACAACTGACCTCGAAAACGTTAGGTTTTCTATCAGATTCGTTTCTTTACAAATGACATTGCTTTCTTTTCTTTTTAAATTGTTCCCAGAAAGACCAAAAGATAAAGCCCTTGGGAATACGTCAATATTGCCAGCTCCAGCATTTGTCAGCTCCTGAACTCTCTTAAAAATTGAGCTCTAAAACGTTTGCTTTGCAAGTTAATTAACAACCGTAACACTCAATAGCGTTTAATCCATGCGTTAATTAAATTCGGTTATTGATTTGTTCACATATTACAATGCTGTTTTCAGGATTCCCGCATATTCTGAACATGCACAATGTAATATGGCAATGGAATGACAGGGAAACCACTGCTTTTTTCCCTCTGGTCGTATTTTGTCACGCTGACTACTATCCATATGAAAGTGCCGCAGTCACCTAAAGGATAAGGCACTAGCCTCCTAAACAAGGGATTGTGGTTTCGTCAATGTTTTATTAAAAACAAACTGTGTGTATTTGTTCTTGGTCTGTGATATGTTTATAGAACTTGGTACTTTACACAAAGTAGTTTTGGCCATGTAGTTAAGGTGATGGACTTAAAAGATGTTGGAATTTCCCCGCTCATGTTCACATCCTGCCGACTATGTGCCCCTTTTTTATGTTTTCTTTGTTAATTTGTAAAGGTCTGTTAAGCTTTAAGGCATCAATCATTACTTGCTGTACTTTAAGTTTCTTCATACATAGTATTTGTAGAGCTGTTTTTAATATAACATGCAAGGAAGTGTTAATATGACTTTATTACCCAGCTATGTCATTGAAGACTGGCCAACATTAATTTGGGAGTCACTTTAATTTATTGTGCAGTATCAAATGAAACATAAAAAAGAATCACAATACAATAAATCTCTGATTGATCGCTATACAATCGATATGTTTTGTAGGCTAAATTGTTTAAATAAATGCACGGAAACATTCAAATCCAAACACGTTAAAAAACAAAATAGTGCGGAATAGAAACAAAGAAGGCTTTGAACTCGACGTGATTTGAACACGCAACCATCTGATCTGGAGTCAGACGCGCTACCGTTGCTCCACGAAGTCTCGGCATACTACATGCTTGTTATGCAATGCTAGAGTGCACAGCAAGCATGCCAAACGCATGGTAATGCCGATGCTGATACTTGGAAACCACTCGGTATCACCAGGGTTATAGGAAACAGTCGACTCGATACGTGTTCGTAGCCAGCAGGGCTATGAAGTTGTCGCAAGTGTGTTTGATTCTCAGCTTTAAAAGTAAAGAAAACATTAAACAACTAGTTTAAATCAGTAAAACTAGTATTTAACTAGGATTCTCTCAGCGCGTCTCCTTTGAATGCGCACTGGCACAAATGGGCTTTGATCGTCTAATTACGTGGCAGAATGCAATAATGTATTGGGTTAATTTACCAACAAAAGAAACATAAACAAACGTGTATGTATTTATTTGTGAATAAACTATCCTGCTTCTACAATGGGACCAGGGATCTTACATCGGCAATCTAATGACAGGCCAACCCCAGAGAGACTTTGTCTTGACCAGGGATTGATATAATTTAAAAACAAACTGCAGTGGTTCCACTGGGGATCAAACCCAGGGCCTTCTGCGTGTAAAGCAGACGTGATAACCACTACACTATGGAACCTTGTCGGAACTGTGGTGGTGCTCCTACATTATTGTCTACATGCAGCATCTCAAATAATAGCAATCATTTATCAGACCCTTCGGCGTTGTCTTTTTAAGAATTAACCCTGCCAGACCGAACGCAGGCCAACATTCAATCAATTAATCATATATATTTTCTATAGCGCCCCATATGCGCTTCAAAAAATCTATTTGAAAACAAGAAAATATCTAATTGTAAGCCTGGTCGAAAAAAATAAGTCTTCTGTGTAATTTTAAACAAAGAGCGCTTTCCACGATTTAAGATGCTTTCGAGAGACAGAATATTGGAATTGGCCGCCGAAACTGGGGAATAAAACTGCCTGTGATCAAAGTGGGCAGAAAAGTTGCATACTTTGCATAACGTATTTGGGAGAAAAGAAAACGGATCATCTCTGATTTATGACGTTGCCATGGTTTGGCCCGGCCACTGCCGTGTGGCTGGTTAAAACGATGAGTTCAGTTTTTTTTTCTGCTGCTTGGTAATTCACTTGTGCTGCAACAGCAGCAGAGTGGCGCAGCGGAAGCGTGCTGGGCCCATAACCCAGAGGTCGATGGATCGAAACCATCCTCTGCTAGCTTGTTTTTCTTCTGTTTGCAAAGCAGTTTTTCTAAAATATTAACTGAATGCAAGACTTCGTATTATATTCGCAATCAGGGAAATATGCACATTACTGGACACATTTAAATCGACAACTGACCTCGAAAACGTTAGGTTTTCTATCAAATTCGTTTCTTTACAAATGACATTGCTTTCTTTTCTTTTTAAATTGTTCCCAGAAAGACCAAAAGATAAAGCCCTTGGGAATATGTCAATATTGCCAGCTCCTGCATATGTCAGCTCTTGAACTCTCTTAAAAATTGAGCTCTAAAACGTTTGCTTTGCAAGTTAATTAACAACCGTAACACTCAATAGTGTTTAATCCATGCGTTAATTAAATTCGGTTATTGATTTGTTCACATATTACAATGCTGTTTTCAGGATTCCCGCATATTCTGAACATGCACAATGTAATATGGCAATGGAATGACAGGGAAACCACTGCTTTTTTCCCTCTGGTCGTATTTTGTCACGCTGACTACTATCCATATGAAAGTGCCGCAGTTACCTAAAGGATAAGGCACTAGCCTCCTAAACCAGGGATTGTGGTTTCATCAATGTTTTATTAAAAACAAACTGTGTGTATTTGTTCTTGGTCTGTGATATGTTTATAGAACTTGGTACTTTACACAAAGTAGTTTTGGCCAAGTAGTTAAGGTGATGGACTTAAAAGATGTTGGAGTTTCCCCGCTCATGTTCACATCCTGCCGACTATGTGCCCCTTTTTTATGTTTTCTTTGTTAATTTGTAAAGGTCTGTTAAGCTTTAAGGCATCAATCATTACTTGCTGTACTTTAAGTTTCTTCAAAACGAGTATTTGTAGAGCTGTTTTCAATATAACATGCAAGGAAGTGTTAATATGACTTTATTACCTAACTATGTCATTGAAGACTGGCCAACATTAATTTGGGAGTCACTTTAATTTATTGTGCAGTATCAAATGAAACATAAAAAAGAATCACAATACAATAAATCTCTGTTTGATCGCTATACAATCGATATGTTGTGTAGGCTAAATTGTTTAAATAAATGCACGGAAACATTCAATTCCAAACACGTTAAAAAACAAAAGAGTGCGGAATAGAAACAAAGAAGGCTTTGACCTCGACTTGATTTGAACACGCAACCTTCTGATCTGGAGTCAGACGCGCTACCGTTGCGCCACGAAGTCCCGGCATACTACATGCTTGTTATGCAATGCTAGAGTGCACAGCAAGCATGCCAAACGCATGGTAATGCAGATGCTGATACTTGGAAAACACTCGGTATCACCAGGGTTATAGGAAACAGCCGACTCGATACGTGTTCGTAGCCAGCAGGGCTATGAAGTTGTCGCAAGTGTGTTTGATTCTCAGCTTTAAAAGTAAAGAAAACATTAAACAACTAGTTTAAATCAGTAAAACTAGTATTTAACTAGGATTCTCTCAGTGCGTCTCCTTTGAATGCGCACTGGCACAAATGGGCTTTGATCGTCTAATTACGTGGCAGAATGCAATAATGTATTGGGTTAATTTACCAACAAAAGAAACATAAACAAACGTGTATGTATTTATTTGTGAATAAACTATCCTGCTTCTACGATGGGACCAGGGATCTTACATCGGCAATCTAATGACAGGCCAACCCCAGAGAGACTTTGTCTTGACCAGGGATTGATATAATTTAAAAACAAACTGCAGTGGTTCCACCGGGGATCGAACCCAGGGCCTTCTGCGTGTAAAGAAGACGTGATAACCACTACACTATGGAACCTTGTCGGAACTGTGGTGGTGCTCCTACATTATTGTCTACATGCAGCATCTCAAATAATTGCAATCATTTATCAGACCCTTCGGCGTTGTCTTTTTAAGAATTAACCCCGCCAGACCGAACGCAGGCCAACATTCAATCAATTAATCATATATATTTTCTATAGCGCCCCATATGCGCTTCAAAAAATCTATTTGAAAACAAGAAAATATCTAATTGTAAGCCTGGTCGAACAAAAGAAGTCTTCTGTGTAATTTTAAACAAAGAGCGCTTTCCACGATTTAAGATGCTTTCGAGAGACAGAATATTGGAATTGGCCGCCGAAACTGGGGAATAAAACTGCCTGTGATCAAAGTGGGCAGAAAAGTTGCATACTTTGCATAACGTATTTGGGAGAAAAGAAAACGGATCATCTCTGATTTACGACGTTTCCATGGTTTGGCCCGGCCACTGCCGTGTGGCTGGTTAAAACGATGAGTTCAGTTTTTTTTTCTGCTGCTTGGTAATTCACTTATGCTGCAACAGCAGCAGAGTGGCGCAGCGGAAGCGTGCTGGGCCCATAACCCAGAGGTCGATGGATCGAAACCATCCTCTGCTAGCTTGTTTTTCTTCTGTTTGCAAAGTAGTTTTTCTAAAATATTAACTGAAGGCAAGACTTCGTATTATATTCGCAATCAGGGAAATGTGCACATTACTGGACACATTTAAATCGACAACTGACCTCGAAAACGTTAGGTTTTCTATCAAATTTGTTTCTTTACAAATGACATTGCTTTCTTTTCTTTTTAAATTGTTCCCAGAAAGACCAAAAGATAAAGCCCTTGGGAATACGTCAATATTGCCAGCTCCTGCATATGTCAGCTCTTGAACTCTCTTAAAAATTGAGCTCTAAAACGTTTGCTTTGCAAGTTAATTAACAACCGTAACACTCAATAGTGTTTAATCCATGCGTTAATTAAATTCGGTTATTGATTTGTTCACATATTACAATGCTGTTTTCAGGATTCCCGCATATTCTGAACATGCACAATGTAATATGGCAATGGAATGACAGGGAAACCACTGCTTTTTTCCCTCTGGTCGTATTTTGTCACGCTGACTACTATCCATATGAAAGTGCCGCAGTCACCTAAAGGATAAGGCACTAGCCTCCTAAACCAGGGATTGTGGTTTCGTCAATGTTTTATTAAAAACAAACTGTGTGTATTTGTTCTTGGTCTGTGATATGTTTATAGAACTTGGTACTTTACACAAAGTAGTTTTGGCCAAGAAGTTAAGATGATGGACTTAAAAGATGTTGCAGTTTCCCCGCTCATGTTCACATCCTGCCGACTATGTGCCCCTTTTTTATGTTTTCTTTGTTAATTTTTAAAGGTCTGTTAAGCTTTAAGGCATCAATCATTACTTGCTGTACTTTAAGTTTCTTCAAAACGAGTATTTGTAGAGCTGTTTTCAATATAACATGCAAGGAAGTGTTAATATGACTTTATTACCCAACTATGTCATTGAAGACTGGCCAACATTAATTTGGGAGTCACTTTAATTTATTGTGCAGTATCAAATGAAACATAAAAAAGAATCACAATACAATAAATCTCTGTTTGATCGCTATACAATCGATATGTTGTGTAGGCTAAATTGTTTAAATAAATGAACGGAAACATTCAAATCCAACAACTATGTAATTGAAGACTGGCCAACATTAATTTGGGAGTCACTTTAATTTATTGTGCAGTATCAAATGAAACATAAAAAAGAATCACAATACAATAAATCTCTGTTTGATCGCTATACAATCAATATGTTGTGTAGGCTAAATTGTTTAAATAAATGCACGGAAACATTCAAATCCAAACACGTTAAAAAACAAAATAGTGCGGAATAGAAACAAAGAAGGCTTTGAACTCGACGTGATTTGAACACGCAACCTTTTGATCTGGAGTCAGACGCGCTACCGTTGCGCCACGAAGTCCCGGCATACTACATGCTTGTTATGCAATGCTAGAGAGCACAGCAAGCATGCCAAACGCATGGTAATGCCGATGCTGATACTTGGAAAACACTCGGTATCACCAGGGTTATAGGAAACAGCCGACTCGATACGTGTTCGTAGCCAGCAGGGCTATGAAGTTGTCGCAAGTGTGTTTGATTCTCAGCTTTAAAAGTAAAGAAAACATTAAACAACTAGTTTAAATCAGTAAAACTAGTATTTAACTAGGATTCTCTCAGCGCGTCTCCTTTGAATGCGCACTGGCACAAATGGGCTTTGATCGTCTAATTACGTGGCAGAATGCAATAATGTATTGGGTTAATTTACCAACAAAAGAAACATAAACAAACATGTATGTATTTATTTGTGAATAAACTATCCTGCTTCTACGATGGGACCAGGGATCTTACATCGGCAATCTAATGACAGGCCAACCCCAGAGAGACATTGTCTTCTGTTAGCAAAATAGATTTTCTAAAATATTAACTGAAGGCAAGACTTTGTGTTATTACTTTTCAATTTAGTGTGTGTATTTTGTAAATGTTAAGGTGTAGAAACGGCAGGTATGAAGTTTACCTGACTCTACCCATAGAGGACCAATACATTTATTAAAACAAAAAAAAAAAATCTGAACACAAGGTGTGTTTATTTAATCTGATACCTTACATCTAGACTTAACTGTTACGGTTAACAAAATTAGAGTAAGTTATCATAACAATAGAGTTAAAAGAAAATTCAAATAACATGCCAGTTAAAAATGCGCCAAAAATGACAAAGTAGTCTCAGATTAGGACAATGGCACTTAAAGGGTAAGAAACACATTTGCAGCAAAACCCTTGAAATCACCAGAGCCTTCCTCCTCCTGAATACTATGTAGGTGGGCGGGGACTGAAACCTCCCCCGGCTAGAAAGATTGGTCTCATACTGGTAGAAACTAAAAAAAGACAACATCAAGCCTACAATTGCTCAGTTGTTAAAATCAATAAGCAAATTTCAAATTGGTCATTGCTAATGCTAAAGCAATTCATGAACACTTTAAATACGGCTTGACTAATATAAAAATATAGTAATGTGATTTGCACTACGCAGGACAATATTGAGCTTAAATAAAATATTACATCTGAAAATAACTTGTGCTTACCCCCACTTACAAGGAAGCTGTCAACCTTTGTATTCGACCTCATAACGTGTTAGAAAATGTAAACAGCAGTTGGAGAATACCGAAGTCGATCATCCTAGCATGTTAAACGAGGGCATTTCTCATGTAAGCTACTTCCACTAATAGATCGTTTATACTGTTCTCAATGGTCCGCATCCCAGCCTGAGACCACGATCCAGTGGCAGTCGGAGATGTTTTTCAAAGTAATATGTTATTTGAAATATTAAAACAATCTTTAGTTAAATAACACATGTTTCTACACAAAATATTTTTCAGTGACTTCGACAAGTAGCCAGTTTACAACAAAAATGCAATCTGTGTTAGGAACGCTATTTTAGTCCGATTTAAAATGGAAATTAAAATGGTATTGAGTGCTGACAAGAGTTTGGTATCAGCTGTTGATTTCCTTGAAACAATCTTTTATAGTAAAATGAACAAATTGATTCATTTAAAAAATAAGTAAAAGTGAACTGTCAGAAGTGGGATTTGAACCCACGCCTCCATTCGGAGACCAGAACACACAATTCTTTGGAAAGACAGCGTTCTTGAGTCTGGCGCCTTAGACCACTCGGCCATTCTGACAAGCTGCGTTTGCTTTAGTAGAAAACCGCATTATTTCATTTCAGCACAGACTAGGGTTGTCTATTGTATCAAGGCCCGATTGGGTTTATTACGCACATACTAACTTGCTCCATGAATGATGTAATGACAAGTGTAAAAAAAGAAACAGATTGAAGCCAACCCACGAAAGTAAGATTCTTTATTTCAATATCGGTATAGCTTTAAAGGATGCACGCATTTTACAATAGCAATTGCTATATGACAATGACCAATAAGTAATTGTGTTGCAATACTTTATACAATGTGAACAGAATCAGACATTGCTCCGTTGCCTCGAAGAAACATCTACAATTTGTATTTAAAAAGGACGCCCAACGTGGGGCTCGAACCCACGACCCTGAGATTAAGAGTCTCATGCTCTACCGACTGAGCTGGCCGGGCTGTCGGGAGAAAGTTTCTTTCTTTGAGGCGGGGTGAGAGAGGAAGTACCGACAGGTGCATGGGACCTGAGATTCGGTGTGCTGCTGCTGTAGATGAGTGTTCTGGAGACGCGCTGTGTCTGTGTCTGCGGTGTTACAGCCGTGTGAGTATATTCCAAAAGTAAAGTGTTGGATAATTCGAGAGCTAGTCTGTTGAATAAAGCTCTGAGACGTGTGGTTAAATCCCAGTCTCATCAATTTTGTTTTGTTAGATTAAAAGTGTTCCAGCAGCAGGTAAATGTCCCCACACCTTTTGGTTCTGTTTACTTATGCTACACCGCTGCTAAAGCTGAACGTTGCTGCTAATTATCTTAACTAAACTTGTATTGTTGTTGAATTGCTCTAATATAGTTAAACCTGTAATGTTGCAGCTAACGTTCCCTAATACTGTTAAAACTTGTGTGTATTAACAATCTGGCTTTTGTTGTTGTACCCTTGCTGCGAAGAGCTGTTTCCAATCACCTAGCACTCTTAAAGAGAAGTGTAATCGCTGCTATATGTTGGTCTAATACCCCATGCTTTTAAAATGTGGCTATTGGCTGGCTTTATTCAATTTCCCCTCCTTGTTTTTAGTACAACTTTAATACATTTTATTGTTAGTTATTTGAACTGATTTATGTGAATCATGGATCATTGTAATAAAGCTTTGTGAATTGTTATTCTGCCTTTGTCATTCTGTTGTCATTCCTATTCCAAACCTTTTAATTAATTTTTAGTAGTGTCGGTATTAGGACTCTCACTGGGTGTCACTGGGTGTGGCTGCTACAATCCCATATAGAATGCGACAAAACAGGTCGCCCTCCTTCATATAAACAGAAAAGGAATAAGTACACACACACACGAGTTGATTTACTGCAGCGTCAGACATCGGAGGTTCAGCAGTGTACTGCAATGTTGTAAAAAGACGTGTCTAATTCAGGATGGTTGAGCGAGCTATGGCGCTGCGTTCAGATCACAGTTACCCTGGAAGCGGGGGTTCGAATTCCATTTCTGACAGCTCTGTTTGTTCATTAACCACTCGGCCACGGCTACATGCTCTCACGGTTTTCCGTGAAAACAGCCGTATTATTGTCAAAAGAAGCAAACGACACTCGCAGTAATGCTGTAAATGGCAGTATAGGCTAAATAATGAACCCAAGTCAAATGCCTTTGTTGAAACTCTATCAGATTTGTACAAGTCAAGCACACGTGGGAAATAATAATACAATATCCTTTCTGCCAACGTTCATAATAATGAATACATCCTTATTTCAAAATACGTAGCTATTTAACTGATCTTTTCAAAACACCCATACACAAAAGCCTTATTTCTACTGAAAAACTAACTTGCTTCATGGCTGCTGCTACAGCACTCGGGCACGTTGTGCCTAGCGTTAGCGGACATAGGAGATAAGAAGACCTACAAAATATCACGCGCTGCAGTTTTTCAGTCCGGGGATTATTACAAATTAGCAGACTGTGCATTAAAATACACATGCATGGTGGGCGTCTCTGTTACAAAGAATTGTCACACTTTGTATTTATCTCCATAATGCGCCGGGACAAAATACGCAGATACTTTAAAATTATTTGGAGAATGCGGGCATCGATCCCGCTACTTCTCGCATGCTAAGCGAGCGCTCTACCATTTGAGCTAATTCCCCTTTAATGGTGCCAGGGATTCTCATAGGCTTCATCGCAGCTTGATACGAGCAAATCAGATTGTCAGTTGTTTTTTATTTTTATTTTGGCAATGTAGTCTGTGATTGCAAATTTAAAAAGATAATTGAATTAACTAAATAGCAAATATTTCGACTAGAGGTATGTTTTCAATTTCTTTAAAAAGTAGTCTCAGCTCGTTTATTCAGTCGCTTAGAAATCCACAATCTGTGTCCCGATGCAGCAGCGCTGTGTGCTGTGGCTCGAGCTTGTTTGACGAGGCAGACAATGCAAAAATGCCAATACTTGCTTTTGTATCACGCGACAAACTTAAGGTATGCTTAACGGTTTGGCTGTCTCGAGTTAGTTTGTATTGTTAATGTAACACCTCGTTGTTGCCCAGTCATTGTTTCATATGAAGTAGAGCTTGCCAGTTGGGGGCGACGGTCTGCTAATAAAAGTTAAGACTATATTTGCAAGGATCATTTCTAGAATGAAACACGTTTTGAAGGGATTGGTCTCGGTATCCACCAGGAGGAGTGGCAGTGTTTTCTTCTGAGCACCGAGCTGACAATGAGTGTTGTTATGGGGAACCTACTCGCTGCAAGGAATGACCACTTCAATCTTCAGTCGGGGGTTGCTGAAGGAAGGGGACACATTTTGAGTGTGTATCTCATTCCGGTAGAAACGTAGAAAAAAGAAACCATCAAGCCCACAATTGTTCAGTTGTTTAAATCAATAACCACATTTAAATTGATCATTGCTAATGTCAAAACAATTTAAGAACACTTTAAATAGGGCTTGACTAATATAAAAATATAGCAATGTCTTTTGCACTACGCAGGACTAGATTGAGTTTAAAATAGACATTACATCTGAAAATAACTTGTGCTTACCCCCACTTACAAGGAAGCTGTCAACCTTTGTATTCGTCCTCATAACGTGTTAGAAAATGTAAACAGCAGTTGGAGAATACCGAAGTCGATCATCCTAGCATGTTAAACGAGGGCATTTCTCATGTAAGCTACTTCCACTAATAGATCGTTTATACTGTTCTCAATGGTCCGCATCCCAGCCTGAGACCACGATCCAGTGGCAGTCGGAGATGTTTTTCAAAGTAATATGTTATTTGAAATATTAAAACAATCTTTAGTTAAATAACACATGTTTCTACACAAAATATTTTTCAGTGACTTCGACAAGTAGCCAGTTTACAACAAAAATGCAATCTGTGTTAGGAACGCTATTTTAGTCCGATTTAAAATGGAAATTAAAATGGTATTGAGTGCTGACAAGAGTTTGGTATCAGCTGTTGATTTCCTTGAAACAATCTTTTATAGTAAAATGAAGAAATTGATTCATTTAAAAAATAAGTAAAAGTGAACTGTCAGAAGTGGGATTTGAACCCACGCCTCCATTCGGAGACCAGAACACACAATTCTTTGGAAAGACAGCGTCCTTGAGTCTGGCGCCTTAGACCACTCGGACATTCTGACAAGCTGCGTTTGCTTTAGTAGAAAACCGCATTATTTCATTTCAGCACAGACTAGGGTTGTCTATTGTATCAAGGCCCGATTGGGTTTATTACGCACATACTAACTTGCTCCATGAATGATGTAATGACAAGTGTAAAAAAAGAAACAGATTGAAGCCAACCCACGAAAGTAAGATTCTTTATTTCAATATCGGTATAGCTTTAAAGGATGCACGCATTTTACAATAGCAATTGCTATATGACAATGACCAATAAGTAATTGTGTTGCAATACTTTATACAATGTGAACAGAATCAGACATTGCTCCGTTGCCTCGAAGAAACATCAACAATTTGTATTTAAAAAGGACGCCCAACGTGGGGCTCGAACCCACGACCCTGAGATTAAGAGTCTCATGCTCTACCGACTGAGCTGGCCGGGCTGTCGGGAGAAAGTTTCTTTCTTTGAGGCGGGGTGAGAGAGGAAGTACCGACAGGTGCGTGGGACCTGAGATTCGGTGTGCTGCTGCTGTAGATGAGTGTTCTGGAGACGCGCTGTGTCTGTGTCTGCGGTGTTACAGCCGTGTGAGTATATTCCAAAAGTAAAGTGTTGGATAATTCGAGAGCTAGTCTGTTGAATAAAGCTCTGAGACGTGTGGTTAAATCCCGGTCTCATCAATTTTGTTTTGTTAGATTAAAAGTGTTCCAGCAGCAGGTAAATGTCCCCACACCTTTTGGTTCTGTTTACTTATGCTACACCGCTGCTAAAGCTGAACGTTGCTGCTAATTATCTTAACTAAACTTGTATTGTTGTTGAATTGCTCTAATATAGTTAAACCTGTAATGTTGCAGCTAACGTTCCCTAATACTGTTAAAACTTGTGTGTATTAACAATCTGGCTTTTGTTGTTGTACCCTTGCTGCGAAGAGCTGTTTCCAATCACCTAGCACTCTTAAAGAGAAGTGTAATCGCTGCTATATGTTGGTCTAATACCCCATGCTTTTAAAATGTGGCTATTGGCTGGCTTTATTCAATTTCCCCTCCTTGTTTTTAGTACAACTTTAATACATTTTATTGTTAGTTATTTGAACTGATTTATGTGAATCATGGATCATTGTAATAAAGCTTTGTGAATTGTTATTCTGCCTTTGTCATTCTGTTGTCATTCCTATTCCAAACCTTTTAATTAATTTTTAGTAGTGTCGGTATTAGGACTCTCACTGGGTGTCACAGGGTGTGGCTGCTACAATCCCATATAGAATGCGACAAAACAGGTCGCCCTCCTTCATATAAACAGAAAAAGAATAAGTACACACACACACGAGTTGATTTACTGCAGCGTCAGACATCGGAGGTTCAGCAGTGTACTGCAATGTTGTAAAAAGACGTGTCTAATTCAGGATGGTTGAGCGAGCTATGGCGCTGCGTTCAGATCACAGTTACCCTGGAAGCGGGGGTTCGAATTCCATTTCTGACAGCTCTGTTTGTTCATTAACCACTCAGCCACGGCTACATGCTCTCACGGTTTTCCGTGAAAACAGCCGTATTATTGTCAAAAGAAGCAAACGACACCCGCAGTAATGCTGTAAATGGCAGTATAGGCTAAATAATGAACCCAAGTCAAATGCCTTTGTTGAAACTCTATCAGATTTGTACAAGTCAAGCACACGTGGGAAATAATAATACAATATCCTTTCTGCCAACGTTCATAATAATGAATACATCCTTATTTCAAAATACGTAGCTATTTAACTGATCTTTTCAAAACACCCATACACAAAAACTTTCTTTCTACTGAAAAACTAACTTGCTTCATGGCTGCTGCTACAGCACTCGGGCACATTGTGCCTAGCGTAAGCGGACATAGGAGATAAGAAGACCTACAAAATATCACTCGCTGCAGTTTTTCAGTCCGGGGATTATTACAAATTAGCAGACTGTGCATTAAAATACACATGCAGGGTGGGCGTCTCTGTTACAAAGAATTGTCACACTTTGTATTTATCTCCATAATGCGCTGGGACAAAATACGCAGATACTTTAAAATTATTTGGAGAATGCGGGCATCGATCCCGCTACTTCTCGCATGCTAAGCGAGCGCTCTACCATTTGAGCTAATTCCCCTTTAATGATGCCAGCGATTCTCATAGGCTTCATCGCAGCTTGATACGAGCAAATCAGATAGTTGTTTTTTATTTTTATTTTGGCAATGTAGTCTGTGATTGCAAATTTAAAAAATAATTGAATTAACTAAATAGCAAATATTTCGACTAGAGGTATGTTTTCAATGTCTTTAAAAAGTAGTCTCAGCTCGTTTATTCAGTCGCTTATAAATCCACAATCTGTGTCCCGATGCAGCAGCGCTGTGTGCTGTGGCTCGAGCTTGTTTGACGAGGCAGACAATGCAAAAATGCCAATACTTGCTTTTGTATCACGCGACAAACTTAAGGTATGCTTTAACGGCTTGGCTGTCTCGAGTTAGTTTGTATTGTTAATGTAACACCTCGTTGTTGCCCAGTCATTGTTTCATATGAAGTAGAGCTTGCCAGTTGGGGGCGACGGTCTGCTAATAAAAGTTAAGACTATATTTGCAAGGATCATTTCTAGAATGAAACACGTTTTGAAGGGATTGTTCTCCGTATCCACCAGGAGTAGTGGCAGTGTTTTCTTCTCAGCACCGAGCTGACAATGAGTGTTGTTATCGGGAACCTACTCGCTGCAAGTAATGACCACTTCAATCTTCAGTCGGGGGTTGCTGAAGGAAGGGGACACATTTTGAGTGCATATCTCATTCCGGTAGAAACGTAGAAAAAAATAAACCATCAAGCCCACAATTGTTCAGTTGTTTAAATCAATAACCACATTTAAATTGATCATTGCTAATGTTAAAACAATTTAAGAACACTTTAAATAGGGCTTGACTAATATAAAAATATAGCAATGTCTTTTGCACTACGCAGGACTAGATTGAGTTTAAAATAGACATTACAACTGAAAATAACTTGTGCTTACCCCCACTTACAAGGAAGCTGTCAACCTTTGTATTCGTCCTCATAACGTGTTAGAAAATGTAAACAGCAGTTGGAGAATACCGAAGTCGATCATCCTAGCATGTTAAACGAGGGCATTTCTCATGTAAGCTACTTCCACTAATAGATCGTTTATACTGTTCTCAATGGTCCGCATCCCAGCCTGAGACCACGATCCAGTGGCAGTCGGAGATGTTTTTCAAAGTAATATGTTATTTGAAATATTAAAACAATCTTTAGTTAAATAACACATGTTTCTACACAAAATATTTTTCAGTGACTTCGACAAGTAGCCAGTTTACAACAAAAATGCAATCTGTGTTAGGAACGCTATTTTAGTCCGATTTAAAATGGAAATTAAAATGGTATTGAGTGCTGACAAGAGTTTGGTATCAGCTGTTGATTTCCTTGAAACAATCTTTTATAGTAAAATGAACACATTTATTCATTTAAAAAATAAGTAAAAGTGAACTGTCAGAAGTGGGATTTGAACCCACGCCTCCATTCGGAGACCAGAACACACAATTCTTTGGAAAGACAGCGTCCTTGAGTCTGGCGCCTTAGACCACTCGGCCATTCGGACAAACGGCGTTTGCTATATTAGAAAACCGCATTATTTCATTTCAGCACAGACTAGGGTTGTCTATTGTATCAAGGGCCGATTGGGTTTATTACGCACATACTAACTTGCTCCATGAATGATGTAATGACAAGTGTAAAAAAAGAAACAGATTGAAGACAACCCACGAAAGTAAGATTCTTTATTTCAATATCGGTATAGCTTTAAATGATGCACGCATTTTACAATAGCAATTGCTATATGACAATGACCAATAAGTAATTGTGTTGCAATACTTTATACAGTGTGAACAGAATCAGACATTGCTCCGTTGCCTCGAAGAAACATCTACAATTTGTATTTAAAAAGGACGCCCAACGTGGGGCTCGAACCTACGACCCTGAGATTAAGAGTCTTATGCTCTACCGACTGAGCTAGCCGGGCTGACGGGAGAAAGATTCTTTCTTTGAGGCGGGGTGAGAGAGGAAGTACCGACAGGTGCGTGGGACATGAGATTCGGTGTGCTGCTGCTGTAGATGAGTGTTCTGGAGACGCGCTGTGTCTGTGTCTGCGGTGTTACAGCCGTGTGAGTATATTCCAAAAGTAAAGTGTTGGATAATTCGAGAGCTAGTCTGTTGAATAAAGCTCTGAGACGTGTGGTTAAATCCCGGTCTCATCAATTTTGTTTTGTTAGATTAAAAGTGTTCCAGCAGCAGGTAAATGTCCCCACACCTTTTGGTTCTGTTTACTTATGCTACACCGCTGCTAAAGCTGAACGTTGCTGCTAATTATCTTAACTAAACTTGTATTGTTGTTGAATTGCTCTAATATAGTTAAACCTGTAATGTTGCAGCTAACGTTCCCTAATACTGTTAAAACTTGTGTGTATTAACAATCTGGCTTTTGTTGTTGAACCCTTGCTGGGAAGAGCTGTTTCCAATCACCTAGCACTCTTAAAGAGAAGTGTATCGCTGCTATATGTTGGTCTAATACCCCATGCTTTTAAAATGTGGCTATTGGCTGGCTTTATTCAATTCCCCTCCTTGTTTTTAGTACAACTTTAATACATTTTATTGTTAGTTATTTGAACTGATTTATGTGAATCATGGATCATTGTAATAAAGCTTTGTGAATTGTTATTCTGCCTTTGTCATTCTGTTGTCATTCCTATTCCAAACCTTTTAATTAATTTTTAGTAGTGTCGGTATTAGGACTCTCACTGGGTGTGGCTGCTACAATCCCATATAGAATGCGACAAAACAGGTCGCCCTCCTTCATATAAACAGAAAAAGAATAAGTACACGCACACACGAGTTGATTTACTGCAGCGTCAGACATCGGAGGTTCAGCAGTGTACTGCAATGTTGTAAAAAGACGTGTGTAATTCAGGATGGTTGAGCGAGCTATGGCGCTGCGTTCAGATCACAGTTACTCTGGAAGCGTGGGTTCGAATTCCATTTCTGTCAGCTCTGTTTGTTCATTAACCACTCGGCCACGGCTACATGCTCTCACGGTTTTCCGTGAAAACAGCCGTATTATTGTCAAAAGAAGCAAACGACAACCGCAGTAATGCTGCAGATGGCAGTATAGGCTAAATAATGAACCCAAGTCAAATGCCTTTGTTGAAACTCTATCAGATTTGTACAAGTCAAGCACACGTGGGAAATAATAATACAATATCCTTTCGGCCAACGTTAATAATAATGAATACATCCTTATTTCAAAATACGTAGCTATTTAACTGAGCTTTTCAAAACACCCATACACAAAAACTTTCTTTCTACTGAAAAACTAACTTGCTTCATGGCTGCTGCTACAGCACTCGGGCACGTTGTGCCTAGCGTTAGCGGACATAGGAGATAAGAAGACCTACAAAACATCACGCGCTGCAGTTTTTCAGTCCGGGGATTATTACAAATTAGCAGACTGTGCATTAAAATACACATGCAGGGTGGGCGTCTCTGTTACAAAGAATTGTCACACTTTGTATTTATCTCCATAATGCGCTGGGACAAAATACGCAGATACTTTAAAATTATTTGGAGAATGCGGGCATCGATCCCGCTACTTCTCGCATGCTAAGCGAGCGCTCTACCATTTGAGCTAATTCCCCTTTAACGGTGCCAGCGATTCTCATAGGCTTCATCGCAGCTTGATACGAGCAAATCAGATTGTCAGTTGTTTTTTATTTTTATTTTGGCAATGTAGTCTGTGATTGCAAATTTAAAAAATAATTGAATTAACTAAATAGCAAATATTTCGACTAGAGGTATGTTTTCAATTTCTTTAAAAAGTAGTCTCAGCTCGTTTATTCAGTCGCTTAGAAATCCACAATCTGTGTCCCGATGCAGCAGCGCTGTGTGCTGTGGCTCGAGCTTGTTTGACGAGGCAGACAATGCAAAAATGCCAATACTTGCTTTTGTATCACGCGACAAACTTAAGGTATGCTTTAACGGCTTGGCTGTCTCGAGTTAGTTTGTATTGTTAATGTAACACCTCGTTGTTGCCCAGTCATTGTTTCATATGAAGTAGAGCTTGCCAGTTGGGGGCGACGGTCTGCTAATAAAAGTTAAGACTATATTTGCAAGGATCATTTCTAGAATGAAACACGTTTTGAAGGGATTGGTCTCGGTATCTACCAGGAGGAGTGGCAGTGTTTTCTTCTCAGCACCGAGCTGACAATGAGTGTTGTTATCGGGAACCTACTCGCTGCAAGTAATGACCACTTCAATCTTCAGTCGGGGGTTGCTGAAGGAAGGGGGCACATTTTGAGTGCGTATCTCATTCCGGTAGAAACGTAGAAAAAAAGAAACCATCAAGCCCACAATTGTTCAGTTGTTTAAATCAATAACCACATTTAAATTGATCATTGCTAATGTTAAAACAATGTAAGAACACTTTAAATAGGGCTTGACTAATATAAAAATATAGCAATGTATTTTGCACTACGCAGGACTAGATTGAGTTTAAAATAGACATTACATCTGAAAATAACTTGTGCTTACCCCCACTTCCAAGGAAGCTGTCAACCTTTGTATTCGTCCTCATAACGTGTTAGAAAATGTAAACAGCAGTTGGAGAATACCGAAGTCGATCATCCTAGCATGTTAAACGAGGGCATTTCTCATGTAAGCTACTTCCACTAATAGATCGTTTATACTGTTCTCAATGGTCCGCATCCCAGCCTGAGACCACGATCCAGTGGCAGTCGGAGATGTTTTTCAAAGTAATATGTTATTTGAAATATTAAAACAATCTTTAGTTAAATAACACATGTTTCTACACAAAATATTTTTCAGTGACTTCGACAAGTAGCCAGTTTACAACAAAAATGCAATCTGTGTTAGGAACGCTATTTTAGTCCGATTTAAAATTGAAATTAAAATGGTATTGAGTGCTGACAAGAGTTTGGTATCAGCTGTTGATTTCCTTGAAACAATCTTTTATAGTAAAATGAACACATTTATTCATTTAAAAAATAAGTAAAAGTGAACTGTCAGAAGTGGGATTTGAACCCACGCCTCCATTCGGAGACCTGTACACCCAATTCTTTGGAAAGACAGCGTCCTTGAGTCTGGCGCCTTAGACCACTCGGCCATTCTGACAAGCGGCGTTTGCTATAGTAGAAAACCGCATTATTTCATTTCAGCACAGACTAGGGTTGTCTATTGTATCAAGGCCCGATGGGGTTTATTACGCACATACTAACTTGCTCCATGAATGATGTAATGACAAGTGTAAAAAAAGAAACAGATTGAAGCCAACCCACGAAAGTAAGATTCTTTATTTCAATATCGGTATAGCTTTAAAGGATGCACGCATTTTACAATAGCAATTGCTATATGACAATGACCAATAAGTAATTGTGTTGCAATACTTTATACAATGTGAACAGAATCAGACATTGCTCCGTTGCCTCGAAGAAACATCTACAATTTGTATTTAAAAAGGACGCCCAACATGGGGCTCGAACCCACGACCCTGAGATTAAGAGTCTCATGCTCTACTGACTGAGCTAGCCGGGCTGACGGGAGAAATTTTCTTTCTTTGAGGCGGGGTGAGAGAGGAAGTACCGACAGGTGCGTGGGACCAGAGAGTCGGTGTGCTGCTGCTGTAGATGAGTGTTCTGGAGACGCGCTGTTTCTGTGTCTGCGGTGTTACAGCCGTGTGAGTATATTCCAAAAGTAAAGTGTTGGATAATTCGAGAGCTAGTCTGTTGAATAAAGCTCTGAGACGTGTGGTTAAATCCCGGTCTCATCAATTTTGTTTTGTTAGTTTAAAAGTGTTCCAGCAGCAGGTAAATGTCCCCACACCTTTTGGTTCTGTTTACTTATGCTACACCGCTGCTAAACCTGAACGTTGCTGCTAATTATCTTAACTAAACTTGTATTGTTGTTGAATTGCTCTAATATAGTTAAACCTGTAATGTTGCAGCTAACGTTCCCTAATACTGTTAAAACTTGTGTGTATTAACAATCTGGCTTTTGTTGTTGAACCCTTGCTGGGATGAGCTGTTTCCAATCACCTAGCACTCTTAAAGAGAAGTGTAATCGCTGCTATATGTTGGTCTAATACCCCATGCTTTTAAAATGTGGCTATTGGCTGGCTTTATTCAATTTCCCCTCCTTGTTTTTAGTACAACTTTAATACATTTTATTGTTAGTTATTTGAACTGATTTATGTGAATCATGGATCATTGTAATAAAGCTTTGTGAATTGTTATTCTGCCTTTGTCATTCTGTTGTCATTCCTATTCCAAACCTTTTAATTAAATTTTAGTAGTGTCGGTATTAGGACTCTCACTGGCTGCTACAATCCCATATAGAATGCGACAAAACAGGTCGCCCTCCTTCATATAAACAGAAAAAGAATAAGTACACGCACACACGAGTTGATTTACTGCAGCGTCAGACATCGGAGGTTCAGCAGTGTACTGCAATGTTGTAAAAAGACGTGTGTAATTCAGGATGGTTGAGCGAGCTAATGCGCTGCGTTCAGATCACAGTTATCCTGGAAGCGTGGGTTCGAATTCCATTTCTGTCAGCTCTGTTTGTTCATTAACCACTCGGCCACGACTACATGCTCGCACGGTTAGTTGTGAAAATATCCAAAAGAAGTAAACGGCTCCCGCAGTAATGCTGTAGATGGCAGTATAGGCTAACTAATGAACCGAAGTCAAATGCCTTTGTTGAAACTCTGTCAGATTTGTACAAGGCAAGCACACGTGGGAAAAGTGAATACAATATACTTTCTGTTAACGTTCATAATAATGAATACATCTTTATTTCAAAATACGTAGCTATTTAACTGATCTTTTCAAAACACCCCCATCCACAAAAACAAAGTAGTTATTTATTTCAACTGAAAAACTGACTTGCTTCATGGCTGCTGCCAGAGCACTCGAGAACGTTCTGGCTAGCGTGAGTGGACTAAGCAGATAACAAGATCTACAAAATATCACATGCCAATAAAACTTACCATAATTATGTTCATTTTGTTATTATTTATTTAGCAGACGCCTTTATCCGTGGCGACTTACAGAGACTAGGGTGTGTGAACTATGCATCAGCTGTAGAGTCACTTACATTTACATCTCACCCGAAAAACGGAGCACAAGGAGGTTAAGTGACTTGCTCAGGGTCACACAATGAGTCAGTGGCTCAGGTGGGATTTGTACCGGGGGACCTCCTGGTTACAAGCCCTTTATCTTTAACCACGGGACCACACAGCCTCCTATAACAAAATCACACCCCAGATGGGACTCGAAACTAAAATCCTTGGATTAGAAAGCCAGTGCCTTATCCATTAGGCCATAAGGGCTGACACGAAAAGCACTTTTGGTAGTAATAAAGAAAGTGGGAACAATAGTATCGTAGTTTAATACATCATATCCAAGCCATCGTTGGTGTTCAAACACAGCAGAGTGTTACATCGGGAAAGGGCCGTACTTGTCAGTACGTATTTGACATTCATGTGGGAAGATTTAAGATTGTGAAGAAGTTTAAATATGCTGCGTATTTGCGCATTGGGAACCTTACATAATTAGGTTTTTGATTAATGCCACTTTCTTACGGACAGTAATCAAGGTGACGCTACAAGACCAGAGCCAATAAAGAAGTTATTTTCCTGTCCTTTCATTACCATAGTCTAGTGTGCTTTTTCAGAATATGCGTGAATCGTGAAAACGTCTTGCGAATATGTGAACAAAGCCAGCATTCACTTTATTGATCACCATGTGGATTAACCGCTATTGGAACACAGATGATTGTGTTAAAGATGTTAATAGACTTTTAATGTACACGTTTTAGAGCTAAACGTCTGTTGAGACAGTTCAAGCGCTGTAGCAGTGTTTAACTATTTCCTGGATGTTTGCCTTTTGGTCTTACTCTGGAAAAAGTAATAATAATAATAAAAAGTAGGCAAAACCATTTTTTGAGAAACCGCATTTGGTAGAAAAACGAACAGTTTGGAAACACATTTGCAAAGGCATTGGATTCTATTGTGGTGTTTCCGAACTGTTGAACGTTTCTCATTACATGCAGGTTTACTGGCTTGACAAAAAGGCGATTGACGAAAAGAATGCTGTCTCTTAAGCAAAAACGCGTCAAGCTGAAATAGCTCAGTTGGGAGAGCGTTAGACTGTAACGGTCCCTGTTTCGATACCGGGTTTTTGTAAACAGCACTACTAGGGTTATTTTTTCTTAATTAATTTTTTGAATTAAAAAAACAGCACATTTTTTCTTTAGTGTAATTGGAGGAAATAAAAACTTATTTTAGTGCCATTTTCTAATGTGATAAAGAAATGCAAAAAGCATCATCTCTGCGTGGGCTTGAAACACCAAAATTTCGATTAACAGCCGAACGTGCTAACCGATTATGGTGTTTTATTAGATAACACCCTGGGAGCTCAACAGAACAGTGTTTATGCATAGAGCTAAAATGGAAACCAAATATATACGATTCAAATGGGAATCGTATTCAGATTTTAAGTACAAATTTGATAGACTTCACAGTGCACATTAGGAAGGCAGACAATGCAAATGAGGCAACTGGCTCCTACTTTTTAAATCATACGAGAAACTTGAACCCAATTAAGCTTTTAACCGCCTGCAGTTTGGAATGAGTTTGAAATGTTGTTGTAACACCTCACTGGGCAACAGCAATTGCATTATATGAAAGCTCCTGTTTATTTGTCAGCGGCACAGCTACCGGTGCCACTCAGAGTTGGAGGGAGACGGTCAGCAACTTGCTCATAAAACAATACTTTCAGGGATCATTTCTATAGTGATTTGCCAGCGAAATGCGTTTTTAAATTGTTTGGACTCGCTATCCACGAGGAAGAGTGAGAGTGTTCGTTTTTGAGCGTGAAGGAGACAGCGAGTGTTGTTTTTTGGCCAACTGCTCCCTGTTATTGATGACCGCTCCAGTGTTCCTTAGGGGGCAGGAGGAAGCGGACACGTTCTGAGTGGGTATCTTACCAAAAGGTACGCAAGACGAACTACAGTTGCAAAGCACTGCTGCTTTTTCGATGATTGATTAAAACTATCAATCTGACT